>NC_065542.1:43689441-45004941 GCF_932294415.1 Quercus robur
AAAAAAATTGAAACAAGAAAGTGAATGCAAATAGAGGGAGGAAAGGGACTAACGGTGCGGCCATCGATGGTGTGCCTATCCTGGAGGACACGGTCAAGAACAGAAGGGTCAGAGAAGACAACAAAGCCAAAACCACGAGGGCGACCAGTGGGTTTCTCGCGCATGATAACGGCTTGGGTGACTTGACCGTACTGGGTAAAGTACTCAGTCAAGGTTTCTTCGCTGGTGTCCCATGCTATGCCTCCTATGAATAGCTTTCCTTCGTCTGAATCCATATCTTCTTTTATTTTTTTGCCTCTCTTTTCTGTGTGTTCTCTTAGAGAGGCTCAAAATGGAAAAGCCCTCTGTTTTTGGTTTTCTGTGAGTTTTTGTTAATATGACAGAGAGAGAGAGAGAGACTGAGTGGACTCGAGGAGGGAAGAGAAGCGATTACTGGGTTAGGGTTTTGTTTTGAAACGACGCCGACTTGGGCTCGGCCTAGATTCCATGGAAGAAATTTAGTCTTTACAAATAAGTTATTTATAGATATTAAACAACGTAAGAAAACAACGGGGGTGGTGGCGCAGTTGGCTAGCGCGTAGGTCTCATAGCTTCTGAGTTATCCTGAGGTCGAGAGTTCGAGCCTCTCTCACCCCAACGTATCTCTTTTCTCAAGACCTATTAACTGGTTTTTTTTTTCCCCTCAATAAATTATATGGGAAAAAAGTTTTTTAGATTTTTTTTTTCAAGCCCTGTAAGAAATTGAGTAAACTAAAACTGTTTTTTTTTCTTGAATAATAAATAATATATGTGAAAAGTTAATTAATGCTCTCTTAAGGGTTTATGAAATATTTTTAAATAATTTTTATAAGAAAAAAAAGTAACTAACTTTTTAACAGTTTTTTTTTTTTTTTTTTTTTTTTAATTTCCAATTAAAGGGGCATTAGAATGTTCCATTAACCGAATCCATAATATATAACTAGTTGAAAAAGTTCTTATTCACTTATTGCATCTTCCTTTTAAGGCCTTCTTAACATTTAAGTTACTCAACCTTTGCATTAATTAAATGGTTATTAACTTTTACATAATAATTAGGGTAAGGGAACCCATTATGAGTAAACCGTAAAATATAATTGGTTTTTTTTAAAAAAAAAAAAAATTAAGTAACTAAGTTTTTAACAGCTTTTTATTTTTCTAATTAAAGGGACGTTAAAATCTTCCATTAACAAATGCGATAAGATCATCTATTAACCAAACCCATAATAGATAACTAATTGAGAAGGTTCTTTCATTGGCTATTGCATCTTCCTTTTAAGGTCTTAGAACATAGTGACCAAAAATACTATACACAATGACTTGTTAAAGGTCATACAAAAATACTAGAATAATGTGTTAACTTTTTAAAGGTCATACAAAAATACCATACACAAAGACCAACAAGTCAACAACAAAATTGACTTGATTCCTATCCCAAAAAAAAAAAAAAAAAGGCTTGATTAAATCGCTAAGTACAACTTAAATTTTCTAAACATTGAAGAAAAAAATTTAGCAAACATAAAGTCACTAGAATCACTACCGTAAGATCCGTAGGTGAGTAAAATTCAAATATATATATATCTAGTAAAAAATAGTTGTAAAGTTTAAACCATAGTTTTCCTAAAAAATAAAGGTTTTAAACCATAGTTATCATAATTGTGTCAAGCATCAAACCATTAAAAAGACCAATATACCGGCTTATTGGTTTAACCAGTGGGATATCAGTTTAGTTGCGAATTTGACAATTACTAATTAATTTACAAAAATAAATTAATTTTAAAATATAAAATTAAAGAAAAAATATTTCTAAAAATAAAAACTAAAACTTATCAATTACTCAAATACCAACCAGTGGCAGTGGTCATACTTAACACACAAATAACCCTTAAAAAAAGTACACAATTAGAAAAAGCTTTTAATAAATTCATAAACCACAAAAAAAAAAAAAATGTTAATAGCTTTATAACTCAACTGATTGACACATTTTGGTATTTTCATTCTTTCCTAATTATTGAGTAATAAAAAAACTAAAAGCCACAAAATATATATTAATCTCAAGGTTTTCTTTTAAAGTTACTACTATTGCATCATGAAAAGTATTAGACCATTACTGTGCAATTTCGCATGATGTCAAAAGTATTGGACTATTAGAAAAACCTTGGAAAACATTAGATTACTATTGTGCATTCTGTTATATACAAAAGAATCATTATAAAATAATTTAAAAAAAAAAAAAAAAAAAAAAAGGAAAGAAGAAAAGTTTAATTAATTCTTGAAAGATTACCACATAGAGCTCACTTCTTATAGAGCTATAGGGGAATAGTGAATCACATCCTCTATTTATAGAAGGCCCGGAGAAGTTTGAATTCAAAATTGAAATTGTAGGAAAATTAGTTGTTAAGTCTAATGTGATTATGTGTGCACCTCATGATTATATTTTAAATCTAATCTAGTAGAATTATGACAAATTTTTAGTTCAAATTAATTCCTCATGGAACTAATCAAATTTTTTTGTCCATAATCACATGTAATTAGACTCCATCATGCGGATGCATCTTTAGCCATTAAAATGTGATTTTTCCATATCTTTTAATCCCATGGTCTGATTGAGCTCATGACATATTATTTTGATAATTGACAAATTGTGATTTTTTGTTTTGTTTTGTTTTAGATATTAGTTAAAAATCCCAAACCCCCTCCATTCCATGCATTCCAAGCATTTATGCACACAGGAGATACCAATCCCCCTAAGAGGCGATTGGTTAGTAAGTATTCATTTAATCGGTCTACTATAAAACCAAATGTTTTCATAATGGTTAATCTCGTTGAGAAAACACCCAATATATCTTTTAATATAAATTTTTTGTTATAAAAAATAAAATAAAATATGGACATTGTGAATCAATCTTCAATATTTCTAAGCATAAACATGTATATATAGATTGGTTTTCCTTTCTCAAATTAAAAAAAAAAAAAAAAATTGTAATATTCATTCCTTTCAAATTTTTCTGATATGAACTTTGTCTTTCCATCTATGTCATAAAGAAATTACTTTTTTTTTTTTTTTTTAATAACAAAATGTTAACATGACATGTTTAAAAGCTAATATGGCCTGAAATAAATATAATGATAAATAGACAAAAGTGTAACATTGATATCTATTAAATTTTGTTAGGACAAATTATAGCTTTTTAAATGTAGGGAAATATACTTAAATTTAAACTAAATTTTTAGGGATGAAAATTTTATTTTAGACATAATTTTAATATCCTCAAAACATTCTTTGTAAGGACTAGAATTGCAACCCAAGCCTACCGAGAACAGTGAAGGTTAGCCCAATAAGCCCAAAACGATAAATTTGTTAGAGAGTGGATCTTATAAGCGAACTACTAAACCACGTAAGTTCAGGCTCAAGATAGATTAGGTTCAAGTTGATAGGATTAGACACACAAATTCAACAAAATATCTTCCTCGAACCAATCCGAGGACAAAGTGTTCTTATATTGATCAAGTTTTTTTGTTTACAAAGTGTTCTTCTCTCTCCTCTCTTTCTCTCCATCTTGCATGCCCGTTTTAATGGAGACAATTTCCTTATATAGTCCCCCCCAATACATTCTAGCTTTCCACCTGTTCAATTTCTAGGAAATCCTTTGGATGCTTGTCCTATCAAGGCTCTTTTGGAGGTAATAAGAAGAGTTGTGAGCTAGAAAAATACTATTTAGGTGTCATTTCTTCATAAATGCGGTCATTCAGTTGGTGCATTGCATTTAATGTGGTGCTGGCAGTCATCCCAAATATTTCTTCTCTACATTACTGATACAGTTTGCTACTTCCCCTAGAGCTCATCTTTCTAGAGTGGTTGGTTTCCTAAAGTGTTCTCGAGGTGCTTTTGTTCCTCAGGAACCTCGGTTACCATGTCAGTCCCCTCTTTCTTCCTCGGCCTTTTAGCCCATGTACACATGGATCTTTTAACTGTCCTCGGATATTTGATCATCCTCAAACAGGGTTCGTAGCCCAAAAATGTGCTCGGATCACCTGCCCCCACATTCTTAATTTTTTATTTTCTGCATATATTTTTTGGGATTGATTTCTAATATATTATTGAATATATTTATTTTATTATTCTTCTTTTTTATTTATATATTTTTAAAATTTTTTAACAAAAATACTGAATATATTTTAAATCTTAATCTCAAAGTCGAAATTTGTCATACCAATATTGTTCTATTTTTTAGGGAGGTATTATTTAGGGTTGTTTTAAGAAATTGGATTTTTTTAATAATCCAATAATATTTTTTATTTTTAAAGAGAAAATTTAATAATTATAATTATGTGAGATGGTGCATCCAAATTACAAGACACCAATAAACTAACCGAAAAACCAATAATTTGAGCCTATTAAAGAAGACGCATGTGATACAATTTTCTGTTTTTTATTTTTTATTTTTCAATTTTTGATAAGGACAATTTTGTGTTTTTAGACAAGACAAAGTGGGATTCGAACATGGAAAGTTCGAACACAATCTTTGTCTAATAAAATCTGATCAAAAGATCATTAAGGAAAAAAAGAAGAAGCAAATAGTAAAATCTTTTAATATCTAATCTGAAAAACTCCCACTTAAGTTCTCTTTCCAAGAAAAGAAATTCCTATTGTATGTATTATTGGTACTTGAAAAAGAACTTTACTTCTTTTGTATACAAAATAGACGTTATAGAGTTGATGGAACCAATCACACTTTAAATACAAAAATCAGTCATCATTTACAAAGTGGGTCCCTACAAATGATGCAATGGCTGAGATCAAAAAGCCTATTCTCACACACACACACACACAAACGTTGTTTCTGTGAACAACACGTTAGAGTTGTGTTTGTTTTTTTTGGCAAAAGAAAACACAAAAAGATTTACAGGCTGTGATATGGATTGAGTCAATCAACGAATCCTAAGTCCCAACGGTCACTTCCTCTTTTTCACTAAAATAAGAATTTTTTTTAAAGAAAATTACAAAACAAACTCTCCAACTAGAAGTAGAAGAAGGAAGAGCCCCTATTACAGAACCGCTCTCTCTACACTTCAAATTTTTCTTTGACGCTCTCCTTTCTCTTTTTAGTAAACAATGAAAACCCATTAAGGCAAATCTTTCTCTGGGTAGAACTCAGAAAACCCACTTGGCAAATCTTTGAGATTTTTCTTCTAGAGGGAGAGAAATTTTTTCGGTTTTTTTGTTGTTGTCAAAATGGGTTGTTTTCTTGGTTGTTTTGGTTCTTCCAAAGATGGGAAAAGAAGGAAACCCAGACGCAACAAGGTTCAACCTCGTGATCAACCTGTAAGTACTGTCTTCAAGATTTGTTTTTGCGATGATGTCTTTTAGTGTTTTGTTCTTTCTTAACCCTTTGTTTGACATAAAGAAAGAAAAGATATCAAGATTGATGTTTTCCTTTTTTTTTTTTGGTTTCTAAAAAAGGTCAAATAGTCATGTTAATAAAGTTACAGACTTGAATCTTTACGCCCAGTTTCTTCAAGAAGTAATATTTTCGCTTTCTTTTTAGTTTCCTAGCTTTTCTCAACAGCCAAACAGAGCTTAAGTACTGTTTTCAAGCTTTGAAAGCTTTTTTTTGTTTCTTTTATATGGTTTCTAAAAAGGGCATATAGTCAAGTTCATAAAGTTGCATACCTGTATCTTGACGCACAGTTCATTGAAGATTGAAGATTTTGGTTTTTTTTTTTGGCCCCCTAAGTTTGCTCAGCAGTCAAACAGAACTTTAGTTGATTATTGTTTTTAGAGAACTTTTAAAACTGAATTTGAATTCTGAAAATTGTTGCAGAGAACTGCAAGTTGCACGCCTGCGCAATCTGCTGTTCATTCTACTCAAGAAGAGGACTCCCAAACACCCATCGACATCACGAATTCACAAGTCCAGTGAGTTATCAAATTCCTTATCTTTTTTGGGATTCAATGCTTTCCTAATTTTTGCTTTTTGAGAGCAAAAGCAAAATTTGTTTTATTTATAGGCTTATTGTTATTATTTTTTCTTCGTTTTTTGATTTTTGATATGATTTGAGTGTAGGGATGAGCCTGAGAGAGAGTCGAGCTTTAGAAGCAGAAGGAAAGTAACATTCAACTCCAATGTGGAAACCTATGAACATGTTTTGTGTGAGGAAGTCAAGAATGTTGTACCAGAGACTGAAGGCAGTGGGAAAAAGGGGCAGGAGGAAAATATAGCAAAATCAAGTCAAACAAAGTCTTCTTCAGAAGAAAATTCAATCACTTCAAGTTCAGTATCTTATCCTCCGAATCATAGATACCAGAATTGCAGGGACAGTGATGATGAGTTTGAAGAATTAGATTATGAGGAGAGTGATCTTGATGATGACAATGACGATGACGACGACGACGACGATGATGGGGTACTTGAGGTGAATGAAATTTATGAGGATGATGATGATGGAATTGTTGAGTCAAGGAGAAGAATTCCTGTTGTTCCTGTGGTTACCGAGGTGGTTGATGATTGTCCAATAAGATGTGATGAACGGGAGGTTAAGCCATATGTGTATAACCCGAATGTTCGAGATAGGAGTGCTTATGTTCATCCTGTGTTAAACCCTGTCGAAAATCTTACGCAATGGAAAGCTGTTAAAGCTAAAGGGGCATCACCATTGAGGCCTCAGAAAGAGAATTTTGTTTTGAATCAAGAATCTGAGGTTTCATTCAGTTTTAAGTCAAAAACTAATCAATCCAAGAAGTCAAGCCAGGAAGTAGCAGTTGATGCTAGCCTTTCCAACTGGTTGGAATCATCTGAGGCGACTCCCATCAATAAGTCTAGCACCATTACACCTGAGATAAGCATGTCACAACGATCAACCTCATCAAGGAGCCCAGAAGATAGACCTATTTTGGGAGCATTAACTGTTGAAGAACTCAAACAGTTTTCGTCTACTTCTTCACCAAGGAGGTCACCAAGTCCAAGCCCCGATGACATGCCTATAATAGGGACTGTTGGGACCTACTGGAGTCACACTGGCTCTACCAAGAATTCTGTCTCAGCCTCTTCCTACAAAGGAATCCCAAACACAACCAGCAAGTACAGAGAGGTATATGTGAAGTAAAACTAGTGAAATTTTTGTTTTAGGGGATGGAGGAGTGTTCTGATTAAGTTTTTGTGGGTGTGCAGGATAAGAGAGTGAATTGGCACTCTACTCCATTTGAGGCAAGGTTGGAGAGAGCTTTGAAAAGTGGTTCTGCTGAGGCTTAAACTACTCTTACTCTTGGTGTATGCTAGACAAGCTTGTGAGTGATTTGGTGTTGGATTGTTGTTTTATGTTCTCAGCATCTATATTTTTTTAATTCTTTTGTAAAATTCAATTTGGTTGTTTGTGACATCTGCTTGCCTGTTGTAATTTCGTGATTAATATAATTGAATTTATTCTTTTTAATTGTATCCATAATTCTTTCTGCAATGCTGATCTATGATTTTATGAAGATCAGTTTGGTTTTTATATATTCCAGAGCCCTTCAGCCCCCCTGGATTTCAGTTTTAAACCAGGGAAAGTCCTACATTCTGTTTCTTGATTTACAGCTACCAAAACTTCGCCTCTCTCTCTTTCTGAATTTCAGTCACTAGATCAGAATTCTATATGGTTTGATGACTTTTAAAGCATAGAGATCTATTTAGTTGGAGATTCCAGTAATGGTTGTACATTTTTGTCTAATCACAATTTGATTTCCAACATCACAACGTTTATTGGCTACATAATGTAATATTAACAATTCTTATTGGGGCAGTTGACATGGCTACATAATGTAATGGTCAACAAATCTCATTGTCATGGTTTGTAGGCTAAAGACTTGTTCTTGTGTGTGTCAGACCAATAGAACCCACCCCCCCCACCCCCCCCACCCCCCCCCAAAAAAAAAAAAAAAAAAAAAAAAAAAAAAAAAAAAAAAAGGAAAAGAAAAAGCAAAGTCGAATTACCCATAGAAGAAGTGTGAGCGATGCAAATTATGCTATTTTCTGTGAAATTATTATATCCATACCTATCTTATTTCAAGTAATCTAAGAGGTTGATGGGAGCAAGTTTAAGCTGATTTTTGGTCTAAGTTTGTTAGCTTTGGGCTTGTTGGTTGTAAACCATTTTTGTCTCCGTCTTGCTAAACAAGAAGAAGGTGAGATGTGTAAACCATTTTTGGAAAAGATAAATTGATGATCCCACTCTCGCAATAGTGGCTGCAATGATAGGCCACAATTTTGCCCAACTATTTTTCTTTTTAGTAATTGGAGTGTCTTTTTCCATAACTGAAACTTTTTATGCCAGCATGTTTGAAGCTGCAGCAATTGTATAGAATGACAAAATATTTTTGACTCTTGAATCGATTTAAAATTGGTAGTATGCTGACTTTAGGGGCTCTCTCTATCTGAGTTTCAGTCACCAGCATTATAAGACTTGTTCTTGTAAGTGTCAGACCAATAGAACCCCCCCCCCCCCCCCCCCCCCCCCCCCACAACAAAAAAAAAAAAAAAAAAAAAGGAAAAGAAAAAGCAAAGTCGAATTACCCATAGAAGAAGTGTGAGCGATGCAAATTATGCTATTTTCTGTGAAATTATTATATCCATACCTATCTTATTTCAAGTAATCATTATAAGATTCAGAACTCCAGAAGCCTAAGATTTAAATAGGTAGATTGCCTTATGAACCCAGTTTATTGACTTCCTACACAATATACTCTTTTGTATAACCCTGTTTTGAATTTTTTACTAAGCATATCGAAGTTTGAAGGGCAAAAGGAGTAGAGTAAGAAATAGAAGAAGCTGAGAGGAGAGGGGAGGAATGGTATCCTTTCTTCTCGCATGTTTTAAAAATTAAATAGAAAATGATAAGATATTATATAAATTAATAATTATACCATCTTTTTATTCAATTCAAAGAAATAGATATAAATTGATTATTATTATTATTTTTTTTAATTTAATTTAAGTGAAACCTGTCCTCTAAAGTCTTCTGATTTAAATTAAAAAAAGGTTTTAGAGGATATCTTACCTCTTAAATCTCATCAAATCATTTCCTTCCCTTAAGGCATCTAAACATGCTGAATTAACCTTCCATACCCTTTTTCATCTACTCCTCTCCTCGCCTCCATACAAACACACGTGCCTGTTTGGAATGCATTTATAAGTTAGCTTATTGCTTATTTTTCTTACTATTTACGGGTTCCATGTAAATCACCTACTTATTTTATTTAACTTTTACCTTTTATCTATGGTACTTTAAGTAAAAAATTTTCAGAAAAAACCAAGATAAAGCTGTTGCCAAATGTACTCAAGAGAATCCCAAATGTTCTTTGAGAGTCATTACTCATTAGCCTGTCCAATTCACAGGCATGTTGGCTGGTTTAATTTTCCCAGGAACCATATGGTATCCCTTTCACAGCCATGTTAACTTGTGCCTGCTTTTCAAGAACCACCATGGGAAGCTGGCTAAGTTTAACCAGATTGCAAACATTTCCACTTAGTCAGAAGTCAACTTTGAGCAGCCAGAGAAGAAAAGAGACAAAAGGGATGCTGATATTCTTTAGTTCACGTGCTTGGTAGAAAATTCATCAAAAAATAGAAAACGATTAGTAAACAAATAAGGAGATTTACTAAGAGGAAAATGATTAGGAAGTCGTGAGCTTCATTGGAGGGAAGGAAAGAAAATGAGGAAAAGAAAAGTCTAGCAGGTATTATTTTGAGGGTAAAATCTAGCTTACACACCCTATTATATACACTTTTATACACACACAAACTGCACATAAATCGTGACATGAAGTCATAGCTTCCAATTCAAGTCACAATTTAAGTGCTGTTTGAGACTTTTCTTTTTGTTGTTGAGAATTTGCTGTTTGAGACTTTGAGTATGTGTAATAAACACCACTTTTTTGTGAAATTAGGGGTCTATACATGAAACATTGTTTATATATATAACAGAGCAAAAGTACCAATACAGCCCTCACTAGTGCTCCGCCCAACATATATTCAAGCAGTGGCAGAGCCATGTTGCGACCGAAGATTCAAGCAGAATGAGATTCGAGTAAAATGAAAGGGAAAAAGAAGAAAAAAGAAAAAGATTATTGTAATAGGGACCTCAAAGTAACATTTTTATTTGAACAACGTTACAAATGCAATAATTTTATAATATCTTTCACAATAGTTGTGTAAACCAGTTTTTATTAATTCTTACTTGGAACCACCACTTACATAATTTTACCTAGATAGTTTGTGAATTTTGCGTGAAATTGGTGTTTCTTTTATTGTTCTCACTTACTTGTTACCACGTGGAATAGGACCATAAATATTGCAGAATCCATTTCAGGCCTGACAATACCTTTGACAAACACTAGTCACAAGACTCACAACTCAACCTCTGATGCCAATTTGATCTATTTCAGAAGGCCTGTAATAGCTTGCTAATGGTAATCTTGTCGAAATGGTCGGACAGGCAAACATGGGTTTGAGCTGATAGTACTTGTGCCACAGAACGCATGGTGGGTCGTGCCGTTGGAGTGTCACGCACACATGCTAAGGCTGTGGTAACTACAAACACCACCTCCTTTGCTATTTGGCCTGTAGGTGGTGGAAGTCCTTGGTCTAGCACATCCTTCAAAAGAATTTCTGCAGTGTCTGAAGTTGATGTTCTCAAATTGAATGTGTTACGTACCAGCTGCCATATCAGATTTGGTTCTTGCTTTTGAATTTGCTTAGGAGTTTATCTTTATCTTAGCTATTGATTGTTATCTAATATTTCAGGTATTTGTTATTTATTGGGATAACAATTGCCTTTATCCTTATCAGATTAGTAGGCTAGATTGTAGGAATTGTTTCTATCGTTTAGGTGTTGGATTTGTTTTTTATGATCAGTTGTAAGCCTATATAAGGCCTATTATGTTTAATAAAGAGGGAGGAGAATATTTTAGTAAAAATCAAGCTTTGTTTGTTAAGGAGGTCTCGGTTATCCCTCGAAGTATAACCATAAATTTCCTCTTGTCTACTGTTTAATTTCTGAAAATCCTTAGATCTAACCATAGCCTCTCGGGGGAAAAGAGGATCTTCACGCGGCCGTGGAGGGGGTCGTATCAAATTGGTATCAAAGCAGGTTATGGCTGAGGATCGTGTGGACAGATTGGAAGGTGAGGTTAACAACTTGACTTCCATGGTTTCGGAACAACAGAAGATGATGAAGGAGATACAGGAAATGCTTGCTGCAATGCATACTCGTTTTGACAACCTTTCGAGTAATCATAGCAGCGAGAGTTCTCACAAGCGTGGTGAGGGGGAAAGGTCTTCAGGTAGATTCAACTCTGGACCATCCGGCTCACATGGTGCTGTCATTCCAAGGGTGACAAAACTAGATTTCCCATGCTTCAACGGAAATGAAGATCCAACTAGTTGGATTTGCCGTGCAGAGCAATTTTTTGAATTCCAAAATATTGTTGAGAAAGAAAAAATTTCATTGGCTGCCTACCATTTGGAGGGGGAAGCACAATTATGGTATCAATTACTAAAGGAAGAAGAGAGAGTGATCACTTGGCCTCTCCTCAAAGAAGGCTTGTAAACACGTTATGGCCCAACAGAGTTTGATGACTTCTTTGGTGATCTAACAAAGCTTAGGCAAATGGGATTTGTGAGAGAGTATCAAAGTCAATTTGAAAGATTGCTTAGCAGAGTAGGAAAATTACCACCAGCACAACAAGTGGGTTGCTTCATTAGTGGCCTTAAAGAACATCTACGAATTGATGTTCAAGCCCTCAAACCAGCTTCCTTATCTGCTGCAGTGGGCTTAGCTCGCCTCTGTGAAGCCAAGTCCCAATTTCAACATCAACAACCTCCATCTAAAGAAAATGAAGAACCTTTGCCTCTATCTCTTAGCAAAGTGAGTCCTACTACTAAGACTATCAAGAAACTTACACCTACTGAACTCAAAGAGAGGCGAGACAAGGGCTTGTGCTTTAATTGTGATGAAAAATTTGCACCAGGACATCAATGTAAGAAGCTATTTTTTATTGAGGTGGGTTGGCCGGATGAGCATGGAGAAGGATCCCTTGAGGACAAGGGATGATTTTAAGGGGAAGGGAGTGTTACGTACCAGCTGCCATATCAGATTTGGTTCTTGCTTTTGAATTTCCTTAGGAGTTTATCTTTATCTTAGCTATTGATTGTTATCTAATATTTCAGGTATTTGTTATTTACTGGGATAACAACCTGTTCCTAGGACCATTGTCATCAAATATTTCCAAGCTTTCCAAGCTCGTAGAACTTTGCCTAGGAAATAATAATTTCTTTGGTCCAATTCCTGGAGAAATGGATTTGATGTCCGATCTTCAAATACTTGAATTGTATAACAATTCATTCCAAGGGATGATTCCTTCCTCAATAGGCCAACTCAGGGAGCTTCAGTCCCTTGATCTTCGAAAAAATGCCTTGAATTCCACAATCCCTTCTGAGCTAGGTCTTTGTACCAACCTCACCTACTTGGCCTTAGCAGTGAACAATCTCGCTGGCCCACTTCCTTTGTCATTGTCCCATCTGACCAAACTTACCGAGTTGGGTTTATCTGATAACTCTCTTTCTGGTGATATTTCACCTAATTTAATTGCCAATTGGACTGAATTAGTTTCATTGGAACTCCAAAATAATCAGTTCTCTGGGAAAATTCCATCAGAAATAGGCCTGTTGACAAAGCTAAGCTATCTTCTTATGTTCAATAATACGCTCTCTGGATCAATTCCCTTAGAGATAGGAAATTTGAAAGATCTATTTGCTTTAGACCTTTCAGGGAACCAGCTTTCCGGTCCAATTCCTCTGACATTGTGGAATCTCACAAACCTTCAAGTCTTACAACTTTTCTTTAACAATCTTAGTGGCATACTTCCACCAGAGATTGGAAAAATGAAGTCTTTGGTTACTCTTGATCTCAACACTAACCGATTGTATGGACAGTTGCCAGAAACCATTTCTCAACTAAATAGTTTGCAGTCATTCTCTGTGTTCACCAATAATTTCTCTGGCGGCATACCCACTGACTTTGGGAAGTATAGTCCTGATCTAAGCTATGTTAGCTTTTCAAACAACTTCTCTGGGGAACTGCCATCTGAATTGTGCAGTGGTTTTGCTCTTGAAGATTTAACGGTGAATAACAATAGCTTTACAGGATCATTGCCAGTGTGCTTGAGGAATTGTTCAAAGCTACATAGAGTCCGGCTTGATGGGAACGAATTCACTGGAAACATCACAGAAGCCTTTGGAGTTCGTCAAAATCTTAATTTCCTCACTCTTATGGACAACCAATTTGTTGGTCATCTCTCATCAACGTGGGGAGAATGTAGAAATCTCACCAATTTACAGATGGACAGAAATAGAATTTCTGGCAAAATCCCTGTTGAGCTTGGGAAGTTAACCAAATTGCAAATTCTAACCCTGGACTCAAACAAACTATCCGGGGAAATTCCAACTGAACTGGGAAATATAGGTATGCTTTACAAGCTTAATTTTAGTAAGAATCATTTGACAGGACAGAATCCTAGGAGTGTAGGAAATTTGTCTAAGCTCCAGCATCTTGATTTGTCAGAGAACAGCCTGACTGGTAACATGCCAATAGAGCTTTGCAATTGTTACGGCTTATTAAGCTTGAACCTAAACCACAACAAGATATCTGGTGAAATACCATTGGAGCTTGGCTACCTAAGATCATTACAGTATATGTTAGATCTCAGCAGTAATTCGCTCTCCGGGACAATACCACAAAACCTTGGAAAGCTTATGAGAGTGGAGTATCTCAATATCTCACATAAGCACCTCTCTGGTAGAATCCCAGAAACATTGTCGAGCATGGTAAGTCTAGGTTCCATAGATTTTTCTTATAACAACTTGATGGGACCAATCCCAACTGGTAACATTTTCCAACAAGCACCAGCAAAAGCTTTTGTTGGAAACTCAGGTCTATAGGTCAATTGGCAAAAGCAGTCGTTTTTGTGGTGACCATAGCCTTGGCATGTACGCGTAGCACTCCAGAGTCACGACCAACTATGCGTTTTGTCGCACAAGAACTATCAGATCGAACCCACAATTTTCCATCTGAGCCATTTGGCACGATTACTTTTCGTAGGCTAGTTAGTGATTTTTGGATTTGGCCTAGGAAGGATTGTGACTAGTACTTATTAAATTGTAGTTCAAAATCTTAGGATCAAAGCTTTGCTTGAAATGGCTTGTATTAATTTTATGTTCTTGGTCTATGTTAGTGCTGAGTCAATAAGATGTTCAATCCGTAGCCTCCAAATATCATTCTTACGGACTGGAAAAAATATAAAATTCATTATTTTTAAGAACCGTTGTCTGCCAAGAACATTCAAAGCCCTAAACAACACAATTAAAATATTAAAAAGTAACTGCAGTCCCACGCGATGCGTAGAAATATATAAATATTATGTAATAGGATGTAGTAAATAAAAAGTAACAATTACTTCAAGTATTATATATATATATATTAAAGTATTTTTTATATGTTTGATTAATATATTTTTAAGGTGAACTATATTTTTCTAACTTTTGTTGTAGTGTGTAATACAATATTTGCCTAAAATAAAATAAAATTTTATAAGTTTCAAATTTATTATTCAAATTTCTCACCTCTCAAGGAAAAAGGAGATTATTGTAACAATAAAAACTCATCACAAAATTACAATATTATTTTAATCAAAATTAAAATGAAACAAAGGAATACAAAAAAGACTTTATAATATTTTATACTCAAACAATTGGTAGGCATAGTCAAATTCATAGCCATGTAGATTATGTTTTGATATAAACTCAAATCACTATTTGCAAAAAAACTAAGTATTAACCCAAACCAAAATACAACTAAAGCAGAGAGAGAGAGAGAGAGAGAGAGAGAGAGAGAGAGAGAGAGTACTCACAATTTTTTTGTTGAAAAAATATGGATTGAATTGGAGAAATGATATCAAATTTATACAAATATATATATATTTGATTATAATAAGAACATTACGTGGCTTTAGTTTTAGATGTGCTCTACAAAATTACATGGCTTGAAATTGTAGTTACATTCTAAAAAGATAAAATTTACATTGGATATGATCTTGTCTATGAACCGTTGATCCAAGATTGGAGGTTAAGTTATGAGGTTGGAACGTGTTTGGCACCCACCTTGCCCATTGAACCGGTCTTCTAGATTATGGTGACCTTAATCATGTCATATCATCCATTCATCCAACATGTCATAGAAAGACATAAAAACATGTTTTTCATAGAAGAAAGATCTAGGGGCTCGTTTGGAAGCAGTGTTTAAGTATTGTTGTTCAGTTTTCAGTGTTGTGAAAATACATGTTTGAGTGTTATAAAAATACATGTCAGAAGTATTATTGTTGTTTAAATACTGAAAACTGATGTTTAAAAGCCACTACCAAATAGGCCCCTAGTATCTAGGATTTTGAAAAAGAGTTTTTTAGCATGTGAAAATTATAAGCGTAACCTATGAACAATCAAACTAAATAAAGTAAATCTAGCTTGCATTGATCCTAAATTAGCCCATATCATTATAAACAAACATGTTTATGAAATAATTGGGTAATCAAGCAAGATCAAACACTCAAAAGAAAAAGACATACTACCTGCATAAACAAAGATTATGATTCGTTTTGGTTTGGCTGATGATCCTAACAAAACTTAGTGTTTTGGAGAAATTTGGGCAGAGTTTCCAAGCTCCACACCATCTTGATAGCAACTTGACACCAACTCGATAGATTGAGACTATGGAAAACAAAAAACATAACAACGTGAAATGCCCAATAACTTGTCCATTTCAAGCTTGATTGAAGCCCTACTTATTTGGATATAAAAGGGACATCATAAGTCATCCCCAGAGTGGTTTTTCAAAGAGAGAAACACTTCATTTGTGTGGCTAGGGTTGGGTAACAAAGTTTCTCTCAAATTCACCATACTAGAGAGTTCTAAGTAAATTTGTCAGTAAAAAGATGAAATCATACCACCAACACAGACTAGCTGTTGTGAAGAAAACCTTCAAGAAGTTCTTAGAGTTGGTCGGAAGTTCCAATCATACCGCAGTGTGTCGTTTGTGAAGTTGTCCATGTGATTGAAAAGTCTAGATGTACTGACACAATGAAAGGTTTTCTCTATAACTTGTGCATAGGTAGTAGGGTTTAGAAAAAGTTTTTTTTTTTCCTTGATTGTAAAACTTCTCTAATCATAGTGGATTAACTTGTTGGGAGGGTTCCCCTTGTGGTTTTTACTTTGAAGTAGTTATTTCGTTGGTTTTTTCTACTGTGTGTTGATTGATTTTCCATAGTTCATCTTATTTACACAATAATGGTCTTGATCACTGTGCAAAGATTGTTTATAATTTGACTGATTAATAACTTGGCCTTAAATTTGTTAATTCACACAACCGGATCTCAAAACCCTAGCAATTTTAAATAATAATAAATAAATAAATAACCTAAACCCCTAACATAAACTATGTCACAGGCTTTCAAAGATCTGATATCATCATTTGAAACAAGTGGCTGTGATTTATTGGTTAGGAGGACTATTGGGCAAGGCAAACATGGTCCTGTCGGTTTAATTGGTATCAATTGGGGAATTTTCTCATTGATAAATTTGTATCCAAATCTAACTTTCCTGGAGGCCTTCAATGAAGGTAGAACTTGGGTTTAGACTTGTTCAGCCCTGACTTCAATGTCAAATCCATTAATCTTTCAACATCTTTCTCTAAGTCAATATGCTGCAAATTAATTGTGCTATCCACAAGTCAAGTTAGCCACAATTATGATTCATGGACCGAATGCTAGTGAAGTAGGGATTTGGTCACTCAGTATCCAAGAGTAAGTAATTAGGTACAAATACACGGGGTCTTCTTACAGTTGAATATTTATTCTCTACGTTCATAGTTAGAATTCCACTAAGAGAAGTGCTCATCATCAGTCCCCACTTCACGTTCTAAAAATTAGAGGAGCACAGATTGTTGTCTTTGTCCATGGTCTATAATACCATCCTTAATAAATCAGAACCTGTGTGATGCACATTCCAAAGACATTTCTTACCCAAACTTGACGTTCTTTGACGCTTGTTGACCACGTTGTACTCTTCCAACACTTAGTAAAAAAATGATTTGAGTGTTGACCTAATTGCTTTACAATATCTTATGAGATTCAAAACCGATTTTGACGTATGAGCAACCACAAAGAAAAAGGCTTCATTCCCTTCATGATGGAGCTAGAATTATCCTGATTGGACGGTCTGATTTTCGGTCAATCTTGGTCATTTTGTTGCAAAATTAACATTCTTCAATATTTCCTTGAAAATTTTTACTTCAAATCCTGTCAGTGTAAATATTGTACAAATAAAAGAACAAGTGGGTACTGATAAGAAAAGAAAAGGAAAAAAAAAAAAAAAAGCAGTAACAAACAAGAGACAACGTAGCAAACAAATAGCTTCGAACCAGTTGAAATGGAGCACAATGCTAGTTGATATGATGATTTTGATGAGGATTGAACCAATGCCAATTGATATGCATTGACTCTAAAAATATGTACGATGCAAAAAATATGAAATATGTGCAACAAAAAATGACTCTTATACACACAAACTTACACGCTTGCGAGTTTTAAATTGAAATCGTGACTTAAACTTATACACGCGTGCATTTTAAACTAAAATTATCACTTTAAGTCAATTTTTGAAAAATTAGAACATGACACGACAAAGATATGCATATTAATTAATTATTAAATATATTTTTAAACATTTTTTTTTTCATATAATGTTAAACTTATATTAATTTAAGAGATAATAAAATGAATTCATAACTAATAAATGATGTTTAGAAATTAAAATACAAACTAATAATAAGATCCAAAAGAGTAAATAAAAGATAACAAGATAAGTGTTCAAAAAAAAAAAATAATAATAATAATAATAAGTGTCCTTCCTGTGTCCCAGTTGTGTCCTGCAATTTTTTTTTTTTTTTTTTTTTTTTTTTTTTTTTTTTTTCATTTAGAAAGGATACAATTGGGATATGCGTGCAAAAGTCACAGACGTTTCTCGTATACGACATCCCAAATGAATTGTCCGTGCTTTCTGTGGTACTAAGTTCCATCCAATTGAATAGAATCCAAAATATTCCTACTGAAGGAGAAAAAAAGATTCCCAAGTATGACTGCCAGTAATTTGTAATTCTGCCAAGTGTCACTTGGCACTGCAACTCATACCTTACTATATAACCAGGCATGGGGGGTGACAAGAATTCGTATCAGTTATAAGTTAGTATACTTAGCAGTTAGAAAGCTAGGCATGACAACCATTCAAAAGTCTCTTCTTCTATTTCATATTCTTTTGCTCTCCTTACTTCCAGTGAGGATCACATCATCTCCAACAACACAAGCCGAAGCTCTCATCAAATGGAAAAACAGTCTCTCTCCCTCTTCATCTCTTAATTCATGGTACCTCACCAACCTCAACAATCTTTGCAACTGGACAGCCATAGTTTGCCACACCACAGGAACTATCTCAGAAATAAAACTATCCGATGCAAACCTCTCTGGCACACTTACCCAATTTAACTTCACTTCATTTTATAATCTCACCCACTTGGACCTCAACAACAACACACTTGGAGGATCGATACCACCAGCCATCGGCAACCTCTGGATGCTCACTTACTTGGACTTGGGAAACAACCAGTTTGAAGGAAACATACCTACTGAGATAGCACAGTTGACAGAGCTTCAGTATCTTAGTCTTTACAACAACAGTCTCAATGGTACCATCCCCTATCAACTCAGCAATCTTCCAAAGGTATGGTACTTAGACCTTGGAGCAAACTACTTAGTATGTCTTGATTGGTCCAACTTTTCAGGCATGCCTTTCTTGACCCACCTCAACTTAATGCTCAATGAACTCACTTCTGAATTCCCAGAGTTCATAACAAGTTGCCAGAATTTGACATACCTTGACTTGTCTCAGAATTATTTGACGGGCCCAATACCAGAATTGGTATATACCAATCTGGGCAAGCTCACACACTTCCACCTGACTAACAACATATTCCAAGGACCATTGTCATCAAATATTTCCAAGCTTTCCAAGCTCATAGAACTTTGCCTAGGAAATAATAATTTCTTTGGTCCAATTCCTGGAGAAATGGATTTGATGTCCGATCTTCAAACACTTGAATTGTATAACAATTCATTCCAAGGGATGATTCCTTCCTCAATAGGCCAACTCAGGGAGCTTCAGTCCCTTGATCTTCGAAAAAATGCCTTGAATTCCACAATCCCTTCTGAGCTAGGCCTTTGTACCAACCTCACCTACTTGGCCTTAGCAGTGAACAATCTCACTGGCCTGCGTCCTTTATCATTGTCCAATCTGACCAAAATTACCAATTTGGGTTTATCTGATAACTCTCTTTCTGGTGATATTTCACCTAATTTAATTGCCAATTGGACTCAATTAGTCTCATTGCAACTCCAAAATAATCAGTTCTCCGGGAAAATTCCATCAGAAATAGGCCTGTTGACAAAGCTAAACTATCTTCTTATGTACAATAATACGCTCTCTGGATCAATTCCCTTAGAGATAGGAAATTTGAAAGATCTATTTGCTTTAGACCTTTCAGGGAACCAGCTTTCCGGTCCAATTCCTCTGACATTGTGGAATCTCACAAACCTTCAAGTCTTACAGCTTTTCTATAACAATCTTAGTGGCATACTTCCACCAGAGATTGGAAAAATGAAGTCTTTGGTTACTCTTGATCTCAACACTAACCGATTGTATGGACAGTTGCCAGAAACCATTTCTCAACTAAATAGTTTGCAGTCATTCTCTGTGTTCACCAATAATTTCTCTGGCAGCATACCCACTGACTTTGGGAAGTATAGTCCTGATTTAAGCTACATTAGCTTTTCAAACAACAGCTTCTTTGGGGCACTGCCATCTGAATTGTGCAGTGGTTTTGCTCTTGAAGATTTAACAGTGAATAGCAACGGATTTACAGGATCCTTGCCAGAGTGCTTGAGGAATTGTTCGAAGCTACATAGAGTCCGGCTTGATGGGAATAAATTCACTGGAAACATTACAGAATCCTTTGGAGTTCATCAAAATCTTAATTTCCTCGCTCTTAGGGACAACCAATTTGTTGGTCATCTCTCATCAATGTGGGGAGAGTGTAGAAATCTCACCAATTTACAGATGGACAGAAATAGAATTTCTGGAAAAATCCCTGTTGAGCTTGGGAAGTTAACCAAATTGCAAGTTCTAACGCTGGACTCGAACAAACTGTCTGGGGAAATTCCAGATGAGCTGGGAAATCTAGGCCTGCTTTACAGGCTTAATCTGAGCCAGAATGATATGACAGGGGAGCTCCCTAAGAGTCTAGGCAATTTAAGCAAGCTCCAGCTTCTTGATTTTTCAGAGAACAGCCTGACTGGTAACATACCAGTAGAGCTTGGCAATTGTAATGGCTTATTGACCTTGAACTTAAGCCACAACAAGATATCTGGTGGCATACCATCCAAGCTTGGCAACCTAGTATCACTGCAATATATGTTGGATCTCAGCAGTAATTCCCTCTCCGGAACAATACCTCAAAACCTTGGAAAGCTTACAGCGGTAGAGTATCTCAATCTTTCACATAACCACCTCTCTGGGAGAATCCCCGAAGCATTATCAAGCATGGTTAGTCTACATTCCATTGATTTTTCTTACAATAACTTGACGGGTGAAATCCCAACTGGTAAAATTTTCCAGCAAGTGCCAGCAAAATCTTATGTTGGAAACTCAGGTCTTTGTGGAAAAGTAGAAGGATTAACTCCCTGCAGTCCAGTATCCCTTCCCCACAAATCCTCAAATACTAAGAAAAAGGTCCTTATTGGTGCCATTGTTTGGGTTTCTGGCTTATTATGTCTTGCAACTGTTATTGTTGGAATTCTAGTATATAGTCGAACCACCGAGTTCTATGATGAAGAGGGTAGTAGTATAAAGTATGAGAGATTTGAATCAATGATATGGGAAAGAGAAGCAAAATTTATGTTTGGGGATATACTGAATTCCACTGAGGACTTCAATGAGAAGTACTGCATTGGGAAAGGAGGATTTGGAAGCGTTTACAAAGCGGTGTTGCCAACAGGTCAAGTTGTAGCAGTTAAAAAGCTTAACATATCAGACTCTAGTGACATTCCCACAATAAATCGCCGAAGTTTTGAGAATGAGATACGAACTCTAACAGAGGTTAGGCATCGACATATCATTAAGCTATATGGCTTTTGTTCCTGGAAAGGATGCTTGTTCTTGGTTTATGAATATGTAGAGAGAGGTAGTCTAAGAAAAGTATTGTATGGGGTGGAAGGGGAAGCGGAACTAGGCTGGTCTACAAGGGTGAAAATTGTGCAAGGAGTGGCTCATGCTATGGCCTACTTGCACCATGATTGCTTTCCGCCAATTGTGCACCGGGATGTGTCTTTGAACAACATATTGCTGGAAATGGAATTCGAACCACGGCTCTCAGATTTTGGCACTGCGAGACTATTAAGCTCAGAGTCATCCAACTGGACAACAATTGCTGGGTCTTATGGTTACATTGCTCCAGGTAATCGAACATTTTATTAATCTGTATATTCTTGTTCCCATTTCTTCAATAGTTTTCCAAGTCAAAAAAGTGGGTTCCAGTTAGTTCAACTGGTAAAATCTTTTGTTGTCAAGCAAGAGATTAGCAGTTCAAACCCTGCTTACAATAAAAGATTGAAACAATATGGGTTGTTGTCACATGGTAAACTATTTTCCAGTCTATAATACTTTTCAAAGACAATGTTCTCAAAATAGAAAGTATTTTCCTCATATCTCTACTATGTTCTTATTTAGATTATACATTGAACATAAATGATTTTTACAGTTTTGGTTTGGAAATGTTTCAAATAACATTTATTTTGTTTCATTTTCTACTTATTTTAATTTGTAGAACTGGCACTCACAATGAGGGTCACAGATAAGTGTGATGTTTATAGTTTTGGAGTGGTGGCATTGGAAGTCATGATGGGAAGGCATCCAGGGGAACTTCTAGCATCCTTGTCATCATCATCATCATCATCGACTACAACAACCTTATTTGAAAACCAGGAATTGCTTTTGAAGGATATTCTAGACCAACGCCTTCCTCCTCCCACAGGTCAATTGGCAGAGGCAGTGGTGTTTGTTGTCACCATAGCCTTAGCATGTACGCGTAGCACTCCAAAATCACGACCAAATATGCGTTTTGTTGCACAAGAACTATCAGCTCGAACCCACGCTTTTCAGTCTGAGCCGTTTGGCATGATTACTATTAGCAAGCTAGCAGGCTTTCAAAAATAAAACACTCTTTGGCTAGTGAGTGTGTTTTCTGGATATGGCCTAGGAAGGGTTGTGGCTATGCTTACTAAATCCTAGATTTTTTTTTTGGAAGAATACTAAATCCTAGTTCATAATCTTAGGAAGTTAGGATCAAAGTTTTCTTGAAATGGCTTGTGTAAATTTTTTTTTCTAAGTCTATGCAAGTGCTGAGTGAATAAGATGTTCAATCTCTAGGCTCAAAATAAGATTTCTTATGGACTGGGAAAAAATATATATAAATTTTTTATTATTTTCTATGATTGAATAGTAAGATCTAGAGCATTCAAGGCTGTAACCTGTAACCTGTAACCTGTAAACAACTTTATGGCTGTAGAACATCTCAATCGTTATGTCAAGGTATGTGGACAGTATCTTAAACTCTTTAGACATGTAATGTCTTTTGGCAAGAATGCAGTCTAATTCAATATAGCAATTCACTAAGCCTATAAATAAGTTCTCCTCCTCCTCCTATTTGGATATATACACCTCTAGTTTATATAGAAAAGCTTATTCGCATTCTTTGTGTTCTTTACTCTTACTCTTTACATAAACATAGTATTGGAAGTAATGATAGGATGGCACCCGGGGGAACTCCTAGTGTCCCTATCACCATCGTTGACGTCAACTACAACAACCTTATTGGACAACCAAGAATTGATTTTGAAGGATGTTATAGATCAACAGGTATCTTAAAACATTTTGGGCATTGCAATATCTTTCGGTAAGTCTATGTGCCGATTGATTTCTGATTTTTCTTGTTCTCCCGTCATCTATCCAAGCTCTCACCCAGTGGCGGAGCCAAGATTTTGGTTAAGAGGGGGCAAAATTGAAAGACAATAGTTAAAGTGAAATTAATCAAAAAAAATATTAATAGATAATAATAACAAAATAAATAAACAATTATAAGAAAATAAATATATTTCATATCATTAAAATAAAAAAACAAAAATAATACAAAATTTACAACAAAAAGTTTATAAATTGATGTGGTAAAAATGTGATTAGCGTTACTTAAACAATATAATGAATAAATGTTTAGAATTATTTTTTGTGATTGGTGACATGCCAATTTGTAAGATATAAGTAGTAAAATTTGTAACATTTTTAGCGTCACTCAACAATAAAATACTGTGAAAAACAATATAATGAATAGATATTTAGAATTACTTTTTTGTGATTGGTGACGTGCCAATTTGTAAGATATATAAATAGTAAAATTTGTAACATCTCTAACATTACTCAACAATAAAATACTGTGAAAAGTACCATTTATAGTGAAAATGATAAAAATAATGATAGAAAAGAAAAAAGAAAACAGTTGTGAAATAAGTGTCAAACGTGGCGCAAGACAAAAGCTACATACAAGAACAGTGAAATAGATGAAAATGTGACATGGTTTGATATTTGAGAAAACTATTTTTTACTTTTTTTTTCTAGTCAAAGTCACTTTCAAGTTTCAACCAAGCGAGAGTCCTTTTTTGTTTTTTCTCTATGCCAGTGAGTAACTATTTAAGATTACATAGACAAGAAAATTTTAGGAGTCAGAGGGGGTAGGTGCCCCCCTCGCCCCCCTCTGGCTCTGCCCCTGCTCTCACCCCCTCATCTTTCTCACCACTTCCAAACCATTGTTGTGTTAGAGAACCCCAACTGCACCTTCCACTTTTTATTTCCCAAACCGCTGTTGTAGAGAAGAGAGAGAAACTTCCATCTTTGGAACCTTGGTGGGTGTTTTGAAATGCCTTCCTAACAACTAAATTTTCAGTCATCTGAACCACTGCGTTACTAGGGACTGGGGTTGGTTGATATCAAGGGAAGATGTCCAAAACTCATAATACGCTTTTCCATGGTTGTGTACTTGTGTTTCCAGTTTTCCATTTGGGATTCCAATGGGCAACTACGCCATTCTATATATTACTAAAAGCTGAAGCGTAGTATTTAATGTTGCTACGCTTACGTTGAGCCATATTAGCAGACATGTCATTTTCATCATATTTTTTGTATTTGTTCAACAATTTAAAAATAATTTATTTAATGATGCTAGGCTCACGTTGAGCCACGTCAACAGCCATGCCATTTCCAACATATTTTTTTGTATTTGTTCAACAATTTAAAAATAGTTTTTAAAATACTAAAAAATATAAAATAAATCCCACCCATATCTCCACCATAAAGCCCACTTCTTATTAATTTAATTTCCACCCCTTTCTCCACCATAAAGACCACTTCTTATTAATTTAATTCCACTATAAGCCCAAATTGAAAGCCTTTTCAACCTAAACCCTTCCCCACCTTTTGTTTCTCACACAAACCCCTTTGTCAAACCCTTTTTCACGGTTTTAAACTTTCTGTTTTCCGTTTCCTTTACGGTTTCAGATTCCTTCGCCTTCCCCTTCCACACGTTTTGTTTCTCCCCACCTTTTTGTTCTATAGTTTCACATTTACTTCACATTTACATACGTGAATTCTGCTCAATTTGACATTTTTTTTTTTTTTTTTTTTTTTTGGTTTCAAGGATTAAATACCTATCCATATATTTATTTTTATAACTCAAAAGAAACATATATAAAATTAGCAGTAAAACTAGGAGTTATATCCAAATAAAGTCGAAGATCATGTTCACTAACTAAAGATGCTGTCTTACTCTAAAATACCAACACAAACTCTGTGAGTGAGACAAAGCTTATTGTATGAAGTGGTAATGAGGTGTGTGAAAACAAGTTGTATTGCGATGGAGAACAAAAATAAATAGTTGATATATAGCGAACCTTTTATTACAACAGAAAATGGGGAAAGTCTTTTTTTTTTTTTCTTTTTTGTTGCTTGATGTGTTTTTTTTTTCCCTTTTTCTTTACCTCAAATTCAACATGGACTTTCTGTCTTCTTTCTTCATTTTAAGGTCCACAACGTAATTGTCTCTCTCTCTCTCTCTATTTAGTATTGATTGTGCCTTTTCAGTGTCCTTCCCTATCCTGATGTTTGCCCTTAAATTTCTGTTACTAAATAAATAGGATTGAAAGTGTAGAACCATAGAAAATTCAATATTATGACAGGGAGTTTCAAACGACAGTTACCTTTAAAGGAATTTAGAGAGTCGTTTTGTGTTCATCTCCCGCAATTGCAACACAAATGTGGTATTGTTCCACTTTCAACCAGTATATTATATTTAGAAGTGGGTTGAACTCAAGTTCATGTGGAGAAATTGGTGGAATTGCTCAGGAAGAACAACACATAACGTAGGACAAGAGAAGCTTAAAGACAACAGTTAAGATTTTGTTTTATAAAGCTCCAAACATCATTGGTTTATATACATATATATATAAATCTTATCATTTAACCTTTTGAATTTAATTGTAATGCTATGGTTCATGGATTGCAGGTGTTAAAAACTTACCCCGTTTGTGCAGAAAGATTATGTGTGGAAAATCAAATGCCCATATCTGCTAGGTGTTCGACCAAAGGCCTCTAAGAGATTTGCATGATGTGAAAAGCTTACCACCACTTATGTAGTAAGATTTCCTCTATTTTGTTTTTTTGTTTTTTTTGTTTCTATCTTTTTCATTTTCCCAAAATACGATGTTCTCATATTGAAATAAATTAAGCATGGAAAGTGCAAGAAGATTAGGTATTCAACCCCACCTTTTTCATGAGCCAGGGGCCTTCATGAATTGGGTTACACATGTTAGTTGATTTGGTTAATTAATGATGGTTGTTATATTTGTATAGATATGAACATCTACCTCTAGATTGACTTAAAAAAAATATAAAAAAAATAAAAACTTTGCATCCCTGCATATGAAAGGGAAGGGCGTTAACTTTTAACTAGCAATGAAATGACCCCTATAGACTCTAAGGACCTACTAGAATATTAAAACCATCGGATATGTCTTTCTGGTGTGTCGCTATGGTAAAAATGAACTAGAATTGGAACTGTGGCTAGGGATCACTCTGGGTGTGTTTTATTTCCCATGAACAAAGCTCTTCTAGGTAAAATAGAAGTAGTGATGGTAGCTGGGTGGGTGATGAGAGAAATAGCTCAATTGGCAATCAGGACTGGGCTGAGGAACATTATTGTAAAGGTGATAATCAAAGAACACTCCAGACTTTTGATAGCAATCTCCCGAATCTCACTTACCTTGGTTTTGTTGTTGAATTCACTCATTCAATTCTTAGTTTAGAACTATTTCTTTTGTATACATCATCATGTCAAGTGCAAATCTGGTTGACAAAGTGGAGGGTGTTTGGATGGGTTGCCCTCCTTTCTTAGCACATTTGTTTGAACCATTACACATTGTTGTTTACATAATAAAAATCTATCATTTTCAATAAATAAAAAGAAAAGTTGAATATAGTATATAGTTGGAAGCTTTCACCTCCATGCTTATTAAAAAAAAAATATATGCTACTCTTTTGAACAATGCATCAATTCTGATATTACTAAAAGTAAAATTTTAATTGCTTTGTTGAGTTAATATCATTTTGTAGGAGTTGTGTTTCAAATGATCATTCTTTAATAGGTTTGTGAGCATCCTTTCTCATTATATGTTATTGAACTCCAATTCTTCAGCCTTTTATTACCAACCCCACCCCCCCCCCCCCCCCCCCCTCGGGTTGACTTGATTCTTTGTTTTTCTATCAATTCATTCATTTCTCTTCCTAAACTGGCATGTACAATCTGAAGCTAGAGAGCTTTTAGATGGAGCATAGTCAAGCTTCCTCTTATCCATTCTAATTAAATATTTTATTATTTTAATATAATGTTGACAATGACAAGGTTATGCATTATGCCCATTATTATATGATTTAGCTCATTAGCGTTGTTTAAATCTTGAAAAATATATATTAAAATTGAAACTCATATTTTCTCTCAATGTTTGTAGCTATTCTTACTTTATTTATTATGATTTTGTCTTTTTTTGTTTTGAGATATAAGGCAATAGGTTATTGATTCAAAGAGAGGAAAAAAAAAAAACCTTCTAAAAATGTTTCCTTTTATTTTTTTTATTTTTCTAACTCTCTAAAATTTATTGAAATAGATGATTAAATGGTATAAATATTTTCCAGGCAGTTTCACACTTCACAAGAATGAAATCATGTAATGTCTAATTTCAAATATATCAATAGTATTATACATCTAAAAATTGAATCAATTTGAGTTGGAAACCTTATAAATTCAATGTAGTATGTAAAGGTAAACTTTAGTGTGCAGTGTTCTTTAAGGAAGCCCTAGAGTAATCATCTGGATGCAAGGAGAGTAATAGTAGCAACACTGAGTAAGCATAAGTGTTATGATAAGGATTCAACCACAGCGGAGGTAATTAATGGCAGCCATGGAAGCTATAAGGTTGGCTAGAGATATGTGATGATTTCAAGTGATACTTGAGGGGATGACAAGCTTCAATGGCACATTTAAAGAGAGAGCTGAGAAGTTTAGGCAGTTAAAGTTTTTGTTCATGGAGTTGCAAGCACAGGATCACATTCTTTACCTATATTTTTAGTTCATTTGGTTGATAGGAATTTTTGGATTGGTCATAGTCCACAATTCTTACAACCCCAATTGCCACTGCTGTATTGAACTCTATTTAACATAAATTAAAATTTTTCTCTTCAAAAAAAGAATCAATGTTTTTCAAGTTCTTTATTTAATTTCCATTTGCATTTTTAATTGGTAAATTACACATCACCTTGCTTTTATAGGAAGAGGAAGTGTCATTTGAGCTAAAGATTAAAGCTCATTGGCTCATTATATGATTTTTCCCCTTTGTAAATATTATATTATCTTTAATTTTTTTCCCTTTGTAAATATTATATTATATAATCTTTAATTTAAATACAATAAAATAGAAAGAGGTGACTAGAGAAGTAACTCAAATTGCAAGGATTGGCCAAATGATAGTTGACAAGAGAAAAACAAAGAGACAAGGAAAATGGGAATACGACATTCACCTAGATCATTTGGTCCAACGTCTATTTCTTGGTGCGAGAGTTGCGATAGAATAGGAAAAATGAGTGAATGCATTTTTTTCAATATATAATTGTTTATTTCTAGACTTATGGTTTTTGTGGGAAATATTTTTTTGTTGATTGGATTCTTGAAGCAAAAGACTTCTCTCATACCAACTAACATTAGATGATGTTGTGTTCAAAGGCTAAAAGTTTTCCGTAATTTATGCCAAGACTATGAACATACGTATTGTTTGGGATGAGAATAGGTGATGTCGTGCTCATAGGCTAAAAGTTGTCTATAATTTATTCGTTAAACAAACATATGTTGTTTGGGATTAGAATCTTTACACAAGTTAAATGCAAGGTATATTGTCTAACAATTAAGAGAGCCCAATAGTTTGCATTGTATAAATTGATTAGTTTTTTGCATAGTATAGATTTTTTTAAAAGGAATAAATATAAATAAATTTATGAAGAAGAAATATTTTTGTAAAATTTGATTCTCTTGCATTTGTTTAATAATTATCAAAATATAAATTGTTACACTTGATGGAAGTCAAAAGTAGATAAGGCATTGCATGTTGCTTGTAGTATATAAAATAATATTTGGAAATTCTTCGGAATTAGTGAATTTGAATTGAGTGTGTTTAATGCACTTTGTTAGTAATTTGAGGACACTGAGAGTGGTAGAGTGGCTTAATAAAATATTTAATTGGTCTAGGATCACTATTTTACTCTTAAGCTCAATCTCTTTTTAAATAATGTGGGATTCAAATCCTATAAATGTATAATAGCTCACTGTTGTGATTTATATAATTTTTTTAGTATTTATCCACCTTTATTTTCAGTCATATCATTTTTTATTGTGATAATTGGTAATGATCTCTAGGTTGTATGGAGTCTCTTATTTTTTAATTTTATTTTTTTATGTGGATAATTTAAAAAAGAGAAAGTAATACAATGTTTGATCAAGTTTCTTTCTAGAAATTGATATGTTGTAATTATTTGAAATTGTTTTTTATTGGAACATGCTTGAACCATATCATAGTGGCGTTTAGATGAATGTTGTTTATTTGACTAATCTATTTATACATATTTTCAACAATTATTTAGAATTAGAATTATCTAATTTGATTGGTTTCAAATGATTGTACCAATAAAAGTGAATGTGTATAACCTTCATTCAACTATTCCGTGCATTGCACAGGTTAGCGACTAGTTGCTTGATAAAATGTGTGTAAGGCTCTAATCACAAAAAAAAAATAAATAAAAGGTGTGTAAGGCTCTCTTTTTGGTTGCCAAATGTCCACTTTCACAATAAATCTTTAAGTGACAGTTTGTCACTAATTCACTTAATGGTGCTAAATATTTTATTTTTTAGCACTAAAAGAAGTTACTTTACCTATTAACTTATCATTTCACTCCCCAAAAAAAAAAAAAAATAATAATAATAATACTATTTCACAACTTGCTCCACATCAATATATATATATTTTTTTTGTTGATAGAACCACATCAATATCCTTATTTTCACAACAAAGTTAAACACTATTTATTTATTTATTTTTCTCTCTTCTTCGTTGTCTCTTCTCCAAATCAATTCTCACCACAATCACAGTAACGGCAAGCTCAATAAAAAAAAAACCAGCAACCAATAAATAAATAAATAAAAACTAGCAGAAAAAATCCAAAAAAAAAAAAAAAAAATCATGGAGCTACAAGCCACACCGTCATCATTGTCGTCTTCGTTGAAGAAAGAAGAGCTACAAGCTAAAATCAAGGGCCAAAATCATAGAGCTACAAACCAAAAAAAAAAAAAAAAATCATCGTCATTGTTGTTGTCATCGTCGAAGAAAGGAGAGGGAAAAGCGAGACCAAGCGAGGTACATGGTGGCATTGACGAGGGCTCTGCAGCTAATGCCGAAGAAGAGAGCGACGGCAACACTTAGGATTGTTGGAAAAATACATGTTTGTATCACATACAAGACATACGCAGCGGAAAATTAACGAATCTACTTCATTCGCAATTGATAACATGTACTATGCAAATTTCAGAATTCAAGAACAAATGAGCGTACCTTGATGCGGTGAAATTTAAAACAAAAAATTAGAAGTACTTGAGAACACTTTTAATCTTCACTCCAATTCCACTTTATGCCCAAGAAGTGTGGTCTCTCAATCGGTTTCGAATGAGAGAATAAGAGAGTGGCTTACACTCATATACACACCATTTCATTCCTTATGAAAAACTCTTATATAATTATATATGTTTCTCTCCTTATATTTAACTAATTATCTAATTGGATTAGCCTTTTAGGCCATTCTAATTTGGCTTTTGTATGTGGCTTGGAGTGGGACCAAAAGGGAACAAATAAGATTCTAGCTCCAATGGGCCTTAGACTTTTCTGTCAACTCTTGGCAAATCCAAAATTACCATTAATTATATTTAATACTACTATATAAATATAATTGTACTCTAGGCCTTATTAGTAAATTATATCCCAAGACTTTATTATACATGCAACCCTTTCATAAAATATTTGTAGTAATACAAAGTCATGAATGTAGACTGCCACTTTAAATATTACTACATTTTAATCCTTGAGTACCCAGTTTAATCCTTTAAGTTATTCATCATATATTTATGAAATCTAATTTCATAAATATATACTTTAGTAATTCCTTACTAAAGTAGTTAGGCCTAACATTTTGAATAACCAAACCCATTAAACTTATCTCAATGAAATATTTTATATCTCCGTTAAGAGATTATATATTCCATCTTGAGAATATATGTTCCATCAACACTAAATGTGGCTGCCCAACATACTGAGATTTTGATCTTGACTTTAGATCTCATCCTGATATATCAAAGCAGTCTACACTTCATAATCAGATCCATTATTCTCTTAGGATTAAGAGTTCATGTAAATAGAAGTCGTGAGATTTATTATTCATTTGACAGTCGTTAGGAGAATAATAAATCTCACAGCAGTCCAGTTTAATATGTCTTAACTCTTAAAACATATCAACATATCAATTAGAAGTCTCCACTTTCATGATCAAGACAAATCATCTTAGTTTATATGTTATAGTCTTCACAAATGAAATGCTCAATTTCATCATCGATTACAAACTAAAATTCCAAATTTACAAAGAACTTGTGATTTATATCTTCTGTGACTAAATCACATAAATCACATACTATGCATCTAATGGGTTATATGATAATGTCCAAATATTCATGTTACCATTATTTTAGATAATAATAAAACAATTTTATTAATTACAATATTAAGTCATACATAATGTCATACATAATATCATACAATATGATTTAAGGGCATTAATCCTAACAAGGATATCCTTGGTGCAGTCATGGAGGGAGTTGAAGTAGTAGGAAGTGAGTGGTTGTTAAGGAGGAACATTGTGACTTGAGAGAGAGAGAGAGGAACTTTGGTCTATAATGGAAAGAGAGAGATGAGCTGGAAGAAAAAAAGAATAAAAAAGAGAGTAGAAACAGGAAAAAAGAATAAAAAAAAGTATTAATAGCAATTGGTACTAGTACCAATTTACTGTAGCAAATTGCCATATTTTTTAAACTATGGCATCACCAATTTGCACAACATTTTGTAGTTTGTGGTGGTAAAAATAGCATTTTAGCAAAATGCCTCTACCAATATTGATGCTCTAATTGTAACTGATTGGCAAAAAAAAAAAAAAAGTAATTTTAGTGGTGGGTTCAAGTTAGAACCAATAACAATCTACTAACTAGGATTTGTTATGAAAATGCCATAGACGTAACACTTTTCGGTGGGAAAAGTTTACCAATGGACTAAGGGTATTGATTTAAGAAATATTTTTATTAAAAAAAAAAACAAAATTTTTCTTTTTTTTACAACTTTTTCTATTTCTCATGAAAGTAATATTAAAATTTTTCTAAAATAGTCCATTAACAAATGCTATAAGGACATCCGTTAATCAAACCTATTCCATAAATTTATGTTGGAAAAAATTATTCAAAATGTTCCTTCTTTTTTTATGCAAGTGTAGGGTTATAGCCAATGATTAGAAGAACTAGGGGAAAAAATAAATGTAAAAATAATAATAAAAAATAATTATTTAAATAAAATATAGTGTATAATAGATAATCTAATATGGGTGTTTTGTAAAAATGGTTGTGTAAAATAGAAAAAAGTAAGTTGTTATGCTAAAATAGATAGAAAAATTTAGACAAAATGATGTGAATGCTCTTATGGCATTTGTTAATTAACTATTTCAGGAAAGTTTTGATACTACTTTTATGAAAAATATATAATAAAAAAAAGGTTCAATTACTCTTTTCTTTTCTCATAAAATTTCTAAAAATATTTTCTAAACCAATACAATTATAGCACCCATTAACTTTTACCATCAAATAATTGATATACTATAAGTCCTTTCTTTAAAATATTGAATATTAAAATTGAATGGGACAAGTTAGGAAGATTTAGGAATATGATGCCTTTAGAGCACTTGCATCAGGCTAGTCAAACTAGCTTGACATTAAAAATATAGCAAGAAACCCTTAAAAACTCCATGCATTAGACTTAACAAATAAAATAAAAATTAACATTAATTGCGACTAGTAGTGAGACAATGCTCCTTGCTAGTGCTAAAAAAAATGTTTAAAAAAAAAAAAAATCTTTAGACACTCTCTCTCTCCCTCTCTAGTGGTAGTCATAGTTGTTGTGAACCGCAATGCATGTATTTGATGGTGGTAGATTTGGGTGATTGAAAGTTGAATTTTGTGGGTTTGTGTTGATATTTGCATTGATTTGGGTGGTGGGTGTGGTGGTTGATGGGTTTGGCTTAATTTGTGCGGTGGATGTGGTGCTTTCCGACGGTGGGTGCAGTGGTGGCCGGTCTTGTTCAATGGTGATCTTAGTTTGACAATGGTGGCTAGATTTAATTAATTTCAATTTAAGTTTTATGTGAAATGAAATAGGGAATTTGTTCAACTAACGATGGGAGATGGGTTCAACTTGTTGATTTTGTTTTGTTGATTGTGAAAATGTGTTGATTTTGCTAGACAACAGGAGTGCTTAGTGATGTTGTTAAAGAATATATTATTGGGTTCACAGAAGGAGGTTTCATTGGGTTACTAGTGTAGTGGGCCTTTATTGCAATGTTGGGCTAGGCTGCCTCCTACGGTATTTGGCCCAAATGTTCTAAGTAAGGGAGTTGGGACTAGTTCAATTGTAACTCACTTTGGTCTGACTTGTACACAAACTATGCCCCGTTCGCCAAAATTTAATTGTAGACCCATGGCAGGCAGAACCACTGTGAGTAAGTTATGGCATGCAGATATAATAAAGATGATATAAGAAACACAATCACTACTTTTAGCCACAATAAATAAATGTGAGCAACAAAAGGCTTTTTGTACACAGAATAAGCTAAGTGAAGGATAAAAAAAAAAAAAAAAGAGTTAGCAAAATCAAAGCGTTAGTCTGTCACACCAAGTAATACACAGGGATGAAACCAAGAAGGGAGAAAACCGTTCCCTCAACATCAGTAATTTCAGAGAAGAAATTAATTGCTTTGAGGGAACAGGCCTAAATGGTCCATGCCCAAATCCGGATCTTTTGCCTTTTATAGAGAGCAAGGCTATTAAGGGAGAGAGGAAGTCAATCTATTGGTGCATGCCTGCCGTTCTAAATTCTCTGTTTTTCTTTCCCTCTCCTTCCTACTTCTTAGTTTTCTTTTTCTTTTGTTTTACTTCCTTTCCTTCTCAATGCTTACTTTTGGGTTGTGTTTTTCTTTGGAAATTCCTATTTCTGTGATTTTTCCAAATCCCCCTCCTCTTAGTGCACAGCAAGGGGTCCTTTATAGAGCCTATCGTGACTGGTATTTACTGTTTTAGCCCTTAACTGCCTTTGTTTGGTGTGGGTGTTCTTACTGACCACTTACTGGTCGTCAGTGGTTCAGCCACCACTACTTACCTGTGCTGGCTGTGCTGCTTCCCTCTGCCAAACAAAAAAGGCTATTTTTTTTGTTTGCTTCTGTGGCTTTTTCTACCCATTACAATGTGTGTGCTCTCTCTCTTTATCCCTCATGGCATGCACCTGGTGGTTCCAACTCATCCTTGCTTCTTTTGGGTGGCATGTCGTCCCAGTAAGATGTTTCCCCCAAAAGAGCCTGATTAAGAATCTCAGAATAGATTTTTTCCCTCTCCCCACCGCCAAACCATGCCGACCCATGACCCACCACTTCCTATATTAGCTAGGTACAGGCTAGTGGTGTTTGGGTCTCGCGCTTGCTTCACTTTCTTCACTCGTCGCTCATGCATTTGCCATGTTCTGGAGATTGGTCTATACGTTCTGCTGTGCGCTTTTGGTTTCTTATGGTGTGGGTTGTTTTCCGATCTGCCATTCTTTATGACTTGCTTCTTTTGGGGATTGGACCTGGTTGGATCATGGGCCTTTCTTCCCTTGACCTATTATGTGTTCATTCCGTGGCCTGGTTAGTATTTTTCTGCCGTACTACTCTGCTATTCTTGCTGTAATGTTGTTTAACTCAATCCTGCTAGGCCTCTTTGGGCCTGCTGTTTATTTCACTCCCAGTGATTCAGTGTGTTCACTGGGCCTTTTCTTACACTGTTTGCGGGCTCCTGTATCCCATTTCCCTCTTGGGCATCCTTGGCCCATTTTCTTTCCTTGGGCTTCCTCAGCCCTTTTCCAATCCTGTTTTCCCATGGGCTTTTTACTAACTCTCTTTGGGCTTCCCTGACCCAATTACTTTATACTTCATCCTTGGGGCTAAAGGGTCTTCCATTAGCCCCTTACTTTCTTTGCTTATATTACTTTGGGCCTGTTGTGGCCCATCATCGCTTTTCTACATACTGCCCATGGGTTTGCTTCATCTCTCTTTCCGGGCCCATTCAGGCCCGTTTGTTTCTTCAGGACTCACTTTATGAGCCCATGAGCCATTCATTCCTGCCACTTGGGCTCAATGGCTTTTTCTTGCTTACTAATTTTGGTCTGCCCATATTGCTGGGCCTTTTCTCTTACTGGGCTTGCCAAAAATGAGCCTCAACAACTAGTAAATGGGTGGGGAAGAGAATAAAAAAAATACTTGTTTATTTATTTATTTTTAGAGAGATAAAAAAATAATATTTAAATGAAGTAGAGAAATAAATATTGAGGCTGATGTATGCGTGTATTTGTTAAAGTAGCATTTTTTTTTTTTTTTTTTTTTTGTGTTAGTTTAGGTAAAATGTTGAAGAAGTTGATGCTAATGCTCTAATATTCATTCAAATTGTTATTTGGAAACGGTTTAATTTCTATCCAGTATAGTGCAGTATTAGACATGATACGGGCATGACACATATTCAAAATTGGTCACATGTCCAAAATTGGTTAGGTGTTGGTTGGGTGGCCCATCAAGTGCTTTAGTGCATTGGACTGAAGTTTTACTCTTTGAAAATTTGTTCCCATATAAGTACTTTCTTTGTGTATATATATATACACATGTGCACATACACACACACATAGTACAATGAGTTTGTAACAATTAGATCTCATCTTTAGTAGTTTATTCATGCATCGCACTAGTTAAAATAAAAAAGAATGTCTAAGAGCATCTCCAATAGATTAGTCAAACCCAATTTCATCTTCAGTTTTGAGTGTAAATCCTTAAAATACAATTCCAACAATCTCTAAAATTGAAATATCTTTTTGCTCAATTACAATGACTCTTCAAACAAAGAGAGCGACTGTAGATTGGTAAAATAATTTATTGGCTTAAAAATTTCTGAAGGTGAAATAAGATATTATTTCTTTCTCTTTCCTCTCAATGTCTCTTTCACTTCTCATATAACTACAGAACCCTCGTCTCTGTGTCTAAAACGTCTCTCTCAGGAAAAAGTATATTATGTTTCGGTAATACCAACTCAGCATCTGTTTTTGTATTTTTTACCCAATAAATGAGTGACACTTGTTTCAAAAAACCACATCAATTACTCCAATAAATTAATCACAATTTTCTATACTATCGGGAAGATAAATTAATCATTTATTGGAGTAGTCTGATGTGATTTTTTGAAATAAATATCACTCATTTATTAGGTAGAAAATACCAAAATAGATGCTAAATTGGTATTATCGAAACCTAGTATACTTTCCCCTCTCTCAGTCAACACAATCAACACACATTCAAGAGGAAGACACAAAATCCTCTTCTCATAAAACTAGCAAGATCAACAAAATAAATAATAATAAAATAAAGGAGCACAACGCTAATCTGACGTCCGCATGCACTTGGCAGTGGGAGAGGAAGACCCAAGGTCGAGATTCTCTTCACAAATATCTATGACAAGAAAAGAGCAAGAAATCCCTCAGTGGTTCTCATGAAATCTTTGATTCTCACACACATCCTATCACCCTTAGGCCCTCCACCGAATTACTAGGAAACTCATTACCGCCCTTGATTAGTTTTTCTCTTTCCTATATCTTTTATTTTGGTGCTTTTGTGTGTAGAGACAAGCCATGAATTGGTCTGTGGGTGTGTCTTCCTGGTGGGTTTTAGGATGGACTTTGTGTGGGTTTGTCTAAGGGTCTGTTCATTGATTTGTTGGGTATCCCCTAGTTTGAGAGTGAACTATAAGGGTCCGTTTGGTTGAGATGATAGAAAAGTAAGAGGATAGAAAATAGAGGGAGGATGGAAAAGTGGGAGGATAGAAAAGTTTTTAGTTTTCCCCATTTGTGTTTGGTTGAGAGGATGGAAAAGGAGAGAGATGGAAAACTTTTTGGTTTTGTTAAAAATAAGGTTTGTATAAATTTACTATCATGTTCCTCTTAAATAAAACAAAAAGTAATACATTATACTTTAAAAAAAAATTGTGTATCGATGAAAGTGGACATTACAAAAAATAGCATAAGAAATCATCCAAAAGTGTTTTCTTAAAAAATAATAAAAATAAAAATTAAGAAAAAAAAGAAGAAGGAAAAGAAGAACCCACCACTTAACAAAACCAGAGAAAGAAAAATAAAAACAAAAACAAAAAGCCATCATTACAAAGGAAAGGTAAAAAAAGAGGGGGGGGGGGGGGTGGGATGTTACAAAAAAGAAGAAGCCAGAAACGTTAATTAGAGGTGGGGGCAGTTTTGTCCAAATATTTTTCCCACTTTTCACTCCAATTTGAAGAGATTGTATTTTGAAGGGGGAGAAGAGAAAACTTGTGGGCCCCACCACTTTTCTCTCCCCCTCCTCCTCTCAACCAAATAGTGAAAAATACCATTTTTCACCTTATTTTCCATCCTCCATGTTTTCACTTCAACCAAACATATCCTAAAAGTGAAAAGGGTGGAGGAGGTGAGTTTCAATATAGAAAGCAAATTAAATAAATAAAAAATAATGAAAAAATAATAATTTTTTAAAGGGATAAAGAAAGATTAGAGTGTGCAACAAAGTAAATTTGCAAAGGTAGGTAGATAAAATAAAGGCGAAAATGCACTTTTGGTCCCTACATTTTGGGCCTATTCTCAATTTGGTCCCTAAATTGATTTAGCTCCTACGTTAGTCCTTGATTTTTAAAAATCGTTTTTAAAATAGTCTCTGTTGTCAACCTAGTGATAGAAAATGTTGAGGTGGCAAATGAAATACATTGTTTGCTAATGTGGCTAATAAAATAATAATAAAAAATATATTTAACATTTTTTAAATGCCATGTCAGCATTTTCTGAATTAAAAAAAACCATGTCAGTTTAATTAAAAAAATAAAAATAATTTATATTTTTCAATTTCAATTTAATTCAAACTAAATTAAAAAAAAAAAAACAAACTTTTAAATCTAATTTTATTATTATTATTATTGCTTTCATTATTTTTTAGGAGGTAAGAACACAAGAACTTGTTCTTTATGTTTTTCTCGAATCCAAGAACAATCAAACCCAGAACAAGAGCACAATCAAACCCAGAACAATGCAAAATTTCATAAAAATCCCTATCCTCCACCGAAACCTCCAGAACATGAAAAAATCATCAAACCCAAACCCACATGAGAAAACCAACCTAGAAAAATCATCAAGCCTCCAACCTAGAAAAGTGTCAAACCCAGAAACCTCTAACCCAGAACATGAACTTCATTCTTCATGTTTTTCTCCAAATCAAGACAAACCCAATTGACTAACCCACTCAAAATTAATCTCAGTACAAAAAATCCATACCCACAAACTGAAACCACCACCACAATCACCCACACCACCAATCACAACAACCACAAATCACCACCAAAAACCCACCACTGATCAACCTAGCACCACCCACCATCGAGAGTTAAACCCAAACTCAAACAAAACCCAAGACCCATACTAAAACTCAAAACACCCAAACAAAATCCAAATTCCAAATCCAAAACCCAAACCATCCGCCGCAACTGCCACCACCACTACCACCATCAACATCCACCACTACCAAATTCGTACCCACAAACCCAAATAAAATTTAAAAAAAGAAAAAAAACCAGACCAGATCCATTTTCTGCCACAACCACCAAACCTAAGACTCGCAGCAGCCCATGGTGAGCAAAACCATGGCCACCCACAAGCACCAACAACCCCACGCCAGCCCATGGCGATATGAATCCCACTTGTGCCAATCTGGACCCACCCACGACAAGCCACGACCATTGAAACGCCACCACTCAACCAGAAATCACCGATTCGAAGAGAGGGAGACCGAGATAAGGAAAAAAGAATAGAGAAATAGAGAGGGAGAAGAAGGCTAAATTAATGATTTCTGATTTAGGGAGACCGAGTATAGGGTGAAGAGAGAGAGAGAGAGGGAGTTTGAGATTAGTGGTAGAGAGTGTAGAAGATTTTTTTTAAGCTGATGAGGTTAACCAAAAACAAAAACAAAAAGAATTAAAATGATTATGAATTTTTATTTTTTAAGAAATGATTTTAGTTTAAATTAGATTTAAGGTTTTTTAAAAAAAAATTAATTTACATTTTTAAAAAAAAATTCTTAGGGCTGGCTTTTTTTTATTAATTTAAATGCTGACATGGCATTTAAAAAATGTTAAATATATATTTTTTATTATTTTATTAGCCACATCAGCAAACAGTGCATTCCATTTGCCATCTCAACATTTTCTGTCACTGGGTTGATGGTAGGGACTATTTTAAAAATGATTTTTAAAAATCAGGGACTGACCTAGGAACTAAATCAATTTAGGGACCAAATTGAGAATAGGCCCAAAATATAAGGACCAAAAATACATTTTCGCCTAAAATAAAAGTTGAATTATAAATTACATCCTCTAATTTTGCATAAAATTCAAGTAAGTTTTGTAACCTTTTTTTTCTTTTTTCTTTTTTCTTTTTTCTTAGCGGTTTCTTAAAAAGACATCTTAAAAAATTTTTTAAAAAAAAAGAAAAAAAAGAAGAAGAAGACATCTAGCCAGACTAACTTTACCCAGCAAACTAAATTTTTTTTTATCAAAATAGTTAGTAAGATTCTTGCAATGTAATAAAAGCTCTCCAATCTAGAGGGCCTCATCTATGATCTATCTAACACACTCCACATAGTAGAAGAAATACAAAGCTTGTTCCGGCTATTTCGAAGGATTGATCTCCAGTGGACACACAGACAAGCAAATGGTGCAGTACATTAGCAAATAGTCCAAAGTTATCTTCTGCGGAACTAGTTTGGCTTGAAGAGCCTCCTTTGTTCCTTGTTGATCAATTAACTTTAGATGTACCCTTCTATTTCTAGTTAATGAAATTCCCAATCGGGTTTCAAAAAAAAAAAAAGACCCAGTAACTATTTCTCAGCAACCAAACAGCAAAAAGAAATGGTAAAAATATAGATTCAGCCAAAACCCAGCATCCTTAAAACAATCTCTCTCTCTCTCTCTCTCTCTCTCTAAGTACGTACTATTAACCCAAAAACAAACCTGTTGTCAACAACCTTTGCAAACATAACTGTTGTGTAAACCTATTGATGAAATCATCAGCCTTGACATTGACCTCCTCATCGCACCTGTTGAGATTAGATTATGCAATTTGGCCGAACTTGTAGTGTGCAGGGCCGGCTCAACAACTGAGGTTCTTAGGCCAAAATTTTAAGTAAGGCATTTTTATATTTAAATATTAATCAATTGTGCAGTGCACAACTGTGCAACTTGTGTTGTTGTGCTGTGCAGTGTAGATGTCCAGCCTGTCTTATGGCTATGTGCAAAAAACGTGTCCTTTCATAGCAGAAAAGGGTCCAATTAAGAGAGGGGCATAAAAGGGTCCTATCATAGCATAATTTTGCATCAATATTTTCCCAACCTGTCTCATGGCTAAAAACATGTCCTATCAATCAATCATGCAGAAATAGACCAAAAAAATATATAAATTAAGTTGAATAAATAGCAATATTAGCATACTCTTCATCTTTATTTTCGGAAAGATAAAGAGAGGGAGAAGATTACCTCTGGAATGCTTCCCTTTTTCAATTTTGAAATTACTGTGAATTGAAGGGAATCAATAAAGAAAGATTTCAAACTAAACTGAGTTTATAGAAAAAGATCAAGAATCAAGATGAGAAAAAGAAAGGTAAGAATATAGATGGAGAGGCAGAGAGAGATGAAAGATTTTTCTTTTGTTTTTGAAATTTATAATATCTATTTTAGCATATTTCAAGACAATTAAGTTATATTATTAATGAATTTGTCTGGTATTAATTTTGATTTTAGCATATTTCAAGAATGAGTTTTCTACCTCTTTCAGTCAAAAAAGTAAAAAAAAGAATGAGTTAATAAATTTGTCTCCTAAATTTAATTTTATTAGCTGAAGAGTGACTATTTTTGTTTTTCTCTTTTTAATCTTCTGCATTTTAGGATACAATGGGGCCTTTTTAATGCATTTTATTGACCAATAAAAGTACTTAAATTTTTTTAATTAAAATATATAGACAAATATATAATATATATAAATTTTTTTTTTTTTTACAAGTGGGGGCCTTAAGCGATTGCATCAATTGCATCACCTATTAAGCCATCCCTTGTAGTGTGAAAAGTTGAAGGAATGAGCGACTTGCGAATATGCGATGGAGGCTGGTGAGAGAGAGAGGGAGAGTGAGATTTTTTTTTTAATTTATTTATATTTTTGGATTATTTTAAAAATTAAGAAGCTTAAAAATTCCAAAATACCCTTAGTTTTTTTTTTTTAATAGAAAAAAATACCCTCAGTTTTTTGGTAACTAACCATGAACTTTTAACATAAGGACTACATTGAATAACTATTAAAGTTAGAGGACTAAAATAATCAAAATCAAAGTAATAGGACTGAAATGAATTTTAAGCAAGGTTAGAGGGTGTATTTTTTAATTTAGTCTAAAAAAAAAAAGAGTTTTACTAACATATGCCATTAAAGCATATATTAGGAAACTATTTTAAAAGTCTTTTTATGGAAAAAAATAAATAACTTTTTATTTATTTATTTATTTTATACAGTTTTTTCTGTTTTTCATATAAAATTTCTTAAAATAGATTAATAATGTATGTCTTAAGGGCATACATTCCAAACCAAAAAAAAATCTCCAATTTTGGGTGAGAAAATGCCTAATCTACAAGAGATGCTATAAGTCCGCAGCATTGCATAGTAACAATTTCACCTAAACTTAATTTTATTCAATTAATATTAATTAATTAATTTGAGTAGGGCATATTAACATCAACGAAAATATAAAATAATCTTGAGAAACGTGAAGTTTTTATTTTAAGAGTGTTCTATTGTTCATATTAGAGAGAGAGAAAAAAAAAGACATCGATTCCCCATCCAAACTCCAAAGCCATCCCAAATGTTTGACCATTGACTATGTATTTGTTTAGTTGGAGAAAATATAACACCGCGTATATGTATATTATCTCGCTTGGTTGGGACACATCTAGTCACCAATACTGAATCATTAAATGCAACGTTCTAAGGAGAGAACAGTGAACAGAATTTCCAGTTCAAGTCTTGCTACCTGCACTTTGAAAAGAATTTCCTGAGCTAGTGCTTTACCCCTTCATGAGCCCACCCAGCGTGAACAGTAATTAGTTTCTGGTTGAAAATTTTGAGAATACATTGTGCGAGAGCAAAAAAAAAAAAGTTCTAAGGAGAGAGTTTTTTTTTTTTGAAGGGGAAATATTCATTCATTCAAAGAGATAAAAAATCATGATACAAGGCTTCTAAGGCTGGTGGGGGAGAGTCCTCCATCCAATACATATCCTCATCTAATGTATTTCTAGCATATTGAGTTAGAACATGTGCCACCTTATTTGCTCCTCTCCTAATATAGCCAACTCTAACCACTGTAATCCACAAAGCAGGTACCTAATATCATTAATAACATTCCCAAACAGCGAAAAATTTTGTAAAGGAGAAGAGATGGCTTGGATTAAATTACTATTATCTCCCTCAATTATCAACCTTGAGAACCCAGCATCAATGGCAAATTCAATAGCTCTATGGCAAGCAAGCAATTCAGCCTCTTTGCTCGTATTCACCCTCGGTCCACTAGCAGACATAGTAGCCATGACTTGGCCCTTATTATTTCGAATAATAGCACCAAAACCAAATCTGTCCAAGCCCGAAAAAATTGCTGCATCAAAATTTAATTTGTACTGCACTTGTGATGGAGGTTGCCAAACATCCCCACTAACTTGCTGTCCATTCTGAACAACTACATGATTTTGGGCTTATTTAAATTCATCAACAAACTCCTTCGCTCTCTTATTAAGATTGCTTGGGTCCTTCAATTTTCCTCCATGCACCACGCAGTTTCTCTGGTTCCATATGAACCATGCCTGAGCCCAAAACAGATCCAATTCATCCAATGTTAGGCGCTCCAACAAAGCTTCCATCAGCTGCTTCATATCTGCTTGTTCATGTGCGCTCTAACAAAGCTTCCATCAACTGCTTCATATCTGCTTGTTTGTGTACACTCCATTTCTGCAATTTCCTGATGTTGCCAGCCTATATATCCTGAACCGCAACACAACCCCATAAAGCATGGATCGTTGATTCCAACTCTCTCATACATAAAAGGCAATTGCTTTCCTTGATAATCTTCCTCCTGGTCAGATTCAATGCAATTGGCAATATATCATTACAAGCCCGCCATCCAAAAATTTTTATTTTGTTTGGAAGCTTAAGCTTCCATATTGCGGTCCACAGCTTCCTTTCAGCACATCCCCCTGAAGTTCCTACCCAATTGCCATCGGTTAGAAACTTCCTAGCGACGTGATAAGCCAACTTAACTGTGAACAGCCCCTTTGAATTATGCAACCAAATTATATCATCATTGACATCCCTTCTGCTCAAAGGAATTTGACAAATAGCATCTGCCTCCTCCCTATGAAAATAAGCCATCACTTCCTCATTCCTCCATATATGTAAGTCCGATTTGATCAGATTAGCAACCATAAGTTCCTCCACATCTCCATGTACGAGGTGTAAAATTCCATTTGTTGGAAAGTTGGGAATCCACTTATCTTTGAGGGCATTTATTGAGAGACCATTTCCCACCCTCCAACAATGTCCAGATAATATTATGGGTTGTGCAACCATCAAACTTCTCCAAACATATGAACAATTTGGTGATACTTTAGCATCAAGGAACGATGAACGAGGGAAATACCTTGCTTTGAAACATTTATAGAGCAAAGAATCCTTGCATTGAACCAGTCTCCACCCTTGCTTGGCTAATATAGCTAGATTAAAAGCTCTTAAGTCTCGGAACCCCATTCCTCCCTCTTTTTTTGAAATTGTCAATTTATCCCAACTCTTCCAATGGATTTTCCGTTCATTCCCCATCTGACCCCACCAAAACTTTGCACACAAAGCATCTAGTTCATCACATAATTTCAAGGGAAGTTGAAAAACACTCATTGTGTAAGTGGGTATGGATTGTCCCACAGCCTTAATGAGAATTTCTTTACCAGCTCTTGACAACATCAAGCCCTTCCAACCTTGAAACTTCTTCCATATTCTGTCCTTCAAATATGAAAAAGTGTGATACTTAGCCCTCCCAACCAAGGTTGGTAGGCCAAGATAAGTTTCAATTCTATTCACCTCCTTGACTCCTAAAGTCTCCAAGATCAGTTGTTTCTAGTTGTATAAAGTATTACTGTTGAAATAAGCTGAAGATTTTTCCAAATTTGTGTTTTGCCTTGAAGCTCTTTCATAAGTTTGAAGGATCTCTACTATAGTCTCTCCCTCCGCCTAAGTTGCCTGACAGAAAAGCAAAGAATCATTTGCAAACATTAGATTAGTGACTTTTGGTGCACCTCTACAAATGGATACTCCTTTAATCCTCCCTTCTGATTTTGCTTGAGCCAACAAGGCACGTGAAACCCTTTACACACAATAAGAATATATATGGTGGAAAAGGATCCCCTTGACGTATTCCTCTTGATGGCTGAATCATACCATAAGCTTTCCCATCCACCAGAATAGAAAAGGATGGTGTCATCACACAGCTCATCATCCTTTCTATCCAAGTAATAGGAAAACCCATCTTTTCCATAATTCTCTGTAGAAAATGCCACTTAACCCTGTCATATGCCTTGCTGATGTCTAACTTCAATGCTAAGGATCCCTTCTTCCCCTTTTTTTTGGACTGCATAGTATGCAGTGTCTCAAAGGCCACCAATACATTGTCTGTGATCAGCCTCCCCGGTACAAATGCACTCTAAGTGGGTGAAATAATTTGAGGGAGTACCTGTTTCAATATGTTTGCCAACACTTTGAAAATAATTTTGTAAATCACATTACATAGGCTTATTGGTCTAAAGTCAGACATTTTCACAGGATTTTTTAACTTTAGGAATAAGCACAATGTTTGTGTGATTAATTTCAGGTAACATATTCCCATTATATAAAAAATTCAACACAGCTAAAACTACATTATCACCCACAATATATTTGATAAAATAAAATATTCATACCATCAAGTCCTGGAGTTTTTGTTGGTCCCATTTGAAATAGAGCCATCTTCACTTCTTCAGTCGTAAATTCACTGGACAAAACTTCTCGCAAATCATCAGTTATAGTACTCTGAACTGCATTGAGACACTCCTCCATCTAATCTCCCACACCAGCATGGAATAGATTATCAAAATAGGCTGAAGCAACTTCAACCACCTCCTCTAAATTCTCCACCCATTCTCCATGTGCATTTTGGATACCCCTTATATGATTTTTATTTCTCCTTTGTGTGGCTTTAGCATGAAAAAAACTTCATATTTTTATCCCCGTATTTTAACCAATTTATTATGCACCGTTGAACCCAAAATATTTCTTGCTTTTCTAATAATTCATCCATCTTCTTGCTCAACTCCAGGTAGGAGAGAGATTCAGCAATAGTAAATCACTAAATCATTCAAAAAATTTGGTAGTGCCTGCCATTAGTCCAAAGGCTCCAAACCTCAATAGTAAATTTAATATTTTACTTAATAAAAAATTATCATAGACCATGGACAACAATCCGTGCACCTCCAAATTTAAAACGTGAAGTGAGGCTGAAGAGCACTCCTCTTAGTGGAATTTTAATTATGGATGTACAATATTCAACGGTAAGATAAAGTATATAAAAAATAAATAATTAAAAAAAAAAAAAAAAGAAGAAGAAGAAGACGATAAAAATAATATACTTACCAAATTCCTCATGGGTTGTGAGTGCTCTAATCCCTACTTCACTAGTCCAGGAGCCTTGTATCTATCGAATTATCCAAAAAAAATTATAATAAAAAATCTCTACTTCACTAACATTCGGTCCATGAATGATAATGGTGGAGAAAAAAAAAAAAAAAAAGATAATGGAGACTAAATTTACACGTTGAGAGCACAATGAATTAGCCTATTGACTTATGTTAAAATATTATTGGATTTGGAAATAAGGTTGACCAAGTCCAAACCCAAATTCAACCGCATGGTTAAAAACCGTACTAGACCAGACCGGACCAGCCAGTCTGACCAGGAACTGAGCACCAATTTGGTCTAAAAAACCCCAATATTGGTCCAAAACTTGTCAAAAATCAAATTAAACCAGGAACCAGGGGCAAAAATGGTTTTGTCGGCCGATCCTATTTTTAAAACCATGTTCAACTTAAAGGCCTTCAGGAAAGTTAAATTTGGATACAAATTTAATCCAAGGAGAAATTGAAATTAAAATTCCCCCAATTGACCCCAATCAAACTTGGATAAAGAAATTATTTTCAAGCTTTTAATTTATGGTGTACTTTTGTATTAAAATATCATCTCTTCTCTTTTATGTGTCAAATAAACTCCAAGATCACTTTAACGTAAGGGCAGCGCCACATTCTTGAGGGGGAAATGAACCCCCTAACTTCAATTATATATATATATATATAAATATATATTTTATACTTACTCTTAAAATATTTTTGCACACCCTAACTTAAATCTTGCGCACCCTAACTTAAATCTTGCACACCCTTATCACATGTATATCCAACTTTAAGAGTAAAGAATAAGTGTTTATGACTTGTGAGCATCCTTCTTTATTATAAGGGTAAATTACGTATTTGATTTCTATCATTTACACCATATTTCAATTCACTCTATAATTTTTCAATTATGTCAATTTGGTCCTTAACCTTTCAGTATCATATCCATTTAGTTCCTATTGTTATCTTTTGGATAAAAATTGCTAATGTGGCAAATAGACAACCAAAAAAAAAAAAAAATAGTTTATTGCCACAACAACTAATAGAGTGTCAAGTTGTATTTATCGGGATTTTTTTGGAGGGAAATCCCCTTTTTCAATTTTCATCAATTTCAACCTCTCAAATCTCATAATTTTTCTCTCTCACACAAGCACAAACTCTTCTCTTATTTTTTCAATCTTTCTCTTTCAATAATCGCTCATTGAATTCAATCATTGGCAACACTGGCTATAATATTTTCCACAATAATTAAGGTTGAATTGGTTATTAAATATTAGGAACTTAGGTTAAGAACAATATGGTGATTAATTTTATTCAATTAATTAATTTGAGTAGGGCATATAAACATCAACAAATATATAAAATGATCTTTAGAAACGTGATGTTTTTATTTATTTATTTTTTTTTTTTTGGTTTAAAAGGATGGTAGCATTAAACTAACTAGTCATAAAAGGCGAAGTTGTAGCTGAGAGCTTTAAAGATTACAACCCAAAAGCATCAGAGTTTAAAATACTACATAATTCCTCCGTCATTGGAGAGTCTAATACAACAAAATTCCTCCCTCATTGTGAAGTTTTTATTTTAAGTATGTTCTATTGTTCTTATTAGAAAGAGAAAAGAACAAGACATCGATTCCCCATTCAAACTCCAAAGCCATCCCAAATCATTGACTATGTATTAGTTATTTGGAGAAAATATAACACCATGGATCTGGTGCATGTATATTATCTGCAACATTCTAAGGAGAGAGAGATTCAGCAAGAAAATATTTAAGGAGAGAGGGAGTCACTGTCAGCCTGTCTCTGACTAGGCAAAAAACAATAAAAGAAACCTAAAAAAAGGTCCAACTTTCTGTTTTCCTTGAAGAGATATACATCCTTGTTCACATTCTGTTTGTATAATAGTCAACTCAGTTCTCCATTATTTGCAAATGCTGTTTCGTAATCATAAATCAAAATCACTCGGATTCACTGTTTAAGTTATTCTATTTAATATTTAGCCGTCTCATTTGACCATTATCTTGAGGATGATTTGAGGACTTTATCTTTGCCTCTCTCACTCTAATAAGATTAAACCAGATCAAGAGGCATGACATGTGCAAGTCAAAAACTAAGCATGACAACCATTCTAAAGCCTCTGCTTCTCCTCCTTCAGATTCTGTTGCTCTCTTTTCTTCCACTAAGCAGCACAGCATCACCAGCAACACAAGCAGAAGCTCTTATCAAATGGAAAAACAGCCTCCTCCCTTCTTCTTTTCTCAGCTCTTGGTCCTCTACCAACATCACCAACCTATGCAAATGGAACGGCTTGGTCTGCGACTCAACCGGAACAGTCTCCGAAATAGTCATCTCTGGTGCCAACCTCAATGGAACACTGGCCCAGTTCAACTTCACTCCATTTCTTAATGTCACTCGCTTTGACTTCAGCAACAACTTACTCAGCGGACCAATACCTTCGGAGATAGGCCAGTTAACAAAGCTCCAATATGTAAGTTTCTACAACAACTATCTGAATGGTACAATTCCATATCAGTTTAGCAATCTTCAAAAGGTATGGTACTTGGACCTTGGATCAAACTACTTAGTAACTCCTGACTGGTCTAAGTTTTTGAGCATGCCTTTGTTGACCCGGCTTAGCTTTGCTTATAATTCCCTCACTTCTGGGTTCCCCGGATTTATTATATATTGCCAAAACTTGACTTACTTGGATTTGGCCCAGAATCAGTTGAATGGAACAGTACCAGAAATGGTATTTACCAATCTGAGCAAGCTTGAGTACCTTAATCTAACTGATAATCAGTTCCAGGGACCAATGTCTCCAAACATTACCAAGCTTTCCAAACTCATAGATCTGCGTCTAGGAAGAAACAGGTTCAGTGGTCAAATTCTCGAAGATATTGGCTCAATGTCCAATCTTCAGATGATAGAAATGTACAACAATTCATTTGAAGGGAAAATTCCTTCTTCAATAGGTCAGCTCAAGCAGCTCTCGAAATTCTATCTTGATTTGAATGCCTTAAATTCTACAATCCCTTCTGAGCTTGGTCTTTGTGCTAACCTCACCTACTTGGCACTGGCTTCCAATTCACTCACTGGGGAATTGCCTTTGTCTTTAACCAACTTGACCAAAATTACCGACTTGGGTTTATCTGTTAATAACCTTTCAGGTGAGATCTCACCTTACTTTTTCAGCAATTGGACAGAATTAACCTCGTTGCAGCTTCAGAACAATCTTTTCACTGGCGAAATTCCACTGGAAATTGGCCTATTGACCAAGCTCCAACTTGTTTTACTGTTCAATAATACGTTCACAGGTTCAATTCCCTCTGAGGTAGGTAACTTGAAAGATTTGACAGAACTAGACCTATCAAACAACCACCTGTCTGGTCCAATTCCTCTAGCACTGTGGAACCTCACAAACCTTCAGACCTTACAACTTTTCTTAAACAATCTCACTGGCACAATCCCACCAGCAATTGGAAATATGACTTCGCTGCAAATTATTGATCTCAGCGCTAACCAACTATACGGGGAATTGCCAGATACAATATCTGGCCTCAGTAATTTACAGAGAATCTCTCTTTTCGCCAATAACTTCTCGGGTAATATTCCAAGTGACTTTGGGAAGTTTAGTCCTTCTCTAAGCAGTGTTAGCTTTTCGAACAACAGCTTCTCTGGAGAACTGCCACCTGAATTGTGTAGTGGCTTCAGCCTTCAAAATTTCACAGTGAATAATAACAACTTCACAGGGCCATTGCCTGAGTGCTTGAGAAATTGTTCGCTACTACAGAGAGTGCGATTTGATGGGAACAACTTCAATGGCAACATTACAAATGCATTTGGGGTTCATCCAAATCTTTATTTCATTTCTCTTAATGACAATCAATTTATTGGCATTATCTCACCGGAGTGGGCAGAATGTGGATCTCTAACCAATTTAGAGATGGGAAGAAACAGAATTTCGGGTGAAATCCCTGCTGAGCTTGGGAGGTTGCCTCAATTGCACTCTTTAATTCTTGACTCAAACGAATTGTCTGGGCAAATTCCAAGTGCATTGGGAAATCTAAGCCTGTTTGAGCTCAATCTGAGCAAGAATCTTCTGACAGGAGAGATTCCTCAGAGCCTAGGCGGTTTGGTTCAGCTGGAGGAACTTGATTTGTCTGAGAACAAATTAACTGGGAACATACCAAAAGAGCTTGGGAATTGTGAGAGATTATTGAGCTTGGACTTGAGCGACAATAACCTATTGGATGAAATACCTTCTGAACTTGGTAATTTAAATGCATTGAATGTCTTGTTAGACCTCAGCAGCAATTCACTCTCAGGAACAATTCCTTCAAACCTGGCAAAGCTTACATCATTGGAAAGTTTTAACATTTCACATAACCAGCTCTCAGGGGAGATCCCGGCATTATTTACGAGCATGGTTAGTCTACTCCCCAGCTCCATTGATTTTTCCTATAACAAGTTAACAGGTCAAATCCCAACTAGTAAAGTTTTCGAAGAGGCACCTGCAAATGCATACATTGGAAACTCAGGTCTGTGTGGAAATGCAGCAGGACTAAGTACTTGTTACACAGATTCCACAAAGAAAAAGCATTCTAATACAGTTCTAATTGCTGTCCTCATTCCGGTTTGTGGCCTTTTATTGCTTGCAATTTTTGTTGCTGTATTCATAATATTTTACCGGAAAGCCAAATTCCATGATGAAGAAAGCAGAAGAATTGGAGAGACTGATGGGAACTCTCAGTCATTGATATGGGAAAGAGAAGGTAAATTCACATTTGGGGATCTTGTGAAGGCCACTGAGGACTTCAATGAGAAGTACTGCGTGGGAAAAGGTGGATTTGGAACTGTTTACAGAGCAGCATTGCCAACAGGTCAAATTGTTGCTGTTAAAAGGCTCAACATGTCAGACTCCACTGACATTCCAGCAGCCAATCGCCAGAGTTTTGAGACTGAGATTCGTGTGTTGACAGAAGTTAGGCACCGGAATATCATTAAGCTTTATGGGTTCTGTTCAATGAGGGGGTACATGTACTTGGTCTATGAATATGTAGAGAGAGGCAGTTTGGGAAGTGCATTGTATGGGTTGGAAGGGAAAGTGGAGCTGAACTGGGATACAAGGATGAGAATTGTGCAAGGTGTGGCTCATGCAGTTGCTTACTTGCACCATGATTGCTCTCCACCAATTGTGCACCGAGACATAACTGTGAATAACATATTGCTCGAGTCTGAGTTCGAGCCACGACTCTCAGATTTTGGCGTTGCAAGATTGTTGAACCCAGATACGAGTAACTGGACAACAATTGCTGGGTCTTACGGCTACATGGCTCCAGGTAAGCTAACAATCTAACTTCTACATGTTCCCAAAAAGAAAAGAAGGCTTCTCATATTATTAGTATGCGTTTTTATTTTACTTTCTTTTTTTATCCTTTTGCCAAATGCATGTCTTTCCTTGTTCACTTGTTAACTTTGATTAGTTTCAAATGTATTTCTTTCTTCTTTCATTTGTTAACTTTGATTAGTATCATAGATGTTTTAGATTGCAACGTTTCATTGTGGGATTGAAATTTTTGTTTCTATGAATGTGCAGAGCTTGCACTATCAATGCGATTAACAGATAAATGTGACGTTTATAGCTTTGGAGTGGTGGCATTAGAAGTTATGATGGGAAGGCACCCTAGGGAGATCCTATCTTCCTTGTCATTAAAGTCGAGAACAGCGACACCAGTTTCAGACACTACAGAATTTCTTTTAAAGGATGTTCTAGACCAAAGACTCCCACCACCCACAGGCCAAACAGCAGAGGAGGTGGTGTTTGTAGTGACCATAGCCTTAGCATGTGTGCGTGACACTCCAGAGGCACGACCCACCATGCGTTTTGTGGCACAAGAACTATCAGCTCAAATCCAAGCTTGCCTGTCCGACCAATTCGACAATATAACGATTAGTAAGCTTACAGGGCATCAGAAATAGTACAAATTGGAATCAAAGCTTGAGTAGTGATTACTGATTAGTGTATGGATGAGGTACTGCCAGGCCTGGAATGGATTGTTCAAGATGTTTAATCTCATTCTAGCTTCTAGGTAGGAACTAGTAAATGAGAACGTTGTACCTAGAGGTCCCTTGTACAATAAGCCTTTTTTTCATTTTTCTTTTTTTAAGTTTTTTTGAATAATATGTGGGGCTGACCACAAATTGAGCAGTAGTGAGGGCAATCTTCATTTCTAATATATGTATTCACATGTATACTTCTTAGATAGTATTTCTTGTACTTAATCTGATTCACTATATACAATACTTCGCATGTCATAACCTAAATTCACTTGTACCAGAAAACCTTTTTCTTTTTCTCCATTGTCTTTCCTTCCAGGAAAGTTCATGACTTAGCTTCCTAATCATTTTTCCTGTCAATCTCATTATTTGTTTTCTAACCATTTTCTATTTTTTGCTGAATTTTCTTACGAAGCACATGAACTAAAGGATCTCAACATCCTTATTGTCCTTTTTCTTTTCTGGCTGCTCAAAGTTGACTTTTGAACAAGTGTATGTATGCTCCTATGAATGTCGGTTGGAAAGCGTTCAATGAGAGGCCTCTGAGTTAGAATCATGTTGATAGCGTTGCTACCAATAAAGTTTGAAAACCATACTGGTTGGTACTTCCTAGTGTACCTACAACTATGACATCCAGGTTCGAATCTTTCCTCCTACGTTGTAATTGAAAAAAAAAAAAAAAAAAAAAAAAGTTTTGAACTTCCCCATCGCAACCTCATGTAATACCAAAACCTTTATGGCTCTTTATATAATTATCGAGAGGCATCACTGGTGGCTCTACGATCAATTTAGGGTGGTCACAGGACCACCCTGACTTGAAATTTTTTTTATTATATATAAATTTTAAAAATTTATGATTTTTTAACCCTTAAAAAATATTTGTGACCACCCTAAATATTTTTAGACCCAACATAATTAAATTTTGGACAAAATTTGGTAACAAATTTGGTTGTAAACTAAGGCTATAGCTCTACTTTATTATTATTATTATTTTTTAATTATTGTATGTGAATTTTGACAAATTCACAAATAGATACATTTTCTTTTTATATCCTCTATATTTGCAAAATTTCAAGAAGATCAAAAATTAATAGCCATGTTATCAATCAAATCTTTAAATTTCGAGTTTTTGTATTCTAAAATTATACATAAAAAATAAATTTATGGACCAAAGTAAATAACATACAATTGATATGAAATTTGACATGTGTCCTAAGAACGTAAAAATTAAAGAACATGCAATTCAACAATTAGATTTTCAAAATTGACCATGTTAATTTATTTAATGAGAGTTGTAGCCTTTGGGTATAATTTAGTTTGTAGCCAAATATTGTCCTTAAACTTTAGTCCCTTTAACAATATATTAGGTCCTTACAAACAAAAAAAACAAAAAAAAAATCCCAAGAAAATTTTTATCTAACTAAAATTTTGATAGAGATGTAACTTTTAACATTGGTAATGAGACTATCATGCAAAAATTTCAAAATAAAAAAATTTGTAGAAAGAAATTTTAAGACTTTATGTATTTGTGTGAGTGTGTATGTGTGTTTTTTTTGGGTCAATATATGAAATTCTCTTTTAATTAAATTTTGTGTAATTTAAGTTTCTTAATAACCACCCTGGAAAATATTCCTGGAGCCCCCACTGAGAGGCATGACATGTGATTGTAAAACATGCACGTATACACGACTCCTATTACCCGCACACCTGCATTTACAATCATCTAAATTATTATCTTAGTACATGCAGAATAACACCAAACTCAGCACATTCATGTACAGAAAATTTGAAATAAGTGATGCATCTTACAAATTCAAAATGTACAAAATGATTAAACAAATTGAGTCAAGCCGAGTATTAAAAGTTCATGTTTTTTTAATTTTATTTTATTTTAAACACGAGCTGAGCTCGAGCTTGTTCACGAGCTATTTGATTAATTTATTACTGTCTTATATATAGTAAAATCAAGCTACTTGATTAACTTATTATTTTCTTATATATAGTAAAATAATGACTAAAACATTATACCCCTTCACAAATCTATGAATTTTTCCTACAAATTGATTAATTATGTTATGAAAAACTACAAATAATGATTTTATATCATATGAATCAATTTACAAACTTATACAACCCAATTTGAAGTTTATATAAATACATTATATTTTTAGACAAGTATACATATAAATATACAGTATTATATATATTTAATTCAAGCCCTCATGTTCACCGGCTTGTTCATAAACACATTATTATATTTGAGCTTGATTTGCTTGATAATCAAGTCTAAAGTTAGATTTGAGCTTAACTTGTTTACTAAACAAACAGACATAAACAAGATTTTTCTAGAACCGAGTTGGAGCTATTCATAAATAGCTTGGTTAATTCATTAATTTACAGCCCTATAGCCAACTCCAATCTAATTAAATCACACCCCTAATTAAGCATCTTGATATGGGGTACGTATATATGGATTATCATGAAATAAGTCGGATAAAACCCATGTTTAAATTGTAGGAAATTTTTCACTTATTACATTCATCAAATTCAGCACATCCCAATCTGATTAGCTTCTAGTTAGAGTAGAATTGGCCTGTAATATTCCGAGCAATTGTGGGAAATTTAGTCCTTCTCTAAACAGCGTAAGCTTTTCTAACAATAGCTTCTCTGGAGAACAACCACCTGAATTGTGTAGTGGCTTCAGTCTTCAAAATTTCAGTGAATGGTAACAACTTCATAGGGCCATTGCCTGAGTGCTTGAGAAATTGTTCCCTACTAGAGAGGGTGCGGTTTGATGGGAACAACTTCAATGGCAACATCACAAATGTATTTGGGGTTCATCCAAATCTTTATTTCATTTCTCTTAATGACAATCAATTTATTGGCATTATCTCACCGCAGTGGGCAGAATATGTATCTCTAACCAATTTAGAGATGGAGAGAAACAGAATTTCGGGTGAAATCCCAGCTGAGCTTGGGAGGTTGACTCAATTGCACTCTTTAATTCTTGACTCAAATGAATTGTCTGGGAAAATTCCAAGTGCATTGGGAAATCTAAGCCTGTTTGAGCTCAATCTGAGCAAGAATCTTCTGATAGGAGAGATTCCTCAGAGCCTAGGCAGTTTGGTTCAGCTTGAGGAACTTGATTTGTCTGAGAACAAATTAACTGGGAACATACCAAAATAGCTTGGGAATTGTGGGAGATTATTGGGCATTGGAAGATTGTTGAACCCAGATAGGAGTAATTGGACAACAATTGCTGGGTCTTATGGCTTCATGGCTCCAGGTAAGCTAACAATATAACTTCTAGAATCTAAATTATTGTTCTGGCCTAAAAATGTTTCCCTAAATGAAAAGAAGGCTTCCATATTAGTAACTTTTTTCATATCCTGTTGCCAAATACTTGTGTTCTTCTAAATTTGTCAACATTGATTAGTTCGGTAGATGTTTTGGTGACAATGTATCATTAGATTATATTGAATTTGTTTTATAATTGTGCAGAACTTGTGACGTTTATAAATGTGACGTTTATAGCTTTGGAGTGGTAGCATTAGAAGTTATAATGGGAAGGCATCCAAGGGAGCTCCTATCTTCCTTGTCATTTAAATTGAGAACAGTGGCATCAACTTCAGACACTGCAGAAATTCTATTAAAGGATGTGCTAGACAAAGGACATCCACCACCTACAGGCCAAATAGCAGAGGAGGTGTTGTTTCTAGTGACAATAGCCTTAGCATGTGTGCGTTACTCTCCAGAGGCAAGACCCACATGAGTTTTGTGGCACAAGAACTATCAGCTCAAATCCAAGCTTGCCTATCCGACCAATTAGACATGATAACCATTAGCAAGCTTACAGGCCTCCAGAAATACTACAAATTGGCACCAGAATTTGAGTAGTGATTAGTGTTTGGCAAAGGTATTGCCAGGCCTGGTATGTATTGTACAATATTTTTGGTCCCATCCCATGCAGTCATTAGTAAATGAGAATGTTGGATCTTGATGTCCCAAGAAAAACAATCTTTTTATTTATTTATTTATTTTTTTGTCCTTTCATTTCTTTTGAGTATATGCAGGGGTCACCCCAGGTTGAGCACCAGTGAGGTTAATATAGATATTTTTGTTATTTGACATACCTGTTTATAGTTTTTATATCTTTTTTATTGTACACAAATACATATACATAGTTCTTCATGTAAAGAACCTAATTTTCAGTATATACACTACTTCATCTACCATAACCTGCCAGATTTTTATTTTCCCCCTTATGTTTCCTTCCTGGAAAGTTGATGACTTGCTAACCATTTTCCCTCTAGTCAATCTCATTATTTGTTTATTAACAATCTTTTATCTTTTGCTGAATTTTCTTATTAAGCATATGAACTGCAGAATCTCCTCATCCTTATTGTCCTTTTTCTTTTCTGGCTGCTCAAAGTTATCCTTTGACTAAGTGGAAATGTTTGGCTTCTGGTTAAACTTAGCCATCTTCCCACGATGCTTCTTGAAAAGCATGCACAAGTCAACATGGCTGTGAATGGGACACCTCATGGTTACTGGGCAGAAACAAGCCAATATGGCTGTGGCCTGTGGGTGGGACAGGCTAAAAGGCTCAAAGAACAATGGACAAGCTTTCTCTCTAAACTAGTTTGGTGATATCTTATCATTTCTATTTATCCCCCGTTTAAATTTTAGTACAATCAAATCAATGGACAAGTTTTCTCTCCAAACTAGTTTGGTGATATCTTATCATTTCTATTTATTCCCCATTTAATTTTTAATACATTCAAATCAAGGGGAGAGATCTATTTCCCTCTTAATTTTTAAAACATCTAAAATACCGGGATACAATTCCCCTCCCCTCTACGCTTCTCATATCTCATACCTTCTACTCTACTGGACTCTACCTCTGAACTTCAAACTGAAACATCTTCTATTCCACTCTCATATACCTCCAAACTTACAAACCTCGTAAAAGAATGTAAATCAGAATATGCATAGCTTCATTAAAAGGCAATCCACCTAGGTTGCATCCAAGGTTTCTGAACCTTGTAATGCTCGTGAGGCGGTGTTTGAGGATAAAGAAGAACGGAAATCCATATGACTTGGGAAGTTGCCATAAAATACCTTAAATAGATGTACTTATTAGATACACAGTTTTCTTCTCTTGATTAGTCTGGGTACATCCCTAAATAATTTGCATTTCCTCTAATTAATTAACAACGCAGTACCAGAGTATTCAAATGGAGAGGATTCCTGCACCACAAAAACAGCAGACACAATATACATAAATGTTGTTTCAAATTATTTCTTTAGCCCTGTCATTGGTTAGATTGTTGATCTGGGTAGTAGTGTTAGCAGCTGTTGTAGCAGCAGTGTTTCTCTTTTGGTCCGACACCAAGTAGAAATATAGTTCCAGGCAGTGGCAATGAAGAAGTCAACCTGTGACTTATGAGAGACGTGTCTGTGATCACATTACATACATTAAGAACTAAACATCCATGCAATGCACACCCATAAATTTTGATACCAATAGAATCAACAAAACTAACAATGCACTTAAAGACAGTAAATTAAAATCACAGGATTTGGGGCACAAAAGGTTGAAGTCTAATATGCAGCAATACAGCAGGAAACACCAGCCATTTACAGAAGTTCAATTCAAGAATGCTACCAATTTCTCTATCTAGTTTGAGGCTTAGAACATGACTTGTTAAGAGAATTCAAAATTTTCCAAATTCGCCATTAATTCTTACAATACATGTAGTGTAGGTTGGCATAATGGAGAATTCACTGGGTGCATAGCACTTTGTGCCTTGAGCGCATGACAAGTCCCATAAGCAACAGACATATGATATAATCATCTTGGGATCAAGCTAAGAGATCCATAACACTTAAAACAGGACACAATCAAATACCAAAGCCATCATAATTACTCATCCCCTCTGTAACAGAGAGACTCCTATTTCAAAATCCTTCTTTTTTGGGGTGGCAAGGAAAGGGAATATGTTGAACACAAGGAGTGATAAGTGTGTGACTTTGGAATTGACAAACCACGTCACAGCTAGATATTTCAGAATTTTTTTCTATGGAGATCACAATCAATGAAAAAATGCTAACCAACTTTAAATTATTAAAGACATTAAACTGGAAGTCAAAATGTTATAACTGTTCCATCCCACATACCTTCTCCGATTGAATTCCTACATCAAGAAGATCCATCTTACCTTGATACACATCCAACAATTGAGGAACATTGGCCTGAAATTTAATCACAAACTTTTCCAAAAAGCACTTCTCGCTAGGTAGTAAAAAGGTTGCTGAGGAGAACTTATTCTTGATCAAATCCTTGGCTAACAAAACTTGAACAACTGAACACCTAGGGATAATCCTCTTCTCCAAGCTTAAACCTAGAACTGAAGGATTTTTAGCAATGTCTGCTGACGGCCAACCCATTTTGTGTACAAGGAAGTCCATTGTTTTTGTGACCTTCTCTTCTGATAAAAGCACACAATTTGGATTCCTTCTAAATGCTAACAGAGCTACATCCTTGGACCAACCCCACCTCTTATAAACTTCCAATTTAGATTCCCACATTGGCTTCTTCATCTTCAAAATCGCCTGGATTGCTCGGACAAATACCGATTTCGAAGGATCAAATCCCATTTCCTTAACCTCATGGACAGCCTCAACAAACTTAGCATGTTTAATGAACGCACTACCCGGAAAATTGGTCACCAAGAAAGAGATGGCTGATTCAGGTACTCCAAATTCTCTCAGAAGGGCAATATTTGGAACCATATTATTAGTTACATCAAATAGAAAAGAAAGCTGTGACCGCTTCAAAGTTGTAATAACTTTCTCGTCCACCACAAGTACACTCTTGAGGAAATTATAGCAGGGGATAAGATGGTTCTCTAAACTCCTAACCAATAGTAAAGGACTTGAAGTGAGAATCCGAGTGAGGTCAGAGCTTGAAACCCCTACCTTAGAAAGGAAAAATTCAATTTTGGGCAAAAGGGTCTTCCCAGGATCAGATAAAAGCAACGTTGGGTGCGTTCTGACAAGTTTGGCGATTTGGGTATTGGTAAACCCATGCTCTTTGAGAAGACTAAGCACCGAGTCTGGTCTATCTGGGTTTCCCAACTGTACCTTCTGTGATGCTAAAATAGCAGATTTTGAGGACAACCCACAAGAGTTTATGAGGTAAGACACTGTAAAAGAATGTTTTTCTTGTTGCCGTTGTTGGTGTTTTGATTCAGAAAAACCTGTTGATGCATACGATTTCACAATAAAGAAAGCATTTTGCTGAAGAAAACCCAGTTGGGTCATCTTATGTTTGAGCAATAGTAGCTGTCTGAAAGAGTGAAAGTTAAACATAATTGACTCACCGAGTTTGCCTCAGACAAACTGGGTTGGTTATCCGAATAATTCTTCAGCGAGTAGTAGAGAAGATTTGGACTCGTACGAGTACTAAGCTATGATTCATGGGTTTGTGAATTTTAGCGTGCATTGGCAAAAAGCAAATTCCCATCCCAATTTTTAGGAATTTTTTTTCTAAATAATAATAAATATTAAAAAATTTAGTTAGTTATCACGTTTCAAAACAATGTTGAAAATTAGCATCTTGAGTGCCTAAAACTCGAGTTCCAAGATAAAAATTGAGTTTTTAAGTCTTGATTTGTAAATGGATTAGTTTAAAGAGGGAAAAAATCAAGCTGAAAATCGAGTTTTAAAGACTCGATTTTCATAAATTGAATAAAAACGCCGCTATAGAGCTATAAAATGTCATTATAGGGCTTAAAAACGTCACTATAGGACTCCCTAATCCTGTACTTATAAAAAAAAATTTTGCAGGAAAACGCCGCTATAGGGATTTAAAACGTCACTTTAAGGCTTGAAAACGCTACTATAGGTGAAATTTTTTTTGCATAAAACTCGAGTCTTAAAGACTCGAGATCTATGTGGCATTTTCATACTCGCAAGGCGAGTCTTTTGGACTCGAGTTCTAATATGGATCTCGAGTTTCTAAAACTCGAGATGCTAAATAATAATAAATATTAAAAAATTTAGTTAGTTATCACGTTTCAAAACAATGTTGAAAATTAGAATCTTGAGTGCCTAAAACTCGAGTTCCAAGATAAAAATCGAGTTTTTAAGTCTTGATTTGTAAATGGATTAGTTTAAAATGGGAAAAAATCAAGCTGAAAATCGAGTTTTAAAGACTCGATTTTCATAAATTGAATAAAAACGCCGCTATAGGGCTATAAAATGTCATTATAGGGCTTAAAAACGCCACTATAGGACTCCCTAAACCTGTACTTATAAAAAAAAATTTTGCAGGAAAACGCCGCTATAGGGATTTAAAACGTCACTTTAAGGCTTGAAAACGCCACTATAGGTGAAATTTTTTTTGCATAAAACTCGAGTCTTAAAAACTCGAGATCTATGTGGCATTTTCATACTCGCAAGGCGAGTCTTTTGGACTCGAGTTCTAATATGGATCTCGAGTTTCTAAAACTCGAGATGCTCAATAATAATAAATATTAAAAAATTTAGTTAGTTATCACGTTTCAAAACAATGTTGAAAATTAGCATCTTGAGTGCCTAAAACTCGAGTTCCAAGATAAAAATCGAGTTTTTAAGTCTTGATTTGTAAATGGATTAGTTTAAAGTGGGAAAAAATCAAGCTGAAAATCGAGTTTTAAAGACTCGATTTTCATAAATTGAATAAAAACGCCGCTATAGGGCTATAAAATGTCATTATAGGGCTTAAAAACGCCACTATAGGACTCCCTAAACCTGTACTTATAAAAAAAAATTTTGCAGGAAAACGCCGCTATAGGGATTTAAAACGTCACTTTAAGGCTTGAAAACGCCACTATAGGTGAAATTTTTTTTGCATAAAACTCGAGTCTTAAATACTCGAGATCTATGTGGCATTTTCATACTCGCAAGGCGAGTCTTTTGGACTCGAGTTCTAATATGGATCTCGAGTTTCTAAAACTCGAGATGCTAAATAATAATAAATATTAAAAAATTTAGTTAGTTATCACGTTTCAAAACAATGTTGAAAATTAGCATCTTGAGTGCCTAAAACTCGAGTTCCAAGATAAAAATCGAGTTTTTAAGTCTTGATTTGTAAATGGATTAGTTTAAAGTGGGAAAAAATCAAGCTGAAAATCGAGTTTTAAAGACTCGATTTTCATAAATTGAATAAAAACGCAGCTATAGGGTTATAAAATGTCATTATAGGGCTTAAAAACGCCACTATAGGACTCGATAAACCTGTACTTATAAAAAAAAATTTTGCAGGAAAACGCCGCTATAGGGATTTAAAACGTCACTTTAAGGCTTGAAAACGCCACTATAGGTGAAATTTTTTTTGCATAAAACTCGAGTCTTAAAGACTCGAGATCTATGTGGCATTTTCATACTCGCAAGGCGAGTCTTTTGGACTCGAGTTCTAATATGGATCTCAAGTTTCTAAAACTCGAGATGCTAAATAATAATAAATATTAAAAAATTTAGTTAGTTATCACGTTTCAAAACAATGTTGAAAATTAGCATCTTGAGTGCCTAAAACTCGAGTTCCAAGATAAAAATCGAGTTTCTAAGTCTTGATTTGTAAATGGATTAGTTTAAAGTGGGAAAAAATCAAGCTGAAAATCGAGTTTTAAAGACTCGATTTTCATAAATTGAATAAAAACGCCGCTATAGGGCTATAAAATGTCATTATAGGGCTTAAAAACGCCACTATAGGACTCCCTAAACCTGTACTTATAAAAAAAATTTTTGCAGGAAAACGCCGCTATAGGGATTTAAAACGTCACTTTAAGGCTTGAAAACGCCACTATAGGTGAAATTTTTTTTGCATAAAACTCGAGTCTTAAATACTCGAGATCTATGTGGCATTTTCATACTCGCAAGGCGAGTCTTTTGGACTCGAGTTCTAATATGGATCTCGAGTTTCTAAAACTCGAGATGCTAAATAATAATAAATATTAAAAAATTTAGTTAGTTATCACGTTTCAAAACAATGTTGAAAATTAGCATCTTGAGTGCCTAAAACTCGAGTTCCAAGATAAAAATCGAGTTTTTAAGTCTTGATTTGTAAATGGATTAGTTTAAAGTGGGAAAAAATCAAGCTGAAAATCGAGTTTTAAAGACTCGATTTTCATAAATTGAATAAAAACGCAGCTATAGGGTTATAAAATGTCATTATAGGGCTTAAAAACGCCACTATAGGACTCGATAAACCTGTACTTATAAAAAAAAATTTTGCAGGAAAACGCCGCTATAGGGATTTAAAACGTCACTTTAAGGCTTGAAAACGCCACTATAGGTGAAATTTTTTTTGCATAAAACTCGAGTCTTAAAGACTCGAGATCTATGTGGCATTTTCATACTCGCAAGGCGAGTCTTTTGGACTCGAGTTCTAATATGGATCTCGAGTTTCTAAAACTCGAGATGCTAAATAATAATAAATATTAAAAAATTTAGTTAGTTATCACGTTTCAAAACAATGTTGAAAATTAGCATCTTGAGTGCCTAAAACTCGAGTTCCAAGATAAAAATCGAGTTTTTAAGTCTTGATTTGTAAATGGATTAGTTTAAAGTGGGAAAAAATCAAGCTGAAAATCGAGTTTTAAAGACTCGATTTTCATAAATTGAATAAAAACGCCGCTATAGTGCTATAAAATGTCATTATAGGGCTTAAAAACGCCACTATAGGACTCCCTAAACCTGTACTTATAAAAAAAAATTTTGCAGGAAAACGCCGCTATAGGGATTTAAAACGTCACTTTAAGGCTTGAAAACGCCACTATAGGTGAAATTTTTTTTGCATAAAACTCGAGTCTTAAATACTCGAGATCTATGTGGCATTTTCATACTCGCAAGGCGAGTCTTTTGGACTCGAGTTCTAATATGGATCTCGAGTTTCTAAAACTCGAGATGCTAAATAATAATAAATATTAAAAAATTTAGTTAGTTATCACGTTTCAAAACAATGTTGAAAATTAGCATCTTGAGTGCCTAAAACTCGAGTTCCAAGATAAAAATCGAGTTTTTAAGTCTTGATTTGTAAATGGATTAGTTTAAAGTGGGAAAAAATCAAGCTGAAAATCGAGTTTTAAAGACTCGATTTTCATAAATTGAATAAAAACGCAGCTATAGGGTTATAAAATGTCATTATAGGGCTTAAAAACGCCACTATAGGACTCGATAAACCTGTACTTATAAAAAAAAATTTTGCAGGAAAACGCCGCTATAGGGATTTAAAACGTCACTTTAAGGCTTGAAAACGCCACTATAGGTGAAATTTTTTTTGCATAAAACTCGAGTCTTAAAGACTCGAGATCTATGTGGCATTTTCATACTCGCAAGGCGAGTCTTTTGGACTCGAGTTCTAATATGGATCTCAAGTTTCTAAAACTCGAGATGCTAAATAATAATAAATATTAAAAGATTTAGTTAGTTATCACGTTTCAAAACAATGTTGAAAATTAGCATCTTGAGTGCCTAAAACTCGAGTTCCAAGATAAAAATCGAGTTTTTAAGTCTTGATTTGTAAATGGATTAGTTTAAAGTGGGAAAAAATCAAGCTGAAAATCGAGTTTTAAAGACTCGATTTTCATAAATTGAATAAAAACGCCGCTATAGGGCTATAAAATGTCATTATAGGGCTTAAAAACGCCACTATAGGACTCCCTAAACCTGTACTTATAAAAAAAAATTTTGCAGGAAAACGCCGCTATAGGGATTTAAAACGTCACTTTAAGGCTTGAAAACGCCACTATAGGTGAAATTTTTTTTGCATAAAACTCGAGTCTTAAATACTCGAGATCTATGTGGCATTTTCATACTCGCAAGGCGAGTCTTTTGGACTCGAGTTCTAATATGGATCTCGAGTTTCTAAAACTCGAGGTGCTAAATAATAATAAATATTAAAAAATTTAGTTAGTTATCACGTTTCAAAACAATGTTGAAAATTAGCATCTTGAGTGCCTAAAACTCGAGTTCCAAGATAAAAATCGAGTTTTTAAGTCTTGATTTGTAAATGGATTAGTTTAAAGTGGGAAAAAATCAAGCTGAAAATCGAGTTTTAAAGACTCGATTTTCATAAATTGAATAAAAACGCAGCTATAGGGTTATAAAATGTCATTATAGGGCTTAAAAACGCCACTATAGGACTCGATAAACCTGTACTTATAAAAAAAAATTTTGCAGGAAAACGCCGCTATAGGGATTTAAAACGTCACTTTAAGGCTTGAAAACGCCACTATAGGTGAAATTTTTTTTGCATAAAACTCGAGTCTTAAAGACTCGAGATCTATGTGGCATTTTCATACTCGCAAGGCGAGTCTTTTGGACTCGAGTTCTAATATGGATCTCGAGTTTCTAAAACTCGAGATGCTAAATAATAATAAATATTAAAAAATTTAGTTAGTTATCACGTTTCAAAACAATGTTGAAAATTAGCATCTTGAGTGCCTAAAACTCGAGTTCCAAGATAAAAATCGAGTTTTTAAGTCTTGATTTGTAAATGGATTAGTTTAAAGTGGGAAAAAATCAAGCTGAAAATCGAGTTTTAAAGACTCGATTTTCATAAATTGAATAAAAACGCCGCTATAGTGCTATAAAATGTCATTATAGGGCTTAAAAACGCCACTATAGGACTCCCTAAACCTGTACTTATAAAAAAAAATTTTGCAGGAAAACGCCGCTATAGGGATTTAAAACGTCACTTTAAGACTTGAAAACGCCACTATAGGTGAAATTTTTTTTGCATAAAACTCGAGTCTTAAAGACTCGAGATCTATGTGGCATTTTCATACTCGCAAGGCGAGTCTTTTGGACTCGAGTTCTAATATGGATCTCGAGTTTCTAAAACTCGAGATGCTAAATAATAATAAATATTAAAAAATTTAGTTAGTTATCACGTTTCAAAACAATGTTGAAAATTAGCATCTTGAGTGCCTAAAACTCGAGTTCCAAGATAAAAATCGAGTTTTTAAGTCTTGATTTGTAAATGGATTAGTTTAAAGTGGGAAAAAATCAAGCTGAAAATCGAGTTTTAAAGACTCGATTTTCATAAATTGAATAAAAACGCCGCTATAGGGCTATAAAATGTCATTATAGGGCTTAAAAACGCCACTATAGGACTCCCTAAACCTGTACTTATAAAAAAAAATTTTGCAGGAAAACGCCGCTATAGGGATTTAAAACGTCACTTTAAGGCTTGAAAACGCCACTATAGGTGAAATTTTTTTTGCATAAAACTCGAGTCTTAAAGACTCGAGATCTATGTGGCATTTTCATACTCGCAAGACGAGTCTTTTGGACTCGAGTTCTAATATGGATCTCGAGTTTCTAAAACTCGAGATGCTAAATAATAATAAATATTAAAAAATTATAGTTAGTTATCACGTTTCAAAACAATGTTGAAAATTAGCATCTTGAGTGCCTAAAACTCGAGTTCCAAGATAAAAATCGAGTTTTTAAGTCTTGATTTGTAAATGGATTAGTTTAAAGTGGGAAAAAATCAAGCTGAAAATCGAGTTTTAAAGACTCGATTTTCATAAATTGAATAAAAACGCAGCTATAGGTTTATAAAATGTCATTATAGGGCTTAAAAACGCCACTATAGGACTCGATAAACCTGTACTTATAAAAAAAATTTTTGCAGGAAAACGCCGCTATAGGGATTTAAAACGTCACTTTAAGGCTTGAAAACGCCACTATAGGTGAAATTTTTTTTGCATAAAACTCGAGTCTTAAATACTCGAGATCTATGTGGCATTTTCATACTCGCAAGGCGAGTCTTTTGGACTCGAGTTCTAATATGGATCTCGAGTTTCTAAAACTCGAGATGCTAAATAATAATAAATATTAAAAAATTTAGTTAGTTATCACGTTTCAAAACAATGTTGAAAATTAGCATCTTGAGTGCCTAAAACTCGAGTTCCAAGATAAAAATCGAGTTTTTAAGTCTTGATTTGTAAATGGATTAGTTTAAAGTGGGAAAAAATCAAGCTGAAAATCGAGTTTTAAAGACTCGATTTTCATAAATTGAATAAAAACGCAGCTATAGGGTTATAAAATGTCATTATAGGGCTTAAAAACGCCACTATAGGACTCGATAAACCTGTACTTATAAAAAAAAAATTTTGCAGGAAAACGCCGCTATAGGGATTTAAAACGTCACTTTAAGGCTTGAAAACGCCACTATAGGTGAAATTTTTTTTGCATAAAACTCGAGTCTTAAAGACTCGAGATCTATGTGGCATTTTCATACTCGCAAGGCGAGTCTTTTGGACTCGAGTTCTAATATGGATCTCGAGTTTCTAAAACTCGAGATGCTAAATAATAATAAATATTAAAAAATTTAGTTAGTTATCACGTTTCAAAACAATGTTGAAAATTAGCATCTTGAGTGCCTAAAACTCGAGTTCCAAGATAAAAATCGAGTTTTTAAGTCTTGATTTGTAAATGGATTAGTTTAAAGTGGGAAAAAATCAAGCTGAAAATCGAGTTTTAAAGACTCGATTTTCATAAATTGAATAAAAACGCCGCTATAGTGCTATAAAATGTCATTATAGGGCTTAAAAACGCCACTATAGGACTCCCTAAACCTGTACTTATAAAAAAAAATTTTGCAGGAAAACGCCGCTATAGGGATTTAAAACGTCACTTTATGACTTGAAAACGCCACTATAGGTGAAATTTTTTTTGCATAAAACTCGAGTCTTAAAGACTCGAGATCTATGTGGCATTTTCATACTCGCAAGGCGAGTCTTTTGGACTCGAGTTCTAATATGGATCTCGAGTTTCTAAAACTCGAGATGCTAAATAATAATAAATATTAAAAAATTTAGTTAGTTATCACGTTTCAAAACAATGTTGAAAATTAGCATCTTGAGTGCCTAAAACTCGAGTTCCAAGATAAAAATCGAGTTTTTAAGTCTTGATTTGTAAATGGATTAGTTTAAAGTGGGAAAAAATCAAGCTGAAAATCGAGTTTTAAAGACTCGATTTTCATAAATTGAATAAAAACGCAGCTATAGGGTTATAAAATGTCATTATAGGGCTTAAAAACGCCACTATAGGACTCGATAAACCTGTACTTATAAAAAAAAATTTTGCAGGAAAACGCCGCTATAGGGATTTAAAACGTCACTTTAAGGCTTGAAAACGCCACTATAGGTGAAATTTTTTTTGCATAAAACTCGAGTCTTAAAGACTCGAGATCTATGTGGCATTTTCATACTCGCAAGGCGAGTCTTTTGGACTCGAGTTCTAATATGGATCTCAAGTTTCTAAAACTCGAGATGCTAAATAATAATAAATATTAAAAAATTTAGTTAGTTATCACGTTTCAAAACAATGTTGAAAATTAGCATCTTGAGTGCCTAAAACTCGAGTTCCAAGATAAAAATCGAGTTTCTAAGTCTTGATTTGTAAATGGATTAGTTTAAAGTGGGAAAAAATCAAGCTGAAAATCGAGTTTTAAAGACTCGATTTTCATAAATTGAATAAAAACGCCGCTATAGGGCTATAAAATGTCATTATAGGGCTTAAAAACGCCACTATAGGACTCCCTAAACCTGTACTTATAAAAAAAATTTTTGCAGGAAAACGCCGCTATAGGGATTTAAAACGTCACTTTAAGGCTTGAAAACGGCACTATAGGTGAAATTTTTTTTGCATAAAACTCGAGTCTTAAATACTCGAGATCTATGTGGCATTTTCATACTCGCAAGGCGAGTCTTTTGGACTCGAGTCCTAATATGGATCTCGAGTTTCTAAAACTCGAGATGCTAAATAATAATAAATATTAAAAAATTTAGTTAGTTATCACGTTTCAAAACAATGTTGAAAATTAGCATCTTGAGTGCCTAAAACTCGAGTTCCAAGATAAAAATCGAGTTTTTAAGTCTTGATTTGTAAATGGATTAGTTTAAAGTGGGAAAAAATCAAGCTGAAAATCGAGTTTTAAAGACTCGATTTTCATAAATTGAATAAAAACGCAGCTATAGGGTTATAAAATGTCATTATAGGGCTTAAAAACGCCACTATAGGACTCGATAAACCTGTACTTATAAAAAAAAATTTTGCAGGAAAACGCCGCTATAGGGATTTAAAACGTCACTTTAAGGCTTGAAAACGCCACTATAGGTGAAATTTTTTTTGCATAAAACTCGAGTCTTAAAGACTCGAGATCTATGTGGCATTTTCATACTCGCAAGGCGAGTCTTTTGGACTCGAGTTCTAATATGGATCTCGAGTTTCTAAAACTCGAGATGCTAAATAATAATAAATATTAAAAAATTTAGTTAGTTATCACGTTTCAAAACAATGTTGAAAATTAGCATCTTGAGTGCCTAAAACTCGAATTCCAAGATAAAAATCGAGTTTTTAAGTCTTGATTTGTAAATGGATTAGTTTAAAGTGGGAAAAAATCAAGCTGAAAATCGAGTTTTAAAGACTCGATTTTCATAAATTGAATAAAAACGCCGCTATAGTGCTATAAAATGTCATTATAGTGCTTAAAAACGCCACTATAGGACTCCCTAAACCTGTACTTATAAAAAAAAATTTTGCAGGAAAACGCCGCTATAGGGATTTAAAACGTCACTTTAAGGCTTGAAAACGCCACTATAGGTGAAATTTTTTTTGCATAAAACTCGAGTCTTAAATACTCGAGATCTATGTGGCATTTTCATACTCGCAAGGCGAGTCTTTTGGACTCGAGTTCTAATATGGATCTCGAGTTTCTAAAACTCGAGATGCTAAATAATAATAAATATTAAAAAATTTAGTTAGTTATCACGTTTCAAAACAATGTTGAAAATTAGCATCTTGAGTGCCTAAAACTCGAGTTCCAAGATAAAAATCGAGTTTTTAAGTCTTGATTTGTAAATGGATTAGTTTAAAGTGGGAAAAAATCAAGCTGAAAATCGAGTTTTAAAGACTCGATTTTCATAAATTGAATAAAAACGCAGCTATAGGGTTATAAAATGTCATTATAGGGCTTAAAAACGCCACTATAGGACTCGATAAACCTGTACTTATAAAAAAAAATTTTGCAGGAAAACGCCGCTATAGGGATTTAAAACGTCACTTTAAGGCTTGAAAACGCCACTATAGGTGAAATTTTTTTTGCATAAAACTCGAGTCTTAAAGACTCGAGATCTATGTGGCATTTTCATACTCGCAAGGCGAGTCTTTTGGACTCGAGTTCTAATATGGATCTCAAGTTTCTAAAACTCGAGATGCTAAATAATAATAAATATTAAAAGATTTAGTTAGTTATCACGTTTCAAAACAATGTTGAAAATTAGCATCTTGAGTGCCTAAAACTCGAGTTCCAAGATAAAAATCGAGTTTTTAAGTCTTGATTTGTAAATGGATTAGTTTAAAGTGGGAAAAAATCAAGCTGAAAATCGAGTTTTAAAGACTCGATTTTCATAAATTGAATAAAAACGCCGCTATAGGGCTATAAAATGTCATTATAGGGCTTAAAAACGCCACTATAGGACTCCCTAAACCTGTACTTATAAAAAAAAATTTTGCAGGAAAACGCCGCTATAGGGATTTAAAACGTCACTTTAAGGCTTGAAAACGCCACTATAGGTGAAATTTTTTTTGCATAAAACTCGAGTCTTAAATACTCGAGATCTATGTGGCATTTTCATACTCGCAAGGCGAGTCTTTTGGACTCGAGTTCTAATATGGATCTCGAGTTTCTAAAACTCGAGGTGCTAAATAATAATAAATATTAAAAAATTTAGTTAGTTATCACGTTTCAAAACAATGTTGAAAATTAGCATCTTGAGTGCCTAAAACTCGAGTTCCAAGATAAAAATCGAGTTTTTAAGTCTTGATTTGTAAATGGATTAGTTTAAAGTGGGAAAAAATCAAGCTGAAAATCGAGTTTTAAAGACTCGATTTTCATAAATTGAATAAAAACGCAGCTATAGGGTTATAAAATGTCATTATAGGGCTTAAAAACGCCACTATAGGACTCGATAAACCTGTACTTATAAAAAAAAATTTTGCAGGAAAACGCCGCTATAGGGATTTAAAACGTCACTTTAAGGCTTGAAAACGCCACTATAGGTGAAATTTTTTTTGCATAAAACTCGAGTCTTAAAGACTCGAGATCTATGTGGCATTTTCATACTCGCAAGGCGAGTCTTTTGGACTCGAGTTCTAATATGGATCTCGAGTTTCTAAAACTCGAGATGCTAAATAATAATAAATATTAAAAAATTTAGTTAGTTATCACGTTTCAAAACAATGTTGAAAATTAGCATCTTGAGTGCCTAAAACTCGAGTTCCAAGATAAAAATCGAGTTTTTAAGTCTTGATTTGTAAATGGATTAGTTTAAAGTGGGAAAAAATCAAGCTGAAAATCGAGTTTTAAAGACTCGATTTTCATAAATTGAATAAAAACGCCGCTATAGTGCTATAAAATGTCATTATAGGGCTTAAAAACGCCACTATAGGACTCCCTAAACCTGTACTTATAAAAAAAAATTTTGCAGGAAAACGCCGCTATAGGGATTTAAAACGTCACTTTAAGACTTGAAAACGCCACTATAGGTGAAATTTTTTTTGCATAAAACTCGAGTCTTAAAGACTCGAGATCTATGTGGCATTTTCATACTCGCAAGGCGAGTCTTTTGGACTCGAGTTCTAATATGGATCTCGAGTTTCTAAAACTCGAGATGCTAAATAATAATAAATATTAAAAAATTTAGTTAGTTATCACGTTTCAAAACAATGTTGAAAATTAGCATCTTGAGTGCCTAAAACTCGAGTTCCAAGATAAAAATCGAGTTTTTAAGTCTTGATTTGTAAATGGATTAGTTTAAAGTGGGAAAAAATCAAGCTGAAAATCGAGTTTTAAAGACTCGATTTTCATAAATTGAATAAAAACGCCGCTATAGGGCTATAAAATGTCATTATAGGGCTTAAAAACGCCACTATAGGACTCCCTAAACCTGTACTTATAAAAAAAAATTTTGCAGGAAAACGCCGCTATAGGGATTTAAAACGTCACTTTAAGGCTTGAAAACGCCACTATAGGTGAAATTTTTTTTGCATAAAACTCGAGTCTTAAAGACTCGAGATCTATGTGGCATTTTCATACTCGCAAGACGAGTCTTTTGGACTCGAGTTCTAATATGGATCTCGAGTTTCTAAAACTCGAGATGCTAAATAATAATAAATATTAAAAAATTATAGTTAGTTATCACGTTTCAAAACAATGTTGAAAATTAGCATCTTGAGTGCCTAAAACTCGAGTTCCAAGATAAAAATCGAGTTTTTAAGTCTTGATTTGTAAATGGATTAGTTTAAAGTGGGAAAAAATCAAGCTGAAAATCGAGTTTTAAAGACTCGATTTTCATAAATTGAATAAAAACGCAGCTATAGGTTTATAAAATGTCATTATAGGGCTTAAAAACGCCACTATAGGACTCGATAAACCTGTACTTATAAAAAAAATTTTTGCAGGAAAACGCCGCTATAGGGATTTAAAACGTCACTTTAAGGCTTGAAAACGCCACTATAGGTGAAATTTTTTTTGCATAAAACTCGAGTCTTAAATACTCGAGATCTATGTGGCATTTTCATACTCGCAAGGCGAGTCTTTTGGACTCGAGTTCTAATATGGATCTCGAGTTTCTAAAACTCGAGATGCTAAATAATAATAAATATTAAAAAATTTAGTTAGTTATCACGTTTCAAAACAATGTTGAAAATTAGCATCTTGAGTGCCTAAAACTCGAGTTCCAAGATAAAAATCGAGTTTTTAAGTCTTGATTTGTAAATGGATTAGTTTAAAGTGGGAAAAAATCAAGCTGAAAATCGAGTTTTAAAGACTCGATTTTCATAAATTGAATAAAAACGCAGCTATAGGGTTATAAAATGTCATTATAGGGCTTAAAAACGCCACTATAGGACTCGATAAACCTGTACTTATAAAAAAAAATTTTGCAGGAAAACGCCGCTATAGGGATTTAAAACGTCACTTTAAGGCTTGAAAACGCCACTATAGGTGAAATTTTTTTTGCATAAAACTCGAGTCTTAAAGACTCGAGATCTATGTGGCATTTTCATACTCGCAAGGCGAGTCTTTTGGACTCGAGTTCTAATATGGATCTCAAGTTTCTAAAACTCGAGATGCTAAATAATAATAAATATTAAAAAATTTAGTTAGTTATCACGTTTCAAAACAATGTTGAAAATTAGCATCTTGAGTGCCTAAAACTCGAGTTCCAAGATAAAAATCGAGTTTCTAAGTCTTGATTTGTAAATGGATTAGTTTAAAGTGGGAAAAAATCAAGCTGAAAATCGAGTTTTAAAGACTCGATTTTCATAAATTGAATAAAAACGCCGCTATAGGGCTATAAAATGTCATTATAGGGCTTAAAAACGCCACTATAGGACTCCCTAAACCTGTACTTATAAAAAAAATTTTTGCAGGAAAACGCCGCTATAGGGATTTAAAACGTCACTTTAAGGCTTGAAAACGGCACTATAGGTGAAATTTTTTTTGCATAAAACTCGAGTCTTAAATACTCGAGATCTATGTGGCATTTTCATACTCGCAAGGCGAGTCTTTTGGACTCGAGTCCTAATATGGATCTCGAGTTTCTAAAACTCGAGATGCTAAATAATAATAAATATTAAAAAATTTAGTTAGTTATCACGTTTCAAAACAATGTTGAAAATTAGCATCTTGAGTGCCTAAAACTCGAGTTCCAAGATAAAAATCGAGTTTTTAAGTCTTGATTTGTAAATGGATTAGTTTAAAGTGGGAAAAAATCAAGCTGAAAATCGAGTTTTAAAGACTCGATTTTCATAAATTGAATAAAAACGCAGCTATAGGGTTATAAAATGTCATTATAGGGCTTAAAAACGCCACTATAGGACTCGATAAACCTGTACTTATAAAAAAAAATTTTGCAGGAAAACGCCGCTATAGGGATTTAAAACGTCACTTTAAGGCTTGAAAACGCCACTATAGGTGAAATTTTTTTTGCATAAAACTCGAGTCTTAAAGACTCGAGATCTATGTGGCATTTTCATACTCGCAAGGCGAGTCTTTTGGACTCGAGTTCTAATATGGATCTCGAGTTTCTAAAACTCGAGATGCTAAATAATAATAAATATTAAAAAATTTAGTTAGTTATCACGTTTCAAAACAATGTTGAAAATTAGCATCTTGAGTGCCTAAAACTCGAATTCCAAGATAAAAATCGAGTTTTTAAGTCTTGATTTGTAAATGGATTAGTTTAAAGTGGGAAAAAATCAAGCTGAAAATCGAGTTTTAAAGACTCGATTTTCATAAATTGAATAAAAACGCCGCTATAGTGCTATAAAATGTCATTATAGTGCTTAAAAACGCCACTATAGGACTCCCTAAACCTGTACTTATAAAAAAAAATTTTGCAGGAAAACGCCGCTATAGGGATTTAAAACGTCACTTTAAGGCTTGAAAACGCCACTATAGGTGAAATTTTTTTTGCATAAAACTCGAGTCTTAAATACTCGAGATCTATGTGGCATTTTCATACTCGCAAGGCGAGTCTTTTGGACTCGAGTTCTAATATGGATCTCGAGTTTCTAAAACTCGAGATGCTAAATAATAATAAATATTAAAAAATTTAGTTAGTTATCACGTTTCAAAACAATGTTGAAAATTAGCATCTTGAGTGCCTAAAACTCGAGTTCCAAGATAAAAATCGAGTTTTTAAGTCTTGATTTGTAAATGGATTAGTTTAAAGTGGGAAAAAATCAAGCTGAAAATCGAGTTTTAAAGACTCGATTTTCATAAATTGAATAAAAACGCAGCTATAGGGTTATAAAATGTCATTATAGGGCTTAAAAACGCCACTATAGGACTCGATAAACCTGTACTTATAAAAAAAAATTTTGCAGGAAAACGCCGCTATAGGGATTTAAAACGTCACTTTAAGGCTTGAAAACGCCACTATAGGTGAAATTTTTTTTGCATAAAACTCGAGTCTTAAAGACTCGAGATCTATGTGGCATTTTCATACTCGCAAGGCGAGTCTTTTGGACTCGAGTTCTAATATGGATCTCAAGTTTCTAAAACTCGAGATGCTAAATAATAATAAATATTAAAAGATTTAGTTAGTTATCACGTTTCAAAACAATGTTGAAAATTAGCATCTTGAGTGCCTAAAACTCGAGTTCCAAGATAAAAATCGAGTTTTTAAGTCTTGATTTGTAAATGGATTAGTTTAAAGTGGGAAAAAATCAAGCTGAAAATCGAGTTTTAAAGACTCGATTTTCATAAATTGAATAAAAACGCCGCTATAGGGCTATAAAATGTCATTATAGGGCTTAAAAACGCCACTATAGGACTCCCTAAACCTGTACTTATAAAAAAAAATTTTGCAGGAAAACGCCGCTATAGGGATTTAAAACGTCACTTTAAGGCTTGAAAACGCCACTATAGGTGAAATTTTTTTTGCATAAAACTCGAGTCTTAAATACTCGAGATCTATGTGGCATTTTCATACTCGCAAGGCGAGTCTTTTGGACTCGAGTTCTAATATGGATCTCGAGTTTCTAAAACTCGAGATGCTAAATAATAATAAATATTAAAAAATTTAGTTAGTTATCACGTTTCAAAACAATGTTGAAAATTAGCATCTTGAGTGCCTAAAACTCGAGTTCCAAGATAAAAATCGAGTTTTTAAGTCTTGATTTGTAAATGGATTAGTTTAAAGTGGGAAAAAATCAAGCTGAAAATCGAGTTTTAAAGACTCGATTTTCATAAATTGAATAAAAACGCAGCTATAGGGTTATAAAATGTCATTATAGGGCTTAAAAACGCCACTATAGGACTCGATAAACCTGTACTTATAAAAAAAAATTTTGCAGGAAAACGCCGCTATAGGGATTTAAAACGTCACTTTAAGGCTTGAAAACGCCACTATAGGTGAAATTTTTTTTGCATAAAACTCGAGTCTTAAAGACTCGAGATCTATGTGGCATTTTCATACTCGCAAGGCGAGTCTTTTGGACTCGAGTTCTAATATGGATCTCCAGTTTCTAAAACTCGAGATGCTAAATAATAATAAATATTAAAAAATTTAGTTAGTTATCACGTTTCAAAACAATGTTGAAAATTAGCATCTTGAGTGCCTAAAACTCGAGTTCCAAGATAAAAATCGAGTTTCTAAGTCTTGATTTGTAAATGGATTAGTTTAAAGTGGGAAAAAATCAAGCTGAAAATCGAGTTTTAAAGACTCGATTTTCATAAATTGAATAAAAACGCCGCTATAGGGCTATAAAATGTCATTATAGGGCTTAAAAACGCCACTATAGGACTCCCTAAACCTGTACTTATAAAAAAAATTTTTGCAGGAAAACGCCGCTATAGGGATTTAAAACGTCACTTTAAGGCTTGAAAACGCCACTATAGGTGAAATTTTTTTTTGCATAAAACTCGAGTCTTAAATACTCGAGATCTATGTGGCATTTTCATACTCGCAAGGCGAGTCTTTTGGACTCGAGTTCTAATATGGATCTCGAGTTTCTAAAACTCGAGATGCTAAATAATAATAAATATTAAAAAATTTAGTTAGTTATCACGTTTCAAAACAATGTTGAAAATTAGCATCTTGAGTGCCTAAAACTCGAGTTCCAAGATAAAAATCGAGTTTTTAAGTCTTGATTTGTAAATGGATTAGTTTAAAGTGGGAAAAAATCAAGCTGAAAATCGAGTTTTAAAGACTCGATTTTCATAAATTGAATAAAAACGCAGCTATAGGGTTATAAAATGTCATTATAGGGCTTAAAAACGCCACTATAGGACTCGATAAACCTGTACTTATAAAAAAAAATTTTGCAGGAAAACGCCGCTATAGGGATTTAAAACGTCACTTTAAGGCTTGAAAACGCCACTATAGGTGAAATTTTTTTTGCATAAAACTCGAGTCTTAAAGACTCGAGATCTATGTGGCATTTTCATACTCGCAAGGCGAGTCTTTTGGACTCGAGTTCTAATATGGATCTCGAGTTTCTAAAACTCGAGATGCTAAATAATAATAAATATTAAAAAATTTAGTTAGTTATCACGTTTCAAAACAATGTTGAAAATTAGCATCTTGAGTGCCTAAAACTCGAGTTCCAAGATAAAAATCGAGTTTTTAAGTCTTGATTTGTAAATGGATTAGTTTAAAGTGGGAAAAAATCAAGCTGAAAATCGAGTTTTAAAGACTCGATTTTCATAAATTGAATAAAAACGCCGCTATAGTGCTATAAAATGTCATTATAGGGCTTAAAAACGCCACTATAGGACTCCCTAAACCTGTACTTATAAAAAAAAATTTTGCAGGAAAACGCCGCTATAGGGATTTAAAACGTCACTTTAAGGCTTGAAAACGCCACTATAGGTGAAATTTTTTTTGCATAAAACTCGAGTCTTAAATACTCGAGATCTATGTGGCATTTTCATACTCGCAAGGCGAGTCTTTTGGACTCGAGTTCTAATATGGATCTCGAGTTTCTAAAACTCGAGATGCTAAATAATAATAAATATTAAAAAATTTAGTTAGTTATCACGTTTCAAAACAATGTTGAAAATTAGCATCTTGAGTGCCTAAAACTCGAGTTCCAAGATAAAAATCGAGTTTTTAAGTCTTGATTTGTAAATGGATTAGTTTAAAGTGGGAAAAAATCAAGCTGAAAATCGAGTTTTAAAGACTCGATTTTCATAAATTGAATAAAAACGCAGCTATAGGGTTATAAAATGTCATTATAGGGCTTAAAAACGCCACTATAGGACTCGATAAACCTGTACTTATAAAAAAAAATTTTGCAGGAAAACGCCGCTATAGGGATTTAAAACGTCACTTTAAGGCTTGAAAACGCCACTATAGGTGAAATTTTTTTTGCATAAAACTCGAGTCTTAAAGACTCGAGATCTATGTGGCATTTTCATACTCGCAAGGCGAGTCTTTTGGACTCGAGTTCTAATATGGATCTCAAGTTTCTAAAACTCGAGATGCTAAATAATAATAAATATTAAAAGATTTAGTTAGTTATCACGTTTCAAAACAATGTTGAAAATTAGCATCTTGAGTGCCTAAAACTCGAGTTCCAAGATAAAAATCGAGTTTTTAAGTCTTGATTTGTAAATGGATTAGTTTAAAGTGGGAAAAAATCAAGCTGAAAATCGAGTTTTAAAGACTCGATTTTCATAAATTGAATAAAAACGCCGCTATAGGGCTATAAAATGTCATTATAGGGCTTAAAAACGCCACTATAGGACTCCCTAAACCTGTACTTATAAAAAAAAATTTTGCAGGAAAACGCCGCTATAGGGATTTAAAACGTCACTTTAAGGCTTGAAAACGCCACTATAGGTGAAATTTTTTTTGCATAAAACTCGAGTCTTAAATACTCGAGATCTATGTGGCATTTTCATACTCGCAAGGCGAGTCTTTTGGACTCGAGTTCTAATATGGATCTCGAGTTTCTAAAACTCGAGGTGCTAAATAATAATAAATATTAAAAAATTTAGTTAGTTATCACGTTTCAAAACAATGTTGAAAATTAGCATCTTGAGTGCCTAAAACTCGAGTTCCAAGATAAAAATCGAGTTTTTAAGTCTTGATTTGTAAATGGATTAGTTTAAAGTGGGAAAAAATCAAGCTGAAAATCGAGTTTTAAAGACTCGATTTTCATAAATTGAATAAAAACGCAGCTATAGGGTTATAAAATGTCATTATAGGGCTTAAAAACGCCACTATAGGACTCGATAAACCTGTACTTATAAAAAAAAATTTTGCAGGAAAACGCCGCTATAGGGATTTAAAACGTCACTTTAAGGCTTGAAAACGCCACTATAGGTGAAATTTTTTTTGCATAAAACTCGAGTCTTAAAGACTCGAGATCTATGTGGCATTTTCATACTCGCAAGGCGAGTCTTTTGGACTCGAGTTCTAATATGGATCTCGAGTTTCTAAAACTCGAGATGCTAAATAATAATAAATATTAAAAAATTTAGTTAGTTATCACGTTTCAAAACAATGTTGAAAATTAGCATCTTGAGTGCCTAAAACTCGAGTTCCAAGATAAAAATCGAGTTTTTAAGTCTTGATTTGTAAATGGATTAGTTTAAAGTGGGAAAAAATCAAGCTGAAAATCGAGTTTTAAAGACTCGATTTTCATAAATTGAATAAAAACGCCGCTATAGTGCTATAAAATGTCATTATAGGGCTTAAAAACGCCACTATAGGACTCCCTAAACCTGTACTTATAAAAAAAAATTTTGCAGGAAAACGCCGCTATAGGGATTTAAAACGTCACTTTAAGACTTGAAAACGCCACTATAGGTGAAATTTTTTTTGCATAAAACTCGAGTCTTAAAGACTCGAGATCTATGTGGCATTTTCATACTCGCAAGGCGAGTCTTTTGGACTCGAGTTCTAATATGGATCTCGAGTTTCTAAAACTCGAGATGCTAAATAATAATAAATATTAAAAAATTTAGTTAGTTATCACGTTTCAAAACAATGTTGAAAATTAGCATCTTGAGTGCCTAAAACTCGAGTTCCAAGATAAAAATCGAGTTTTTAAGTCTTGATTTGTAAATGGATTAGTTTAAAGTGGGAAAAAATCAAGCTGAAAATCGAGTTTTAAAGACTCGATTTTCATAAATTGAATAAAAACGCCGCTATAGGGCTATAAAATGTCATTATAGGGCTTAAAAACGCCACTATAGGACTCCCTAAACCTGTACTTATAAAAAAAAATTTTGCAGGAAAACGCCGCTATAGGGATTTAAAACGTCACTTTAAGGCTTGAAAACGCCACTATAGGTGAAATTTTTTTTGCATAAAACTCGAGTCTTAAAGACTCGAGATCTATGTGGCATTTTCATACTCGCAAGACGAGTCTTTTGGACTCGAGTTCTAATATGGATCTCGAGTTTCTAAAACTCGAGATGCTAAATAATAATAAATATTAAAAAATTATAGTTAGTTATCACGTTTCAAAACAATGTTGAAAATTAGCATCTTGAGTGCCTAAAACTCGAGTTCCAAGATAAAAATCGAGTTTTTAAGTCTTGATTTGTAAATGGATTAGTTTAAAGTGGGAAAAAATCAAGCTGAAAATCGAGTTTTAAAGACTCGATTTTCATAAATTGAATAAAAACGCAGCTATAGGTTTATAAAATGTCATTATAGGGCTTAAAAACGCCACTATAGGACTCGATAAACCTGTACTTATAAAAAAAAATTTTGCAGGAAAACGCCGCTATAGGGATTTAAAACGTCACTTTAAGGCTTGAAAACGCCACTATAGGTGAAATTTTTTTTGCATAAAACTCGAGTCTTAAATACTCGAGATCTATGTGGCATTTTCATACTCGCAAGGCGAGTCTTTTGGACTCGAGTTCTAATATGGATCTCGAGTTTCTAAAACTCGAGATGCTAAATAATAATAAATATTAAAAAATTTAGTTAGTTATCACGTTTCAAAACAATGTTGAAAATTAGCATCTTGAGTGCCTAAAACTCGAGTTCCAAGATAAAAATCGAGTTTTTAAGTCTTGATTTGTAAATGGATTAGTTTAAAGTGGGAAAAAATCAAGCTGAAAATCGAGTTTTAAAGACTCGATTTTCATAAATTGAATAAAAACGCAGCTATAGGGTTATAAAATGTCATTATAGGGCTTAAAAACGCCACTATAGGACTCGATAAACCTGTACTTATAAAAAAAAATTTTGCAGGAAAACGCCGCTATAGGGATTTAAAACGTCACTTTAAGGCTTGAAAACGCCACTATAGGTGAAATTTTTTTTGCATAAAACTCGAGTCTTAAAGACTCGAGATCTATGTGGCATTTTCATACTCGCAAGGCGAGTCTTTTGGACTCGAGTTCTAATATGGATCTCGAGTTTCTAAAACTCGAGATGCTAAATAATAATAAATATTAAAAAATTTAGTTAGTTATCACGTTTCAAAACAATGTTGAAAATTAGCATCTTGAGTGCCTAAAACTCGAGTTCCAAGATAAAAATCGAGTTTTTAAGTCTTGATTTGTAAATGGATTAGTTTAAAGTGGGAAAAAATCAAGCTGAAAATCGAGTTTTAAAGACTCGATTTTCATAAATTGAATAAAAACGCCGCTATAGTGCTATAAAATGTCATTATAGGGCTTAAAAACGCCACTATAGGACTCCCTAAACCTGTACTTATAAAAAAAAATTTTGCAGGAAAACGCCGCTATAGGGATTTAAAACGTCACTTTAAGACTTGAAAACGCCACTATAGGTGAAATTTTTTTTGCATAAAACTCGAGTCTTAAAGACTCGAGATCTATGTGGCATTTTCATACTCGCAAGGCGAGTCTTTTGGACTCGAGTTCTAATATGGATCTCGAGTTTCTAAAACTCGAGATGCTAAATAATAATAAATATTAAAAAATTTAGTTAGTTATCACGTTTCAAAACAATGTTGAAAATTAGCATCTTGAGTGCCTAAAACTCGAGTTCCAAGATAAAAATCGAGTTTTTAAGTCTTGATTTGTAAATGGATTAGTTTAAAGTGGGAAAAAATCAAGCTGAAAATCGAGTTTTAAAGACTCGATTTTCATAAATTGAATAAAAACGCCGCTATAGGGCTATAAAATGTCATTATAGGGCTTCAAAACGCCACTATAGGACTCCCTAAACCTGTACTTATAAAAAAAAATTTTGCAGGAAAACGCCGCTATAGGGATTTAAAACGTCACTTTAAGGCTTGAAAACGCCACTATAGGTGAAATTTTTTTTGCATAAAACTCGAGTCTTAAAGACTCGAGATCTATGTGGCATTTTCATACTCGCAAGACGAGTCTTTTGGACTCGAGTTCTAATATGGATCTCGAGTTTCTAAAACTCGAGATGCTAAATAATAATAAATATTAAAAAATTATAGTTAGTTATCACGTTTCAAAACAATGTTGAAAATTAGCATCTTGAGTGCCTAAAACTCGAGTTCCAAGATAAAAATCGAGTTTTTAAGTCTTGATTTGTAAATGGATTAGTTTAAAGTGGGAAAAAATCAAGCTGAAAATCGAGTTTTAAAGACTCGATTTTCATAAATTGAATAAAAACGCAGCTATAGGTTTATAAAATGTCATTATAGGGCTTAAAAACGCCACTATAGGACTCGATAAACCTGTACTTATAAAAAAAAAATTTGCAGGAAAACGCCGCTATAGGGATTTAAAACGTCACTTTAAGGCTTGAAAACGCCACTATAGGTGAAATTTTTTTTGCATAAAACTCGAGTCTTAAATACTCGAGATCTATGTGGCATTTTCATACTCGCAAGGCGAGTCTTTTGGACTCGAGTTCTAATATGGATCTCGAGTTTCTAAAACTCGAGATGCTAAATAATAATAAATATTAAAAAATTTAGTTAGTTATCACGTTTCAAAACAATGTTGAAAATTAGCATCTTGAGTGCCTAAAACTCGAGTTCCAAGATAAAAATCGAGTTTTTAAGTCTTGATTTGTAAATGGATTAGTTTAAAGTGGGAAAAAATCAAGCTGAAAATCGAGTTTTAAAGACTCGATTTTCATAAATTGAATAAAAACGCAGCTATAGGGTTATAAAATGTCATTATAGGGCTTAAAAACGCCACTATAGGACTCGATAAACCTGTACTTATAAAAAAAAATTTTGCAGGAAAACGCCGCTATAGGGATTTAAAACGTCACTTTAAGGCTTGAAAACGCCACTATAGGTGAAATTTTTTTTGCATAAAACTCGAGTCTTAAAGACTCGAGATCTATGTGGCATTTTCATACTCGCAAGGCGAGTCTTTTGGACTCGAGTTCTAATATGGATCTCGAGTTTCTAAAACTCGAGATGCTAAATAATAATAAATATTAAAAAATTTAGTTAGTTATCACGTTTCAAAACAATGTTGAAAATTAGCATCTTGAGTGCCTAAAACTCGAGTTCCAAGATAAAAATCGAGTTTTTAAGTCTTGATTTGTAAATGGATTAGTTTAAAGTGGGAAAAAATCAAGCTGAAAATCGAGTTTTAAAGACTCGATTTTCATAAATTGAATAAAAACGCCGCTATAGTGCTATAAAATGTCATTATAGGGCTTAAAAACGCCACTATAGGACTCCCTAAACCTGTACTTATAAAAAAAAATTTTGCAGGAAAACGCCGCTATAGGGATTTAAAACGTCACTTTAAGACTTGAAAACGCCACTATAGGTGAAATTTTTTTTGCATAAAACTCGAGTCTTAAAGACTCGAGATCTATGTGGCATTTTCATACTCGCAAGGCGAGTCTTTTGGACTCGAGTTCTAATATGGATCTCGAGTTTCTAAAACTCGAGATGCTAAATAATAATAAATATTAAAAAATTTAGTTAGTTATCACGTTTCAAAACAATGTTGAAAATTAGCATCTTGAGTGCCTAAAACTCGAGTTCCAAGATAAAAATCGAGTTTTTAAGTCTTGATTTGTAAATGGATTAGTTTAAAGTGGGAAAAAATCAAGCTGAAAATCGAGTTTTAAAGACTCGATTTTCATAAATTGAATAAAAACGCCGCTATAGGGCTATAAAATGTCATTATAGGGCTTAAAAACGCCACTATAGGACTCCCTAAACCTGTACTTATAAAAAAAAATTTTGCAGGAAAACGCCGCTATAGGGATTTAAAACGTCACTTTAAGGCTTGAAAACGCCACTATAGGTGAAATTTTTTTTGCATAAAACTCGAGTCTTAAAGACTCGAGATCTATGTGGCATTTTCATACTCGCAAGACGAGTCTTTTGGACTCGAGTTCTAATATGGATCTCGAGTTTCTAAAACTCGAGATGCTAAATAATAATAAATATTAAAAAATTATAGTTAGTTATCACGTTTCAAAACAATGTTGAAAATTAGCATCTTGAGTGCCTAAAACTCGAGTTCCAAGATAAAAATCGAGTTTTTAAGTCTTGATTTGTAAATGGATTAGTTTAAAGTGGGAAAAAATCAAGCTGAAAATCGAGTTTTAAAGACTCGATTTTCATAAATTGAATAAAAACGCAGCTATAGGTTTATAAAATGTCATTATAGGGCTTAAAAACGCCACTATAGGACTCGATAAACCTGTACTTATAAAAAAAATTTTTGCAGGAAAACGCCGCTATATGGATTTAAAACGTCACTTTAAGGCTTGAAAACGCCACTATAGGTGAAATTTTTTTTGCATAAAACTCGAGTCTTAAATACTCGAGATCTATGTGGCATTTTCATACTCGCAAGGCGAGTCTTTTGGACTCGAGTTCTAATATGGATCTCGAGTTTCTAAAACTCGAGATGCTAAATAATAATAAATATTAAAAAATTTAGTTAGTTATCACGTTTCAAAACAATGTTGAAAATTAGCATCTTGAGTGCCTAAAACTCGAGTTCCAAGATAAACATCGAGTTTTTAAGTCTTGATTTGTAAATGGATTAGTTTAAAGTGGGAAAAAATCAAGCTGAAAATCGAGTTTTAAAGACTCGATTTTCATAAATTGAATAAAAACGCAGCTATAGGGTTATAAAATGTCATTATAGGGCTTAAAAACGCCACTATAGGACTCGATAAACCTGTTCTTATAAAAAAAAATTTTGCAGGAAAACGCCGCTATAGGGATTTAAAACGTCACTTTAAGGCTTGAAAACGCCACTATAGGTGAAATTTTTTTTGCATAAAACTCGAGTCTTAAAGACTCGAGATCTATGTGGCATTTTCATACTCGCAAGGCGAGTCTTTTGGACTCGAGTTCTAATATGGATCTCAAGTTTCTAAAACTCGAGATGCTAAATAATAATAAATATTAAAAGATTTAGTTAGTTATCACGTTTCAAAACAATGTTGAAAACTAGCATCTTGAGTGCCTAAAACTCGAGTTCCAAGATAAAAATCGAGTTTTTAAGTCTTGATTTGTAAATGGATTAGTTTAAAGTGGGAAAAAATCAAGCTGAAAATCGAGTTTTAAAGACTCGATTTTCATAAATTGAATAAAAACGCCGCTATAGGGCTATAAAATGTCATTATAGGGCTTAAAAACGCCACTATAGGACTCCCTAAACCTGTACTTATAAAAAAAAATTTTGCAGGAAAACGCCGCTATAGGGATTTAAAACGTCACTTTAAGGCTTGAAAACGCCACTATAGGTGAAATTTTTTTTGCATAAAACTCGAGTCTTAAATACTCGAGATCTATGTGGCATTTTCATACTCGCAAGGCGAGTCTTTTGGACTCGAGTTCTAATATGGATCTCGAGTTTCTAAAACTCGAGGTGCTAAATAATAATAAATATTAAAAAATTTAGTTAGTTATCACGTTTCAAAACAATGTTGAAAATTAGCATCTTGAGTGCCTAAAACTCGAGTTCCAAGATAAAAATCGAGTTTTTAAGTCTTGATTTGTAAATGGATTAGTTTAAAGTGGGAAAAAATCAAGCTGAAAATCGAGTTTTAAAGACTCGATTTTCATAAATTGAATAAAAACGCAGCTATAGGGTTATAAAATGTCATTATAGGGCTTAAAAACGCCACTATAGGACTCGATAAACCTGTACTTATAAAAAAAAATTTTGCAGGAAAACGCCGCTATAGGGATTTAAAACGTCACTTTAAGGCTTGAAAACGCCACTATAGGTGAAATTTTTTTTGCATAAAACTCGAGTCTTAAAGACTCGAGATCTATGTGGCATTTTCATACTCGCAAGGCGAGTCTTTTGGACTCGAGTTCTAATATGGATCTCGAGTTTCTAAAACTCGAGATGCTAAATAATAATAAATATTAAAAAATTTAGTTAGTTATCACGTTTCAAAACAATGTTGAAAATTAGCATCTTGAGTGCCTAAAACTCGAGTTCCAAGATAAAAATCGAGTTTTTAAGTCTTGATTTGTAAATGGATTAGTTTAAAGTGGGAAAAAATCAAGCTGAAAATCGAGTTTTAAAGACTCGATTTTCATAAATTGAATAAAAACGCCGCTATAGTGCTATAAAATGTCATTATAGGGCTTAAAAACGCCACTATAGGACTCCCTAAACCTGTACTTATAAAAAAAAATTTTGCAGGAAAACGCCGCTATAGGGATTTAAAACGTCACTTTAAGACTTGAAAACGCCACTATAGGTGAAATTTTTTTTGCATAAAACTCGAGTCTTAAAGACTCGAGATCTATGTGGCATTTTCATACTCGCAAGGCGAGTCTTTTGGACTCGAGTTCTAATATGGATCTCGAGTTTCTAAAACTCGAGATGCTAAATAATAATAAATATTAAAAAATTTAGTTAGTTATCACGTTTCAAAACAATGTTGAAAATTAGCATCTTGAGTGCCTAAAACTCGAGTTCCAAGATAAAAATCGAGTTTTTAAGTCTTGATTTGTAAATGGATTAGTTTAAAGTGGGAAAAAATCAAGCTGAAAATCGAGTTTTAAAGACTCGATTTTCATAAATTGAATAAAAACGCCGCTATAGGGCTATAAAATGTCATTATAGGGCTTAAAAACGCCACTATAGGACTCCCTAAACCTGTACTTATAAAAAAAAATTTTGCAGGAAAACGCCGCTATAGGGATTTAAAACGTCACTTTAAGGCTTGAAAACGCCACTATAGGTGAAATTTTTTTTGCATAAAACTCGAGTCTTAAAGACTCGAGATCTATGTGGCATTTTCATACTCGCAAGACGAGTCTTTTGGACTCGAGTTCTAATATGGATCTCGAGTTTCTAAAACTCGAGATGCTAAATAATAATAAATATTAAAAAATTATAGTTAGTTATCACGTTTCAAAACAATGTTGAAAATTAGCATCTTGAGTGCCTAAAACTCGAGTTCCAAGATAAAAATCGAGTTTTTAAGTCTTGATTTGTAAATGGATTAGTTTAAAGTGGGAAAAAATCAAGCTGAAAATCGAGTTTTAAAGACTCGATTTTCATAAATTGAATAAAAACGCAGCTATAGGTTTATAAAATGTCATTATAGGGCTTAAAAACGCCACTATAGGACTCGATAAACCTGTACTTATAAAAAAAAATTTTGCAGGAAAACGCCGCTATAGGGATTTAAAACGTCACTTTAAGGCTTGAAAACGCCACTATAGGTGAAATTTTTTTTGCATAAAACTCGAGTCTTAAATACTCGAGATCTATGTGGCATTTTCATACTCGCAAGGCGAGTCTTTTGGACTCGAGTTCTAATATGGATCTCGAGTTTCTAAAACTCGAGATGCTAAATAATAATAAATATTAAAAAATTTAGTTAGTTATCACGTTTCAAAACAATGTTGAAAATTAGCATCTTGAGTGCCTAAAACTCGAGTTCCAAGATAAAAATCGAGTTTTTAAGTCTTGATTTGTAAATGGATTAGTTTAAAGTGGGAAAAAATCAAGCTGAAAATCGAGTTTTAAAGACTCGATTTTCATAAATTGAATAAAAACGCAGCTATAGGGTTATAAAATGTCATTATAGGGCTTAAAAACGCCACTATAGGACTCGATAAACCTGTACTTATAAAAAAAAATTTTGCAGGAAAACGCCGCTATAGGGATTTAAAACGTCACTTTACTGCTTGAAAACGCCACTATAGGTGAAATTTTTTTTGCATAAAACTCGAGTCTTAAAGACTCGAGATCTATGTGGCATTTTCATACTCGCAAGGCGAGTCTTTTGGACTCGAGTTCTAATATGGATCTCGAGTTTCTAAAACTCGAGATGCTAAATAATAATAAATATTAAAAAATTTAGTTAGTTATCACGTTTCAAAACAATGTTGAAAATTAGCATCTTGAGTGCCTAAAACTCGAGTTCCAAGATAAAAATCGAGTTTTTAAGTCTTGATTTGTAAATGGATTAGTTTAAAGTGGGAAAAAATCAAGCTGAAAATCGAGTTTTAAAGACTCGATTTTCATAAATTGAATAAAAACGCCGCTATAGTGCTATAAAATGTCATTATAGGGCTTAAAAACGCCACTATAGGACTCCCTAAACCTGTACTTATAAAAAAAAATTTTGCAGGAAAACGCCGCTATAGGGATTTAAAACGTCACTTTAAGACTTGAAAACGCCACTATAGGTGAAATTTTTTTTGCATAAAACTCGAGTCTTAAAGACTCGAGATCTATGTGGCATTTTCATACTCGCAAGGCGAGTCTTTTGGACTCGAGTTCTAATATGGATCTCGAGTTTCTAAAACTCGAGATGCTAAATAATAATAAATATTAAAAAATTTAGTTAGTTATCACGTTTCAAAACAATGTTGAAAATTAGCATCTTGAGTGCCTAAAACTCGAGTTCCAAGATAAAAATCGAGTTTTTAATTCTTGATTTGTAAATGGATTAGTTTAAAGTGGGAAAAAATCAAGCTGAAAATCGAGTTTTAAAGACTCGATTTTCATAAATTGAATAAAAACGCCGCTATAGGGCTATAAAATGTCATTATAGGGCTTAAAAACGCCACTATAGGACTCCCTAAACCTGTACTTATAAAAAAAAATTTTGCAGGAAAACGCCGCTATAGGGATTTAAAACGTCACTTTAAGGCTTGAAAACGCCACTATAGGTGAAATTTTTTTTGCATAAAACTCGAGTCTTAAAGACTCGAGATCTATGTGGCATTTTCATACTCGCAAGACGAGTCTTTTGGACTCGAGTTCTAATATGGATCTCGAGTTTCTAAAACTCGAGATGCTAAATAATAATAAATATTAAAAAATTTAGTTAGTTATCACGTTTCAAAACAATGTTGAAAATTAGCATCTTGAGTGCCTAAAACTCGAGTTCCAAGATAAAAATCGAGTTTTTAAGTCTTGATTTGTAAATGGATTAGTTTAAAGTGGGAAAAAATCAAGCTGAAAATCGAGTTTTAAAGACTCGATTTTCATAAATTGAATAAAAACGCAGCTATAGGTTTATAAAATGTCATTATAGGGCTTAAAAACGCCACTATAGGACTCGATAAACCTGTACTTATAAAAAAAAATTTTGCAGGAAAACGCCGCTATAGGGATTTAAAACGTCACTTTAAGGCTTGAAAACGCCACTATAGGTGAAATTTTTTTTGCATAAAACTCGAGTCTTAAAGACTCGAGATCTATGTGGCATTTTCATACTCGCAAGGCGAGTCTTTTGGACTCGAGTTCTAATATGGATCTCAAGTTTCTAAAACTCGAGATGCTAAATAATAATAAATATTAAAAGATTTAGTTAGTTATCACGTTTCAAAACAATGTTGAAAATTAGCATCTTGAGTGCCTAAAACTCGAGTTCCAAGATAAAAATCGAGTTTTTAAGTCTTGATTTGTAAATGGATTAGTTTAAAGTGGGAAAAAATCAAGCTGAAAATCGAGTTTTAAAGACTCGATTTTCATAAATTGAATAAAAACGCCGCTATAGGGCTATAAAATGTCATTATAGGGCTTAAAAACGCCACTATAGGACTCCCTAAACCTGTACTTATAAAAAAAAATTTTGCAGGAAAACGCCGCTATAGGGATTTAAAACGTCACTTTAAGGCTTGAAAACGCCACTATAGGTGAAATTTTTTTTGCATAAAACTCGAGTCTTAAATACTCGAGATCTATGTGGCATTTTCATACTCGCAAGGCGAGTCTTTTGGACTCGAGTTCTAATATGGATCTCGAGTTTCTAAAACTCGAGATGCTAAATAATAATAAATATTAAAAAATTTAGTTAGTTATCACGTTTCAAAACAATGTTGAAAATTAGCATCTTGAGTGCCTAAAACTCGAGTTCCAAGATAAAAATCGAGTTTTTAAGTCTTGATTTGTAAATGGATTAGTTTAAAGTGGGAAAAAATCAAGCTGAAAATCGAGTTTTAAAGACTCGATTTTCATAAATTGAATAAAAACGCAGCTATAGGGTTATAAAATGTCATTATAGGGCTTAAAAACGCCACTATAGGACTCGATAAACCTGTACTTATAAAAAAAAATTTTGCAGGAAAACGCCGCTATAGGGATTTAAAACGTCACTTTAAGGCTTGAAAACGCCACTATAGGTGAAATTTTTTTTGCATAAAACTCGAGTCTTAAAGACTCGAGATCTATGTGGCATTTTCATACTCGCAAGGCGAGTCTTTTGGACTCGAGTTCTAATATGGATCTCAAGTTTCTAAAACTCGAGATGCTAAATAATAATAAATATTAAAAAATTTAGTTAGTTATCACGTTTCAAAACAATGTTGAAAATTAGCATCTTGAGTGCCTAAAACTCGAGTTCCAAGATAAAAATCGAGTTTCTAAGTCTTGATTTGTAAATGGATTAGTTTAAAGTGGGAAAAAATCAAGCTGAAAATCGAGTTTTAAAGACTCGATTTTCATAAATTGAATAAAAACGCCGCTATAGGGCTATAAAATGTCATTATAGGGCTTAAAAACGCCACTATAGGACTCCCTAAACCTGTACTTATAAAAAAAATTTTTGCAGGAAAACGCCGCTATAGGGATTTAAAACGTCACTTTAAGGCTTGAAAACGCCACTATAGGTGAAATTTTTTTTGCATAAAACTCGAGTCTTAAATACTCGAGATCTATGTGGCATTTTCATACTCGCAAGGCGAGTCTTTTGGACTCGAGTTCTAATATGGATCTCGAGTTTCTAAAACTCGAGATGCTAAATAATAATAAATATTAAAAAATTTAGTTAGTTATCACGTTTCAAAACAATGTTGAAAATTAGCATCTTGAGTGCCTAAAACTCGAGTTCCAAGATAAAAATCGAGTTTTTAAGTCTTGATTTGTAAATGGATTAGTTTAAAGTGGGAAAAAATCAAGCTGAAAATCGAGTTTTAAAGACTCGATTTTCATAAATTGAATAAAAACGCAGCTATAGGGTTATAAAATGTCATTATAGGGCTTAAAAACGCCACTATAGGACTCGATAAACCTGTACTTATAAAAAAAAATTTTGCAGGAAAACGCCGCTATAGGGATTTAAAACGTCACTTTAAGGCTTGAAAACGCCACTATAGGTGAAATTTTTTTTGCATAAAACTCGAGTCTTAAAGACTCGAGATCTATGTGGCATTTTCATACTCGCAAGGCGAGTCTTTTGGACTCGAGTTCTAATATGGATCTCGAGTTTCTAAAACTCGAGATGCTAAATAATAATAAATATTAAAAAATTTAGTTAGTTATCACGTTTCAAAACAATGTTGAAAATTAGCATCTTGAGTGCCTAAAACTCGAGTTCCAAGATAAAAATCGAGTTTTTAAGTCTTGATTTGTAAATGGATTAGTTTAAAGTGGGAAAAAATCAAGCTGAAAATCGAGTTTTAAAGACTCGATTTTCATAAATTGAATAAAAACGCCGCTATAGTGCTATAAAATGTCATTATAGGGCTTAAAAACGCCACTATAGGACTCCCTAAACCTGTACTTATAAAAAAAAATTTTGCAGGAAAACGCCGCTATAGGGATTTAAAACGTCACTTTAAGGCTTGAAAACGCCACTATAGGTGAAATTTTTTTTGCATAAAACTCGAGTCTTAAATACTCGAGATCTATGTGGCATTTTCATACTCGCAAGGCGAGTCTTTTGGACTCGAGTTCTAATATGGATCTCGAGTTTCTAAAACTCGAGATGCTAAATAATAATAAATATTAAAAAATTTAGTTAGTTATCACGTTTCAAAACAATGTTGAAAATTAGCATCTTGAGTGCCTAAAACTCGAGTTCCAAGATAAAAATCGAGTTTTTAAGTCTTGATTTGTAAATGGATTAGTTTAAAGTGGGAAAAAATCAAGCTGAAAATCGAGTTTTAAAGACTCGATTTTCATAAATTGAATAAAAACGCAGCTATAGGGTTATAAAATGTCATTATAGGGCTTAAAAACGCCACTATAGGACTCGATAAACCTGTACTTATAAAAAAAAATTTTGCAGGAAAACGCCGCTATAGGGATTTAAAACGTCACTTTAAGGCTTGAAAACGCCACTATAGGTGAAATTTTTTTTGCATAAAACTCGAGTCTTAAAGACTCGAGATCTATGTGGCATTTTCATACTCGCAAGGCGAGTCTTTTGGACTCGAGTTCTAATATGGATCTCAAGTTTCTAAAACTCGAGATGCTAAATAATAATAAATATTAAAAGATTTAGTTAGTTATCACGTTTCAAAACAATGTTGAAAATTAGCATCTTGAGTGCCTAAAACTCGAGTTCCAAGATAAAAATCGAGTTTTTAAGTCTTGATTTGTAAATGGATTAGTTTAAAGTGGGAAAAAATCAAGCTGAAAATCGAGTTTTAAAGACTCGATTTTCATAAATTGAATAAAAACGCCGCTATAGGGCTATAAAATGTCATTATAGGGCTTAAAAACGCCACTATAGGACTCCCTAAACCTGTACTTATAAAAAAAAATTTTGCAGGAAAACGCCGCTATAGGGATTTAAAACGTCACTTTAAGGCTTGAAAACGCCACTATAGGTGAAATTTTTTTTGCATAAAACTCGAGTCTTAAATACTCGAGATCTATGTGGCATTTTCATACTCGCAAGGCGAGTCTTTTGGACTCGAGTTCTAATATGGATCTCGAGTTTCTAAAACTCGAGGTGCTAAATAATAATAAATATTAAAAAATTTAGTTAGTTATCACGTTTCAAAACAATGTTGAAAATTAGCATCTTGAGTGCCTAAAACTCGAGTTCCAAGATAAAAATCGAGTTTTTAAGTCTTGATTTGTAAATGGATTAGTTTAAAGTGGGAAAAAATCAAGCTGAAAATCGAGTTTTAAAGACTCGATTTTCATAAATTGAATAAAAACGCAGCTATAGGGTTATAAAATGTCATTATAGGGCTTAAAAACGCCACTATAGGACTCGATAAACCTGTACTTATAAAAAAAAATTTTGCAGGAAAACGCCGCTATAGGGATTTAAAACGTCACTTTAAGGCTTGAAAACGCCACTATAGGTGAAATTTTTTTTGCATAAAACTCGAGTCTTAAAGACTCGAGATCTATGTGGCATTTTCATACTCGCAAGGCGAGTCTTTTGGACTCGAGTTCTAATATGGATCTCGAGTTTCTAAAACTCGAGATGCTAAATAATAATAAATATTAAAAAATTTAGTTAGTTATCACGTTTCAAAACAATGTTGAAAATTAGCATCTTGAGTGCCTAAAACTCGAGTTCCAAGATAAAAATCGAGTTTTTAAGTCTTGATTTGTAAATGGATTAGTTTAAAGTGGGAAAAAATCAAGCTGAAAATCGAGTTTTAAAGACTCGATTTTCATAAATTGAATAAAAACGCCGCTATAGTGCTATAAAATGTCATTATAGGGCTTAAAAACGCCACTATAGGACTCCCTAAACCTGTACTTATAAAAAAAAATTTTGCAGGAAAACGCCGCTATAGGGATTTAAAACGTCACTTTAAGACTTGAAAACGCCACTATAGGTGAAATTTTTTTTGCATAAAACTCGAGTCTTAAAGACTCGAGATCTATGTGGCATTTTCATACTCGCAAGGCGAGTCTTTTGGACTCGAGTTCTAATATGGATCTCGAGTTTCTAAAACTCGAGATGCTAAATAATAATAAATATTAAAAAATTTAGTTAGTTATCACGTTTCAAAACAATGTTGAAAATTAGCATCTTGAGTGCCTAAAACTCGAGTTCCAAGATAAAAATCGAGTTTTTAAGTCTTGATTTGTAAATGGATTAGTTTAAAGTGGGAAAAAATCAAGCTGAAAATCGAGTTTTAAAGACTCGATTTTCATAAATTGAATAAAAACGCCGCTATAGGGCTATAAAATGTCATTATAGGGCTTAAAAACGCCACTATAGGACTCCCTAAACCTGTACTTATAAAAAAAAATTTTGCAGGAAAACGCCGCTATAGGGATTTAAAACGTCACTTTAAGGCTTGAAAACGCCACTATAGGTGAAATTTTTTTTGCATAAAACTCGAGTCTTAAAGACTCGAGATCTATGTGGCATTTTCATACTCGCAAGACGAGTCTTTTGGACTCGAGTTCTAATATGGATCTCGAGTTTCTAAAACTCGAGATGCTAAATAATAATAAATATTAAAAAATTATAGTTAGTTATCACGTTTCAAAACAATGTTGAAAATTAGCATCTTGAGTGCCTAAAACTCGAGTTCCAAGATAAAAATCGAGTTTTTAAGTCTTGATTTGTAAATGGATTAGTTTAAAGTGGGAAAAAATCAAGCTGAAAATCGAGTTTTAAAGACTCGATTTTCATAAATTGAATAAAAACGCAGCTATAGGTTTATAAAATGTCATTATAGGGCTTAAAAACGCCACTATAGGACTCGATAAACCTGTACTTATAAAAAAAAATTTTGCAGGAAAACGCCGCTATAGGGATTTAAAACGTCACTTTAAGGCTTGAAAACGCCACTATAGGTGAAATTTTTTTTGCATAAAACTCGAGTCTTAAATACTCGAGATCTATGTGGCATTTTCATACTCGCAAGGCGAGTCTTTTGGACTCGAGTTCTAATATGGATCTCGAGTTTCTAAAACTCGAGATGCTAAATAATAATAAATATTAAAAAATTTAGTTAGTTATCACGTTTCAAAACAATGTTGAAAATTAGCATCTTGAGTGCCTAAAACTCGAGTTCCAAGATAAAAATCGAGTTTTTAAGTCTTGATTTGTAAATGGATTAGTTTAAAGTGGGAAAAAATCAAGCTGAAAATCGAGTTTTAAAGACTCGATTTTCATAAATTGAATAAAAACGCAGCTATAGGGTTATAAAATGTCATTATAGGGCTTAAAAACGCCACTATAGGACTCGATAAACCTGTACTTATAAAAAAAAATTTTGCAGGAAAACGCCGCTATAGGGATTTAAAACGTCACTTTAAGGCTTGAAAACGCCACTATAGGTGAAATTTTTTTTGCATAAAACTCGAGTCTTAAAGACTCGAGATCTATGTGGCATTTTCATACTCGCAAGGCGAGTCTTTTGGACTCGAGTTCTAATATGGATCTCGAGTTTCTAAAACTCGAGATGCTAAATAATAATAAATATTAAAAAATTTAGTTAGTTATCACGTTTCAAAACAATGTTGAAAATTAGCATCTTGAGTGCCTAAAACTCGAGTTCCAAGATAAAAATCGAGTTTTTAAGTCTTGATTTGTAAATGGATTAGTTTAAAGTGGGAAAAAATCAAGCTGAAAATCGAGTTTTAAAGACTCGATTTTCATAAATTGAATAAAAACGCCGCTATAGTGCTATAAAATGTCATTATAGGGCTTAAAAACGCCACTATAGGACTCCCTAAACCTGTACTTATAAAAAAAAATTTTGCAGGAAAACGCCGCTATAGGGATTTAAAACGTCACTTTAAGACTTGAAAACGCCACTATAGGTGAAATTTTTTTTGCATAAAACTCGAGTCTTAAAGACTCGAGATCTATGTGGCATTTTCATACTCGCAAGGCGAGTCTTTTGGACTCGAGTTCTAATATGGATCTCGAGTTTCTAAAACTCGAGATGCTAAATAATAATAAATATTAAAAAATTTAGTTAGTTATCACGTTTCAAAACAATGTTGAAAATTAGCATCTTGAGTGCCTAAAACTCGAGTTCCAAGATAAAAATCGAGTTTTTAAGTCTTGATTTGTAAATGGATTAGTTTAAAGTGGGAAAAAATCAAGCTGAAAATCGAGTTTTAAAGACTCGATTTTCATAAATTGAATAAAAACGCCGCTATAGGGCTATAAAATGTCATTATAGGGCTTAAAAACGCCACTATAGGACTCCCTAAACCTGTACTTATAAAAAAAAATTTTGCAGGAAAACGCCGCTATAGGGATTTAAAACGTCACTTTAAGGCTTGAAAACGCCACTATAGGTGAAATTTTTTTTGCATAAAACTCGAGTCTTAAAGACTCGAGATCTATGTGGCATTTTCATACTCGCAAGACGAGTCTTTTGGACTCGAGTTCTAATATGGATCTCGAGTTTCTAAAACTCGAGATGCTAAATAATAATAAATATTAAAAAATTATAGTTAGTTATCACGTTTCAAAACAATGTTGAAAATTAGCATCTTGAGTGCCTAAAACTCGAGTTCCAAGATAAAAATCGAGTTTTTAAGTCTTGATTTGTAAATGGATTAGTTTAAAGTGGGAAAAAATCAAGCTGAAAATCGAGTTTTAAAGACTCGATTTTCATAAATTGAATAAAAACGCAGCTATAGGTTTATAAAATGTCATTATAGGGCTTAAAAACGCCACTATAGGACTCGATAAACCTGTACTTATAAAAAAAAATTTTGCAGGAAAACGCCGCTATAGGGATTTAAAACGTCACTTTAAGGCTTGAAAACGCCACTATAGGTGAAATTTTTTTTGCATAAAACTCGAGTCTTAAATACTCGAGATCTATGTGGCATTTTCATACTCGCAAGGCGAGTCTTTTGGACTCGAGTTCTAATATGGATCTCGAGTTTCTAAAACTCGAGATGCTAAATAATAATAAATATTAAAAAATTTAGTTAGTTATCACGTTTCAAAACAATGTTGAAAATTAGCATCTTGAGTGCCTAAAACTCGAGTTCCAAGATAAAAATCGAGTTTTTAAGTCTTGATTTGTAAATGGATTAGTTTAAAGTGGGAAAAAATCAAGCTGAAAATCGAGTTTTAAAGACTCGATTTTCATAAATTGAATAAAAACGCAGCTATAGGGTTATAAAATGTCATTATAGGGCTTAAAAACGCCACTATAGGACTCGATAAACCTGTACTTATAAAAAAAAATTTTGCAGGAAAACGCCGCTATAGGGATTTAAAACGTCACTTTAAGGCTTGAAAACGCCACTATAGGTGAAATTTTTTTTGCATAAAACTCGAGTCTTAAAGACTCGAGATCTATGTGGCATTTTCATACTCGCAAGGCGAGTCTTTTGGACTCGAGTTCTAATATGGATCTCGAGTTTCTAAAACTCGAGATGCTAAATAATAATAAATATTAAAAAATTTAGTTAGTTATCACGTTTCAAAACAATGTTGAAAATTAGCATCTTGAGTGCCTAAAACTCGAGTTCCAAGATAAAAATCGAGTTTTTAAGTCTTGATTTGTAAATGGATTAGTTTAAAGTGGGAAAAAATCAAGCTGAAAATCGAGTTTTAAAGACTCGATTTTCATAAATTGAATAAAAACGCCGCTATAGTGCTATAAAATGTCATTATAGGGCTTAAAAACGCCACTATAGGACTCCCTAAACCTGTACTTATAAAAAAAAATTTTGCAGGAAAACGCCGCTATAGGGATTTAAAACGTCACTTTAAGACTTGAAAACGCCACTATAGGTGAAATTTTTTTTGCATAAAACTCGAGTCTTAAAGACTCGAGATCTATGTGGCATTTTCATACTCGCAAGGCGAGTCTTTTGGACTCGAGTTCTAATATGGATCTCGAGTTTCTAAAACTCGAGATGCTAAATAATAATAAATATTAAAAAATTTAGTTAGTTATCACGTTTCAAAACAATGTTGAAAATTAGCATCTTGAGTGCCTAAAACTCGAGTTCCAAGATAAAAATCGAGTTTTTAAGTCTTGATTTGTAAATGGATTAGTTTAAAGTGGGAAAAAATCAAGCTGAAAATCGAGTTTTAAAGACTCGATTTTCATAAATTGAATAAAAACGCCGCTATAGGGCTATAAAATGTCATTATAGGGCTTAAAAACGCCACTATAGGACTCCCTAAACCTGTACTTATAAAAAAAAATTTTGCAGGAAAACGCCGCTATAGGGATTTAAAACGTCACTTTAAGGCTTGAAAACGCCACTATAGGTGAAATTTTTTTTGCATAAAACTCGAGTCTTAAAGACTCGAGATCTATGTGGCATTTTCATACTCGCAAGACGAGTCTTTTGGACTCGAGTTCTAATATGGATCTCGAGTTTCTAAAACTCGAGATGCTAAATAATAATAAATATTAAAAAATTATAGTTAGTTATCACGTTTCAAAACAATGTTGAAAATTAGCATCTTGAGTGCCTAAAACTCGAGTTCCAAGATAAAAATCGAGTTTTTAAGTCTTGATTTGTAAATGGATTAGTTTAAAGTGGGAAAAAATCAAGCTGAAAATCGAGTTTTAAAGACTCGATTTTCATAAATTGAATAAAAACGCAGCTATAGGTTTATAAAATGTCATTATAGGGCTTAAAAACGCCACTATAGGACTCGATAAACCTGTACTTATAAAAAAAAATTTTGCAGGAAAACGCCGCTATAGGGATTTAAAACGTCACTTTAAGGCTTGAAAACGCCACTATAGGTGAAATTTTTTTTGCATAAAACTCGAGTCTTAAATACTCGAGATCTATGTGGCATTTTCATACTCGCAAGGCGAGTCTTTTGGACTCGAGTTCTAATATGGATCTCGAGTTTCTAAAACTCGAGATGCTAAATAATAATAAATATTAAAAAATTTAGTTAGTTATCACGTTTCAAAACAATGTTGAAAATTAGCATCTTGAGTGCCTAAAACTCGAGTTCCAAGATAAAAATCGAGTTTTTAAGTCTTGATTTGTAAATGGATTAGTTTAAAGTGGGAAAAAATCAAGCTGAAAATCGAGTTTTAAAGACTCGATTTTCATAAATTGAATAAAAACGCAGCTATAGGGTTATAAAATGTCATTATAGGGCTTAAAAACGCCACTATAGGACTCGATAAACCTGTACTTATAAAAAAAAATTTTGCAGGAAAACGCCGCTATAGGGATTTAAAACGTCACTTTAAGGCTTGAAAACGCCACTATAGGTGAAATTTTTTTTGCATAAAACTCGAGTCTTAAAGACTCGAGATCTATGTGGCATTTTCATACTCGCAAGGCGAGTCTTTTGGACTCGAGTTCTAATATGGATCTCAAGTTTCTAAAACTCGAGATGCTAAATAATAATAAATATTAAAAGATTTAGTTAGTTATCACGTTTCAAAACAATGTTGAAAACTAGCATCTTGAGTGCCTAAAACTCGAGTTCCAAGATAAAAATCGAGTTTTTAAGTCTTGATTTGTAAATGGATTAGTTTAAAGTGGGAAAAAATCAAGCTGAAAATCGAGTTTTAAAGACTCGATTTTCATAAATTGAATAAAAACGCCGCTATAGGGCTATAAAATGTCATTATAGGGCTTAAAAACGCCACTATAGGACTCCCTAAACCTGTACTTATAAAAAAAAATTTTGCAGGAAAACGCCGCTATAGGGATTTAAAACGTCACTTTAAGGCTTGAAAACGCCACTATAGGTGAAATTTTTTTTGCATAAAACTCGAGTCTTAAATACTCGAGATCTATGTGGCATTTTCATACTCGCAAGGCGAGTCTTTTGGACTCGAGTTCTAATATGGATCTCGAGTTTCTAAAACTCGAGGTGCTAAATAATAATAAATATTAAAAAATTTAGTTAGTTATCACGTTTCAAAACAATGTTGAAAATTAGCATCTTGAGTGCCTAAAACTCGAGTTCCAAGATAAAAATCGAGTTTTTAAGTCTTGATTTGTAAATGGATTAGTTTAAAGTGGGAAAAAATCAAGCTGAAAATCGAGTTTTAAAGACTCGATTTTCATAAATTGAATAAAAACGCAGCTATAGGGTTATAAAATGTCATTATAGGGCTTAAAAACGCCACTATAGGACTCGATAAACCTGTACTTATAAAAAAAAATTTTGCAGGAAAACGCCGCTATAGGGATTTAAAACGTCACTTTAAGGCTTGAAAACGCCACTATAGGTGAAATTTTTTTTGCATAAAACTCGAGTCTTAAAGACTCGAGATCTATGTGGCATTTTCATACTCGCAAGGCGAGTCTTTTGGACTCGAGTTCTAATATGGATCTCGAGTTTCTAAAACTCGAGATGCTAAATAATAATAAATATTAAAAAATTTAGTTAGTTATCACGTTTCAAAACAATGTTGAAAATTAGCATCTTGAGTGCCTAAAACTCGAGTTCCAAGATAAAAATCGAGTTTTTAAGTCTTGATTTGTAAATGGATTAGTTTAAAGTGGGAAAAAATCAAGCTGAAAATCGAGTTTTAAAGACTCGATTTTCATAAATTGAATAAAAACGCCGCTATAGTGCTATAAAATGTCATTATAGGGCTTAAAAACGCCACTATAGGACTCCCTAAACCTGTACTTATAAAAAAAAATTTTGCAGGAAAACGCCGCTATAGGGATTTAAAACGTCACTTTAAGACTTGAAAACGCCACTATAGGTGAAATTTTTTTTGCATAAAACTCGAGTCTTAAAGACTCGAGATCTATGTGGCATTTTCATACTCGCAAGGCGAGTCTTTTGGACTCGAGTTCTAATATGGATCTCGAGTTTCTAAAACTCGAGATGCTAAATAATAATAAATATTAAAAAATTTAGTTAGTTATCACGTTTCAAAACAATGTTGAAAATTAGCATCTTGAGTGCCTAAAACTCGAGTTCCAAGATAAAAATCGAGTTTTTAAGTCTTGATTTGTAAATGGATTAGTTTAAAGTGGGAAAAAATCAAGCTGAAAATCGAGTTTTAAAGACTCGATTTTCATAAATTGAATAAAAACGCCGCTATAGGGCTATAAAATGTCATTATAGGGCTTAAAAACGCCACTATAGGACTCCCTAAACCTGTACTTATAAAAAAAAATTTTGCAGGAAAACGCCGCTATAGGGATTTAAAACGTCACTTTAAGGCTTGAAAACGCCACTATAGGTGAAATTTTTTTTGCATAAAACTCGAGTCTTAAAGACTCGAGATCTATGTGGCATTTTCATACTCGCAAGACGAGTCTTTTGGACTCGAGTTCTAATATGGATCTCGAGTTTCTAAAACTCGAGATGCTAAATAATAATAAATATTAAAAAATTATAGTTAGTTATCACGTTTCAAAACAATGTTGAAAATTAGCATCTTGAGTGCCTAAAACTCGAGTTCCAAGATAAAAATCGAGTTTTTAAGTCTTGATTTGTAAATGGATTAGTTTAAAGTGGGAAAAAATCAAGCTGAAAATCGAGTTTTAAAGACTCGATTTTCATAAATTGAATAAAAACGCAGCTATAGGTTTATAAAATGTCATTATAGGGCTTAAAAACGCCACTATAGGACTCGATAAACCTGTACTTATAAAAAAAAATTTTGCAGGAAAACGCCGCTATAGGGATTTAAAACGTCACTTTAAGGCTTGAAAACGCCACTATAGGTGAAATTTTTTTTGCATAAAACTCGAGTCTTAAATACTCGAGATCTATGTGGCATTTTCATACTCGCAAGGCGAGTCTTTTGGACTCGAGTTCTAATATGGATCTCGAGTTTCTAAAACTCGAGATGCTAAATAATAATAAATATTAAAAAATTTAGTTAGTTATCACGTTTCAAAACAATGTTGAAAATTAGCATCTTGAGTGCCTAAAACTCGAGTTCCAAGATAAAAATCGAGTTTTTAAGTCTTGATTTGTAAATGGATTAGTTTAAAGTGGGAAAAAATCAAGCTGAAAATCGAGTTTTAAAGACTCGATTTTCATAAATTGAATAAAAACGCAGCTATAGGGTTATAAAATGTCATTATAGGGCTTAAAAACGCCACTATAGGACTCGATAAACCTGTACTTATAAAAAAAAATTTTGCAGGAAAACGCCGCTATAGGGATTTAAAACGTCACTTTACTGCTTGAAAACGCCACTATAGGTGAAATTTTTTTTGCATAAAACTCGAGTCTTAAAGACTCGAGATCTATGTGGCATTTTCATACTCGCAAGGCGAGTCTTTTGGACTCGAGTTCTAATATGGATCTCGAGTTTCTAAAACTCGAGATGCTAAATAATAATAAATATTAAAAAATTTAGTTAGTTATCACGTTTCAAAACAATGTTGAAAATTAGCATCTTGAGTGCCTAAAACTCGAGTTCCAAGATAAAAATCGAGTTTTTAAGTCTTGATTTGTAAATGGATTAGTTTAAAGTGGGAAAAAATCAAGCTGAAAATCGAGTTTTAAAGACTCGATTTTCATAAATTGAATAAAAACGCCGCTATAGTGCTATAAAATGTCATTATAGGGCTTAAAAACGCCACTATAGGACTCCCTAAACCTGTACTTATAAAAAAAAATTTTGCAGGAAAACGCCGCTATAGGGATTTAAAACGTCACTTTAAGACTTGAAAACGCCACTATAGGTGAAATTTTTTTTGCATAAAACTCGAGTCTTAAAGACTCGAGATCTATGTGGCATTTTCATACTCGCAAGGCGAGTCTTTTGGACTCGAGTTCTAATATGGATCTCGAGTTTCTAAAACTCGAGATGCTAAATAATAATAAATATTAAAAAATTTAGTTAGTTATCACGTTTCAAAACAATGTTGAAAATTAGCATCTTGAGTGCCTAAAACTCGAGTTCCAAGATAAAAATCGAGTTTTTAATTCCTGATTTGTAAATGGATTAGTTTAAAGTGGGAAAAAATCAAGCTGAAAATCGAGTTTTAAAGACTCGATTTTCATAAATTGAATAAAAACGCCGCTATAGGGCTATAAAATGTCATTATAGGGCTTAAAAACGCCACTATAGGACTCCCTAAACCTGTACTTATAAAAAAAAATTTTGCAGGAAAACGCCGCTATAGGGATTTAAAACGTCACTTTAAGGCTTGAAAACGCCACTATAGGTGAAATTTTTTTTGCATAAAACTCGAGTCTTAAAGACTCGAGATCTATGTGGCATTTTCATACTCGCAAGACGAGTCTTTTGGATTCGAGTTCTAATATGGATCTCGAGTTTCTAAAACTCGAGATGCTAAATAATAATAAATATTAAAAAATTTAGTTAGTTATCACGTTTCAAAACAATGTTGAAAATTAGCATCTTGAGTGCCTAAAACTCGAGTTCCAAGATAAAAATCGAGTTTTTAAGTCTTGATTTGTAAATGGATTAGTTTAAAGTGGGAAAAAATCAAGCTGAAAATCGAGTTTTAAAGACTCGATTTTCATAAATTGAATAAAAACGCAGCTATAGGTTTATAAAATGTCATTATAGGGCTTAAAAACGCCACTATAGGACTCGATAAACCTGTACTTATAAAAAAAAATTTTGCAGGAAAACGCCGCTATAGGGATTTAAAACGTCACTTTAAGGCTTGAAAACGCCACTATAGGTGAAATTTTTTTTGCATAAAACTCGAGTCTTAAAGACTCGAGATCTATGTGGCATTTTCATACTCGCAAGGCGAGTCTTTTGGACTCGAGTTCTAATATGGATCTCGAGTTTCTAAAACTCGAGATGCTAAATAATAATAAATATTAAAAAATTTAGTTAGTTATCACGTTTCAAAACAATGTTGAAAATTAGCATCTTGAGTGCCTAAAACTCGAGTTCCAAGATAAAAATCGAGTTTTTAAGTCTTGATTTGTAAATGGATTAGTTTAAAGTGGGAAAAACTCAAGCTGAAAATCGAGTTTTAAAGACTCGATTTTCATAAATTGAATAAAAACGCCGCTATAGGGCTATAAAATGTCATTATAGGGCTTAAAAACGCCACTATAGGACTCCCTAAACCTGTACTTATAAAAAAAAAATTTGCAGGAAAACGCCGCTATAGGGATTTAAAACGTCACTTTAAGGCTTGAAAACGCCACTATAGGTGAAATTTTTTTTGCATAAAACTCGAGTCTTGAAGACTCGAGATCTATGTGGCATTTTCATACTCGCAAGGCGAGTCTTTTGGACTCGAGTTCTAATATGGATCTCGAGTTTCTAAAACTCGAGATGCTAAATAATAATAAATATTAAAAAATTTAGTTAGTTATCACATTTCAAAACAATGTTGAAAATTAGCATCTTGAGTGCCTAAAACTCGAGTTCCAAGATAAAAATCGAGTTTTTAAGTCTTGATTTGTAAATGGATTAGTTTAAAGTGGGAAAAAATCAAGCTGAAAATCGAGTTTTAAAGACTCGATTTTCATAAATTGAATAAAAACGCCGCTATAGGGCTATAAAATGTCATTATAGGGCTTAAAAACGCCACTATAGGACTCCCTAAACCTGTACTTATAAAAAAAAATTTTGCAGGAAAACGCCGCTGTAGGGATTTAAAACGTCACTTTAAGGCTTGAAAACGCCACTATAGGTGAAATTTTTTTTGCATAAAACTCGAGTCTTAAAGACTTGAGATCTATGTGGCATTTTCATACTCGCAAGGCGAGTCTTTTGGACTCGAGTTCTAATATGGATCTCGAGTTTCTAAAACTCAAGATGCTAGTTTCCTTTATTGTTTCAAACGTTGTCTAACTAACTATATACAATTCTTTTGCACAGCTATTTTGCACATTACCTTCAATTTTTAGGGTTTACGTTTTATTTTTTATTATTAGTATTTTTTTTTTTTGGGGTTTACTAGGAGCCTAGGAATAAGATTATGTTATGAATGATAATCTATATAATACTAAAAGCTGAAGCGTAGCATTTAATTTTGCTACACTCACGTTGAGCCACATCAGCAGCCATGTCATTTCCATCCTCTTTTATGATTTTGTCCTACAATTTTAAAAGAGTTTTTATTAATTTTAAAATGTTGATAAATATAAAATAAATTCTAGCCCTATCTCTACCATAAAGCCCACTTCTTCAAAATTTAATTCCACCAAAAAGCCCAAACCCAAACCCAAAGTCTTTTCAGCTGAAATAACTTTTGTTTTTCTTTTTCCGTTTGTTACACGGTTTCAATTTCCTCTCCCTACATTTTAGTTCTTTCCCCTTCCCCTTCAACAGTTTCACATTCTCCCCACGTTTTAGTTCTTTCCCCTTCCCCACCTTTTGTTCTACGGTTTCACACGCCAGCCTCACTCCCTTCTAACGGTAGCCTCTTTGTCTTCCTTCCTTCCTGTCTTCCTCTCTTCACACTATATATATAAATACTAATAGAAGCTGCTATAGTATCTCTAAATCTTAGTTCCTTTTGTGCTCTATTCTTTTGCCTGATGTTTTTTTTCCCCCTTCTTACTGCCTCTTTCATGCTTTAGGGTATTGAATTTTTTATTGCTGGTGGGTTTTTTAATTGGAGCTCTACCTCTTTTGGGTCTGTTTGTTTTGAGTTTTTAAATTGCTGGATTTTAAATTCTGTGTGATTTCAACGTCTTAGTGTGACTCTGAGTTCTTAGTGTAGTGCTGTGGTGTTTGCTTCCGTTGTTTATTTAGTGTGACTCTGAATTCTTGGTGTTTGAATTTTCTGCTGCAATTTTTCTGCATAATTGTGTTTATTATGGTCTTTGGTTTAGACATGGTTTATTCCGGCAGTAATGATGAAACTGTTCCGCTTTGGGACTACCGTATGTTTAATCGTCAATGTGCTAATGTGATTAACATTGGTGACACTAAAATGAGTATTGTTTTGCTCTTAATGATTTGTTCTTATTTTGCTATTGTCACTTTTTTTTTCTTTTGTTCATTTTTCATTTGCTCAGTGCAAGATGTGATCTAGATTTGGCATGTTGGTACTGTTGTGGGTGTGGATACCGAAACAAGTGCTGAATACAATCTTAATGGACCTGTTGCCTAGGAAGTTGTTAACGAATTGCTTTTCAACATTGGTAACATTACAATGAGTAATGTTTTGCTCTAAATGTGTTGTGAAGGTGAACATTAACAAATTAATGATTTGTTCTTATTTTGCTATTGTCACTTTTTTTTTTTTTTTTCCTTTTGTTCATTTTTCGTTTGCTCAGTTCAAGATGTGATCTAGATTTGGCATATTGGTACTGTTGTGGGTGTGGATACCAAAACAGGTGCTGAATACAATCTTAATGGACCTGTTGCCTAGGAAGTTGTTAACGAATTGCTTTTAGCTGAGGTAGAGGGTAGACCTAAACTTCTTTGCTAACCGTTTATTGTTGGAATTGGACTTTTGGATTCATAAACGGGTTAGATGTGAATCAGTTATGTATCTGGTTTGAGAAATTATATAAAATTTTGAGATGCAATTCACTATCACTAGCACTGTCAGCATATATGCACATCCTAGCTACTCTTACAACACAAGATTCCTGGTGTTTGAATTTTCTGCAGTAATTTTTCTGCATAATTGTGTTTATCATGGTCTTTGGTTTAGACATGGTTTGATGTTCATGGTTTCAATTTTAAGAATTTGTGAATTCAAGAAACTCAAGTCACTTTGCAAGCGTTTTTATGTTATTAGCATTAGAACATCCCTCACATGCTACTTCAACGTCTGTCTTCTCAACCTATACATTGGTGCTCTAGAAATTAGTCAGGGTATGTATGGGGTTAGTGATGGATTTATTATATTGACCTTTATGCCAATGTGAACTAAGAATTCTTTAGTGCTGGAAAAGTACTTTTCTGTTTGTTTTGTTTATTTGATTTCTTTTATCATTCTTCTTTATGACTAAATCCTGTTATAAAAATTCTTTTTCTCATGGGGCCTTTAACTTTTATCCTCTAAAAGCCGGTTCATATGGAGTTCTTTTATCTCCAAAGAATATGGTGAAAAGGAAGGCACTAAAAGAACAATTACTCCTCCAATTGATTTCTTTTTCATTTTCCTTTTAATTTAATTGTTCTGAGAGGTTTCAAATCTAATGTCTAAGTTGTGGACTACAAAGAAATCATTCCTTCCAAAACGAGATATGGAGTTGGTCTTCTTTTGTCTTCAGTAATTGATTTGGATATTAATTAATTTTCATCTATTTCAAAATTATTAATAATTTATTTATATATACAACTTATGCAGGGTTTATGTTTGGACGGCTCTCTTTTTTTCTTTCTTCTTGCAATATTCAATGCTTGCACTGTCATCAATAGATATCTGATTTAAGATAGTGATATATAGTTATATACAATTATTAGTGATATAATTTTATACTTTTTTATCAAATAAAATTAATACTAATTAATTGTTAAGGATAAGAATTGTTATTCAACTGTAAAACAAACTCATGCTGGTTGTGATATGGTGATATCTTAGAAATAGAATCATTTGGGGTCATATTAACTTCTCACCTTCTCTACACTGCTTTAAAGAACAAAAAAGCAAAGTTGTGTGTGTATGGTACAAGTTTGTTAAGATAAAGTCAAAGCTATTTATTGAATAGTTTACATGTTCACTCTAAAATTTACTACTATGTTATGCAAAAGATATAGAACTATTTGGTTGCCCACAACTGATATTTTACCATTAATGAAAGTAACTGACACGTGTTAATTTATTTGCTACCCTCATCATTTGCTGATCATTTAGATACATGGAATATGTGATTGCTAATGAAAACTCTATAAAATTGTTTAAGACATTGCTAGGTTGGTAGATCAAAATTATGCATCACAAATCAATTCAAATCAAGACATCTCAATAATGATACGCTTTATGGAGGAGAACATTAAACGTAAGTTACAACAATATATATTCAATACTATAAGATTTAAGCTTTACAGTGGAGGGTATATGAAAGGCTTCTATTCACCCAAAAAAAATAAAAATAAAAATAAAAATAATTGCTAATAACTTAAACAATCACTCATCCATAAAACAAGCAAAACACTATAAATTACAATCCTAAACAACTTCAAAAATACAAACCAAAAATATCATTAAAATACACTCTACACAATCACGAAAATGAGCATACAACATGAAATACCTATATAATTATTGCTCGAAATATTTAACAATTTTGGAAGACAATCGCCAAAATTTTTTGGCAACATCAAAGTGAGATACACAGTTTTGAATTCACAACTAATGTCTATTACTTTCACATGAACTACTTTTTCTCTACTAATCACAATCTATCACATTCAAAATTGTGTCACGGAATATTGTAGTCCTATATTTTCTCTTTTTATTAAATTTATCTAATGAATTTGTGCACTGTTCTAGAGTCATTGTTATATTTTTGGAAAAAAAAAAACTGACTTCATGGATCCAATATTGCAATTAATTCTAAACCAACCAGATGGAAAATAATTGCTGCAAATCTATCGACAAATCCTTCGACATACAACTTTTGGAACAAACACATTTCGTATCCCAAAAAAACCAAGCATGCAAGAAAAATGAAGTGGGTCATTGGGATCATGAATGCCCTTACCCTTACGGAAACGAAGAACTACATGTTACATGCAAAATGTGCTCAATTGACTTGGAAATGTACAAATTAGCCAACCAAGTATGGTAGAAATTTTGTTTTCAAAATAAAAATCTACAATAAAATTTCCTCATTCTATTCCAAATACAAATCTCTAATAATACAAAATTAATTCCATCACCAAAACCTCCAATCACCATGAATCCTGCAATATATTGGTTAAACATAAAAAATGCAGCTTGAGCGGCAATACATAGAAAAATATTAATAATTAATAATATATAATAAGAACACTATCATAAACAAATTTATCACGCGCAACGCGCGGGTCCGCGACTAGTAATAATAATAAAAGTATTAATAATAAAAATAAAAGTATTAATAATAATACTTTTATTGAACCTAAATAAAATTACCCTTAAATCTACTATTATCTCATGTAGTAGTTACTTACTTGACTATATACAAACTCGAATCTATTGAATCTTCTACTATGAAACTGTTGCATACAAACACTTTAGTTGTAATTTTGAAATCTTCACTCAAATATTTATATCAGCTACTGTGGTTGATTGGATGCAGCAACTTTGCTTTATAATTGGATCTGTTGCTTGTACAAAGTTTCCAACTGTAGCTCCAAAAGGGTTTGAAAAATCTCCAAATTTGTGTATAGAACACTCCCCTCTCGAATGTATAAAAACGTGTTCTAGGGTTTTTATTTAAATATCCTTAAGTTTCATTAGAACCCTAGATCAAATGGCTGAGAGAAAAAGTCTAATCTAAAATTTGCATGAATCTCGATCAGTTGAGATGTGCATCTTGATCGGTAGAGATAAATGAAACTTATTTGCCCTTTTATCATTTTTTTTTTCCTTCTGATTTCTTGAGTCTTCAACTTTGTTGAACTTCATTTGTCTTATTTAACTGAATATTTCTAGACTAAACCCTAGACAAACTATTTTTTGAGAACAAAACCCTAGACAAACTAAGTTCTAAAAGGATACAATTTGTTTATGGTTATCAACCTAAAAATATATACTTTGCAATAATAAATGCTAAGCTTTAACTTTTAGATATATATAGATGTAGACGTGGAGCTGAACACAAATTGAGCATAATAAGGGCAATCTTTATTCCTAATATGTGTATGCACAAGTATAATTCTGAGAGAGTATTTCTTGTACATAATCCAATTCACTTTAGAGCATTCCCATCAATAATTCTAAAAATTTTATCATTTAACACTTCAAAAAACTACTTTATTTATTATACCATCCCATTTTAAGATACATCAATAATCAAAGCTTCTATATTTTTTACCATTTCATTTAAATAATATAAACTACTTATTAAAATAATAATAAAACAACTACACAAAAATCAATAGCAACCAGCCAACCCCCTCCTCCACCACCCCTACCACCGCTCCACTTGCCATAACCACCATTGTAGCAACCACAACCCACCACAACCACCACCGCCTCAAGTCATAGCACTACCATGGCAACCACAAAACAATTCTGAAGGTGAAAAGCACTATAGATAGAACAAAAACATTACAATATAAGCATGTAACAAACAATAAAGTTTCTGGTTCCACTTTGACTCTTTTTTCCCCTCCATTTTCTCAGCAACCAAACAAAGCATTAAAGTAAGCAGAGCATAAAAGAAACTCTAAAAGTGAAAAAGAATACAATTTGAACAAGCCCCATTATAATTTAACCCAAGAAAAACACCATCAAAATCCCTATTTCCAATTTTATATTTTCTTTTCCTCCATTTTCTCGGCAAGTAAACAGAGATTCATGGAAACTCTGAATGTGAAAAAGAACAAAAATTGAATGAACCCCATTATAATCTATATCTATATATTACTAAAAGTTGAAGTGTAGCATTTAATGTTGCTACGCTCACGTTGAGCCATGTCAACAATCATGTTATTTCCTTAATATTTTTTTGTATTTTCCCAACAATTTAAAAATAGATTTTATCAATTTTAAAATAATAGAATAAATCTCACCTCTATCTTCACCATAAAGGCCACTTCTTATTAAATTAATTCCCACAACTATCTCCACCATAAAGCCCATTTATTAATTCCCACACTATCTCTACCATAATTCACACCACTATATCTATATATCTATATCTATATCTATATAAGTTTGTCTCTTCATCTTTGCCAAAACCTAGAGTTTCAAACTCTTAATCTAATTCTCACTAGCATTTTCCCTTAAAAACCAACAAACACAACGTTCTGGCTTTAGGAAGTTACAAACCTCACCTCTATCTCCACTATAAAGCCTACTTCTTATTAATTTAATTCCCACCACCATCTCCACCATAAGCCCATTTATTAATTCCCACCACTATCTCCACCATAATTTCCACCACTATATCTATATATCTATATCTTTATTTATATCAATTTCTCTCTTCATCTTTGCTAAAACCTACAGTTTCAAACTCTTAATCTAATTCTCACTAACATTTTCCCTTAAAAACCAACAAACACAACGTTCCGGTTTTAAGAAGTAACAAATTTGTACCTTTCATATTCCTTCTCCCTTAACTTCTTTCTTTATCTCTCTCTACATTCTTCTTTCTGTCCGTCTATCTAAAACGCCAAAGCACATTCTCTCATTCTACAACCCTTCCTTCTTCTTACCTCTCGCCTTTCTTTGAATCTAACAATGATGAAGAAGCATGATGGTTGAATCCGAGCTATTTAAATTGGAGCTATTGACAACGGTGTTGTTGAAGGAGAGAGTGGTCTTGATGATCGCCTCCTAGGCTGTTCGTTTCTCCAACCTAGAAAACTGAGTTGTCCTGCACAATGATTTAAAGGCTTCCCAACAAGTTTATAACTCCAAAGATCAAAACTTTTTTTTTCTTTTTTGTTTGGTGGGTTTCGTTGAAATTTACTATATGAATGAAATGTTTTATTTCTAAACGTGGGATTTGAAGAATTTTTACTTATTTTGTAGTATTACATAAAGCCCAATTCGTGGAAATGCAAATCGAAACATATGGGAAGAATAGAAAGTAGTTTTTTTTGGGATCAAGAAATGGATGTGTGAATATATATGGAGACTATGGTGATAATTAGTTGGTTGATAAATCTTTAATTTGCAAATAATTTGGAGGCCATGCTTAGCAAGTTGTTTTAATATTTGGTTAAATGGTATCCTTTATTTTGAAGCAAATTGGCTGTGTTAGATAGTGATTATTTAGAGTTTTGTTATTACATTTGAATTATGCATCAATTCATAATTTTCGTGCTACTATTTAAACCCCTACTTTAAACTTGGATAAATTTCATAGTGTTACATGTGCACAAATAGTTTGATAAAATTCTTAAGTGATGTTTCATTGGCCTTTTTTTAAAATGGCATTTTTCATACAATATAACAAAAGTTGCCAACAAATTTTTTTTTTTTTTTTTGGATTATGTTTCTCCAACTTAAAATGAATTACTGACTTCTTTGGATGGCACCTATTCTTTGAACTTGATTTTAGGTTTCTTTTGATTCTATTATTTTAGAAAACATATACATTCTCCAATTGTGAGTTTTGGTTTGGTTGACAGATCTTGAATTGGCAAGCAAGCAAAAGCTACCTTTAATAGTTTTAAGGTTGGTAATTAAAGTCATTCATTAATCTAGTAGATGTTCAGGATTGTGTTTGGTTCTAAAGGGGTGGTTTCTCTCTCTACTATTTGATGAAATTTGTTTGTTTTATTTATTTATTTATTTATCTTGGGTCTTATACTATTTTTCTCATTGTTTAATCAAAATGCAGAAATTTAGTTTATTTCGAGGTCATCAAAGCTGTTGGCCAATATCCTGTACTCATGGGCCTATCTGTTGGGAACTTAATTGCTTGATGAGATGAAATGGTTAGTGTTTTCTCTTGAATCTTCTTTTTGGGTTGCTTTGAATTAATCTATTCTATAGGTGTTCTTTTGGTGTTGCAAAACATATGCTCAATGAAATCTCTTTTAAATTTGATGTGAAATCTTTCCATTCAAAGTTTTTTCCCATCCTCATGTTGTGATAAATCTAAGTAGCTATACTATGGTTGTAAAAAATTAATTTTTCTATGTAAATGATTAATTTGATTATAATATAAATTTCCCAAATATATTTATTTAAATAAAAAATTAATTTGATTGTAGACAACTTAACTACTTTTATGACTCCATGAATTGACTAATATGTCATTTACTATGATAGACAACAAATTTTGTGCATATTGTTTATAGGCTGCTTTGCACTTCCTACGAATGGTTTAATTTTTTTTTTTTCATTGCTTGCTTTGACTAATTTTGCTTATTGTTGATTTCATCAAAGAGCAATATTACCAATAAAATAAATAATAAAAAAATAAAAAAAATAAAAAGAGAAAGGGAGAATTGAGGCTGTGGGTCATAATAGGTAGGCTTTTCATTGCTTGCTTTGACTAATTTTGCTTATTGTTGATTTCATCAAAGAGCAGTATTACCAACAAAATAAAGAAAAAAAAGGGAGAATTGAGGCTGTGGGTCATAATAGGTAGGCTTTTTATTTTTTTATTTATATTTTTAAATGTACTGTTATGATTTTATGAGATTATTGTGCCCCTTTGTAAATTATTAGCCATTTGCTCTAACCTCTAAATTTGGAATGATGTCCTAGGACTATATAATGGTTGTTGAAGCATCAAAGCCAACTGCAATGGCTGATGCTGATAGGTTTTCCAATATGAAAAGGTAGAATGTTGGTGAGTTTTATTTAGTTTCAATTTATTTATAATGTATAAATTGTGTTTCACATCTCCGACCTTATGAAGTTTGACGAGTCCAAACAAGTTCCTATAAGTACACTTTGGTGAGATTTTTTATCTTCAAAGAATTGGCATAACAATTATCATGGAATTTATTGTAGCATAGGAACTATAAAGCAATCTACTATACATAGCCATGAATTTTGATTGGGTAAAATACTATTTTGGTCCCTAAACTTTGACAAAAATTTGTTTTTCGTCCCTAAACTTTAAAAAGTTCTTTTTTCATCCCTAAACTTTGTAAAGAGTTTTTTTAATGGTTTAGAGACAAAAATAGGGATGTAAAAGGAACTGATTTCAATAATTTAGGGATGAAAAGTAAAGTTTAAGGACATAAATAAAACATTTTCAATAGTTTAAGGATGAAAAACGAACTTTTCAATAGTTTAGGGAAGAAAAATGAACTCCTTAAAGTTCAGGGATGAAAAACAAACTTTTGATAAAGTTTAGGAACCAAAATAGTATTTTACCCATTTTGATTCTATATTTCTATTATAAAAAAGCAATGATTGATGCTTTTGAATGCTTCAAATTCTATCCATAATTTGTTCGGTTTTCATGGAAAATCTATTGTTTCAAGTTTAGGTTATTCATGATACTCAGATTCAGAGTTTGAACTTTTGGATTAAGTTTACTGTAAATGACTGCATCATTGTGGTGTCCCCTTCATTGCTTTGAGAAGTAAATTTTGACTTGAACGAATAAGATGAACTAAAGTATATATGAATGAAATAAGATGCATGTGGCTGTGTTGTCAATTGCCATTTCTCGTATTCTATACCATATATAAACTCTACAATGACGTAGCTCCTCATTATAACAAATGGTCTTGGTTGATGAAAGTGAAAAATCACCGAAGACAAAAATTGATATTGCTATCTTTATTTTGAACTCATATGTGCTCAATTAAGATTGATATATATTGGTCATGGTGAGCAAAGAAAACAAAACTTATTTTTTATTTTGCACACATGCATGCAATGAATACATGAACAGGATGGCTTCAGTCAATTTGCCAGATAATGTCTTCCAACTCTTTTTCACATTGCTTCACAGAATTAACATCTCATGCTGATGGTATTTGATGATGTGTAAGGCTATAAGATGTTGAAAAATAAGAAACTCTAGGATCTTTTGTTTTTGGTTTTGCATGGTAAGAGCATGCAATTAGAAAAGGCAAAACCCACCCACACTCCAAAAGGAGAAAAAAAGGGCACTTAGATTTGGGCAAAAGTGACTTTTATTTACTCGAATTCATCGGCTAAAACTATTTCACTTAAAATTGTTCATATGTAGGTTTAAAGAAAAGATATGGGACTCTAGAAAGAGGATGCTTGGGTGAAGATTGTTAGGTGAATGATCTCCAAAATCATATAAGTGTAGAATATATTTATGTAATGAGGTTTATTTATATGTAATAATTTATATTAGAAAATAACGTTAATTTATATGTAATATGAAGTCGTATAGATTTGTTGGTGCAAAAATGAATGTAGATTTTGCATAAAATTCTCTCATTGCCTTGATTTTTTTTATAAAAAAAATTACCATTTTTATTTTTATGTTGTATTCTCTTTTTTCTTTTAGTTTATTTTTGCTAGGCTAATTAGGCTCTTATTGATATTTGATTTCATTTAAGCTCATATTCCATGTTAATTAGAATTTAGAGGTGCATGTTTAAGAAGAATAAAAAGAATAGATGGAATTCTAGAATGATATTTATGTTAAAATTTGAAAATCCTTTATTTTTTATGATGGCATAATAGTGTTTTAGGTTTGACTATAGTAGATAGCATGTTTGATCCTAAGAAGTCACAATTATTATTTTTTAGACCTTAACAGTATCAAATTGGTCTCTTCAATTTTTGGGAAATTATTCTAAAAGCCTTTCTAAGCATTTAGATTCATTTAGATTCAAAAAAAAAAAAAAAAGATTCATTTATATTAATTTATCTTTAATGCAGTCACACATTTGTTTTATCTTTGATTTTATAAATGTAAGTGATTTTAAATTTAACTATCTTGTGCATTGCACAGGTTAGTGACTAGTTGAACCTAAAAATCAATACATTAATATCTCAATTTCTAATTTTGATTTTTCTTTCCCTCCATTTTCTGGGAAACCAAACAAAGATTAGTATTAACGAAAAAACAAAGTATGAAAAAAGAAACAATAGAATGAACCAATGTCATTGGATCCAACAAGGAGGCAATGATCACCGGAGTGAAGAGAGAGAGAAATCTTTGATTAAAGGAGTGAAACCTGGTGGAGGATGACCGTCGATTCCCGGGAACGTGAATTTCAGACTGTTGATCTCTATCATTGGCTCTGACTTTTCACTTTGCTTCAAACCCACCACCTCCCACCCACCTCATTCTCAACCCCAACCAAAACCCACCACCCCAATCTCAACCCCATCAAAACCGTTGCCAAGCACCACCAATACCCACCAAACATTACAGCCATAGCTCCAATCACAACAAGTACCACCAAGAAACCACCACCACAAGAACCACAAAAAACCGCCACAAGAACCACAAGACATCGGCCACAACAACCACAAGAAAACACATAACACGCCGATCTCCACACCGGTCTCCACATCGATCTCCTCGACGCCGATCTCACGCCATCACGCCGTACTCCTCGCCACCAAGCCGATCTCAAACATACGATCTTGTTGAGAGAGAGAGAGAGAGAGAGAGAGTGAGGAAATGAGAAAGAGAGAGGGAGTGAGGAAATGAAAGAGATGTGGGAGACGGAGAGAGAACCAGAGAAAGAGAGAGATGTGGGAGACAGAGAGTTGGAGAGAGAGAATAAATAAATTAATAAAATATTATACAATCTTGCTATAGTGTGCTCTCAAAAATGAGAGTGCATTGTAGCAGTATTGCAAATTTTATAGCATTTACTAGGTTTGATGGAGTGGATTTTTGGGTTTAAGATGCTAAAAAATAGAATTTATAGCATATACAAGACTTGATGAGAATGTTCTTATACAATACTTGACATGCCATAACCTAATTTCACTTGTACCAGAAAACTTTTTTCTTTTTCTCCATTGTGTTTCCTTCCTGGAAAGTTCATCACTTGACTTCCAAATAATTTTTCCTCTAGTTAATCTCATTAACTGTTTTCTAACCATTTTCTAGGCAACCTGACTTTTCAACGCTTTTGTGATATCTAGGAAATTAGAGACCACGTAGTACCAAAACCTATATTGTTCTTTAATCTTTATATAATTAACAAGAGGCATGACATGTGACGTGATATTCAAACATGCATGTATACACGGCTCGTATTAACCCACACATACATTTATAATCATGTAAATCATTACATTAGTACATGCAGCCCAAACTCGGCACATTCAAATACAGAAATTTTAAAATAAGTGATACATGTTACATGGAACATATTCAAAATATGCAAAACGAACAACAGCCAACCCCAATCTGGTTAAATCACACCCCTAATTAAGCATCTTGATATGGGGTATGTGGGTAAGGATTTAATTGGGTATGCATCATGAAAGAAGTCACATACAACCTATATTTAAATTGTAGGAAAATTTTCACTTTGATACATTCATCAAATTCAGCACATCCCAATCTGATCAGCTTCTGGTTAGAGTAAAATTGGCCTGTAAGTGAATTAATCCCATCTTCAATTCTCACCTTTTCTACTTCTAAGAAAATAGACAAAACTATGTAAATCTTATTAAGCCATCAGATTTGAACATTCTCTCGTGGAATTTAAGGACTTCCTAACATGTGGACTGAGATGCCAAAAGTTTCACTTTCATACCACTGGAAATATCTCCACCTCTCTTCGCTATTAAAAGTAAACTAGATCAGGAGGCATAACATGCGAAACATAAAAACCAAGCATGGCAAAAATTCTAAAGTCTTCTCCTCTACTCCTTCACATTTTCTTGCTCTCCTTACTTTCACTAAAGACCATAGCATCACCTGCAACACAAGCAGGAGCTCTTATCCAATGGAAAAACAGCCTCCTCCCTTCTTCTTTTCTCAGTTCATGGTCCTCTACCAACCTTACCAACCTTTGCAAATGGAATGGCATTGTCTGCGACTCAACCGGGACAGTCTCCGAAATAATCATCTCTGGCGCCAAACTCAATGGAACACTAGCCCAGTTCAACTTCACTCCATTTCTTGAAGTCACTCGCTTTGACCTCAGCAACAACAATCTCAGCGGACCTATACCTTCGGAAATAGGCCAGTTAACAAAGCTCCAGTACGTAAGCTTCTACAACAACTATCTTACTGGTACAATTCCCTATCAGTTCAGAAATCTTCAAAAGGTATGGCACTTAGACCTTGGTTCAAACTACTTGGAAACACCTGACTGGTCTAAGTTCTTGACCATGCCTTTGTTGACCTGGCTTAGCTTTGGTTATAATTACCTCACTTCTGGGTTCCCAGGATTTATACTTTATTGCCAAAACTTGACTTACTTGGATTTGGCACAGAATCAGTTGAATGGAACAGTACCAGAAATGGTATTTACCAATCTTGACAAGCTTGAGTACCTTAATCTAACTGACAATTTGTTCCAGGGACCAGTGTCCCCAAACATCACCAAGCTTTCCAAACTCATAGATCTTCATCTAGGACGAAACAAGTTCAGTGGTGTAATTCCTGAAAATATTGGGTCAATGTCCAATCTTCAAATTGTAGAACTGTACAACAATTCATTTGAAGGGAAAATTCCCTCTTCAATTGGTCAGTTGACAGAGCTCTCGCATCTCGATGTTAGATGGAATTCCTTGAATTCTACAATCCCTTCTGAGCTAGGCTTTTGTACTAAACTCACCTACTTGGCCCTGGCTTCCAATTCACTCACTGGGGAATTGCCTTTGTCTTTAACCAACTTGACCAAAATTACCGACTTGGGTTTATCTGTTAATAACCTTTCAGGTGAGATCTCACCTTACTTTTTCAGCAATTGGACAGAATTAACCTCGTTGCAGCTTCAGAACAATCTTTTCACTGGCAAAATTCCACTGGAAATTGGCCTATTGACCAAGCTCCAACTTGTTTTACTGTTCAATAATACGTTCACAGGTTCAATTCCCGCTGAGGTAGGTAACTTGAAAGATTTGACAGAACTAGACCTATCAAACAACCACCTGTCTGGTCCAATTCCTCTAGCACTGTGGAACCTCACAAACCTTCAGACCTTACAACTTTTCTTAAACAATCTCACTGGCACAATCCCACCAGCAATTGGAAATATGACTTCGCTGCAAATTATTGATCTCAGCGCTAACCAACTATACGGGGAATTGCCAGATACCATATCTGGCCTCAGTAATTTACAGAGAATCTCTCTTTTCACCAATAACTTCTCAGGTAATATTCCAAGTGACTTTGGGAAGTTTAGTCCTTCTCTAAGCAGTGTTAGCTTTTCAAACAACAGCTTCTCTGGAGAACTGCCACCTGAATTGTGTAGTGGCTTCAGTCTTCAAAATTTCACAGTGAATAATAACAACTTCACGGGGCCATTGCCTGACTGCTTGAGAAATTGTTCGCTACTACAGAGAGTGCGATTTGATGGGAACAACTTCAATGGCAACATCACAAATGCATTTGGGGTTCATCCAAATCTTTATTTCATTTCTCTTAATGACAATCAATTTATTGGCATAATCTCACCGGAGTGGGCAGAATGTGGATCTCTAACCAATTTAGAGATGGGAAGAAACAGAATTTCGGGTGAAATCCCTGCTGAGCTTGGGAGGTTGCCTCAATTGCACTCTTTAATTCTTGACTCAAACGAATTGTCTGGGCAAATTCCAAGTGCATTGGGAAATCTAAGCCTGTTTGAGCTCAATCTGAGCAAGAATCTTCTGACAGGAGAGATTCCTCAGAGCCTAGGCGGTTTGGTTCAGCTGGAGGAACTTGATTTGTCTGAGAACAAATTAACTGGGAACATACCAAAAGAGCTTGGGAATTGTGAGAGATTATTGAGCTTGGACTTGAGCGACAATAACCTATTGGATGAAATACCTTCTGAACTTGGTAATTTAAATGCATTGAATGTCTTGTTAGACCTCAGCAGCAATTCACTCTCAGGAACAATTCCTTCAAACCTGGCAAAGCTTACATCATTGGAAAGTTTTAACATTTCACATAACCAGCTCTCAGGGGAGATCCCGGCATTATTTACGAGCATGGTTAGTCTACTCCCCAGCTCCATTGATTTTTCCTATAACAAGTTAACAGGTCAAATCCCAACTAGTAAAGTTTTCGAAGAGGCACCTGCAAATGCATACATTGGAAACTCAGGTCTGTGTGGAAATGCAGCAGGACTAAGTACTTGTTACACAGATTCCACAAAGAAAAAGCATTCTAATACAGTTCTAATTGCTGTCCTCATTCCGGTTTGTGGCCTTTTATTGCTTGCAATTATTGTTGCTGTATTCATAATATTTTACCGGAAAGCCAAATTCCATGATGAAGAAAGCAGAAGAATTGGAGAGACTGATGGGAACTCTCAGTCATTGATATGGGAAAGAGAAGGTAAATTCACATTTGGGGATCTTGTGAAGGCCACTGAGGACTTCAATGAGAAGTACTGCGTGGGAAAAGGTGGATTTGGAACTGTTTACAGAGCAGCATTGCCAACAGGTCAAATTGTTGCTGTTAAAAGGCTCAACATGTCAGACTCCACTGACATTCCAGCAGCCAATCGCCAGAGTTTTGAGACTGAGATTCGTGTGTTGACAGAAGTTAGGCACCGGAATATCATTAAGCTTTATGGGTTCTGTTCAATGAGGGGGTACATGTACTTGGTCTATGAATATGTAGAGAGAGGCAGTTTGGGAAGTGCATTGTATGGGTTGGAAGGGAAAGTGGAGCTGAACTGGGATACAAGGGTGAGAATTGTGCAAGGTGTGGCTCATGCAGTTGCTTACTTGCACCATGATTGCTCTCCACCAATTGTGCACCGAGACATAACTGTGAATAACATATTGCTCGAGTCTGAGTTCGAGCCACGACTCTCAGATTTTGGCGTTGCAAGATTGTTGAACCCAGATACGAGTAACTGGACAACAATTGCTGGGTCTTACGGCTACATGGCTCCAGGTAAGCTAACAATCTAACTTCTACATGTTCCCAAAAAGAAAAGAAGGCTTCTCATATTATTAGTATGCGTTTTTATTTTATTTTATTTTTTTATCCTTTTGCCAAATGCATGTCTTTCCTTGTTCACTTGTTAACTTTGATTAGTTTCAAATGTATTTCTTTCTTCTTTCATTTGTTAACTTTGATTAGTATCATAGATGTTTTAGATTGCAACGTTTCATTGTGGGATTGAAATTTTTGTTTCTATGAATGTGCAGAGCTTGCGCTAACAATGCGATTAACAGATAAATGTGACGTTTATAGCTTTGGAGTGGTGGCATTAGAAGTTATGATGGGAAGGCACCCTAGGGAGATCCTATCTTCCTTGTCATTAAAGTCGAGAACAGCGACACCAGTTTCAGACACTACAGAATTTCTTTTAAAGGATGTTCTAGACCAAAGACTCCCACCACCCACAGGCCAAACAGCAGAGGAGGTGGTGTTTGTAGTGACCATAGCCTTAGCATGTGTGCGTGACACTCCAGAGGCACGACCCACCATGCGTTTTGTGGCACAAGAACTATCAGCTCAAATCCAAGCTTGCCTGTCCGACCAATTCGACAATATAACGATTAGCAATCTTACAGGGCATCAGAAATAGTACAAATTGGAATCAAAGCTTGAGTAGTGATTACTGATTAGTGTATGGATGAGGTACTGCCAGGCCTGGAATGGATTGTTCAAGATGTTTAATCTCATTCTAGCTTCTAGGTAGGAACTAGTAAATGAGAACGTTGTACCTAGAGGTCCCTTGTACAATAAGCCTTTTTTTCATTTTTCTTTTTTTAAGTTTTTTTGAATAATATGTGGGGCTGACCACAAATTGAGCAGTAGTGAGGGCAATCTTCATTTCTAATATATGTATTCACATGTATACTTCTTAGATAGTATTTCTTGTACTTAATCTGATTCACTATATACAATACTTCGCATGTCATAACCTAAATTCACTTGTACCAGAAAACCTTTTTCTTTTTCTCCATTGTCTTTCCTTCCAGGAAAGTTCATGACTTAGCTTCCTAATCATTTTTCCTGTCAATCCCATTATTTGTTTTCTAACCATTTTCTATTTTTTGCTGAATTTTCTTACGAAGCACATGAACTAAAGGATCTCAACATCCTTATTGTCCTTTTTCTTTTCTGGCTGCTCAAAGTTGACTTTTGAACAAGTGTATGTATGCTCCTATGAATGTCGGTTGGAAAGCGTTCAATGAGAGGCCTCTGAGTTAGAATCATGTTGATAGCGTTGCTACCAATAAAGTTTGAAAACCATACTGGTTGGTACTTCCTAGTGTACCTACAACTATGACATCTAGGTTCGAATCTTTCCTCCTACGTTGTAATTGAAAAAAAAAAAAAAAAAAAAAAAAAGTTTTGAACTTCCCCATCGCAACCTCATGTAATACCAAAACCTTTATGGCTCTTTATATAATTATCGAGAGGCATCACTGGCGGCTCTACGATCAATTTAGTGTGGTCACAGGACACCCTGACCTGAAATTTTTTTTTTATTATATATAAATTTTAAAAATTTATGATTTTTTAACCCTTAAAAAATATTTGTGACCACCCTAAATTTTTTTAGACCCAACATAATTAAATTTTGAACAAAATTTGGTAACAAATTTGGTTGTAAATTAAGGCTATAGCTCTACTTAATTTTTTTTTTTTTTTTTTTTTTTTTTTTTTTTTTTTATTGTACGTGAATTTTGACAAATTCACAAATAGATACATTTTCTTCTTATATCCTCTATATTTGCAAAATTTCAAGAAAATCAAAGATTAATAACTATGTCATCAATCAAATCTTTAAATTTCGAATTTTTATAATCTAAAATTATACATAAAAAATAAATTTATAGACCAAAGTAAATAACATACAATTGATATGAAATTTGACATGTGTTTTAAGAATTTAAAAATTAAAGAACATGCAATTCAACAATTAGATTTTCAAAATTGACCATGTTAATTTATTTAATAAGAGTTGTAGCCTTAGAGTATAATTAAGTTTGTAACCAAATTTTGTCCTTAAACTTTAGTCCCCTTAACAATATATTAGGTCCTTACAAACAAAAAAAAAAATTCCCAAAATTTTTTTTATTTAACTAAAATTTTGATAGAGATGTAACTTGTAACATTGATAATGAGACTATCATACAAAAATTTCAAAAAAAAAAAAAATTGTAGAAAGAAATTATAAGACTTTATGCATTTGTGTGAGTGTGTGTGTGTGTTTTTTTTGGGTCAATATATGAAGTTCTCTTTTATTTAAATTTTGTGTAATTTAAGTCTCTTAATAACCACCTTGGAAAATATTCCTGGAGCCACCACTGAGAGACATGACATGTGATTGTAAAACATGCACGTATACACGACTCCTATTGCCCGCACACCTGCATTTACAATCATCTAAATTATTATCTTAGTACATGCAGAATAACACTAGACTCAACACATTCATGTACAAAAATTTTGAAATAAGTGATACATCTTACAAATTCAAAATGTACAAAATGATTAAACAAACTGAGTCAAGCCGAGTATTAAAAGTTCATGTTTTTTTTATTTAATTTTATTTTAAACACGAGATAAGCTCGAGCTTGTACACGAGCTAAGCTCGAGCTTGTTCACGAGCTATTTGATTAATTTATTATTTTCTTATATATAGTAAAATCAAGTTACTTGATTAACTTATTATTTTCTTATATATAGTAAAATAATGACTAAAACATTATACCTCTTCACAAATCTATGAATTTTTCCTACAAATTGATTAATTATGTTATGAAAAACTACAAATAATGATTTTATATCATATGAATCAATTTACAAACTTGTACAACCCAATTTGAAGTTTATATAAATACAGTATATTTTTAGACAAGTATACATATAAATATACAGTATTATATATATTTAATTCAAGCCCTCATGTTCACCGGCTTGTTCATGAACACATTATTATATTTGAGCTTGATTTGCTTGATAATCAAGTCTAAAGTTGGATTTGAGCTTAACTTGTTTACTAAACAAACAGACATAAACAAGATTTTTCTAGAACCGAGTTGGAGCTATTCATAAATAGCTTGGTTAATTCATTAATTTACAGCCCTATAGCCAACTCCAATCTAATTAAATCACACCCCTAATTAAGCATCTTGATATGGGGTACGTATATATGGATTATCATGAAATAAGTTGCATAAAACGCATGTTTAAATTGCAGGAAAATTTTCACTTATTACATTCATCAAATTCAGCACATCCCAATCTGATTAGCTTCTAGTTAGAGTAGAATTGGCCTGTGATATTCCGAGCAATTGTGGGAAATTTAGTCCTTCTCTAAACAGCGTAAGCTTTTCTAACAACAGCTTCTCTGGAGAACACCACCTGAATTGTGTAGTGGCTTCAGTCTTCAAAATTTCACAGTGAATAGCAACAACTTCATAGGGCCATTGCCTGAGTGCTTGAGAAATTGTTCCCTACTTGAGAGGGTGCGGTTGATGGGAACAACTTCAATGGCAACATCACAAATGCATTTGGGGTTCATCCAAATCTTTATTTCATTTCTCTTAATGACAATCAATTTATTGGCATTATCTCACCGCAGTGGGCAGAATATGTATCTCTAACCAATTTAGAGATGGAGAGACAAAATTTTGGGTGAAATCCCAGCTGAGCTTGGGAGGTTGACTCAATTGCACTCTTTAATTCTTGACTCAAATGAATTGTCTGGGCAAATTCCAAGTGCATTGGGAAATCTAAGCCTGTTTGAGCTCAATCTGAGCAAGAATCTTCTGATAGGAGAGATTCCTCAGAGCCTAGGCAGTTTGGTTCAGCTTGAGGAACTTGATTTGTCTGAGAACAAATAAACTGGGAACATACCAAAAGAGCTTGGGAATTGTGGGAGATTATTGAGCTTGGAATTGAGCAACAATAACCTATCGGGTGAAATACCATCTGAACTTGGTAATTTAATTGCATTGAACGTCTTGTTAGACCTCAGCAGCAATTCACTCTCAGGAACAATTCCTTCAAACCTGGCAAAGCTTACATCATTGGAAAGTCCTAACATTTCACATAACCAGCTCTCAGGAAAGATCCCGGCATTATTTATGAGCATGGTTAGTCTACGCCCTAGCTTCATTGATTTTTCTTATAACTAGTTAACAGGTCAAATCCCAACTAGTAAAGTTTTCGAAGAGGCACTTGCAAATGCATACCTCGGAAACTCAGGTCTGTGTGGAAATGCAGCAGGACTAAGTACTTGTTACACACATTCCACAAAGCAAAAGCATTCTAATACTGTCCTCATTCCGGTTTGCAGCCTTTTATTGCTTACAATTATTGTTGCTGTATTCATAATATTTTACTGGAAAGCCAAATTCTTTGAAGAAGAAAGCAGAAGAATTGGAGAGACTGATGTGAACTCTGAGTCATTGATATGGGAAAGAGAAGGTAAATTCACATTTGGGGATCTTGTGAAGGCCACTGAGGACTTCAATGAGAAGTACTACATTGGAAAAGGTGGATTTGGAACCGTTTACAGAGCAGCATTGCCAACAGGTCAAATTGTTGCTGTTAAAAGGTTCAACATGTCAGACTCCACTGGCATACCAGCAGCCAATCGCCAAAGTTTTGAGACTGAGATTCGTGTGTTGATAGAAGTTAGGCACTAGAATATCATTAAGCTTTATGGGTTCTGTTCGATGAGGGGGTACATGTACTTGGTCTATGAATATGTAGAGAGAGGCAGTTTGGGAAATGCATTGTATGGGTTTGAAGGGAAAGTGGAGCTGAACTGGGATACAAGGGTGAGAATTGTGCAAGGTGTGGCTCATGCAGTTGCTTACTTGCACCATGATTGCTTTCCACCAATTGTGCACCGAGACATAACTGTGAATTATTGCTCGAGTCTAAGTTTGAGCCACGACTCTCAGATTTTGGCATTGCAAGATTGTTGAACCCAGATAGGAGTAATTGGACAACAATTGCTGGGTCTTATGGCTACATGGCTCCAGGTAAGCTAACAATATAACTTCTAGAATCTAAATTATTGTTCTGGCCTAAAAATGTTTCCCTAAATGAAAAGAAGGCTTCCCATATTAGTAACTTTTTTCATATCCTGTTGCCAAATACTTGTGTCTTGTAAATTTGTCAACATTGATTAGTTCGGCAGATGTTTTGGTGACAATGTATCATTAGATTATATTGAATTTGTTTTATAATTGTGCAGAACTTGTGCTTACAATGCAATTAACAGATAAATGTAACGTTTATAGCTTTGGAGTGGTAGCATTAGAAGTTATAATGGGAAGGCACCCAAGGGAGCTCCTATCTTCCTTGTCATTTAAATCGAGAACAGTGGCATCAACTTCAGACACTGCAGAAATTCTATTAAAGGATGTGCTAGACAAAGGACATCCACCACCTACAGGCCAAATAGCAGAGGAAGTGGTGTTTCTAGTGACAATAGCCTTAGCATGTGTGCGTGACTCTCCAGAGGCAAGATCCACATGAGTTTTGTGGCACAAGAACTATCAGCTCAAATCCAAGCTTGCCTATCCGACCAATTAGACATGATAACCATTCGCAAGCTTACAGGCTTCAGAAATAGTACAAATTGGCACCAGAAGTTGAGTAGTGATTAGTGTTTGGCAAAGGTATTGCCAGGCCTGGTATGTATTGTACAATATTTTTGGTCCCATCCCATGCAGTAATTAGTAAATGAGAATGTTGGATCTTGATGTCCCAAGAAAACCAATCTTTTTATTTTTTTTGTCCTTTCATTTCTTTTGAGTATATGCAGGGGTCACCCCAGGTTGAGCACCAGTGAGGTTTATATAGATATTTTTGTCATTTGAGATACCTGTTTATAGTTTTTATATCTTTTTTATTGTATACAAATACATATACATAGTTCTTCATGTAAAGAACCTAATTTTCACTATATACACTACTTCATCTACCATAACCTGCCAGATTTTTATTTTCCCCCTTATATTTCCTTCCTGGAAAGTTGATGACTTGCTAACCATTTTCCCTCTAGTTAATCTCATTATTTGTTTATTAACAAGTTTTTATGTTTTGCTGAATTTTCTTATTAAGCATATGAACTGCAGAATCTCCTCATCCTTATCGTCCTTTTTCTTTTCTGGCTGCTCAAAGTTATCCTTTGACTAAGTGGAAATGTTTGGCTTCTGGTTAAACTTAGCCATCTTCCCACGATGCTTCTTGAAAAGCATGCACAAGTCAACATGGTTGTGAATGGGACACCTCATGGTTACTGGGCAGAAACAAGCCAATATGGCTGTGGCCTGTGGGTGGGACAGGCTAAAAGGCTCAAAGAACAATGGACAAACTTTCTCTCAAAACTAGTTTGGTGATATCTTATCATTTCTATTTATCCCCCGTTTAAATTTTAATACATTCAAATCAATGGACAAGCTTTCTCTCCAAGCTAGTTTGGTGATATCTTATCATTTCTATTTATTCCCCATTTAATTTTTAATACATTCAAATCAAGGGGAGAGATCTATTTCCCTCTTAATTTTTGAAACATCTAAACTACTGGGATACAATTCCCCTCCCCTCTCCTCTATGCTTCTCATATCTCATACCTTCTACTCTACTGGACTCTACCTCCTAACTTCAAACTGAAACATCTTCTATTCCACTCTCATATACCTCCAAACTTACAAACCTCGTAAAAGAATGTAAATCAGAGTATGCATAGCTTCATTAAAAGGCAATACACAAGGTTTCTGAACCTTGTAATGCCCGTGAGGCGGTGTTTGAGGATAAAGAAGAACGGAAATCCATATGACTTGGGAAGTTGCCATAAAATACCTTAAATAGATGTACTTATTAGATACCCAGTTTTCTTCTCTTGATTAGTCTGGGTACATCCCTAAATAATTTGCATTTCCTCTAATTAATTAACAACGCAGTACCAGAGTATTCAAATGGAGAGGATTCCTGCACCACAAAAACAGCAGACACAATATACATAAATGTTGTTTAAAATTATTTCTTTAGCCCTGTCGTTGGTTAGATTGTTGATCTGGGTAGTAGTGTTAGCAGCTGTTGTAGCAGCAGTGTTTCTCTTTTGGTCCAACACCAAGTAGAAATATAGTTCCAGGCAGTGGCAATGAAGAAGTCAACCTGTGACTTATGAGAGACGTGTCTGTGATCACATTACATACATTAAGAACTAAACATCCATGCAATGCACACCCATAAATTTTGATACCAATAGAATCAACAAAACTAACAATGCACTTAAAGACAGTAAATTAAAATCACAGGATTTGGGGCACAAAAGGTTGAAGTCTAATATGCAGCAATACAGCAGGAAACACCAGCCATTTACAGAAGTTCAATTCAAGAATGCTACCAATTTCTCTATCTAGTTTGAGGCTTAGAACATGACTTGTTAAGAGAATTCAAAATTTTCCAAATTCGCCATTAATTCTTACAATACATGTAGTGTAGGCATAATGGTGAATTCACTGGGTGCATAGCACTTTGTGCCTTGAGCGCATGACAAGTCCCATAAGCAACAGATATATGATATAATCATCTTGGGATCAAGCTAAGAGATCCATAACACTTAAAACAGGACACAATCAAATACCAAAGCCATCATAATTACTCATCCCCTCTGTAACAGAGAGACTCCTATTTTAAAATCCTCCTTTTTTGGGGTGGCAAGGAAAGGGAATATGTTGAACACAAGGAGTGATAAGTGTGTGACTTTGGAATTGACAAACTATGTCACAGCTAGATATTTCAAATTTTTTTTCTATGGAAATCACAATCAATGAAAAAATGTTAACCAACTTTAAATTATTAAAGACATTAAACTGGAAGTCAAAATGTTATTACTGTTCCATCCCACGTACCTTCTCCGATTGAATTCCTACATCAAGAAGATCCATCCTACCTTGATACACATCCAACAATTGAGGAACATTGGCCTGAAATTTAATCACAAACTTTTCCAAAAAGCACTTCTCGCTAGGTAGTAAAAAGGTTGCTGAGGAGAACTTATTCTTGATCAAATCCTTGGCTAACAAAACTTGAACAACTGAACACCTAGGGATAATCCTCTTCTCCAAGCTTAAACCTAGAACTGAAGGATTTTTAGCAATGTCTGCTGACGGCCAACCCATTTTGTGTACAAGGAAGTCCATTGTTTTTGTGACCTTCTCTTCTGATAAAAGCACACAATTTGGATTCCTTCTAAATGCTAACAGAGCTACATCCTTGGACCAACCCCACCTCTTATAAACTTCCAATTTAGATTCCCACATTGGCTTCTTCATCTTCAAAATCGCCTGGATTGCTCGGACAAATACCGATTTCGAAGGATCAAATCCCATTTCCTTAACCTCATGGACAGCCTCAACAAACTTAGCATGTTTAATGAACGCACTACCCGGAAAATTGGTCACCAAGAAAGAGATGGCTGATTCAGGTACTCCAAATTCTCTCAGAAGTGCAATATTTGGAACCATATTATTAGTTACATCAAATAGAAAAGAAAGCTGTGACCGCTTCAAAGTTGTAATAACTTTCTCGTCCACCACAAGTACACTCTTGAGGAAATTATAGCAGGGGATAAGATGGTTCTCTAAACTCCTAACCAATAGTAAAGGACTTGAAGTGAGAATCCGAGTGAGGTCAGAGCTTGAAACCCCTACCTTAGAAAGGAAAAACTCAATTTTGGGCAAAAGGGTCTTCCCAGGATCAGATAAAAGCAACGTTGGGTGCGTTCTGACAAGTTTGGCGATTTGGGTATTGGTAAACCCATGCTCTTTGAGAAGACTAAGCACCGAGTCTGGTCTATCTGGGTTTCCCAACTGTACCTTCTGTGATGCTAAAATAGCAGATTTTGAGGACAACCCACAAGAGTTTATGAGGTAAGACACTGTAAAAGAATGTTTTTCTTGTTGCTGTTGTTGGTGTTTTGATTCAGACAAACCTGTTGATGCATACGATTTCACAATAAAGAAAGCATTTTGCTGAAGAAAACCCAGTTGGGTCATCCTATGTTTGAGCAATAGTAGCTCTCTGAAAGAGTGAAAGCTAAACATAATTGACTCACCGAGTTTGCCTCAGACGAACTGGGTTGGTTATCCGAATAATTCTTCAGCGAGTAGTACGAGTACTAAGCTATGATTCATGGGTTTGTGAATTTTAGTTCTGTGCATTGGCAAAAAGTAAATTCCCATCCCAATTTTTAGGGTTTACTTTTTATTTATTATTGATATTATTATTTTTAAATCTTTTTTGGGTATACTAGGAGCCTAAGAATAGGATTATGTTATGGCGGTCATGCCTGATGGTAATAATAATAATAAAAATAAAAGTATTAATAGTAATATTTTTATTGAATCTAAATAAAATTACCCCTAAATGTAGTAGTTATTGACTTGACTATATACAATCTCGAATCTACTAAATTTTCTACTATGAAACTGTTGCATACAAATACTTTAGTTTGTAATTTTGAAATCTTCACTCAAATATTTATATCAGTTACTGTGGTTGATTGGATGTAACAACTTCGCTTTATAATTGGATCTGTTGCTTGTACAAAGTTTCCAACTGTAGCTCCAAAAGGGTTTGAAAAATCTCCAGATTTGTGTACAAAACACTCCCCTCTCAAATGTATAAAAACATGTTCTAGGGTTTTTATTTAAATATCCTTACGTTTCATTAAAACCCTAGATCAAATGGCTGAGAGAAAAAATCTGATCTAAAATTTGCATGAATCTCGATCAGTTGAGATGTGCATCTTGATCGGTAGAGATAAATGAAATTTATCTGCCCTTTTATTTATTTATTTTTTTTTTTCTGATTTCTTGAGTCTTCAACTTTGTTGAACTTCATTTGTCTTATTTAACTGAATATTTCTAGACAAAACCCTAGACAAACTAAGTTCTAAAAGGTTACAATTTGTTTATGGTTATCAACCTAAAAATATATACTTTGCAACAATAAATGCTAAGTTTTAGTTTTTAGATATATATATATATCTATATATATATATATATATATATAGATATAGATATAAATATAGACATAGACGTGGAACTAAACACAAATTGAGCATAGTGAGCGCAATCTTTATTCCTAATATGTGTATGCACAAGTAAAATTCTGAGAGAGAATTTCTTGTACATAATCCAATTCACTTTATACAATATTTGACATGCCATAACCTAATTTCACTTGTACCAGAAAACTTTTTTTCTTTTTCTCCATTGTGTTTCCTTCCTGGAAAGTTCATCACTTGACTTCCAAATAATTTTTCCTCTACTCAATCTCATTAATTGTTTTCTAACCATTTTCTAGGCGGCCTGACTTTTCACCGCTTTTGTTATATGTAGGAAATCAGAGACCAGGTAGTACCAAAACCTATATTGTTCTTTAATCTTTATATCATTAACAAGAGGCATGACATGTGATGTGATACTCAAACATGCACGTATACACGGCTAGTTTTAACCCACACATACATTTACAATCATGGAAATCATTACATTAGTACATGCAGCCCAACCTCGGCACATTCATATACAGAAAATTTAAAATAAGTGATACATGTTACATGGAACATATTCAAAATATGCAAAACGAACAACAGCCAACCCCAATCTGGTTAAATCACACCCCTAATTAAGCATCTTGATATGGGGTATGTGGGTATGGATTGAATTGGGTATGCATCATGAAAGAAGTCACATACAACCTATATTTAAATTGTAGGAAAATTTTCACTTTGATACATTCATCAAATTCAGCACATCCCAATCTGATCAGCTTCTGGTTAGAGTAAAATTGGCCTATAAGTGAATTAATCCCATCTTCAATTCTCACCTTTTAAACTTCTAAGAAAATAGACAAATATATATAAATTTAAGCCATCTGATTTGAACATTCTTTCGTGGAATTTAAGGACTTCTAACATGTGTACTGAGATGCCAAAAGTTTCACTTCCATACCACTGGAAATATCTCCACCTCTCTTTGCTATTAAAAGTAAACTAGATCATGAGGCATGGCATGTGAAACAAAAAAACCAAGCATGGCAAAAATTCTAAAGTCTCCTCTTCTTCTCCTTCACATTTTCTTGCTCTCCTTACTTTCACTAAAGACCATAGCATCACCTGCAACACAAGCAGGAGCTCTTATCCAATGGAAAAACAGCCTCCTCCCTTCTTCTTTTCTCAGTTCATGGTCCTTTACCAACCTTACCAACCTTTGCAAATGGAATGGCATTGTCTGTGACTCAACCAGAGCAGTCTCCGAAATAATCATCTCTGGCGCCAAACTCAATGGAACACTAGCCCAGTTCAACTTCACTCCATTTCTTGATGTCACTCGCTTTGACCTCAGCAACAACAATCTCAGCGGACCTATACCTTCGGAAATAGGCCAGTTAACAAAGCTCCAATACGTAAGCTTCCTCAACAACTATCTTACTGGTACAATTCCCTATCAGTTCAGAAATCTTCAAAAGGTATGGCACTTAGACCTTGAATCAAACTACTTAGAAACACCTGACTGGTCTAAGTTCTTGACCATGCCTTTGTTGACCTGGCTTAGCTTTGGTTATAATCAGCTCACTTCTGGGTTCCCAGTATTTATACTTTATTGCCAAAACTTGACTTACTTGAATTTGGCCCAGAATCAGTTGAATGGAACAGTACCAGAAATGGTATTTACCAATCTTGACAAGCTTGAGTACCTTAATCTAACTGCCAATTTGTTCCAGGGACCAGTGTCCCCAAACATTACCAAGCTTTCCAAACTCATAGATCTTCGTCTAGGACGAAACAAGTTCAGTGGTGTAATTCCTGAAGAAATTGGGTCAATGTCCAATCTTCAAGTTGTAGAACTGTACAACAATTCATTTGAAGGGAAAATTCCTTCTTCAATTGGTCAGTTGACAGAGCTCTCGTATCTTGATACTAGATGGAATTCCTTGAATTCTACAATTCCTTCTGAGCTAGGCTTTTGTACTAAACTCACCGACTTGGCCCTGGCTACCAATTCACTCACTGGGGAAGTTCCTCTATCTTTAACCAACTTGACCAAAGTTTCCAACTTGGGTTTATCTGAAAATAGCCTTTCCGGTGAGATCTCACCTTACTTTCTCAGCAACTGGACAGAATTAACCTCTTTGCAGCTTCAGAACAATCTTTTCACTGGCAAAATTCCACTGGAAATTGGCCTGTTGACCAAGCTCAATCTTCTCTTTCTGTTCAATAATACGTTCACAGGTTCAATTCCCTCTGAGGTAGGTAACTTGAAAGATTTGACAAAACTAGACCTATCAAACAACCGCCTGTCTGGTCCAATTCCTCTAGCACTGTGGAACCTCACAAACCTTCAGATCTTACAACTTTTCTCAAACAATCTCACTGGCACAATCCCACCAGCAATTGGAAATATGACTTCGCTGCAGATTATTGATCTCAGCACTAACCAGCTATACGGGGAATTGCCAAATACCATCTCTCGCCTCATTAATTTGCAGAGCATCTCTCTTTTCACCAATAACTTCTCGGGTAATATTCCAAGTGACTTTGGGAAATTTAGTCCTTCTCTAAGCAGTGTTAGCTTTTCGAACAGCAGCTTCTCAGGAGAATTGCCACCTGAATTGTGTAGCGGCTTCCTTCTTAAACTATTCACAGTGAATAATAACAACTTCACAGGTCCATTGCCTGAGTGCTTGAGAAATTGTTCGCTACTAGAGAGGGTGCGATTTGATGGGAACAACTTCAATGGCAACATCACAAATGCATTTGGGGTTCATCCAAATCTTTATTTCATTTCTCTTAATGACAATCAATTTATTGGCAAAATTTCACCAGAGTGGGCAAAATGTGAATCTCTAACCACTTTAGAGATGGGAAGAAACAGAATTTCAGGTGAAATTCCAGCTGAGCTTGGGAATTTGACTCAATTGCACTCTTTAATTCTAGACTCGAATGAATTGTCTGGGAAAATTCCAAGTGAACTGGGAAATCTAAGCCTGTACAAGCTCAATCTGAGCAAGAATCATCTGACAGGAGAGATTCCTCAGCGTCTAGGAAGTTTGGGTCAGCTTCAGGGACTTGATTTGTCGGAGAACAAATTGACTGGTAACATACCAAAAGAGCTTGAGAATTGTGATAGCTTATTGAGCTTGGACTTGAGCAACAATAACCTATCGGGTGAAATACCATCCGAACTTGGTAACTTAATTGCATTGAGTGTCTTGTTAGACCTCAGCAGCAATTCACTCTCAGGAATGATTCCTTCAAACCTTGCGAAGCATACACATTTGGAGAGCCTTAACATTTCACATAACCAGCTCTCAGGGGAAATCCCCGCGTCATTTATCAGCATGGTTAGTCTAATCTCCACCTCTGTTGATTTTTCTTATAACAAGTTAACAGGTCAAATCCCAACTAGTAAAGTTTTCAAAGAGGCACCTGCAAATGCATACATCGGAAACTCAGGTCTGTGTGGAAATGCAACAGGACTAAGTACTTGTTACACAGATTCCACAAAGAAAAAGCATTCTAGTACAGTTCTAATTGCTGTCCTCATTCCGGTTTGCAGCCTTTTATTGCTTGCAATTATTGTTGCTGTATTAATAATATTTTACCGGAAAGCCAAATTCCCTGATGAAGAAAGCAGAAGAATTGGAGAGACTGATGGGAACTCTGCGTCATTGATATGGGAAAGAGAAGGTAAATTCACATTTGGGGATCTTGTGATGGCCACTGAGGACTTCAATGAGAAGTACTGCATGGGAAAAGGTGGATTTGGAACCGTTTACAGAGCAGCATTGCCAACAGGTCAAATTGTTGCTGTTAAAAGGCTCAACATGTCAGACTCCACTGACATTCCAGCAGCCAATCGCCAGAGTTTTGAGACTGAGATTCATGTGTTGACAGAAGTTAGGCACCGGAATATCATTAAGCTTTATGGGTCCTGTTCAATGAGGGGGTACATGTACTTGGTCTATGAATATGTAGAGAGAGGCAGTTTGGGAAATGCATTGTATGGGTTGGAAGGGAAAGCAGAGCTAAACTGGGATACAAGGGTGAGAATTGTGCAAGGTGTGGCTCATGCAGTTGCTTACTTGCACCATGATTGCTCTCCCCCAATTGTGCACCGAGACATAACTGTTAATAACATATTGCTCAAGTCTGAGTTTGAGCCCCGACTCTCAGATTTTGGAGTTGCAAGATTGTTGGACCCAGATACGACTAATTGGACAACAATTGCTGGATCTTATGGCTACATGGCTCCAGGTAAGCTACAATCTAACTTCCTAGAATCTGAATTATTGTTCTGGCCTAAAAATGTTTCCCTAAATGAAAAGAGGGCTTCCCATATTATTAAGTTTTTTTCTTGTCCTGTTGCCAAATGAATGTGTCCTCATAAATTTGTTAACATTGATTAGTTTGGTAGATGTTTTGGTGACAATGTTTCATTAGATTATTGAATTTGTTTTATGATTGTGCAGAGCTTGCGCTTACAATGTGATTAACAGATAAGTGTGACGTTTATAGCTTTGGAGTGGTAGCATTAGAAGTTATAATGGGAAGGCACCCAAGGGAGCTCCTATCTTCCTTGACATTCAAATCGAGAACAGCAACATCAATTTCAGACAGTGCAGAAATTCTTTTTAAAGGATGTGCTAGACCAAGGACTTCCACCACCAACAGGCCATATAGCAGAGGAGGTGGTGTTTGTAGTGACAATAGCCTTAGCATGTGTGCGTGACTCTCCAGAGGCACGACCCACCATGCGTTTTGTGGCACAAGAGCTATCAGGTCGAATCCAAGCTTGCCTGTCCAACCAATTCGACATGATAACCATTAGCAAGCTTACAGGCCTTCAGAAATAGTAAAAATTGGCATCAGAAGTTGAGAGTGATTAGTGTTTGGCAATGGTATTGCCAGGTCCGGTATGTATTGAGTATTGTACAATTGTTTTGGTCTCATCCCATGAAGTAATTAGTAAATGAGAATGTTGGATCTTGATGTCCCAAGAATAACAAGTTAGTTTGGGTTTTTTTTTTTTTTTTTTTTTGGAATATATGCAGGGGTCACCCCAGGTTGAGCACCATTGAGGGTCATATGGATACTTTTTCCATTTGAGATGCATGTTTATAGTTTGCATATCTGTTTCATTATATACAAATACATATACATAGTTCTTCATGTAAAGAACCTAATTTTTACAATATACACTACTTCACCTACCATAACCTGCCAGATTTTTCCTTTCACCCTTATGTTTCCTTCCTGGAAAGTTCATGACTTGCTAACCATTTTCCCCCTAGTCAATCTCATTATTTGTTTACTAACAATTTTCTATCTTTTGCTGTATTTTCTTATTAAGGATATGAACTGAAGAATCTCCTCATCCTTTTTGTCCTTTTTCTTTTCTGGCTGCTCAATGTTAGCTTTTGACTAAGTCGAAATGTTTGGCTTCTGGTTAAACTTGCCAGCTTCCCACGATGCTTCTTGAAAAGCATGCACAAGTCAACATGGCTGTGAATGGGACACCTCATGCATGGTTCCTGGACGTAATAAACAAGCCAATATGGCTGTGGCCTGCGGGTGGGACAGGCAAATTCTCCTATTTTATTCCAAAAATAGGAGAATTTGGAATAGAATAAAATAAAAAGAGTATAATTGTTAATTTGTATGATAATACATTCAAATCAAGGGGAAAGATATCTATTTCCCTCTTACTTAATTTTTAAGACATCTAATTCTAAATACGGAGAGGGATACCAGGATACCATTCCCCTCCCTACTCATATCTCATACCTTCTACTCTACTGGACTCTTTATCTCCAAGACTCCAAACTTCAAACTGACAAACATCTTCTACTCCTCTCTCATATACCTCCAAACTTACAAACATCGTAAATGAATGTAAAGCAGAATACGCATAGATAAAAGGCAATCCACCTAGGTTATATTCCAAGGTTTCTAAACCTTTTAATGCCCATGAGTCGGTGTTCGAGGATTAAGAAGAATGGAAAACTATATGACTTGGAAAGTTGCCATAAAATACCTAAAATAGATGTACTTATGAGATACCCGGCTTTATTCTCTTGAGTAGTGTGGGTGCATCCCTAAATAATTTGCATTTCCTCTAATTAATTAACATGTCTGTGATCACATTATATACATTAAGCACTAAACATCCATGCAATGCACACCCATAAATTTTGACACCAATAGAATCAACAAAACTAACAATGCACAAAGACAGTAAATTTAAAATCACAGTATTTGGGGCACAAAAGGTTTAAGTCAAATATGCAGCAATACAGCAGGAAACACCAGCCATTTACAGAAGTTCAATTCAAGAATACCACCAGTTTCTGTGTCTAGTTTGAGGCTTAGAGCATGACTTGTTAAGAGAATTCAAAATTTTCCAAATTCTCCATTAATGCTTACAATACACAGTGTAGGTTGGCATAATGGTGAATTCACTGGGTGCATAGCACTTTGTGACTTGAGCGCACAACAAGTGCCATAAGCAACAAACATATGATATAATCATCTTGGGATCAAGCTAAGAGATCCATAACGCTTAAAACAGGATACAATCAAATACCAAAGCCATCATAATTACTCATCCCCTCTGTAACAGAGAGACTCTTATTTCAAAATCCTCCTTTTTTGGGGTGGCAAGGAAAGGGAATATGTTGAGCACAAGGAGTGATAAGTGTGTGACTTTGGAATTGACAAACTATGTCACAGCTAGATATTTCAAATTTTTTTTCTATGGAGATCACAATCAATGAAAACATGCTAACCAACTTTAAATTATTAAAGACATTAAACTGGAAGTCAAAATGTTATAACTGTTCCATCCCACATACCTTCTCCGATTGAATTCCTACATCCAGAAGATCCATCTTACCTTGATACACATCCAACAATTGAGGAACATTGGCCTGAAATTTAATCACAAACTTTTCCAAAAAACACTTCTCGCTAGGTAGTAAAAAGGTTGCTGAGGAGAACTTATTCTTGATCAAATCCTTGGCTAACAAAACTTGAACAACTGAACACCTAGGGATAATCCTCTTCTCCAAGCTTAAACCTAGAACTGAAGGATTTTTAGCAATGTCTGCTGACGGCCAACCCATTTTGTGTACAAGGAAGTCCATTGTTTTTGTGATCTTCTCTTCTGAAAAAAGCACAAAATTTGGATTCCTTCTAAATGCTAACAGAGCTACATCCTTGGACCAACCCCACCTCTTATAAACTTCCAATTTAGATTCCCACATTGGCTTCTTCATCTTCAAAATCACCTGGATTGCTAGGACAAATACCAATTTCGAAGGATCAAATCCCATTTCCTTAACCTCATGGACAGCCTCAACAAACTTAGCATGTTTAATGAACGCACTACCCGGAAAATTGGTCACCAAGAAAGAGATGGCTGATTCAGGTACTCCAAATTCTCTCAGAAGTGCAATATTTGGAACCATATTATTAGTTACATCAAATAGAAAAGAAAGCTGTGACCGCTTCAAAGTTGTAATAACTTTCTCGTCCACCACAAGTACACTCTTGAGGAAATTATAGCAGGGGATAAGATGGTTTTCTAAACTCCTAACCAATAGTAAAGGACTTGAAGTGAGAATCCGAGTGAGGTCAGAGCTTGAAACCCCTACCTTAGAAAGGAAAAATTCAATTTTGGGCAAAAGGGTCTTCCCAGGATCAGATAAAAGCAACGTTGGGTGCGTTCTGACAAGTTTGGCGATTTGGATATTGGTAAACCCATGCTCTTTGAGAAGACTAAGCACTGAGTCTGGTCGATCTGGGTTTCCCAATTGTACCTTCTGTGATGCTAAAATAGCAGATTTTGAGGACAACCCACAAGAGTTTATGAGGTAAGACAATGTAAAAGAATGCTTTTCTTGTTGCCATTGTTGGTGTTTTGATTCAGAAAAACCTGTTGATGCATACGATTTCACAATAAAGAAAGCATTTTGCTGAAGAAAACCCAGTTGGGTCATCTTATGTTTGAGCAATAGTAGCTGTCTGAAAGAGTGAAAGCTAAACATAATTGACTCACCGAGTTTGCCTCAGACAAACTGGGTTGGTTATCTGAATAATTCTTCAGCGAGTAGTTAGTGGCATTTTTTCAGATATAACCAAAAAAAGTAACCTATTTTGTTAGTTGGCCAAGGTTTGAAACAATTTTGCTATCTAACAATTCAAGCACGTTAGGGTCGGTTTTGGGTTTGTGCCAGCAGCTGAGCTGGAGGAACTGTCCATGTAGGCTTGGAAATCGAGTCTAATAGACTCAGTTTTCGTCATAAAAATCGAGTCCACTGGACTCGATTTTAATTCGTGGAAATTGATTTAGTAACGCAGAAACAGAGATCAAAACGCGATGAACAAGAAGAAAGAAGCAAGCAAAACCAAGCACCGATTACCAAACCCAGCAAGAAGCAATGATGCAACGATGTAAAAACCCAGCAACCCAACAAAAACCCAGTAGAAGAAAGAAGAAACCCAGCAACCGTGTGGTTTCTCGCCGCCGCTCCAGTGGAAGAAAGAAGCAACGATGCAAAAACCCAGGTGCCAATTACCAAACTCAGGCGATGGAAATCAGATCGGACACACGGTTTCTCGCCGCCGCTCCAGTGGAGGAGAAGAACACGTTGGAGAGTGGGTTTGATTTTTTGTTTTGGATTTGATTTGTTCATGGGTTTTTGGGGCTTGGAAGTGGAGTGGGACGGCATTTGGAGAGAAAGGAAAGGAAGATAGAAAAAAATCCATGTTTTGGCTTAACTGAAATCGAGTTCAGAGGGTTCAGTTTCCATTAAACAAAACGAGTCCTTTGAGCTCGATTTTCATGGAGGAAAAGCGAGTCCTTTCTGCTCGATTTCCAGCCTACGTGGACAATGTATCCAGCTCAGCTGCTGTGCAATGGGAAATCGAGTGCAATATACTCGATTTATACACCAAAATCGACTCCTTTGAACTCGATTTGTTAGATACCAAAATAGTTTCAAACCTTAGCTAACTAATAAAATAGTTTGGATTTTATAGTTATTTAAAAAAAAAATCCAGCTATGATTCATGGGTTTGTGAATTTTAGTTCAGTGCATTGGCAAAAAACAAATTCCCATCCCAATTTTTAAGGTTTACTTTTTATTTATTTATTTATAGCTTCTCAAAAAAAAAACTTTTTATTTATTATATTATTATTATTATTATTAATTTTTTTTAGGGTTTACTAGGAGCCCAAGACTAGGATTATGTTATGTCGGCCATCTTTGATAATAATAATAAGGTGAAAATACACTGTTTGGTTCTTATATTTGGACCAATTCTCGATTTGGTCCTAAGTCAATATCTAATTTCAGAAAATTGTTTTTATTTTGGTTCCTACCATCAATCCAGTAATAGAAAAATCCAAGGTAGCAAACGGAATGCACTGTGTGCACTTACTGTTGACGTGGCTAATAAAATAATATTAAAAAAATTTATTTGGCATTTTTTAAATGCCACGTCAGCATTTAAAATGCCACATGAGCGTATAAATTAATAATAAAAAACAAGGTCATAAAATTAAAAAAAATTAAAAATAAACATTAATATAATTAAAATAAATAATTTAATAATATTATTAAAAAAAAAACATACATTTAATTATTTTCGAAAGAACAAGGGGTAACATGTTCTTTAAGGTTGCCTAGAAAATTAAAATAATCTAAAATTTTCTTCTCTTTTCTTGTATTTTCTTAGCAAATAAACATGCAAAAATTCATACAAAATCCCTATCTCCCACCGAAACCTCCAACATGAAAAAATCATCAAACCCACATGAAATAACCAACCCAAAAAAATCAACAAACTCCAAAACCCCAAACCCTAAATATCATCAAACCCACATGAAAAAACCAAACACAGAAATTTAAAACAAATCAACACCCATAGGGAAAAACAAACCCAAGTCAGAGAGAGAGTGATCTGAATGGTTCTTTTCCCCACTCTCTTAGCAAACAAACATGCAAAAAAAAAAAAACAAAAAAAAAAATCATCTCCTTCAATTTCGTAACCCTTTACCAAACCCGATCTGTGACCCACATGCCTCGACCTGGTGACGGAGCTCCAACGCGATGACACTGCCCCTATGCAATGGAGGCGATGCACATGCCGTTCTACTTCAAGTGCTACGATGACATGAAGAGAGTCCCCAATGAATTCATGAACTCGATCAGGAAGAACAAGGTGGGTTTTTGGGTAGATCAAAGAGAGAGTTTGTTTTATTTGGCCATAGGTGTCTGGGTTTGGAGCTTGATGTCTTTTGCCATGGTCTCTCGGTTTGGAGTGGAGCAGATTAAAGAGAGAAATGGAGAGTGAGAGAACTCAAGGGGTAGAGAGAGATATCTAGGTTCAGTTCGTGGGTTTGGTTTTTTGTATTTATTATTATTATTTTTTATAGTAGGTGTGAGAGACCGCCAAGGTTTGGGGTGCTCTCAAAAAAGAGATTTGGGTGCTTAAGGCTCCTCTCTTTTAGATAATTGAGTGGAGTCGCCACTTATTTCTTATTAAAAAAAATAAGAAAAAATAAAATACAATTATATGTCCAAAAAGTACCTCAATTTCATTAATTGACTATGCAATTACATCTTGGTAGAATAACTTTACAAGGCTTTGGTCTTAACACAATCTATGTAAAAATTACAAAGTTTTGATCCTAATTACAATCTACCAAAACAAAAGATAAAACACTAGTCTACTATCCAAAAACCTAAGTTCAGGAGTTAAGTTACGAAATGAGAAGGTGTTAGGCACCCATTCCACCCAGACAGAGTCTGGTCTTCTAGACTCTGTTGACCATTATATAGCCTTCTGTATGATGTTGAATGATATGTTATAACACATGTGACAAACACTGAACAAAATTAATTTAAACAAATTTGTCTTATGAATATGCCCTCTTTTTTTTTTTTTTTTTTTAAATGAGATTTGTTTGGGAGGGTTGGGAAAAGAGAAATTTGGTTAACAAAAATTAGATCTATTTTGAAAGGGTTAAAAAAAATGATTTGGTTTGTAAAAATCAAATCTGTTTTATAAAGAATAAAAAAAAAAAAGGAGGTTTGGTTAATAAAAATCAAATTTGTTTTGAAAGGTTGAGAAAATGAGATTTTTTAAAAAAAATTATTCATATTCATAATTCAAATCTATTATGCATGCATTACATATTTTACATATTCATGGAATGACATAAAAAAAAATAAAAACTTTAAACTATCTATTAATTCATTCTTTAAAATTTAAAATCTGCAATTTTTTATTTAAGAAGAAAACTATTTCAGAAAAATTTTCTGATCTGTATTTAATGAAAATACAAACCTATTTTGTATGCTTGAAAAATTCAGATCTGCATTTAATAAAGATACAGATCTATTTTGACTAAAAGAATTTTAAGAAAAATTTTCAAATCTGTATCTAATGAAAATACAGACCTGTTTTTGACTAGAAAATTTTTTTAGATCTATATTTAAGGAAAATACAAACCTTTTTTTACCAGAAAAATTTTCAGATTTGTATTTAGTGAAAATACAAATATGTTTTTGACCAGAAAAAATTTCAGATCTGTATTTAGTGAAAATGCAGATCTGTTTTTGTTTTAAAAAAAATTGTTGATTAATTGTAGATTTTGAAATTGAGGAAAGAATTAAATCACACACATGTTAATGACAATTCCAATTAAGCATATAAACATGGCATGTATGAATTATGAACAAGATCATGATTAAATCAAACACATGTTAACAAAATTCATGGAATAAACAACACAACATATTATTTAAGTGAAAAGAAAAATAGACACAAGAACAATATCAAATACCAACTTGCATGGGCATACCCTTCAATGGAAGAATATTTTAGAAATCAAAGAAATTTTCACTTCTTTGAGGTCTAAAATACTTTACTTACAAAATAGAAATTCTTAAAGCTAAGGCTTCCAGAATGTCTATAACGTAAGGGGAGCAAAAAAGTTAGCAAAGAAAGGCCCTGAATTTTGATCTTTTTCCTCTATTTATAGAGGTTAGGATGCTTGAAAAAAAAGCTGAATAAGATCATATACAAATTGGAATGCGTCCTTATCTCCAAAAATTCGAAAAAGATTGGTTTTATCTCAATCAAGAGGTTCCCGGGCCGGGCCAGGCATTTGGGCCAATTGGCACTTGCCATGTGCCGATCGACACTCCAAGAGTGCTGACAAGCCCTCTTAGGTGCTGAGCCCGCTTTTCAGGTTTGTTCAATTTGGACTCCTTTTTTAAGGATTTTTGAGTTGGGAATTTCACCTAGACATGTTTTTAATTTGTATTCTAAAAATTAATCTCTTTTTCTTGATATTCAGGTCTTTAAAATGATAGTTATCTTATAAATAAATATTCTAAAAAAAATTTAATTATCCACAATTTCTTTGTTATCTGATTATCCACTTTATTCTCATGCAAGCAGGTTTATTTTAGACACTAACCAACAATCAATCACAAAATTATTTAATTAATTTTAATTGTTTAACCAATCAGAATTAATTCAAATTAATCATGCGTGATCGGTTCTACCCAAACAAAATGCATGCAAATTGTGAAAACATGATCATGTGATATCTTTCAATCCGACCGTCTGATTTGGGAATCGGGGATACCGTCGAGACCGTTAGATGCTCAAGATCATTTTTATGATATGCAATGAATGAATTAATGCATGTAATGCAACTCTAAATTTTGGGTATATGAATGGTCACTCTAGCCATCTTCCAAGATTAAATTATGAGTGCAAAATCGACTGTCTACAATAGGTTTTTTATTTAGTAAAGTATTAGGTTTGTTTTTTTTTCCTTTTTTTTTTTGGTCTAAATATTTGAAATTTTAATTTTTGTGATGTTATGCTAGTTGACTAAGAAAATTTAAGAAAATTGTTATAAATTTTTTTATCAATTTTAAAAATTGATAAAGCATTTTTGTTTTTAATTTTCTAGTTTAAATTAAAATCAAGAATTTTTTTTTTATTAATTTATATGATGATGTGCCATTTTAAATGCTAACGTGACATTTAAAAAAATGTGAAATCAAATTTTTTTTAATATTATTTCTTTAGCCACGTCAACATTTACTGTGGATACAGTGCATTTCATTTGCCACCTCAGATTTTTTTTGTTACTGGGTTGACGGTAGGGACCAAAATAAAAATGATTTTCTGAAATATGGGACTAACCTAGGAGGGAAATCAATTTAGGGACCAAGTAGAGAATCAGCCCAAAATGTAGGGACCAAAAGTGTATTGTCACCTAATAAATAATAAAAATAAAAGTGTTAATAGTAATACTTTTATTGAACCTAAATGGAATTACCCATAAATCTACTGCTACTTCAAGTAGTACTTACTCACTTGTGATTTTGAGATCTCCACTCAAAGATTTATATCAACAACTATGGTTGATTGGATGCAATAACTTTGTTTTATAATCGGATCTGTTGTTTATACAAAGTCTCCAGCTGTAGCTCCAAAAGGGTATGAAAAATCTCTAGATTTGTGTACAAAACACTCCCCTCTCAAATGTATAAAAACATGTTCTAGGGTTTATTTAAATATCCTTAAGTTTCATTAAAACCCTAGATCAAATGACTGAGAGAAAAAGTCAGATCTGAAATCTGCATGAATCTCGATTAGTTGAGATGTGCATCTCGATCGGTCGAGATAAGTGAAACTTATATGCACTTAAAAATATATATATATATATATATATATATATATATATATATATATATCCTGATTTCTTGAATCTTCAACTATGCTAAACTTCATTTGTCTTATTTAATTGAATGATTCTAGACTAAACCCTGGACAAACTATTTTTAAGAATAAAACCCTAAACAAACTAAGTTCTAAAAGGTTATAATTTGTTTACAGTTGTCAACCTAAAAATATTGACTTTGTAACAATAAATGCTAAGCTTTAGCTTTTAGATATACTAGTCGGAAACTCGTGCGATGCACGGGAAAACTTTGCCTAAAAGTATGTTGGTCTCAAGCTTTGCATAAGAAGTACAATTAAATTATATTGGTCTCAAACTGAAACAATAAATACTACAGGAAGACTTAAAATAAAAAAATAAAAAATAAATAAATAAAACAATTGGTGTGCATCTAACAAAAATTTTCTATAGTCCTCTCTAGTTTCTACCGTGGGATACCAAAATTATTTTCCATCATATATTATATGCTAAATATTTGTGGCTAAAATCTTATAAATTGTTTAAATTTTCAGAAAGGACAAATGCTATTAGAATCTACGACTGCAGTATCTCAATTTTTTGTCAATATATGAACATATAATCATTTTTATGCATATGATGGACCCACCACTTTCATGCATTTGTGTAAAAAAATAAAAAACAAGCAATTCAAAGGCACACAAACAATTTGGTCCGACTTTTTGTGAATTTCTTAATCGACAGTAAAAGCATATCAAAAGTCATTAACAAATTGGTCTTCATACCTAGTACCATACCATTACAATCGACTCAAAATTTAATATGAATATAGTTGAATGCATTATGATTATTGGTGATTATGCCATATCACACACCATTTGAACTTTTTTTTAACATGGAAAATTCTTAGATACTCCCGGAGTATAGTAAAATGGTGCTCCCTCTTCTCACATTCATGATAGACCCCACCATGAATTTAATGAGTGGACCTTACCATAAATGTGAGATAAGGGAACATTATTCACCGTGCTTCAAGAGTATCTAAGAATTACTCATGTAACACAGCAAGAGAAACCCTCGTTATCTTAGTAGACAATTCTTCCAATGTGTAGCCCATTATCTTCAATTTGGGGAATCCTAATATAACACTCAAAATGTGTGTGTGTGTGTGTGTGTGTGTGTGTGTGTGTGTGTGTGTAAGTAAGAGAGAGAGAGAGAAGTTTTGGAAGAAGAAGAGAAAATAGAGTGGTGCGACTACTGAGGTTAGACTATACATTTCCTTTTTATTTTTATTTTTTAGAGTGATTGTACATCTTCCTTGATCATACACTATGAACCACAGATGCGTTTCGGGACTCGGGTGCGGAAATCGGCAATTTTTGAAAAAGGTGGGTGGGGGTGCGGTGGGACTCGGCAATTAAAAAATTATTAAAAATATTTTTATTTATATTTTTAATATATTGCTAAGCATACATTTTCACATTATACAAACATATACCAAATTTAAGAGCAATAGTAGATAATAACTAAAACATGATGTTCATAAATTAAATACAACCCATAAGATTGAAACTAAAACATTCCATAATGTTCGGAAATTAGAATACAACTCACAAGTTTGAAACTAAAACAAAATAAAAGATAATCAACAAGACAATCAAACACCAACATCATCATCATCAAGATCAATAGCTTCACTTCAAACTTCACTTTCACTAGTAGTAACACTAGTGCTAGCATTCCCAATAACCATGGCCTCCAACTCTGGCTCATCAAGTGTAAGGGTTGCATTCTCAAGAATTCCAACTCCTCCATGTATGTCGTTCTCATTCCAAGAGTCTCTTGCAATATCCAACATCTTTGTTGTTGTATTTACGTACTCCTCATTGCACCTTGAATAGAGTCGAAAATTAGAATGCACATATACCAAATCCTCAGCGCGTGTAGGAGGCATTTTGTTTCTTTTTAAGGAATGAATGAATTTGTATGTGCTCCAATTCCTCTCAGCACATGAGGATGAACAAGGTTGTCCAAGAAGTTTAAGGGCAAGGGTTTGAAGAGTTGGAAATGCGGAGCCATGGTATTGCCACCAAACCAAAAGGAGTAAGGCCCACCTATCTGTCAAGGCATCTGGTGAAGGAAACCCCCCTCCTGAAAATGCAGCAAACTCAAACTTCACCACCTTTAATTCATTCTCATCTTCAAAGTATCGATTCAAACACTTGCTCCTTTCCATAGAAATTTCATGATCCTGATGTGGAGAGATGCGTTTTGGATTCTTCAAAAGCCATTCAATGGAGTAATACCTAGTTAAAGATAAAAAAAAAAACAAATATAAATGAAACGTGTGTTTTACTAGAAGGGGGAACTAAGGAAAATAGAAAATAAATGTACTTACTTAGGATTTAAGGAATGAGTCAAGCAATGTAGTGGTGTACAATTTTTAGTCCATCGATCAATGAGCTATACCTTCACCTTCTCTATCATTGAATCCCACATTTTATACACAAGATGAAGACACGGCTTATCTGTGTCAGTTACTCATAGCATATTATAAATAGGTGCTATAAATTCAAGGATATAATCAACTTTATCCAACCAAAGATCACTTAGAATCATATCTTTCACCTTTTGAGCTTTTCCAACATCATCCTCCCTATAAGAAGCCCATTGCTCATTAATAGCCATGGCTTAAAGACATCTTTTTATCAACTTCAACCTTTTCAACATTACAACCATTGAAGCAAATCTAGTATCAGCAACTTGGAGTAGTTTTAATGGACAAAATTCATTAAACATTGCCAACCTCATCGAATGGTTTATAATAAAAACACGTATGAAGGATGCATCATCAGCAATATGTGTAATCCAACTACATTCCTCATATGTAACTTCATTCTTTTCAGTGTTTTTTGCTGCACAAATATTCTTCAAAGCTAGATTGAGAGTGTGTACAACATAGGGTGTCCAAAATATTTTAGGATACTTACCTTCAATAAGAGCTCCGGCAGACTTCATCACATTAGCATTATCAGTGATGACTTGGACAACTTTTTCGTGTCCAATCTCTTTTATAACATCCTTCAACACCCCAGCAATATAATGTTTGTCTTTGAACTCACTTGACCCATCAATTGCCTTTATAAACACTGGACCCCCATCTGATATAGCCATAATATTAATAAGAGGCCTCCTTTGTGGATCTAACCTTCCATTAGAAACTATACTTACACCATTTTTAAGCCAAAAGTCCTTAATTGGTTTCAAAAGTCTTTCAACATGAGCTCTTTCTTTTTGCAAAAGTGTTGTTCTCAAGGCATTGTATCCAGGAGGAACATAAACTAGGATGCTATGGGTAGTAGCATATGCATAGGAATTACGATAATATGGGTTCCTTGCAAAGTTAAATGGAAGCTCACCGGTGTAAAACATCCTAGCAATTCTACTATCCAATTCATGTCTAGCATTATTCTGGAATGCTTTCTCTAAAGGAGAATTCCCAGTCATCTTCCTCCTCTTACCATTAACCAGATTTGTACTATCACTCCTTTCTTATCTCCGAAATGGGGAAATAGGTATAGGCCCACGGCCTAGAAGAGATGGGGGTAAGGGAATTTGACTTCTCTGTTCTCTCTCTAACTTATCATTCTCAACTTGATCATGCATTCGCTGCATTACTAGCCTATGGCTCGGTGTTACACCAGGGCATGCTTTAATTCCTTTATTAGGAATTTTTAATAAATGAGCCTTAACCCTAGAATAGGATCCCAAATAAACTACACCACAATAGTTGCACTTAAAGTATGTGTTTCCACCTTTTTTAACAGTAGCACCAGGTGATTTTTCTACTTTATTCACATACTACCAAAGAGGACATTTTGCATTTGGCACTTCTTGAGATGAAGTTTCTATGCTAGTAACTTCATCCATTACAAATTCAATAGATTCAATTTAACCTACAAATAATAACTATTAAGTATTAACTAAATAAATTAATAATAAATCAAACCCAAGTTCACAGATTCACAAATCACAATGAGTAATAAGTAATAACTATTAACTAAATAAAACTAAGATTGAAAACTAAGATTCACAAATCACAGATTCACAAATCACAAATCAAACTAAGATTGAAAGCTTTATATCAATACCTGATTTGAGAATGCGTGAGAGAGAGCTGAAGTTTGAATGAAGTGAGTCAAGTGACTGAGTGGCTGAGTGTCTCACAACCACAAGGGAGACGGAGAGCACTCAGAGTAGAGACAGAGAGGCGGAGAGCACAAAGAGAGTGAGAGATGAGTGACGGAGTGGGAGAGAGCTGATGTTTGGTGTTTGGGTGAAGTGAGATGAAGTAGGGTTTGTTATTAAGTTCAAACAGTGCGTTTTGCACCTTTTTTTTTTTTTTTTTTGAATTTCGGCCTGAATCGGCCGTTTCGGCCGTTTCGCCTGATACAACCAATATGGCCCGAGTCGACCCGATTCAACGCATATCGACCCAAGTTTGAGCCGCGTCGGCAGGAGTCGGCTAAAAAAAAAAAAACCACATGGCAGGACGCGACCCAACGCGCAAGTACAGCTCCTCTAATGCCGCGTCTGTGCTTCCCAGATCATACATCTCCATTTGTTTACACAGAAGGGTTGAATTAAAACTTAAAAATGAGTAGGAATGCTAGTTTGTTCAGATAGGATCAGTGAATCCAAACTACAAACTGTTGTTTGTAAAGAAATTGAAGAGTGTGTGTAGTTTAAAGGAAAGCTTGTATGAAAGAAAAGAGCTTCTAAGTGAGTTAAGGTCTTCGCTTTCAAGTTTCATCTATGCATGGGGGAGGAAAAAGAGAGTTTTAAGTTGCTTAGGGTCTGGGCTTTATCATCTACAAATGGAAAAGGATCATGCTTAGGTCATAATATGTAAAGGAATAAGTGGGTTTGGGCTTTTCATAAGGTTTGGTTTGATTTGGTTTAATTTTCAACAATAGTCCATCTTTTAGATAATAGTAAAAGAAAGTTAACGTGATCTTTTGGGTAACAGTAAAAAAATATAAAATAAAATAATGAGAAGAGGTTAAAAAAACTAAATGCAATATTAGAACGCCACATGGTAGGTCTTGGGTCAGATAGGATCAATGAATCCAAATTGCAAACCGTTATTTGTAAAGAAGTTGAAAAGTGTGTGTAGTCTGAAGGAAAGCTTGTACAAAGGAAAAGAGCTTCTAAGTGAGTCAGGATCTTAACTTTCAATTTTCCTCATGGAGGAGGAGAAAGAGAGTTTTTAAGTGGCTTAGAGTCTGGGCTTTAATCTACACATGAAAAAGAGATCATGCATGGGTCTTAATATGGAAAGGAATAAGTGAACTTGGGCTTTTTATAAAGTTTGGTTTGATTTGGTTTAATTTTCAACAACTGCCCATCTTTTAGATAATAGTAAAAAGAAGTTAACGTGATCTTTCTGTTAATAGTAAAATAATAATAATAATAATAAATAAATAAAACTTAATGAGAAAATGTTAAAAAAGCTAAATGCAATATTAGAGTGCCACATGGCAGGAGCTCATGCACTCTTGCATGAGATCTTTGCTTTTAGATATATACTAGCATTATGCTTGTGTGATGCATGGTTTAATTAAAATTCATATGTAAATAATTTTTTTTTATTAATTTACTTAAAATTAGATAATAAAAATAAATTAATATTTTAATTTTAAGTTATATAATGAATGTATATTGTGTGAGACTTAAGGTATCATAAAATATAAATATATATATATATATATATATATATTGTAGGGACACGATTCTCAAACGGCCCAACGATTACGTTGGGCTCGCACATGAAGGATCCTTCACAATAAAATTTGTAGAGAGTGGGCTTAAAAGGCTAGCGTCTGGTCACGGGGCGCTGGTCCAAACCGGGCTTTAGGGAAACTTAGATAAGAAAAGGCTTTAGCTTGGGTATCCAAGCCCTACAGCTTTGTAACTTGAGGGATTGGACTCCTCGGATCATGTCCGAGGAGCACTAATGTCTTTCTCCGGTTATCCGGCGGTGGGTTTTTCGTGGTGGTGTAAATATATTGTCCGGGCATTTTCATCCCTGGAGTTTTTCCCAGGAAGTCAGATGGGGATCCCCCTGATTAGTTTATCTTCTCTTTTATACTAGCCCACGTTCGCTGTCCTTCGTCCACGTGTAGGGTCAACTTTTCCAGGACTGATATTTGTCCCGTCAATCTAATCCCAGAATTGTGGGGATGGTTAATAAAGCCTAAAAATTAGGTTCTGTTAGGTGTAAAGTCTTATCAGTGAAGGGTATTAAGGACAATTTTCCTGAGATATTTTAGATCTTCTTACGGATTTGTTCTTATAGCCCTCTTTTACCCCTTTTGTCAAGGGAGCTCTAGGCTTGCCGAGGACTAAACCGTCCTCGGCTGCATATCTGGGCCATCCTCGGCCTTATACTTTTAAGCTTGGGCCATAACTTTTTTCAGCTTGGGCTTGCGGATTCCCCACGAGCAAGTGGGCCTGGCCCATAAACTATCGGGCCCCACAATAGCCCCTCAAAACCCTGCTGTCCAACATCTTGGTTGGAAAGGTGGGTTTTGGTAATGCCGAGCCTTTATTAGGGCTCATTCATTTCAGCCCTTGAAGGACGCGGGTAACTCTTCACATGCCCAAGGAATGTACCGGTCTACGAGCTGTTCCCTTAATTTGCGCACGTTGCCCTTATGCCATTTGGGTATTCAAGGCGCGTCTTTAATATCCTCCCTTTACGAGGCCTCCCAGATCTGACGGTTATTGATGGTGTGGGAGAACGAAACGGCGTATTCTTATTTGTAGGTTTCCCTGGGGATCTGAACGTGTTATGTACCCGTTTCTTCGTCCCTTATATAAAGAGAGAAGACAAAAGGTGATTCTCTCATATCTGAATCCCCCAGGCTCTTCCCAGAGTTCACTTCTTCCCTCTGGTTATACCTTACCCAATAATACGTTCACCATAGTAGTCAGCCATGAATAAACCATTCCTTTCCCAGAAACGCCATGTCCTAATAAAGCTTGAGATGGCTCAGTCAAGGCAAGGATGGCGGAGGCTCAAGATTTGTCTCCCTTTCTTTTTAGTCAAAATCCGAAGCAGGGACTCGTCACATCTCACTTTCGGTGTGACTGAGTCAAAAACATCCATTATCACCACCGTCCGCTCTCTCACGAGCATATCTAACATGGCGCCAGCGTGTTAGGAGTCAGGACTGGGGCAGGGACTAAGTGCCCCTGCTTCTTCCTCTCTTCGTTCACTGGCGCCCCCCTTTGCCTCTCCCTCTCTTCTTCTCCTCCTTCCTACTCATGTCCTCCATCTTCTTCATTCATCTCCTCCATCTTCTGCTCATGTCCTCCATCTTCTTTTTCCTTTGCGCTCCTTGATGGCAAGAGCTTGCTGAAGTGCTTCCATGTGTTCCAATTCTTCTTCCTTCTCCTTCGTCTTTTTCTAAAGAAAGTTCTCCTGATATGAGCAGTACCGAGGCAGAGATTGGAGAGACTTTGAAGGCGAGTTTAAAAGACACCTGACTGTTTACTGATCTGTATTGCGGATGCTATTGTTGCTTTAGCAATTCATTTTTTGTATAGGCTTGTTTAAGCCCTTCTTTGTACGTTGTAATAATTTTTCATATTAATAAAAGTTATCGTTATTCTACTTCGCGTGCTCTGTTTATATGTTTTAATAAATTTGCAAACACTACTCGGCACAATAGTATAGCATTTGAATCAACGACAACTAAGGTCAAAATACGTGCTAATAAAAAGATGCCACCATAACTTTAACAGAATTATTTAACATGGCAATGCCGGCCAGGGAGGGACGACACTTACCTCAAAATTAGCCAAGATGAGGACTGAGTATTCGATACGGTGTAAGAAGTAACTATCCGAGGACATGTCATCCGCAAAACGAACAGTTTCCTTAGGCTATTGAATAGGGGGTCATTTTGCCATCTTAACATACTGGCCTTAACATTTTACAGTATTGGAGCGGAGGACTTTCCCGTCCGAGTAGTTGGCGTTCCCATAGGCTTGAGTCCGAGGACCATGCAAGGCCCAGGTTCTGTCCAAAACTTTTTAGAGTACTTGGTTTCCCTCATAGGCTTGGGTCCGAGGACCATGCAATGCCTTGGTTCTGTCCAAAACTTTTTAGAGTACTTGGTTTCCCCATAGGCTTGAGTCCGAGGATCATGCAATGCCTTGGTTCTGTTCAAAACTTTTTAGAGTATTTGGTTTCCCCATAGGCTTGGGTCCGAGGACCATGCAATGCCTTGGTTCTGTCCAAAACTTTTTAGAGTACTTGGTTTCCCCATAGGCTTGAGTCTGAGGACCATGCAATGCCTTGGTTCTGTCCAAAACTTTTTAGAGTATTTGGTTTCCCCATAGGCTTGAGTCCGAGGACCATGCAATGCCTTGGTTCTGTCCAAAACTTTTTAGAGTACTTGGTTTCCCCATAGGTTTCCCCATAGGCTTGGGTCCGAGGACCATGCAATGCCTTGGTTCTGTCCAAAACTTTTTAGAGTATTTGGTTTCCCCATAGGCTTGGGTCCGAGGACCATGCAATGCCTTGGTTCTGTCCAAAACTTTTTAGAGTACTTGGTTTCCCCATAGGCTTGAGTCCGAGGACCATGCAATGCCTTGGTTCTGTCCAAAACCTTTTGAGTACTATCTCTCCCTTTCTTCAGGTATATCACGAGGCGCCGAGCAGGATGTTGCCCTCGGCATCGGCTATTCCTCAGCGTGGGCCATAGTCCCTGGGCCCTTATGCAGAACGGGTCTGGGCCGCGAATTCACTAGGCCCACGAATTAAGAGGTATTTATGCAATCCTTGGCCACGCGGTACTTTCTGATGTCCCAGTGTTCAAGGTGCGCCTTTACGAGGCTCCTTTAATCTTGTGGTTGCAGTTGACGTTGGAAGTTGGGCCAGAGCCATTTTGTCTGTAGTGTTCCTTGGGACGCTGCGTGAGTTGACTGCCACCACCTTGTCTTTTCAAATAAATGGGAGGGAGAGAAAGTCGCTTTATATACACACGGCTCCTTCAGTTTCCTCCCAAATCACAACTCCTATATTCAGTGCTGTCCTCCCTTAACATAGCATGTTTGAGGCGAAGGTTGGGAAGAAAGAACTCTCTCCGCCACAGAAGCGCCGTGTCCTCATGAGACTCAAAATAGTAAGGTATGGGCACAGGAAGCATAAGTTCAAGAGAATACTCCATTTCGATCGAGGGGAGAGGGTGTCTCTCCCTCTTTTAGTCAAAATCCGAAGCAGGTTCTGCTCATGCCAGAGTTTTGGTGTGTCAGAAGAAAGATTCTCCACCGTCAGCGCCTCTGCCTTGTAGCGGGCAAATATTTAGAGAAAGCCCCTCAACTTCCAACTCCCTGCACCTTTCCTTCAGCGGTGTCACGCTCAAGTTGGGTTCTCTCTGAACTCTAGAGCTTCGAGGTTGCGGGCTCCAGGCTGGGTTCTTTTGCTGCCTGAGTTATGGGCATGTAAAAGCACTGAGGAAGAACGAGGTCTTGAAGCAGTAGCCAACCTCTTTTCTGTGCCACCTCCTCGGCTTTGTTTTATATATTTTTCTTGTATCTTCCTACTCAGTTATGCATTGAGCTCTGGCATAAGCTGATTCCAGCTTTTCATTGTACGCTGTACTGTTTCTTTGTTTTAGTAAAAATAGAAATTTATTTACATGTTTTGAGTACTGATCTTTTGGCAACACTACTTTGTGAATGGGTGTGCTCTGTGTGTGTGTTTCTTCAAGAATATTTAGAGCAAGATACATTGAAACACAATCTAACTAACTCTAATTTACCAATACTACCAGGCATTATATTGATAATTCATAGTAAATCAAACTTAGGAAACTAACCGGGGTAGTAGTTGAATATTCTGTGATAAGCACGTGAATACCGTCCAAGACTGATAATCTCTAAATGATCCATGCGAGCAGTCGACTGGGAAGTAGGGAACTTCGATTGTGTTTTTGTGTACTTGGTTTCCCCATAGGCTTGGGTCCGAGGACCATACAAAGCCTTGGTTCTGTCCAGAACTTGTAAGATTTCTTTTTTGTACTTGGTTTCCCCATAGGCTTGGGTCCGAGGACCATACAAGGCCTTGGTTCTGTCCAGAACTTGTAAGATTTCTTTTTTGTACTTGGTTTCCCCATAGGCTTGGGTCCGAGGACCATACAAGGCATTGGTTCTGTCCAAAACTTGTAAGATTTCTTTTTTGTACTTGGTTTCCCCATAGGCTTGGGTCCGAGGACCATACAAGACCTTGGTTCTGTCCAAAACTTGTAAGATTTCTTTTTTGTATTTGGTTTCCCCATAGGCTTGGGTCCGAGGACCATACAAGGCCTTGGTTCTGTCCAAAACTTGTAAGATATCTTTTTAAGTAATTTTTTCTCTATACTTATTTATTTTTCGAAGGTTATCCCCTAGGCCAGGGAGGGGAGAGTTGGCTTGAAGCCGGAAGCCCCTAGAGCTGCCCGCGCCGTTAGCAGTGCAAGGCGTAGCCCCTAGCAGAAGCTTACGTCAGAGCCACAACTGCACGTCGCCGGAGATGGGAAAAACTCGCGAATCTCTGCTTGCTAGAGAGCTGACTCATGCGCCACCCGCGCCAACGCGCAAGCCTCCCCACAGACGGCGCCAATTGTAAGGACACGATTCTCAAACGGCCCAACGACTACGTTGGGCTCGCACATGAAGGATCCCTCACAATAAAATTTGTAGAGAGTGGGCTTAAAAGGCTAGCGTCTGGTCACGGGGCGCTGGTCCAAACCGGGCTTTAGGGAAACTTAGATAAGAAAAGGCTTTAGCTTGGGTATCCAAGCCCTACAGCTTTGTAACTTGAGGGATTGGACTCCTCGGATCATGTCCGAGGAGCACTAATGTCTTTCTCCGGTTATCCGGCGGTGGGTTTTTCGTGGTGGTGTAAATATATTGTCCGGGCATTCTCATCCCTGAAGTTTTTCCCAGGAAGTCAGATGGGGATCCCCCTGATTAGTTTATCTTCTCTTTTATACTAGCCCACGTTCGCTGTCCTTCGTCCACGTGTAGGGTCAACTTTTCCAGGACTGATATTTGTCCCGTCAATCTAATCCCAGAATTGTGGGGATGGTTAATAAAGCCTAAAAATTAGGTTCTGTTAGGTGTAAAGTCTTATCAGTGAAGGGTATTAAGGACAATTTCCCTGAGATATTTTAGATCTTCTTACGGATTTGTTCTTATAGCCCTCTTTTACCCCTTTTGTCAAGGGAGCTCTAGGCTTGCCGAGGACTAAACCGTCCTCGGCTGCATATCTGGGCCATCCTCGGCCTTATACTTTTAAGCTTGGGCCATAACTTTTTTCAGTTTGGGCTTGCGGATTCCCCACAAGCAAGTGGGCCTGGCCCATAAACTATCGGGCCCCACATGTATATATATATGTATATAAAATTGTATAGAAGATGGTAGAAATACCTTAAAAATATATATAAAATGATTTTCAATAATAAATTGAACTTTAAGGCTCAATTAATCACATGTATTTAAATGGATAAACCTTGAATTTTATAATTAGAAACTATCAAAAGCAACAATTGAAATTATATTTAAGTGGAAACCTCAATTAAATAATTAAGAACAATCTAAATTAATAAATATTTAAATTTTTGAAGTAGAGAGACTAACATGAGAATTTAATTTTTGTCCTTGAAAGAATGAGAGAAGACCTAATTTTATTAAAAAAAAATAATAGCTAAATGTTTTTTTAATAATACATGTTACTAATTTTTTTTTCCTATATCATGATTAGATGGATTAGATGAAGAATTTGAGAAGGATTAGATTACACTATGTTGCTGCATTTTTTTTTTATAATACATGTGGCTTCTTCTTTTTTAATAAACGTTGCTACATTTTTTTAATTATATAAATATATATATATATATATATATATATATGTTTTCTCTTACGTGTAGTATAGTAATTAAATAATTATTAGATGGATCAAATGAAGAATTTGAATTGTAATTAAATTAAGATATTTATCTACTTAAAAATTGTAGAAGAAAAATTATATATATACTTTTTAAAAATTATAAATGTTTTCTTTTACATGTAGTATAGTAATTAAATAAGGATTAGATGGATCAAATGAAGAATTTGAATGGTAATTAAGTTAAGATTTTTATCAACTTAGAAATTATAGGAGAAGAAAAATTATATATTTTTTTTTATAATACACGCTGCTGTTTTTTTTTTTTTTTTTAATAATACATGTTGCTACCTTTTTTTTATATATAAATGTTTTCTTTTACATGTAGTATAGTAATAAAATAAGGATTAGATGGATCAAATGAAGAATTTGAATTGTAATTAAATTAAGATATTTATCAACTTAGAAATTATAGTAAAGAAAAAATACTTTAAAATATATAAAAGAATTATATATAAATTTTAAAAATATATTTTTTTGATAATATAATTAAATTTAATAACAAATAAAATAGTAAAAATATTTTAAAGATTATGGCAAGTTTTAAATTTCTAAAAGCTTTTAGTAGTAAACGGGCCGAGCTTTGCACAATTTTGGTCATAAACTTATAACATGAATAATTTTATTGAGAAACACTAATTAATGATTGAAGAGAAATGTTGTACCCGGTCGAACTAAGGCATAACTTTTACTTATTCAAATAAAAATTAAGGTAAAGTAGGGTAAGGAACAACAAATAATAATTATAACATATCAGCATAATAATATTTATATTTAATTATAATGAAGTGCTTGCATCTCAAAATGTCAAATTAATATCATCACTAAACATACTAAGATGTTTATGTTAATTAATGTAAATGAGCATAAAATTAATATCAACATCTAACACCCTACTATTACATGAATTATGATTAAAATTGACCTAATATTTTTACTTTAATCCCAAGCAATCATCTAGAATTTACAAATTAAAACTACCAAATTTATAAAATTAAAAAAAAAAAAAATTGAAAGCAAAATTCACAATAACACACACATAAATATATAGACACAAAGAAACTTTGAATTCAATAATTACAAACAATATTAATTTCTAAACATTAAAAAAAATCTGGAATTAGAGTTAAAGTAAAGATACTCACATGAAAATTGAATTAACTTTGACATCAAGGGGAAGGCAGCGAAGTCATAGAGATTTCACATCACCTAAAATATCCATTGTTTTTACATCACTCTTTTTATATTTAATCAATTTTCTGCCTCCATTCTTTGTGGAGTGATGTTCATTATCATGGTTTTGGATGCTCAAATCTTGGTCTCATGGCTACCTGTGGGATCTACACATATTGAAAAACAGATCTTTCAAAAAGTGAATAAGATTTTTGTTAAAATTAATCTATTAGTTTTCTTGGAAGATATATACAATTGATTCTGAAGACCATAATAAGCATAAAAATTAGATCAAAGTTAACAAAAATAACTTAAACAAAAGGCAACCCGCACACAAAACATATTCAATTTGATGAAAAAATAAATAAAGAAGGGGATTTTATGGAAAAACAAAAAGAAGATGGCAAATACATACATGCAGCCATACATCAAGAAACCGTCTGTGGGATCTACACATATTGAAAAATAGATCTTTCAAAAAGTGAATAAGATTTTTGTTAAAATTAATCTATTAGTTTTCTTGGAAGATATACAATTGATTCTGAAGACTATAATAAGCATATAAATTAGATCAAAGTTAACAAAAATAATTTAAACAAAAGGCAACCCGCACACAAAACATATTCAATTTGATGAAAAAATAAATAAATAAGGGAATTTTATGGAAAAACAAAAAGAAGATGGCAAATACATACATGCAACCGTACATCAAGAAACAAAATATACCAAACCATACATATACCCCCACTTTTATATTAGATAATTTTAAGTTGTGAAGTAGTTGATAACTTGATATGAACATAAAGAAAAAAGGATATATACCCCCACTTTTTCTTTCTTTCTTTTTTTACCTTATCCCAAAAAAATAGTTAATGTTATTAGATTGTCATTAGATTTTTTTTTTTTTTTTTTAGTTCACGTTAAAGTTAATAAATATTAGCTATTTTTTAGTTATTTATTCTAAAAGAAAAAAAAATTTGAGAAGAAAAAATAATACTTTTAAATTTGTTACTTTATTATTAGGAAATAAATGATATAAGATAAATGTTTATCCAAAAAAAAAAAAAAACTAACGTAAGCTAGTAAAATTGTTACATTATAAAATTTTAAAAAATAAAAATAAAAAATGAAGAAGAAGAAGAAGTTCATTAGAACACTCATGTTACTTTATCCAAAGAAGTTGATAAAGATCAAAAACTTTTTGTTTTTATTTAAAAACTTAAGTGGATGAATTTATTGAAAAATCTAAAAATGTGAAAAAAATTCTGCACATTGGTGAAATCACTTGGCGCAGCCACAACTTCTAAGCCCAAAATTTTATAAACCGTACGGTAGGAAAAGGGAAAAATATACCAAACCATACATATGCCCCCACTTTTATATTAGATAATTTTAAGTTGTGAAATAGTTGATAACTTGATATGAACATAAAGAAAGAAAGGATATATACCCCCACTTTTTCTTTCTATTTTTTTACCTTATCCCAAAAAAATAGTTAATGTTATTAGATTGTCATTAGATTTTTTTTTTTTTTAGTTCACGTTAAAGTTAATAAATATTAGCTATTTTTTAGTTATTTATTCCAAAAGAAAAAAAAAATTGAGAAGAAAAAATAATACGTTTAAATTTGTTACTTTATTATTAGGAAATAGATGATATAGGATAAATGTTTATCCAAAAAAAAAACTAACGTAAGCTAGTAAAATTGTTACATTATAAAATTTAAAATAAAAAAATAAAAAAAAGAAGAAGAAGAAGAAGAAGAAGTTCATTAGAACACTCATTGTTACTTTATCCAAAGAAGTTGATAAAGATCAAAAACTTTTTGTTTTTATTTAAAAACTTAAGTGAATGAATTTATTGAAAAATCTAAAAATGTGAAAAAAATTCTGCGAATTGGTGAAACTACTTGACGCAACCACGACTTATAAGCCCAACTTTTATTATATATATATATATATATATATACTAGTTAAAGGCCCTTGCGTTGCACGGTTTTATCATAAACTCATATAATATATATTTTACTTGATAAACAATAATGAAATAAATAACTATTATAATAACAAAAGTAATAACATGTATTGGCATAATAATTATCAAACATAAAATGATAATAACTAAAAATATATATATATATACCATAGAAGTGAACCGCAATATAGGCATTCAAATGTTGGTTTTCCAAAGTTCCATGCTTGAAGAGACATTCCTGTTTATAATTTTTAATTAGATTATTAAAAATGAAATGTTTTTTATAAATATAGAAAAAATTTAATTATAGAAAATATATACATTATTATTTGATTCTTACTTCTTGTTAAACTATTGATGTCATTAGTGTCACAGCTTCTAGAGATTTGTGGATCTTCATTAACACATTCTTGACCTGCTAAAAAAGTGTACAAAAAATTAACAAAAATATGATGAAATTTGAGTTGAGTAACCTTTGTCATATGATGGCATCGTTTGTGGATTGACAGTCTCTTTACGCATTTAAGTTGGAGTCTATATAGAATTATGAAATTTTTTTAAAAAATGAAAATAAATTTTGTAAAGATAAATAATATTGAAATAAAAAACACATGATTAACTTCATATGAAAATAAAAATTATTATGAAATAAATGTATGATCATATTCATTACCTTCATATGGTTTTTGGTGGCTGAATTTGTAGCTCTTTTTCGCCGTTCATTCATAATGGATGTTCGTCTTAATCTTGAACATCTTGTTATTTCAATGTTGTTTAACTTCTAATCAAAAAAGAAAAAAGAAAAAAAAAACATTGTTTAACTATTTAAAGCAAAGTAAAAAATTTATGTGTTGCAAACAAAGACTTTATTATTCAATAATTTTAGAGGAGAAAAAAAAAAAAAAAAAAAAAAAAAACTTCCTTAAAATCCTAGTTTTTTGAAATATCCATAATCTACGTGGATAGGATGTTTATGAAATAAATGTAAACAATTCAAGCAGATGGGTTTGTAATTTGATAAAAATTATTATGTAAAATTAATGTATGACTATATTGGTTACCTTCAATTGTTCATTGCTTATATGGTCTGTTGCAAGAATAGCTGATGATTCTTGAATAGTGATTTTTTGTCTTTTGTTGGCTAAATCTATAGATTTTGATTGCCGCAAATTCATAATTGATCTTTGTCTTAATCTTGCAACTCTTGTTATTTCAGCATTGTTCAACTATTTTTTTTTAAAAAAAAGACTTCCTTAGTAGCCTTGTACATTGGAATATTCATAATTTACGCGTTTAGGTTTTACTTGAAATCAAAAAATTAGTGTATAACTATATTGGTTACCTTCAATTGTTCATTGCTAGTATGGTCTATTGCAAAAATAGTTGATGATTCTTGAATAACGATTCTTTGTCTTTTGTTGGCTAAATCTACAAATCTTGATCGTCGTAAATTCATAATAGATCTTCCTTTTAATCTTGCAACTCTTGTTATTTCAGCATTGTTCAACTATTTAACTAAAAATAAATAAATAAACAACTATAATATACACAACCAAACTAACATTTTGTATATTTGTAAGACAAATCAAGTCAATGTAAATTGTAAAGTGAAAAAAATACTTGCCTTTAGTTCAGTAGTGGTGATGATTTCTTCCATGTAAGTAATCTTCTATTGTAATTTAGAGACAACTCTGAATCATCTTTTTCTTTTGAGAGAGAGAAAGAGAGGAACTTTTTGAAAGATTTTTTTTTTTTTTGCCGTATTTGATGCGGAATATAGTATTCCAATTGTGATCAAATTCTTATTTATTTGTCTTAGTATTATCTATTTGAAATTGGTATTTGAGAATCAACGCATGACATGCTTAGTAATATGATTATTTCACAAACAGATGGTGACTATGAAAGCAATTAGTAATTTAAACACGAGGACAGAATTATGTGCCGTCTCATTTGGGATTACTTGACGAATTGACCCATGAGTCTGTTCTGTTTAGAAGTTCTCGCTTTTTCTCCTGGCCATAGATTCCATACTAACGGGGAAACTCGATTGTGTTCAACTTCAAGCTAAAACTTCCCATTTTCAAAGACATTTCTTTAGCATGGTCCAATGGGATAAAAAAGAGCTTAGGAAAAAAAAAAGGGATAAAGAGGAGAAAAAAAGTTACAATGATTTATAGGTCAATTATTGTATATTGTATAATATGCATGGTTCGGATATTTGGTTATTAGTAAAACAATTTTTTTTTTTTTAAATGTTTGCTTGATAAGTGGTAGATTTATTTATTTATTTATTTGTCTTAGTATTATCTATTTGTAATTGGTATTTGAGAATCAACGCATGACATTTTTTTTTGGTTATATGTATAAACGTGTAGTATAGTAATTTAAAAAAAAAGAAAGTTTTACCAAAAAAAAAAAAAAAAAGTTGCACAATTCTTTACCTCTTGAAACCTTGCTTCTGATAAAGAAACCTCAGCAAGAAGTCTGGTTTAGTATTCATCAAATCCTTCTTTTTAGCACTATTTGTCTGCTGGTCTCCTAATACTGCTGGGTTTAGTATTCCAATTGTGATCAAATTCTTCTTCTTTTTTATTTATTTATTTTTCATAGGATTGTCTATTTAGTTTTATTCAGTTATTATCCACTTAAAAATTATAGTTGAAGAAAAATTATATCCACTTAGAAATTATAGTTGAAAAAAACTTATATATTTTTTTTCTTAAAATCTAAAAATTTAAGAAAATTTCTGTAATTTGGTGTCGCCACTTGGCCCAATCACAGTTTCTAATCCCAACTTTTATTATATATAATATAATATGATATGATGATATATATATATATATATATATATTCACACGTGGAGCTGAACACAAATTGAGCATAGCGAGGGCAATCTTTATTCCTGAAGTGTATGCACGAGTATAATTCTAAGAGAGTATTTCCGGAACATAATCCAATTCACTTTATACAATACTTGACGTGCCATAAGGCCCATAACCTAATTTCACTTGTACCAGAAAACTTTTTTCTTTTTCTCCATTGTGTTTCCTTCCTGGAAAGTTCATCACTTGACTTCCAAATAGTTTTTCGTCTAGTCAATCTTATTAATTGTTTTCTAACCATTTTCTACGCAACCTGACCTTTCAATGCTTTTGTGATATCTCGGAAATTAGAGACCAGGTAATACCAAAACCTTTATTAATTGTTCTCTAATATTTATATCATTAACAAGAGGCAACACATGTAATGTGATAGTTAAACATGCGCGTATACACGGCTCGTATTGCCCCACACATACATTTACAATCGTCTAAATCATTACATTAATTAGTACATGCAGCCTAAACTCGGCACATTCATATACAGAAAATTTAAAATAAGCGATACATGTTACATTTTCAAAATATGCAAAACGAACAGCCAACCCCAATCTGGTTCTAATTAAGCATCTTGATATGGGGTATGTGGGTATGGATTTAATTGGGTATGCATCATGAAAGAAGTCACATACAACCTATATTTAAATTGTAGGAAAATTTTCACTTTGATAGTCATCAAATTCAGCACATCCCAGTCTGATCAGCTTCTGGTTAGAGTAAAATTGGCCTGTAAGTGAATTAATCCCATCTTCAATTCTCTCCTTCTCTCCTTCCAAGAAAATAGACAAAAATATATAAATCTTATTAAGCCATCAGATTTGAACATTCTCTCGTGGAATTTAAGGACTTCTAACATGTAGACTGGGATGCCAAAAGTTTCACTTTCATACCACTGGAAATATCTCCACCTCTCTTTGCTATTAAAAGTAAACTAGATCATGAGGCATGACATGTGAAACATAAAAACCAAGCATGGCAAAAATTCTAAAGTCTCCTCTTCCTTTCCTTCACATTTTGTTGCTCTTCTTACTTTCACTAAAGACCACAGCATCACCTGCAACACAAGCAGGAGCTCTTATCCAATGGAAAAACAGCCTCCTCCCTTCTTCTTTTCTCAGTTCATGGTCCTCTACCAACCATACCAACCTTTGCAAATGGAATGGCATTGTCTGTGACTCAACCGGAGCAGTCTCCGAAATAATCATCTCTGGCGCCAAACTCAATGGAACACTAGCCCAGTTCAACTTCACTCCATTTCTTGATGTCACTCGCTTTGACCTCAGCAACAACAATCTCAGCGGACCTATACCTTCGGAAATAGGCCAGTTAACAAAGCTTCAATACGTAAGCTTACTCAACAACTATCTTACTGGTACAATTCCCTATCAGTTCAGAAATCTTCAAAAGGTATGGCACTTAGACCTTGAATCAAACTACTTAGAAACACCTGACTGGTCTAAGTTCTTGACCATGCCTTTGTTGACCTGGCTTAGCTTTGGTTTTAATCAGCTCACTTCTGGGTTCCCAGTATTTATACTTTATTGCCAAAACTTGACTTACTTGAATTTGGCCCAGAATCAGTTGAATGGAACAGTACCAGAAATGGTATTTACCAATCTTGACAAGCTTGAGTACCTTAATCTAACTCACAATTTGTTCCAGGGACCAGTGTCCCCAAACATTACCAAGCTTTCCAAACTCATAGATCTTCGTCTAGGACGAAACAAGTTCAGTGGTGTAATTCCTGAAGATATTGGGTCAATTTCCAATCTTCAAATTGTAGAACTGTACAACAATTCATTTGAAGGAAAAATTCCTTCTTCAATTGGTCAGTTGACAGAGCTCTCGTATCTTGATGCTAGATGGAATTCCTTGAATTCTACAATTCCTTCTGAGCTAGGCTTTTGTACTAAACTCACCTACTTGTCCCTGGCTTCCAATTCACTCACTGGGGAAGTGCCTTTGTCTTTAACCAACTTGACCAAAGTTACCAAATTGGGTTTATCTGAAAATAACCTTTCCAGTAAGATCTCACCGTACTTTCTCAGCAATTGGACAGAATTAACCTCGTTGCAGCTTCAGAACAATCTTTTCACTGGAAAGATTCCACTGGAAATTGGCCTGTTGACCAAGCTCCAACTTCTTTTTCTGTCCAATAATATGTTCACAGGTTCAATTCCCTCTGAGGTAGGTAACTTGAAAGATTTGACAGAACTAGACCTATCAAACAACCGCCTGTCCGGTCCAATTCCTCTAGCACTGTGGAACCTCACAAACCTTCAGACCTTACAACTTTTCTCAAACAATCTCATTGGCACAATCCCACCAGCAATTGGAAATATGACTTCGCTGCAGATTATTGATCTCAGCACTAACCAGCTATACGGGGAACTGCCAGAAAACATCTCTCACCTCAGTAATTTACAGATCATATCTCTTTTCACCAATTACTTCTCGGGTAATATTCCGAGCGACTTTGGGAAATTTAGTCCTTCTCTAAGCAGTGTTAGCTTTTGTAACAACAGCTTCTCAGGAGAACTGCCACCTGAATTGTGTAGCGGCTTCCTTCTTCAACATTTCACAGTGAATAGTAACAACTTCATAGGTCCATTGCCTGAGTGCTTGAGAAATTGTTCGCTACTAGAGAGGGTGCGATTTGACGGGAACAACCTCAATGGCAACATCACAAATGCATTTGGGGTTCATCCAAATCTTTATTTCATTTCTCTTAATGACAATCAATTTATTGGCAAAATTTCACCAGAGTGGACAAAATGTGAATCTCTAACCACTTTAGAGATGGGGAGAAACAGAATTTCGGGTGAAATCCCTGCTGAGCTTGGGAGGTTGCCTCAATTGCACTCTTTAATTCTTGACTCAAACGAATTGTCTGGGCAAATTCCAGTTGCATTGGGAAATCTAACCCTGTACAAGCTCAATCTGAGCAAGAATCTTCTGACAGGAGAGGTTCCTCAAAGTCTAGGCAGTTTGGGTCAGCTTGAAGAACTGAATTTGTCTAAGAACAAGTTAACAGGGAACATACCAAAAGAGCTTGGGAATTGTGGGAGATTATTGAGCTTGGACTTGAGCAACAATAACATATCGGGTGAAATACCGTCCGAACTTGGTAACTTAAATGCATTGAGCATCTTGTTAGACCTCAGCAGCAATTCACTCTCAGGAATGATTCCTTCAAACCTTGCAAAGCTTACACGATTGGAGAGCCTTAACATTTCACATAACCTGCTCTCAGGGGAAATCCCCGCATCATTTATCAGCATGGTTAGTCTAATCTCCACCTCAATTGATTTTTCTTATAACAAGTTAACAGGTAAAATCCCAACTGCTAAAGTTTTCGAAAAAGCACCTGCAAAAGCTTACATTGGAAACTCAGGTTTGTGTGGAAATGCAGCAAAACTAAGTACTTGTTACACAGATTTCACAAAGCAAAAGCATTCTAGTACACTACTAATTGCTGTCCTCATTCCGGTTTGTTGCCTCTTATTGCTTGCAAATATTGTTGCTGGATTCATAATAATTTACCGTAAAACTAAATTTCACTATGAAGAAAACAGAAGAATTGGAGAGTCCCATGTCAGCTCTGAGTCATTGATATGGGTAAGAGAAGGTGAATTCACATTCGGGGATATTGTGAAGGCCACTGAGGACTTCAATGTGAAGTACTGTATTGGAAATGGTGGATTTGGAACCGTTTACAGAGCAGCATTGCCAACAGGTCAAATTGTCGCTGTTAAAAGGCTCAACATGTCACACTCCACTGACATAACAGCAGTCAATCGCCAGAGTTTTGAGACTGAGATTCGTGTGTTGACAGAAGTTAGGCACCGGAATATCATTAAGCTTTATGGGTTCTGTTCCATGAGGGGGTACATGTACTTGGTCTATGAATATGTAGAGAGAGGCAGTTTGGGAAATGCATTGTATGGGTTGGAAGGGAAAGCGGGGCTGAACTGGGACACAAGGGTGAGAATTGTGCAAGGTGTGGCTCATGCAGTTGCTTACTTGCACCATGATTGCTCTACACCAATTGTGCACCGAGACATAACTGTGAATAACATATTGCTCGAGTCTGAGTTCGAGCCACGACTCTCAGATTTTGGCATTGCAAGATTGTTGAACCCAGATACGAGTAACTGGACGACAATTGCTGGGTCTTACGGCTACATGGCTCCAGGTAAGCTAACAATCTAACTTCTACATGTTCCCGAAAAGAAAAGAAGGCTTCTCATTAGTACTAGCCACGAACCTGGGCCTTGAGCATTACTATAATTATTTTATGGTGGTTTTATTATATATATAAATATATATATATATATATATATTTTACAATTTAAATTAATTTAATAAAGAGTAATGTATTTTATAATCATATTTTTATTTATTATAGGAACAATCATAAATTATAAATATAAATTTTGTCGTACCAAAATAAAAACAATACAATTTTTTCCAGAAATTCAAAAGGCAAGTTAACGAAAATATTCATTTTTTAATAAAAGTTATTTATAACATTTTGTGAATTATTAAAAAGAATATAAATTTGGAAATTATTCTTTTAGTTTTAAACAAACTTTCTCAAACCTTATTTTTTTCTACCTACCATCCAAAACATTGAAAAATGTAAATAAGAAAATTAATAAAACTTAACAATGATTAATTGGACCAATTAGGAAAACAATTTGTTGTAATTTCATCCACCCAAAACATATTATCAAATAAACAATTATTAGCAAAATCTAAGAATTAAATTTCTATATATGCATTGTTATAAAATAATAATAAAATTGCAAAAGCTAAAATTTGTCACCCATCCGATTATTTTTGTTTGGTTAACCTTTACTTTTCTCTAAATAAATGGCATTATAGTGTACTTCTAATACAATTATTAAGAGTACTTTGTCCACCACAAAGGATTAAAGAATATACAGAAATTAGTAATGTCTCATAGTTTAACATTTAAATTTAGCACTATAAAAAAGCATGCTATATAATAGAAGAAATATCAATTTACAATAAATATCAAATTATCTAAATCATGCTATGTAATAGAATAATATTATATTTTTATATGCTATAGTCAATTCTCTGTAACGCAATAAGATTGCATTTAATAATGATAATAATAAAAAACAAAACTAAATCGCATTAACCCAAAGTAAAGTTTTAAAAAATATAAAAAATTATCAACATAAAGCAAATATGCAAGAAAAATAAAAAATCCACAAAAAATTCAGAGAGAGAGAGAGAGAGAGAGAACTTTTTTGTTATGAGGGAAAACTATACATAGAAATTTATAGTAAGAAAGTATGAATAAGAAAAAACAAAATAAAGGAAGATGAAGGGAAAGAGAAAGAATGAAATTTATTTAGAGGGTAGTGGGGAGATGAAAAGGTAAGGAAGAGAAAAAGGTTGGAGAAGTAGTGGGAAGATGAAACGGTAAGGGAGGGAGAAAGGTTGGAGAAGTGTAAATATTAAAAAAAATAAATGTTTAAAACAATTATAGGAAAATTGGAAAAAATAAAATAAAATAAAAGATAATGATGTGAACGCTGATGTGACTCAACTGGAGCGTAATAAAAATAAACGCTATGCTTTAGCTTTTAGAAATATATAGATGAATTTTTTTTTTCATCCTTTTGCCAAATGCTTGTCTTTCCATGTTCACTTGTTAACTTTGATTAGTTTCAAATGTATTTCTTTCTTCTTTCATTTGTTAACTTTGATTAGTATCATAGATGTTTTAGATGGCAACGTTTCATTATGGGATTGAATTTGTTTTTATGAATGTGCAGAGCTTGCGCTTACAATGCGATTAACAAATAAATGTGACGTTTATAGCTTTGGGGTGGTGACATTGGAAGTTATGATGGGAAGGCACCCTAGGGAGATCCTATCTTCCTTGTCATTAAAGTCGAGAACAGCGACACCGGTTTCAGAAACTACAGAATTTCTTTTAAAGGATGTTCTAGACCAAAGACTCCCACCACCCACAGGCCAAACAGCAGAGGAGGTGGTGTTTGTAGTGACCATAGCCTTAGCATGTGTGCGTGACACTCCAGAGGCACGACCCACCATGCGTTTTCTGGCACAAGAACTATCAGCTCAAACCCAAGCTTGCCCGTCCTACCAACTCGACAATATAACGATTAGCAAGCTTACAGGGCATCAGAAATAGTACAAATTGGAATCAAAGCTTGAGTAGTGATCACTGATTAGTGGATGGATGAGGTACTGCCAGGCCTGGAATGGATTGTTCAAGATGTTTAATCCCATTCTAGCTTCTAGTTCTAGGTAGGAACTAGTAAATGAGAATGTTGTACCTTGAGGTCCCTAGTACAATAAGCATTTTTTTTTCTTTTTTCTTTTTTTTTTTAAGTTTTTTAATAATATGTGGGGCTGACCACAAATTGAGCACTAGTGAGGGCAATTTTGATTCCTAATATATGTATTCACATGTATACTTCTTAGATAATATTTCTTGTACATAATCTGATTCACTATGTATACAATACATGTCATAACCTAAATTCACTTGTACCAGAAAACCTTTTTCTTTTTCTCCATTGTCTTTGCTACTTAGAGCCAAAGAGTAGTTGAAAAAGAGGTAGAGACAAATAAGAAAATGAATTCTGATGAAACTGAGAAAAGTGTAAATATTATCAAGATCCTAATGAAATAGTGATGAAACTGAGAAAAGTGTAAATATTATCAAGATCCTAATGAAATAGGAGTTGATGGAAAAGGACAATGGTAGGAAGCATCAAGAAATTGAAAACCAAATGTACACGGCTCAAGCAAAGAGCAAGGCAATGCAGATTTCTATTGGTACCAACTCTTATCTTTTATTGATTGGTATTGAGAAAATTCTATAATGGAAGACATGGTTAGGCCTACCATAGCCACTTTCTTTGCACTTACATAGGCTTGGACATTTGATCTTGGGGGACCAATTTTTAGTTTCAATCAATGCAAGTACAAAATAAGGATTGGCTTTAAGGGATCTCTTTTTTTCTCCCCCCTACCCCTACCTCATAATATATATTTTGTTTGACTTTGTATTCTTGGAATGAATTGTCCTCTTTGCAATGTAAATTGGGGAGTTACAGTAAGAATCCTATAATAGTGAAGAGGTGTTTTGTATTTTCCTCATTATGTTTCATTTAAATATATTTCATGCATAAACACAAATTAAGAGTGATTTTATAATCTCCTAAAAAAAGGAAGTTTATAAAAAATAATAATAATAATAGGGAAGTATTTTTTTTTTTTTTGTCTTTTTCTTTTTTGACAGAAGTATTTAGTTTTTTATTAATCGTCTATAGAGTCATCATAATATTTTTATAATATCATATTTATGATTAGTTGGCTTAAGGAGCTATCATGGAGTTTTTATGATACATGTTTACATTATTAGAGAATGATATTGGTAGGATTAAACACCTAGTGAAAAATAGCAATTTTCTAAAAATAGAATATTTTATTATTATTACTTTTGCATATTCTACCATGAATAAGAATTAAAGTATCCCGCACATTGCGCAGGTTATATGCTAGTCTATATCTTTATATATCTAAAAGCTGAAGCGTAACATTTATTGTTGTTACGCTCAAGTTAAGCCACATCAACACCACATCATCGTTTATTTTCTTTTTTTAATTTTTAATTTTTTTTATTTACCAATTGACATTTATTAAGCATCTCTTTAAATGCAGGTGTTACTCTATTTCCAACTTTACTATGTGTCTCTTCATTAGCCCAGACTTTTCAGATGTCGCTATTATATGGAATTCTAATAGTCACTGGTAGAATGCGCCACAAACAAACCAACATGAGGACACTGACCAGTGGAGTACTCAAGAAAAACCCCTAACCTAGCAAAGAAGAAGGAAATCGAGGGGCACTCTTGGCTAAGGAATTCAAAACTAACCATCAAAACGTAAAGAAAAGAGACCTTACCAGGAAGATTTAAAGTTGTGTGGATCCTTTTTTGGACAGTACCTAGGCCTAAGTAGAAACAAGGATCCTAGGCCCTTTACTTGTTGTTTTGGTGGATTGAGCTTGGTTCACCGCAACTAAATGAGATTGATTACAAATCAAGTTGTGCGCAAGTCACATAAAACTCCTCAAGACGAAAAGGCGATTCCTCCTAAGCAATAAAATACCATTATAAGTGTTTTAGTGTCATAAAATGACCCTTTACTCTTACGAAACAAGTAAAATAATTATTCATAATATTCACAATGAGAAAGAGATTGAAATAGAATATTTAAAGCTTATCTTTTATTGTATAAACATTTAAAAGAGTTCATTCACTTGGTACGCCGAACGTACTGTCGTGGTACCTCGGATGTACTGTCATGGTACCCAGAACATACTAGGCCTGTAATCCCAGAATGCTGATTCTCTGAACTATATGATCTTTCTCCATGCTTATTATGCAATGGAGTTTTTTGTCTTTTCCCTTTACCTTTATAGGTCCTACATAAGAACACACTATACAATACACATATCTTCAAATAATTGTTAGTTTCTTAGATTAAGATATGCATTTTAATGCATATACATATATGTAAATGAATTTCATGAGAATGAATCAGCCACGAGGATCCTGGCTCCAATTTTCATAGACTTAGTGCTTTTGCACAAGACTTGTGAGATTTGGAACTCAAGTCCAAGTAGTTTTGCTTGGGCATTGCCTTCCAAGATAGTCAAGTGAAGAGCATTTTGTGGGAGAGAATGAAATCTGATGTGTGCATGCTTTTGGCATATGTTTCTTTGAAGGCTAAGTGATATTTTGAATCATCTCAAGGATATGGGACGAATTCCTACTCCTTGGCTCTCTCTTGTTTTGCCCCTTTTTTTCTTTCCCCTCCCTTGCTAGGCTCCTAAAGTTCTAAGAATCTATCTTTCAACCTTTGAAATCTCCCTCTGAATACCCATTTTTCTCCCCTCCCTTTTTCTACTATGCCTTAGTATTCCTTTTATAATGGACATGGTCTGGTACCCTAGGCAAGGACATCCCTGGTCTGCTGGGTAAAACTATATACTCTAGAACCTGAAAATGTGCATTGGGCAGAGGTTTAGCTTATTTAGGCAATTGTAACTCAAAATGTGCATTTGGCTTTAGCTATAAATAAAAGATTCCTTTTTGGAAAGTCAAAGGAATGGGTGGGCTGCTCAGTGTACTGGATGACAGTTTTAGTTGAAAATGACAATTGAGAGGAAATTGTGGGGAGGTGTCATGCATATGGGGGAACTGAGTTTTCCATTGGTTCATGCATTCCAAGCAAATATATAAACCAAGGGAAACTTTCGGGATCCTCCTTTCACCAAAAATCACTCCCCTACCCATCAAACCATTCCTCCCTTACTATCCATTCCGAATCCCACAGGCTTGGACCATGGGTTACAAAGATAATACCTAGTTTTTGCTGGATTTTTAATAGCTTTTTGCATACATCTTGGTTTTCCCGTGTGTTTGCCAAGGTCCTCTTCAAAAGGACACATCAAGGACCTAGGGCCTTGAGCTCTTCTTGCTGCATATCCTCTAACCGAGATCCTTGCTACATGTCCTCTAGCCTAATCGAGATCCTCTTCTTTTTTCTCTATTATTATTATTATTTCTTTCTTTTTTCCTTCTTTTTGGGACTTTAGGCCTTCATGGTCCTTCTTAACTTCATGAATTAAGCCTTCTTTTGTTAAGACTCATGGTCTTTCTTTACTTTTCATGGAATGGGCTTTCTTGTGAAATTTTGGTCCTCAACAAAAGTATAGATGTTTCTCAGTGCTTTGAAGTTCAAACCAAATAGGCGGAGGAACTTCATGAATTAAGCCGTCTTTTGTTAAGACCCATGGTCTTTCTTTACTTTTCATGGAATGGCCTTTCTTGTGAAAGTTTGATCCTCAACAGAAGTATAGAAGTTTCTCAGTGCTTTGAACTTCAAACCAAATAGGGTGGAGGAAGAGGAACAGTTTTCCTAAAAAAGAAAAAACTGAAATTAAAGTACGCCAAAATCAAGGCAATTTTGCACATGCCACAAATAGAGAATAGACACATGGTTCTTTCCTGTGAAGCAGTCGTTTCGCATTTAAGATCGAAGCGAAGTTTTGGGAATCGGGAAGATACGAACCGTCACGACTAGTCACATTCCTATGATCGTCCAAAGTCTTGACGACAAAGGAATGAGGGGGCAACTGACGAGTATTAGTTAAAGGTTGTCCAATGTAAGGACGACCCCAACTGCATCTAAGTTGGGGACAAGAGAAACAAAGAAAGGTCGTCCGTATAAACAAGATGAGCCTAGGCGTATTAAAATCAAGGGTTAATTCCATCATGCCAGTTGACAACGGGTAAATGCGTCAAAATGGTTACAGAAGCAACGATGAGCCAACGGTCACTTGTTACACATTAAATAGAAACTTCCTTGCCATTAAATGCTGCATTTCATTCAGGAGAAAAATGCCTAGAGGAGCATTAACAAGCATAAACGGCTCGCCAAAAAGCAAACTATAAAAGGCAATGGAACCAGGGTAAGGTTTTTTCATGAAAAACTCAAAAAACAACAATTATACTATCTATTGAGAGCCATAAGCTGACTTAAGCATCTGAGTGTTCTCCACTAGCACCACACCAGTGAAGTTTCCTTGCTCTTCTTTTCTTAATAACAGGTATCGTAGCTCGTCCATCGGCATTGACGAGGAGCATACTAACGAGGTCAATTTCTAGCTTCATCAGAAATTATGAGACACATTGAATTAATTATGAATATTGTGGGATTCTTTGTGTGCAAAATATGTTGTTTTTATTTTCTTGAATTTTCCATAATTGTTTGCATGATTTTTTAGATAATAATTCTTAAGTAATTATGAAAACTGTGAATGTAATTGTCATGAAAATCAACATTGATATAATAAGGAACGAAACGACTTTTTCTGAGAGCCCAGTCTCTCCTTTCTCTCTCGGCGCACGATACGCTTCAATTGCTATCGTGCACATGAGCCTTTTCTCTGCCATTCTTGTGAACTTTGCTTTGGGAAGTGGCTGTTTCCTGCCCTCTGTGGCTCCTTGCTGCTGTGTGGGCTAGTTTTCCTCTTGTGTGAGGTAGTAATTCCGATTGATGATGGGTCGTTGAGATCATGATTCAAGGATTTGTCTGAACAAGTGAAAGCCCAAATAGCATCTTGTTGTAGGCGTTCGGTTGGTTTTGATAGTGTGCACAGAATCTGGCCGATCTAGAGGTTTCGTTGGCTTTGTGGGTCTCTCTTTCCTCCTTATAGCAAGCGATTTCTTCTGGATGGTGGGTCTCGCTGCCATAATTGCTAGATTCTTTGAGGTTTGGTTTTACTTGGCTTTTGTTTTGGCAAAGAAATTGTTTGGATTTGGTAGTCCTTTTAATTTGAGATTGGGTTTTATACAAATTATTGCTCTTGGATTGGGTATGAGGACCCTTGCTTGGAACTGTCGGGGTGCTGGTAGGGCCCCGACAGTTAGAGCCCTCAAGGCTCTCATTAGGGAAGAAAGTCCTAATGTAGTTTTTATAGCTGAATCCAAAACTAAGTCGAATAGGATTGAAAGAATTCGCTCAAGTATTGGTTTTGTTGATAAGTTTAGTGTGGATCCTATTGGTAAATCTGGAGGTCTAGCCATTTTTTGGAAAGCTAGTGTAGATTTAGAGATTGTGTACTCTGACAAAAATGTTATTGCATCTCTAGTCTATTCTGATCCTCCTTCCTCTCCTTGGCTCTTTCTTTTGATATATGGCCCTCCTCATGTAAATGGCAGGGCAAGATTTTGGAAGTGTTTGGAGGATTTGGTTAGTGCCTTTGAAGGCCCTTGGTTGGTAATGGGGGACTTTAACTGTGTCGACAGTAATTTGGATAAAAGAGGTGGTAGATATCTTGGTGAAGCTTCAACTAGAAGCTTTAGCAATTTTGTTCATGGTACTGGGGCAATTGATCTTGGTTTTATCGGTTCTCGATTCACGTGGACTAATAAACGTGAAGGTCTTGCCAACATTAAAGAAAGACTGGACAAAGCTGTGTGCAACCAAGAGTGGCAATGCCTCTTCCCAAAAGCTGGAGTTAAGCATTTAGTTGCCCCTGCTTCAGACCATGATCCAATCATTTTGGACACCCATATGGATCAGTCAGTGAGGACTAGGCCCTTCAGATTTGAAGCAATGTGGACCAGAGATGATTCAAGTTCTGGGATTGTTGAAAAAGCTTGGCAAGGTTTGGTAGAAGGTTCTCATGGTTTCAAGTTGGCTAGGAAAATTCAGCAAACCAGACATGGTTTACAAGTTTGGAATAGGAATCAGTTGGGATATGCTAAGATCAGAATTATAGAAATAGAAGCAAGAATTAAAGAAGTACAAGACAGAGCTCCTACTAAAGAAAATCTAGAGTTGGAAGCTGCTTTATATCTTTAGTTGGATGAATGGCTAGACAGGGAGGACCTTAAATGGAAACAAAAATCCAGAGAGTTATGGATCAATGAAGGAGATCGAAACACAAAATTTTTTCATTTGTCCACTTTGGTGAGGAGGAGAAGAAATCTTATAACAGAGATAAGGGAAGAGAATGGGCTTCGATTGATGAATAGGAAAGATATTGGGGAGTACTTCTCATCCAAATTCTCAGAAGTATTTCATTCCTCCATTCCCAGTGTTCCTCCAGATTTAGATAGTCTAATCGAGCCTTGTATTTCAACTCAGGAGAATGATATGTTGATTATTGTGCCTTCAGTTGATGATATCAAAAGAGTAGTAATGATATGTTGATTACTGTGCCTTCAGCTGATGCTATCAAAAGAGTAGTGTTTGAAATGCACCCCCTCAAAGCGCCGGGGCCAGACGGAATGCCTGGTTTATTTTATAGGCATTATTGGTCGATAATAGGAGATCAACTTGTAGCTGCTGTTCAAAGTTTTTTTAGAGAGGGCTGGCTGCTCCGTGAGTTGAATCACACTTATATTACACTTATCCCCAAAGTGCAAAGTGCTCATAATTTCAATCAGTTCAGACCTATCAGTCTCTGCAACGTTTGCTATAAGGTGATTTCAAAAATTTTAGTCTCTAGACTAAGACCTTTGTTAGATAAGATGATTGATCCTACTCAAGTGGCTTTTATTCCAAATAGAAATATTGCTGAAAATATAATCCTTGCGCAGGAAATTGTTCATAGTTTCAGAACTAAGAGAAAGAAAAAAGGCTGCATCGATTTAAAAATTGATTTTCAAAAAGCTTATGATAGAATGGAGTGGAGTTTCCTATTGACTACACTTAAGGCCTTTGGGTTTTGTGAGAGATTTACCTCCTTAATTCAACAATGTCTATCCACAGTCAACTACACCTTATTAATTAATGGGAGTCATGAAGCTAAAATCAACCCATCTAGGGGTTTGAGACAGGGGTCCCCTTTCTCCCTATCTCTTCATCATCGGCTATGAGGTTTTGGCTAGACTAATTAGTAGAGAGGAGATTAAGGGTAATATTAGAGGGGTGCATTTAGCGAACAAAGCTCCACCTATCACAAAGCTTTTCTATGCTGATGATGTGATGCTATTTTGCAATGCCAAACCGTCAGAAATAAGAACCTTGCTGAATTGCCTGGATTGCTATGGCAAATGGTCTGGGCAAATTATAAGTGTTGAGAAGTCCGGCATTTTTAGTTCGAAAGGAGTCCATCCTGAGTTTCTGAGACAAGTTAAAGACCAGCTGGGAATTAAAAAGCTCAGGCATGGAACTAAGTACTTGGGGGTGCCGTTATTCTTATCAAATAACAAGGCCAGAGATTTTGCCTATGTGAAGGAGAAGGTAGATGCAAGATTGGCCAGTTGGAAGAGTAAAAGCCTTTCTTGGGCAAGTAGAGCTACTTTGATTAAATATGTTGCCCAATCCATCCCTAATTATACAATGTCCACCTTTTTGCTCCCAAGGAAAATTAATAACAAGTTAGATGCGGCTGTGAGACGTTTTTGGTGGAAGCCAAAAGAGGATTTTAATAAGTTTTACACTCCTATGGCATGGGATAATTTGTGTAGGCCGAAAGATGAAGATGGTCTTGGTTTTAAAAAGTTTGAGAAAATGAATCAAGCTTTAGTTTCCAAATTGGGATGGTGGATTTTGTCCAAGAAAAAGTGTTTTTGTGTGAAGCAATTGGCTGCGAAGTACAAGGTTAGAGCTGATTGGCTTAGAGCTCCAAAAGCCACTAATGCATCTTGGGTTTGGAAGAGCATTGAAAGGGTAAAGGATATAATCAAGTTGGGAGCGTGTAAATTAGTAGGTTCTGGGAATACTATTTTAGTTTGGGAAGACCCTTGGTTACCTGACAAATCAGGTTTTATTCCAACACCAAGGGCTCAAGTAAATAATTCTTGTTTGGTAGTTTCTCAACTTCTAAATTCTTCGGGTTTAGGCTGGAATGATATTTTGTTAAATGTTTTGACCATGAGTTTATTGCAGCTATTAAAAACATCCCAATTTGGTCTTTTGATATGGAAGATAGATGGATTTGGACCAAAGCTGAAAATGGGAAGTTCTCGGTGAAATCTTGTTATCATCTCATTTCTAAAGGAGACATTTCACCTGGTAGTGTCTCTCTTACAAGGAATATATGGAAGGCCAGCATTCATGAGAGGCTGAAGATGCATCTTTGGAGAATTGCTTTCAATCTTCTGCCCACTAGGGACAAGTTAAGTGAGTTTTCCCCTTCATTTGATACTAGCTGCCCTCTTTGTAATGCTGAGACAGAGTCAGCCCTGCATCTTTTTACTCATTGCCATATTGCTAGAGCTATTTGGTTTGGTAGCCGTTGGAACATTAGAAATGATAGTTGCCCTGTTCAATCTCCGTCTCATTTGATTGAGTTACTTATTAATCCTCCTCCATCTCTACAGCTGGAAAAAGAGCAAAGAAATGAATTCATGTTATTTGGTGCTCTTTAGATTTAATTTGGATGTGGAGAAACAAAGCAATTAATGAGAAATCTCTTCCAATGGAGGGTCAAATTAACAGAAGCATTCAGAAGCTGTTCTTGGAGCATTGGCGGCCTGAAGTTCCAGTGTTGTTAAATGTTCCAACTAGAAACAGTGCTAGGTGGTGTTATCCAAGTCAAGGTATGCTAAAATTGAATTGTGATGCAGCGGTAGGTGAATTGTCTTCTTGTATAGCGGTTGTTGCTAGAGATTTGAGAGGGATGTTGGTGTTTGCAATTTCAAAGAAAGTTAACACCAATATCCCTGTTCAAGCCGAGGCCAATGCCATTCTTCTAGCTGTCCACACTGCTTTGAACTTCACCTTTTGTAATTGCATTATAGAGAGTGATTGTAAAGTTTGCATGGATGCCATTAGTGCTGGTAGGGAGGTAATTCCTTGGAGGCTTGTGAATTTTGTGGACACAGTTAAGAATGTAGTTAGTGAACATTGCCATGTAATTTTTAATTGGGTTCATAGGGAGGCTAATCAGGCTGCACATTTGCTAGCCAATTGGTCTCTTAGCCAATCTTTTTTTGGTTCTTTTGATATGGGTTTTGGTCCTCCAAGTTTTGTTGATGTAATCTTGGCTAAGGTTGCCCAAGCTTCTGTTTTTGTGTTGGTTCAATAAAAATTTCTTTTAGCAAAAAAAAAAAAAAAAAATCAACATTGATAGTTTCCTAACCACTCTCTCCTAAGTGCTTGAATAGTGTCCCTCATGAAAAAAAAAAAAAAAAAAATCCCTTAATTTGTGATTATGGGAAACATGGATTGTATATTTAAGAATTCTAAATTTGTTGAACAATTTAGGAATGATATGAGGGATGTGAGTGCAAGTGACCACAATGAGGGAGTATGTCTTGGTTGAGTGGACTAGGTGAAAGGTGAAAAATGAAGCTACCACCTAGATTAAGTCTAAAAACCATAAATATAGTGCCCTTCATAAAAGGATTGATTTTACCATAGCACATGTTCGGGATTTAGGTATGGGGATGAAAAGATGTTAGACACCCAACTCCATGCGACTCGTGGGTCGACTTCCACTTATTGTGTTCAACATCCTAATTCTATTAATAAGTCTCCTAACACACATCCTATACCCACACACACACTAAAATTTATCCTACCATGCATCTAGCGTACAACCTAGCATTCGTTTATCATGGTATGACATACATTATCCTTAACATTCATCTAACATCTCATATCATTGTCACATGCTATCATCCGTATTACATGCTCACATGGTAGCAAGCATCTCATTATCCAAAGGCAGCAAACATTCATTGCATTAATCAATCATGCTTATCAAGTTCATTAAGCACATCATGTTCATTATGTTCATCATCAAACGGGTATGTATAATCATTTTATAATGTATGACTTACCTCACTATATCACAACACCTCAACATCTATGCATCAATGCATGACCATATTCCAATGCATGTTCATGTGTTCATCCAAGCATTCAAGAACATATAAACCATAATTTCTAGTCTAATGAATCAAAGCATGTAAAACATATTAAACTACTACATACTGAACTAAATAAACTTAAACTAAACTATACAAAACCTAAACATGCATAAAAGTTATTTAAAAAAATAAAAAATAAAAGAACAAACAATTTTAGGTTTTTGGTTTGAACATGCGTGCGCATGTAGAAGCATGCATATGTATCCCTACCCAAAAACACACAGTAGGCAGTACAGAAACTACATCTATTCTACTCCTGGCATGCTCCTAATTATACAATAATAAACCTACACTACATAGAAGATTATCAAAGCAATCAAAATAGGAAACGAAAACAATAAAATGAAAGAGATTAGGTTAGACCTTTACCTTAAACACAAGAGCTCATGGAGCATTGATTTTAACCACTCCCCTTAGTCAATCTATCAAGACAAAAACCAGAAGGTTAGTAAGCTTAACTAGAAGGCTTAAACTTGAAATAGATCTCAACCAAGAAACTTTAGTTTATGATGCTTTTTGAAGTAAAAATTTTCTTGTGAATCACTTTTTTGGAGTAGATTTTGTTTGTTTTAGGAACAGGGAAACTTGAAACCTTTTTATAGTGTTCACAGAGAAGGGGAAGGGCTTTTACCATGCGATATGGAATTAGCTCTGTTGCATTTTCCATAAAAAAAAACTTTCCTTACATAGCTTTAATGCGTATGCATGCTCAAGGCTACATACGCATGACTTAAGTATATGCGTACACATGCTCAAGGCTGCATACTCATACTCGAGGTTGCATACTTATGCTTAGGGTTTATGTAAAAATTTTCTCTCCCAAAAAATCCTTCAACTAAAGAGTTCCTTTGGCTAGGCCTAGATCAGTCCTAGACCCATCTAGTGATATTATAATTGAAAAACGGGGGCTCAAGTTGTAAGGGGTACAAATGAGGTGTCTACAAGGGCCAAACAAACTTGAATGCATGACCTTTGGATGGTGTGATGTATTTTTTTTTTTAATTTATTACATGATATTATCTCATTTATGAGGTATAAAAAAATAAATAAAAATAAAACTTCTTGATACAAATCATCACTGGGTGACTATTGTCAAGGAAAATTTTGAAATTGCCAAAAAATAGGTAAATTTAGCCTAAAATTCCAATATTCAGCTAGTGGTGCATTACAAGAGGGAAAGCAAGGTGCTAAACAACAAAGGGTTGAAGAATATACACAATACATTAAGTTTGAAATTATTTTTCATATACAACAAGAAGGAGATTTGATAGCGGTGGTAAGGAAAAGGGTGAAGACTCTTTAATGCCATTATTTTCGCCCCAAGACCTCATAATGTTGTAACTCTTTAGTTGCTAAATATGGGCTTTTAATTTGAAGTTAGGGTTTCATGGGTAGAACGAGATGCTTGAAATTTCTTTCTCAAAAAAAAAAAAAAGATGCTTGAAATTTGGTTTTGTTAGATTTGATAGGAGGGCCTTATTGCAGCTTTAGGCATCCTCAAGGATTGGTCTATGGATAATAAGTGAAGTTATTCGTCCCCATGTTATTAAACAAGTGGAAAGATTTAGATTTTACCGTTATATTAGGATCTAACTCCTAATATAACAAAACAACCTACATTTCATGATTAGGGTTATAATCCTCTCAAGATTAAGAGTTTATAAAAATAGAAGTCATGAGATTAATTATACGTATGGTAGTTGTTAATAGAATGATAAATCTCATAGCTATCCAGCTCTATGTGTCTTACACATTTAAGACAGACCAACATATCAACTAGAAGTCTCTACTTTCATGACTAAGATAAATCATCTTAGCTGAGTCTTCGCAAATTAAAAACTCAATTTCTTCACCTCTATGAACTATGATTTTGAGTTTACAAGGAAGTTTGATTTTGATTTTCTGCATACAAATCATATCTCCATGCCTAAATCACACACTATGCATCTCATGGACTTATAAAATTATATCCAAATATTCATGTTAGTGTAATAGGTAATGTCATACAATTGGATTTGAAGGCATTAGTACCCCAAATAATGTCACGTGGCAACCTAATAATGTCATGTGGCTCAAAGGCACAACATCACAATGTGGGGCTTGATGAGGACACAAGAATTTAAATGGGTAAGATTGTAATACCCCAAATTTTGTGGATGTGATTAGATTGGATTGTATGAGTATGTGTTGTGTTGTAGGTGTGGGTTAAGTCCAGCATTGGGTGTTTATTAGGTGGATCTTGGGTATATAAGTGATTACGAGGAGTGCCAAATGTAACTAGACTAGTCCTTTTGAAATATAGCGCAAATATGACCAGCATAAATGTGGGTCATTACAAATGAAATCCCCAAAATGTTTGTGAGGTTTACAATGGAGTCACCACTTGTTTTAATAGGGACAATAATAAACTTTGAAAATAATACTTCTCTTTATTGATGAATTGAAATTGTACATCTCATGAAAAAAACCAAAAAATTACATGGCTTTAGTTTTAGATACAATCTAAGAAAAGTATATGGCTTTGTTTCTTAATTACAATCTAGAGATTGAAAAGTGCAAAGAAAAGTATAATCTACTAACCCTTAATCTAAGTTCGGAGACTAGGTTACAAGATAGAAAGGTGTTAGACACCCACCCTGCCTGGTTAAAACAGTCTTCTAGACTTTGGTGATAATTCTCACATCATTGAATAACAGTTATAGCATCCAATCACGTGTGATTAAAACAAGGACTCATGATAGGCATGGTGAAAACCCTATTCTAAGCTTGCAAACATGGAGTAAAATGATTGAAATTTAAACTTAGTGAATATGGGTGTCTAAGATGATAAACCCTAATCTAAGAGCATTGTGAACATGTTATTTGAATTAAAAAATCCTAGAAACATGTTAAATAAGTATTATACCTAAGTTTTGTCCTCTATATATATATGGGAGGTAGTTTATAACCAGAAGACATTGTTAGATGCAATGCACAAACATATATGTAATATCTCAGTGTTTCGTATATAGTTTTCAATTGTACATATTGAAAGTACCCCCCCCCCCCCCCTCCCCCTTTCTTTCGCATTTAGCATCAAAATCTCTCTCTCTCTCTCTCTCTCACTCATGACTATACACATCACACTATGCTTGGAAGCATATGAATATTTGAACAAACAAACAATCGAAAGGTGTCATAAAGCCAGAAACCTATAATGAGAACGATTGAAGGCAAAGGTGACCAAAAGACTGTTTAGCAATCCACCCCACATTGTTTAAGGACAGGGCCGGTTTGCTTAGGCAGGAAAGGATCAATTCGAACCCAAACCAGTGAGAAAATTGATGCAAGAAGTACGGACCAAAGGACTACTATGGTAGGAGTCCTGTTTTGCCTTCCCATCAAACCTTTGAGGAAAGGATAAAGATGAACAATGACCCAGAAGGCAAAAAATAGCTTCCCAAATAATGGACCCCATGAGCCATAGCCATTGTTAATAGCATCTGAAATTCCAGCCACGACTCCCACCATGTTAATGATTATGAGAGTGGTTGGTATGATTAGAAGGGTGGTCCACTTGAAGAGGTAGAGCTCCCCAAAATCATCATCATCAGCTTGCTTTGATGTCACGGTGAAGTTGGTGTCAACTCCAGCAAGGACCTTGAGGAGGCCTTGGAATACAGCAAAAAGGTGAGCTGACACTCCACCAATCACCCAGAATTGCTCGTTACGCCACCAGTCCTCAATGCTAACGCCGCTCCATCTGAGCTCAAGCACACCGGTGAAAATGATGGACAGGAAAAGAGCCAAGAACCATACGCTAGCAAGATTGGTCAGCTGCAGATCAAATAATAAGAATCTGATTAGAGCTTCTGTGGCTAAAATATTTTGCATCAGAATTGGTATATGTTAGTGTGCAACTTTTTTTAATGACATCCAATATGGGGGGAATAAATTCCAAAGGCCTATTTCAGTGTTCCAGTTTAACTAACAGCATATTTAATCCGTAGAAGATACTTTTCTTCGATGTCTAGATTCACCCATTCGAATATTTCTTCTAACATTGTCCACAAAAAAATTGAAGGCCAAGCAGTTTTTTTATGGATCAAGGTGATTGATTAGCATATTGCTTGTTATGCTCAAAATGCCTAGAAATCATTCCTTCATAATTGTCATTGCTGAAACAAATTTTAGCATGCTTACCGTGGGAATGATGAATTTTCCAGTAAGAAGACAGACAGCTGGAATGGTGCAGTATGCAAGTAGAGGAATGGAAGTGAATGGGTAAACAATGGTGTTAGTGTAAGCCAGCCTTTCTAGCCATTTCAACTTTCCTCCATAAGCATACCATAGTGGGCAATGGCGACTAAGGAAAATTTCGACAGAGCCAAGAGCCCATCGAAGAACTTGGTGTAAACGATCTGATAGATTTATTGGAGCTGATCCCTTGAATGCAGGTCTCTTTGGCATGCAGTACACTGATTTCCATCCTCTGCAGTGCATTTTGAAGCCTGTCAAAATATCTTCTGTGACCGAACCATATATCCACCCAATCTGTAATAGGAAAATTCGTCATTGTGTGTAATCAATCTTACAAGTCATATAGTTCTTTTTAATCATGCAATTAATTTCAAATTTCTGGTTTACCAACCTTACTATTTGTTAAACCAAATACCATAATGCTGAAATTCTAGAAAATTGTCCAAATTCTTTTGGCACTTCTCTGGTATATTTGGGTGGTTAAAAATAGAAAGGGTAAATTGAGGGGAGTTAAATTTATTAAGAACCTTTGAATCCAAAAGTAGGGGATTTAGGAGCTACTCACCTCTTTGCCCCATTCAGTTTTCTCTTCATACCCACAACTGATAACATGAATGGCCTCCTTAACAAGTGATGCTTGATTAGTCCCTTCAGGAAGGCCACCATTTTCCATAAGAGTGGAAGCAATAAAAACTGGTGATTGTCCAAACCTTTTCTCAAAGTTCTTTTGAGACATGAGTGATGATTTCTCCAACTCATCATAGCCTTCAAGCCCTTCTTCAATCTCTTCAAGATCAAACATAGATCCAGACCCTTTCCTCACATAGCTCTTCCCTCCCATTTTCTTCTTCTTGGTGTAGAGTCCCCCAAGCAGGCTTCTTTCACCTTTCTTCTTTGACTTCTTCCTTGAACCAGAACAACAGCAGCAGCACCATGAAGGCAAGCAGTCACATGTCATCTTTGGCCGCTTCTCAGATGCTGGAGGATCATAGCCGTACAATGCCTGCCTGTTGAAGACACATCCAGTGCCAACATATACCGGGCCTTGAATGCCATCTAGGCCTTTCATGTTGATCTGTAACCAAATAACATTGAAAGCATTAGTCTGAGTCATTTGCACAAATTTTGATGCAGATTAGTAATGATAATCAATTTTGAGATGACAAAATCTTTATAACTTGTATTACTTACATCGAAGAACACAATATTGCGATTGGCATATCTATCATGACGATCAATACCATCGAATCTTTGAGGAAACTGGACATAACATAGTTTCTTTCCCAGTTGGGGATCCATCAAGAAGCACATGGCTTCTCTTACAGCCTTGCTGTTGTTGATGTAGTGATCACAATCCAGATTCAACATGAAAGGTGCATTGGTAAGCACTGCAGAAACTCGAACCTATAGATAATTTTTGGCGAGCCAAGTTATAAAAATTAGTAGTTATCCCAATTGGACTCAGTTTAAAATTGTTTGAATTTCAAGATATACTCACCAGAGCATTCATGGCACCAGCTTTCTTGTGGTGTTGATAGCCAGGACGTTTCTCACGTGAAACATACACAAGCCGTGGTAACTCCTTACCTTCCACATCTAGTGCACCCTCACTTCCAAGATATACCTGCAAAGAAAGTAGCATTTCCAAAAGCATTTTTAACAGCAACTCAACCCAAAATCCAGACACAAGCTAAAAGTCAATTAGGACTTAAAAGAGTCGCATATGATAACATATAGTTCATCTGATAAAAACAGAGTAGGGAGGGTGGAAAACCTGAAGCATGCCGGGATGATCACGAGTGTTGTTCCCAGGCCATGGGGTACCATCCTGCATCACCCATCCTTCTTCTGGTTTCTTTGTAGCCTTTGACACCAATGCATTAATCCTTACTTTGAACTCTTCATACTCTCTCTGCAATACATCACAAGCATTCACTTAGGCCTCATTTGGTTGTTGGGGAACTGTTGAAAAAAGTTTATACAGAGAGATATTTGTTTTTGATCTGTTTGCTTACTTTCATGGCTCTGCGATCCTTTACAAAAGTGGGCAGAACCTTATCTTTCAAGTAGTCAATCTTCTGATTGAAGTAGAACTCAGGGGCCCTGGGCTCAATGCTATACTTCTTGCAAAATGGAACCCATCTTCTTGCAAACTCCGCAGTTTCTGCTAGTGAATCGAAAAGTAGCATGGATGCACCATCATCTGATACATAGCAGCTCACTTTATCGACAGGGTAATCGACAGCCAAGATGGAAAGAACTGTGTTTGCTGTTATGATTGGTGGTTCCTTGAGGGGGTCAACAGTACTGACATAGAAATCAACTGGGGCTAATTTGTTTGGTTCTCCCTCACGCTCAAACCTCAAGGACAGGCGGTCTAAGTATGTTTCTCGGGTGATGGGGAACCATTTAGGGAATTGATCAAGTATCCAAGAGAAGGCAAACCATATCTCGCAAATTACTGAGATGAGCCATAAGGGATAAGCATCATATGCTGGAGTTAAAATTCGAAAGCGGAGAAAAAAAGCAAGAACCACAAGCCGGATGACAATGACTATGCGATATGGATTGATTTTGCTTGAGGAGATTGGAATTTTTCGCCATAATGGTTGCCTGGCTTCAGCCAAACTGTAAAAGGAAAGTGTTTTAAGTTTTTGTTGATAAACGAAAGTGTTTAAGTTGGTGCATAGTTCCAAACAGAAAAAACATTAGAAGTACTTCCAATTTTACCACAAATAAATGCTTGAAAACTTGTTGGTAATAAATGTGATAGGTGTCACACCAACAAGATAATAAAAAGATCCATGAATTACCTTTAAGTAATATGTTCAAAAGTTGACACATTAATTTTTTCAAGTTTATACAATAAAATTTATAGTAACCATCATACTTCAAAATATAAAATTTCTCAATAATATTTTTTGTAAAATAAGCATTTCATTGTGGGATGAGTAGAAATTGTTGTGGAGGGTAAACTAACTTAAATAACAATAATTTTTTCTTCAAGGCAAAGGAAAACATTTGTGTTAGTTGTTCAAAAATGATTTAGCAGGTTATTGTGTGCAGCATGATTGGAGAGGTTAAAAAAATGGAATGGCTAGCATATTTTTAAGATATGGTGTCTTAGAATTGAAGGCCAACAAAATTGAGGAGAAAACATAAACCACTTACAGGTACTCATCATCATCTCCTTGATCATTATTTCCATCATCTTTGCTTACTAAACCTTTCTTTTCTTGTCTAACTTTCCACTTCTCTACTCTCTCTTTCCATTCTGCGCTAGTGTAGGCCTCCCTATCACCTTCAAAATCCTTTCCAGTAACTATGCCCCATCCAAAAAACATAGATCAATCAATAAATAGAAGAAACAAATTAATCCCTTGAAAATGAAAAACTGAAACATGTTGAAAGATCACCTACCACTTCCAGCGAACGAACCAGTAGGATGCCACTGCGGATGATTATAGTCCCCATTTTCCTGCAAAATTCATCACTTTGACCTTAAGAGTCCTTCCCTACCGTTTGAGTTCACTCTTATTTTTGAATGTATGATGAAAATGGACCATAAATGACTTAATTTTAGCACATTTTTTTATCTTTGAGATCTATTTTAAAGAGAAAGAAACTTGGTTGTTGAGCCATAAAAGCCCGCATATATAATTTGTTAGCCAATATTACTTTTTTTCTTTTCTTTTCTTTTTTCATTGTGTTATAGTTAAAGGTAAAATTTAGGTACAATATTGTAGTTTGGTTTCCCAATTGAATTCAATAATATTGTTGTTTTAACCAATAAACTGCGTGATTGATTTTAATTGTTCTTGAAAAGAATAAAATTATTTTTTCTTTATTTGTTGAATTCAATTGAGGAATCCAAGTAACTGTACCTATGTGTTACCAGTTTAAATAGATAATTGATGTATTGAAAGGTTTTAAATATTAGAGGGGAAAACACCAGCTTTTGGCCTATCTTCTGCAGCATGGAAAATAGCTACAGATCATCATGTTGGCCCAACTTATAGGCTCTCTATTTCAAAGACAACTATAAATCTTATTTATCCCACAACATGAATTGGTATATAGCTTGAAATTTATATGAAATTACCGAATGGTTAATGGCATGGTGCTTATCCGAGTCATCAGGGCGACTCTTAATCTGAAATTCATCATCAGAATCATCTGCATCAAAGTTTTCCTCGTCTCCAGCAACTCTAGGACATCCTGGAGAGAGAAAACCAGAAAACATTATGTAATGAATCCCATTCTCATTGAAAACATGATGTTTATATAAAAACGAGACTAAATTAGAGCATGACAAGCTAACCCTTTTGACGCTTATAGCGAGTGTTGCACTGAGGACAGCACTGGTTCCCTTCACTTCTTTCATAGTCGTAACAAGGACGACAAACCGGGAATCCACACAGATGACACGCCACAAACAACGTACCATCTTCCTTGTATCCAATCTCGTCACCACAAACTCGACAAACTTTTGACACAGACTGACGAGTTGGAGGCCGTTGCTGCCATATAAAAGTGAATTGTTACACTGTTTCCTAACAGCTAAAACTTTTAAGAGTAACTTTAACACAAAAGAGAGTTTTAGAAGAGATAAAAGAAGGAGATACCTCGTCACCATGCAAAACATTGACTTCATTTCGGGTGTTAGAACCAGTAACTAAGCCACCAGCCATGGTGTTGGAGGCCATGGCAAGCAAAATGAAAGAGAGTAATGAGACCGAGTGAGAAGAGAGGAGGAGAATGAGGTATTATAAAAGCTATTGGGTGCAAGTACTGTTGAGTTCGAAAATAGTGTTGCTCTACCAACTGTGAGTTGGGAAGTCGTATGTTTGAGTATTAGAGACGTTAGCGAGCGATAGGTAGGAGGGCATAGTTTGGTTTGCTTGCGGTGTCAAATATGTATATGCAGCATAGCTAGCTTGGATTCAAAGGCGTTTAAGGCTGACGCTAAGCTAACCTCTTCTGACACAAACCAACAACTGTATACTATTTTATATATATGCACACCTTGCATGTGTCACCAACCCCATTTCACATTATGGCCTAGCTTCAACATTTTTTTTTTTTTTTTTTTTTTGAAGGGACGGCCTAGCTTCAACTTGAAAAAACAAAAACAAAAAAATGATTCCGTAAATAATATGAAAAAAAAATACAGTATGAATTGATATATATATATATATATATATGTATGTATGTTTATGCTTACATTAGTTATAAAATAGATGATTTTGGTTCAAATATCATGTATTTTACAAATAAAAAATGCCAAAAATCTTATAACTATCTTGTCATGTTTCCAACAAAGAATATTTGATAAAACACGATTTCACCTCATCAGTATATTCATCGTCAGTGCGATGGACGACCTTGAGATCCTATATGAGAGAAAACATTGAGTAGATAATGACACCAATTTGGGACCTATCAAGGACCCTCCGATACTTAAATTAGCTTAAACTCTTTAGAAATCAATAATCTATAAATTTGTGTGTTTATTGTAAATCACTTACCTAACTTTATATAGCCTTTGTGCAAGTAAATATCCAATCTGTTGGCATTTCCTTACATTGCACCTAAGCAAGAGGATTAATGGCTCAATAATGATCACTTAATCCCAACCCTTTAATATTCATAACGGCCATTGAATGCATAGAATTAGATGGCGGTTATGACTCTGCGTTCATTCATCATTTGGTCATTAAATGCTATCTAGGATTAATACGTTTACGCTCATCCATACTTTTATTCGTCATTGGTTTGGACGGTTTGCAATATGAACTAGCATTTTATCGCTACCCGTCATATATATATATATATATATATATATATAATTTTTGAAATATTTGTAGTTACATTTTCAATAAAGCAAAGTGTTTGCTTTTGCATCTAAGGAAGAGCGTGTAGATCTTGTGAAATTAGACCTAGATGTTAAACTGCCAAAAATTAGAGGATTAAAAAGTCTATGGAAGTATTTTTTAGACTTGTAAAAGAACTATTTAACTCGAACCGGCCTGAGAATAGGGCGGGTCAAGTTGAGTCGACATGTTTCTTGCGCCAAAAAAAAAAATCGTTTTCTTATTTCAGTCTGGTTTTGTTTGTTTCACAAGTTTAGACTATCAAATATTTCATTCTCTAAATTCTCACTTTCTTCACCTCTTCACCCTTCTCAATTTTCTTTTTTATCTAAATCTGGTGAAGGCTAATCTCCCTTCATCAACACCGTGCACAATTCATTCACCTCATCGGTCTCATACTCTCGCTTAGCAGCCGTAAATTTGTCAATCCCTAATCAACCTTCAAAATATCGTTGCATTAAGCATTGACTATGGAGGTATTTTTTTTCATTCAAAGCACCCATCAGATCTGTTTGGGATCCGCTTATTTTACTGAAACTGAAAACTTTTTGCTAAAAGTACTATAAATAAAAGTAAAAATTAGCTAAAATAATATAATAAGACCCATAAATAGTATTGTGGGGCCCAATAATTTGTGGGCCAGGCCCATTTATTCGTTGGGGCCCAAAGGGCCAAGCCAAGGAAGGTTATGACCCAGGCTCAGTAATACAAGTACAAAATAGCCTTGGGACACAGCCGAGGACGATTCAGTCCTCGGCATGTCCGAGGTCTCACCGGAAGGAAGGGCAAAAACGGTATAGGACCAGCTTGGAAGAAAAATCTAAAATATCTAGGTCAATAGAGAAGGATACGCTGGAAAGTATAACGACCAGGGAAAGCTGCCCTTACTGCCATTCAATACTCTGCACCTGACAGAGCCATACTCTTCAGCTTTTACAACCACCCCCAACCACTCTGGGTATGGGCTGATAGGACAAGTATCAGTCTGGGAAAAGTCGATCCTACACGTTGACGAATGATAAGGAACACATGCGAGTATAAAAGGAAAAGGAAGGAATCCAGAGAAGTGGCTGGGAAAAATGGCCAAAAACTAAAGCCTCCCAGCCCGCCTCCGGGAGAAGAACTCCCAAAGCGAGCACGATTTAGCTATGTACGAACACCACGAAAAACCCACCGTCTGGTGACTAAGGCCTAGCCTTTCAAACCCACGCTCTATAAATGATATTGTTTGGGCCTTTTTACATGCGAACCCAATACTATTACGGATCGTTACAAATCGCGTCCTCACAAGTATCAAAAAGTGCAGTTGAACACATAAATAGTAGAAAAATAAATTGAATAGTAAAATAAGCTGGCATTTTAAGCTGGAGTCAAACACACACTTTATGTGTTTGTTTCTACTCATACCTTATTTTTCTTTTATTATATATATATATATATATATATATATATTTATTTATTTATTTATTTATTTATTTATTTATTCCTTAACTTTTCCAACAAAAAGAAAGAAAATTTGTGCAAACAAATTAAACGGTAGCAAGAAGCCTCAATTACTTGTTTGTTTTATTTGCTTTCGACTTTTAAATCAATGTTTTCTTCAGTCATATTTATTACATAAAACCACTAAAAATCGTTATGGGAATTAACTATTAGAAAAAATTAAATATCACATTTTTTTTAATAAGAATATCTGTAGTATGTCTATAGCATTAATTATTTCTAGATAAATTACTTGGACTAAACAAATACTGTTCTACGTAACATATCCATAATCCTACCATGATTGCCTTTTCAGATAAAATTTGAAATATTGATTCTTACTCTTATAACTTTATTTAATGTTTTATATATTACAACAACGGCATCTAAGGTTGATATTTGGTCTACAACATCCGGTTTTTCATTTATTCTTTTGTGAAAATATTATACTAACAAATTAAGCACAAATTTAAGAATTTATGTATTATTATTATTTTTTTTTTTTTTTTTTTTTAGTGTTTTGGTTTCTTTGTTCTCTTGTTTGTATTAAACGGAAGACAACAAAATATATGCTCTACTTTTTTATTGCTTATTTAAATTTTTTGTATGTGAAACAAAAAAAAAAAAAAAAAATACAAGCTATACTAGATTTGACCCGACCATGCCAAACAATGATAAGAGTAACGGTTATAAGTTTTGCAACCCATTTCAATTCTAACTCGTACCCAATTAATTTGACATATATTCAAAGAAGTCGAATCTGAACTCACCTTATCTGAACCAACCGGCCAGAAGTTTGCTAGTAACAATATACTCCACCCAAATTTGATATTTCCGAAAGGTTTCTTTTTAAAATTAAAAAGAATATATGCATCTTGAAAAGAACTGAAATTAAAAGCAAAGAAGAAAGAGAAACATCAACATCATGGGACAAGAACCTATCAACAACCATGAAAACCACAACAAAACTTCATTTTTGTGTACGTTTGGGTGACCAAAATAATCTCCAATTTTCATTAGAGAGCTCTATTTTATTTTATGTTTTTTGGAGCCCTATATAACATTTACATTGGGGCAAATTACTGTCCTTCGAACAAGGAGGTGAAGATTAAACCATGGAAGCTGATATGCTCACAGCGTTGATTTGATATGGGTGAGAGTATATTCAAAGCCACATGGAAGAGTCCATTTTATAATGATATCCTCCTCTGCTACTCAAAAAGCTATTATATATAGTGTCATATATTGGGAGGAAATTCAACTAAGAAAGTAGTACTTCTTATTACTGTAGTGTAGAGCAACTCATTATCAACAAGTTCCTTCCAGTAGGAAAGTGCTTCAACTTAGCAAGGCACCTTATCTTATTCCCTTGAAGGAGAGCACTTTCATTCGCTGAAACAGCTTAGGCCTACTGATTCCGCTTCCAATCTCACAAATCTATTAAAGCATTTTTGCAGACTCTAGTGTAAAGCAATCAGGTCATGGAGTTGGGATTAGCACACTCATATTTCAAATGGAGGCAACCCATCCACTGGAAATTTAAGCATTTTCTTTTTTTCCTTTGACAGCCTAAAAATGTTGGAGAAGTCCAAGAATATCAAATTTATTCCATTGATATTAATCGAGTATACCAAGTATCCTGTAAACGATATTTAGATCATATTTCATACGTACAATGTTTTGTTTGTTATGACCAGGTTCAAAAAATTAAAATGTGAGACATTGACACATCAAAAAATTGATAATATTTATGACCGTACTACATATACACATGATTCGAAGGTATAAAAACATAGGCATAAAAAAGAGTATATTACGGGGTCAAACCCACTAATCCAAGATCTTCATGAGATCTAATTTCAGATTACAACTGAACCAAAATCTAAAAGTAGTAAATGCTAAAAGTACTACAAATTTCACTTCAAGAAACTTAAAAACTAACGTGACAATAAATATGATTTGTGAGCTTCAACCACATAATAAGTGAATGTTTGAATTGATAACCTGTCAATTTGTAAGTTCTATGTAATAAAATTTCTAATATCCCTAACACCAATCCATAACCACTGGATTTTAGTAATTCATACAAACTCATCTTTTTCACCATAACCACTGGATTCCATCCATTCCAGAATGAGACCAGACAGAACTACTATGATTCAGAGACCATAATGCATCTTTCTTTCTTTTTACATTAATGCATTAAGCATCTCAATTCACGTCACTCATGTGAGGCACCGGTTCTCCATTTGGAAACCACTTTAAATATTCGTGTCTGTTTCATTAGATTTGTACTGAGTACAAACATTCCACATTTTTTACTAATGCAGTTCTTATCATGATAGTGAAATGCCAATGAGTCAATGAGAAGCCTGACACCCTCTTTTTCTCAACCCAAAAAAACAAAAAAATGTAACACCCTCTAAACTTGTTCAACACTAACAAATGTCTCTTTAAAGCTACATATATTGTATGATGAAATAGGTTGGTCGATCATTTTCTATCTTTAAAGTGGCTAGTGCCTTAACCAATTTAGTCGATTTGTCCACCCTAACTACACAACCACTTGCTTATAGACTAAATGGTTTGTATGGCATCCATGCTTGCATATCTGAACCCACATCTTATGTTGATTAAGCAAAAACTACATCTTCTGAAAATAAGAAAGCCTTGAATGATTGACTGGTCAAAATGAACACGCCACCGAGCATTGTGGTATAAATCATGAGATATATATTGTTTGGCAGTAACATGATTGTTGACAGCTTAAAATTAAGGATAATGTCTTTTTACTACAAATAGAGTCCTATGCAGGCATAATTAGCAGGGGTTCTCTCAACAATTCTTTATGCATCCTCATCCTCGCTTAACTCAAAGAGTGCAATTAAGAAGGTTGAAGAACATTATGATCAAAACTTAACTTCAAACGCTAATCATCCTTGAGAATATATGACAATAAAAAGACAAGAGAGATCCCAGTCCAAAGCTCTATCCATCGGTCAGCTATGTCTCTCACTCAAACAATGAACTCTTCCAATAATCACTATGGCCTTGTCAGTCCAATGCAGATTTGGCAGACAATGTAATTTACTCCTCTGTTCTTGGACGCTTTGAGGGTTGGGAACTAGACTCACAAGCATCTGGCTCGGAGTTCTCTGGATCGTTGGCTTCGGATACCTTATGCTTTCCACCCAGCTCCTGTGAACTGTCTTCCAATGCAGTGTTGGCATTGACTGGATCAGTTCCTGTTTTACCATGGTCTACCTGAGAGGCATCCAGTTCACTTTTGGCAGGGGACTCTTGGACTGTATCCAATGATGGAGTTGAGGGGTTCTCCAAAGTGGTTGCTGATGTCTTCAGCTTGTCAACACCAGACTGGCATTGCTTCTCAAACATCTTTTGGAGATACCGTCCCTGTTCTTCTATTCGCAATTGTAGATTCCTTTGAATCTGCTCAGGAGTTAGAGATATCGATATTAAACCAGAAACTACAGATACAGCAAACCAGCAATATAAGGAAGAAAAAAAAAATAATAATAATAATAATAAAAGGTGGGGGAGGGGACTAAAGCTGAGATACATATGTCTGCACATGCTCAGCACAACCTGAAATATTTGTAGTTATGAATGTTCACAAGAACACCTTATGCTTTCATCCTTAATTCAACGAGCAAAAGCAATCCAGCAACCAAAATTATAGCAGTGGCCAGTAAAATTGCAAACTAAATGTTGCAAAGAGACCTAATTTCTAGACAAACAATGCAGCAGCAACTTTTCCCAGGTCAGTTAAATTAGTATTTCCCAGTGCCAACAAGTCCCAGCAATCTAATATACCCCTGATACACAGATTACCTAGTGTCAACACTAACCCCATATACCTTCTTTGTTCTTCTACTCGCAATTGTAGATTTCTTTGAATCTGCTCAGAAGTTAGAGATATAATATTACACCACAAACTACAGATACAGAAAACCAGGAATTAAGTATATTGGAAAACAACAATGAGGTGCAATTCCTGTATAATTTAGTAGAAAAGAGACCACTTAGATAAAAGAAAAAATTTATATTTTATATTTAAAGGTCACATGCTCCAACCATGTTGAGCAATGCCAACAGTGCTAAACAGGGGCATAAGAAGATCTCTCGTACCATGTCACTTTTTTCACACTGCCATAGATGGCTGCAAAGGCAAAGTAAAGCTGACCTAAACAGGAAACAGATTTCCAATATAAATTGAAAATGAAATCCTTTTCTCAGGAAACATTTCATACCTCAAGCTGTTCGTGCAGCCTTTTCTGAACTTCCATCTGCATTCGCAGAGCTTCAGTAATCTCAATACCCCTGTTATCCAAACAGAACATAGTTCAGATATCAAAATAAATTGAGCATAATAATTTTACAGATCTTAACCCATCATGGTAGCCCATAACCATCTGTCTGGCTAACAAAGCCACTTTTTGTGGATTTTTTTAATCCTTTTTTGTAAGGCTGTTTCACTCGTTTACATAGTTTGATCAACCAACTATTTTAAGGTTAATTGGCAGGAGAGAACAATCATGAATGATTGCCAATAGTGACTGCTCAGAACACGTTCAAGGGGCTAAAGTTGCAGTAGAAGTTACAAGCAAGTTCAGCTATGGCTGACTTCAGTCTGAAAAAGTGCCACAGCTGGCTAGTGTAATTGAACATGCAATCTTACCCTCACCAAAAAGTAGAATCACTGAAGAAAATTTATGAAAACTTATTGATGACACAACTTAAAGCATAACATGAATTGGTATAAAAACTACCTCTGATTGCTAGAGACAGACAGACATGCAACAAAGAGTGATAGATTACATGGAGAGGGCTAATGAAAGTACTCATTGGTATCTTTCATTCCTAAGAGTAATTCAAGATTGGAAAGTTGAATCATTGGATAATTTCTTGAAGGATTTATATTCTATCAGACTCAGACAGGATGGAGTAGATAGAATGGTTTGGCTTCCTTCAAAAACGAAGGGTTTTCGGGTCAAAGGCTATTACAAGGTGTTGTGATCAAGGAATGACCTTAGAGAAGCATATGGAGGGTAGAAGCTCCGCCTGGGGATTGCATTCTTCACTTGGATCACAGCTTTGGAGAAAATTCTAACTGATAATTTATGGAGACATGACATAGTTCTGAGGGATTGGTGTTGTATGTGTTTCTTCATTGTTCAATAGCTCTAGAGATGTGGACAGTAGGGCTAAGCCTCTCTGGGGAAAGTTGGGTGATGCCGGGCTCAGTAGTGGATCATTGATCATGTTGGAAGGGGTATTTTGGAAAGCATACTAGTGAAGAAATTTGAAGGTCAATCCCTTTGTGCTTAATGTGGACTCTTTGGAGAGAAAGGACTAGGCACACTTTTGAGGGAAAGGACATTTTTCAGTACAATTGAAATTCTTCTTAAATCTCTATAAAACTCTTGTACCTTGTCTTTTCTTTCTTTTTGGCTCTTTTGTATAGTTTCCATTTACTACAGTTGCACCCTCCTTTTTTGTGCTTTTTAAATAAATATTTTTCATAAGTAATATGAACAGTATAACTACATTTGATCATTGTCAATTTCTAGATCCATCATCTTAGGGTTCTAGGTCAATGTTTACTATTAGCAGAGCCTTAGATGTCTTAAAGGTTTGCAGCCTAAAATATTTTGAATTTCACCATTTCCTAAAAAAAAAGGACGTATACATTATGTTATCTTTTAATAGAAGTTTTTATTACTTAATAATAATAATAATTAATAAACCCTATCTAAAAAGAAGTTTTTATTCTTACTTAAAAAATCCTATAAAAAATGAGAATTTCCAAGTAATACCATTGCAGTGTCTCATCTAATTGCAAAATGCCTATTAACATAGTAAGTAGTATAAAGCAATCCAAGGTGTACTTACATGTTGCAATAAATTTCTCAAACTAGACTAGATTATGCAATACTCCAAGCCCAAGAATAAAGGTAACATACCACATGATAAAATAGAATTTCCAGGTTTTAATAAATTGACTTACGTTTTCAAGTCAAGAGACATTTCTTCAATTGGAGACAATTTTTTCTCTGATGATCCTGCATATTGAAATTTAACAAGCCATTATATTAAATCCTTTACATCTAATATGTAAATAGTAAAACAAGTCATCATCTCTGTGCCAAAAACATCTGCAATAAACTAGCATAAGCCAAAGCTAGGGAAAACCAACAAAGCCAGAAAGGATTAGTAAGAAGATATTTATAGCTGCTTGTTTTAATCAAAGACAGTGCCTTCATTGACAGAAGTCAATATGTGTTACTCCCACAAAAAAAAAAAAAAAAATGGAGTGAGAAACATTTCAACGTGAGTGGGAAACAATTAAGAGACTGACCCTATTTAATTGGGATTTAAGAATTAGTTGGGTTGAGTTGAGAAATGAGTAAGACTTGTTCATTTGATGGTAACTGAACATAACAAACTACAAAGAGAATGACATAAGATTTTGGGAATGGTACTTAAGCCCACACCATCTAGAGCTAAAGTACACAATATTCTGCCAAAATGCTAATTACAAATTTATAATTCTCCAGATGTTAAAAATAAGTCCCATTGCATATTTGGGATGACCAATTCTGTCAAAAATTACACTACTTTCTGTCTGTCTTTTCTTTCACAACATGCAGAAGCACCAATGACATAACACAGACATTCAGGTAAAAAATGTTTTTAAAAAGCCTCTTCCTAAAACATTTCCTACTTTTAGAATCTTAAATTTCCATGAAAACATAAAGAGAGGGCAAAATGAATACTTTTTTTTACTACTAGTATTACTGGTAAGGCATACATGCAGTCAGTAGGTCTTGAAACCAAGACCTCACGCTCCACCTTACACTTATAACAGAAAGAGATGAAATTTGATTTAGAGTTAATTGGGAGGCCAAAATGCGTACTTAAACATCCCAGCCACCTTCTTCCCAGCAAAAGAAAACACTCAATCAGAAAGGAGCTAATATAATGAAGTTATCATCTCACCCCTGTTCTTCCCAGCAAAGGAAAACATACAAACAGAAAGGATTTGATAGAGCAAGGAGTAAAGAAGGCAGAACAAATATATCCAAAAACAGAACAGATACATGCATAGAGTGTGCCTGTACACACGCATGCCGCACATACGCACTCACACACACAGACACATTGGTACTTATTATATACCTTCTGACGACTCTGGCCTGTATCTGGCTGTCCTATATTTCTGCAGTTCATGGAGCAAGATCTCCAGTTAAAAGTAAAAACACACGCAAATGCATGCTCACACAGTATTTCAGTAGAAAGCTAATCTAAAGTTAAAAGAAGTCAAGCATAAATACCTGCAAATGGCTTTTCACATGATAGATGGTCAACCCTTCAACTTTCATGAGCTTCAGCACACCCTTTGGAGTAGCACCTGTAAAATGAGCAATAAATAAATTGATGAGAAACTTTCATACTTAAGGCAAAGACCACAGTTAGGGCATGAGAGTTACATACGTTCACTACCACCAAGGAGATTGACAGCCTCCACAAAGGCTTCATGAAGTTCTGGTGTCCAACGCATGCGTGGCTTGGCTGGGGCACTATTTGCCAAGGAAGTGGGGTTAGCAACAGCACGAATTTCTCCAGAAGTAGCAGGAAGCTGCAGAGGAACTTGGGACTGGTGTGCTTGAAAATATGGAGATGATTTGGACACCGGGAATACCATCTAAAGAAACAAACCCAAAATGTTTCATAATTAATCATACTAAAAGCTACCCATTTTTACTAATGGACTAATATTAATCATGACATCTTACAAGGACCGAACCTTTGGTTCCAAATCTGTAACACTGGTATCACCAAGAAGCTCATTCCAATTAGAAGCTAAAGCATCGTCATCGGCGATTAGCTGGTCAGCCCATTTAGTAAATTCCTCAGATGCTAGTGCAGCATTACAACTACTGCTTTCTACCTGACTATTCTCGATAGGGGTATTTACAGGAAAATCAAGAAAACTTGAAAGTGAATCAGTTTGCCAGGAAGCACTGTTTTCTTTGGCATAATCTGATGCTGTAGATTGGAGAGATCCCGAAGAATGTGTTATTGGCAAAGATGCCGCATTAGTTGATGACTGAGAAATAAAAGGACTGTGTCTTGAATGCTTTTCATGGGTTGAAAGAGATGAGTAATGAAGATCTGTTGAAAATCCTGAGGATGATGAAAACATGTGACCAACTACGCTACTGTTGGAGGATAAATGACTTGCATGGTTGAGAGGCCTTGTTACAAGTTCTCTTTCCATGGAAACCTGTTGAGAGTCTGGTAATTTGGGATATGTTTCTTCCAAAGGGGTTGGAAGTACTGGTAAAGATGAAGACAGTGCTCCAGACATCCCCATGCTACTAAGCTGCTTTGCACCTGGCCTTTGAAAGGATAAGGCAGGGCGTGCCTCCATTTTTTTCCTTAAATCAGAAAAGAAAGAGTGTGTCAGTTATTAAATCAACCAGCTTATAACCACACTTTGCTTCAGTACATTTATTTATTTTTCTTTTACAGGAAAAAATTTGGTTATATTTAATTGAATTTTCATTGTAATTACTTTTTATATATAAAAAAATGTAGAAAAAGATTAGTTAATTTCATTAATCAAGTTTTCATATATTACTGAATTGAATTGTAAATTTCTTTAGTTTTATAACAGCAAAAATTGTACCTAGTACAAATTTACAATATAAATTGCAAATAAGTATTGATTATAAGAATGAAGACCCATCTAAAACTCTCTCTCTCTCTCTCTCTCTCTCTCTTCATGCTTTATTCACTTGCAAACTATATAAACAAAACATACATGTTATTGTCTCTTGTTCACAAAATCTGAATACTGTTGTTGAACTTTCACAGTGACTATCAATTGTTTATATACATAATCTGAATCAGTATAGTCCATTTCTATAATACGTCATATCCAATTAAAGTTGTTTCTTTTCCCTGTTGTTGAATTTGTTGATGTGTTTTTGCAAAAAAATGCTAGCCCTAAAATGTGAATCAAACTCAAAACAAGCACCTTACATATTTTTCAGTTGTTAAGGGTGTAAAATTCCATGAAATCAATTAAAAATGTAAGATGCTTTTGAATTCTATAAAATTATACACACCTATTAATAAATTTGACACTTGGATATATCTCCAATTTGGGTGGTTTACTACAATTTGTAGTGATTTCACATGGAATTTCTAACAAAATTTCCTTCGGTATAGGTTGTTTATTGGGTTTTAGTATCTTCTGATTTTCAGGTCTCTCATTTTTTTTTTTTTTTAATTTATAGAAGTCAAAGTAGATATTATTTTCTGTTGTTTTTTGTTAAACTTTGTTTTAGATTATGTTGGTAGTGGAATATTACAATTAATACATATATGATTTTCTTTTAGTTTGGTGTTAGTATTTATTATTTAAAATAACTGTATTATTAATTAAGCTAGCACAATGGTGTATTATTAGCCTAGTCATGTGGCATACAAATCTAAGAATGCTAGGGCTACACTTTCTCTAAGCTTCAACTTTTATATATTATATTAGATAGATTAACTTTTACACTATTAACTTAGTATGGGCTGTCCACCCTATTACGCTATTAATACTCACCAACTGAAAAGCTACAGAAACCACCCTGGTTGCTTGTTCTCAATATCCACACCAACGAAAATGACATCAAGTTTTACATCTGCAAACAGAAGTAGAACATTAATGTAAACTTCTAACCAAATGGAAGCATGCTGTAACAAGTATTTCTTGGTGGAGAAGAAGATGAGAAGCTTTCCATGAAACCTAAATAAGGCGCAATCACATAATTCACATACAACCCCAAGATTATATAAATACATATGTACGTACATAAAAAATATACAGAGATACATACATAAACAATATACATATGTACATACATAAAAATATACAGAGATACGTACATAAACAATATATATGAGATCAGCTCCCATGAAACTATGAGTGGAAAGAAAATTAATTATCATACACCTCATCATCTCACATGAACAAATGTGTTTGGTCTGAAGTTTAAACTCTAGATCAGATTCTGGCACTCATGAATATTCTAGGACAGACTTTAGTCACTTCACCAAGCATGCTTGATGATCCTTCGTATATTTTTTGTTAAGTAATAAAATTTATTGATATAAAAAACGGGATGCCCTAGTACATAGGGAGTGTAAAGGGGTCAACAAATCAAGTACAAAAATTACATAAATCAAGAAAAGAAGAAAATGATTGGTTTCGTAAAGCAGACAACCAATACAATAAGGTTCAAAAGAAAATTAACTTGAGGTCTGATATGGATCTCTCATTATCTTCAAAACACCTACTATTTATTTCCCTCCAAAGACACCACATCAAACAATGGGGAACAAGCATCCATATATGACCATTTCGATGACGACCAAACCGACCTTGCCTACAAGCAAGGAGCCCCACAATGGATTGGCATAACCCAACTTACTCCAAATAAACCCAAAACCATAGACCAGAAATCCACTGGACAATGAAGTAAAAAAAGGTCAACCAATTCACCATTACACTTGCACAAATAACACCAATCCAAAATCCAAACCTTCCTTTTTTTTAAATTGTCAATCGTCAGACATTTCCCCAAAGCAACATTCCAGACAAAGAAAGCCACTCAAGAATGGATCTTCTGCTTCCATATGCTTTTCCAAGGGAAACTAAAATCATTAGAGCCCACGAAAAGACAATAATAAGCACTAACCATAAACCCCTTATTTCTATCTGGTTTCCAGCTCATTTCATCCTCCCCAATCCCCCTTACAGAAAAAACATATATGGTATCCATGAAGCTCGACACAACCTCCAATTCCCAATCATTAGCAACCCTAAAGAAACTTACATCCGAATGAAGGACCACATTAGTGAACTTCATAAGCTCAACCACACTTGTCTCCTTATCTTGGCAAATTCTAAATAATTCTGGATAACTAACAGCAAGAGGGGTCTCCCCATACCATCAGTCTCGCCAAAACTTCACCCTCAACCATCACCAATTTCATATAGAATATAATGAGACAAAGAAGACCATCCCTGTATAATATTTTTCCACAAACTAACACCATAGGGACCAGAAACTGAACCAATACACCAGCCACCCCATACACATCCATATTTCACCTCTAGAGTTCATCCCCTAGACCACCTATAAGAAATTCCATTGAAGTTTTGAAATTCAGTTAGCCACAAAAGCAAGGATAGGAAATAAAGAGAGAAAATAAGTAGGTAAATTTGATAGATTACTTTTAATTAAATTGACTCTACCTTCCTTGGATAAGTACGAATGTTTCCATCCCACTAATCTCCTTTCCACCTTCTCTAGAATCGGGTTCCATATTGTCTTATCCTTGAATTTTGCACCCAAAATAAGACCCAAATATTTCCTTAGGAAAGTACCTTGCTTACAGCCAAGGACATTCAACAATAACTCAATATTATGAACCACTCCCACATGTACCAATTCTGACTTACCCAAATTTATTTTTAGACCAGAAACGGTCTCAAACCAAATAAGCATCATACAAAGAATCAAAATCTAATCAAGGTCATCATCACAAAAAATTAGAGTGTCATCAGCAAAAACGAGATGAGACACCACCAAAGATCTTCCCTCTAAATCACCCACATGAAAACCTAAAATGCGACCTTCATAGACAGCTTTATCCAACATTCTTCCAAGAGCTTCCATGACCAAAACAAATAACAAAGGAGACAAAGGATCGCCTTGTCTCAACCCTCTGGAGCTCTCGAAAAAACCACATGGAGAACCATTAATAAGAATGGAAAAACAAACAATAGATAGACAAAAGAAAATCCATCTCCTCCACTTATTAGAGAAACCACTACGCTCTAGCAAATTTAGAAGAAAGCCCTAGTTTACATGGTAAAAAGCCTTCTCAACATCTAGTTTACAAGGTAACCCTGGTAGACTAATCTTCAATCTACTGTCAAGGCATTCATCAGCACTAAGTACAGGGTCGAGAATCTGCCTATTTAGAACAAAAGCATTCTTGAAGCTGAAATTATATCTCCCATGACCGTGTGTAGTTGAGTAGCCAAAACTTTAGCAATTATTTTATAAACCCCCAACAAGACTAATAGGCCAAAAGTCCCTAACTTCTACTACTGCAGTTTTTTGGAATGAGATTAATGAAGGTTGCATTCAAGCTTTTCTCAAATGGATAATAGCCTAATGAAAAGCTCAGGATGCAGGACATTTAATAAGACACTAATCCCAAATCAACCATGCCCTAATAGAAGGAACCCAAGCATGCCAAACTATGATATCTAGGGTATTAATAAATAATCCATATGGAGTTGCCTTAGCCTTGCCACAATCACTTTTGCTTACTCCAATGAAGGATCACATTTTATATTCACCAAGTCCTTAGGCCTTGAAAAATGCAAAATAGTCAAATAAAATCTTCTTCCACCTAGTAGGTAACATTTACCTTCATCATTAGTCTCGAACATTTATCACAAGGAAGCATTATCCAAGAACTCCTCCATTTCTTGGAGAAAAAGCAAAAGAATCACCCCGATATGGTGAGAAACAGGTGGGAATAAGTTAATATAACGCATTGAACAAATTAAAGTTCAAAATATTTTCATGATTTCTTTAATTAATGTACCTTGCACATAATGCAACAAGAATAAAGGTCAACTGTCATAATACTGTACATTAACCATGGAGGATTTAACCACGATTAAAACAGCAAAACCCAGATCAGAAAATTAGAACAATCATGACAATGCATCAAACAACCATCACAGCACTACATATTCAATAATCATTATCATCTTACTCGAATCTCCCAAGACCTACAAATAAGAAAATAGAGGATAAAATAGGAATTGTCATTATAAAACTTCTTGATGGAAAATTGTAGAGAACAGCAGCTACCTTATTTGGCAAGTCTTGCAAAGTGCTAATTCTGCCACAAAATCAATGCCTGCACTAACTAAAACCTATCTCGAGGACAATAACACCTTTTCCTGAACAAAGAATACTTAGGACTACTCCATTGATCCTTGAAGTATAAGTTACACATATTGATTCATTTGGATTATCTAAAAGGGGAATAAAATGAAGTGATTTCCTTGTATTGAATGAGGTACCGTATCAATGATTCTAGTGCTGCAACAGTATATTACCAATGCCATTTCCAGAATCAGCTTTGTATATAACACCAAGCAAAGCCATTAAAGCTGGCTTTACATGAAATGGTTCACATAAAAATCTCAAGACTGGCAACCCTAGTAAAGCTGTAACATGCTATTACATCCTATTCACTAACACTAATCCATGAGCAAAAGACAATGATATGATATCACACTTCCTAAACATATACAACCAAAACTTCATATTATAGATCATCATTAAAGCACTAGCCAGTCTATATATATATATATATATATATATATATATATATAAATAGGTAAAGCACTATTCAGGTTAGCCTCCCCACCCCAATTCACAAATTTCTGGTAGGCCAAACATAACATCTAGTCAAACATTCCACCTTATCCAGCCAATCCCTCAACTTAATCATTCACAAAAGCTATCACCACTTACTTTTAACAGGGCCACCCTTAGCTCTATCATAAGCTACCATAGATACGTCAACCAACCAAAAGAAAAACCAACAAAATAAGTGGTAACTGGCTCTATCATAAGCTACCATAGATACGTCAACCAACCAAAAGAAAAACCAACAAAATAAGTGGTAACTGGCTCCAAGAATCAAATATCGCCACTACACCAAATTCCACCAAAAACCTGAAATTCACAAAAAATAGACACTACCCCACATGCAAATCAATCCCCACATAACAAACCAATACATATGCATCAAAATTATAGAGCTAATACGCCATTACATGTATCAAAAAACCAAAACAACATCAAATATCCACGGAAAAGACTAAAGAGAGAGAACCCAATTCAATTTGCACCCCACAGATTGAAAAAAATATATATATACATACCAAACTGGAAATAAACTCCAAATGGGTATCCCAAATTATACAGTACCCACCAACATAAAATTCAAATTTAACCCCAAAAAAAAAAAAATGCATAATTTGAACAAAATGATCAAATGGGTATATCGAATTCGTACCTAAAAATTCATAGATAGCTCGAAAAGATTGATAGCGAAAGTCTCAGAATCGAATCGAAAATGAAGAAAATTTTTTGCTGAGCGCGATGGAGATAGTGCTGTAGTGACAGGCGGGTGTTTTTAAGTTCCGTCACCGGCGTGCTCGAAAGGAAGAAGTGAATGGTGACGACTGACGAGTGCGCTTAGCTCTCTCTCTCTCTCTCTCTCTCTTTGGGGCCTATAGTATTGTCCACTCGCCTCTACAATATAAGGGAACAGTGGATAGACCACGCGCCATTACAGCGCGTGTGAATAGTGCCAAGGAATAGTATTGGTGTGGGTCCTACATTTGGAGGTTTGTGATTGGTGGGCGATGAAATATCTGATGGGGTGCACGTGGGGCTTAGGAGTTGCCGTTTGCACCATATGATTAGAAAAATGTTCTCTCATTTGCTTATAAAGCTAACAAGGGCACTGAGGGGTCAAATTGTACATTGGATTTTTCTCTTCTTCGGCTTTTTTTTTGGGTCTTTGCTTCTCACACAATAAACATGGTCCATGGGAATTTTGGCTGGACACATGTCAAGATGTGACATTGTGGACTTTCCAAGCCCTCATGTAGACACAGAATTTCAAGGTATAATGTTTAATCCAAAATAATTGTTGGTTATTATCCGGTTAAGACACCAGTTTATTTTTAATATAATCAATAATAGGCTCGTGTGCTCACACTCTTTTTAAAAGAATTTTTTTTTCTATAAATTAGTATTATTATTGTGATGCATGGAAACTCAAAAGTATTGTTGTTTTTTTTTTTTTTTTTTGAGAAAAAAAGTATTGTTGTTTTAAATATTTGGTAGAAGTAAAAAATTTAACAAAAACATAAGCATAATCAAGAAAAAACAATCGTTGTTTCTACTTACAATCATTACAAATTAATAGACATTATTAGTGGTGGGTTCTAGTAAACTCAACTGATAAAGTCTCTAATGGTTAAAAAAAAAAAAAAAAAATCTGAGATTCGATCTCTGTTTACACTAAAAACCGATAAATGTCTTATTTTGATAATAAAAGAGCAGACACCATAAGTTGGGTTCAATCTCTGCCTACATTAAAAATCGATTGGGTTCATCAGGAGTATACATCATAAGTTGAAACTATCTATATAAAAAATAAATAAATAAATAATACATTATTAGTGAAACAATGAATAAAATTTTATTTATATTATTTAGGTGAATAATATTACATAAAAGGTCCACACAAATATTTCAATATATTAACATTATTTATATAACACTCAAAATATTATTATATAAAATTTGAGACTATGCCTTTGCTTTATTAAAATCTCTTTGGTAGGAATAAAGGGCCCAAGAATGCATATTAGGCTATGGGCCTTATCCGAGGATGCTTAGTGGTCCGAGAACAGATAAACGATAGTGAAGACGTAAGAGTCAAAACTCCACAAGCAAACTACGACTGAGAAGGTTTGGGAAGGTGGGCCGAGGAGGAATGCCTCCTCAACTAAGCAAAGCAAAAGTCAGAAGGTGTGGTCTACCATCCAGAGTAACGTTTTGGGAGATTCTATTGATAATGATACACATCATAAAAGCACAGGACAAAGGGAAGCTATGAAATATCTAAGAGAATGCCGCTACCACCGCATTGAATGCTCTGCAGTTAACTCTTTGGCTGCATTAATGTAGAAGTGATACCTGAACAGTAATTTTCAGCTTTACAGCTACTCCCAGAGACTTCTGGAAGGTGCTAATGGTACAAGGATCAACGCCAACGACCTAGTCTACACGTGAAGGGTGGAGATGAAAGAAGGAAGATAGTATAAAAGAGAAAGAAGACTCTGAGGGAAGGGGATCAAGGAATTGAGGGAAAAACACTGTAACAACAGGAGCTAGACTTGTAATCAAATTCAAAAGAAATATATACAAGAACCAATCTCCTCGAATTGTGTCAAGGACGATTTTCTTTGGATAAAACCAATTTATCTTTGCTTTCTTATCATCTGGACCTACTATAATTGTTGTCCAACTCATTAGAGCCTAATTTTCTAACTCATTCTCTACAAATTCATTGTATTGGGCTCTTTGGGCCTAAATCCTTTCACCCTATGGGCTTAGGGATCAAAACGTGCCCTTACATCTTTTAACTATAATATACATTATTTTAAAAAAAATACTACGATATATAAAATTTTATTATTAAAATATTTATAATATCGTTCTTAATGTAAAGGAAAGAAAAATACATGACAATAAAATCTATTTGATAATGAGATAAAAAATTATGGGAAAAGTAAAACATTCTAAAAAAAATCCTTTAAATGTATGGTGTTAATTTTTTTAACACGTATTTTATTAGTGGGTTTCAATAAAAATATATGAAATAATATGCAACTATTTTTTAGGACGAATATGTGAAATTCGTTTGAGCCAAAGATGGAAAACATCTTGACATGAAAATATTATGACCAGTTTTGGTATTTTGGTCGTATCTTTTTACCCCGATATCAAATTGACTTGATTCTTGCAGCTACAGAAATAGTACTCGATGATCTAAAACTTTGCAGTTTACCAAAACTTCAAAAACTGCAATTTTCAAGGCCAAAATAGATTTGGAAGTTGACACACGGTTGAAAAACATGAATTGACATTTTATATTTTCCTTTTTGGGGAGCATGTATTTTAGGGTTTTGAATATTATAAATATTAAAGGGATACAAGGACAGCCATGTTTTTGGCAACTGGGAAACCTTATTTTTCATCATTTTTTTTAGAGTTTTTATTTTCTATGAAAGCTTAAGAACCTAAGCTAGGGTTAGGGGTGAATCCCCAATGTTGTAAGTTGTCCACTATTGAAATCAATTGTACTCTTTTTATAATTGTTTTATTAGATTGATATTTAATTTCTAATTCTTAATAAGTCTATCCTTGAATCTTCTTATTGTTAGAATAGGGTTTTATATTCTCTCTAGCAAAACATGGTAATCTTGTTAGATACTACTTTTGCCATAGTATTGTCTCTAGGGTATGCGATGTTCTTGGGTTTTCTAGCAAAACTATTATTTTCTAGACTATATTGTTGGACCAATTGATAAATATTATCAACCAAAGAGAGTTTTATTAATAAAGCTTATTTCTAAATCTTCCAATCACATACTTTATGTGTTTACTTACCCAATTGTGTACTAAATTGGATTGGAAGTAGATGCTTAACAATATTGGTGGACAAACCCTAATGCCCTAGTGATTATAACTGTTTAATTTTACCAAATTTTCTTTTTCCTAAGTTTCAATCATATTTTTCTATATATTATTAGTGCTATGACGTGTTCTTGTTTTCCTTTTCTCGATGGAACGACAACTTTAGCTACACTACAATTTCCATTACAAAATTGAACAACATCACACTTTCATAAAATAGAAATAAAATTTCTTATTCAAAACATAAAAGGAAAGGATTGTAAGTATGTGAGAGACCGCGCCCCTCAGGCCCCAATGCAAATGGGGCGAAAGCCATGTTGGTTGCCTCTTATGAAATAGTGGAGAGGATCTTACTGTTGTTATTTTCCCTCCTAGATCAAGAGTGTTACTATGAAATCACCACTTATTTTAATAGAGAAAATAAGAAACTAAATTGAAAAGATACATCACTTTTATTGATGAATTGAAAATTGTACATCTCTTGAAAATAACTGAAAATTACATTGATTTGGTCCTAAATATAATTTAAAACAAAATACAATACTTTGATTTCTAGTTACAACTCACAATCTAAAATGAGAAAATTATAAAAATAAGTCTAATCTATTAACCCTTAATCAAAATTTTGAGGCTAAATTACAAAATTGGGAATGTGTTAGACACCTAACTTGCCTGATGAATCAAGTCATCTAGACTATGGTGGTCAATTATCATCTTAAATCATTCAAACATTTTATATAATCCACGGGCTTGTTGGCTTACTGATAGGCCATGGGCTAAATTAATTTAAGCCATAGGTCAAGCACCATTTCAAAACCATTTTTGAGAAAATGCCCATTTTATTTGGAAAAATGGTTCTATGAGAAAATACCCTCTAAAGACTTTTTAAAAGAAAGTATTGGGCTCTTTAATGGAAGGCAAAACTATACAATTGGTCTCTGAAGTTTACCTCATAAGTGCAATTAGTCTCTCAAGTTTCAAGTGGGCATTATTGGTCTTTTATGTTTAAAAAAATAGCACGGTTAGTCCTTCTGTTTATTTCTATTAGTGTTATTGTCTATGTGGCTATCGAAACAATGACAGAGCATCTTTTTAACTAATGTGACACTTTTTTATTAAAATATTTAAAAAAAAATGAATTTACATGCCAAGAACAAACCCATCCGATTCCAAAATCAAATCTTAATGCTATTCCGATTTTATTAAAATATTATGTTCAAGTGAGATTTTTGCAATTTCAAGCCACATGGTATCAAGGTTGGCCTTTTTGTTGCTAGTGATGGACCACTTTCCTCCGGTAGTACACTCAAGATCATCCCATTTGGATTCAATTCCAACTTTGAACAGGTGAAAATCAGCATTTGGAAGCAACTTGTTGGGCTTGAATATTTGATCATACAAACTGCACAAAGAGTTCACATTTTTAATTAAACTTAAATGCTAGCAAACCTAGTATAAATATTGATCAATATAAGGATAAATGAATCAATGCACAACCTATAATTATTCTCGATCTAACAAATAAAATGCCTCCTTTACCAACAAGCTATATTCACATCAGTCAAGGACTTAGGGCCATAAATTATCATAGGGTTAAAAAAATTTTCACTCAATTTTCTGCCTGTGATGGCCCTAAGTCCCTGACTTAGTCTCAGCCAACACCACACACACACACACTACAGGAACACTTAGAACAGAAAATATAGGGACTCACACACACACACACAGCACACACTATGTTTACAGGGAATCCACCCCCAACTTTTATTACTCAATCTCAAATACAAAGGAAACCCTTTACAAGCCTAGAGAAATACAGGTAATTTTCTCTAAGGCAAAATACATTCTGCTATTGACACTCCCAATAGTCTTAGGGTCATATACACATAAATAACTGTTATTGTAGTTACTGCCTTGTAACTGCCTAAGTCTTAGACATTCTGCCACTTATGGTATAATTTAGGACACCTTCAACTGATGTTGTCTTGGTCTACTCTTCACGTTTTCAACCCCCTACACAATAGGTCTAATCATCAGGAAAGCTAAAAACTGCTTGGTAACTACCCAATAATTGCTCGTGCACATACAGTACCTTCACAGCCCATGTCTTAGCAAATCATAGGGCTTCTGCCCATCAAACTTCAGCCCACACAGCATGTTTCCCATGTTTTAAGAGGCTTGGCCCATGCCTACGTCTTCCCCCATCAACAATACAACCCACATAGCATGTCCATATGCAGCACACCAAGTAACTATCATCAGCCCACTAGCATTTGTCCATGCATCACCCAACTACTAACCTAATACTTTGCACACAACATCTAATCATCATAACAGCCCAGCCCTGCCTTATACACAAGCCACCAAGCCCACACACAAGCAACCAGCCAACAAGCCACCATTACAATGCTCCACCAAATAAGGTTAACACCACCTGCTGCTGCCCATCATCAAAACCAACTCTGCCCACCATGGCCCCACTCTGTCATGGCCTTAGAGCATCATATGGAGCAAGGTGGCCCCACATGCTACCCCTTCATCCTGCTCATCGATCCAACTCGAGTAGGGAAACCAAGCATGTCCCCTTCCCTAAGGAACATTACTAATTTGGCAATGACACATGGTGGAATTTGATTGATGTCATATGTCACAATTTGAATGGAGGAGTTTTAAGACTTTTTCTCCAAGACACACAACATCATTTGATTGGTCGAAATGTCTTAATTTTCAAGATGGCACAAGTCAACACTCAATTGTCATGCTTGTGTCATTGCCAATATGTGTCAATATGTGATTGGCTTTTGCATGTTTTTTATGCTTTTGTTTCAGTGATACTTGGCAAATTTATGTTGGTCTCTAAATATTGGCGATGGAACCCACTAGTAGTATGTAGCACTTTGTAATTAATGATACCATGTGAACTCAATGATATAATGTGACAGATTGTGATAAGTCAAAAATTTTCTTTCTCTACAAAAAGTTCAATAATAATGTCATATTAAAAAATTTTAGTATGATAATTAACCCATAACTCCTCTTCTTCTTACCTTTTTTTCTTTTCTTTTCTTTCCACAATCTTTTAGGGCACGTTTTGTATATTGTAATGATAATTATTTAACAATAGAAATAGGTATTGGATGATAATGCAAATTGTAGACATCAAAATTTTATGATGTATTCACAACCTTTCGATTGATCATGATCAAATACTTGTGATCAAATTAATTTTCAATTGATAATGCATTAACAATGCACAATCAGCAAATGAAATCAAGCCAAGTGTCAAAATCTTTGAATTACCACGTCTCACATAAAATTACATGTTTCCAAGCCACGTGGTAACTTCAAATAAAGAAAGTCATGTGATCAGAAGAAAAGATGCACGTGGAATGTTCTTATTAAATGCAAGACCAAAATTAAATTCAAAATTTGTAATTAGCTCTTAATAATGCTGAGAGAAAATTCCTAATTAAAGACCATTGAGTCTCCTTTAAATAGAGGATTCTCATATAAGAAAAATGACAAAAACCTAGAGAGAAAACTCTACTAACACTTCACCAAAATAGAGAGTCGCCTCTAAGTCCAAAAAGAGAGCTCTTGCTCCTTCAGAATCAAAATTTGTAATTAATTCTCAATAAATGCTAAGAGAAAATTCAAAATTAAAACCATTGAGTCGCCTATAAATAGAGGCTTCTCATATGAGAAAAATTACAAAAACTTCGAGAGAAAATCCTACTAACACTCTGTCAAAATAGAGAGTCACCTCTAAGTCCAATAAAAGCACTCTTGCTCCTTCAAAATCAAGGTTCATTCTTACTTCTTCAAATCAAAGTAAGGATTTTCCTTCAACTTCCATTTGATTTAGTTCGAGATCAAGCCAATAGCCCCTCGACCTCAAATCAAATACATCCAATCACACATCCAATTTGGAGACATCAAAGCATGATTCAAGATCAAGTTTCATAGTCCTTTGGATCGAAAAATACTGTGGAAATCGAATCAGAGGAGTTTATTGTATTCTTTCATTATAAAAAGTCATACAAAGAATTGTGCTCACTTTCATATAAATCAATATAAATTGATTATTTATTACTCTATTTCGCGATGTGATTTATCATTACGAAATTTGTGTGTACACATATCACCTCACAAATTAGAGCATTACCATCAGCTCTTCTATAAAAAATATCATTTTGACACACCAAAAGTCTACTTTATTATTTTACCACATTATTTTACAATACACCATTCATCACATGTTCTATTCTTTGATTCTAAACATTAAAATAATATATAAAAATATTAAAATAATATTAAAAAAACCATCAATATAAAAAATACAAAATAAAAATCAATTGCATACACAAACACAACCAATAACAAACCCACCACCATACATAGCACAGCCCGCCACCACCACCCATACGTACAACCCACCACCACTAACAAAAATCCACCAGCCGCCACCACCACCCAATACTACTTTTTTTTTTTAAATCCCCAAAATCAACACAAAACAATCCCAAAAATAAATTAAAAAAATGAAGAGATGAATCAACTCCATTTGTACAACCCAATATATAGAGAGAAATGAGAAAAAAGAGCTTTAAAAAGAACCAACTCACCCATAATCACAATCACATGGAATCCACAAACAAAGGGAAAAAAAAACAAAAAACAAAAAAAACAAAACAAAAAAACAAAAAACAAAAACAAAGGGAGATCAAAATAAGAGATCTCCACGGCAACGGCCTCATCGGTGAGGCTAAACTCCACGGCGAGGCCGATCTCAATGGCAATGGCTTAGGCAGAGGGGAAAAAAAAAGACAGAGAGGGAGAGTGACAAGGAAAAAAAAAAAAAAAGAGAGAGAGAAAGAGAGATAGAGAGATAGAGAAGGCGGAGAGAAAGTGATAGAAAAAAATAAAAAGGGGGAAAAAAAAAAAGAAAGAAAAAGGGAGAGGTGGAGGTTCTAGAGAAGAAAGAAGAAAAAAAACAAAGAGAAGTGAAAAGATGAAGTGAGAGTGAGAGGTGGAGAAAGAAAGAAGAAAAAGAAAGAGAGAGAAGAAAGAAAGTCATAAATGAAGAGAGAGAAAAGAAATAAAAAACTAATTTTTTTTATAGCATATTTGTCTGTACCGTTTCAAAGATAGAACTGTATTGTTCATATGTGCTAAATATTATGGCATATAGAACATCTCATGTGAAGGATTTTTTGGTGTTTGGTATGCCAAATGCCAAATATTTGGCATTTGACACACCTGATGAGAATGCTCTGCACATCAACAATGTGAAAGAGTTATCTTAAAACCTCGGATTCTTATATGACAATCTCAACTGACTTTTTGAACAGTACGGCCGTTGAAATATTTTCTTAAAGTGTAAAATAGATTTTGATTCTGATTCTTCTAAAAGGAGATGGCAATAGCTTTGGAATCATGTAGGATGCCATATATGATATATACCCACACGAATTGATGCATGTATATGTTGGATTAGAGAACAACGTCTACAATCTAAGTTGCATAGAAACCGACTTTTCATATGACAAAACCACACTCTCATCTGGCTGGACAATTGGTTAGGTCAAGTCCGAATAAATGTTCTTTCCAAATTGCATCATATCTTGAACTTTCAATATGATAAGATTAGGTTCAATCCGATTAGCCCTTCCCCTTTTTCCTTTTTTCTTTTTTTATTTGGGTTTTTCAGATTGAAGTTTTTTTTTTTTTTTTTTTTTTTTTGAGAAATAATTACAATATGCTACTAATCTCACAACTCAAACCCTTTCCCCCCTAGATCCTCAAGCACTTTATGCATGGGGAGGTGCCAATTCAGCTACAAGGCCTTTGACAAGATTGAAGTTTGTTACATGAACTTTGTTCCAAAAATAAATAAATAAGAATAACCCAAAATATCTCATAACTACAACGAGTTTGGAAATGATTGGTAGCCGATTGCAACACATGATGGAGTTCCACTTCAATAAGTTGGCACAGTCGGTGGGAAGTAAGGTTTAACGATTAATATTTTATTACTTCGATTTGAGATTTTCACATAGAGGGAACATGATTATTTCCATTTTAAGAATCTATTTCACGATTAATATTTTATTTCTTCGATTCTAGAGAATCATGTAGAGGGAACATGATTATTTCCATTTTAAGAGTCTATTTTAAAGTGTTAACATTTATTTCTTCAATTTGAGGGTCACATAATTTAAAATTTTAAATGATTTGGTATTTGATATAGCTTAAGATTTTTAATATTAATTGAACTATGAAATGAATTTATTTCAAATGGAGATCGAGATCCTAATATCATGCAGAGTGTGAATTAGATTTTTTTTCTTTTCTTTTTCAAATGAATTCTCATAATTATAAAAGCATGTTTCATGTGATTCACTTTAAACACTCACTCTTTAAGATTTTTTTTTTTTTTTTTTTGGAGAAACCTTTAAGCATTTGTTTATTAATGGATAAATTTGTTTTAATGATCAACAACTTTTTTTTTTTTTTTTTTTTTGAGAATACTAAGTGATGGTGTATTATAAAATGGGCCCAACTCCAAGCTCATCCATGATAGTCGTCCAGGGAAAGAATAGAAAAATGGACTGTAGAGAACACTCGTCCCTGACAAGGTCGTCCATCCAAAAAGATGTTTGGATGACCTCCATACATTCCAAGCATGTTTTTCTATACATGTCTTGGACGACCTACACATTCCTATCTCGGAACACAAGTAAAAATCGAGGTTCATTACTACAAACCGCTTCCAATGACTGTAACAGAAAATAAGATCAAAAAATATAACTTCCATGGCAATTGTGGAAGTTAACTCCGAACCTTTCGACCTCCTCAATGATAGGGGAAGTTATTAGACCGGTAACCGCTACAAGTGTATACTATATAAGCACTCATCTACGCCAAAATAAGGTAAGTCTTTTTCAAACAATTCCAAAGAGAATGGAATTCCAGAATTTGAGAGAAATATTGACTTTACCATCAGAGGGTTCTTAGCCAGTCCTCCCCGGTCACCTTTGATTGCTTCTTTTCCTTTTCAAGCCTTTTTGATCATTGAAACCCGGAGCATCCAGCCCACTGATTTCTTACAATCATCACCAAGTATTTTTTAACACATACACATAGGGAGAGGGGATAAGGTTTTTAAAAAAAACTTACAGTGGTGTATATCCAAAAGGGCTTTAATGATTAATTTAACCACTAATTGTGCTTGTGGGATTGGAGAATATATAAAATGTAAGGAATTTCTACTAATTATTGGGGTTTCTTTAAGGCATGGACAGTCACATGTATTTGGTTGGTTTAATTTAAAGTCTTCAGGTCCTTAATCCTAAGTTTAAATATGAAAATAAAAAATAAAAAGTTTCGGTTAAAGTCATTGTATTATGCTTAAAATGTATCAAGCCAATGTTGTGCCTAGTCTATGAATAATTAAATATTGAAGTTTGCAGTTTATCTAAAAATAAATAGAATTTTCTAATTCAAACTTTGATCAATGGGTACAAATCAATTACTACCTTCTCGTGTGAGTTATTTTGAATTTTTATAAAAGGTTGTGGCCCCCACCAAAAAAAAAATGTGGTTTTAGCAAGTAGATAAATACAATAATGATGATAAGTATAACACAAAATCCGCTGCAGCACATTGGTAATTTTTTGTTGTTGAAATTGATGTGATAAGAACAACTACAATAAAGAAGGGACTAAAACACCTAAAACAATCTCCCAGAAGGCACCAAGAACAAGATTTTCTCAATGGTACGTTTCATTTCTTTATTTGTGGGTAAAGATTGGGGTTGTTATGTTGTTTTTAGGATGTTTGGGTTGTTTCCTTTTTCTTGCGTCACAGAAGAGAGAACAATATGATAACGAAATAGTATATATATTCTAAGTGCACGTTTGTTTCAGCTTTTAGGGGCTGAAACACGCATTTGTTTAAAAGTTGGACAGAAATTACCGTTTGGTGAAGCAGAAACGCAACTTTTATATAAAAGTTACGTTTTGGACGAAGGCATAAACGCACAAGACAATTATGGACCTCTGGAGGTCCATAAACAAAAAGTCGAATGCGTGTTTGAATGGTATCCATTGGGCTCTACTGAAAAATACCAAATTACCCTTGATAAATGGCTTCAGTTCTCACGCGGTCCTCATTCCTCTCATCTCATCTCTCTGCTCTGCCCTCTCAATAACAAATTTCCAAATCCAAATACAAAAAAAATCTATAACAAATTCCCAAATTAGCTAAGGAAAAAAAAAAAAAATCAATCCCTTGCATGGGTGTTACAGACGATGTGCTAAGAGAAAAGGGAAGAAAAAAAAAAGAAAAAGAGGAAGAATGACTGAAGGAGAGCTCTGTGAGTCTATGGAATGTTCTGGGAAAAACAAAGAGCAGAAAAGAGTAAAGGAAAAAAAGAGAAAAGAAGGAAAAAAAAAGAAAAGAGTAAGAGTATATTTTTAGTAAAGGGAGAAAGGAAGTGCTAAGAGAGAGAGGAAAAAAAAAAAAAAGAGGAAGAAGTAGAGCTGGAACGTTCTGAGTTTGGAGGAAGTGGTAGGTTGCAAAAGAGGAAAGAAGTAAAAAAAGAAAAATGTAAGGGTACATGTGTGGAGGAGAAAAAAAAAGGAAAAAAAAAATGCGGTACGTGTGTGGAGGATAAAAAAAGAGGGAAAAAAGGGAAAAAAAAAAAAGAAGAAAAGAAAATGGTATCACAATATTTTTTTTGAGAAAGTTTCAATCTATGGCGTCTGCTCCTGATGATATCTCTTTATCATCAGACCAAGATACCAATCAGTTTTTGGTGTAGGCGGATATTAAACCTTAGATATCTTATACAACCATCAGAGATTTTACCAGTTGAGCTAACTGGAACCCACGTATCACAATATTTTCACAATACTTTCACAATAAATTTTAAGTGGTAGGTTATTATTAGCAAATATTGGTGAGAAAAAAATAATTTTTTTAGAAAGAGAAAAAAATAATTTTAATAGTACGTTCAAATTAAAATCAATATTAATTTTTATCACAATATTTTCACAATAAATCTTAAGTAGTAGGTTATTATTAGCTAATATTGGTCAAAAAATAATAATTTTAATAGCACGTTAAAATTAAAATCAGTATCAATTTTTATCACAATATTTTCACAATACTTTCACAATAAATCTTAAGTAGTAGGTTATTATTAGCTAAAATTGGTGAGAAAAAAATAATTTTTTTAGAAAGAGAAAAATTGATTTAAGTATGATGAAGTAGTTGATTTAAGTATGAACCAAACTCACATCCACAAAAAAAAAAAAAAAAAAAAAAAAAGTATGAAATAAACTCCCTTATATATACATTGTCCTTTTTGATAATTTATCCCTCAAACTGCCACTTTTATAAATGCTAGCCAAACACTCAGCTTTTTGAAAATGCAATTTTTCATTTTGCACTTTTTGAAAACTCCACTTTTTCATTATACACTTTTACAAAAAGCTGAACCAAACTCACCCTAAAGCTTACAATTATCAATCTCCAAAAATAAACTAAAAGAAAAATCAAACATTCATTTTATTGAACATGTTAATGGTTGCTCAATTGCACTCATTAAGGAAAAAGAAAGTGGATCTCACTATATTGAAAAATAACAGTAGCAAATTAACAAATATTCATTGAATTGAATGTGGTGCAACTCCCTAAAAAAAGTTGATGATTGCAATAAAAAAACAGAACCTTAACAAATGCACTTTGACACACTTCAACTGGACTACATTTTATAGGTGGTTAAAACTCACCAATCGCAGTCATTATCACACCAACTTGTAAGTTTTATGTAATAAAATTTGTAGAAATTTTAGCATTTTTCATTCTAAAATATTTTCTTTTATTGAATTTTATTCTAAACTAAATCTTTCAATAAAACTTAATCATGTGTAACCTCCTTTTCGTGAAGTGAATTTAAAATAATTGCTTCTATTAATAAAATTTTATGTTAAACTAAAATTTTCATTAAAAAATTAATCACAAGCACTGCAAAATTAACTTTTAATGTATTGCATTAAATTTGTGCATGAATCAAGTTGAGTTGGGTTTAAATTTGTGCGTGGATCAATTAACAAGGCAATGATCCCAACTAACACAACCCAACCCAACTTGTCGATATCATGTTAGATTGCCAAGTTGGGATCATTGCCTCGTTAATTGAATATTTACGAAGGCATGGTCGCAAAAGACCTTTTAGCAACAAGAGTAACTACGATGACTTTCAATGCTATGCTCTCATGCCTTTGTTAATAAGTTTTTACAATAAAATTTGACCTTTTTTATGATCGGACGATAGTGATTCATTAGAAATCAGAGAAAATCAGACTAAGAAAAAGTATGACTATCACTTGTTGTTCAAAAGATGTTCATTGTCAAATTTTAAAGCTTAAGTTGGAGCCACAACATCCACAACATTGCATTACCAAAGTAAATGTTTCATATATATTCATAGCCTTGAACAAAGAGGAAGGTGCAGGATGGGGTAAAGAAATGTATTCTATAAGAGACAGTCTAGAAGAACAACAATAGCTTGCACTTGAATGAACATGATGAGCTTGAGACTTCTACGCTAGATAGTAAATGGAATTGGGTAGTTTGAATGTTCTTTTTGCACTCGGAGGCCCCTCAAAACTGCTCCACTGGTCTCCGATAATTCCCCATATGCGGTACCCTTCATTAATCAAATGTTGCCTTGCTTTTGATTTGTATCTTTGCACTTCTAGTACTTCATCTTCAAGACCCCTGTATTTATAGTTGGTAGATGTACTTTTTTAGGATACAGTCTGGCTTTTATCGACTAATTTTATTCCAACACTTTTTTTTTTCCTTTGTTCTTAAGGTAGAATGGAAAAAAGTTGCTAAGAGAATTATAACTCAATTGATACTTTCTCATGTTTCCAATTGAGATATCCAAAGTCCAGATCTCCCTTTCTCTATTGTTATAACTATTGAATTACACAATTTAAAAAAAATGGCAATTTTTTTTTTAATCTTTAATTGAAAATATTTATTAAAGATGTCGACCAGCCTTTTTTTTAAATAATGGATTAATATTCAATGGAAAAGTTCTCTAATAAAATAATGTAGCATACAGTTATTATCACTGTAAAATACTGCCCTTATTTCAGAACAATTATGATTTAGGTTGTATGTGACTAACACTGTGAATTTTCTTAACATCTTCTTGATACTGAGAACTTTTTAAGTTTTCATAAAATTTGGTTCAGTAAAGCATTATTAAACAGAAGAAAAAAAAAATCATGTACAAAATGTGTGTTAATTATATTGTTCATTTTAAAGCCATGGCTGAGTTCATGTGGAAGCAACGAAGGGGAGAGAAAATTTAAGAAGAGATTACAAACATTGTAGAGGATGAACATACCTTAGCATAAGACTTGTCCATCCATGGTACCCAACCTTGATGAGGTTATCAACCGTGAAAGACCTGAGAGTTTCCTTCCTTGAAGAAATCAAGAAGATCTTAAGCCCTCTGTCTTTGATCTCATGGAAGAGCTTGAGTGTGTGCTCAAGAGCTGGTGCCTTACTCTCTCTCATCCATGCTTCCAAAGAGGTTGCATTCAACTTCTTTCCCCTAATTTGAGTTTTATAACACCAAATCAATTAGTCTTTTAAAAAACTAAAACATACAAATGTATTCACAACTGGTAAAAAGAAAGAGCATTCACAACTGGCTTAGGTGGCAAGTTTTACTTCTCATTAATGTGATACTTCAACAAATTGTGAAATAAATTTATTTGAGCACTTTAGTCTAACGCTTTTGAATGGACCTTAATTAGAAAATTAAAATGACGCCCAATTTTGTTCAAGTCAGTCAAATAAATATGCAGCCCTAAGTTAGGGGGATCATTCCTCACAAATGAATCAAATACAAAATAAATAAATAAAATTCTCTACATTGTACCAAAATAGAGCAGAAAATTAGTTCAGACACAATAAATTTCACTACTTTTTCACTATTTATTGAGGTGATAGATTTTAATTAGTGTAACACCACTTTATCATACATAAATCATAATCTTTTACCTCAACAATTGTTAAAAATATATATATATATATATATATATATATTGTGAATTTTGTTATGTCAATACATTGCTTGGACTCGTTTCATCCTCACTTTAGAAAAACAAAGCCAAGATAATAGCAGTGCATAAAAAAGGGGTACAATTTCTTAGAACACCATATCTATTTAAAGTAAGAAATTACACAATTTATTAGAAACGCATTTCTATTTAAGGTAAACTGTCTGATCTGACACTTTCTAGATTTGAAATTAACAGACCTTAATTTGTCAATGCACTTACTTGGAGAGTCCTAATTAAAAACACAATAATCATAAAAGTTTCCCATATGATCTATCAAAATGTACCATTACAAGAATCATATGAGATGAGTTTGGACTTACCCGAAACCATGTTTCTTGAAGTAAGGCACCGTCGACAAAAGAGTATTATCAACATCAAAAATCCATGCATCTTTACCATCACCATTCAAACTGCAACAACTGGTTAGGTAGAGTGTGACCTCTTCAATTGCCCTCTCAGAGTCAGCTTTATATTGTGAAGATGTCATATATTTCTGGATGTACTCCACGCATTCTTGGGGTACAACTTCAAATCCCCTTATGTTATTTAGCTCAACATTGATCCTCCAACTCTCACAGTAATTCTTCAAGCTAGATCCAACCCCATGTTTTCTTTTTTGGTTTAAAATGTTCCAATCTGCAGCCACTAAGCCAATGAAGAGGGTTGAGGAGAGTAGTAGGAATCCTAGGAGTTTTCCCATTTGCATTCTCACAAAACAAGGCAGAGGCAAAAAATTGATGCAACTATTTGGAGTGTGAGTGAGGTTTCATGATAAAGGCTCAGATCAAGAGTGGGACATGGTGCCATGGCCTGTTTTCGAAAATCACGGGTAATTGATTGAATTGGAGTTGTAGTAAACTAATTTATTAAATGAAATACATAATAATGGACTGGTAGACAAAAGGCAAATTCGTGCTTAACAACTCTTAATTGCTGTCTTGTTACCCATGTGCTTATGTCTAATTTTTGTTTTATACTTTTTATGTGCCATGACAAAAGGCAAACTCATATTGTCATCTTTGTACAGTCTCCACACTTGGGTTTAAGCTTTTGTTTTGTTTTTTAAATTTTATTTTGGTGGGAAGTATAAACTAACAGACAAGAATGTCACTCAATTATACATTCAATTTCACAATATGTTAATGTGTGCGATTGTAAGTGATGGATACTTTTTACTAACTCCTATTTTCTTAAATTCACTATTTTTTGTTTTTATCAATCATTGAGAATTGCATATGTTAACAAGTCGGGAAATTGTGCGTAGATTCGGGTGTTCTTATCAAGTTATTAGCAATAGCATGCCTATTGACTTTGATGTTCGATCTAAGACTATAAGTTGTTCGGTTTAAGGAGTCATTGTGGGCTTCACGTGGAGGTCCCTCAACACTAAATGTTAATAACAAGCAAAGGTTTAAGGATTACAAGCAAAGGAGGGCCCTCAACGTTGATTTTGGCCCATAATGGAAACTGACACAAGCCATGCATCAATTACAAGCAAAGGTTTAAGGATTGGCGGATTGGCCCATAGAGAGAGGGGACCCAAAAATGAAGAATCATGCCATTGATGAACAGTCACTCTAGCTGTTGAGAAGAGTCCAATATCAATATTTAAATGCCTAAATTATATGTTATAAAAAAAAAAAAACAAAAACAACCCCAAGAGTTAGCTAAGTAGTTCCTAATCCCTCATAATATTCATGAAATCTTAAATTCATAATCTTTTGCCCCATCTTAGAGCCATCTCCGAATGATTTCTTCTTGTAAATAACATTAAGTTGAGAGAATAATCAAATACACGAAGAGGTCTAAATCAAACAAAAATAATAATCTTGGTTCTTCTAAATTAAACTAAAGGTTTTTTTTTTTTTTTTTTTTGGGGTTATACATAATTCTACGTAGTTAGGTCAAGGCTTCTACATACACTGGTACAAGTTTTTCCATTGTCATTTATGAACTTCCCTCAAGAGGGATATTTTTATCACATCAGGAGTCAGATATGAATATGGTTTTGGGTCAATTTCAAATCCACAGTTGTTACTAGTGGGTTGCATTATTGCAGTCATCATTTGGTCGACAAGAAAGATATGCCTATGATTTTCAAAAAAAAAGAAGAAGATATGGCTATGGATCGTGGAGGACCCCAAAAAGAAAAGACACTTGGAGTAGTAGAGATGCCAACCATGAAACTCGTCTCGAATTGAATGATATATGTTTCTTCTTTTATTTATTCCTCTCTTCTTTTGTAAGAGAGAATAACAACCGCACCAACCCAAAAAAATCATGACCGAAAATGTTAGCTTTAATCCTTGAGAAACATTATTCCTAGGAATAATCTAAAATCCCAAGAATCACTGTTTTTGTTAAACTATAGTTTTTGAGAGAAAAAAAAATTATTATTATTATAACCAAAATAAAAAAGAGAATCGTCAAATTAATAAAATCTAGTATATAAGAAAACCTAGATTTTTCAAGAAACACCGGACTTACCTAACAAAAAATAAAAGCAACTTCCATTCCAGCCTAATGATGTGAATATTTAAATTTATTACAAAAACAATCCAAAGTCTCTTATTAGAAATCTCAATCAGAAGGACTGAGAAATCTTCCTTCAAGAGTCCATTAGTCTATGCGATTTCAACGATTTGTTCTATGATCCATTTGGTCCATGTCGCATAATAAGAATATAAGATGCTCTCTTTTTTTTAAGAGTGAGGCTGAAGATAGATTGTTCTTTCTCTTATGGATAATCTCTTTTTCCATCCCCCTAAAAAAGAAAAATGGGAAAAGAAGATTGATCTCTTTTAATAAAAAGAACATGCATATGGATAACCCAGCAGCCAACAAATAGGTAAGGTATCTTAAAGGGAATATCAGAAACTTGACACTAAATTCAACCTTCATGGGGGTAACATTATGCTCTCTCTCTCTCTCTCTGTAGTAATAGAATTTGCAACTTCGAAATTTTATTCACAATTCAGCACTGACGAAATTTTGTCACTTGGGAAAGAATTTAGGATGTTTATTACAAAGCTGTGGCTTAGAAATGCAGAAGAGTTCTTTTAAAAATAGGACAAAGAAATTAATTTTATTTAGACTACACTTTTTTGTTACTATTTATAAGTCATTCTTGCCAGCGAAGTTGCAAATAATTTGTGATCGGAAAAATAAAATGACAATTGGAAATAAAATAAATTGAAAACTTAAGAAAGAAAGTATGCACCCATTTCAAAGAAGAGAACTACAATGGGCAAATTTTGAAGACTGTCAAAAAATCCTGTGTTTTTTTTTCTTTGCCTTCTTTAAAACATAAAGAAGAAATAAAGAAAAATTCCACGAATAAATTAAAGTACTTCAAAATTTATGAAAGAATTTACCTGGTGCTATAAAAGATACAGGTTGGTGTTTAACAATCTGCCATGATAACAAACTTGCATAACTTTAAGAATTCTTTTATTCACATATTATTCCAATATCTTCAATCAAACACTGTGTACAGTATGTGCCTCAAATGGCCTCTGAAACAATTTAAAAAAAAGACTTGGAACAATTTATTGGAACAATTTATGGGCAAGTAATCTATTACTTATTTAAAAGGGAAAAAGAAGAGTCATCTGAAACCATGAGGCAAACCATCATCAAAGTTCAGAGAATAGCTGTGAAGATCATAGCTGTACTGTGCACTGCTCCTTTGCTGATTCAAAGCTTGCTTCCACTGTGACTTGAACTTCCAAACCAACTGCCTCAACATATATGATCCATGGCAACAATCCAATGGTGCTCTTCTTTTGCCACTCAAAAGTGTGAATCCAGACCCAGCACTTGCAATTCTCTTCCTCAACTTCCAGAACTGCATTCTCCTGAAGCTACACATGGTTGATATTCTCATTTTAGCTCCAAATTCCCACCAATTTCAATGAGGGCTTGTATTGCTAGAACTAGAGGTAGTGAAGCACCAAGAGTCTTATACTCCAGAGAAAACATAAAGATTACACTTCCAACTTGTAAGTTTCAACTTTTATTAGCAAGCATTGCATCATACATGTCACCATTCCATTAGAGAAAGGACCCTTTATCATCATCTATCCATCCAGCTTAGCTTTTCCCCAGTCAGAAACGGCCCCAGCATAGAGAGAGAGTGTTGAAGACTTGGCTTTAGTTATGTAGCATCAGTAGGGGTGATTGAGCACTTTTTTGAATAGATAGCCTTAACAAAAGTTGGCACTGTTTGTTTTTTGTGATCTTTTCTTCTATTTTACTCAAAGATATGGTAAACTTTCCCCAGAAGAGTCACTAAACAGTAGGATGAGGTCTTCCTTACGTAAATCATCACACCGTCCATATCTTACCTATGAAATAGCCTGCTTAAACGCATCAGTTTTTTTTAACTTTATGGCTTTTTGCATGGAAAGTTTGGTCATGCTTTTTTTATAAAGAAGGCCCACAAAATATGCAAAGTAAAAGGAAAAACGTGGGAAGAGAGTGATAACTGATGCATTAAAATGAATAAAAAAAAAATTAATAAGAAATGTATACAGATCTTATCTAAGGATAGTAGATACAGAACAAGAAATGTTAGGCATAAAATAGAATTGATTTTGTAATTTAAACTCATTATTATTATTATTATTATTATTTTGTAATTTGAACTAATTTAATGAAAAGTAATGCATTTCATAATCATATTTATCACAAAATAATTTTTTATTATTGTAGAATTGTTTTATTTAAAATTTGAAACCTTAATTCTACCATAGTTGGTTGACTAATTTTTACATCTCTAAGTCAATTAAACACATTTTGCATGCTACATGTAAACCTTCTTTTCCATAAGGGTTGAAATAATGTGCGTGATATTTTTTTTTCTATGGAAGTTAAAAAGAATAAAATTCACCTTGTCTTGATGTTTTCTAAAAATTAAATTTGGAGATTCTCTTTCAATAATTGTGAAAATTCCAAGCAATAATTCAGAAGGTAACACATGTTACATGCTCATGCTTTGATTGTGTAATTGTATGATTGATTTGGGTTGTAATTTATAAGTTGAATATGGTGGTTGTAAGGACTCAATTTGTAACGACCCCAAATGGGTTTATTGGGTTCGAAGGTTAAAGGCCCAAACAATAAATTTGTAGAGAGTGGGCTGAAAGGCTAGGCCTTGGTCACCGAACAGTGGTTAGTCATGGTGTTCAGAGTAATCGCACAAAGGTGAACCGTGCTTGCCCAAGAAGTCTTTCTCCTCAGCATGGACTAGGAGGCTCTGGTTCTTGGCCTTTTTTCCCAGCCCCCCTTTCTGGATTGCTTCCTTCTCCTTTTATACTAGCCTTTACCCTCTCCCTAACGTCCACGTGTAGGCTCAGCTTTCTGGGGCTGATACTTGTCCTATCAGCCCATACCCAAAGTGGTTGGGGGTGGTTGTAAAAACTGAAAAGTATTGCTCTGTCAGGCACAAAGTACTTTAATTGCAATAATAGCAGTCTTTCCCTTGTCCTTTGTCGCCACACTGTTCAGGGGTCCTTTTCCCATCAATGCGGAGGTGTTTAGTTATTCCTTTGAACCACTCCTATACCGTACTCGCCCTTTTTTCTAGGAGTGCTTTGAGATGCCGAGGACAGAATCATCCTCGGCTACATCTAGGCCATTTGGACTTTCATTATATGTCATCGGCAATGTCTCTCCTCGGCTCGGGCCTTGGGCCCTAATGCAAAGTGGGCCGGAGTCACAAATTCTCTGGCCCCACAATAGCCCCTCAAAATCCTACTATCCAGCCCCTCGGACGGAGAGGAGGGTTTTGGTGATGTTGGGCTTATGTAACGGCTTGCCCAACCTTGTCCTTCATCAATGCCGGTGCCTCTTCATTTGCCTGGGACATGCTCTTGATTATGAGACATTCCTTTAGTTTTACTCACGCCGCATTCCTACCGTTTCGGTGTACGAGGCACATTTTTAATAAGTTTTCTTTACGAGGCGACGCAAATCCAACGGTTGAAGACGGCGTTGGGAGTTGAGCGAGACTTATCTCGTTTGTAGCTTTTCTTAGAGATTTGTACAGATTAAATGCCACCAGGCTTGCCCCCCATATAAAAATCACGGTGGGGGGTCATTTTCTTTAGTTGTAGTCCCTTTAAGCCTTTCAAATCCCTAACCCTCCAGTTGTGCGCATAGTCCCCATTACCAGTGTGACTGAGCCCTCGGGAGTGATATGGTCAAGGCCAGTATGGGGATGAAGGGACCACACCCTTTCCAGAAACATTGGGTTTCCCAGAGACTCAAGATGGCCCGGTCAGGGTAAGGGAGATAAAGACTCAAGACATTTCTTCCCCTTGATAAGACAGGAAAGGAGCCTCTTCTTCCTTCAGCCAAAATCCGAAGCAAGTGGAGGTCGCATCAGATTTTTGGTGCAACAACATTAAGGTTTCTCATCGTTGGTACCATCCGCTCTCTCTCAAGTGCTGCTAATACGACACTTGCTTGATGGGAGTCAGAGCTGGTACGGGGATTAGGCATCCCCACTTCTTCCTCTCTTCCATCTCTGGTGCCACCTAGATGCTTCCACTTCTTCTTCTCTTCCATCACTGGTGCCACCCAAGCGCCTTTGTTTCTTCTTCTCTACCATCACATTTGAAGGATTTATCGTTCCCCTATATCTTTTTCTTTTTGCTTTTCTTTTTGCTTCTGTAGTTAGCTTCTAGTATAGACTTGTTTAAGCCCCTTATTGTACGTTGTACTATTTCTTTATCTAATAAAAGATGACTTTATCCCATCTTACGTGTTCTTTCTCTTCTGCAATAATTATTTTGTGAGTAGATGTGCTGGTGTCCTTTTCTTTTAAACAATACTTAGGGCCGAACCCTTGTTAACAAAGAGCTATCACTTTGAACTTATTAAAACTAACGGGCACAATAATGCTGACCTGAAATAGGTTAACCATATAAGACTAACTGAAATAACAGCTAAATGCTCTGTATTGCATATGGGGTGATTATCCGAGGATGGGTAACCTAAAATGAACTACCCGAGAGAGAGTCGTCGAGCATTAAGGTGCTTTGCCATGTTCCTGACAACATTCATAGCCCTAACCTTTTTTGGCATCCGGTTCGAGGACCGAGATATGACTGTACCGGGTCTAAACACTCGATTACGTTAGTTTCCTTAGAGTTGGGGATCCGAGGACAACGCGGGATTTCCATTCTGTCTAGGACTTAACCCATTTTCTAGTGACTAATTTCCCCATAGGTTTGAGTCCGAGGACCATGCAAGACCTTAGTTCTGTCCAAAACTTAGATTTTTTCTTAAGTAATTGGTTTCCCCATAGGTTTGAGTCCGAGGAGCATACAATACCTTGGTTCTGTCCAAAACTTGGATTTTTTTTAAGTAGTTGGTTTCCCCATAGGTTTGAGTCTGAGGACCATGCAATACCTTGGTTCTGTCCAAAACTTGGATTTTCTTTAAGTAATTGGTTTCCCCATAGGTTTGAGTCCGAGGACCATGCAATACCTTGGTTCTATCCAAAACTTGAATTTTCTTTAAGTAGTTGGTTTCCCTATAGGTTTAAGTCCGAGGACCATGGAAGACCTTGGTTCTGTCCAAAACTTGGATTTTCTTTAAGTAGTTGGTTTCCCCATAGGTTTGAGTCCGAGGACCATGCAATACCTTGGTTCTGTCCAAAACTTGGATTTTCTTTAAGTAGTTGGTTTCCCTATAGGTTTGAGTCCAAAGACCGTGCAATACCTTGGTTCTATCCAAAACTTGGATTTTCTTTAAGTAGTTGGTTTCCCCATAGGTTTGAGTCCGAGAGCCATGCAAGACCTTGGTTCTGTCCAAAACTTGGATTTTCTTTAAGTAGTTAGTTTCCCCATAGGTTTGAGTCCGAGGACCATGCAATACCTTGATTCTGTCCAAAACTTGGATTTTCTTTAAGTAGTTGGTTTCCCCATAGGTTTAAGTCCGAGAACCATGCAAGACTTTGGTTCTGTCCAAAACTTGGATTTTCTTTTAGTAGTTGGTTTCCCCATAGGTTTGAGTCCGAGGACCATGTAATACCTTGGTTCTGTCCAAAACTTGAATTTTCTTTAAGTAGTTAGTTTCCCCATAGGTTTGAGTCCGAGGACCATGCAAGACCTTGGTTCTGTCCAAAACTTGGATTTTCTTTAAGTAGTTGGTTTCCCCATAGGTTTGAGTCCGAGGACCATGTAATACCTTGGTTCTGTCCAAAACTTATATTTTTCTTTAAAGTAGTTTCGAGGATTAGCCCCTCGACCAAGGTGTGGGGCGTTGACTTGATGTTGGAAGCCCCTAGAACTGCCCGTGCCACTGACGCTTCGAAGCGTAGCCCCTAGTGGAACTTTATATTAGGGCAACAACGGCGGGCTGCTGGAAATGATGGAGGGGCTTTCACAGACCCTTGTTTGACAGGGGCTTGATCCTACCACCGCCTGTGCCAACGCACAAGCCTTTCCCACAGACGGCGCCAATTGTAAGGACTCAATTTGTAACGACCCCAAATGGGTTTATTGGGTTCGAACGTTAAAGGCCCAAATAATAAATTTGTAGAGAGTGGGCTGAAAGGTTAGGCCTTGGTCACCGGACAGTGATTAGTCATGGTGTTCAGAGTAATCGCACAAAGGTGAACCGTGCTTGCCCAAGAAGTCTTTCTCCTCGGCATGGACTGGGAGGCTCTAGTTCTTGGCCTTTTTTCCCAGCCCCCCTTTCTGGATTGCTTCCTTCTCCTTTTATACTAGCCTTTACCCTCTCCCTAACGTCCACATGCAGGCTCGGTTTTCTAGGGCTAATACTTGTCCTATCAGCCCATACCCAAAGTGGTTGGGGGTGGTTGTAAAAGTTGAAAAGTATTGCTCTGTCAAGCGCAGAGTACTTTAATTGCAGTAATGGCAGCCTTTCCCTTGTCCTTTTTCGCCACACTGTTCAAGGGTCCTTTCCCCATCAATGCGGAGGTGTTTAGCTATTCCTTTGAACCACTCCTATACCGTACTCGCCCTTTTTTCTAGGAGTGCTTCGGGATACCGAGGACAGAATCGTCCTCGGCTACATCTAGACCATTTGGACTTCATTATATATCATCGGCAATGTCTCTCCTCGGCTCGGGCCTTGGGCCTTAATGCAAAGTGGGTCGGGGTCACAAATTCTCTGGCCCCACAGTAGTGTATATCCAAAATGGCCTAACTATGTTGTTTAGGATATTGAATATAGTGTTGTGTGTGATTTATAGAGTAGCGACGGTTGTAGTAATTAAAAATTGGTTTTTCATTGTCTTTTAAGTTAATAAAAACCTTACATCTACTTTTTTTTTCCAAAAAACCTTTACATATTTTTTTAACGTGAATCTTTATATATACCTTAATAAGTAAACCCTATACAGTTCATTTTCTTAGATGCATAAGAAAAAGACATCTATTCCATAATAATAGTGGCTAATTAGTTTTTTCATGTTCTCATTTATAATGTTTCTTACTATTATCATATTTTACTGACTGTGAATTTTCATAATAGAGGCATTAAATGAGAGTTAAATTCTTCGAACCTTTCATTAGATTTTAAAAGTCATGGTGTGTGAAGAATATAAAAATTTAAGGACTTTTTTATATATTTTATTATTTATAAATAATGTTAAATGAAATGTCAAAAAAAAAATATTTTGAAAATTTTCATCTTTATTTCTTATATATTTCTATTATTACTAAAGAACGTTTTCCTTTTAGTTTTGATAATAAATATGATTTTCTAGATTAGAGTTTGATTAGTTTCAAGTTTAAATTTTGTATGATTTTATTTAATTGTTGATTATATGATTTAATTAAGTGAATTTAACGATTTATTTATTTGCATTGTAAAGTTTATATAACATTCGTAGGGTCATCTTTAATTAATTTTTTACTCCTTTAGCCGTCGGTCTCTTTGTTTTCCAATTAACGGTTACTAATTAATTTATTTAATTGACATTTGATTTCTTTTACTAATCTCTTTCTCTCCCTCTTTGTTAACATCCTATTGTTTTCCCAAATTTGATGATAATTCTAATGTACTAAATATGCATATTGTAACGTTTATTTTTATTTTTATTTTACTCCATTTTGCTGCCATGAAGTTAGTACATCCATAACTATTAGTTTATTATTTTATGATATGTTTGGTTTGATATTATTATTATTATTATTATTGTAAGGACTCAATTCGTAACGACCCCAAATTGGTATTGGGTTCGTACGTTAAAGACCCAAACAATAAAATTTTTAGAGCGTGGGCTGAAAGGCTAGACCTTGGTCACCGGATAGTGGTTAGTCATGGTTTTCATGGTTAACAAGACTCTTTTCCAACACGACCTGAGTGGCTTCGGTCCTTTGACCTCGTCCGAGGAGTTTCATGTTCTAATTATTCTCCCCTTTTGTCGAGCTCAATGGTCTGGGAGACGATCTATCCCCCCCCCCCTTTTTCTTTGCTGTTTCCCCCTCTTTTATACTAGTCTTTCCCTTCTCTTATGCGTCCACGTGTAGGTTTTGCTTTTTAGGTCTGATACCTGTCTTTTCAGCCCATACCCAAAGTGGTTGGGGGTGGTTGTAAAAGCTGAAGAGCATGGACTTGTCAGGCACAGAGTACTTAATTACAGTATTGATAGTCTTTTATGTGGGCCGCTCTTACACTATGCTCGTCCTTTCTTTTAGGAGCGCTCTGGGATGCCGAGGACAAAATCATCCTCGGCTATATCCCTAGGCCATTTGGGCTTTCATTGTATGTTCTCGGCAATGCCTCTCCTCGGCTCGGGCCTTGGGCCCTCATGTAAAGTGGGCCGGGGTCATAAATTCTCTGACCCCACAATAGCCCCTCAAAATCCTGCTGTCCGACCCCTTGGTCGGAGAGGAGGGTTTTGGTGATTTCAGGCCTATATCACGGCTTGCCCAGCTTTGTCCTTCATCAATGTCGATGTCTCTTCATCTGCTTGGGAAATGCCCCTAGTTATGAGACATTCCTTTAGTTTTACTCACGTCGCGCTTATGCCGTTTCAGTGCACGAGGCACGTCTTTAATAAGTTCCCTTTACGAGGCAGCGCAAATCCAACGGTTGTAGACGGCGTTGGGAATCGAGTGGAAATTATCTCGTTTGTAGCTTTCCTTGGAAATCTGTACAGATTAAATGCCACCCGACTTGCCTTCCATATAAGAAGCAAGGTATGAGGTCATTTCCTTTATGTACAGACCCCTCAATCTTTTCAAACCCCTAAACCTCCAGCTGTGCTCAAAGTCCTCACTGCCAGTGCGATTAAGCCTTAAGGAGTGATATGGTTGAAGCGGAGATGGGGGTGAAGGGACTACACCCTCTCCAGAAGCACTGGGTTTCTCCGAGACTCAAGATGTCCCGGTCAGGGCAAGGGTGGTAGAGACTTAAGCCACTTCTCCCCCTTGACAAGGCGGGAAAGAAGCCTCTTCTTCCTTCAGCCAAAATCCGAAGCAGGTGTTGGTCGCATCAGATTTTTGGTGCAACAGCATTGGGGTTTCTCATCGTCGGTACCATCCGCTCTCTCTCAAGCGCTGTTAATATGGCACTTGCCTGATGGGAGTCAGAGCTGGTACGGGGACTAGGCATCCCCGCTTCCTCCTCTCCTCCTTCGCTGGTGCCCCCTTTTGCCTCCGCTTCTTCTTCTCTTCCATCATTGGGGACATCCTAGTGCTTCCGCTTCTTCTTCTGCTTCTTCTCCCCTACCATCAATGGGGCCATCCTGACATGCTTAGTCGCTTCTAGGGCAGAATTTTTGAAGAATTTATTGTTCCCTTGTATCTTTTTCCTTTTTGCTTTTCTTTTTGCTTTTGTAGTTAGCTTCTGGTATAGGCTTGCTTAAGCCCCTCATTGTATGCTGTACTATTTCTTTGTCTTAATAAAATATAACTTTATTTTATTCTACGTATTCTTTCTTTTCTGCAATAGTTATTTTGTGAATGGATGTGCTGGGTTTTTTTTTTTTTTTTTTTTTTGAACGATATTTAAGGCCGAAACCCTTGTTAACAAAAAGCTATTATTTTGAACTTATTGAGATTAACAGACACAATAATGCCAACCTGAAGAAGGTTATACATATAGGACTAACTAAGATAACAGTTGAATGCTCTGTATTGCGTGTGAGGTGATCATCCGAGGATGGGTAACCCAAAATGAACTATTCGAGAGGGTCGCCGGGTACTAGGGTGCTTTGCCACGTTCCTGACAACATTCATAGCCTTAACCATTTTTGGCATCCGGTCCGAGGACCGAGGTGTGACTGTACCGTGCCTAAACACTCGTTTGCATTAGTCTCCTTAGAGCTGGGGATCCGAGGACAGGGAGGGATTTCCATTCTGTCTAGGACTTAATCCATTTTCTAATGACTAATCTCCCCATAGGTCTAAGTCCGAGGACCATGCAATACCTTGGTTCAATCCAAAACTTAGATTTTCTTTAAGTAGTTGGTTTCCTCATAAGTTTGAGTCCGAGGACCATGCAATACCTTGGTTTTGTCCAAAACTTATATTTTCTTTAAGTAGTTGGTTTCCCCCATAGATTTGAGTCCGAGGACCATGCAATACCTTGGTTCTATCCAAAACTTATAGTTTCTTTAAGTAGTTGGTTTCCCCATAGGTTTGAATCCGAGGACCATGCAATACCTTGGTTCTGTCCAAAACTTATAGTTTCTTTAAGTAGTTGGTTTCCCCATAGGTTTAAGTCCGAGGACCATGCAATACCTTGATTGTGTCCAAAACTTATAGTTTCTTTAAGTAGTTGGTTTCCCCATAGGTTTGAGTCCGAGGACCATGCAATACCTTGGTTCTGTCCAAAACTTATAGTTTCTTTAAGTAGTTGGTTTCCCCATAGGTTTGAGTCCGAGGACCATACAATACTTTGGTTCTGTCCAAAACTTATATTTTCTTTAAGTAGTTGGTTCCCCCATAGGTTTGAGTCCGAGGACCATACAATACCTTGGTTCTGTCCAAAACTTATATTTTCTTTAAGTAGTTGGTTTCCCCATAGATTTGAGTCCGAGGACCATGCAATACCTTGGTTCTGTCCAAAACTTATAGTTTCTTTAAGTAGTTAGTTTCCCCATAGGTTTAAGTCCGAGGACCATGCAATACCTTGGTTCTGTCCAAAACTTATATTTTCTTTAAGTAGTTGGTTTCCCCATAGGTTTGAGTCCGAGGACCATGCAATACCTTGGTTTTGTCCAAAACTTATAGTTTCTTTAAGTTTCGAGGATTAGCCCCTCGGCCAAGGTGTGGGGTGTTGACCTTACGTTAGAAGCCTCTAGAACTGTCCACGCCACTGGCGCTTCAAAGCGTAGCCCCTAGTGGAACGGGCAACAACAGCGGGCTGCTGGAAGTGATGGAGGGGCTTTCGCAAGCCCTTGTTTGACAGGAGCTCGATCCACCGCCTGTGCCAACGCACAAGCCTTTCCCACAAACGGCGCCAATTGTAAGGACTCAATTCGTAACGACCCCAAACTGGTATTGGGTTCGTACGTTAAAGGCCCAAATAATAAAATTTGTAGAGCGTGGGCTAAAAAGTTAGGCCTTGGTCAATGGACAGTGGTTAGTCATGGTTTTCATGGTTAACAAGACTCTTTTCCAACACGACCTGAGTGGCTCCGGTCCTTAGACCTCGTCCGAGGAGTTTCATATTCTAATTATTCTCCCCTTTTGTCGGGCTCAATGGTCTGGGAGATGATCTGTCCCCTCCTTTTTCTTGGCTGTTTCCCCCTCTTTTATACTAGTCTTTCCCTTCTCTTATACGTCCACGTGTAGGTTTCGCTTTTTAGGTCTGATACCTGTCTTTTCAGCCCATACCCAAAGTGGTTGGGGGTGGTTGTAAAAGCTGAAGAGCATGGTGAAGAGTATGGACCTGTCAGGCATAGAGTACTTAATTACAGTAGTGGAAGCCTTTTACGTGGGCCGCTCTTACACTGTGCTCGTCCTTTCTTTTAGGAGTACTCTGGGATGCCGGGGACAAAATCGTCCTCGGCTATATCCCTAGGCCATTTAGGCTTTCATTGTATGTTCTCGGCAATGCCTCTCCTCGGCTTTAGCCTTGGGCCCTCATGTAAAGTGGGCCGAGGTCATAAATTCTCTGACCCCACAATTATTATTATAAATTTAGTGTTTCTAAAATAGCATGTTTTTTGTATTCTCTTTTTCTATTAATGCATTGTAACTTTTTATGGGAATACTTTATAAGAAAATTGTTTTTTCTTTTTTTCTTTTCTTTTTTTCTTTTTTTTTTTAAATTGAGTGTTTCTAAATTGATATTTGTTTTGTATTTCATTTTTCCATTGATGCATTGTAACATTTCATGGGAAGACTTTATAAGAACAATTTTTATTTATTGAATAAAATATTATACGTTTAATTTTAAAAAAAAAATGAGACAAAATATAAATAATTATGATATGGAGGATGTTGCTAAATTTAAATGTTGAATAAAATAAGATGAGAATAAAATAATAAAAATGAAATGTATAGCAATAAACACCATATTATTTTAGTTATGCTACGTAATAAAATAATATTATATTTTTATATACTATCTTTATAATGCAATAATATAACATTTAACAACCAATGTGAATAAAAAAGATAACAACATAAAATATAAAACTAAATCGTATCAAGCTGGATTACCTGTCAATTCCAATTTTAGCAAACTAACTGACTTCTAGTAGTCTAAAACTGATTTCTACGATGCATTTGGTGAAGCTTTCAATATTGCATCAGTATGTTTTGATGGTCAACCTGTTACACTAAAATTAAAAATATATATAAAAATATATATATAAATACCAAAAATTGAAGGAAAATATATATATATATATATATATATATAGAGAGAGAGAGAGAGAGAGAGAGAGAGAGAGAGGGGCTTTTGTGTGTGGAAAAATAGAAATTATGCATGGAATAAGAGGGAGATTGACAATTTTATAGTATGAGGATAAGAATAAGAAGAGTCAAAAATAAAGGAAGATAAAAAGATAGAATAATATTAATATTGAGAGTAGTTGGGATATGAAAAGTTGAAATGGAATGAGAAAGGTTGAAGAAAGTTAAGGTAGACAGTAGTGGGGATATGAAAAGTTAAAATGGAATTGAAAATTTAATAATAAATAAGAATAATTAAAAATAAGATAAATTAAATATGATATTTTGATTGTAATATAATTGTAATATAATAGAGTTTTTAATTCACTTTAAATGTTAAAAAATTGTATAAAAAAATTGAAAAAAAATTGATAGTGACATAACTGCTGGCATGGCTTAATGGAAGCGTAGCAACATTAAATGCTACGCTTCAGCTTTTAGTAATATATTGATTGATTACAAAAACAATCCAAAGTCTCTTATTAGAAATCTCAATCAGATGGACTGAGAAATCTTCCTTCAAGAGTCCATTAGTCTATGCGATTTCAACGATTTGTTCTATGATCCATTTGGTCCATGTCGCATAATAAGAATATAAGATACTCTCTTTTTTTTAAGAGTGAGGCTGAAGAAAGATTGTTCTTTCTCTTATGGATAATCTCTTTTTCCATCCCCCTAAAAAAAGAAAAAAGGGAAAGGAAGATTGATCTCTTCATAGGGGTAACATTATGCTCGCTCTCTCTCTCTCTCTCTCTCTCTCTCTCTCTCTGTAGTAATAGAATTTGCAACTTCGAAATTTTATTCACAATTCAGCACTGACGAAATTTTGTCACTTGGGAAAGAATTTAGGATGTTTATTACAAAGCTGTGGCTTAGAAGTGCAGAAGAGTTCATTTAAAAATAGGACAAAGACATTTTGTTTAGACTCTACACTTTTTTGTTACTATTTATAAGTCATTCTTGCCAACGAAGTTGCAAATAATTTGTGATCGGAAAAATAAAATGACAATTGGAAATAAAATAAATTGAAAACTTAAGAAAGAAAGTATGCATCCATTTCAAAGAAGAGAACTACAATGGGCAAATTTTGAAGACTGTCAAAAAATCCTGTGTTTTTTTTTCTTTGCCTACTTTAAAACATAAAGAAGAAATAAAGAAAAATTCCATGAATAAATTAAAGTACTTCAAAATTTATGAAAGAATTTACCTGGTGCTATAAAAGATACAGGTTGGTGTTTAACAATCTGCCATGATAACAAACTTGCATAACTTTAAGAATTCTTTTATTCACATATTATTCCAATATCTTCAATCAAACATTGTGCACAGTATATGCCTCAAATGGCCTCTGAAACAATTTTAAAAAAAAAACTTGGAACAGTTTATTGCTTGTTGTGGGCAAGTAATCTATTACTTATTTAAAAGGGAAAAAGAAGAGTCATCTGAAACCATGAGGCAAACCATCATCAAAGTTCAGAGAATAGCTGTGAAGATCATAGCTGTACTGTGCACTGCTCCTTTGCTGATTCAAAGCTTGCTTCCACTGTGACTTGAACTTCCAAACCAACTGCCTCAACACATATGATCCATGGCAACAATCCAATGGTGCTCTTCTTTTGCCACTCAAAAGTGTGAATCCAGACCCAGCACTTGCAATTCTCTTCCTCAACTTCCAGAACTGCATTCTCCTGAAGCTACACATGGTTGATATTTTCATTTTAGCTCCAAATTCCCACTAATTTCAATGAGGGCTTGTATTGCTAGAACTAGAGGTAGTGAAGCACCAAGAGTCTTATACTCCAGAGAAAACATAAAGATTACACTTCCAACTTGTAACTGTCAACTTTTATTAGCAAGCATTGCATCATACATGTCACCATTCCATTAGAGAAAGGACCCTTTATCATCATCTATCCATCCAACTTAGCTTTTCCCCAGTCAGAAACGGCCCCAGCTTAGAGAGAGAGTGTTGAAGACTTGGCTTTAGTGATGTAGCATCAGTAGTGGTGATTGAGCACTTTTTTGAATAGATAGCCTTAAAAAAAGTTGGCACTGTTTGTTTTTTGTGATCTTTTCTTCTATTTTACTCAAAGATATGGTAAACTTTCCCCAGAAGAGTCACCAAAGAAAAAGCACTAAAGCAGTAGGATGAGGTCTTCCTTACGTAAATCATCACACCGTCCATATCTAAATTACCTATGAAATAGCCTGCTTAAACACATCAGTTTTTTCTAACTTTATGGCTTTTTGCATGGAAAGTTTGGTCATGCTTTTTTTATAAAGAAGGCCCACAAAATATGCAAAGTAAAAGGAAAAACGTTGGAAGAGAGTGATAACTGATGCATTAAAATGAATAAAAAAAAAATTAATAAGAAATATATACAGATCTTATCTAAGGATAGTAGATACAGAACAAGAAATGTTAGGCATAAAATAGAATTGATTTTTCACACATACATGCACAACAGACAAACATGACCTTCCTCTAAATAGTAATTCAACACAAAATCCTTTCTACCTACCAAACACACAGAGGCAAATCACTACTGCACATGGAATGAATATGAGGGAAGTAACAAAATTAGAATCACTGAAACATATATTAAATTTAGCATACAGAATTCAAACCACTTAAGCAAATATTTATCAAAACGATTTCAACATGAGATTGAAATAAAACACAAATAAAAAGTTTAGTAAGCTATTCATATTCATGATATTTAAACAAGTTCAAGTTAGACATACCAGAAACACATCCCTTCCTACGCATTGCATTTAGATTGCATGGGGTAGCTTTATTATGCAATTTTAAAAATTTTTTTTTTTTTTCCCTTTTGTTGATCTGTATCCTCCAAAGGAAAGTCACCTCATCTCCATATGGACATTTTGAGCACTGCAAATAATTTGCATTAAAAAATATTAGCAAAAAGGCCCGAGAAAGAGTACTCAAAAACAAAATACAGGTTCTTACAGTAATCTAGCCAACTATCAAGCACTACTGGCATCATGCTTTAGATGAGGGCCCAGTACATGAAAGATGTAGAGGCACCAAATTCTCTCAGCAAGTTCACCTGAGAAGAAATGAAATTTAATTTCTTGTATACTTTTAGCAATAAATTACGCTTTTTGATCTGAAACTTGAACATGGAATATAGTCATTTATAAATTATACTACCAAAAAATGTCAGGCCTTAGTCTTACACCAAAAGCCACAGGTCGTGGATTTGAGTCTAGGTATCAGCCTCTCCAAAAACAATTGGGGGTGAAGCTGCCTACCAATCACCTCTTCCAAACCCGCAAAAATAGAAGTATTGTACACTGGCTACACCCTTTTTATAAATTATACCACCAAAGCACATGGCGTAGTGAATAGAAAACTTATGGGAATAATAATGAGTACGAAAATATTAGAGATGCATTATTTTCTCCGCATGTGCACACGAGCTAGAATCCAGGGTCTATTCAGACAATTTCCACTAGTTCACTGGGCAAGGTTCAACTAGTTCAAGTACACGGCAGAATGAGAAAAATGTTATTAAAAGTAACAATATTGTGACTCAATTTCAACTTAATTTTCATATATGTATGCAAAAGATGTGCAGGCAAAGTAACTATCAAACAACAGAAGTGTCCATGTATCGAATGGAAAAAGTGTCCATGAGCACAAAGTGTCTCATCGAGTCCACTTGTTATATTTATCACAATGTCCAAAAAATCTACTGAATACTGAATAGCCTACCGATCTTAAGATAAATCTACTGATTATTTCACAATGTCCTTGCATTAAATCACATACTGAGGTGTTCAATTTATAGATACTAATCACAGAATCCTAAACTAAGTGATGCATGAAGCACGATGACATATATATGTTAAAATAGTTATATTTAATTTAGAAGTCAATTGGATTTTATGTTAGGTCGTTTTAGTAAATTAGGTTATTAGTATTTTATTTTATTTCCTAAAGCAGAGGTTATTTGTAATTCAGCAATTGGGATTTCCTAAGCCAGTTAGAATTAGAGTATCATAGTAGTCTACATAAGCACACTATTGTACTTTAATGGAGAAAGTTCATAGTTTTCTTGTTCAATAAAATTTCCATTGAAACTTTTCCAATAGTCTGATGCTGATTTCAGCCAACCATAAATGTTGATTCCTATGTTTTGTTTTCCCTTTTTTGGTGCCAATTCCAAGCAAGCCTAGGTGCTAATTCCTAGGTTATTTTTCCTTATTTATGTTATTCAATTCCCGTGTTGCATCAGTTTTGGTTTTGTCCTGCATGAAATTTTGGTATCAAATCTCATTGTTCTACGTCACTAAGATAAATCTACAGAGGATGCCCAGATTTCTCTGTATGTACCACACAGAAGCGGTGGATAAAAGAAAAGGTGGGTGTTATTGATTAAGTATACTCACAGTCCTTGTGTTCCTCCGTATCTTTAGAACAATTGCAGCATCTGCATAACAGAATAAATGCAAATTTCTAATTTGTAAACGGAAGTATTGTTTCACAAGTATCAAATATGTGGAAACACATTACTGAGGGAAAAGAAGAAACAAATACAAAACCTTGTCATTGAAAATTTTCCTTTGAACTGAGTCTCAATTTCGCTCAAATACAACCTTAAAAATGGTGACCTGCAAAGTTTTGCCATCATATGATGCCAAAAAAAAAAAAAAAAAAAGTCAACCGAAAAAAAATATATAATGTTTTAACATAAGTTTCCAAAGCTGATTTTGAAAAAGGCATCTAAATCTCATGGAAACTGAACTAGTCAAATATGGAGATGCCACTACAATTACGCAACAATCAATTGCAACTATTTCTCCTAAACTTTTTTTTATTTATAACATAGGGAACCTTTCTAAAGAAGAGCCCTTTGAACTCGCCTCTAACCAGTAAAACCTATGGGAAACTGACCCCACCCACCTATTTCCCCTAAAATATGAGGGCACTTACAATGTACACTTTAAACTGTTTTTGCAATCAACATCCTAATTTTCAATTAATTTGCAAGGTTCATCCACCATCTAAATTAGTGTCTAATGTAACATATCAGTGACCAGCATGTTGATTGTAGAATTTTTGTAGTTTAAGATGGATAACAACCCACTCATCTGTTAATTTAGACATTTATTTGGACAATGAGGTGAAAAATGCAAATTAATCTCATGTTCGGATGCTTCATGTAAAATTTTGTAGTTTTGGGTGCACATTACATATGCAACCAAAAATTTAGGATTGAAATTGTGATTAACCATGCATTAAACATTAGGTCCTTAGTAAAAATTATTGAAATCTATCTCGTTTCAATCCAATCCCTGTGAAAATAAAATGAACTGATACAAATTTCATCTTTCATGCATTAATTACAAAGAACAATCATTGGAATACCAGGATGGAATTGCAGCTGCTGCAAGGGCAGGGGATAATTTCCATAGTTGATGTAGTTGACCACCCAGCACTCCAGTCAGATAATCAAGAATGCTACTTTCCTGGTTTAAAACACCAAAATCAACAATAAACAGTCAAACAGTGGCCCTTTTTGGACTGCTAAAACAATAAAGCTCCGTTTGGATACGACTCATGTCTGCTGCGTTTGTGTTTTTACGTTTTTTTTTTTTTTTTTTAGCTCAGCGCCTCTTGCACTGTTCATGGGACATGAACAGTGCATTTAGGCCAATGAACAGTAACCCACGCCTCTACAGTAACCTTTTTATTATTTTTTTATTGTTTTCAGTTTTGAACAAAATAAGCGATATCCAAACGCACACTAAGAGTAAACATAAGCAAAGAAAAAAGTTGATCTTGAAGCTGGATGATTATAGCATTGACTGAGAAGAACAAAGTACAAATTGACTCAAATGATTTCATATTGAAATTAGTGCAGGATGCAAATCATGATGATCTGCATTTAGAAATGCCAACATTTCCCTCAAATAACTTTCAATTGTTAAAGAGTTTAATTATTCTGACCCAACAAATGCGTCAGCCACACCTATGCTATATCCCAAAAAGGCCTAATTACAATCCAAATCAACCTAGTACACAGCCAATAACACCATCACTGTCCAAAAAATCAACACAATTTGAGATATTACATTAATCTAGTAGGAAAGAAAGACGCGACTCGCAGGCTATTTTTTAAAATGGAACAATTTTCAGTCAAATAAAATAACCAAAATATAGCCAATAAATATCGTTTATATCCAAATGACATGAGCGTACCCACACACAACAGAAAAGAAGAAAGAAAAAGGGACATCCCTTGAAACGAGTATGCTACGTCAAAGAAAAAATCTTGATGGTTGTAATATTTGGTATGGTGGTATACATATTTCTTCAGGCATAGACTTTTTTCTCTTTTGATCATATAAAATCTTTGCAATTGCAGATGCAGCACAATATTCACCTGAGGTGACTGTGACGCCTGCCATAAGCAAGGATTCAGCCATGCAGGCCTCCAACATTAGCCACCAAAACCTCAGGTGGGCTAAGGTTTAGGAGAATTCGTGGATCTAGGATTTAGGGCTTAAAAATGGCTAGTGTTTGATGAGTTTTTTATGGCTATTTGATGGGTAAAGTACATGAGGTTTAAGGTTTCAGTAGGTAAGAGAAAATATTTGATTTAGAGTTAAAAAAAGCTAAGGAGCAGAATTTCAATTTCTCTACCATCTGTGAACAGTACTTATAAACAATACACATGAAACATGCATGTTAATATAAAAATTTATTCGAAACCACTCTATCTCTAAGAACTAAGAAGCAACATGGACATGACATGACATGGGATGGAACATATCAATTCTTGAAAAATTAAGCCACAACATAGTGGGGATATGACAATTAATATATAGGGTAAATTCCATTAACATATCCTAAGGTTTGGGCTAATGCCAGCCAAGTCCAAGACATTCCAAAACTGACCAATTTGGTCCCTAAAACCAACTCAATCCCTAAACATTGTTAGGCCCATTAATCATTTTTCTCAATTGTCTTAGGGACCAAGTTGGGTTTAGGAACCAAATTGATCAGTTTTGAAATGTCTTGGACATAATTGGCATTAACCAAAACCTCAAGGTATGTTAATGGAATTTACCCTAATATCTTTCGGTATATTTTATTTATTTTTAAGCATATTTTATTATTATTTTAAGTTTTCAAAATAAATAACAACTATCAAAATCTTTAAAATCATAGGAATTTTTAAAAAATTAAAAATATATACATATTTAAAAACATATCTAAAATAACAGGAATTTAATATATGTGTGTGTGTGCGCGCGCGCTTTTTCCTCCCAACACTTTGAAGACACACATGCAAGTGTCCCCAGCATGTCAATGCTTCTTAGCTCTACCTAATACCTTATGATGATAAATTTATGCCTTAGGCAGTGAAGTAAAAGTGTCAACAATATCCAAACTAAAGTTCATCAATCTTAAAGTAACAAATAAGCTAATAAATTTGTAACATTGAATCCAACAAATTCTTCTCATATTCTTGAACATCATAAGATTTAATAGCAGAAAAGATATCTAATGATTGGAAAATTAGCAGAGAAATGAAAGGATTCATCAGTCTTGTTCAGCATATTTTCTCAGATCAAACTTAAAGTTGAGGGAAGTTGGAAGAATATGCCAAGTAAGGTCAATCCTTCATATAGAAGGCCTCTTATAAAGAAAATGAATTGAAGGTAGTAGTAAATGTAAAATGCCACAACAAGATTAGATTTATCAAAAAATGCAAATACATTCCTGGAAACACTTTCAATAAGAATCAGCAGACTACACAGGCATGTGCTTTATTATTTTCAATTTCAATTTTCAGACTTAAGATTTAAGTATAACAGTTACCTTTGAAATCATTGTTGAAATCATTGCTTCATCTGTAGAATTAAGACTTTGAGATCTTCCAAAAACTAAACTGCACAACTCATGATATTGCTCTGAGATAGCAAGGGAATAATACGAAACATGCATGAAATGTTCAATTAGACAATTCCATCTGCTTGCAATGCATCCAAGTAACAAGAGCTCCTGGTTCAAGAAAACAACATGAATACATATAATAAGGAAATCACTTTCTGAAAAATATTCTCTTGAAGGTTCAATCCATTTAATAAGTCTTGAAACAAACTGTTCATATAAAACCATATATGACCAAAATTAAGCTTGGCCAAGCAGAGTAGCAGTCCCACAAGGAACCAAAAAATATTTTAATTAATCAAACTCAGTTCATATCTAAGAGAAAGGTTTGATATCTTAAGCAAGGGGTACATAGATGAAAAACCCCACAGATTGACCTTAGCTGCACAATTAATTCTAAATTTTCAATTACAACAATGTTTTACCCCATAGTTTCAAAAATATTACACTTTGAACCCCTAGTTGTAGTAACTAAAAGTAAAAGAAACCTAGAAAATACCTAGGGCCCTATTTAGGACTAAAATTACTTCCATGTAGATCATAGGTGTCCTTTGACACCAAAAAAGATCATAAAACGATGCACTCCTGTGTAAAAGATCCTAACAAATACACATAGTATAATGGAGATCTATCAATTAGCGGTTTTTCTTACATCGTTTTCAAAACACTGCTTAACATTCACATGAAAAAATTTTATTGCCCAGATACGTCTCAAGTATTACCTGGGTTTTTTTCCCCCTTCTAGTTAACAAAGACAAAGACTTGCTAAGGGTCTAAATTGAAAGAATTTTAAAACTACAGGGTAAACATTGATGCAATTAAAATTTCAGGATTCTATTTGACACTGATGTAAACTTTAAAGTTTATTATGTGATTATGTCGAACGAAAATATTTTCCATTCCAATGCACTGAAATTGAAACATAAAACTTCAAGATATGGCTTGATTCCCATAACTTAGGCCAAGAGCAACACTTCAAAAATAGGGTTCCATACTTTTCTAATAGTAAGGTAAGCACTTAGCATTTAAAGTTTAAACACTTTTGCTCTCTCTAATAACTCATAGATCACAGAATCCATCACAGCATTATAGATTAGCATCAAACATAAAGGTGAGAGAGAGACAGAGACAGAGACAGAATTTAATGTTCTCGCTCCTAATAAACCTAAATGAAGATAGTTTGTACTGTAGCTGACTACTTTGATCACTAATACATAACGGATGAAAACCTGTAGAATAGTAACTTTTTTCATGTCTTATAGGAAGCTCAAAACGCATGCACCCTAAGGTACCTAATTGTGTAGCCTTAAAAGCCAACCTAGGGACCAATAGTACCTAGATGCATCTGTGAGCAATTTTACATGATTGCTAGTAATAAATTGAAGTATGATTGTGCAAGCAAAAATGAGACTTGTAGAGGTATAGGAACCTCAAAAGACAAGCACCACAATTACCCATACTTCAATTTTTTTTCTTTTTTGTTTTATATTGGTAAGTTGCAAACGTACCCAATGGGTTTTGAACCCACAACCTCACCCTGCACCTTACTCTTACAAGGAGAGGAGATACCATTTGAGCTAGAGCTCATTGGTGTCGATGATTAGCAATTTTAGAATCATTTCTAGATTCTTTCTTTCCTCAGCCATGCAATATATTGAGAAGTCCATTGTGCTTTCTGGTGCATCTACATATCAAGCATACATATATGTTTATGTGCTTGTGCTTGTGCTTGGGCATTTTCACTCAATATGGATTCATACAGATGAGGAGGATAGAATGCTTTGGAGCCTAGGTAAGGAGTTGACAGATGCTTTAGTGTCAGGTCTTTTTACAAGGTGTTGAGAGACAGGCTACTTGGATTTCCCCTGGAAAGCTATTTGGCAGGTTAAAATCCTGAGCATGGTTGCTTTTTTTTGTGTGGGCTGCAACATGGGGGAAAGTACTTACTATAGATAAATTAGTGAAAAGTGGCATAATGTTGGAGAATAAATGAGTTGTGTGAAAATAGTGAAGAAACTATAGATCATTTGTTGTGACATTGTCCTCTGGCAATGGGGTTATGGAACTTCATCTTACAACCTTTTGGAGTAACTTGGGTCGTGCCTATGACATTGTAAGAAATGTTACAAGTATGGCGACGGCAACCAAAATCATTCAGACATAGGGTATGGACTATGGAATGCGGTTCCAAGAGGTTTAATGAGGTTTGATTGGAGGGAGCATAATAGGAGAATTTTTTAAGACAAAAGTAGCCTCTACCCCTAAGATTCACTTGCAATTTATAACTTCACTTGTTCACTGGACATCTGTAGAGCCAAATAGACCTTCTACCCTCCATTACTTTATAAAATTTGTTTGTGTAATTTTATTTGAACTAAGGGTATGTGACCGGTGTACCCCTTAGATTCTTTGTTCAATTTTCAATTCTTTTTTAATAAGATATTTTTATTACCTATAAAAAAATAAAAATAAAAATCATGCAAAGTTGCAAACAATATGAAGACAAAAAATAAACCTTTTAACAAATATTCATTAAACTATGGCAAATATGTCACTGTAATTTATTTATTGAAATTAACCGACTTACAATTGTTTCACTAAAACCATTATCACTGCTTTTGGCTGAAACATTCAGTCCCTGAAAAACTTGTATCCACTGAACCTTAGGAGCAGAAAATATCAAGCTGGCACCTGAGACTAATCTAACAGTTCTCTTATCAAGAAAATATGAGAGATTTCTTGATTTCCAGTGATTCCATGTGATAAACTCCAGTAATGGTTCTACATTCCTGGGGAGAAAAAGGCCAAATACATTCATTCAGGCCAAGCAACAATTAATCCTAAAATTTATCCTCATTCGAGTTCAATTTTCATGAAAAAATTCAACAAACTGCATACCAGTAGACAAGTTGGTTAGCACACCAGAAAAATAAAATAAAACTCACATTAGTCTGAAATAGAATTGGCCATTATACTAATCATCGGAACTTAAAGAGCCAATTTCTTTTGTATCAGTGATTCAGTCTCAAAACCTTTGTCTGAAAGAATAATGCCATATTAAGGTTGCACTATGTGCCATATTCAGTCTCTAAACCTTTGTCTGGTTATATTCAGTAGTTATCGTTTTTTCTCAAAAATGAATATAAACACAACTCTGAGTCAAAACTGCTAAAATGGCAGGTCAATGAGCTCCCAAGTGAATCAAGGGTTTTAGCATTCTCAGAAAATGGTAAATATAATGGAAACAAACATATAACATCTCTGAGTTCAGCATCAACTATGCTATTAGTGTCTATCATTGAGGAAAACTAGGTCTTATGATGCAAAAACCAAGAAACAAGTAAACATTGAAATTTATTTTCTCAGGACAGATGATGGTGGCAACAGTAGAAGCATAGATTTTATCACCTTTTATGCCTAGAAAATAGTACCCATAGCCAACATTCAGTGATATTAATGAGAATAAGCATGATCTACATTCAATATGTCCATGAATAGCAAATGCAACAGTAGCTATATCTGAACATTTATTTTTTAATGACAGCCCAGAAATTTCTGATTATGCATAGTGTTCTGCCCTGCTAAACCAAGATCCAATACATAAGTAAACATTTGTTACAACCAGATCAACTGCCAACATATTAAACTCCAATAAAAAATCTTCATCTATGATAACCCCAAGAAGAAAAGGAGGGAGGGGGGGGGGGAATGGGGGGATGAAGATACAGCAAAGCAAAATCTTTCTTTAAAGTGGTTATTTAAGAATTTATTTGATGCAGAACAGAAAATTGACTTTTTGTCTAATGAATTGACACTTGCAATAATCACATTGATTAATAAGTAACTAGGCACCCGAACCATATAAAATTTTATGACATTTTGTAGACTTCATAGCAACAACAACAACAACAAAATGTTTACTATGTTGGAGCTTTTTCATTCCTTACTTATAAACAACAAAGATACAACTTACGTTGGAGCTTTTTCATGCTTTAGTTGTTCATTGAGTAACTTATTGTCAGACTCACTGTTATGTCTTATGGTGTTCAAAATAATATCTAAGCCTGTCTCTACTGCTGATATGCAAGACACTGCACACTTCCTCTTCAAAATCTCTTGCAGAGCATACTTTGTAAGATCATCACCAATGCTTTTTTCATTCTTCTTAATTGGAGCCATTTCCCGAGATGAAATAACTGAATCCTTCAAAAAATCCTTCTCATCTGGAACTGAAATAAGTGAACTATTCTGCAGAGTCAATTTCTTCAGATATGCATTTAGGCAATCATGCTCCGTTTCTAATAGCTCATCAAGCTCCATCTCAATAACTGCAGTCAGAAACTCTCTGAGATGTGCAACCCTCAAAGGTAAAGTATGGACAAGATGTTCTAATACATATCCACGCGCCTTAGCAAGAGTAGTAGATGATAAATGTGCAAGACCCTTATATAACAAAGCAATCACGTAGAATTTGTTAGAAGTAATAATTAATTTTAAAATCAAGGTACATAAACAAAACACCATCCACAACCTGAGGGAAAGACGCATCAGAAGTCATTTCAGATAGAGCTGCATCAAGTTCCTCCACCGAGTCTTGGTAAGCATCTGAGCCACTCAAACGGCTAAACACCTAGACATTTTTTTTTTTTTTTGGGATTGTTAAGAACACCTAGACATTATTTCTAGAAAAAAAAAATTATGCAAAGCGAGTTAAAAACAAAGAACTGACTCATATCCTTGTATAAAAAGCAAAACCAAATATAAAGTTCAATTGCAAAGATATAACAAATGTGAACACATTTGTTAGTGAAAAACAGCATTCAACCCCATGACCAACACAACAAACAAAATGTACCCTAAAAAACAGCAATCGATTAAGGTATCCCATTAACAAAACAAAAAGGGTTTCAAAAATCAAAAGGGGCATGACATACAGATGAGACTTTTTTTTTTTTATTAAGTATGACATACAGATGAGACTTCTGAATACTATATCAATTATCATCAACTGATTGAAATCTTTGGTGCAAACTTTCTTGGAGAAAGTCACAAGTAAAAGGGTATCCTTTTTTTTTTTTTATCTTCAAAGCACTTGTGGAAAATCCATAGAACAGCACAGATACAAATCTAAAATAAAATAAGGAGTCAGTTAACATCTTGCCAAAAGTTAAATTTTGAAAAATGGGACAACAATCATTAGGTGGAACCATAGAAATTGGCTCAACAAAAGAACAAAAATGATGTGGATTACATTTTCCTACGAAATTAATATGTGCTAGGAACAAAATAATTTCAAAACAACAAACATATGCTTAATCATCAAAATCTCAATACTTAAGAGAATCTTAATAAAATCCCACGAAACCAATAGTCCAATAACATAAACGGATAAACCCCAACCACACACACAATTAGAGAGAGGAAGGTTACTGACATTTTCGAAGAAGAGGCCCCAGTGGAAGATTTTCTTGATGTTTTGGGCGTCCCAGTGGGCAATACGACCAGAAGACTGATACCCAGATGCTAAAATCAGTATATCTACAAACCCTTTTGTCAGTTTCACCATTTCCTCCAAGCTTATATCAGGGTGCACCCACCCCATCTTTTTCTTTGGCGACCGGGAAATCACTTTCACCGTAAAAGAAAACTCCCTTGGAAAGTAAAGCAAAGTAGTCGAGAAAGAAAATATATTTTCAAGTAAAAGAGAGAATTCATAATAGAGGAAATTCATTAGTGTCTTTGGTGGCATTCCTGGTTTTCCCGCTCAAATAAAGAAAAAAAAAAAAAAAAGAGAGTTTATTAATTTCAAAAAGTCTAGGAGTTTTGATACATGTTTTTAAACACATATTTTTAATTTTTAATTTTTATATAATATTACACGTATTTTTATATATTTTTTTATTTATACATATTTTAAAAAAAATTGAAAATTATTATTTAAATACACGTATCATACCGCCCCTAATCCCACGACAAGCTCATCTCAAAAATAAATAATTAAATCTCACAGTAAATTTAACAACATTTTTAAGGTGGTGTGTCAATAGTAATATTTTACTAGATAAGTTGTGGAGAAAATTTGCAAAATTTACTGTGATTGTAGCATTGTTGCTTATTTTTATCTCAACCAAAAGTCTCATGAATATCAATTTTTTTTTTTTTTCACTAAAATTCAATTTAATCTCTTTATTCTTATATCGATTGTCAAAATTAGCCGACAATTAGTTTTCATTATTTTTGTCTCTAACTTTAACAAAAGAATCGACTTACTCCTTCATTTAAGATTTGATAATAAATACCATTAAACAGGAATAACAAGATGATACAAGAATTAAATCATGGGTGTCCCATCCCATTTTTTGGATGGAAAAAATCCAAGCAAAGTAAGTCAGGGTGAGGCACAATATGGAGGTATTTTGTTATTCCTATTAGGTGGTTTAATGAGATAGAAATAAGGGAGAGGTGGTGATAAAAAAAGTTTTAAAAAAAAGTGTTTAGAATATGATAATATAATATTGAAGTGCTAAAAAAAGTGTTTAAAAAAATAATTATAATTTGCCAAATTATCTCCTCTTTAGGGCCACAAAATAATGTGCGGAGTGGAGCAAGCCGGAAAATTTTTACCATCTCTAAACACTTTAACAACACAGCTTCTAACATCATTTTCCGACCCAAAGAGAAAAAAGGTATCTGATTTTATTCTCCCAAATCACTTCTTCTCCTTCCTCGACCAAAACAATCTTCCTTCAATAGCCTTACGTGAAGCCACTAATCACTTATATATGGTCCTTGTTTAAGTAGGAGATTACTGAGGCGTTTGAAAAAAGACAATATGAAAGTTTTGATGTAGCAGATATTTTTGTGTATTGGGTGTTAAATTGGCTTTTTAGCATTCTTGATGTCAATGCACTTAGAGAGAGAAAAACTTCGCTTAGAATGAGAAATTGATTACCGCAAATTCAAGTCATTAAATTGATTACCGTAAATTCAGGTCATTAACCCAAGTGAGTCACAAATAATCATTCAATACTCCAGGATAATAGAGAGAGTGTAGCAACTTGTGACTGGCACCATATCACGAGATTGTAGCAACTTTTTCAAAAAGCCCTTTTTGGGCTCAAAATGTGTAAACAAACAGGCACTATATCACGTCATGGTACCAAGAATATCTAATAATTTTCCATGAAACAATAAAAAGTTTTATCAACAATTCCACCACAATTGATTAACGAAGATGGTTTGGAAATTCATTACAATTTAACTGACAATTACAAACCATTTCCATTAACATTTTTTATGTAATTTCCCCCTCCTTTGTCCAAGGAGGGAGGAGACTTCGAATCTAGATTCAAACTGAGAGAACATCCATGCAACTCTTCCAAACTTTATGCACTAAAAGGATATAAAATAGGTCTGGATGCATTATGAGACTATAAAACAAATCTGTGCCACAATTGGCCATGTTGATGAGAATATAAATCGGGTCCTGAAGACACTCTGAATGACCTTCCTTAACCACATTCATACAACTGAAGCCATTCGCAGCTTAGTTAGTCAAACCATAAGGCAAAATCGGCTGCTTCTGTCCAGCACAATGGAAAGAATATGGCATTCACAACTTGCTTAACTAAAGGCAAATGATATAATTAAATTAGCACCACCATGAAAAATTTGCATAAATAGAATAGTGCAAAAACACTAACAGCTCTCATTATGAGAAAAGACAAACTATCTCATCACATGTGTCCTAAAAACAAGGAAATGATTATATAAGCTAGGCAAAACTCCCAAATACCAAATTAGAATCCTACAACCACCAAGAGCACAGAATTCATTTTTAGACAATAGCATTGGCAGCACTGGCAATTCTTGGCCACAGATCAGCACATTCTTTCCCAATTGGACCGGTGATAGCAGAACCTGCAATAACCACAACCACCAACTCATATTATAATCAATTGCTCCATAAAATGTTAACAAAAACTAGAACTACAAGAAGTGACAAAAAACTGTATGATTCTTATGTTTCTGAAATATTGAATGAATAATTTAATGGTTTGCATACAGCACTTCAGAATACAACATGTTATATAATCACATATCAGAGATGGTAATACCTTTCATTTCTCCCTTGGGGTTCACAATTACACCAGCATTATCTGTAAGAACAGTAAACTAAAACTCAGTAACTGAAGGTTCATGTGTGTAAAAAGTAAACAAATATGGATTTAGAATGTACAAACTGAAGTAAAAAAGAAATGTCCATAGCAAAGGCCTTTCTAACAGTAATTGACAATAGCAATCAACAAAACCTAGCCTAACATAGATCAATATTAGTAGATTAAGAACCCATTATGATCCTAATCAAGTTTTCCAGGCAATAGTTTAAATTGCCCCAGATTGGCAATACAGAAATGCAGGGCTACATTAAAAATGTAGCACTGAAACCTGAATCATACAATAGCCTCACCATTGAATCCAGCATCAGGAATACATGGTTCAAAACCCACTCAAGCCTCTCAGTTGTTGGAACATCCTTTTTCTTTGGTATTTGATAAGATTGCCAATTGAACTAAAAGTCATTGGCCTAGCTCTTTTGTATTTAGATTAACAACAATGCTATGGACATGTCCTTCACAACTTGGCACATAAATCATAGTTGGGTGTGTCCCTAGACTTATTGTTAGACCTCCATTTGTAGATAATGGACCAAATGAAGCTCTATAGAATGTAGAATTACTTTTTTTCCCATGAATGCAACAATATCTGAACACCTATAGTGGAATTCAAAAAGTCTAGATCTCACAAAGTGGATAAAGATAAAAAATAATTAAACACTCTAAAATCAAGGCCGTAGAGACCTTCAATTAGAAATCAGATTTACCAGAAGACAGGTAACACAATGCAAAGAGATGAACATCATGCTGTTAAATGCTGGCACATAACTATCAATTTATGCTTCTAACAAACAACAAACGACCAACAATTTATTTGGCCACTCATTTTAACAAGCCTAGAAGCAACAACAATAAAAACCAATCATGGGTTCCAGTTAGTTCAACTCGTAAACTCTCTTGTTGTCAAATAAGAAACCTGGGTATCTATCAAAAATAATAATAATAATAATAACAACAAAAACCAAACAAGATTTCGTTAATACCTTCGAAGTACATGAAAACACCGTCCTTTCGGCGCCAAGGTTTGCGCTGGCGAACAATGACAGCAGGAAGAACCTTCTTACGCAAATCAGGCTTGCCTTTCTTGACAGTGGCCATGACCATGTCACCAACGCAAGCTGAAGGCAAGCGATTGAGCCTACCTTTGATCCCTTTGACGGATATGATGTAGAGATTCTTAGCACCAGTGTTGTCTGCGCAGTTCACAGTTGCTGCCACGGGAAGACCCAGTGACATCCTGAACTTGTTCCCAGCCGATCCTCCCCTACCTGCATTGATTTTTCATATGGGTTTTAGATAGGGAGTAAGGGAATGGTGTTTGGTTGGTGAGAAAGTGATGGAAAATCAGAAATGAGAAGAGTGAGATGATTGTTACCTCGCTTCGACATGGTTGATCGCCTGTGTCTCTTTCTGAGTGTGTGTTTTGGGAGAATAAGGTGGTTTATAAATGGGAGAGGGGTGTCTGACGGCTACTAGGGTTTGGGTTGGCTTAGCAGGGGTGTTTGGATATGTGTTCTAGCCTGTTCTACTTAAAAACCACACACTCTTATGTTTTTTTTTTTTAATGAAAGGATCCGCACAAACTTTTGTGTGTTTGGATCTTGATAATAAGTCAGCTTGCTCTCTCTTTTTTTACCGGTCTTATATGAGTCTTCTAATTTTATTTTGGACAAATTATAACCTACCTATTTATTGTCTAGCCGAAATTTAAGATGTTTATTTGTAATTTAAAATTTGACATTTTATGCACATGAAATTAACTCAGTTAGAGTTTCATAACTCACTTCTGTTAAAACATTGCTAAATATGTAATTTTTATTCGCTTTTATGTCTCTCTTCTCAAAAAACATAAAAATACAAGATCAAAAATAATCTAGCGGAATACTTATATCATGGGATTTTAAACCATAATTGGGCAACATAAATTTCTGTCAAACCTCAAGTAGGTATAATGTCAAATTTCAAACTACAAGTAGGCAACTTAAATTTTGATCAAACCACAAATGGGTAAGTTATAATTTGTCATTTTTATTTTTTTTAGCTTTAGTAATTTTATTTATAATACTTCCAGTAAAAAACTATTCTCAAATGTACACTTATGTAGTACCATTTATTTATTTATTTATGAAAATTAGCAAAAGTTAGTCTTCACTTAGAATTTCGTAAAAGAATGGAATGAGTGAATTATAAAGAAATGGATAGAATTTGAGTTATGTAAAGTAATGGAAAATAAATTAATTGACTAGAAGTAATCTTGTTTCAATGTTTTAAAATAAATAGATTGAATGTTTTTGCCCTTTTTTTTTAAACTTTAATGACTTTATCTATATTATTTTCACCAAAAAACTATTCTCAAACGGACATTTATGTAATACCATTTATTTATTTATTTTTGAAAATTAGCAAAACTTAGCCTTCACTTAGAAGTTCGTAAAAGAATGGAATGAGTAAATCATAAAGGAATAGAATGTATTTGAGTTATGTAAAGTAATGGAAAATAAATTAATTGAATAAAATTAATCTTGTTTTAATTTTTTAAAATAAAGAAATGGAATGTAAATAACCTTGTTTGAGAATTATATAAAACTAGCTTGTAATTCCATGCATATGCATAGATACACTTAAAGATATATAATAAGTTGCATAATATAATTCCTATAGATATTGTAGGGATATTGGGCCTGAGGCCTAAGCTGAGGACGAGGGGTCATCTAAAGAGGAATAAACATTGCCAAGGGAGTCCTTGTTAGAAAATGAAGAAGTTAGTTTTGGTTATAATGGCCCAGGAGGTTGTGTCGAGGATGAATGCCTCCTCAGCTAACCCAATATGAAATCTGTAAAGGTGGTCTGCCATCTAGGGGGACGTTCCAGGAAATTCCATTGGTACGGGTAAACATTGCAGAAACATGGGACAGGGGGGAGTTCTAAAATATCTAAGAAGAAAACTGCTACCATCGCATTAAATGCTCTGCAACTAATTCTCTAACCACATTAATGTGGAGATGATACTTGAACAGTGGTTTTCAACCTTACAGCTACTACTTAAAGATTTCAGGAAGGGGCAGATGAGACAAGTATCAAGGACCTACCATCTGGCCTGCACATAGAGGCAGTGGCGACGCCACGTTGGGTTCAGGGTGTTCCCAGGAACACCCTAACCCAAAAAAAAAAAAAAAAATTTATATATAATAATTTAAATTTTTTTAGTTGTTTACCCATGAAAAAAAAATAGGAACACCCTCAACCAAAATCAGGAACACTCTCAAAAGTTTTATGCCAAATAAATTTTGAAATAAAATCTTAAAAAAGAAAAAAAAATAGTAACAGAGATTTTGAAAAAAAAAAAAAAATTGTTACAGAGTAAGCCCAAAAATAAAAGCCCAATATCAATCCTAACCAAAACCAACCCCAATCAGATTTTTAAATCAAAATACATTATTAACTAAATACCCAACAGGCCCAACCCAAACGTATTCTCAAAAAAAAAAAAAAAAAAAAAAAAATCCTCCCTTCTTCTTCATCTTCTTGGTTATGGACCCTTCTTCTTCTTTTTTTTTTTTTTTTTTCTTCTGCTTCTGGGTTTCAGACCCATCTTCTTCTTCTGGTGGGTTTCGGACCCTTCTTCTTCTCTTCTTCTCTTCTTTATTTTTTCTTCTTGTGGGTTTCGGTCCTGCTGCCAGTCTGCCTTTCCCTTTTTATCTGTGTGTTGTACAGGATGTGACTATTTGTCTTAAATTTTATCTGTGGGTTTCGGTCATTCTTCTCTTCTTCTCTGCCTTAAATTCTATGTCTTTTGTTTTTCATTTTTTATTTGTTCTACTTTTGCCAGCGCACTAGTGGTCTTGGTGGAATTTTTTAATGGTAAATATTTTGTCCATGGGCTAGGCTAGCTGTTAAGTCTATGAGAGCTCCGGACCTTACTTTACATGTATTTAGTTATTCTTTTAATAAAAGTATTTTACTTTTTCAGTCAAAAAACAAAGAAAACTAATATTAACATCAAAATTTTTTTTTTCATATTATTACTCTTATTATATTTTATAAATGATTGAACTTATTATTATTATTATTATTATTATTATTATTATTATTTAGGTTTAAAGATTACATATTAGTTGAAATATGTACTTATAATTTCTTTAAAACCTTTAATAATTTATATAGGTTTTTTTTATTAATAATATATATATATATATATATATTTTTTTTTTCATTATAAAATAACGTAATTTTGAAATACCCTAAAACGGTACGTCGAAATAGGTCGGTATCGAAATATTCCGTTCCAATAGACAAATCGAAACAGGGTCCGAAACGATATTCATAACATTGATTATACGAATACGCGTCCGCCGGTTAAAATCAGAAACCTAAAATAAAAAACTTACCTAACCTAAAATCAGAAACCACCTAAAGAAAAAAACATCATTAACGACAACACCTTACGCCTCCGTCTGAAACCTTATCATCAAGCACATAGGCGTGACGGGACAACGACGCCTCTGTTCATTTCTTTCTTTTCTTTTCATTTTTTTTTTTCCTTTTGAGGTTTTTTGGTGTACATAATGCAAATTTGTTTTGGTTTTAAGAACAATTTTTATTTTTTTTTTTTTAAGCACAAACTTCATGCCGACCAAATCTTGAATTTCGACCGGTATTTACCGAAATGTCCCGAAACACTTGAAATAAACTGAAATGACCCGAAATTTTTTCAAAGTAGAATAGGGTAGGTTATTGTTCCGGTTTGTCCAGGAACACCCTGGACAAAATTCCTGGAGTCGCCACTGCATAGAGGGTAAGGATGAAAGAGGAAGAGCGTATAAAAGAAGAAGGAAGAAATGGAAAAAGAGGATCGAAAAATCAAGAAAAAAACACTGTAGCAATCAGGAATCAAATTTGTAACCAAACTTGTGATAAATATATAAGAACTAATCCCCTCGGATTGTGCCGAGGACGATTTTCTTTAGTTTAAATCAATCTAGCTATATGTTCTTGTCATTTGAATCTACTTTATTTGTTGTCCAATTCATTTTAACCCAGTTTTCCATCTCACTCTCTATAAATTCATTGTTTTGGGCCTAGGTCCATCCATCTTTTGGGCTAGGGATCCAAATCTAGTCCTTACATATATAATTTAAATACTATTGATAGTCATTTTTTATTTTATTAATTCTTTAAAAAATTGTGTAATGATATTATTAGGTATAAAATGTAAATTGTCCGTGTTTTTTTTTTTTTTTTTTTTAAATTGTAAAGCACATTTTTTTTTTTTTTTACGATTCATTTATTATAGACTCTTTAGTTTTTATACTTAATAACTCATTTAGATGAATATTTATGATGTGATCCCATATTTGATTATAAAATTAAGAAATAAAACTCTTTAATATTAAATAATTTATAACACATGGCGCAAAATTGGAACTCTAATTTGGAATTCTAATTTGAGTTTCTCTCAGCTTCACATATTATTTTATATATATATATATATATATAGATGAATGGAATGATATTATTTAATAACAATATTAATATTATAGTTATATTCCTATTTTAAAATTAAAAGCTAAAATGCTGAATGTATGGGAGTCTTTTAGGAGTTTTAATGAAAAATTTATTAAACTTAATTTATTCCCTTCTATTCCTCCCAATTTTGAAGAGAATGGAAATTTGAGCTTTTAAAAGAAAATGAGAGAAATGAGTATTCTCTTTACCCATTTAATTCTCTCTCACTTAAACTCCTAAATAAGGGAATGAGTTTTCAATTCCCTCAATTAAAACTCAAAAACAAGAAAATTGAATAAATATTTTAAAATTATTCTTTTAATTTCATTCCCTCCTGTTGGTACAAATCCTTTAGCAATAGAGAGTTAAAGAGTCTATTTGGTATATGCTTTCAGTTTTGCATTTTGTTTTTTAAGTGTCTTGAGAAATTGCTATCAAAAACATTTTCTTAGTATTTTCCAGCCTTTAAAACTTGTTTAATAATATTTTTTTAATGTTTGTTTTTTACATATCCCTAACCCACAACTGCTTATTTTAAAAAAAAAAAAAAACACTAAATTAACCAGAACAACCTAATACTCCAAATCAAACATCAACGACGAAAAACCCATATCCAATTGAGAGGTTTTTCTGAGAGAGAGAGAGAGAGAGAGAGAGAGAGAGAGGTGGCATGAGGCACGATGGTTCTCAAGATTGATGCACAAGTTGCAATGCTCCAACAAGTCAAGCCTATGTTATTGCAGCGCTTCACAATGTTGCAGTGGTTTGGTCATTGCAACTTACTTGCCCAAGCATTGCAACCTAATGCACGCGAGCACACGAGAGAGAAGGAAAATGATAAAAATGTAAAATATTACAAAAATGCTATGGACATCGGATTTTGATCTCTTCGACGCAAGACCCACTTGCCCCTAATTCCTTTACGAGTTTTAACTTGGTGACATGTGTGCATTTGTGACACTAGGGTAATATGCGTGTGAGTGAGTCTTTTTACTTATTTAATTTTTAAGAATCACCACCAACCATCAGTTTTCTAAATGTGATTGATCACGCCTACACTCCTGTGTGTATTGTAGAAGTGTTTGCGAAATTAAGCCACGAGACTATCTATCCCTTTCTAAGGACTCCTAAGCTAATGGGGTAGGATAAAGTAAGGAAAGTATTTCATTTTGATTTAATCTTAACAATTCATAATTTTGATTCAACCATTGTAAAAATTGTCACCTCTAAGAAATTTTATTTTACATTAAGAAAATAAATATATAAGGTGCTGTCTAGAAATGAGAATAACCAAAAATTCTCACTCACTGCCACTGTTTTCTTTTCCAAAATGTTGCAGCAAGTCATCAACTAAACAAACACTAGTCACTCCACTAGTCCACTGCAACTAAGGTGACAAAGCAGCAAAAGTGAAGAACCCCCAACAAGTCCCATATCATATCAATCCATCAATTTTCAAAACATGCCCAACTCTTTGCTCCTCATCTCCCACCTCCCCATTATTCCACCAACACACACAACCCCACGCCACGTCAGCCCTAGAATGTCCCTCAACAACAACAACAACAACCAAACCCCAAAACCCCCAAACCCTTCTTCCCTTCTCACCTCCCTCCCAAAACTCCTCTGGGGCCCATCTCTCCCTCCTGGCCTCTTAATCTCCACCGTCCGTACAGCATGGCACTCCACGTGGCAGCTCATGATGTCTCAGCTCGCCCCCTCCGATCCCTCCGGCAGTTACTCTAGACCCACCTCCAAATTTCGCCACGTGGCAACTACCCAGTTTTCCCGCCAAAACCTTCACCTCTACGTGGGCCTACCTTGCCCATGGGCCCACAGGACCCTCATAGTCCGAAACCTTAAAGGCCTCGAAGAAACCGTTCCTGTCTCAATAGCCTCTCCAGGCCAAGACGGCTCCTGGGAATTTAAGTCTAGTTCAATCCCTGGCCTGGACAAGGATACCCTTATCCCGGGTAAGGATAGTGCAAATGGGTGCAAAAATTTGAGAGAGGTTTATGGGCTTAGGAGAGGTGGGTACAATGGAAGGACCACAGTGCCAATGCTTTGGGATGTGCAGAATAAAGAAGTTGTGTGCAATGAGAGTTATGATATTATTGAATTTTTCAATTCTGGATTAAATGGGTTGGCAAGTAATCCGGGTTTGGACCTCTCACCATTGGAATTGAAGGGAAGGATCGAGGAGTGGAATCGTGTAATTTATCCCAATGTTAACAATGGAGTTTATAGGTAATTTTTTATTTATTCCTCTTAGATTATTTGGGTCATGTTGGCTTTTTTTGTAAAAAAATATTGCCTTTTATATGGACCGTCACTTTTTTTTTTCCACTGCTCACAGACAACCACTTCAATAATTGTGAATTGTGTAAAAATATTGTGTTCTGATAATTCTTTGAACTTCTTGCATGCCACTGACACATAATGAGTACTAGGAATATGTCCAGTGGGCTCAACTAGTTCTTTTTGTTTTTGTAATCATCATGGAACAACCCCATATATTGAATTCCTATCCTTATTGATCAAAAAAGTGGTAGGAATAAAATGACTGTTATGAGATGTATAAGCGTTGTTGTATATGAATGCCACGACATTGGTATTGCATTTGGCAGATGTGGATTTGCTCAAAGTCAAGGGGCATATGATACAGCAGTGAGTGAACTGTTCAGTACACTGGATATGTTAGATGATCACTTGGGTAGGTCTCGCTACTTATGTGGAGGTACACTCACCCTTGCAGATATATGCCTGTTTACCACTTTGATTCGGTTCGATCTTGTGTATAACGTTCTGTTCAAGTGCACCAAGAAGAAGCTACTAGAGTATTCCAATCTTCATGCCTATATGCGTGACCTTTACCAGGTACTCTTCACTCTTTCTCAGGGCCTGCTTGCTTGTTAGTTGATATTGCTAATGAGAGCTATTGTACTCTGTTGTGGTTCGATGGTATGAAATCCTTGGACTAATTGGGTACTGTGATGGGTTAAAAAAATGTGAATATTTCTTTAAAAACTTTTATGTGTGTGCGCGCTTAGAAGTTGGTGACAAATGAGGATTCTTAGTGCTTTGGAAACTGGAATAACAACTACTGGAAATTATGAGGTGGAGAGGTGATATGGTGAAAGAATAAATGTTAGGAACACAATTTCTTAAAGCAGCAAGTTGTGATTAGTACAAATTAGTATCACTTTTGCATGTGATCATTGACATCATTTTTATTATGCACCAACCATAACATGCCACCTCAATAGTTGTATAGTTGTGCAACATTTCGTGTCAATATAGTTATAGAATATAGTAAACAATTTCTTTAACATACCATCTAAAAATGGCAATCTACTTTCAGTATCAATGATGGACAAAGCAAGTAGAAATTTACACACTAGCAGCATTCGTGCTTTACCAAATCATGCATTATTTATCCCTTTTGTTGCAGACATAAGTTGTCATTTGCTTGTAAACAGCATTCTTTTTACATATATATCTGCTAACATATATCAATTGTTATGTATGATCTGATCTGGTTTGTAACTTTGTATTGCTTTGATTGCTCAATAAGCCTGGCACATCTACCATATTTGCATACACTAGTTTTTGCATACTCATGTGGGAGCGTTTATTTTTTTTTTAAAACAAAGAGTTCATTGTTTATACAAGCTACCAAAAATTTATTAAAAGTATGTTACCTCTTAGAAGTTAATGACTTAATTCTGCCGTATGCTAAGTGGTGCATGTCTATTTCCTGTCAGATTCCTAAGGTTGCAGCAACTTGCAACTTTACAGCAATTATGGATGGTTACTACAAAACACTTTTTCCTCTGAATCCAGGCAGCATTCAACCTGTCATGCCTTCAGGTTGTGAGCATGAGGCCCTCTCCAGGCCTCATAACAGAGAATCATTGTCGTCGACAGAGAGTAAATATGCACAGGTTCAGTAAATATACATAGGTTCAAGTTTCATAGGAGCTAGTTCCAAGTTCGGACAGAGTTCATTATAATGTTGTTGGTATTCAGTTATACGTAATTTCTTGTATCACCTTCATTCTTTCCATCATCAAATCATACTACAACAGCCATGTAGCCTTCATTTTTCAAACCCCCATTTTTGTACATATCAAAAAACACAAAACCATAAATTTTTAATAAAGCATGTCCTCTTTTGCATATAGTAGCATTGTCTAAAGTTTCTCCTTCGCGGCAGTGCTACTTCTCTGCTAGATTGTCTGATTGGTCACAATTAATGGGGATAGTGCTGAATACTAAATTACTAACATAATAGAGGAAAATGTTGAATCTACTACAAATTGACAATAAATATGATAGGTGGACTTCAACAACATAATAAATGAAGACTACTTTTATATGATTAATAAAGCATCAATTTTTAAGGCTTATAATAACAAAATTTATAGTATTCCTAAAATTACTCAAAAATTTTTGTTTTTGAGAGAATTTCAATCAATAGTGTCCGCTCCTTATAATAGCTCTTTATCATCTGATTAAGACATCAATCAGTTTTTGATGTAGGCAGAGATTGAATCTCAGATCTCTTATACAATCATTAGAGGCTTTACTAGTTGAGTTATAATTAAAAAAAAAAACATTTTTTATGCATGTTGCCAATCTTTGTGATTCTAAGTGAGTAATGGTTCCTTTTGTGTGGTTTCCCAAGAATCCATGATTATAGGAATTTGTACATTTTCATAGCAATAGCCTATAGGTTCTTTTGTAGAACTACAATCAGCTTCATCTTCTTGTTTAATGATATTTCTTGAGATTAAAAAACTCAATCTTGCAAATTTTTTCCATTCGTTTTATTGATGAGGAAAATTGTTTATCCATTTGTGAATCCTATTATCCATAAATTACAGATTTTTCTTCTAAAGCTTGAAGGGTTTATGGCTTGGATCTCTACTTTGACCTTATGTTAGATCATTTAGGAGCCATCGTTTTGAAACCCTTCCAATCAATTAATTTAGGACTTATTTTTGTATCAAAAGGTTTATATACTTCGTAGCTTTGTTTTAAGCTTTTTAAGAAAAACCACAAACTTTTATTAGAAAGAAATCAGACAAAATCAATTAAAAGTACATCATCGATATGTGAAGGAACATCCTTCATCCACACTGAAAAATCAATAACATGTCTCAAATGTTTTGCTAAGCTATGAGCTAAAAATTGCATAATCTACGAGTATGAGAAAGAGATAGAACAAAAGGCATCCATAGACAATTTGCAGTAGAAATTAAGTGTCCAAGGGTAGCAAACAACTCATCTTCACTCCTCAAAGCTTTAATGATAATTTCGGAATCTCCCTCAACAACTGATGACAGTCCTAACTCAAAGGCAAAAGTTATAGCTTTGGCAGCAGCCATTGCTTCAACATCATCTGAGGTCAGGGTGAGGCAAACATTTTCTGCCCATGAGGCTAGAACCAGCCCCCGATGATCACGAACGATCACCCCAACACCTGCTGCATTAATGTCCTTGAACAGAGCACCATCAAAATTTACTTTTAAGGAGGAAGCTGGTGAAGGGATCCATCTGACCCTAGGAGAAGTTACTGATTGCTGAGCACGAGGGAGAGCATGAAGGAAGTCTTGGAGAGCTTGAGAAGCTTGTAGTAGCATTTGAGAAATCGGATAAACTGAATGCTTGAGCCTAATTTCGTCCCTTCTATACCAAACAGTCGAGCACACCGATGCAAAGAGATCCAAATTACGCTCCTCATCTATCACGTGTTGCACCACCTCATTGAAGTTAGAGAACACTTTTGGTTCTTCGGAACAGCCATTGAAGTTAGAGAACACTTTGGTTCTTCGGAACAGCCAGTTAAGATAGCTATTTCCAGGAAAATTTACAGTAAAAAATTTAGATAAGTCTTTTTGTAATATAGACATTTGTTTATAAGTGGTAAATTTAGTAGATGCCCATTTTGTAATAAGGATAAAGGAAAATCATAAATAAAATATCAGCCACAGAAATCAGCTCTAGAGATTGGCATAAATCAAACATCATGTCAAAGGCCAGGGCATATTGAAACGAACGCAGGCAACAATGCAACATCTTCCCCCCTCTTTCCATATTTTGCATCACGTTATACAAGGATCATGGAACAAATCCTAAACATTTCTAACCCATCCAAAGCAGCAACCAGACAAAAATTATAAAGCCATATCGTTTCAGCAGTGCAATAGCCTGAGAGTTAGCACTAGCAGCAAGATTGCCTGGATGGCTGACAACCCTGGACCACCTCTATCTACAAAACAGTTGGGTTAAATGTAAGGCTTTACATTTAACCCCCGTGTTCAACAAAACGAGGTAACCAGCACCCTGATACTCAGCCACTAGACAGCATGGTCGGAGGGGAGCAATTCAGTTCACTAAAATCTGCTACATCATTTTTTCTTCTACAGAGCAGAAGGCAATTACAACAAAAAAAGATAGCAGATAGAGCATCCCCACTGTTTATCTTGCAATTGATGCAGATCTAGTTCCTGTGTGAAGATGTGAACATGATCATTAGCAACAGCAGTAGCAACGGTTACAAGGATAATCATGAATCAAAGCAAATATTGGCCATATTTGACAAAACCATTTAAGAAATTTTGATAGCTTTCCTTATTGCACTTATTATAACTCTATAGTGTTTCATACTCTATTTTTTATTATTAAATAATATCACATTCTTAAAAAATACACAAATAATGATCATATGGATCCCCACTAATCATCCACATTGTCAAGAATGCCCAAAACCCTATTTGGTGCCCATCCTTGAAAGCACATTATATACTCTCAATATAAGAAGTTTTTTATAAAATAGTAACGACATTTATTTCAATTTTGCAATTCAATGAGCACTAACTAAATGCCACTTCCTCCTTCCATAATAACAAAATGGAGAGATGTCATGGACTCAAAAACAGATTGGGCGTGCGTGCAATTTCCTAATTAAAAAATTACCTGCTAATTAATAACTTGCATTATAACATGATAAGCAGGTCCATGCGTTAACGTTTAGTATGAAAAAGGGTTGCCTAATTTTTGGGAGAGCACTAAGGATACCAAATTTAAATCATGAGCTATGATCCCCTATGGCACTCCTGGTTCTCCCCCTGTAATAAGAGCATACTGCAAAAGGGAGAATTTTTGGAGAATGAAATCTTCGACAGTAGAGACAATATACACCAATCCATACACTAGCCTGCATAGAGCTTGGCAGATTAACAAAACTAAAATCCATTTAAAATCTGGCTAAAGGGCAGAGGAAAAGAAAATTTTGAGTAATAAGTGCTTGTCTCAAATCTATTCTGCAACATTCATTTTTTCTTGGTCAATGACTACCAACCAAAGGCAACTTTGGAATTAATCTCCCTGCTATGTTGCTCCCACTATCAACAATGACATGTGGAACACTTATAACTAACTTAGTTTTATCTGACGTCTATTTGACAGTCTCCCCTTAGAATATATAAGCATGTAATATATAAGTCCTAACTTCCAAAATCTGAAGTCTAGTCAATGTCTTACTGGTAACTGCCAACCAAAGGCAACTTTGGAATCAATCTCCCAGCTACGATGCTCCCATTATCAACAATGACATGTGAAACAGTTATAAATAACCTAGTTTCTGATGTCTATTTGGTAGTCTCTCCTTTACAAAATATATAAGGGTGTAATATATAAGTGATAACTTCCAATTCTGAAGTCTCTCTCCTTCCAAAAAGCCTTTAGTATTGCTTTGGATCGACACCAAACAAGAGAAAACAAAACCTAGTAATCAGTACCAAGCTATCAAAGAAGAACTACAATAAATTTTATCACTCAAGCAAATTGTTTAACTATCTCCCATTGGAGTACAATAGGGTGCTTATATAGATTATTAGAACTAAGCCCTAATTCTAATTGACTTAGGAAAGCTCAGTTATTGAATTACGAAAATACCCTTGACTCTTGGGAATATAACAAATACTAATAACTTTATTAACTAACAAGACCTTTCTAAAATCCACTAGACCAATAAAAATACAATTGACATCTAAAGTTATATAAAAATGTATTGAAGTAAAACTGTCTTTGTGCTTCCAGCATCATTCTCTTCTAGTTTTCTCAAAATTTGCTCTCGAGTGTTGAAGTGCTGAAGGATAACAACTCTTGAAACACTTTTGGCAGCATTAAGAACAAAGAAGTTTTCTGTTCCACCATATCATTAAATTCATCCAAAATAATAAAATCAATTAGTGCGGATCTTATCTTGATTCACAAAAACATGATTGTATCAAGTTTTTCCACATTATGCACCAAGGAGGGTCGATCAAACTCATTTTTCACATGTGCACCTCCTATCACTATCTTTTGGTGGCTCAACATTATTGTCTCTCATGTGGGAAGCTTCGCCTTCATTTCTCTAGGTCATTCTCAGCAATTCCAATGACGCAAGTTGGGTACTAATTTGTTCAAACCATGCAGACAAGTTTTGAAAGGCTTTTTGCTATATTTTATATGGTTTGCTTCATGGCAGACTAAGAATTGGAACTAGAATCTACACAAGCAATAGTCTTCTTCAAATTGTGCTACTAACTGTTTGTTCTCCCTTGCCATAGATTGTTTATTCAGTCTAGAAATTCATCCGAATGAGATTACGGTAGATATTTCTCTTGATAGTATTGGGATAGATATATCTCTTTTAAGTTTCCCTTTCATTTTTTACCAAACTTTTTTGGTAGACTTGTCCAGTCGTAGAAGGTTCTTAATTCCGTACCTGTATTTTTAGCTGTACCTATGAGCTTCATTGTGACAAACCCAACCTTCTTATTATCTGATAAACCTATTTGTTCAAAGAATTAGTCCATCGCATGTAACCAATTAGAGAAAATATATGGGTCTAAAAGACCATCAAATGTGGGTTGTCTCTAATATTACTATGGTTCACTAAAATAAAGTTTCAGCAAATAATTGAATCAAGGACCTGGGCTGTCTTATGCTAATTTGGGCCAACCAGGACCTGCTTGGATGTGGCTTTGGCTGTTTGGACACGCAGACTAGGAATACAACTCAACTACACACAAGCCTAGATGTATGGGCTTTGATACCAAATGACCCTTCAAAGTTCCAAATCACTTTGAGCATGCCAAAAACAACTCCCATGAGATCAAAGAACTGTTGCCCACAATCTCCAAGCTCAATCAAACAGTATCGTGTGGTCGCCGGTGGACTACTAATGATGTCACATTCAGGGTTGTTTTATGAACCCATGCATCGCACGGGCATAGTAAAGGGAAATTTAAAACAACACTGATTTTTTTTTGGTGATAGGTGAAAAAAACAACACTGAACATTGAAGCCAAAAGACCACCAAGCACATTTTCCAGAGTAAGCTACTTATAAGAATACTCTATAAGGGCCAAAACCATAATGTGCCAACAGTATCTATGGTAGAACTCAATATGGTAGAATTTATATTCAGAATATGCACATGCATTTCACAAGAAAATACTAGGTTCACCATTCTCTCTCTGATTAAAACCACAGCTTCCACATTAAAGTTTCCTATCCAATAATAATTTCAAAACAAAGGCATATATATGTTGAGAAGTGCTGACTCTCAACCAAGATCCTTTTTTATTTTTTAATCAGTGATTCTCAACCAAGATCCTAATCAACACATGCTATTTAGTGAATCACCGAAACTATATTTTTTTGGCTAGGTTATTTCTGAGACTTACATCCAATACTTCATTGTAAATCCTAGCAAACGCTTAAGAAAAATAAAAGGCAACATTGCATATAATAACATTGCAGAAACATACAAAGTATCTTAGAATCACAAGCAATGAACTAAAGCTACTACAAGTGTGTGAAATCATTAAGAAGAAAAAAAAAACTGTCATTAAGTAGGTGTTTCCAAAAAGAAGGATAAACAAACAGCTTGTATCAGAAAATTGATGAAATATGCTTACTAATTGAACGCTTCATGTTAATGCAGTGCTTGCTACCACATAGGCATTGGAATGCCTTGACAGGTTGACCATCGTCGTCAAGGTAAATGCTATAATCCTGCAGACACATCATGTATAGCAACTCAACAGAGGGCAAATAAAGATTACCCATGGATTTATTGCATACATAAGATAAGCTCAAGGTTGGTTTATTATTTATACTAGTATGAAATTAGTTCAAATCACCAGATAGAACAATACCACTGAATCTACATATCCAAAGAGAAAACCAGGACCATGTTGCATGACTAAATGTCAAACTAATGTATGCAAGCACATGCACCAAAACATAAAAAGTCAAAGGCTTGTAGACATTGTTGGGTTGCTTTTCTAACCTAAACCCAAACAGTAAGAGGAACATGAAAATACACATCTCATACCATACATAAAACATAATTTTGTTTCAATCGTAAGCTCTTAAAACCAATATACTATGTCAATGTCCATTTGGTGGCAATGTAAGTGCTATGACACATCTCGTACATGCATGAAACATAATTTTGTTTCAACCATGAGCTCTTAAAACTGAAATACTATGCCAATGTCCTTCATTTAGTGGCAATATAAAAGAACATGTGCTAAAAAATCTAAACCAAGTCGTGTTATATTTTTTAATAAGTAAAAGCATATCATGTAGACCATGAGCAATATTGTATTGATCAAAAACCTACTCACCCAAGTGAGCTCTTCCAACGCAGCAACCATTCTTGTTGTGAAGAAAGCAAGCTACACAAGAAAAAAATACTCCATTAGACTTGCTACAATACAAAATTGAGTCTCCTATCACCAAGCAAGGGCATCGCATTAGATGCAAATAAAAGTTTCAGAGATTCCATACATGGTAGTAGGTAAGATCTGGGGTCTCCACTTTAACAGGGATCTCAATCAAGTTTGCATCCCAACACCTAGTGAAATGGAGAACAAAATGATCAGATATTCTGAAAATGAATTTTTATAACCTGGTAAAACATTTGTCTAGCTAGTAAAGGAACAAGCCACAATTTGCCACCATCAATTTCAAAAAGATAGCATGAATTCTTTTTTTTGGATAAATAAGAATATTTTCTGATAAGTAACAGTATTTATTTATTTTTGATAAGTAACAATGTTTATTAAATAAAAACTCATAGCCAAGTACACGGAGTATACTATTTGTACATTAAAATAAAGTTCTTAAGTACAATGATCAAGAAAATTTAAGAGCAGAAAAGGAAGATTCGCCTATAGCTAGCATCCACTCATACAAAGATTTGGAAAACAGTTTCAGATCCAGAATAGTCCTCTCACATCCCCCTCAAAGCAGCGAGCATTCCTTTCTGTCCAAAGACACCTCATTAAAAAGTGGGGAACCACCCTCCAAATTTCTATATGCTGAATTAGTAACCACCCTTGCCAACAAGTTAACAGCTCTAGAAAGGATAAATATTAATTTATTTTAATAAAGTAGACAAGACAGTTGACTCACACACACACACACACAAAAAGTGGACAGGATAGCATGCAGTCTTCTCATATGCTGTCTTATATCGGGTCGTACATCATTCAATCAAAAAAAAAAAATTCTGCTATCCATTGATCATTAATGTGTCTTCTGCACAAGATTTCACTATGCTGCCAAGGGAGGAAGGTAGGAGCATTTTAATTAGTCCCTTCAGCTACTATGCTTCCTGTGACAGTTCAAATAGAGCCATTTTCAGATGGAAATCTTCAACTGTCAGCTCTATGTCATGGTCAAATAGTCTTCTTAGTGTAAGAATCCTAGAACTCAGGAGACACCCTCAAAAACTCTCAGGTCCACTCACTTTTCCAGGGGACAGCCAGGTCCTCTTCTGTGTTACCAGTGCATCAGCACAGCCTGCTTTTATTATGCCATACCATAATATCTGTTATATTAATATAAATTATCATTGGGTGCTGACCCCTATAAATATATATATATATATATATACACACACACACACATTGCATTTTATCTACAGAAAGTTCTGACAATATCTTGGTGCAAGGAATTAAGTATTTGAGGAATTCTTATTCATTCAAAAAAAAAAAAAAAATTCAATATTCATGCTCTTCTGATGGGAGAAGGGAGCTTGTCTACTGCATCTTTTCTGATTGTGAATAATAAAGTACCACAAAAATAATAAATAAGGATTCTCATTTAATATTTCAAAACAAGCACAGACAAGCCAGGTACCTAATTCATGGGTGCATTCATAGCAGCACCTTCACTGAACTAATTAAATGAAGTATGTAAAGTTTAGTATTAACAAAAAAACAAACAGAAATATACAAATAGATAGAGAGAGGCCACAGTGTGGTTGAGGTTTAAGCATATACCTATGGTTAATGAATCTAGCAACATTGCCAAAATATGTTGCATCCAAACAGAGAGCTTCTTCATTCTTTAGAACCCCTGAACCCCAGTCTGCATCTAATAGCACCGAGTAGGTATGTTTCCCACTTTTCTTACTCTCTGTGTTCCTCTCAAACAACTCAGTGTTGGTTAGTATTTCTCCGACATACTCACACACAAATGCACCTTTTGGAAGGTCCTCTAGCGTTCGGAGACCCCACCCTTTACCTTCAGAAGTGCAAAACACCTGAAATACAGAAAGAAATAATCATGGAAGCTGCATATTAAAGAATTAGGTGGTATTCCATGAGCAATTATAGGGCATTCCAAGAGCAAAGATTAAGAATAATGAGATACAAATATCTACACAAGATCATACAAATACAAATGATTATTACATTAGCATAGAAAAATAACAGTGTAACTTCAAATTCTAGTGGAAAAAACTAAGCCACAATTCCCCACCTGCAACTTGCATGTAATGCCACGCTGAACCACTCGATTTCCACAGTTTCTACTGCAGCCGCATTTGCTCCAGCATTCATTGATAAATTTCCTCCTTAAGTGACCTTTACATGGTTCTAAACAGTCATCATTCCTCAGTCTTCGAATTGGGCATTCTCTACAATACAAGTGCTGTTGTCTTTGCGGGTCACGAGTCATGGAGATGCACTCTTCCAAGAATTCTTCCCTAAGAAGGCCTTCTTTTGTGTATGCAAACTGGCCTCCAGTTTCATTTGCACAGGGACAAGGTGTGGATAAGGAAAGGCAATCACCCAAACAAGCCATACAACAATCCTCATCTCTGATATGAGAGAGTGTGAAGTTGACATGAGCATTCTCAAAAACAAGGTTTTGAGGTATATACATAAAGGCTGGTAGACAGTCATTGTTGATTTCATTGACCCATGAAATTTTGACCCTTTCTTCTCCTTTTGTTAGGTCATTAGCATCATATATAGACCTGACATCACTAGGAGTTATTTGAAATTGTGGGACAACCACCAAACTACACGAATTTGTTAATTGATTGTTTTCAGATTCCTTTTCACTTTCACTTTCAGCACCACCATTCACATTCATCTTCTTACTGGCTTGTATGTCGCTACCAGGTCCATTCAAAGATGATGGAACTCTTGGGGGAGACACTGCAGCAGAGCATTGAACATTGGCTGATCCATTTGGAGTACAGGATGGAGTGCACAAACTTTGTTCATTGCCTCCAATCCCCAAAGAATCCCGCACAGAAGATTTCTTCAATACATCCAGAGTCGGAATTATATTTAGTGATCCTTCCTGCGATTCATCAGTGGAATCAGTTGCCAATTGCAAGAAGCACGCACACATATCGTTCAACAGATTCACGACAGAAAAATTTGGGTCAATGATTTTATATGTCCGCAAACATTTATCCTCCATCAGTTTTATAACCTCATCTCGACTAGGCAAATGGAAATCTGGCCTTCCAAGAGTGGAGTTGCAGCTCAGAGAAATTTTTACCTCTCCTGTGGGCGAGGAGCCAATCTCCAAACTAGCAGGCGATTCCTCCGGGACGGTTGAAAGCTTGCAGTTGGTTTCCCTCTCACTGGATGAAGCTAGAATACCATCAACTGAAGAACCCAACTTACCTGGGACGCTAGAATTTCCTTCATTTAAGCATTGGGATGCTGGAATTTCTGGACCACCTTGTTTTTCAACTGTATCATTCCCAACTGAAGCACCTAACTTGCTCAAGGGATCTGTATGAAAAACAACCTGTTAGCAGAGTATGAATTGCACTATTAATATCCAACAGAATTCATCCAACAGCACCAAGCCTTTTATTTCAATGCTTAGCTGTCATTTACATGTCTCATTCACGGTTCATATTACCCAGATTATTATTGATCCAACCATTAGAAGCAAACCAAAGCATGATAAATCTAAAAAGACTTTGTCTAGTGTGCTTGTGGTGGGTTAAGGTTACAGAGGATTTATGGATCTAGGGTTAATTACTTAAAAGAAGGATTTCATAGGGAAAAAACATATATGTAATTTAGGGTTAAACAAAAGTAAGAAGAAACTGAAAAATTGAATTCCTACATTGTCTGTAAACAGTATATGTGTGTATAGAGAACATGAACAGTACATGTGAATAGTGCACATGAACAGTACATCAAGAAGAGAAGAAAAAGGGAGAAAAAATAAAATAAGTCCTACTTGTCTTAATACTCAAAAAACCATACTTTATAGATCAACTTCTTATTCGAATAAAATAAGACACTCATATAGCCCCCTAAATCTTAACTTCTCCTAATAGCAATCAAGACTTCTACTTTGACCAGTAAAGCCCACACATAAAGACCCAAAAACTATATTAATCATTAAAATCCAAGGCCCACAACCATGGCCCATAGCTAATAATTTCAAAAGTACTAAAATATCCTTGACTCTAGAATAACCAAAAAAACGTAAAATAAAATACTCATAACCCATTTAGCTACATAGGCACTTATTTTTAGGTTTCACTTAATGATAAGCTTCCAAATGGGATATTTATTCTCTAACCATGCATGCTATGGTTGCAGCATCACTTTGATTACCTAACTAGACCAATATTGTCACTTTTTATACATAGAATGAAAGCACGCATGCATGTTTGTCCAAAAATCACTATGTCACCACCATATGTAAAGCCCATTAATCAAATCAGATTAACTTAGTTGTAGAAGCTCAAGTGGCCCAGACCTACAGGGTAATAAACTATCCAAATAGAGAAGGTTTACCAATAATAATTGAGAAAAATAAGTTTGTACACTGAATAAAAAATGACAAAAAGCTTGCCATCAATTTATTTATTTATTTTAAATGTAACAATAAAATAGCAAAAGTTGCCACAAAACATAAAATTTTAATAAGAAATGATGAACAGCTTAAAGTCAGATCCCATAAACTTAATTTCCTTTTTCAGTAATGAGATGTCATCAATATAGACCACTCATAAGGGGTTTTTAATGAAGGCCTTAGGAACAAAAGGAGAAAAATAGATCACGCAGAAACATGGGAAGGGGAAGGGTGGATTTTGCTATCACTATCTTCTTAGGCTGAAATCATGTGTTTGATTCTGTATCAAACTTCATGCCTAATTCATGATATGTCAAACAAATTCACACATACAGACCAAAAAACACTAAATACCAAACTTTGGTAGAAGTGGCTCAGTATTGTCACAAACCGATAATGGCAGGCTTCTCTAATTCTAGTTGTAGAAGCTTGTGTAGCCCAAATCTACAGGGTAGAAAACTATCTTAATGGAGAAGAGTGACCAATAATAATGGAAAAAATAAGGTAGCAGTATTGAATCAAAAATAACATAAAGCTTCTTGAATTTAATTTTTGAAATGTAACAATAAAATAGCAAAGGTTGCAACAAAACATAAAGGATAATAAGAAATTATGAACAGCTTAAAGTAAGGTCCCATCAACTTAAGTATCTTTTCCAGAAATGAGATGTCACCAATATAGACCACTCATGAAGGGTTTAATGAAGACCCAAGAACAAAAGGAGAAAAAGAAATCATGCAGAACATGGGAAAGGGGCAGAGGGGGTGAAGTTTTCTGTCACTATCTTCTTAGGTAAAGTTGTGTTTTATTCTGTAACAAACTTCACGCCTAATTCATGTTATGTCAATCAAATTCACACATATACAGACCCAAAAAAACTATAAGCCAAGCTTCGGAAGAAGTCGCCCAGAGTTGTCACAAATCAATATCGGCAGGCTAAGCCCTCTGATTTTGTAAAACAAAATTTTCAGGAAGTGTGGATGATGGAAGTGAAACCTACTAAACAATATGTTCAAAACTGTGGATGATGAGAGCGGAGCCTACTATCAATTAAATACACAAAAAGATAAATATAATCATAAAAACTATTTATATAAATCAAGTAGAAACTCATTATGGGAAGATCAATACCTTGTTGAGAACCTCAAGTTGAGATATGAGTGAAACTCAACCAAGGTATTAAGTAAATAGTAATTAAACCCAGTGGCTTTGTATCCATAGATCTTATCTCACACTCCACCTTGCTCTTATAAGAGGAGGAGGTGCCATTTGAGCTAAACAGTTTTTTTATGGGTCTTGAACCCACAATCTCTCCCTCCATACCACTATTATAGGTGAAAGAAGTGCTAGTTGAGCCATAGCTTATTGTAATAGTAATATCTAATCTCCTTATGTTCAAAGAACAATTGAACATATAGACACTAGAAAGAAAACATGATACAAATAATGGATACATTCAAGTTTAAAATAGTCCAAACACTAAAATGTATCATAAGATTCAATACACATAAGCTACGTTAGCGTAAGGGGTAGGAACAACAACAACAACAACCAAACAAAGAGAAAAGAGCATGCATATATGCATCAAAATAAACAAACACAAATGACATATGCAGCTGCCTCTGTTAAGTCTTAATTATGGTAATTTGAAAATATATATATATATATATAGAGAGAGAGAGAGAGAGAGAACTATCCCATTTTCCCCACTTTTTCAATAACTTTGGCAAGTCCGTTTGGCATAGCTAAATTGTTCATTGGCTTATTTGGCTTAAAAAATAAACAGTGTAAAAGTGCAGTTGTAGCTAGGCAAAATATCGAGGCTTTAAGAAAGCTTATAAGCTTATATAAATGCACACTCAAGATATGGCTAGAAAGTTTGCATATATAGCTCGTACAAATTTACTGCATTAATGAGTTGATGCGTCTAATCACATTAGCCACACATCTATGGAAATTGCTGCAGTGGAATCAAAGCATTCAATTTGAGGCTACTCATTGTAGGCTTGCTGTAATGCAACTAAGCCATTAAGTATATAACACCAATCTATAATGTCATCAAATTTACAGCTCCAGTTTCCAACTATCTATAGGGATGCATAAGATAAGACACAATGTCATTATATATGCTCACAGTTAAAAACATTGCCACTGAGATGTCATACTCATTCTAACAAAATGGCAAGAAAAAAAACTAGAAATATTCATCCAGGGGAATGGAGATGCACCTGGATGGATCACTGCAATAGGAACCTCATAGTGTGACACATCATTATTATATGTATCATCAGTAAAGGGCTCATCTTTTGGCGTTATCAATGCATGAATATCAGGAGCCTTCTGCTTGGGCAAAAGAACAATGCCTGGCTCGACAGTTGGCTCTTTAATGCGCACAGCATGAGATGCTCTCTCAGACATAGGTCTTTTCCCTAGAGAAGCAACTTGAGGTATGAGAGGTTGCTTGCCCTTGTTAATAATACCACGTTGGGGTGAGATTGGTTGATGATGAGGTGAGATTGGTTGACGGGGTGAGATTGGTTGATGATGAGGTGAGATTGGTTGACGGGGAGAGATTGGTTTATGGGGTGAGATTGGTTGAGGCTGCTGCTGCAAACAAGTTTTGGGTAGTTCATCCTCCTCCACTTTAGGCCTTTTTAACGAACTTGTACCCGCACTATGGTTGCTGGCATTCACTGGAGGTGAAACCTGACTTTGGCTTCTTAAGCGCAACCTCTTTAGAGGACGTTCAGGTTCATCATGCACCTGAGTTTCTTCCTCCAAATCATCCTCCTGTTAAAGGGAAGTAGGCAGGTTAGCAGATATGAGCAAAAAAATGAGTAGACAACCCAAAATAAACAACATCATTGCAAGGAATAAAAATGAGTTACATACATCAGCATTGTTACATATCTTCCTCTTCTCCACAGCCTGATTAATAGGATCAATGTTAGATAAGCATACGTGTGAGAGAAAGAAAAATAAGGTTAAAATAGGCCCAACTAAATTCTAAGTGAGAATTGTACCTCATTTTCATCCTCTTCAAATACAGCATCTGCAAGAACTCTATAATTTTCTTCTTCAATAAGTTGCCAGTTTTTATCATACAATTTTAGAAGTTTTTTTAATACTGGTTTAACTTTATCTTCTTTAACTCCAATATCCTTCATAGCACGAAAGGCCGCTGCAACTTTTGGATTTGGAGCCATTGACGATCATCCACCAGCTATTATACCAGAGATAGACAAATGCCAAATACACCTAAATTTTCCAAAGTATATGAGTATGGGGAGGGGGAAAAAGCATCCTAAAAACAAGTCCAAAAATTTTTTCAAAAGTTTTTTTTTTTTTTTTTTTTGGGTTATTGGTAAAAGTAAAATTAAATTGCTATAGTGGAGAAGAAAACAGAAACTCTGTTTTAAACACTTGTCAAGATACTGAAAGTGAAACAAGGAAATAACCATAGAGAAAACAGAATACAACACACACAAAAAAAGGGAAAGTGTACCAACTGAAAGAAAATACGGTATATTTTGCCCCTTTAGAGAAGTAGATTTAATATTGACCCTAAAATGCATCATCCTTGAGACATGTCAAGACCCAAAAATGGTATTTATTAAAAATCATCTTATTTTCTCATTCTACATGTTCCAGTCAAAGATAACATTCTTACTTATCAAAAAAGCATCAAGATAACATTCTTAAAATGGGATCAATCACAAGATATCAACTCAGGAAAAATATCTTTTCAAGTTGGAAAACACCAAATATCAATTTATCGTTGATTGGGGTCTGTCTTTACATAAACTAGAATTGTTTACCATTGCCTTGGCCAAAGCGTGCCAGTTTCACTTAAAGAAATATCAATTTATATTTATTAGTTTGTTTTGCAATGGCTTTACAAGGTAACAAAAACCAAACATCAATATGTATTTCTCAATTTGTTCTCAGCAAATAAATGCTGCATGTGCACGGTGCACTTGTCATTTCCCAATGCTTTTAAGGAAACCACCACGCAACAGAGAGATTTGATTATTCCGAACTTGATAAATATGAATTTCGTATCACTTCAAAGTCTTTCTGTATTCATAACCTTTCATCACTTTCATACTCCACAGCAACTAAAAAACTCCCTCTTAATTCACTAGAAATCAGTTGCATAGCTAACTAAAGAAAAGAAGAAAACACTAGTAATTTCACATTTTGAATTAGAAATAAATACTTGAAACACAATCCATAACATACAATACTTCTTTACTTGGTCTCCTGTATGGGAAGATCCAAGGCTCGACTCCCCCCTCCCCAACTTTTAAAACAATTGAATTATAAAACTTATAAATAAATAAAAGGCTAAAATATTTTTTGTGTCCCTAAAGTTGGCATAAAGTTTTCTTTTTCCATCCCTAAACTTTATAAAGAGCCTTTTTCAATAATTTAGAGGCGAAAATAGTAACAACAAAAATATACTTTTTAAAGTTTTAAGACAGATAGTAAAACATTTTCAATAGTTCAAGGACGAGAAACAGACCTTTTAAAGTTTAGGACAAAAAACAAAATTCATTCAAACTTCAGGAACGAAAACAATATTTTAGCCAAAAAAATAATAATGATGATGGTTGATCTTTATCACAGCTTCTAAACCTCACCATAAAAGAAATTAACTAAAAAAATTAGCTTAATGTGGGTACGTAATTCATAAAATCACAATTACAAAGGTGCAAAAAGCACTTAATTTGGGGTAATAAATTAGCCAACATCGCTTTTGGAAGATTATTCACACAAACACACTCAAAAAAAGTAACATGCAAAAAGAACTATATCAAATTAAGAATATTCTTACCAAACCCAAATCCTCTCCAAGTTTGATCTCAAGCCATCACCACCTGAAAATTACCCTAAAACCCACAAAGAGAAAAAGATATATTAAGCTTAAAAACAACAAGTGTAATACATTCTTGTGAAAAATAACGAAAACTAGAGTAACAATTTTTGTTTTCTTTTGGATCATTTTCTCAGCAACCAAACGACATGATCGTAGGGAAATAAACACAAACGTTTTCACCACAAAAAAAAAAAAGTAAATAAATTACCCTAAAACCCACAGAGAGAGAGAGAGAGACACACACACACACACACAATGAAGCTTTAGAAACAACAAGTGTAACAAATTTGTGTTCTTTGGGTACATTTTCTCAGCAACCAAACAGAGACAGAAATGCAGTCAGCAAGAAAACCTGGAAAAAGGACCAAACAAGACCGATGGTATGGAAACAAACACAAACATTTTCAAACAAAAAATCGAAAACAGCTAAAGCTGCAAGAAAAACCTAGAAAGAACCAAATTGTACGGAAACAAACAACACTTTTAAAAAATTTGGAAGCATTTTTTGAAAAAAAAAAAAATAGAAAACCTTAAATTTCTTGTGTGAAAGAAATTGAAAACAAAAAAAATAGCTTTAAGAATGTGAAATATTTTGGAAGCAAAAAAGTTTACCAGCATTTTAGGGAGAGAGTGAGAGTTTCTGAAAGGGTTTTTGTTGTGCAGTGACATTAGGGCACCAGAAAAGAGGAAATTTTTGGTCTTTTTTGATTTTTGAGAGAGCGAGCGAAAGTGAGAAATAGAGAGACTACAGAGTCACACTCAAGGACTCTCAGCTGAGAGGAGCCCCCATTGAGATTATTTTAGTATTTTCTATTTGCGTCCAGGGGAGAATCAGAATATATGTCACGCGCCGAGGAAGCGCGTGTTGAGCACTGATCGGAGATGTTGGAGAAAGAGCCTGTTAATGATTTTTTCAGATGGGAAATGAACTAGCTTTGGGGAGCTGTTAACGGGTACTGTACAGCACCCGTTAAAAGTGATAAAATTTAAAATAAATTATTCACATTTTTTTTAGAGATGTATAAAAAACTAAATATGTATTAAATATGTGTCAATTTAGATGGAGAAATTTAAATCATTATATGATAAAACAGAACTGAAAAATAAAATTTTGGCAATTTTCTATGAAGGTGGCAATTTCCCACCTGCATAGGAAATTGTCAAAGTTTTATTTTTAGCTGTGTTTGTGATTGCCACCCACATAGAGATGGCAATTTTTCCCCACCCCGCTTAACCCGCTCCTCCCCGCTTCGCCCCGCGCGGGTTTTCCCCGTCCCGCAAAGGCGATGGGACGGGGATGGGGCAAGATTTTAGCCCCGCACCATGGGGCGGGGCGGGGATGGGTTTAGGCTTTTTAGACCCACCCCGCCCTGCCCCTCCCAATCCCCATCCCGCCCCGCGTTACTAAAGGTTATAATTATAAATTTTTCATACCCTAAAACCCTACTATTTAAACAAACATATTAATATTAGCATAATTTATTTTATCCAATGTGATTCTGTGCTTTTATTTTGTTATGTGTTATACTATGAGATTTTTATTTATTTATTTATTTTTAATGATTGTCTTGTTAAACACTTGGATATATTATTCAATTTTTTTCTAAAAATTGATTTGATTTAATGGGATAAATTTAGTTGTAATTTCAAGTATATTTTTATTAATGAAATAGGTTTCATTAAAAAAATTGTACTAGTTGTAGGGCAAGTTAACAAAAATTAGAGTTTTACGGGATGGGGCGGGGCTTCGTGGGGCCCCAAGGGGCGGGAATGGGGTGAGAAAGTATTCCCCGTCATGCGGGGCAGGGCGGGAATGGGGCAAGATAAAACCATGCAGGGCGGGGACGAAGACCCCATCCTTCGACCCCACCCCGTCCCATTGCCATCCCTACCCGCATAGAAAAATTGCCAAAATTTTATTTTTCAACTGTGTTTTATCACAAAATAATTTGATTTTCTCCATCTAAAATGATACACATTTAATACATATTTAGATTTTTCCACATTTCTAAAAAAAGTGAATAATTTATTTTAAATTTTATCACATTAACAACAGCACCAGTTAACAGCACCCTTTCAAGTTTTAAAATTTTCGGATTGTGCGTGTTGCAGGAAGGCGCGTTATTGTACGCGCGTTGTGCGAGAGTGGTGCATCGGAATTAGAGGCAACGGGCTTTGAGTGAGTGCGTGGGAATTGGTGATAGAATGGGCTTTCAAAGAGTAAATAAAGTTTTATAAGGCACAGAGACAACAGTGAACAGTCCCTTCGGCCTGTTGAGAACCGTTACATTTCCTTAAATAGGGGGAATTATTACTTTTCGTGTTTTTTGTTTTTTTGTTTTTTATGATTATTACTTTCATAGTTTATACTTCATACTTCTATTTTTATTTTGAATCTATTGCAATAAATCATATCAATAATTAAGAAAAAAACCTTCTTAAGACTATTGTTTTCTCTAAAATTATAGGCCTTTGAGATTTTTGATAACTCAATAAGTAAGAACATTTGTATTAATTTGTGTAAAAAAAATTTATCTATTTTAACATAAAAATTTATTTTTTTATTTTATACAATCACTTTTCAAAAACAATCACATCAAATTAACTATTATATACTAAATTTTATTTAAATAATAATTTTATTCTTTTTTATTATTATTTTCATTTAGTCTCTCTTTCCTCTCATCCTAAACCTCTCTCGCCTCTCACCTCTGTCTTAGTCATAATCATTACTCTGCTGCTTCTTTTTCGTTGCTGCTTCTTTTTCTTCGCAATCTGGATTTGATGATTCATATGGATTTATATGTGTTTAATGAGTTTGGGATCTAGATTTAGGATGGATTTGATGAATTTGCTGAGCATGTTGCTATTAATCAAGAGGAGATATAGAAGGAATAGATTCAGGGAAGAGAGAGAGACTTTGATGGGAGAGGTGAGAGGAAAAATATTAAGAAATTAAAATACAAAGTTATAGCAGTCGTGTATACACAATTACTCTAACAAAACTGTAAATATATAGGTTGCGTTTGGATTGGGATGAAAACTTCTGCGTCTGCGTTTACGTTTTTTTTTTTTTTTTTTTTTTTTTTCACGCGTTTTGGAGCGTTTTGGGTGTTGCGGCTACTGTTCATGCACTGTTCAATGAACAGTAGCCGCAAACTTTGACTTTTCAAATTTTTTGGACCAATCACAGCACATCGTGTACTGTTCACGGACCCACAAATTTCACTTTTCAGCAACTTTTTCATTAAAAATGGGTCCCACGATACTATTCACACATTTAAAAATTATTTCGCTACAGTGTTTTTCAGTTTTCAGTTTCAGTTTTCAGTTTTCAGCTGTATCCAAACGGACCCATAGTGTTGTAGATGGACTAATGTGGGTAGTTTTTTAGCAAAATTTTTCTATTATACACTCATTGATGTGCGTGCTCTAATAGTAAAAAGATTTGAACAGGGATGTTTATATTGCTACACTAAGATATACCAATTGAAATATAAGACTTTTGACTATTGGTCCTAAAACTTATAATAACTTTTTTTAGACATAGATTTAATTAAAGACCCATCTGGTTAGAGATGGAAAAGTAAGAGAATAGGACAAAAAAAAATTTAGGGTATGATTGATAACTGTTTTTTCCCCTTATTTTTATGCTTCCAAAAGTAATTTTTTATTTTTGAGACTAAAAATCTTGTTTAACAACCCAAAATGGACAAAAAACAAAAATTGTTCTTAAAACTCAATTTGTGAAAGAAACCGAAAACATGCAAAAGACTGTTTTCAGTTTCTAATTTTCAAAAGTCAATGAAAACACGCATTTGATTTAATGAATTAGCATTAGAGTTCAAATCCTAGTAACAACATATTTTAGTATTTTCTACTTTTTTTTCAAAAAACTATCTTTTTAATTTCAACTAACCAAACATATTTTTTATTTCAAAAATACAAGAAAATTGTTTTTTTATTATATTCTCAAAAAAAAAATTTGAAAATAAAAAATAAAAATTGTTACCAAACATAATCTTAGTTTTCCTTCATTTTGTTTGATTAGAAGGGTGTAAAAGTGAAGTGTAAAAAAGCTCTTTTGTTTGGTTGAAAATAAAAATGAGTGTACAAAAAATGTAAATTGTATACATTTTCTCTCATATTTCTAGGAGATAATTTTTTTTTTCTTTTAAATATCTTATAAGAAAAATAAAAACCAAAATTGAGTTAAAAATAATAAAGCCAAAATTGAAGCGGCCCCCTTCTCTCCCCCCACCCCCAAAATTTTGTCACCATTCTGGGGGATTGAATTTTAGTGAGCTCGAAGATAAAACTGCCGAGTTTCACTTTAATAAAATAATGTTTCTCTCTCTTTTATTTTTAGTTTAAATATGAAATTTAATAATTATGATTTTTAAAGAATTAATTATGGTAATTTTTAGTAACCATTTATATTGAGACAAAGTTTAGTTACAAATTTTTTTGTGAAAGTTCAATAAGTGTATAAAACACTATGAACGTTTAGACCCCTAATAAACAAATTATCAATTCAAGCTTAATATCAAACAATTAATGTGCGGAATAAGAACATAAGCTTGATACAGAATTGATAAACAATCTAAACCAAATAAAATCACATCCATAGCATAAATCAAATGGCAAAGATTAAGGGAAGAGAGATGCAAACACAAGGACAACACAAACGATGTGTTATCAAAGAGGAAACCGAAACTCTTGGCGTAAAACCTCTCCACCGCCCTCCAAGCGATAAATAATCCACTAAAAAATGTAGTTGAGATACATGAATAGTAAAAGACCCTCCAAGCCTAATCTACCCAGTGTACCTAAACCCTTCAAGCTCCTACTCCAACGAAATTACGTCGAACCTATTTCTTCTTTAGCTTACCGAATTCCGCTACTTGACCATAGTATCAACCAATATAAAATTGGTCCATTCTTAACTGCTTCCCAAAGCACCAAATGGCCTTCTTATAGATATGGGTATGGTGAGAAAATGTTTTGGTAATGTACCTCTCAAGGATGTAACAATGGAGAGGAAGAAAGTAGAGGAATTTGAAGAGTCTCTGTGTGAAGATTGTGGATGAATCAATCTTATTTTTCTCTAAGGTTTTTCTCTCAAAATTCTCTTTGGAAACTCTTTATATTTCGTGGGTATAAGGGTCTATATATAGTAGGGTGAGAAAAGAATGTGAAGAGTTAGTTTTTCCCAAAATAGGGTGGTCTGGCGACTTGGCCTCGCGGCTGGACTGAGTCACGAGTTCAAGTCGTGAGCTAACGGTCTGGCCAACTTGGGACTTTTGTCCTGTAGTGCAACAGCTGGCATGACTCTTCAGCTCCCCTGCATGCTTCACACGTGTGCCAACTTTAGCGGCTTGCCAATCGCGAGTCAACCACGAGTCCCAACCGTGAGTCTTTGCATCCTTGCACAATCTTGAGTATTTCTTCACACTCTCTCACTCATTACCCTTACATGATTCACACCTAAATACAGGGTTACTAATTGCTAAAATACAAGCAAATTTGGCATGGAATAAAGCCAACAAGATGGTTGATAAAATTCAACCTTACATGTTGTAGCCAATATTTTTTATTAGATTTGAGTTTTAAGTCTTCTAAAAAAAAAAAAAAAAGATGTGAGTTTTAAGAAATCCACCATTGGATTATATTTGTTCTTATATCCCCATGCTTGCAAAATTTTTAGAAGATTAAAAATTAATATCTAAATCATTAATCAAACGTTTAAATTTCAAGTTTTAGTCTAAAACTATGCATAAGCAATAAGTTTATTGATCGAATAATAAATAACATTTAATTGACACGAAATTTGACATGCGTGTTAAGAATATAAAAAAAAACACACAATTCAACAATTAGATTTTAAAAATATATAACAATGTTAATATTTTTAGTGGAAGTTAACCAAGTTTGTAGCTAAAATTTATCCTTTATATTATATTTGTACATAAAAGTATGGAATTATCTATTTTACCATTTAAAGGAAATATGATACGACAAGTTCTAATAGAGGTTTTAAATATAGAGAATAGAGTTTAAAAGCCTCCAAAATTTAAATAACCCAATATTAAGAGGTCAAAAGTCAAATTATTTCATTATATATATATATATTCTTTTATTTTTTTATATAAATTTAGAAATTTTAGATAGATTGAAAAAAATTGCAAAAATCGTTGACTAAATAAAAATAATAATATATATATAATCAACAGTGCCATTTATTTGGCATTATCACTAGAATTGACGAGTAATGCGCATATAGGTGTAATTTATATTGATAACCTTTACGCTCTATTTGTTTCGATAGAAAATTTTCTGTAAATATAGTTTTCCGTATTTTTCAGTGTTTAGTAGTATAATAAAAAATAAGTCAAAGGAAAACTATCTTTAGTTAACAGAAAAAAGATGGTTTATTTTTAGAGATTGTTTTTCATTAATTTTTTTTTGAAAAATAACTCTATCTCATAGCAAGTTAAATAAGAGAAGTTAGAAAATTAATTTTCAACTTATTTAAGGTAATTACCAAATATACGAAAATGAGATAGCTTTACGGAAAATACTTTTTAGAAAATTACTAATTTTCTTGAAAAAAAAAAAAAAAAAACAAAACTACAATGTTGGTCCCTCAAATTTACTCTATGTGTGCAATTAGTCCCTCAAGTTTCAAAAGAGCACAATTAGTCCCTCAAGTTTTAAAATTGAGTGGCATTAGTCTTTTACTAACCACGTTAGTGGTGTTATTTATGTGGCAAACGGAACAATGACTTGACATTTTTTTATGATCTGGCATTTTTTTATTAAAAATTACAAAATAAATTTACATGTAAAAAATTCACAAATCAATACCAAATTAAAACCAATATTGCCACTGATTCACAAACCCACGGTTCTAAAAACAAATCACAAACCCACCCACAAGAGAGAAAGGGACTGACCTACCGTCGGTGGAGACCCAAGCCCTAACCACTTGCTGGTGACAAGATTGACTTACTGTTTGATGTTTCTAGACCGTTGCTACAATGGCTAGTCATCTAGATTACTATTTGATGTTTCTGTATGGGACATAAGAAAGCTATCATCACCGATTGCGCAATTCTCAAGGGTAACTTGGGTGCCACCCGATCAAAGAAAAAAATTTGTGGTTTTTTTTAATAATTATTTTAATAAAAATATGCACAATTTTGCTTGTATTTGTTTGGCTGAGTATTTTTCAAGAAGACCTACGAGCTTGGTAGGTATTTCAAATCCAACGTTGTGAATTAGGAATTTTGGTTTATTATAAACGAATTTATTCATTATCTAGCTATTTTGCTGCTTTGTTGGTTATTTGAATTTTCAATAACTAGTTTGTCCAGGTTATGATAATGGGCTACACTTAGACCGTGTGTATTCCATAAGCAAGTCTGCCATGCCACTTACATGAGGACAAGCCATTGAAGTACCAAAGTGTATATTGAACTCAGTCCTTCGGGTATTGGAGTCTAATCCAGTCGGGCCAATTGTGTCGATCCACCCCAGCTAGTATGTTCTAACCAGGCACAATCATGTCGGGTTTGAGAATATTCGGGTCCAAACCATTTAATCCTCTACCTGAAAATGAAGCTACGATTGATGCTGGTTTGATTCCGAGCAAGGTGCCTTGGAAATCAATGGAAATTAATGAAGAAGAACTGGGAATCAAAATAAGATTCCCAATTTTTTTTTTTCTTTTGGAACCGTGGGATTGTGAATTAGTAGCAATACTGGTTTTAATTTGGTTTGGTTTGTGAATTTCTTATGTGTAAATTTATTTTGTAATTTTTTAATAAAAAAACACCACATCATTAAAAAAAAAAATGTTAAGTCATTGTTCCGTTAGCCACATAAATAACAGTACTAACAGCAGTTAGTAAAAGGACGAATACAACTCAGTTTTAAAACTTGAGGGACTAATTGTGATTCTTTGAAACTTGAGGGACCAATTGCGCACACAAGATAAACTTGAGGAACCAACATTGAAGTTTTGCCATAATTTAACTTAAACAAACAAAGTTAGTACCACAATAATAGGATATTGAAAGGTTAGAGACTTAGAGTTTAATTTAAGTGCCACAACTTGGCCTCCTTTTGGTCCATCTGTGCCTTCAAAGGTCTTGTTCATTGCTATGAACTACCTTCAACATTTGCACATAAAAGAAAAAGTAAAAATGGTAATATTATAAGTAAATAGTAATGCACTATAAAATTATTAGGTATTCCCTGAGTACTATAAATGCGTACTCTTTCATTTCACATGAATGGTAGATTCTATCATGAATTTAATTCATAAGACCCACCATTCATGTGAGATGAGGAAATACACATTTATAGTATTCTGGAAGTACACAATAATTTTCCCAATGCACTAACATCGCATTAACTTTTATGCTTTTATTACAGTAAGACTCTAAGGCTGCCATGTCACTTTTTTATTAATGATTTGACTGAATTTTAATAGAAGGATTTCTTCTTTTTTTTTTTTTTTTTTTGAGAATCAGAAAGATTTCATTTGATACCATATTAAAATTTATGTACTAAATTGACAAAAAAAAAAAAGAAAAAGAAAAAAAAGAAGTTAAGAGGGTCTTATCGTAACAGCAGAGAATTTTAGGGGGGTCTTAGTGCATTTTACCCTATAATAAATATCATTTGCAATATTTTGTAAATCATTGTCTAGCCAAATAGTTTTAACTTGTTTAGAACTCCATTTAATAATTAAAAAAAAAAAAAAAAAACATTTTGGTACCTTATTTTTTAAAAATGTGTTGGTACTCATTAACTACCGAATGTAGCTAACACGTATTAAGAGGATTGCATGATCGATACGATCACCTACCATCATAAATTCGTAAGGTTCCTTTCGCCCTTTGTAATGGTCACATACTCCCTATCGGTAGTTTTCTGGATAGAAATCACAAAATGTTACTAAGCTTTACGCGATGCAGCTTTAATTACATCCATGATGCTCTTGAAATCTTCAGATCCACCAGAAGCCAATATAACATTGGCTAAATTCTCATATTGCATGAGTTTCAAGTCATGGGAAGTATTGAAAACCATGACTAACTGTATCATTAGGTGTTTGTTGCACAAAAGCCAACTGATCGGTGACCAATGTAGTCACTTTCTCTTGGCTCGCTACTATTTTTTCCTTCAGAATGGTACTTATGTTAGTGCCATCAAGTTCGTTATTGCATGTGGCAAGATTTATGACCACATTTGAAGATTAAACTTTAGATTGCTGGTGCCAAAATATATGAGAGAGAGAGAGAGTAGGAAAAGAACAGACCAACAAAGAAAGAAAAGGTCAAAGAGAAGGAAAAAACAAGAAAGAAAAAAAAATCAAAGAGAGATGCATCTGTTACGTTTCAAAATAGGGGCAAAAAGTAACTGATTCGGTTGCAGTAAAATCATCTAAGTTTTCTTTTCGAATATGAAATAAAACATTTTGGTGGGTTAAGAGAGAAAATCCTTGTGCCCTACCAAAATCTTTCCAAATTTCCACCCCGACCAAACAACCCAAAAACCCTTTCTCTTATATTTTCTCTCCCCCATTTTCTATCCTTCCTGTTTTTATCACAACCAAACGAACCCTTAGGCCAAGTTGGCAATCTCATTTTATTGACTAATGCTTTACCACATGAAGCAGAAGTCATAAAGAACATTCCTTTGAGTTGAAGAAGACCTAGGGATTGTTTATATGTAGTGCAACGAGAAAATGATAATTTTATTGTGAAGAGTGCTTATCAGCTAATTATGGCGGCCAACCAAGCTAGGCTAGTGGTTTCTTGTTGTTCACAAAGACACATATGGGTAAATTACACATACCATTTCTGTGGTATACCTATAAAACATGGAACTACCATGTGGATTATTTTGTGATACCTACTTCTCTTGTAGTTTATTTTATTCTCTTTTGAAATTGTTTTTTAAAAACACGATTTCAGTCATGTGACAGTGTTTGTATTATGAGTATGTAATAAGGAGTGTGTGATTATCATTATTCTAAAAAAATTGCATAATATATAAAAAGACAAGTATGGGGCTGTGTTACTATCTTATTTAACCTGAAAAAAATTTTCCAGTTGAGTTAACTAAAATTCGTAAATGTGCAATAAAAATGTATGTGTGGTAGGAATGTCAAGGGGTCTTGCCAAACAAAAATAGGGCAAAATTTGCTAAATAGTAGCTTTTTAGAAAAAAATTTGGTGAATAACATACATTCAAAGTTATTTAGTTAGTTAGATTGTCTTTGGAAATGGAATTTGCCAAACTCGAGTTCCAACCCAAAATCGACTTTACTAAACTCGAGATCCAACTAGTATAACTCTGACATGGAATTAAAAAAAAAAAAAAAAAACCATGTGGAACTCGAGTTTAGTAAACTTGAGTTCCTTGCCGTTAAAAAAAATTTACCCAAATGGAACTCGAGTTTACTAAACTTGAGTTCCAAGCGGGTACATTTTTTTAAATGGAACTTGAGTGTAGTAAGCTCGAGTTCTAGGGCAAAATGTGATTTTTGATTTTTCCCAAGTCATAGCGTCCCTTTCTCTTTCTCTCTGGTCTTTCTCACTCACACAGTATAGTGTCTTCCTCAGTCCCTCGTCTCTCTCAGTGCCTCCTCTTTTTGTCTCTTTTATTTGCTCCGCCACCATGTCATCCCTTACCTCTTGCTCAATGGATGACGGCCTCCCAACGGTGGTGACAAACAGTGGCGCTCTATTAGAAAACAAGGCAAGCTTGAATAATTTGTGAAATTTTTACTGTACTTATTTGTGAAATTTTGTTAGGGTTTTGTTGTAAATATATTTTAGGTTCTGAATAATTTTTTTAAATTTGTTTGGGTTTTTTGAGGAATTCCTTTAAGTTTGTTTAGGATATAATTGATTGAATGGGTTATTTGGGTATGCTATTCGCCTATTCTGTTAGATGGATGTGAAGATTTATGGTTTTTGAGTGTGGAAAATTAATATTTGGGCAGTATAAATTATATCTGGGTAGTTTTATGTATTTGGATGACTTTGATTATTTTGACAACAACAACCAAGCTTTTTAGTCCCAATTTTTTTTTTTGAGTCGGCTATGGATCCTTAAAAGATTATGCAATGTCAGCCATATGCATTATTTTCGATTATTACTTTGATTATTGAATGTTGTAAATTTAAAAGATTTTAGTCGATATTTTATATTGTATGGTTTAAATTAAATCTTATGTCTTCTCTTTTTTTCTCTCATACTTTGCTCATTTATGCATATATCCTGTGTCTTCTCTTTTTCCTCTCTTTTATTTCTATTTGATATGACATAAAAACTTTTTACAGCATGATAGTATATCCTGGACCCATTGATCAGAGCGTTTTGACGGAACAAATGAATCATTGGTCTAAGTTACTTTGGAACCCTGGAGGCCAGTTAAAAATTTCCGCATAATGGTAATTGGTGATTTATTAACTTTTTTGTGAAATGATAAAATAAACCTGACATGGATAACCCATAGGAAATTTTATTTTATTTTCTTTACGACTTTGAAATTATATTTTACATTGTTTTGCTATTTTGTTTGGCGCCCGGGATTTTAATTGAAATTGATTTAAAAATAAACTTATAGATTATACTATTGCTTTTGGATGTTGAGTTGTTCTTTAATGGCATATTACGTACTTGATTGAAGTATATGATATTTATCTATTGTTATAACATTTGTAGGATCCTCCCGGCACACTAAGTTGTCGATGTTGCCATGAAGAGTTGAAATGTCAAGATCCTATGGTAGATGAGCATGTGATTGCCATAGTGAGGTTGCTTGGTTTAGATCTTCTGCACATGGTCCCATCCATAAAGCTTGATCATGCATTAATCACTGCATTTGTAGAGCAATGGTGCCCAGAGACCTATTCTTTCCACCATTCACATGGTGAGATGACGATCACACTGCAAGATGTGGAAGTTATAATGGGGATGCCCATCGAGGGTGAGGCAATGGTTGGGTCCACTAAAAGAACTTGGAAAACTGTATGTGCTGAAATGCTTGGAATTCAAATTCCAGATGAAAATAAAACCATGCTAGATGGTCAAAGGATACAAATAAATGCGCTAGTTGACTGAATTGCACAATCGCTGCCTCCGGGTGCCAATGAGATGCAAGTTCATCAGTATGCTCACTTGCAAGTGTGATCTTCAAGTACATATTTATGAAGTTCTTTGGTAAGAAAATTCGAATTTATCATTCTACCATCTTTGTTCACCCCAATTGATGGACAAATGTGATGATCGCTGTATACTGTGATGGCCCATAGTCCGTTAAGTTTTTGTTGCGAGAATGCTCGGACTTTCCATGCACATGACTCGTTCACGCACTTCACACACAATCTCTGCTGGTTGGACCACTTGGTTATATAACTTTTGTTGTTGTCCATAGAGTACACTATTAATGCTTGCCTCACTGCCTCTTTATTAGGGAAAATCAGCCCTTTGCTAAAATTCATTCTCCGCACCCAACTTGATGAAAATGGTATCTTAACATTTGAAGGATCAACTATATTATCCCAAGTGTTTGCATGGAATGACTGGCCATGAGCTTTGTAGGTAGGGACTTTATTCGCAACATGTTGCACACCTATCTGATCGCCTATACATCATGAAACTCCATAGCATCATCATCTTGATCATCCACAACATCATTATGAATTTGTCAGCATTTTCATAGTGATCAACATACTCATGGAAGTCATCTCTCCCAATCATCTCTTCATACTCATCTCTACCATGATCAACATTGCCTTCGTCTTCCTCCCCTAGAGATTGAATACATTCCTGTTGATAACTAGATTCACAAACCTCCATTGGAGTTGGTGTCTCGTGACATGGTAGTGTATAACCCCCTATTGTGGTGCATGGGGTAAGAGTCGGATGACCATCCGCATGTAATGATTCTAATTCTTCCCCTCCACCACCCTCCAAAGTTGTTTGTTGCACATCTTCACCACTAACTTTTGTACGAGGCTCCACACTTATATACAACTCAGTAGCTTTTAACTGGGCGTAGAGTTTATCTTGTCAAACATAATCTTAACATACTTGTTTCCTTTTATTTTAATAGGTGTGAAGACAATGCAGTCACTGAAAACTGCATGAAGAGCACAATATATAATTTTTATGTCATGAAACCGACGGTCCAAATCCAGCTCTTTTATAATTTTCTTTTTCAACTTCTTCAAATTGATCTCCCGCCGCTTTTTTAGCTGAATAATCTTTAACTTTTTACCAGGCCCTTCATACATCACTCTATGATTCACATCACTATGGGGCTCCCCACCATAATATAGATATAAATCAATTGAGCTCATTACAAGCCTATTTAAAGTCAAACAAGTTTAATAAAAGCTAGTGACAAATATAACACTTTTATCTGATATGAACTATAAAATATTGTCTCCAAGCAAATATAAAGATAACATTGTGTAGTCTACCAAACAATTATAAACAATTGAAATTTTATTATCTCCAAGCAAATATAAAATATAATATTGTATGGTCCACCAAGTAAAAATAACATTATATGGTTCACCAAATATAACATTGGAGATAATATTTTTGAAATTTCCAAGCAAATTTTTATTGAAGATAGCATTGTATGATTAACCAAGCAAATATAAAATATTGTCTTCAAGTAAATATAAATATTCGAATTTTTATACTCAAGCAAATTTTTATATGGTCACTAACTTTTAAAAATAAAAACTTGTTACACCTTACAAATAACAATCCATTACAAATAATAACACATTGTAAATAATAACATGTTACCCAAACACATTACAAATAACAACCCATTACAAAGAAAAACCCATTACATATTGCAAAGACCAACCCATTACAAAGAACAAATAACAACCAATTACAAATACAAAAAAAAAAAAAAAAAATACAATTACAAACAACACATTACTCATAAACACTATAAAAGTGGTATGTGTCTATATATCTACCAAATGAAAACTTAATTATATTAACCAGGTCTAACAATTTTTTTTTTTTTTTTTGGAAAAGGTTCAGATATTTACCTACAATTGAAGAAGAAGGAAGCTTTTAATTTTGTAGAATGTTAAATGAAAGTTGCTGGTTGTGAAGTAAACCAAGAGAGTTTTGGGCGTGGGAGAGAGTTGGGACAGGCACCATCTTTGAGAGTTATGCATCTATGAGAGTTATGAGTGATTTGTGAGTTAAAAACTAAGACAAATGGGGTAGGTGTGAAATTAATTGGAACTCGATTTTACTATACTTGAGTTCCATTCAAAAAATACTTACCCGCTTGGTAGTCGAGTTTACTAAATTTTTTACTGCATGGAACTCGAGTTTAGCAAACTTGAGTTCCATCTGGGTGAATTTTTTTAACGGCATGGAACTCAAGTTTGCTAAACTCAAGTTCCACGTGGTTTTTTTTTTTTTTTTTTTTTTTTTTTTTTTTTTTTTTTTAATTCCACGTCAGAGTTATACTAGTTGGACCTTGAGTTTAGTAAAGGCAATTTTGGGTTGGAACTTAAGTTTGCCAAACTTGAGTTCCAAAAACAGTTTACATAACTAAATAAGTTCAAACGTGAATGTTCAATTAGTGTATAAAACACCTTGAACATTTAGACCCCCAATTTACAAATTACCGATTCATGCTTATTATCAAACAATATATGTGCAGAACATGAACATAAGCTAAAACAAAATTGATAAAACAATCTAAACCAAATAAAATCACAACCACAGTAGAAATTAAATGGCAAAGATTAAGGGAAGAGAGATGCAAACACAAGGACAACACAGCGATGTGTTATCGAAGAGGAAACCGAAATCCTCGGCGTAAAACCTTTCAGCCGCCCTCCAAGCGGTCAATAATCCACTAAAGAATGAAGTTGGGATACATGAATAGCAGAAGACCCTCCAAGCCTAATCTATCCAATGTACCTAAGCCCTTCAAGCTTCTTGCTCCAACGAGGTGATGCCGAACCTTTGTCTTCTTTAGCTTACCAGATACCGCTATAACCCATAGCATCAACCAATGTCAATTGGTCCCTTCCTAATTGCTTCTCAAGCACCAAAAGCCTTCTCACAGATATGGGCATGGTGAGAAAAGGTTTTGGCTAATGTACCTCTCAAGGATTTAACAATGGAGAGGGTGAGAGTAGAGGAATTTTGAGAATCAAAGGATGAAGATTGTGGATGAGTCAATCTTGTTTTTCTCTAGGGTTTCTCTCTCAAAATTCTCTTTGGAAGCTTTCTACATTTCGTGGGTATAAGGGGTATTTATACTTGGTGTGTGTATGGAATGCGAATAGTCAGTTTTTCCTAAACAGAGTGGACTGACGACTTGGCCTCGTGACTTGACTGAGTCGCGAGTCCAAGCCATGAGTTAACTGAATGGCTAAACTAGACTTTTTGTTCTGTAGTGCTCCAGCTGACGTGACTATTCAGTTCCTCTGCATGCTTCACTTGTGTGCATCCTTTGGCGACTTGCAAGCCGTAAAATCCAGTCGTGAGTCCCTTGCTGAGTGCATAATCTTGAGCTTTTCTTCACACTCTCTCACACACTACCCTTACATGATTCCCACATAAATACAAAGTTTCTAAATACTAAATTACAATCAAATTTAGCACGGAATAAAGCCAACAAAATGGTTGATTAAATTCAAACTTACAAAACGCATGCTATTAACCTAAATTTTTTCCAAAAAGTTAGTGTACAGCAAATTTTGCCACAAAAACATTCTTGTTTGACCACAAAAAGAAAAAAGAAAAAGAGATTTCCCTTTTACACATGCGACTATTGAGAAAGTAGTGTGTATTGTGTAGTTGCCCTTCAGAATCTCTTTTTCAAAGGTGAAGTGTGGGATGCCAGTTTTGTTGGGTCCGATTTGTTAAAGGTCATTGAATCTGAATCTCTTATTCTCGAAGTTGGTTTAAGAAACATAGCGTAAAGCTTCAACTCCTCACCCTAAGATATTCTTCAGGATCTGTTGCTAATAATTAAGGGGGTTCGTGATTGGAAGGCAGAGCAGGTGGTGTTAATTCATGGCTCTAATATGTGATGTGGTGACAGTGGCAGCACTAGTTTGTAAGAAGATTATATTTATGCATGGGGGTGGAGATGCTATACAAGGAAAGGTTGTGGCTATGGTGAGAGAGCCTAACAATTTATACACTAAAGAACTTGGTCTTCGCCTGCCAGATTATGCTCAAGGTTGATTCCCCTATCTTACTCTTAAGTTCTGCATTGGAGGTCTACTCATGGACGATGTGAAATGGTGCTAGCGAGTGACACACCTATGACTATGAGTTCTCTCTAACATGGGTTAGATTAAATTGTAATTTTTAGCTGCTCATATAAGTTAGCTTCTGTTGCGCAGCCAAGAAGGGATGAGCGTATGACTTAAGGAGGATTAGACCCTACTTTCTCAATTTTGGTCAACGGTGAAGCCTTAGACTCGATTTATCCATCAAGGGGGATTAGGCAAGGAGATCCTTTGTCCCCGTATTTATTTATCCTTTGTATGGATTACCTCGATTAGCTTATCCTAGAAAAATGTGAGGCAAAGATGTGGCAACTTGTTAAGGCATCCCAAAGTGGTCCTGCCTTTTTGCATCTGTTTTTTGCGGATGATTTAGTGTTATTTGGGAAAGCAAATGGGCTGAATTGCTTCACAATTAGAGATGTCCTTGATGATTTTTGCAACATGTCAGGGCAATCGGTGAGTATCACTAAGTTAAGAGCTTTTTTTTTCTCCAAATGTGGATAGAGATACAAAGGAGTCATTGTGCGATATCCTTGGGTTTGCATCCACTCCTTCACTTGGTAAGTACCTTGGATTTCCCATTAAGCACTCGGGTACATCCTCCCATGATTTCAATTACATTTTGGAGAGGGTCAAACAAAAGCTAGCGGGGTGGAAAGCAAATATGCTCTCCTTAGCTGGTCGGGTTGTCTTAATTCAAGCATCATCGGTATCCATCCCATCTTATGTTATGCAAGGCACTTATCTACTAGGAAGAATATTGGATGGCATTGATCGGGTTAATAGAAACTCTCTATTGGGCTCTTCGGAGACGTTGAAGAAAGTTCACTGGGTCAGGTGGCAAAAAGTTACAAAGCCTAAAGAGGAAGGTGGGCTGGGTTTACAGGAGGCAAAGGGCAGAAATATTGCACTTCTTGCTAAGTTGAATTGGAGACTCCACACAGAAGAAGATGCATTATAGGCTCAAGTTCTTAAACGAAAGTACTGCAGCAATAGAAGAATCAATGCAGCCAATTCAGATCGGTTGCCTTGTTCTCAAATTTGGAGAGCCATTAAAAAGGGAAGGGAGACCTTTAACAAAGGTAGTATGTGCGTAATTGATAAGAGTAGTAAACTCAAGTTTTGGCTGGGTAATTGGACTCGCAAAGGCCCTCTGTGCCAGATGATCCACAGCCCACTAACTCGTGAAGCAAGTCAATGGGAGGTAAAAGACCTACTGACAGATGCAAGTTGGGATTGGAACCGAATCTCCTTTGATCTTCCTATTGAAATTAAGTCGATCATTCAAGCTATTCCTATGTCTATAGTTGGTGGAGGAAGGGATAAGCTAGCGTGGGCAAATAATCCTAGAGGTATGTTTGATCTAAAGAGTGCTTATTCACTTGCCATGGAGGCTAATACTATGCATCCCATTAAGGCCAGCTGGATTTGGAAATCTGAGACATTACCTAAAATTAAAACTTTCTTATGGAAGTGTGTACACAATAGTATAGGTGTCAAGTTTTGCCTTGCTAAAAGAGGAATTGTGGTTGATGAAGTGTGTCCCATTTGTCAAAGGGAACCTGAAACCATCTTGCATGCTCTTAGAGACTGTCTTAGAGCCAAACAAGTATGTATTCAGTTGGGAGTGAAGGAAACAAATAGAGAATTTTGGAGGAGCAATCTGCAGGAATGGCTTCAGGCTAATGGGAAAGTAAGCAGCAGCTACATTCAAGGGAAGCCACCGTGGCATATTACCTTCAACTTTGGTGTGTGGAGTCTGTGGAAAAGCAGGAATTTGTATGTTTTCAAAAGAAAAAGTCCAAATCCAAGTCTGCCTTCAGATATCTATAATCAAACGTTGGAATTTCTGTATTATGTGTGTTCACCTAGGAATCCTGTCCAAAAAATAAATAGAAGAATCAGGTGGGAGAAGCCTCAAGCAAGGTGGAAGAAATTGAACACGGATGGGTCGTCTATGAGCTGTATGGAGCGGGCTGGCTGTGGGGGCATCATCAGAGATGAACATGGCAGCTGGGTTGCGAGCTACACCAGGCATATTGGATCAACAAATAGCTTTGTTGCTAAACTTTGGGGGTTGAAGGATGGTCTGATGCTTTGTTGCAACATGAATATATCCTGCCTTATTGTAGAGCTTGATGCAAAAATGGTTGTGGATGTTTTAAAAAACTCTGACCATGTAAACTATATAATTTCCCCCCATATTGGATGACTGCAGGCGTTTGGCGTCTAGATTCCATCAAATTCAATTCAGCCATTGTTACTGCCAGGCCAATCGGTGTGCTGATATGTTAGCCAGAATAGGTGCTGATCAAGAAGCTGAGTTTATTTTGTTTTCTAGTCCGCCTGTGGACTTGTTTAAGGCCTTAGAAGATGATTGTAATGGGGTCCATTTCAACAGACTTTGTACTGACTTTTCAGTTTAGTTTTTTTAATGCTATCGTCTGTTTAACCAAAAAAAAAAAAAAAATGCAGCTATCGTTTATTCTTATACAAAAAATAATAATTAAAAAAGAAGAAGAAGAAAGAAAGGTGCAAACAAACTATTCACTTTTGCCAAAACTGCCAATCCTTCTCTCAGATGCAAACCATTTACTATTGTTAGTACTCATTACAACGTTCCTCCATTTTAAGTTATGAGCCTTATGGCACTCGCTATGAAAGTACAAATTGGACCTTATGCAAGTAGGGGTGGCAAATGGGCAGGTTGAGTTATAAATGGGTTGGATTATAAATGACTTGGGTGTGTAATTACTCATTTACCCATTTATGACCTGTTTTTATATAAATTAATTATCCATTGCCCGCTCAACCCATTTAATTAGTAACTCGTCCATTTAATCTAATATGATCCAAATACTTCTACAACTAGTTGAATACCCTATTGACTTCTTAAATTACCAAAATCCCCTTAAATAGCCAAAATGACCCAAATATCCTACACTTTCAGATATTTTGCTTCATTACTCCCTCATCATCTAACGCTTCTCTCTCCAAACCCTATCCTCACTGTCCATTTCTCTCTTCCTCTTCACTGCCACCCACTTCCTTCCACCTCTCTCTCTCTCTCTCTCTCTCTCTCCACCACCACAACAACAACCCCCACCGCCACCTACTCACCACTTTCTCCATCGCAAACGACGCTATATCATTCCCCAGCGGAGACAATGACAACAACAACAACAACAATGGAAACAACGGCGGAGGAGGAGGAGGTGATTAGGGGTCGTTGGTGGAGGACAAAAACAAAAAGGAGGCTCTAATGGTGCTGGTGGAGGCTGGGAGGTCGTTGAAGAATTTGCCCTACGACTTGACGGCGACAATCGGGGTTGGGAGAGTCCCCAGCGCAATGGTGTCGAGGTTTTTGGAGTTGGAGAAGTCGCCGGTGTTGCGGTGGTTGATGCAGTTCGGTGGGTTCAAGGAGAGGCTGTTGGCTGATGATCTCTTCCTCACTAAGGTCTTCATGGAATGCGGCGTTGGGTATTTGTAGGTTTATATTTAATTTTAAATTTTAGATGGGTTTAATGGGTATTAGTGGATTTATTCATTTAGACCCATCTAATTAAATAACATAATGAGTCTTTACTCATTTAATCCAAATATTTAAAAGAGTTGGATTAAGACTTATCCAAATAAAGTGGGTAATGGGCGGGTTCATGGATATTGGTAAAATTTACCGCCCCTATATGCAAGTCACAATTTGATGCCATAATTTGACGTTGTTTTCAACCTGGTGCTTGGGCAGACCTACGCAAATTATAATAGGTTACCATCCCTTGACACCTGCAACCGCTCTTCATTTTCATGACTATTTGGTTTAAAATTTAGAATACATTCTTTGAAAGGATGGCAGCCAAAGTAAACGACAGTCACCAAGATAAAAGGCTGCAAAATATTTAACTACATGAATAGTTCTTTTTCTTCTCTCTTTTTCAAAGGTCCCATGCAAGCTGCATTTTGTACCTTAATTCCATAACCTCTATGAAGTACAATAGTCATTGAATTTGCCCCATAATTCTATAAAACTAAAGTTTTCAGAAGTTACTCCCCTACTAGAGAGGCAGCTAAAGGCCACAGGTAAAAATAAAATGTACTGAACCGTTTGATTCAGATGGTACTTTTCCACTTCTCCCCAATGGGAAGAATGCGGGTTCAACTCCCTGGAGGTGTGACTATCTAAAAACCAACTGTAGCCAATAAAATATAAAATAAAAAACCTATCAGACATCAATTCCTATTTAATCTTCTTAATCACAAGCCGCAGGTACATGGATAACTGGGAACTAAATTTCGATCCTCTATAAGATTCATAGTAACATGTCAATCATGTCAAAACTGAATAACCAGTATCATACAAACTTCATTTCTAATGAATTAAAATTCTACGCTGAACAAATGAGGTTTAGGAAGCGCATACAGAACAAATCGTAGACTATACAAGAACCATTATGGCTTCCAAGATTAGTCAATTTCAAAGTCTAACTTGATGCTTCTCCCCCTTGTGACTGCAAAATAGATACAAAAAATTAGAAGAATAGATCACGATATGAGTGCTCCTATATTTTCACAAGAAAATGACTACATAATAGCAAGACCATCAGTAATTGAGACCCTGCAATTTGATGGTACATGTGAATTGCAAGACGGTAAAAAAGATTCAGTCGAGTCATGACCAAAGTAATTTTGATTTCAACTAATCTCTTACGTAGTGTATCTGAAGCATTAAGTGATTTAACTCGTTAGCAGTCTACTAGGCATTGCTTCATATATCTCTTCAACGATGTCATTGATGATAAAGTTCATGGACTGAATGGCTTGACCAGATTCCAGGACAGCAAGCTCTTGTTGCATGGCAATGGTTACTAAGCACGAATCAGATAGTAGGCCCGCAGATCCATCAGGCATTATGGCAAACCCTGAAGGCTTTAAGTGATCATATATACATCCTCCAACAAAAAGTGCATTAGTAGCTGCTTGGGTCATTGGTGATGATATGATGAAGTAACAAAATTCATCCCATGAAGCCTCTTGTAACAAATAGTCGTGATGCTGTCACATCAAAACAACATTTCATATAAGCAAAAGATCATGCACCCACCGACAAGTAAATCAGTGAAATCACATTATCACCTTTGTGAAATCATTCTGTAAATCTACATTCTTATGTAAAGTGATGCAGTTATTATAATCTTCTGAGGCAAGCTTAATCACTTCTTCAGGCTCTTCCAGAAGGCTTGGCCACTGCAACAAGCCAATATGTAAACACTAAGCAGTCTATATTGATAGAAGCAGTCTATATTGATAGAATAGCAAATTGACACACTAACAGAGTAACTTGGCAGAGTTGTTTTGACAGCAACCAACCTGTAATTTGACATTATTTTTGAGAAGAAATTGAACAACTAAGAATGGTTGTGCTTGAATACGGAAGCTAGTCAAGGCGATGTAATTACTTGAGCCCTGTGTTTCAACATGATTCATGGTCACATCCTTCAAAACCCTTACTTCTCCATCAGACAGAATATCCCATTTCCTTCTGTTAGGAGCCTCATTAATGCATTCCAAGAAATTCTTCTCCATATACTCAGTTAAATTCAGCAAATATGCACGAGCTGCAAAACTCATAATATTATTATAAGTTCTTCATGTTCTCGTTAAATCATAAAATTTGTGGAACATAAAAAAGAATCCAACCCTGCTATATAGTATCTCAACATGCATTAGATATATTGACCTTTGAACATTTATCAACCCCACAAAATTTGAGAATCATTTATGATACTAACTTTTATAATGATGATTCCAAGCTCTAGCTTTTATGTTGTAAATGAAGACGACATTGGGAAAAAAAAGTAAACATCACAGCCATGGTATGAGAATTCCATAACTTTCATTACGTAATCACCTCAGTAGTTATTTAACTTTTAAACCAAAACTGTCAGTAAAAAATGAACAGTGAGTTAAAAAGCTCAAAGTTTTGATTAAAATGACAATGAACATTACATTAACAGCAAGAGGAAACATATGACCAGATGTGCATATCATTAGATTTAATCATTTCACTCACATAAAACTAAAATTTGAGGGAAAGTCAGGTTTCTCATGCATAATGAGAATTGGCACAGCAAAGGACACCATCCCATCAAAGGGATTGGGTGGATTTGGCCTGTAGAAAGGCATTAATCTCCAAACGTATCTTGAGTCATGAGTGGATAGGTTTTAAAAAATCAGCATACGAGTTATATTGGTGACGCCATTATTGGACAGCATAACCAATTTTACTACTTACACTATCCTCGCCTAAAAATGGCATTAACATGTAAAGGTTATGGATAAATTATAAATGTCATACCTTGCTGGTCCACTGGCATCCTAAGATTGAGAAATCTACTATTATTTCGCTTTAACTTCTGCAACAATGTCCTAACACAGCGCTTTGCACAGAATGCAAGGTTCGAGTTAATTATTGATGAGTATATATTTTCTTGGACTTGGTGCTCATTCACTTCCACATTCTCAAGCCATATAACCTGCACTAGGATAGAGACCCAGAATTTGAGAAAACAAATCATTAAGAATATTAAAAATAACCAGGGCAGTAATAAGAATCCTTCTATATCCTCTTAAATGAAGTTTTTAATAAACATAATTTTTTGTGGATCGTTTGCCTTTACACTAACCTCAGAATACTCGTCATGCCTCCTGATTATCACCCCAGATGGCCTTCGCCGACACTTTACTTCCAATTTAGAATCTGAAGGTCCATGGTGGAAATAATCATTCGATACATCAACAATGGCCCATATATCTTCCACGATCTTTCTTAGGCATCTCAGGAAACAGAATTTCCTTGTTGGCACGAGTGGTGTGGGCAATTGAAATTCAGCATTCACCTACAATAAGGATAATAAGTACTAGTAGGGTATAATTGACCTATAACCGGTAAGGAAACAAAAAGGTGATCAAGCATGGTAATCTCCAAATGAGAGCCCCCCAAATCTTACCATTACTATCTTCGTGATTGTTTCATCAGCACGACTCAACTGCTGCAAAACACCAGTTGGCAAATGGCTAGATCCAAAATGGGCAATGCGGGACAAAGTTGAACCCCATCTATCCTTAAAACAGGAAAAAAAAAAGGCAGCAAAAATGAAACATGTATAGGGGGAGAAGAAGAAAGATGAACAAATTCAATCCTTTAGCGGGTGTTCATTTTCCCTAACCAAATATAAAGTAACATGGCATTACATGCTCAGATATGCTTTCAAGTAGTATATTGAGAATTTCACAAATCATTTCATTGGGATAATCTTTTCAGTCCATTAGGAGTTAAACTTCATAGGAACTTTGATAACATTGAGTAGACTCTTCCTTGGATAAATCATAAACAGGTAGAATAAAAGGTTATCCCATTCTGCCATGCTATAGGCAGTAATAATTGAGGTCATACATGAATGGTTCAAGTTAAAAGCTAGACCTCACCATAGCAGTGCAAAACTCAGTTATGGTTTTTCTATATTACTCAATTATGTAAGATTTGACTGACATAGTGCATCTGAATTAAGAGGCCACTTATAATACAGATAATATAGACCCTCTTTAATTTCCCTTTCTGATTGCCTGATCACCTTTACCAGCATAATTCATGCAGTTCCTTAAATGCAGATGGCCATGTCCATCATTCACACAAAAACAAAGATATAACAGTTCATTATTTGCTTTCCATCTGCAGTACCTCTCATCAACAACCATACATTACAGACAAGAAATATAAGTGATCCTTAACCCTTTCTTTCTTCAGTAAAACTACCTTTTTAAAGCATAAAGATGGTGCATTGGGATAGACCAACACACTATTTTCTAGTTCAGATTTCTAAGGATGTGTCTAGCATGGTTAAGAGGCCTAAAAAAAAAGTATGCAAGTCCGAAAAAAATAACAAGAACATTCATGACGAAAGTAGATCCCACTAGTCACCATTCATGTTTGGCAGACAGGTTATGCCCAGTTCCAAGTATTTCAATGCTAGTGTTAAGAAATCTCACCACATCCATCAAGACAGAAACCAAGTTCTCAGGGGCAATTGGAAGAATTGCAGTCTCAACCGAACATTCGACTCTCATTCCGGGTGGAGGCAAAGTCTTAAATATCTGTTGGAATTCCTCAATTGTACCTAATGCTGGAGTACCAACAACCCAAGCGTTTGCTTCTAAAGCCATACCCATGATTTCCTTGTAAGCTGCCTTGGAGATGTTATTTGCCTCTTGCAGTTTTAGGAACTTACTCTCCACAGAATTACTGTCAGAATGATTAGCCATGGGTGCTTGAACTGGATGCAGAAGCTTAGACGTAGGAAGTTTAGCAGGCTTTGAAGAAATGTCAAGGGAAGATAGTGCAAGATCCTGGCACATAAGTAGAACTTATATGTTACTATTACTATGGCATACCAATCACAGTAAGCTAGACAAATGGGCTGTAATTAAAAAGAAAAGTTAAATGCGGTTTGCTCAGACTAGTTCTCTGGTGTTGCCTGCAGCCTTAGTTCTGGAGCATTGGTCAGAATCTTCCATTCTAATATGTAGTTTCCTGTAATTATGACTTCGACTATTAAATTTTTCATGCTCTGACAAATTTGTCTTGTGTAACCGGTTTTCTGACTCAACCTCCTCCCCTGAACTTTGACCCCCCCGCAGCTCTTTGACAACAATGAAATGTAAACAATGAATATAATAATTAGCTATAATACCACATTAATCATAAAAGCTACTTTTTTTATAACTATTAATAATAAAACTAAGAAAGTAAAAGTTCCTATATTGGCAATTGAGGTCTGCATAGACCCTAACTTTTGGTCCATCTATCTTGGAATTAAGGTAATTCATCTTTCAGAACACCTAATTCAACAACCAAGTATTATGTAAGTGAAGGTACTACCTCAAGCCCAATCAAAGACCAATTTCTTAGAGATCAGATCTGTAGCAGTTGTAATGTTGATTCTTATAATAGAAGAATCAACACAAGCATTGCATTTATAGTCCTCTAATATATAAACCATACAAGGATTTGGTTACTTTTTGAGCAACATCAAACTGAAATTTGGTAGGATTAACCAGGTGATTAGTCTAGGCTTTGGAAAACTCAAACACAATGCCGCAAATTACTTATAGGAGCAACTGTTGTTTGATACAGGACATGTGAAGCATTGAGATTTTTCTTTATGGAACTCAATTTGAAGCATTGAGAAAATTAAACTTAATGGAATTCACTATCTTATATTGCAACAACAGTAACTTTAAGGTTAATGCATTGAAATTAAGCCGAACCATTCATGTGATGGAAAAAGAATATACAGATACAATGACATGGAGAGAAATAAAAATGTTATCCTTCCTATCATAGCTAAAAATGGTAGATCTCACCAGATTTTTGTCAATCTTGAGCAAATTTAACTAATACTTTCTCAAATTAACAAAAATGGACAGAAGATACAAATCAATTTCAACAAGTTAAAACTTTTCCTGTAAAAATGATAATAATAACTAATAAGGGTAAGTTACACTGATACATCTGAGGTGTAGTGAGATTAAACTTGCTATATCCAACTTTCAAGAAATGACACTCCACCCCCAAATAATAAAAATAATTGAAACCCCACCCTCTTTTTTGAATTAATTTGGGGGTAGGTTTAATTATTTTTTATCATTTGGGGGTATGATGTCATTGAAGAAGAAGAAGAAGAAGAAGAAGAAGAATTGCTATACTCAACTTTCAATAATTGACATTGTCACCTCTTTTTTAAATTTCTTTGGGGGCAGTGTTAATTATTTTGATCATTTGGGGGTGTGATGTCATTTACCCTAATAATGAAGAAGAAGAAGAAAGAAAAAAATTCCTGTAAACAGTATTCAAATGATTGGAGAGAGTTTGGATCTCAATACAATCTACCCAAAACTTATCCTGACTTCTAGGGACTGAGGACGCATGTATTCTCCATTCAGCTTACACATATTATAAGTTCCATCAAATTGTAAACAGCTTACACCTTTTAATGTTTGGATAGGTGTAAACAGCTTACACCTGTTGATGAATGTACCCGCCATTCATATAAAGAAGGTAATTTCCAATTGAGCACTTATTGTACCCTTCTACTTCCATCATAGATTATTAGATCTCCACCATCAAATGTTGCATTTAACTACTTCCTTGAAGTAAGCTTTTATGAACTGAAAACTTGGGGGGCACAAATATGCCAAAATTTTCTGATAGAGCAGTACGAAAAAAGAACAGGGTCATTTTAAAACCACGAGGTGTGGACTTGATATATGGATGGAAAAATATTTTTGCACTAAACTGTTATCTCGTTCCAAATTGAAAAAGATCTAAATAGAATAACCTTATAAATATTCAATAACGCTTTATGAAATGATATCAATGTAATTTGCACTAAAAATCATGACAATAATGATACGTAATTTTGTGGTTTGTGATACTTGCAATGTGGGCTGTGGGAAGCAAATAACGGAAGCCCATATGATACTTCTTGAAATATGTAAAAGGAAACATTGGTATGAGCCTTGGTCAAGATGAATATTTATTTTTCATTGGTAGGGAGTCTAAATTACCTCAAACCATTCAATTTCTTCTTATGGTATAAAGAAAAATAATTTGTAAATATAGGCAGCTACACCAAACAGGAAAATTAACTTATTATACCAATTAGTATAGCACTTCAAACTAAATGTCTGTGCAGATTTCTTCAATATTATGGAGAAACAACGCAAAAAGAGAAAAAGTAGAAAATTTTAAATTGAGAAGTGTTGAATCCAAGAACAGAACATCAAAGTGAGCTTTATTGCAACCAGAAAGCAGAGAAAGATCTTCTTCACTTCTAAGGAGGGTTGTCCTTAATTGTGTTGCATCCTAGGAAGCACACACACTTCATTTGGGGTGTCCTACCTGTGTCATGCTAGTGTCATACCCACCGTGTTGTTTTACAATTTTTTAGAAATTGCTTGTATTGTCGTGTCCATGTCCATACTTCCTAGGTTGCATCCTACGGTCGGGGTATTCAAATATTTCCTAACTACAAAGCATTTGCTTCACAGTAAATCATCAACAATTGAAACTAACTCACAAAAATTAAAATAAATTTGTGCAAAGAGACATAAACATGCAAGCAAACACTCAAACACGCACGCACATTTAGGAAACACAAATTTTCAAGAATCTTTACTTAGAATTAAAACCATTGTTTACACTCTAAGTCCCCAACCCATTAATCAGAAGAAGCTGTTTTCATGACAAGAAATTTTATAAAGAAGCTAAGGCTTAATTGGAAACCTAGACAAACATCCACTGCCCCAATTCCTTGAGAGCAAAATAAACCAACAAACAAAGTTTAATCATAGAGAAAGAAATTAACAAAATAAAAAAATCTAACCCAATACTCAAAGCAACGCATAGTAGCAGTTTTGATAAACCTTGGGATTTTTTTATAAAAACAATTAAAAATTAAAAAAATTAAAAATTAAAAATTAAAATTGAAATTAAAATTAAAATCAAACCTAATACTGATACTTAAAGCAAGGAGTAGAAGCAGAATTCTTGATCAAAGGATAAATTGAGAACAAGAAGGCCCAGCATGAAAACCCTAACCTAAAAATCAAACTAAAGCATTGACTAGAGTCTATCTTGAATACAAACAAAAAATCAGAGATGCAAGAACTCAATCAGAAACTTCAAGAATCATCAACTGGTGCAAAGAAGTGGGTACAAATATTTTCAAAGAAAAAAAAATGAACAATAGACAAATACACAGAGATATATGGAAATTTAAAAAAAAAAAAAAATGATATTGAAAAGGAATAAAAGAATATTGAGTACTCACTGAACTGTTCAATCTGAATTTCCCTGAGATTTCTGACAAAACAAACAGTCTCTAGAGAGTGAAATGGGTTTTTGGAGAGAATTGGGTTTTTTGGGGGTTTGGTCTCTTTATCTTCTTGTGTTTGTAGAAGAGAGTAGAGAATGGGTTTTACTTCCCGCCGAGTGCCCTTTCAGTTTTCTGCTTGTTACTTACGTTTCTCCTTCTCCACTCCAGGCCTCTATATATATATATATATATAGTTTTGGGCCTACTGGGTTTCACGTGATACTCGCGTGATGTGTTCTCTAATATAGTAATATATAGCCTAGGGGGAGGGGATTTAGCATAAACTGGGAATTAGCAAATCTGTAGAAGTTAGATGGTGGTTCTATCAATACAACAAAAGAACCAAAGACGGAGTCAGGACTTGGAGTTAAGGGGACGGTTTTATTGTTAGCTATATGCAGAAACTCTTTTGGCTCTATTGCTTAGTCGGCAAAGGTTTTATTTTTTTTATTATTATTATTTTTATGTGTGTGTAGATGGTAGAGTGTGTCTTTTGTTGGTAATAACAAAATTATTTTGTTTAAAGTTTTTTTAAGAGCTAAGTTGTTTGTTTTTGGTAAAATCGGTTGATTAGTTTCATTTTTTTTTTTTTTTAGCTTTGCTATTGCCTATTGGTAATTTTTGTTGTTGGGCTTGTATATTTTTTTTTAGATTTTAGATCTATAAATTTTTTCATGGACTTTAAAAGGAGGAAAATACTAGATTTACAAATTTTTTTTACAAATTTTTGTTGTGATTAGTGGTTATTAATAAGTAAAAAAGTGATATAAGTAGTGAATCTTGGTGCAAACAAGTAAAAATTTACAACCTCAATAGTTTGTAAAAATGTTGTAAAAAAATTTGCAACTGTAGCATTTCTCTTATAATGATCAATAAAGGGGACAAAATATAATTTTATTGAACGAAGTTGCTAAAATTAGTACCTAAATATATAATTATATTATTTTTAAAAAAAATTAGGGGGGGTAGAGTGTGTCTTTTGTTGGTAATAACAAAATTATTTTGTTTAAAGTTTTTTTAAGAGCTAAGTTGTTTGTTTTTGGTAAAATCGGTTGATTAGTTTCATTTTTTTTTTTTTTTAGCTTTGCTATTGCCTATTGGTAATTTTTGTTGTTGGGCTTGTATATTTTTTTTTAGATTTTAGATCTATAAATTTTTTCATGGACTTTAAAAGGAGGAAAATACTAGATTTACAAATTTTTTTTACAAATTTTTGTTGTGATTAGTGGTTATTAATAAGTAAAAAAGTGATATAAGTAGTGAATCTTGGTGCAAACAAGTAAAAATTTACAACCTCAATAGTTTGTAAAAATGTTGTAAAAAAATTTGCAACTGTAGCATTTCTCTTATAATGATCAATAAAGGGGACAAAATATAATTTTATTGAACGAAGTTGCTAAAATTAGTACCTAAATATATAATTATATTATTTTTAAAAAAAATTAGGGGGGGTAGAGTGTGTCTTTTGTTGGTAATAACAAAATTATTTTGTTTAAAGTTTTTTTAAGAGCTAAGTTGTTTGTTTTTGGTAAAATCGGTTGATTAGTTTCATTTTTTTTTTTTTTTAGCTTTGCTATTGCCTATTGGTAATTTTTGTTGTTGGGCTTGTATATTTTTTTTTAGATTTTAGATCTATAAATTTTTTCATGGACTTTAAAAGGAGGAAAATACTAGATTTACAAATTTTTTTTACAAATTTTTGTTGTGATTAGTGGTTATTAATAAGTAAAAAAGTGATATAAGTAGTGAATCTTGGTGCAAACAAGTAAAAATTTACAACCTCAATAGTTTGTAAAAATGTTGTAAAAAAATTTGTAACTGTAGCATTTCTCTTATAATGATCAATAAAGGGGACAAAATATAATTTTATTGAACGAAGTTGCTAAAATTAGTACCTAAATATATAATTATATTATTTTTAAAAAAAATTAGGGGGGGTAGAGTCAATGAATGGCTCCGTCCATTAAAAGAACTACTAGAGCTCGATCCTGTTCTGCCAATGCATCAGCATATTGGTTGGCTTCACGATATATATGCTTTATTTGCTTGTTGGGGATGTACAACACTCAATGCATCCAACTCAATTGTGCTGGAAATTAGCCAACGGGCATGAGGCCCCTTGGGCAAAAATACTTGCTGGAGATTAGTCAAAAACTTTATCAATTTGAACACTGGGTTCAATTCCAGTGGACACAAAAAAGAAAATCATTGTTAAAAACACAAGAAAACAATTGCATAGTAATAGAGTAATGCTAGGGACACACCCCTTCCCACACCCAAAATTCACGCCATATTTATGTGTCAACTCTTAATTAGATTTTAGCATTTTCAAATATATGTGGTGGACTCATGTAAAAGTGTTGAAATCTAATTTAGAATTAACCTTTATACTAAAGTGTGATTTTGGGGTATGAGAAGGGTTGTGTCCTGCTCCCTAGCATTACTCTTGCATGTATTAGCCTATCATACATGGCCATTAGGCCATTACCATGGCATCTTGATTTAAAAATATAAATGACAAAACATCAATAGGACGAAAATTAAAAAAGACCAAAATCTTCTAGTAACTTCGCTGCCCTCCTTGCCAAAGCATTTGCGCAGCTGTTAAGTTTCCCTAAAGTAATGTTTCACCCTTGTTTGAGGAATCCTATTTGAGGAGAACCCTGCAAACATCAGTAAGTGTTGAAAAGGAGTTTGAGTAAGAAATCCCATAACTAATTTAGCATACAATTCTACTTCTGGGTAACAAAGTCGTACTAGTAATTGTAAACAAAGTGAGATCCCATCCCTAGATACCCATAGTTTAGCTAGGATACAGGTACCGAAGCCCATGGCTCATCCATTTGCCACAATGGTTCTCGACAATGCTCCTTTAGCCGTCCGCCCTGGGTTGCTCATGGAGGATCCAGTGCAATGGCAGAGCTATAGCAAAAATTTCTTTTAGTTTATGTATAATTATTAAAAACTTTAAAGATTTAACTACAAAAATAAGAGTTAGCCCCCCCCCAATATTTGAGTTAGTCAATAATGCTCTTAAAAATAAAGACTTCATCAATGGTCTAGTAGTTATATAAACAAGGTAGTTTTTGTTTTCTTAATTTCATTTTCTGTATATGTCTAATATCAAACTAGATAACTTTTATATACTCATTAGAATTTAAAAGATGATAAATTCTCCTACCAAATTATCTCTTGAATGTACATATGTTAAAGTTCATATTTTTGATGCAATATACTTATAAATTATGATATACTCTAGTATTAAAATATTAAATTTTATATGTGTGTGTTTATGCATGTGTGCGATAATTTGTTTTGACTTTAGTCTAATATATTAGTACCGCAATTTAACCCCCGAACAAAAAATCCTAGCTTTGCCCTATATCAGTGTTGAGTTTGAACTTTAAACCAATCAAAACTTACTTGACCCAACTGACTCTTGTTACACCTCTAGTAGACCCAAGCGCTTTGGTGAAATGATAAGGCAGTATTCAAGTGCTCCACTCTTAACCTCTAATAAATGAAGCGGAGGATTGGGATTAAGCTGCTGGAAATCAAAATTGTTATATGTTTTAATTAAGATTCAAATGACAAAAGTGAAAAAAGAACTCCAAGAGAAAGAGGGTTTTGGGAATGTGGAGTTACAACACAAACTAGGGATGGCCATAGGTAGGGTATGAATCAGGTATACCCATACCCTACCCGAAATATTTGTCCATGGATACCTGGATAGCAATACCCATTAGCATCCATACCCGATATCTACCCGGATTTATTATCCATGGATATCCATACCCAACCCGATACCCATTTAATTTTTTTTTTTAATCCAAAACATTTTAACTAAAAAATAACTAATAAATTTATCTTTAAAAAGTTGAAAATATATATCACTCAGCTCGAAACAAACTAGAATACACATAATATTTCAATTTACCAATGAAATATAATCCAAAATAAAACTCATCAGCATTACCATGTATTAAGTATCAAGTATGACCAAGAAATTGGTGGAGATTTTGGTCACCAAAAAATAAAGTAGCATATCAAAACATATGTCGACACTCAACTAGTGACCATGGTATATAAAACTATTTGAAAAACAACAAATATTGAAAACATGTTTTCAACTAACATGAAGGTCCTTGGATCAGTAATAAAAAGTCTTCTAAACTCTATATGACATACTCTCATCAAAGAATACTACTATCATCAAAAATTAGATTCTCAATCTCTCCACCGATGGCCACAGTTTGGATTGCAGCGGACAAAAAAGAGCGTCATGCCCTCCTCCCCTCTAGCAGCTACCTGCACATATTTATAAAAACAAATGGAACAGGTGAAAAATCACTCATCATGAACTCTAACAGCTCAGGACTTGTCAAAACAAACATAAATAATATTAAAAAGAACAAACACTACGCAAGAAACAATAAAGGAAGGGAACACCAAGAAAAATAAGAGAGCAGAGAACACCAAACATCATCCTTAGTCAAACACCAGAAAGAGCTCTAAAAAAAAGGCAGTAGAGAAAACAAAAGTAACAACACACTACCCAAGACACTTTCCATTTTCTTGCTTGAATACACAATATAAATTCCACAATATCTCATCTTTGTAAACTTCACGTACACACACACATAGTGACACAACACAATAAACACATACACAAAAAATTCACAATACCAAAATATTGTTTCATATTCACATACACAAACCCATTGGCCAACTAACAAACCCAGCATACCAATTGCCTGCACATAGTAGAGTAAAATCAATCTCAATTAAAGAAGAGAGAACATACTAGTAATGTTCTTATCCCTTGGAACATCAACTAACAGCGCAAGACCTATCAAAACAAACATAAATAATCATCAATGTCATATAAATTAATCAATTTATCGTAAGCAGGAGATGAGTTCCAATGTAAAGGGAAAACAGAAATGGAAAACTATCCAGAAGTTGATATCCACCGATTATTTATTTTTGATCGCAATATGGTGATGCTTCAACAATATGCAAAAAGGTTTGTTTAAACATATACAAAGAGGAGATGAAATATCTGATAGGACAAGAAACAGAACAAGGAATGGTGGATCATATAGTGAAATCTATAGAGTGGCAAATTAAATATCTATAGAACATATTGGGTCAACTTCAAGCAATAGACATTGCAGTGCCTAGACACTAATCAATAGCATAAGTAGACAATTGCCTCTCAAATGGGGGGTTTTTATCTAGAATTGGCAACTGCTACAGTGGGAAGTCATTTTGATGCTAGATGGTGAGTAGGATCCAACATAATCAAATGGAGGGTAACTAATACAATAAAGAAAAAAATTGGAAAAAAAGATGCTGATCTAATATATATTCATGAGCATTAAATATTTGATAAACACAACATTTTTATTTACATCTTTATGTAAGAAGCACTAACAAAATGCCACAATACAACCAGGAACCCCGTAAAATGCATATCATTATAACTGTACCTAAACTAAAGTACCAGTTTCCAAACATGGACCAAAATCAAGGATAATCAAGGATAATAATACCTGTCCATTAGTCTGAAAGCTCCATGGCATGACTTTCCTCCATTTCATTTTCTTCATAATCATCAAGAATGTTTTGAATGGTAGCATCTTTTGGTACACCTTTAAGTTCGCTCCATAACCAATTTTGCCCGCACATCAATGCTTCTAAGGTATCATGATGAAGACGGCTACGGTGTTGACTCAACAATCTCTCGCTAGTGCTAAAAGCCGACTTTGAGGCAACTGTTGTCATAGGAATAGCCAAAATATCCCTTGCAATGCTTTGCAAAGTAGGATACTTACTACCATTACGCTTCCATCAACCCAAAACATCAAATTGTTCAGTTCTAGGTGCCACTTTCTCACTAGTATAAAGTTCAAACTCCAATATAATATCCCTACTCCTTTGGCCTATGTTATTAGTCGCATTACTAACAAACAAATCATAATCCCTCATTGTATCATCATGTTCATGGGCAGCACTTGATATAGATGTAGAAGATGAAGCTTGAGAATAAACGACTCCTCTATTAATGTTTTCTATGTCATACTCCGCAAATAACTCAAAAAGAAGGTTCTTAACCTTGTCAATTTCTTTGTTAGCCTTACTACCATGCATTTTATTAAAATAAAATGTCAGTAACATCAATTTATATCTTGGATCTAAAACAAGCCAAACTCATGATATCATGAACATCACTTCAATATTTATCAAATTTAGCTGACATATTTGCTGCCATTTTCTTAACCAGCTCGTCTTCACTTGAAAGCCACTTACTTAATTCCATCTTCAATCGAAAGACCGAAGGAAAATAATGATTAGCTGTAGGGTAGGTAGTACTAGAAAACAACTCAGTAACTTTATGAAAGTAACCCAACTTCTCACAAACAATTTATGCTACCTCCCAATCCCTATTAGTTGGAGCAGATTGATATTAAAGCTCACAACACAATAAACGGGGAAATACATCTTTATAAATCAAAGAAGTTGAAAGTATCAAATATGTAGAGTTCCAACGAGTCCTATAATCAAGTACTAATTCCTTAGTACTTGCAATATGTGATTGGCGAGATATTTTTTCAAAAATTTCGGTTCTTTTTGGCGATTGTGTCCAAAAATATACACTACTTCGAACCTTCTCAATATCATCACCAATTACATCAAACCCTCTTGAACAACCAAATTCAGAATATGTGCTACATAACGCACATGCAACAATTTTCCACCTAAAATAACTGAACTAGCTTGAAGCTTATTCAAAACAAGTTCCATCATGCCATCATTGTTGTAAGCACTATCTACAATTATGGCAGATAACTTCTGTAAAGTTGTAATTTATAACTATATGTTTTGTTGGTTTTAATTCCATGCCAATTTGATTGTAATTTTATTCAATCTTTTGTATCTTGTATTGATTGTGGGATTTAATTGTAAGGGTTGTGTGATAGAGAGAGAGAGTGTGAAGACTCAAGCAATTGAAGACAGAAGAGTTTTCGTGAGTAGCTCGCAACTAAGCATCCTGCGAAATGATGCAAGTGCCTTGTACATGACTGGAATGCGAAGAGTCAGGACAGATGGAGATAGCTGTGTTTCACGAGTAGCTCGCGGGTAAGGCATTCCCGCAAGACACTTGCGAAACATTCTGTTTTGCCAGACTGTGTTATCTAATACACACTTTCTATACTCATACTATATATACCCACATTACCCACAGATGTTGAGGAGTGCTTCAGAGAGAAAACCCTAGCCACAAACCTTGAGAGTTAAAGATTGTTATACCCACATATCTCTACACATTTGCTTATAGATTTTTCTCAATTCCTACCTCTCCATTTCCATATCCTTGAGAGGTTGATAGCCCAAACATTTACCACACCCTTTCAGAGTGTTAAGTGAGGTTTTGGTGCTGTTGGAAAGTATTGGAAGAAGCCAAGAATGGCAGATGCAACATAGAGCTTGTTGCGGGATCTGGAGAGCTAGACAAGACACGGTTCCGAGAAGTCTTGTTGGAGTAGGAGCTTGGAGGGCTTAGATACATCGGGTAGATTAGGCTTGGAGGGTCTCCTGCTAACCCATGTATCCTAACTCATTGTCTAGTGGATCGATTACCGCTTGGAGGGTGGTAGAGAGGTTTTATGCCGAGTACTTCTGTTTCCCTTTCGATAACACATCGGTGTGTTATCTTGTATTTGCATTCTCTCTTCCCTTACTCTTGTACTTTACTTTTAATGCTTGTTATTCATGCTTATGCACTAGAGTAGTTTTGTCGGTTTATTGCGCTTTATTTACTCTTGTTCCGCACTTAGATAAGTTAGAGTAAAAGTAATCTAGCCGTAATCTTTTATTTGGGGGTCTGAACAAGCTCTTGTGTTTTAACACATTTTCGAGCATTCAACTTCAAATCAATGTTCCAATCAGAAAGACACTCCAAAAGGATTTTAGGAAGAGAATACTTATCTGTAAGATTTGGTTTAGAGAAATCAATAAGTGGACCAGGGAAGCCACAATTTAACCAGAAATTTTGTTGCACCAGGGAAATCTCTGAACATAGACTACAAGTTCAGCAAACTTGAATGCCTCTATGAGCTAGCAGTTTGGCATCAACTTATAAACTTAGCTTTTAGCTCTTAACTTTTATGTATAACTTTTTAAAACTTCATTTTTTTTTTCCGCATTATCTCACTTTTTCAAATTTTATTAAGGTACAAGTATACTTAGGATATTTTTAGTAAAAAGTTTTCAGCAAAAAACTAGATAAACTGTTTCCAATCAGACAATTATATACTCTACAGTAAAATGTAATAATTTCACATTGTGATTCTTGGTTTGAAAGAGCGTATTACAAGGTTGTTAATCCCGGACCGGATCGTACGGTCCGACCGGGAAACCCGTGAACCGTTCAGTTTCACGGTCCGTTTAAGGTAAGGAACCGTTCCATGCGAAAAAAGCATGGACCAGTCTGGACCGTGGTCCGACCATCCGGTTCTGTGAACTGTGGCCGGTTCACATGGTTTGAACGGTTGCATTGTTTCAGCCTTATAAACGACGTCGTCCACCCTTTTTTTTTCCCCTCCTATACGACGTCATTCCACTTTTTTTTTTTTTAAACCCTCTCTCAAAAATCACTCTCGGCCTCTTCCAATCTTCCTTACTCTGAAACCCTCTCTCAAATCTCAATCACTCTGAAACCCTCACTCTCTCAATCACTCTCTCGTCTCTGCCTCTATCCCTCATCACCGTTGCACTGTCGCAGCTCAGCCTAGATCGCCGTCGTTCCACCCTTGTTCGATCTCTTCCTCACTCTCTCAAAGTCTCAATCACTTTCTCGTCTCTGCCTCTCTCCCTCGTCGTCGTCGCAACTCAGCCGAGATCGTAGCTCACTCTCTCACGCTCATCTCTGCCTCTCTCCCTCGTTGCCGTCGCAGCTCACTCTGTGCCTCGTTACCGTCGCCGTCGTTTGGTACTTTATTACCTCTAATCTGTTTTTTCTTTGTTAATATTTGCAAGTTAATTGTGGATGATGATATAGATCTGAAGTGTTGGTGTGTAAATTGATTTGGGTCAATTGAAAATGTGGATGATTGTGGATGATGATATAGATTTGAAGTGGATGATGATATAGATTTGAAGGTTCTTGTTGCATGTTTTTGGCTTAGAATCATGCTCCTCTTGGGTTTCTGTCTGCCAAAATCACTGCTTCTTGCTGCATGTTTTTTTTTTGTATTTTTTATTACGGTTGGTTTCAATAATATTTACTTCATTCATGTTCTCGGTATCTATATTTTTTTTAGTTCTTTTGCGAAATCAATATATTTTTACATACTATTTATCTAATCTAACTTTTACACATTCTAGGAAATCATGGATGTGCATATAGTTTTTTTTTTTTTTTTTTTTTTTTTTTTTTTTGCTGGTGCATATGTTATGGTCGTCACTCTTCTCGATCTCGTCAAGTGCAATATGCAGGTTCGATTCTTCTAGATCCCTCGCTCTCTTCCGTTTTCAGCTTCCGTGTTAAAGCTTTTCTCCATGGGTGTTTGGCCATGGATCGGCCATGAGAGGAGAGAGAGCTCGGGTATGAGCCATGAGAGAAGAGAGAGTTTGAGATGGAAGAGAGAGTTTGAGATGAGAGAATAGTGTGTGGCTGTGTAGTTTGAGTTTGAGATGAGAGAATAGAGTTTGAGTTTGAGATGAAAGTGTGTGGCCGGTTTGAGTTTGGTGTGCTCAGGTTTGGATCTTATGTTAATTTTTTGGGTTTTAAAATTTTTGGGTTGGTGTTCTTTGTTCAAGAAATTTTCAGATCTTAATTCATGTATTTTTATGTTTTAAATTTTGTTTTTATGTTTTTAAATTTTGTTAAAATTAATAAATTAATTTTTTAAATTTATATGCTGATGTGTCATGGGTGATGTGGCATTTTTAATAATATTTTATTCCTCCGGCTGCCACCTCAGCTATTTCCGTGGGTTGACTGACGGAAAGGACCAAAATGGAACACGTTAATTGATTTAGGGACTAAAAGTGGAAAAAATAAAATGTAGGGACTAAAATGGAAAAAATCCAAAATGTAGGGACTAAAAGTGCATTTACGCCTACTTTTTACAATATTTTAGGCCCTGCAAAATAACATTAATATTTTTTAGGTGCTTGAAGTTTATGATTCTCTCTATATCAGCACCTATAGATCAATTTGTGATTCTTTGACTCTATGACTTTGTGTATATTAGTTTGTTAATTTGACTTTGTGTATGAAGTTGTGATTCTTTGACTATCTGTATTTCAAAAATTGATGGGTCTATGCGTGTTTGATTGGTTGTTTAGTCTTTTAGATTAAAATGGAAACAGAGACTGGGTCTACTCCATCACATGAAGTTGATTCCAATGTAATGGAGTCTAGCTCTAGAGTAAGGGAAAAGGTTGATCCAGCTTGGGAACATTTTAGCCTTGGGGCGGATGAGAAAGGACGAAATACTTTTACATGTATGTATTGTAGGCAAAAATATAAAGGTGGGGGTATTAATAAGATGAAAAAACACCTTGCGGGGATAAAAGGTGATATTGGATCATGTAAAAAGGTTTCTCATGATGTGAGATACCAAATGTTGGAATATGTGAAGGAGTTTTAGTTGAAGAAAAAAGCTGAGAAACAACGTCAAGAAGAAATGTTTAGTGTGCCTTCCACAAATAGTGATATGCAAGAAGATGAAGATGAAGATGTTCAAGAAGTATATAGTAGTGGGTTGCCTAAAAAACCTGTTTTAGGTAAAAGAAAGGGTACAAATCCGGTGGATAATTACTTTGCTCCAAGAACTACTCTAGGAGCTCAACCTGGTCTTAAAAGTGTGTTCCAAAGTAAAGAAAGGGTGAGACAAGCTGATATGGCTATTGCAAGGTTTCTGTATGACAATTGCATTTCTTTTAATGTAGTGAATTCAGTGCACTACCAAAAGATAATTGATGCTGTAGCTGCTGTTGGTCCTGGCTACAAAGGTCCATCTTATCATGCTGTACGGGTCCCTTTGTTGAGGGATCAAAAGAAAGAGGTTCAGTTGTTGGTTGAGTCACAACGTAGGCATTGGGCAGATACTAGACATAGGTCATTGATTAATTTCCTTGTTTATTGTCCTAGGGGAATGGTATTTGTAAAATCAGTTGATGCCTCAGATATTGTAAAGAGTACTAGAAACTTATTTAAACTGTTTGATGAAGTAGTAACATGGGTTGGTCCAAAAAACATAGTTCACATGATTACTGATAATGCTTCCAATTATGTATCTGCTGGTAAATTGTTGTGTGAAAAGTATAAAACTATTAGTTGGTCTCCTTGTGCAGCACATTGCCTGAATCTTGTGTTGCAGGATATGGGAGACATGCCTCATGTGGAGAGACTTAAAAAACGTGCATCCAAAGTTACAGTTTTTATTTATAATCATGTGGCTTTGATTGCTTGGTTGAGGAAGAGACCTGGTTGGACAGATATTGTACATGTAGGAGCAACAAGATTTGCTACTACTTTCCTTTCATTTGGAAGTCTTCATGTGCATAAGCATGACTTGCAAGCCTTAGTGACTAGCAAGTTCTTTGTGGACAATAGATTAACAAGAGAGTCAAAGGCAAAAGAAGTAGTTTCTATCATTTTAGATAATTCTTTTTGGGATGATATTAATGTTCTTGTCAAGATTTCATCGCCACTCATTCGTTTGTTACGGATTGTTGATTCTGATCAAAGGCCTGCAATAGGATATGTGTATGAGGGCATGCATGGAGCACGGTTGGGAATCAAGAAGATCTTCCGAATGAAGAAGCACTTGTACAAGCCATACACCTCAATTATAAAAAACCGTTGGGACAAACATTTGCGTAAAGATCTTCATGCTGCTGCATATTGGTTAAATCCCGCTTTTCAATATGATGAGGAGAATTTTTGTCGGAAACCAGCAGTACATGTGGCTGTTTTGGACTACATTGGGACAAAATATGATGGTGACAAAGAAAAGGTAATTAAGGAAACCCAATATTTTCGAGACCGTATTGGGAGCTTTGATAGAGATCTTGCATTGTCAACAAGCACAACCACTCATCCAGGTGAGAAGTAATTAGTTTACTTTAATATTATATGTTTATTAAAGGATATAGTGCTGCATTCAAGTAATTAGTGCTGCATTCAAGTAAAGGATATAGTGCTGCATTCAAGTAATGTAGTTAGGAATCTAATTACTTTAATACTATATGTTGAGAATCTAGTCTTGGACTATATGTTTATGTTGATTAATATTAGATTATGTTGTGTTATGAAAATTAGATGAATGGTGGAAGTTGTGGGGTGCTGATACTCCAAACTTGCAAAAATTGGCAATTAGAATCCTTAGCCAAACTTCTGCCTCTTCTGAATGTGAGCTTTGTTGGAGTTTATTTGACCAAATACATTCTAAGAGGAGAAATAGATTGAAGCATCAAAGGCTCAATGATCTTGTGTTTGTTCATCATAACTTGCGATTGAAACATAGGTAACTAAATGCAATATCTTCTCATTATATTAATTTTTAAAAAGTCATTTATATAATGTAATTGTTAGTTACTAATTATGTTCAAATTCCAATAATGAGCATAACATTTTATGATGCAGGCTTTACAACAAAAAGTTTAATTTTGACCCCATTGATTATGCAAGTATCGACAAAACTAATTTTTGGGTATTTGTGGAAGAGGAAGACCCATATCTTAATTATGAAGAGTTGGAGAATGCAATTGATGAAGAGGGTGCATATCCAGCAAGTGCAGGGCCTTCTTCTAATATTGAAGGTTAGTTTATATGTAAACAATTTGATAATCTATAGTGATTTTATTTTTTATTTTTTTAAGCTTGTGTAGACATTATAATGATTTTTCTTTTTATTTTGTTCAAACTTGTGTGTAGAATTTGTAGATGATAGCAGTGTTGTTGAAGGAATTGATTTGGGAACATTTGGACAACCTGTTGGCCCTCCTCCTGGATTTCCAAGGAATGATGATGAGCATGATAACTATCATGACATTGATGATTTATGATCATAATAATTCTGTTTGAACTTTGAAGTTATATTTTGTATTTTAAAGATAATTTCTATGTCTTTTTGTAAGAAGATTGGAAAACATTTCTATGTATTCTATTTGTGTACTGTAACATTTTAGAGATAATTTCTATTTTAGAGATAATTTCTATGTATTTTATATTTTGTATTATGTTTGTGTACTGTAACTTGGAAAACATTATTATGAGAAACAAAGTTGTACACAATGTGTAGTTGTATTATGAGAATTTTTCTTGGTTGATTTCCTATGGTGTTTGGCTAAGAATTTCGTGTCTTGTGTTATGTTTGCAATGAGGTTTTAATTGAATTTTTCTGGGTTCATGGGGGCTGTTTTTGGTGATATATTCAGTGGGTTTTGCTAGGATTTTGGTTGTGAATTTTTCTAGGTTCATGGGGGCTGTTTTTGGTTTTGGTTGTGAATTTTTCTGGGTTCATGGGGGCTGTTTTTGGTGATATATTCAGTGGGTTTTGTTGGGATTTTGGTTGTGAAATTTCCTAGGTTGGTTGGGTTTTACAGAGGGATTCGGTTGGTTTTTTTGGGCTTTTTAAGGGTGTTTCATGAGGGTTCTTATGGTTAGTTTTGGAGTTGTTTTTTTTGTTTCAAAAGGTATTGTGAGAATTTTTCTTGGTGTAGTTAATTATGGAAATATCAGTTGCGAAATTTATGCTGTAAATGCTGCTTTACTATTTAGTGAAAGTTTCAACAATCATTAACTAAAGACTCTGCACAGATCCCTGGAAGTGGCTTTAAGTTTTCTAAATAAAAGTTCGTATACTTGTGGTTGTAGGTTTTTATTATTAAAAGGTTTTTTTTTTTAATATTTCCTTTCTACGATTTTAAACCTTAAGTAAAGCATTGTTTACACTGTTGGCAAACTGTAGCCTATTAAAACTCTGAACTCCCACTTATATTTTTAAGTGCTGTCTAAGGATTGCATTTTTCAAGAATAATGATTTCTCTCTTTTCTTAATTTATTTTCTCACATACTTGTAAATGCAGGCTTGACAAAATTATAACAATGTCCATTTGGATTGCACAACACAACTGATATATAGGGGAATGTGAACAACATTTTCATTCTATGAATTAGACTATTCTAGTTAATTTTTTTTATTAATTTAATGTTTTTATATATATTAAAAATAATTATTAAATTAATTATGACGTCATCACGGTTCGACCCCGGTTCGACCTCAAAACCCTTGAATTTCTTCCTTTTACGGTTTAATGAAATGTCCAGGTCTGAAAACCTTGAGCATAAGAGATTAGAAAACATTTCCTAAACTGCTCAAAATTCTATTAATACCAAATGTACAATTAATTTACATATAAAACCAATGAATATTATAACTCTTATGCAAATGACCCTCCTCCCCCTCCCACCAAAAAAAGAAGAAGAAAAAAAAAAAAAAAAAACATCTTTTAAGAGATTTTTGTTTTAGGACAAGTTGAAACTGTGATTTGCGTAGCATTATTGGTGGCATTATTATTCCCTTTATAACCCTATTCTACATAGCAACCACAAAATAATTGGCTGTCAAGACTCAAGATCACCAGTCACCACCATATCACTTTTTATGCTTTACCCCATTTTAAAGAGATTTCTGTTCTTGTCAGTGACTTGTTAATAACATTTCTTGCTGCTTTTCTCCCACTTATTTAAAAGTGTATAAAAAAGAAAGTGCTGATAGGAGAGGAATTCTCAAAGTTCCAAACCCTGATTCCCCAATTGGAATACCACATAATGACTTAACCATAAGGCATTAAGGCTCTCGTCTACCCATCTTAAGAAATATTTATTTGTTCCATCAAAAAAGAAATACTTATTTGTTTTCATTGCTAAGGCTTTGTGTGATTGGTTGCTATAATAAAACAAAGCTAGGTGATTGGAAAGTTACTTTAAAAAAAATTGTTTATATTTTCAATAATTAACAAGTTCTCTTTTTTTCAATCCGTTCACACTTGCCCATGCAAGGATGGCTATCACTTTTCAGGATTTTACCTGGGGGAGGAGAAGATTTAAGAAAGCTTTGGGTCTGTTTGGGGGAAGGGAAGATTTAAGAAAGCTTTGGGTCTTTTTGGTCCGTGTGTTTAAATAACAGTTTTCAGTTTTTTTAAAAATAACAATTTTCAGTTTTTTAAAAAATACGTGTGAGTGAAAAAATATATGAAAATGCATGTAATGTTATTTAAAAACTAAAAACATGTATTTAAACACATGTACCAAACAGTCATTTTCATTTCAATGTCCCAAAAAAAAAAACCCCAAGTTTATTTTGCTTTGATTTAATTCTTAAAACCAAATTATTCAACTTTGAATTAATACGATTGTCTGCAAAATTTTTCTCAATTTATAATCTTGAATTATTTTGAGCCTACTCTTACTTTTATATTGACTGTTTCTGCCCCCGCAACTTCTCAACAAAGTTGTGAAAACAAATAAAAAAATAAAAAATAAAAATTGTGAAAAGAGGTTAATTGGACAGCAAGACAGATTATTCAACTTTGAATTAATACGATTGTCTGCAAAATTTTTCTCAATTTATAATCTTGAATTATTTTGAGCTTACTCTTACTTTTGTATTGACTGTTTCTGCCCCCCGCAACTTCTCAACAAAGTTGTGAAAACAAATAAAAAAATAAAAAATAAAAATTGTGAAGAGAGGCTAATTGGACAGCAAGACAGTACCCAACCCTTAAAACCAGTCAGACCCACCTTTGAATTCTTGGTCAAAACACTTCCTGCACTTCTTGGTCCAACTCTGCAACAGAATAAAATCAGATCATATCCCCTTTATCATCACACACACACACACTATCATAATCTGAGGATAGATTATAGTTAACATTTTAAACTCTAAATTTTCTCACTTTCAAAATATTGACAATGAAATAATTATTTCTTTAACTACTCATCAAATATCATTAATGATCTTCTCCCAATTACTATTAATGCAACTACTAAGTTGGAGCTAGCAAACAAAACATTTAAAGGCACTGAAAAAGAGAAAAACAACCCAAACAAAACCTCCCCAAAAAGTTTCCAAACCCCACCAGGAAGGACACCCAAATCCCCACACTCTCTCTATATTGCAAAAACTTTGAATTACTCTTTCCTTGATTTCAACCCAAACCCATCTCTGGAAGCTCCTATTCCAAACCCTTCACAAATTAAGCACCCATGGTTTAGAAACAAGTTTCAAACTTTTCCAAATGGGTTTGCACAAAAGACCTTTCTTTCTCTTTTATCTTTCTCTGCTTTCATTCATCACAATTTTTTTGTTCTTCCCCTATGTCACAATTGCTGCAGATAACACAAACTTGGTGTACAAGGGCTGTGCAAAACAAAATTTCCCAGACCCAATTTACTCACAAAACCTCAAAACCCTATTGTCTTCTCTAGTTTCACAAGCTTCACAGAAAAGTTTCTACACAACCACCAGTGGTGACAGCCAAAATGCCATGATGGGTCTGTATCAATGCAGAGGGGACCTCACTCTCCCTGACTGCAACAGCTGTGTGAGCATGATCATAAGTAGGGCTGACAAGCTCTGTGGCCAAGCTATAGCAGCTAGAATCCAACTCAGTGGATGTTACTTGCGTTATGAGGTTGTTGGGTTCAAACAAGTGCCTAATACTGAGTTGTTGTACAAGACGTGTGGATCAACTCAAGCAAGTGAATCAGGGTTTGAGCAGAAGAGGGACACAGCTTTTGATATGGTGGAGAGTGGGGTTAAGAGTGGTGGTAGTGGTGATGGGGGTTTGTTTTACACAGGGAGCTATGAGTCAGTGTATGTGTTGGGGCAGTGTGAGGGTGATTTGGGCAGTGATGATTGTGAGGATTGTGTGAAGACAGCTTTGGAGAGAGTCAAAGCTGATTGTGGTGATTCTATCTCTGGACAAGAGTATCTCCACAAGTGCTATATTAGCTATAGCTATTATCCAAATGGTGTCCCCCGCGTAGAGTCATCGTCAGGTAAAGTTAGAGATGCACATATCTGATATATTCTTGTTTTTATGCCCAGTTTGGAATCCAGAAAAGTCACTTCAGAGAGAGAGAGAGACACTGAACAATATAAAACCCACCTGTTTTTTTAAAAGAATTGATTCAATTGCATAAATATTAATACAATAGGTCCAATTACACACAACACTTTTATTAAGGGAGACGTGAATTAAGGGAGGGCCTGTGTGATTTCTTTTTTTACTATTGTAAAAATTAAAAACCAATCGATTATTAGTGGAAAGAGAGAGAAATTGGTCTTTATGAGTGATTGGGATATGTGGGCCCTTTATAGTTCTACATTTACTCTTATGGTTGTTGCATATAGAGCCAAGCCTATTGTACATGTGACATGTTTGGATTGTGTAGGAACTGGAAAACAACACACGCAGAGGACAGTAGCCATTGCAGTTGGAGGTTTGGCGGCCTTTGGATTTGTTATTGTTTGTTTGTTGTTTCTTAAGTCGCTGTTGAAGAGAAAAGGTGGTAAGCATGGAGGCTGAGGGTTTGATTGCTAGTATGTATGTTAGCTTTCCTGAATCTTTATTAAGCTTTATATCTTATCACAGTATGCATATTACCCAATAATTGAGAATTATGCCCTTTTGTGCAGATCATTGAGGAGAGGAGAGGGTTGTTGAAGTTTGCGATGCTTTACAAAGATGGGTGGACCAGGTGCTTGGTCTAATTTTTTTGACATTAGCTTTAGTTTTGACATGATATGATATGAGAGAATAGAGAAAGTAAAGTTAGGCAGAATTTTGGGAAATGTGAAGAGAAAAGATACCTGTCCCCCACATTACATATACATACTACTAAATTTAGTTTCAGACTTGCATTTTCTTTATGATGTACATTCATAGCCATAGTAAAGGTGAATAACAATATTTACTTCCCTGCTTGCAGTTTTAGTTACCTTTCAACTGGTCAACTTTGCATGTATAACCATAGAATGAAACTTCTACTCTTGAATCAGAGTATTTTGCATTGGAAACTGCTTTAAATTTTGTTTGCTAAAAATTACTTTTTAAGTAAGTTTAGCTTAACTAGCATCTTCTATTGTTTCAAATGGAGACTCTATTGTTTCAAATGGAGACATATGTATCGGATGTAAATTCTTCTTAACTATCAAATTTATCAAAAAAAAAAAAAAAAAACTAAAGAATTACTTCCTTTGCATGTAATTGGCTGCAAGCTTCTGGTAAGCAGAGCCATTGTTTTGGAAGTTGGAACTTAAAATGTTCCAATCTGAAATAGCTAGTGGATTTCTAGTATTTTTATATTTGAGCCTGCAAACAGAAACATATTGGATACTTGTTTAATTCATCATTTTGTTTCTGTTGAATTGTTTATGTACGTCTTCAATTCTAGCCAAGTATAGAAAAATGTTGAAACGATATTACAAATTTTAGTCAGCCTTTAGAAATTGGCATGCTAAGTTGCAAACTTTTAAACATAAACAACTAATTAAATTTTATTTATTTATTACGGTGTTGATATAATATCAGTCAAAAAGTAATTCAAATATGTATCCATTGCCATTATGTTATTGATATGATTGATAGTAATCATATTTATTGTTAGGCCACTTTATTATTATTTTTTATAAAATAAAATTAATAGTAATTTTAGTTTTTTTCTGGGTGGTTTGTTTGTTCCTTTGGGCGCCACGCATTCCAGCACACGTTGCTTGGTGACTAATCATACAATGGAGCAACTTTCACTAAGAAAAGTCATGAATTTTTTATTTATTCTTTCTTTTTAGGATTCTGTATCCAAGTACTGGTTGCCTGTCATGTAGATTTGGGGTCCATGGTTTCATGTGTGACCTTATCCATTAAGATCAATATGGTCAATTTTGAGCCCAAAGTTCCGCAAAATATTTCACGAAATTTCTAGTGTTCAACTAAATTAGTGGCCAGATATATATAATCATTAAATGTTCATGTCTTTCCCATTCTTGGTTGGCAAATTTTGATTGGATTGTCAGATGTTCTCATCAAGATTGTTACCTCATTCATTTCTTCACAATTAAGCAAGAAATGGGCCATATGATAAATCTCTTTATGTTATTTTTTCTCTTTTTCTTGTGTGTTATTAGGGTAACATTTTGAGAAGTAGAAAATAGACAGTTTCGTGATGAAACGGTCATCTTCTCCCATTAAAGAACAACTTTGTGTCAATCATTGAGATATTTTGCATTTTTTTCAAAACAAAAACAAGAAAGCATCGTAATCACTAAGTACTTACAATTTTTTAATTAATTTATGATTAAATTAAATTACGTTCTTGATGTTTTAAGGTGTCTTTCTTTTTCTTTTTTTTTTTTTCTTTTTTTTTTAAGGGCAGAGCCTAGGGCTCTTGGCTCTCTACCCGTGGTCATGCAGACGTGGTTTGATGTCATGGGTAGCTCATATGAATATGATGTGCAAGGATTGCATTCTAGAAAGTCAAAATCAAGAAAAAATATGTTCACACAGAGGCTAAGTCATGAAGTAAGAGTTATTCTAAGACCACAAACAATTAATCCATGCTTATTTTCACAACTATCCTACGTAGTAGATTATTGCTACTAATCACTTTCACATGGATCATCATTTTTTTCTTTTTTCATCACTCATAGTTAACCACATCGGATAGTTGTGAAATAAATGTGCAATTGATTGTGGTCCTATAATTTTTTATGAAGGAAGAAGCAAATCTTACAGACAAACCTAAGCTCACATCTAATTTCATAACATTTTTGGGTGTCAAATTGTGATTAGATTTCAGCACTTACATATGGGAGCACTATGGGTACTTGCTAGGAAAAAAAAATTAGGTGCACCAATCATAAGGTGACACTTAAACGTGTTATAGAATTGAGTGTGTAGTTGGATGTGTCCTAATATTGTTGGATAGCTCAAAGCATCGAATATGTTAGGGCATAGTGGGCTGCCGCCATTCACAACTCACAGGCCATAAAGCCTTGCTTAATGCACTGGTGCCTTTTCTTTTTATGCTAACATAGTAATATAATGCACTATTGTCAATATTGTTTTTGTCCCTAGTTTCCTTCACCCACTCAGTTTTCCAAATCTTTTTTCCCTTTCCCTCGAAGGAACAATTAACACTAACTAAATTAACATCGTTAGAAAAATAGTGTGGATAAATCACACCCTTTGCATCAACCTCAAGTGGATTTAAAACAATGTTAGAGGGCTAAAAAAAAAAAGACTGTCTAAACGTCAACCTTCTTTTATAAGAAGATCCGTGTTTATGAGTGGTGCAGCTGAAAGGAGTTCTATTGGCTAAACAACTACCATGAGCATGAAGAATAACAATGATCTTTTTAATTACACTTCCATTACAAATTTGCTTGATTATATTGACATCTCAATTCTGCCGATCCTCATCCTTAGTTTTTGTTTTTGTTTTTTTTTTTTTTTTTTGAGAAATCTCATCCATACGTTTGAATCTTGTTGAATTGAGTCTCCTTTATAAATATGCTAATTAAAAATTAAGAAGTTAGTTAAAGTATGGCGATTTGCTAAGTCAGTGCGAGATGGTGGTTTGTGGCGACCGCTTGGGTTTGAGATTTGATATGAGATGGGTTGGTGGTTTGTTGCTATGTGTGTAGAAAATAGTATTTCAATAGGATATATTGCAAAATAGATAATAACATGTAGGGTGTGTTTTGAAATTTAGCAATTAAAGTGTCGTTTGGGAATAACTTATTTAGTTTTTTTGTTGAAAGTACTATAGATAAAAGTTAAAAATTAAATAAAACAAGCTGATATATATATATATTTTTTTTGCTGAAAGCATTATAGACAAAAGGTTAAAAGAGATATAAAGATATATTAAGCAAGAAAAAAAAAATACCATTCGATGACTTAATTGGATTGGTACCCGAATAAAAAGGCAAAAAAAGAAAAAAGAAAAGCTAAGAACATCTTCAATAAAAGAGCTAAAACCAAAATCATAGGCAAATTAGAAAGTGAAACCTTAAAAACCAAATCTAGCAATATTTGCAAATTAGGAACATTGTTTTTGCTCATCTACAGTCACTCTCTTTATTTGGAGGTTACTTTAGATGAGCAGAACAATTTGTTGGCTTAAAAAATTTGTAAAGATGAATTAAAAAACTAATATTTTCTCTTTCCTCTCTCCACTTCTTAGTATCTTTTATCAATATAGTTGATGAGAATGAATAAAAAATATTTAAAAAGGAATGAAGAAATAATATTTAAATTAGATAAAAAAATGATAGATATTAAAGAGTTTATTGGAAATTGTAAAAAATGATAGATATTAAAGAGTTTATTGGAAATTGTATTTTAAAAAGTATGTAGATAAGACAAAAGTAATTTTTTACTCTCCAACCAGTACCAAAATATGGTTAAATTGTTGGAGGCTCTAAACATGAATTGGCTTAAATCAAAAAACAAAACAAAAAAATAGTGATGTGGTGGGCTCACAAAATAGGAAAATTCTTAGGTACTTCCATAGTACGAAAAAATTGTGCTTTCTATTCTCACATTTATGGTGGACTCTACCATGAATGTGAGAGAAGGAAATACCATTTTTCGTACTCCGAGATTACTGAAACTCAATTCTCATACGGGTGGGTCCCATTCTTTGCTTAATTTTACAAAAATGCCACTGAAACTCAATTCTCAAAAACTGAAAATACTCATTTGTTGTTTTCTATTTCCATCACTCTAACCTCAAATTTTTGAGTTTTGAGTGATAGAAACAAGGGTTGAAAACTAAGCCAAACAAGAATTTTTTTGTTGGACCCGCGTGTTTTGAGAACTTAGTTATGAAAACTGAGTGATATGATCCAAAACTCCCCTATTCCAAATAGGCTCTTAAGAATTACTCCACCAAAAAAAGCCAAAACTGTTTAGAGAAGTGGAATCCAAATGCACGCTAAAGTGTAAAAAGTGGCTTGATAGAGAAATTATTCCTAACCAAATATAAATGCTATTATAATAGCGCTTTTTCGTTAACATTGGAATCTCATCCCTTCATCATGCATTTAACAATTAAATCGTAGCCATCCCACTTCATTAAAAGTATCATGCCAAATGCCAATGCCAATGCTAATGCAACCAATTTTAAATACTAAAAAAAAACTAAATGCATAAAAAAATATATAGATAAATAAAAGACAATTGGACTAGCAAATATCAATCCTTGTTTCCTTGAATTTAAATTTTCAAGCATCAAATAAGTAAAATAGACTTAAAGTTTTATTTATTTATTTATTATATTAAAACTAAGCAAGCATTGTTTCTTTTAAAAAAAAAATTTATAATATCACATTTGATTTACATAACGAGTAGGGCGTACTAGCATAGTCCCAATGCCATTAAAGTCATATATATATATATATATATATATATATATATAAAATTAAGCCAAGCTTTTTGTCCCTGGCTCCCTGCCCTTCTTTGCTAGCCTCACCATCCACAGGAGAACCCTACAATCATAAACTAGAGTACAAAGACCTAGCGGGATCCTCCCTTTTAGTTTGTAATTTTATTGCTAATTCAGTGTCTGATTCTAAGATGATATTCATATAGCCCAATTTCTATATCATGGTTAGCCCACGTCGAATAGCCCATAACTCTGTTGAATTATTACTATTATTTTTATTTTTTTGAGGATACCCTATGATTCAATTCCCTTATGGCGTAAACTTAAAAAGTTTTTTTTTTTTTTTTTGAAAGCAACTTTAAAGTTAAACTTCGATGTAATTTCCTATTTAAAAAAAAAAAAAAAACTTTGATGTAAACCTATATATTGCGATTGGAAACCATGGTGCAAGAAGGAGGAGGATCTATCATCAAGGTATATATGTACGTAGTAGACTCATACACTCATACTAACAAAGTCCTTGATCATTAATGCCATCAGAATCGTGTTACACAAACACAACCAATTCTTCAGATTGCCTAAGTAAGAAGATCACAATCAAATTTAAGAGAAGCTAATAAAACAGAGAAAAGTTAGAAAAAAAATAATTTAAACAATGCTCAACTGCTCAAGCAATTTCCTCGCCACTATATTACTTGATTTATGACTAGGCAAAAAACATGGTCATGCAGTAAGATCGCATGATTTAATTTAAGTTTAACGAGAGGATAACATTATGAAATTATTGTATAATCCGAAATCCTAGAAACTACAGAATCCTTAAAGAATAAGAACTCTCTCTCTCTCTCTCTCTTTCATGGGTGTGGGTGTGGGTGTGGGACGCCGAGGAGGCTAGCTTCCTTGAGTTGGAGTTCATTGAGCCGTTGGTTGCGGTCTGTCACGATCAAGAGAGGCACAACAAGGACGAGGATGGTGGTTCCGATGATCCACACTGCCGTGATTTACTAGTTGATTTTAGATTTTGAATACCAATCATAAGGTGACACTTCAACATGTTGTAGAATTAAGTGTGTAATTAGATATGTTCTAACATTGTTGGATAGCTCAAAGCATTGAATATGTTAAGCCATAAAGCCTTGCTTAATGCACTGGTGCCTTTTTTTTTTTTTTTTATGCTAACATAGTAATATAATCATATAATGCACTAGTGTCAATATTGTTTTTGTCCCGAGTTTCCTTCACCCACTCAATTTTCCAAATCTTTTTTCCCTTTCCCTCGAAGGAACAATTAACACTAACTAAATTAACATCGTTAGAAAAATAGTGTGGATAAATCACACCCTTTGCATCAACCTCAAGTGGATTTAAAACAATGTTAGTGGGCTAAAAAAAAAGACTGTCTAAAGGTCAACCTTCTTTTATAAGAAGATCCTTGTTTATGAGTGGTGCAGCTGAAAGGAGTTCTATTGGCTAAACAACTACCATGAGCATGAAGAATAACAATGATCTTTTTAATTACACTTCCATTACAAATTTGCCCATCCTTATCCTTAGGGTTTTTTTTTTTTTTTTTTTTTTTGAGAAATCTCATCCTTACGTTTGAATCTTGTTGAATTGAGTCTCCTCCATAAATATGCTAATTAAAAATTAAGAAGTTAGTTATAGTATGGCGATATGCTGAGTCAGTGCGAGATGGTGGTTTGTGGTGATAGCTTGGGGTCAAGGTTTGATATATATATGAGATAGGTTGGTGGTTTGTTGCTGTGTGTCATGTGTGTAGAAAATAGTATTTCAATGGGATATATTACAAAATAGATAATAACATGTAGTGTGTTTTGAAAGTGAGCAGTGTTATTTGAGAATCGATTATTTAGCTTTTTGTTGAAAATATTATAAATAAAAATTAAAAGCTAAATAAAACAAGGTAATTGTTTTTTTGTTTTTTTTTTTTTGGCTTAAAGCATTATAAACAAAAAGTTAAAAGAGATATAAAGATATATTATGCAAGAAACAAAAATATTACCGTTTGATGACTTAATTGGCTTGGGACCCGAATAAAACGGCCAGCAAAAAAGAAAAAGAAAAGAAAAGCGCTAAGAGCATGCATCTTCAATACAAGAGCTAAAACCAAAATCATAGGCAAATTAGGAAAATTGTTTTTGCTCATCTTCGACCACTCTTTATCCGAAGGTTACTGTAGATGAGCAGAATAATTTGTTGGCTTGAAAATTTTGTAAAGATGAATTAAAAAACTAATATTTTCTCTTTCTTCTCTCCACTTCTTAGTATCTTTTATCAATATAGTTTATGAAAATGAATAAAAAATATCTAAAAAGGAATGAAGAAATAATATTTAAATGAGATAGAAAAATAATAGAGATTAGAGAGTTTATTGGAAACTATATTTTAAAAAGCGTGTAGACAAAAGGCAAAAATAATTTTTTACTCACCAGCCAGTACTAGAATATAGCTAGCCTGTTGGAGATGCTTTAAACATGAATTGACTTAAATCAAAGAAAAAGAAAAATAGTGATGTGGGCTCCACAAACAATACACAAAATAAGTCAAAATTGACCAGAAAAGTGGAATCCAAACAGGCACTAAAATGTAAAAAGTGACTTGATATTGAAATTATTCCCAACCAGATATGAATACTATTATAATAGCTCTTTTTCGTTAACCTGGGAATCTCATCCCTCATCATGCATTTAACAATTAAATCGTAACCACCCCACTTCGTTAAAAGTATCATGCCAATGCCAATGCCAATGCCAATGCAACCAATTTTAAATACTAAATGCATAAGAAAAAAACCATAATATAGATAAATAAAAGACAATGGACTAACAAATAACTATCCTTGTTTCCTTGAATTTAAATTTTCAAGCATCACATAATTATCCCCCTAAAAAAAAGCATCACATAAGTAAAATAGACTTAAAGTTTTATTTATTTATTATATTAAAACTAAGCAAGCATTGTTTCTTTTTTTAAAAAAAAATTATAATATCACACATGATTTACATAGCTAGTAGGGCATACTAGCATAGTCCCAATGCCCTTAAAGTCATATATATATTAAGCCAAGCTTTTTGTCCCTGGCTCCCTGCCCTTCTTTGCTAGCCTCACCATCCACAGGAGAACCCTACAATCATAAACTGGAGTAGAGAGACCTGGCAGGATCCTCCCTTTTAGTTTGTAATTTTATTGCTAATTCAGTGTCTGATTCTAAGATGATTTTCCTAATCCTATAGCCCAATTTCTATACCATGGTTATCCCACGTCGAATAGCTAGCCCATAATTCTGTTGATTTTTTTTTTAGGAAACCCTATGATTCAATTCCCTTATATGGCGTAAACTTTAAAGTTAAACTTTGATGTAATTTCCTAAAAAAGAAAAGAGAAAAACGTTGATGTAAACCTATATATTGTGATTGGAAACCATGGTGCAAGAAGGAGGAGGATCTATCATCAAGATATATATGTACGTAGTAGACTCATACGACACTCATACTAACAAGTCCTTGATCATTAAGGCCATCAGAATCGAGTTACATGCACAAACACAACCAATTCTTCAGATTGCCTAAATAAGAAGATCACAATCAAAATTAGAGAAGCTAATAATAAAACAAAGAAAAGTTTGAATAAAAAAAAAATTTAAAACACTGCTCAAGCAAATTCCACACCGCTTATTTATTATTACTTGATTTTTGACTATAGGCAAAACACATGGTCATGCAGTAAGATCGCATGATTCTAAGTTTTACGAGAGGCTAACGTTATGAAATTATTGTAAAATCTGAAATCCTAGAAACTAAAGAATGAATCCTTAAAGAATAAGAACTCTCTCTCTCTCTCATGGGTGTGGGTGTGGGACGCCGAGGAGGCTAGCTTCCTGGAGTTCGAGTTCGTTGAGCCGTTGGTCGCGGTCTGTCACGATCAAGAGAGGCACGATGAGGATGAGGATGGTGGTTCCGGCGATCCACGCCGCCTTGCCAGTGCTTTTCATGAGCTTTTGAGTTACGAGTATGGCGTCGGTGGCGACCTCTCTGCCTCTCGACGACACCATGGAGACGATGGTGGACTCTCTCAGCTTCGAGATTATGCTGCTGTCGACGTTGGGTTTGTTCTTCATGGGGACTCGACTCTCTGGCAAGGAGACTCCGCCTTTTCGTGGTTGGGAAGCCATGGAAACTTGAAAAGAGTTGATGGATGAAGAAGGCACGGAATAGGACTCAGCAACTCAAGACTCGGGAGGGTTTTGGGTTTATAAGGGGAAGAGGCAAAGAGCCCTTCTCCGACTCCAACACGCTTTAGTAAAAACTAGATGTGGGGAAGCTAGGGATAAGTTTCTAGGCAACGTGGGACTTTGAAAAATAAGTTTTTTTTTTTTTTTTTTTTTGTTAATATAAACATAGAAATCAAAAAGTACTTGGGGGTTTAGGAGAATGAGTTCAAGCTGCATGGTTAGCAGTATATTGTAATTAAATTTTTATTTTTTTAAAGTCAACTAGAGTTGGGAGCAAACTGAACTAAAAAGGGATGAAAATCTGGGGATCATACCCAAATACTAATCGACACTTGGTCCTAGATCCTCTAACATGTTAGGAATTAATAAATATTTGATTTTGGATTAAATTGGGTGCATACAACTTTATCATAAACCCTTAAAATAGACCAATAGGATTTTGACGCATTTTTTAATTTAAATTGGACTAAGAATGGAGCAATTAAAATTAAGAAACCATAATCACGTATGGTTGGGACTTGATTTATACAAGTACATCTTACTGTTAAAATTTGTTTCTTTGGTATCTTTTAATTCAATGGTCCGATTAATTCTCATAAACTGTCATTTTAATTGTTATGACCTCAAGATTCATTTCAAGCAGGTCAAATGACCGAAATTACAGTCTTGCCCTGGAGACAAGAGATGGTAATGATATGCAATACAATTCAATACAAGAGAGATTAAATGTGAATTGCAAAATAGGGTGTCTACATATGTAAAATCTAAAGCTTAGTAATTATTGTTGTTATGTTCTTATTGAAGCCACATCAGCATAATATTTCAGTCCAATTTGGTCCTTTCTGACATTCGTTCCATTTTAGTCCACTTCGGTGATGCTTTGGAAGGAGATTTTTGTGTAGAAAAAGAAATTATAAACCTTGGGTAAGTAAACTTTTTCTGTTGGAATTTTGAACTTCTGGGAGAGAGAGTGTACAAACAGTTGAAAGTGAAAAAAAAAATTTAAAAACCCATCCAACATTTGCACAAGTTATTTTATGTTGATATACCCATAGAATTAGCAACTATCGTCAACTGAGTTCTCCATAATTACTTTTATATAGTTCAGATCGACTTAATATACCTTCATTTTTTCTTTATTGCAAAAGAATAGATAATTAATTGGACGTACTGAAACTAAAAAAGTTTGCTTTGTGGCTATGGCTTAGCTCACTTGCATCAAGTTACTGACCAGAAAATGATTTAAGATGCAATTGATTTGGCCTAATTATCAAAATCTAATATGTTCTTTAGGTATCTCTACCCTCATAACCTATAGGCTATTTTGTAAAATGTGCTTCAGATTTTGTTGTTTTCCTTGAGTGTTTAATTTTAAGTTGATCGAAAACGTTTTACTGTTTTACCAATTAATATTTTACAACAAAAAAAACCTAAAATTAATGAAAATATTTTACTTCAAAATGCATTAATCTGTCTCAAGGTCCGTTTTCAAAACGCGATAGTCCTTCGTATTTGGAAAAGTTGCTTTTTGATAACGCGAGATGACAATAATTTACCAAACACACATTTTAGATTTTGAGCTTGGAAACACGCGTTTTGGACTCAAGTTTGCGTTTGGGAAACGCGTTTTGCGCTCTTCAGACGTACGTTTGCGTTTCTGCCTTTTTTTTAGCCAAAAAATTTGACTTTTCAACCAATTTTCAGCTACATGTGGGTCCTACGTACTGTTTACGGACCCACAAATTTCACTTTTTAGCAACTTTTTCATTAAAAATGGATTCCACGGTATTATTTATACATTTAATTATTTTGCTACAATATTTTTCAGTTTTCAGCTGTATCCAAACGGACCCTAAAAGCGTAAACAAACACACACTGCCAGCTTTTTGTTTTTTATTTTTTCTTTCCTCTTTTTCATCTTTTTCTTCTGGTATTTGATAAGCTAATAACTTCCTATAAGCACAAACACAAAAGAAATAGAAAGAATACAACGGAGAGCAAAATCACAACCACGCGGGACAGGAAACAAGAAACTCATAGAAACAAAAAACAGAACACAGTGTGTCAAACCTCTTATTTGTAGTTGAAAACAAACTTTCCATAGGAATTAGTGGCACTTTATTTATTAATAAACTTCTTCATATTTGGAAAACTATAGAAACATATCTAATATCTTCTGTAGATAAACTCACTTGGAGCACAAGAACCAATATAACAAAGATCATTATAGAAACTATCAGGCAGACATGAATCAGAAGAATCAGAAGTCAGAAAATAAGAAGAAAGGAATGAAGAACAGAACGACATAGCATAGCCTCTTTTCCCTTTATTCTCTTATATGGTATCAGAGCTCGAGCCTTCATCAATGGTGCCGAATACTTAGGCTACACAGACCGGTTCATCTTCCTCTTCTCAGCGAGAGCTGACTCCAATGGAAGATCCACGAAGCCCATTCTTCTTGCATCATGGTGAAACACCAGGTGCGATTCTGGTTACTCAGCCGCTAACTGAGGATACTACCCTATGTGGTCCAGAGCAATGAGAATGGCTTTGGATGCCAAGAGCAAACTTGGATTCGTTGATGGCACTGTCAATGCTTCCATAGCAGTCACACCATTAGAGAAGCAAGCTTGGTCCAAGTGCAATTCAATGATCTCATCTTGGATCTTGAATTCAGTTTCTCCTCACCTTACTGCTAGTGTGATTTACAGAGACACTGCATTTGAGGTATGGAATACTCTCAAGAAACGATTCTCTCAAGCCAATGGACCAAGGATCTCTCAACTTCAGAAGCAAATCTCAACTATGTTGCAAGGTGCTGCTACGGTAACAGGATTTTTCACTGATCTTCAAGCTGCTTGGGATCAATTGTTGAATTTCAGGCCTTTACCGTGTTGCTCATGTGGCAAATGCACCTGTGGAGTGAATGATAAATTTGCATCTTTTCAATATCAAGATTCTCTCATGCAATTTCTGAATGGCTTGAATGATTCTTACTCTCAAGTCAGAACTCAAATCCTCATGATGAAGCCTAGTCCTTCCATTGATAAGGCATTTTCCGTAGTAATTCAAGAGGAAAGGCAAAGGTGTTTGAATTTTACTGCTATTCCTTCTGTTGAATCAATTGCTCTTGCAGTCAAGAATCAAGGATTCAACCAAGGAAATTCGTTTCAAGGGAACAACAGTAAGAACTTCAAATGAAGCAATGCAAAAGGGAGGCCTGTGTGTAGTCACTGTGGGAGGCTCGGTCACATTATGGAGAAATGCTACGAACTGGTAGGATTTCCTCCTGGCTACAAGCAGAAAGGAAGAGTAGCTATGGCAAATCAAATCCTGGTTGAAGATGATCAAAGCAATTCTGGCAATTCTGGTACTCAACAAGTTAATTCTTTCCCGTTCACTTCAGAGCAGTATCAACAACTGCTTTCAATGCTCAGCTCTCAGGCATCTACATCTGGTGGTGCTAATGATGCTTTACACTCAGCCAATTCTGCTCTTTCAGGTAATGTGTGTAATACTTGGTCAGATATTGTTTCCTTAGATTTGCATCATTCAGTTTTTGCTATTAATCCTGTCAACAAAAATGCTTATGGTAATGATGTATGGATTCTTGATACTGGAGCCACAGACCACATAGTCCATTCCTTATCCTTGTTTACACATATCACTAGCTCAATTTCAACCTTTGTTCAACTACCTAATGGTGAAAAGGTCACTGCTACACATATAGGAACAATTCAAGTTACTTCAACCTTGAAACTTGAAAATGTCCTATGTGTTCCTTCATTCACTTTCAATCTAATTTCTGTGAGTCAATTAACCAAAACTTTATCCTGTTGTCTTGTTTTTCTCTCAAATTTATGCTTTATATAGGACCTTACTTGTTGGAAAACGATTGGAGTGGGTGAATTACATGACAATTTGTATCTGCTGCATACAACATCATCTTGCAAGTTTGTTTCAGTTTCAGAAGCTTCCTCAATTCTTGAGTCTGTCTTTCATTCCTTTGTTAATCCTGTGTCAAATTCTATGTCCATTCCTAGTGTTACTAAGCCATACCTTTGGCATATGAGATTAGGACATGTTTCTGATAATAAGCTGCATGCTTTACACAGCTGTATTCCTGATGTACATGCCTTTCATTGCAATAAAAATTGTGTTCTTTGTCCAATTGCTAAACAGAAAAGATTACCATTCCTTTCTTCTTATTTTCTGACTTCTGATTCTTCTGATTCATGTCTGCCTGATATTCCCCCTCAAGATGAGACTTGCTGCTGTGTATGTTCAACACATTCATCTTGGAAATTAAGAATCTCAACTGTTGACTACTAATAGCTTTAGTAAACAAGTCTGCTAGCTGTGTATGTGTAGGAGTGAAGAACAAACGTATCACCTTGTCTTGTACTTTATCTCTAACCAAATGACAATCTACCTCTATATGTTTTGTCCTCTCATGGAAGACATGGTTCTCTCCAATGTAAATTGCTGCCTGGTTGTCACAGAAAAGCATGCCAGGTTGTGGATGATCAACTTCTAAATCCTTTAATAAGGCCAGTAGCCAAGTCATTTCACACACTGTTAAAGCCATCGCCCTGTACTCAGCTTCAGCTGAGGATCTAAAAACTATAGATTGTTTCTTAGATTTCCATGAGACCAATGAATCTCCTAAGAACACACAAAAACCTGTGGTAGATCTTCCAGTGTCTACACAAGAGGCCCAATCCGCATCTGTGTAAGCTTTTAAATGCAAATCTGATTTTGATGATAAGAGAATGATAAGAGAATGCCTTGACCAGGACACCCTTTAATGTACTACAATACTTTGTAGGCTGCATCAAGATGTGGTTTTCTAGGCTTAGCCATGAATTGACTAAGTTTGTGGACTGTATACGTGATGTTTGGTCCTGTTATAGTTAGATATAGCAGCCTCCCAACTAGTCTTCTATAGACACCAGGATCAAGCAATAAATCCCCTTGAAACTTACTCAATTTCAAGTTTTGTTCCATTGACACTTTGCTGGGTTTACAACCAGTCATGCCAGCATCTTTAAGAACCTCTATAGCATACTTTCTTTGGCATGATGAAATCCCCTTTTCTGATCTAGCCACCTCAAGACCAAGAAAGTATTTCAAAGTACCAAGATCTTTCAACTTAAAATCATGATTCAAAGAGCTTTTGAGATCTTCAATTGCCTGAATATTATTACTTGCAATTAGGATGTCATCAACATATACTAGCAATGCTATAAAAATTTGATCATACTTCTTAGTGAACAAGGAGTAATCGGATTTAGATTGCTTGAATCCATACTTCAAAATGATGGAAGAGAATTTGGAGTACCACTGCCTTGATGCCTGTTTGAGACCATACAAAGACTTGTTGAGCTTGCAAACTAGGTTCACCCCCTTGCTGTGAAAGCCTTGAGGCAATTGCATATAAACCTCTTCATGGAGATCACCATTGAGAAAGGCATTGTTCACATCAAGTTGAACCAAATGCCAGCCTCTCACAGCAGAAATAGCAAGCAAAGTCTTGACAGTGGTGAGCTTAGCAACAGGAGAGAAGGTGTCAGTGAAGTCCAGACCAGCTTGTTGGGTGAAGCCCTTGGCAACAAGCCTAGCTTTGTATCTGTCCAATGAGCCATCAGCATTGTACTTAACCCTATAAACCCATTTACACCCAATAGCCCTTTTCTGAGTAGGTAATGGAGTAATGACCTAGGTCTGATTTGCTTCCAAAGCAGCAATTTCAGATGCCATAGCAGCCTGCCAATTAGGATCCTTGACTGCTTCTTGGTAAGATGTAGGCTCAGGAATGACAGATATGAGAGAACAAAAATGGGCATAATTGGAGGATAGTTTTGAGGAGTTAAGGTAAGTGGATAAGGGGTAGTGTGTACTTGACTTGTTGGCAGAAGAAGTGAGAGGATCACTGACAATTGTGCTGCACTTAAAATCAGTCAAGTAAGCAGGTGTTTTATGTACCTGAGAAGACTTCCTCAAAGGAGCAGATGGAACAATGGTGGAATGAGGGATAGGTGGAATAGAAGGAAGTGGATTATGGGTTGTTAAGTCTGCAGAAATGACAGTAGGTAAATCTACAGAAGCCTGAATAGAGTGAGAAGGATTAAGGGTTGATGAGTCTGCAGAAGTATGACTAGGTAAATTGGCAGAAGCTTCAATAGGGGAAGATGGATTATCTAAGGGAAGGATAGGATTAGGTGGATTATCAGAATGATGAACTTGTGGCAGGGAAGAAGCAGGGTTGGAGAAAGGAAAATCAAACAAAGAAGCAGATGGTTGAGCCACTAATGGGAAAAGGTGAGGTAAAGGTATGCTAGTGTGAGGAGAGAAAGAATGAGAAGATGATACAAAAGGAAAAACTGTTTCAAGAAAGTGAACATCCCTAGATATAAAAATCCTTTTGGTAGTTAAATCAAGCAACTTGTAACCTTTAACACCAAATGGGTAACCAAGGAAAACACAAGAGGAGGATCTCGGGTAAAATTTTGATCTGTTGTGAGATAGAGTAGAGGCAAAACATAGGGAACCAAAGACTCTTAAATGAGCATAGGAAGGAGGTTTACCATAAAGCTTTGCAAAAGGAGTTTGTTGTTTCAGAATTTTGGAAGGTAGCCTATTTATGATATGGACAGCTGTTAAGACACACTCACCCCAATAAGAGATAGGAACATTAGATTGAAACTTTAATGCCCTTGCAATGCCCAAAATGTGTTGGTGTTTCCTCTCCACAACTGAATTTTGTTGTGGAGTGGCAACACATGAATGTTGGTGGATAATGCCATGGTTGGCATAAAAATCTTTTAAGAAAAATTCATGAGCATTGTCGGTCCTAATGACCTTGATATTTACATGAAATTGTGTTTTAATCATGTTATAGAATGAAATCAGTAAATGTCTAGTGTCAGATTTTGATTTCATGAGATAAACCCAAGTGGATTTTGTTGCATCATCTACAATGGTAAGAAAATATCTATAACCATCATGAGTAAATTTTGCAAAAGGTCCCCAAACATCACAATGAATTAAATCAAAAGCATTCTCTGAAACATGATTAAAAGAAGGGAATGGTAATCTTAACAAACTTAACTACAAAGTACAAACAAAAGATATATGATGGCATATTGCAAAAGAGAGCTAATACTAAGACATAGTTACTATCCTACTAAAAGGACATGGGCAAGGTGGAACAAGCACTTCAACAACACCCTCAAGCATTGCATTGTGTTACCCTCCTCATGCATAAAGATGTTGTAGTTTACCACTTCACTTCACGTTACACCCAGCATCAAACAAAAATTTTAAAATAAAATAAAACTTACCCCCACAAAAATTCAAAGCAACCAGCCACTTCGACTACAACCACCACCACCTCATCCTCCATACCCACCACCACCACCACCACAACCACGTCCACCTCCACCACCACAAAACCACAACCACAACCACAACAACAACCACCGTCATCTTGCACTCCTCTTGCAGCCCCTTTGATAGATATATTCCACTCCTCTTGCAGCCCCTTTGATGCCTTTCTCAGTGATATCTTTTCAGAATTCGAAACCTCTTGGTCCTTTTGATATCTAGAAACAGTGACTTCACTATTAGATACAGCAGATGGAGCAAACATAAATTTTAAATAAATTTCACATGAACCTTCTTCAATGTCCTTCGATCTTAGCCCCTCCAACCTTTGTAAATGATACTTCTTGATTATTTTGTGCTTGCCTCTCCATTTCTACAAATCATTCCCTGTATGTGGGTCGGGTTTTGATGAAAGTGGTGACTTGACGGATGCCTTAAAAAATTATTTAAGTCTACAAATGGACAAGTTCACTATTAGGTCCAGTAGTGGACGAGTTCATCCCATAGGGATGCCTTGAAATTATCAAGTCCACAAATGGACGAGTTCATTATTAAGTCCACAAGTGGACGAGGTCATCCCATGGGGATGCATTAAAATTATTTAAGTCCACAAATGGACAAGTTCACTATCAGATCCACAAGTGGACGAGTTCATCCCTTGGGGATGCCTTGAAATCATCAAGTCCACAAGTGGACGAGTTTGTTATTAAGTCCACAAGTGGACAAGTTCATCCCATGGGGATACCTTAAAATTATTTAAATCCACAAATGGACAAGTTCACTATTAGGTCCACAAGTGGACGAGTTCATCCCATTGAGACTCCTTGAAATTATCAAGTCCACAAGTGGACGAGTTCGTTATTAAGTCCACAAGTAGACGTATTCATTATTAGGTCCACGAGTGGACAAGTTCATCTCATGGGGATGCCATGAAATTATTTAAGTCTACAAGTGGACGAGTTCATTATTAAGTCCAAGTAGACGAGCTCATTATTAGGTCCACAAGTGGAAAAATTCATTGTTGAGTCTATAGGTGGACGAGTACACCAAAGTAGACGACGGGTTCATCCTAGTTATTTACCAAGTCCGTTAGGGGACAAGTGCATCCTAACATATATGCACAAAGATAAACTGACATATGCATAAGGATCAAAAGATAGCAAAAGCATAAAGTGGCCGATGAAAAATGTTAAATAGACACCATAAATAAAAGAAAGTGTTTACAACGTGGCCCAAAAACAAGAAAGGCACTTAACATCATCTGAAAATAAGATAAAATACATTAGTTAAACAAACAAAAACTAGGCTAAAAGGTTCTGGATGTGTTGAGAATGAGGGTTCTCGTCAGCTTTGGCAGGAGGATTTTGGGCGTCCTGGGTAGATGGGTCAAAAGGAGGATTATCAGTAGATGGGGCCAAGGGAGCGACGGGCCCTTCAACAGCAGGCTGAGCAAGAACCACGCTGTCATCTTTCGGATCCCGCTCTAACTTAGTGGAGTCGTCGATCTCCTCATTGACGGTGTCGCCGCGTGTAGGGGTCGTTGGCAATGGGTCGTCCATGGTGACTTTGGATAGATCCAGGTTTGGGTAAACGGACCCAACCGGCTTTAGGCAGTCCTCAAATCTGTCGCCATAATAGACGGCATAGGCATCAATAAAAGGCTGGGAAGCCTTGAACTCTGTTATGGCGTCAGCCCTGGCCGTCTCTACCTACTCACAAAGGGCCGTCAGTTCCTTCTCCAAGTTCTCCTTGGCCTTTTACGCCTTTTCTTAGAGACGGGCTTCCTCCTTTAGCTTCTTAGTTAAGGCCATCACCTCCTTGTCGAGAGTATGGAGGGCCCCCTTGTATTGCTCTTGCTCGTTGGTTAAGGTCTCATTACTCTTACGAAGCTTGTTGATCACCCCTTCCTGAGCGACGCTCATATCTTGAAGCGCCTTCATACGCACCAGCACCTAAAAACAAGAAAACCATTAGCTAGTGAATGAACAACAGTAAAAGAAAGTTTGAAAAAAAGACGTACCCTAGAAAGGTTAAAAAGACCCGACACCCCCAACTCTTCTGTCATCTGCTCAGCACAAGGATCCAAGTCCATGTCCTTGATGATTGACTCAACCATCTCAACGACATGTTCCTTATGCGTGAGGAGACGACGGATGGCTCCTTGAGTGACGGGACTAGTCGCCGTCATTAAACTCTTGCCAGCTCCATAGTTAGGTTTGGGAGGCGACGACTTCTTTGGTTTGTCACCTACAGGGAGGGTTGGTCCTTTCTTAAGTGGATGGTCGTCCTTCCCCTCGCTCTTTCGCTTGGACGACCCTTTGGTGATGCCCTTGGGAGCTGATGAGGAGGCCCCCTCTTTCTTCTTTTGCTTGCACGCCACGGCTGACGCCCTTACTAAAACCCTTTGCTTAGCTGCCTCTATTTTTGCAAAGGGTAAAAGATGAATGTTATGCAAACAGGCGTAAGTATGTAGCAGACAGAAGGAAAGAACTAAGATGTAAGAACTTACGCCGATGAGAATAAGTGTTGAATCTACGAGCTATAGGTGTCAACTCAGGACCACCGCAGTAGGCATGCAACATGTCAAGAGTGATTAGGTCCCTGCACTTCTGCTCGTCGAAGGGGATCTCAAGCACCTGATAGATGAAAGCCTCCTACTCGTCGGTTATGTGCGGACGAACGCTAGCTAAGGAAGAAAAAAGCAGACGACGTTAGACACTTGAACAAATAAATAAAGAAAAAATGAAAAAGCATATGGTACTAGACCTAAATCCTTGACAATACCCCAAGTATTGTCAAAACCATGAAACATCGTCACCCACTCTTCACGACGGCATACCCAGTCCTTCCCTTGAACAAAAAAGTATCTACCCTTCCAATTTCTATTGGAGTCAGGCATGTCAGACACAAGCCTAAGTGTCTTCTTCCTCGCTGCAAAATGGTATATCCCCTGAGACTAGGAGATATGTTGGGGTTTGTAGCACCAGAAGAACTCGTCTAGTGTAAGTTGACAGTTCCCCCCATCGAGACGACCCTAAAGGATCTCAGCCCCTATGAATATCCTCCAAGCATTTAGGGAAATTTGGCTGATGGGCAGACCAAGGAAAATGGCCAACTGACGGTGTAGCGTCATCAGAGGCAATCTCAATCCTACCGCGAACATGGCATCATACATGTTGACGTCTGCAGTCTTCCCAGAGTTGCACTTTTCATACTTCCCAGGTAGACGGATTGGAATGTTATTAGAGATTTGATAACAATCCCTCAAGTTATTAAAAATTTTGGTCGTCATCGTCAGCTTAAAATCATTGACGGTCCATATTGCGGGAAGGATGAAAAGACGGTTATGAGCATCCCCTGGGCTTCCTGAACTTTCCCCCATAGAAGCTCCCTTGTCACTCTCACCCTCATCTTCGTCATCTTTTCTCTTGAACTCCCTTTCATTCTCTCCTTCACCCCCGTTATACTCATCCTCATCTCCCTCTCTTTCCTCTACTTCCTCTCCATCATAATCTCCTTCCTCGTCAATAGAATAATGGGCAGACGGTTCCCTCTCTAACAACTAGGAGAAGCCCTCCTCGAGCCTATGACTTGACGGGAAGACTTCGTCATAACTCGCTCCCTCACGGACTAACAACAAGTGATAACTCGTCGCTTCACTATCTCCTGACATCTATTCACCTACAAGTGACGGAGGTATTCTAAGAACCTAGTTGATGGGTCTCTCTAAAGAAGTAATGACCAACTAGAAAAATGGAAATAAAAAAGGAATGAAAAAGAGAAGAGGACTTACAAGGTTAATAGACGAGTCTGTAGAGATGATGGGATTAGCAAGTAGACTACAACAAAAATGACGAAATGATAGCTCTCTCTCAAGATTTGCAAAGATGAAATAAGGAAAAATGAAAAAAGATGGTGAACTATTTATAGAGCAAAGAGGCACAAGAAACGAAGCGACGCTTGTGATTGGAAACGAGGCCAACCAGCGAGTGCCACGTGTCGCTTGACATTTAAGCTTAAGGATGCCTACACCATTTAACGACACATTTGCCAATAAAACACCTAATTAATGGTCGTAAATATTCTAATACTTCGTGGCCCGTCAGCTAAAGCTGACAGTACCACGAAGTAGGGGGCAGCTAATAGGGATATTTTAGTTATAAATTTAATACCCCCAAGACATCGTGCAAGAAGGTCTTCGGCACCCACATACCTGTCAGCTTCACGGAAACCAACGGAGGAGTCAAGCCGATGACACCATACAGGACAGCCCCACAAAGGATACTTGGCAGGCATCTCCATAGGTCTACGGGAATGCTAGGACGGAATAGATGGTTGACGGGGTTAAAGAGGCCGACGGGTCCATCCTTGCTTAACTTGACCCCCATGGACATCTATGTAAGGAAATTTCTTGTATCCCATAGTTAACTATAATCAAAGGAATCCCTACAAGGAAAGGATCTTCCCTACAAGGAAAGAGAAAACTTAACCTTTAGAGGGTATTTGGCCGGTACCACACCGGTACTCTCTGCAACGTCTTATTTGTTTTTATTTAGTAGGTTTTGTCTAGAGCACGTGAGGACCGTGCGACTCATTGACGATTTTTGGCATCATCTAAAGTAAAAAAAAAAAAAAAAAAAAAAAAAAAAAATGAAAAAATGAAAAAAAAAGTAGCGAGGTCATTATTTTTGGGTCGAAGAGCTTTATTTTTAATAATTAAATATAATGTATGTGATGATGGTCATGACTCGTTAGCCTTATAGTTTAATTGGTGGGAACTTGTTGATATTTCCAATGGAAACATTACTTATTTATATTCTCTCTCCTTCATTGTAACTATTGAGTTAAAAAAAAAAAGTTCTTAAAAAAGAAAAAGAAAAAGAAAAAGAGGCAACTAAAAGTATTTGGCTGTTCATAAAATAAAATAAAATAAAAAACAAAAAATGCTTTGTTTAAAATATTTTTACAGAAAGTTTGAAGTGGCAAGCAAAAAAAATTTTTGATGGTGGATTCAAATTAGAACAAATAATACTTCTAAAAAAAATGATAAGTTTTTTTTTTTTTTGGGGTTAAATTCAACCGCGGGGAAAACATTACAGTCAGATTTACTGCATAAGTTTCATGAAAATTAATCTAAACAAAGAGGTTTAAAATCCTTTACTAGTCTCTTAAATCAAACCATCTTTTATCATATCATTCATCAACGGTAGAGATCCAACATCCAAAGGGCCCTTCACTGACAAGTTTCAGCTTGAGAATCCTGTCTTCTTGGTTTTCAAGTCAAGAAATGGAAAATGCCAAATTATGGCACTTTTCAGTCCCACGCGGTCGTTGCTTCTGTTCAACTCTTTAACTCTGTTCCTCAACTATACATACATACATACATACATACATATATATATATATATATATACATGCATCTAATTCGTTCTTCATTGTATTTTGTTTCAGCTTTCAAGAAGAAACCACACAAGTGAGCTCCATCTTATACCTATCTTTGCTTCTTCCATTATTAGCGTTTGTTCTATACTTATATCTTTCTTCTTCTTTCTTATAATAATATGTTTTTTTAATTACTAGTTGATTTTAGAATTTGAATACAAATTAATCTTTCCATTACCTTTCGTTGCTTTTTGATTTTGAAGTGTAATAAAACCCAAAAGTGAATATTTGCATGTGGGTTTCTGTTCTTTGCATTTTCTGGATTTATTTTTTGGGGTGATTTCTAACCTTCTTTAAATTTGCTTTTGGGTTTTGAAGTGTATCCAACTGTGAAGGTGAGGGTAAATGAACAAGATGATCAGTTTCCTCCCAGAAATCACGATAATGGATCAATGCTGTTTTTAAGTCTTATGGATTCCCTGTCCATACAAGGTATATATTATATATTTGATAGTTCTAATACTGAAGATGGGGTTTAATCTCCTTTTATAAAGAAGAGCTAGTAATGCCAGAATTACAAGACTTTTAATATTATGTATAAATACTTATTATTTATATTAATACTGTAACTATTGATACGAATATCATGGATTCATTTTTTATTGGACATACAATTGAGCTTTTTGTCTGCCTATCTATTTCCAGAGAATTTATATTTATTGTGTGAAGGGAAATCTAGAGATTCTAGACATATTCATTTTGAATTGGATTACAGGATATACCTATAATTTATATGAATAAAATATTTATTAGAAGGATGTGCAATATATATATATATATATATATATCTTTGATTGGCCAAGCTTTTCCACTAATCCAAAAAGGAAAAAGAAGTAATAATTTTTGTTTGGTTTAAAAGGTTTGATGATACAAATTGTTCTTGAAAAAGCACTTTATAATATTGAAATTGATAATTTCATTTTTAATGTAATATGATAAATTATTATCAATTAATTGTCTCAAAAATTTAAGCGAATAGGAAATGGTAAATTTTATAACTTAATTATTATTCTTAATTGGTTTAGCACCTTCTAATGTTTTTAAATGAGATATTCACGTTTTAAATCCCTCATCCCTCAACTATATATTGAATTAAAAAATAAAACACACTCACAATAGAATGCTTATAAGAATATAATATTGTCATAGCTACCAGCAATGAAGCTTAAATTGGTCACATAGTAATTTAATCCTCGATCAATTATATTTTCGCAGCAAAGGAGAATCGGATTGATTCCCCTTCATCTATTGCTGGAGTCACAAAGGCTCGTGTCCCAAACTTCTCAGCACAATTGATTTCTACGTCCAAAGGTAAAGTTTTCATTCTGTAATTTTTTTTACAATTGATTGTTGTTTTCAGTTTCTTTTCTAGATAACTTAATAAAAAGAGAGGAGTAGGTAATGTGTGTTTCATGCACATATATATATATATATATATATATATAGAGAGAGAGAGAGAGAGAGGTATGGGTAAAGTTTAGTTACAAAATTGGTTTTAACCTAAGTTTACAACATTACTCAATATCTTTTTATTGGGTGTGCATTTTAACAAATTCACCGTTAGATTACATCTTCTTCTTATATCCTCTATACTTATAAAATTTCTAGAAAATTAAAGATCAATAGTTATGTCACTAATAAATTGTTTAAATTGCAAATTTTTGTAGTTTAAAATTACGCATAAAATATAAGCTTATAGATCATGTAGTAAATAATATCTAACTTATACAAATTTAAATTTGACATGTGAATTAAGAGCGTAAAGAACACGCAATTCAACAATTAGATTTTCAAAATATGGAGTAATGATTATTTTTTGAATAAGGTTATAGTTTTAGGCTACAACAAATTTTGTAGCTAAACTTTATCCTACATATATTACCCTATTTAATTTGTCAGATAAATAACTTACTTCTCAGGAACGGTGAAGAAAAACAACAAACAAGCTGATAAGAGTGGTGAACAGAATAGAGCTAATTCAGCTCCACGCCCACGAGCTATCCTATCCAGTCCTGGTAATCAGATTTGTTTTATTGCGTTTGCATGAGTATGCGTTGTGCATGGATTCCAAAATTTTGGTGTCATGTTTTGAATGATCAAAATAGTCTTGTAAGAGATTGTCTATCCAATAGAAAAATATATACAACTAAGGCTAAAATAGTAATTCAGCAAAAAAGGGGCTAAAGTAATAAAACATTAACCTCATAAAATCATAAAATGTATAAAATTCAAACTAACCCAAACCTTTCCCATTTTCTTTGCTAGTTAAAATTTGTTTCCTATATCTTATTTCCTCCCTTTTATCTGATTGCTTTTAATGTTAACTTCATCATCATGTTTTTAACAAAGTTAATAATGTATAATGCAAAATTGAGTTTTCTACCCCCAAAAAAATGCAAAATTTACTTTTTTTTTTTTTTTTTTTGGGTAGCTTTTGAACTTGCATATAAATGTCTAAATTCTAATATAAGAAGGGTAATGCTACATATATAACATTTTCATAAAGTTTCTTGAACAGCTGATATAGCAACATCAGTTTCATCTTGGTCCATGACTTTATCATGCACAAATCACAATAGATCATATCACTTTCATTTATAGATTTTTTCATGCCAAATTTGATAGTATTCTTTTTTTTCCCCCTTTTTTAAGATAACGATGGGATGATTGGAAGTCAGAACAAATTAATGGAAGAAAAATCTTCGGATTATAGTATAACAAAGAAGATGCAAGCCCAAACTAAGGTTGTGCATAATCAGGTAAAGGCAGCAAGGCCTCTAAACACCAAAAAAGTCTCCCATGGGGTATCGGATGACAAGAGTGGCCCTAAGCAAAGAAAACTTCATGAACCTGTAATCCAAAAACAGAAGCCCCGTTTTAGAGAAGGAAAATCAAGCCTCAATGCAAAGTAAATTTCTACCAAATGCTGCATTATGCTTGTACTTTTGCTTTTAGTATTATGCATTTTAAAGTTCATGTTTTGAATAGGCCAAATGGCTTGTTCCCTTCATGATGTTGGGTCTTCAACTTTTCATGTGTAATGTATAAGTACCCTATAAGGCTTTTGAGAACATAAGTATTGAGAAACTTCATTTTGAATTGTACTCGCACCTTGAATCCTATTTTTCTCCAATTTTTCTCGATTGCTTATAATTTAATTTCCAAGATACATATATAGTCATACATAACAGGACAATATACCTTAAAAAAAGGGCCAAATCTCTCTCTCTCTCTCAAACTCGAAGTACTCAGTACTCACCATGCATATTGTTGTAATCATAAATTATCTATCATTTTATATATATATATATATATATATATATAATGAATTGTCTGTCTTTAACTTTAATAATTGTTAATTCCTCTGAGCAAGGATGGTACCACAAATTGGGAATCTCCAAATTTATACATTTAGAGTTCTGGCAAAATATAAAAGTGGCATCTAGAGTTTTCCTAATTTTGAAATAGCCCCAAATTCTTATATATTTAGAAGTCATTCCTAACATGATGCTAAAATCTTAATCAGTACTTTAAAGACCTTACCATTATAAAATAAAATAAAATAAAAAACTAGAACATGAAATTGTTCAAGGTTTTGAGGTTAGACCGGAAATTTATTGGAGATCAAACCATAATGATATAATGATTAATTAAAATAAAAATAATTGAATCAAGGCAAATAGAAAATAGTAATATATAATAAATTAAAAAAATTTATAATAAAAAAAATTAGTAAAAAGCAAGGACTTTACCATCCCTTTTTAAGGCTAAAAGGGGGTGGAGCAAATCTCAAACAAGCCAGTACTCATAACATAACAAGAACAATCTGCCACCAACCACTTTTACTGGTGACAAGATCGATCTTTTGAATACTATTTCAGAGGTTTTTTGATATTGGTCATTGGAATGGAATATTTCAATTCCAATGTGTTTGTATATTTATAAATACATATAATATTATACCTTGAGAGTTATACTGATTAGATTGGATAGGTATGTTGTATGTGCATGTGCCTGAGTTATACTGATTAGATTGGATAGGTATGCTGTATGTGCATGTGCCAAATCTCATATTAGGTGTTTATTAGGTCAAACTATACTATATATTTGATTATAAGGAATCCTAATGGTAACTTGATTAGTTCTTTTGTGGTATAACGTAAATGTGATTAGTGTTTATTGAGGTTGTGACAAATGGTATCATGGGCTCATAGCCAACATGGTATGCCATGTGGCTCAAGGGCACTATTGCATAACGTAAGCCCTGACAAAATAGTCGGAAACTTAAATGAAGGGGATTGTGATGCCCTAAATTATGTGGATTGGATTGGATAACTTTGTTGTGCGAGTGTGTGTTTAATCTCACATCATATTGTTTACTGGGTTGAATTAGATTATATAATTAATTATGGGAGCCCTAATTGTAACATGACTAATCCTTTTGAGGTATAGGTGCAAATGTGACAAGCACTTTCTTAGGTTGTGACAAATACTCTTCATAAAATAAATATAAGAACTAGGTAATTCATGTCACCTCATTAACCAATATAAAAGGTTTATAAAATGAAAAAAAAAAATCATAAACAATAATTTAATTATTTCATATGCCCATCTCATAATTATTCTCAAGTAAAAATAATTTTTTTTATAGAAATAATCCAATAAATTTTGGAATGTACATTATTAGCTTTGATTTTAGGGAGGAAAGAAAAACCAATACGTACTAGATTGATTAGGGCATGTTTGGTAAGAGATTTCTAATAACAGTATTGTGGAAATATGTGTGGATAAAAAAGTGTTGTAAAAATACGTGTTGTGGTGTTTAAACAACAATACCAAACAGGTCTCACCATAGTTTAAACATTTTTTAAGCCATTTTTTTGTTTATATTTTTCGGTTTTATGGGTTTTAAATCCAAATTGGTGGTCAAATCATGGTTGACCTAGTAGACCAGTCAATCTAGTCTGACTTTTATATCATAATCTTAAATGCCATTGTTTTTGAAAAAAAAAATTGGGAAATAAAATATGTTTTTTTTTTTTTTTTTTTTAATTTGAAAAAACTTTAGAATATATATTATCCATAATATAAGTTGAACCCAACATGCAAAATAAAATATAATGCATGTCTCTTTAATGCTTCTAATTAACTATTATTGTATTTTTCTATTAGGGGGCCCAGGCCCGGGTAAGCAATACCAACCACTTAACTTAGGCCCAAGATCGGCCTAAGTAGCTAACGCTGGATCAGAAGATTGAGCTAGGCCCAAACCCTGTAGGAATAGGCCCAGCCCAACGATAAGTATGTCAAGACCTAGAAAGTATCGTTCAAGGAATACCACAGCGTTTGGGCCAAGCTAGGCCCATTACTGACTGATAAGACAATGGGAAATACACAACGAAATGGTTAAATTTAGGTCAGTTCTCGAGTATTATTAGTGCCTTTGGGGAGTTCGCTGTTGAACACCATTTGGCATTTGGAGCAAGTTTCGAGATAATCTTCAAAAGATATGATTGTTTCTAGGGATTTTGGGTAAAAGTGGGATTGCATGGGAAATAGGGAAAAAGTAATGATTTGAACCCTAATAAGGAGGGACTATATAAGGGGCTGAGGGCAGACAAATGGGGGGTTGGAAAATCTTGGGAAAAATGTGAGAGAAAATTGAGGGAGTGAAAGGGAGAAAGTTGAGAGAAAGAAAGAGGAAAAATTAGAGGGTAAGGGGGTGTTGGACTTAAAATCAAAGAGATAACAGAAATTGGATTGTCAAGGCTACGTTTGAAGCAACTACCCGTAGGATTGTGAAGAAACCCACAAATAAATAAATTGGGAGTCCAATCCTTTGTCTAGTACAGCAACTCGCACAAGTTTGGGGGCCACACTCTCTATACATCAATAATTGAGTTTACCAATGTTCGAAAACATTGTATGACATGATGGTTTGTATACTTCTAATGAAAAAAAGAAGAAGAGAAAAATACCATGATAGTTATGTTTTTTTTTTTTTACTTTTTTTATTTTTTTTTTTTTAGTGTTTGGTACTCACTATAGTCAAAATTTTGTATTCTCAAGTGTTGTAATCTTTATCATTTTTTTAAAATTTTTATTTTATAATAAATATAAATAAAAGTCTAGTGTTTGGTACTCATGAAATGAATGTTCGTTGCTTGTTGTTTAAAACGGTAAGAGTAGGATAAATTAAAAAGTCCAAAAGTCCATCACCCTCGATACTTTTCCTTGGAAGCAAGTCTAGGTTTGTCAAATTTACTAGAATAAAATATGCAATCATAGTGTTAATGCTAGACTTCACCAAAATTCACCCAAACTCAGAAAGCGACGTAAGTAAAAAGAGTAATATTATAGAAATAACAATTTCACAACAATACAACAAATTATTACTATAAATCATGCATTATAGCTTATGCAACTATGGCTAAGTATGCTTTTGTGTTAGAATATCTTTTCCTCTTCCTTTTGTGTTTGTGTTTTTGTTTCTAAAAAAAAAAAAAAAAAAAAAAAAAAAAAAAACTCAACCGATAAAATTATTTGTCATGAAATCAAATGTATTAGTTTGAATCTTGTATGCTTTAAAAAGAAACTTTTGGTTCATCATGTAGGGAACATCATAAATTTCAAATCCTATTGAATTTTATAAAGAAAAATTTGTATTTTATACTGTCAAAGTTTGACTTATTAATATCTTTTTATTAGATGCGAATTTTGAAAAATTTACAATTGGATTGTATTTTTTTCTTATATCTTCTATGTTTGCAAAATTTTTAGAAAACCAAAGATTAATAACTATGTAATCAATTAAATATTTAAATTTAATTTTTTGTAATTTACAATTATACATAAAAAAATAATTTTATAAATTAAATAATAAATAACATCTAATTGATATAAAATTTGAAATACGTGTTGAGGACATAAAAAACCTGTGATCTAAAAGTTAAAATTTTAAAATATATTACAACGCTAATTTTTTTTTTAAGTAGGAGCTATAATTATTAGCTACGACAAGTTTATAACCAAAATTTATCATTTTATACAATGGATTGTATTGAGTCATGTCACGTCATTAGCCACGAATGGAGTCGCACACAATGCCACGAGTCAAGTGAACAGTGAAATGACGGCCCAGATCAAACAATCACCCATATCCGACGGCCCAGATCCAACAACCAAACCCAACACCCCCACAGATATAAAAAAATCTTCCATCCACATCCACCACTACTGCAAATACACACACTTTTTACAAAAACCTCCCAAACCCAAATCCCACCCACAAACTCTCCGAAATACGACGCCGTTTTCTGTTTCCTCAGGTATGTACTCTCGTTTCAGTTTCTCGCATTTTCGAAACCCTAGGTTCATGGTTTTTTCGTTATCTCTGTGAAAGGTGAAAACCTAGTTCTCTGATTCTGTGTATGGATCTGAACCTCTTGTTCTTATTGGTTTTTTCTTGTTGGTGCTAGTGTTGTGTTGCTTTGGTTTTTGTTTGGTACAATTTGTTGTGGGGTTTTTAGTTCACAGTATTCACGCTTTGAGTAATTTGTCAGTTGTAAATTGAGATTGTAATCATTGCTTTGGCTTTGTTATTAGACTGATTCTAAACTTGAAGAGTTTTAGTAGTTTCTGTGCGTGAAATGCTGAAGAACAAGCAAGCACATGATTTTTTCGATGGTTGGGTTATTTATTTGGGCAAGACTTTCGTTAGGTTAGGTTTTTGCTCTAGTTTAAAGTAGATTAGAAAATAGATTTCACTGTTAAATGGGTCTTGTTTAGTACACTATATTTGCAAAAAAATTGAATTCTAGGAAGCAAGGACATGGATATGGACACGGGTGTTGTGTCGTACGACATGAAAATTTTTTGAAAAATTATAACATGACACGGGGTTACAACACGATTATATGATTATGACACGGGTATAGATTGAATTAGAATAAATTGTAACTATAATTTAAAATTTCCAAGAACTTAAAAGTAGACTGTGTGAAGCCAATGAGCTCTTGCTCAAGTGGCACCTACTCTCCTTATAAGTGCGAGGTCATGGGTTCAAAACCCATTGGGTATGTGTGTATTTTACAACAATAACAACAAAGCCTTAGTTCAAAATTTTTTGGGGTCAGCTATTATGGATTCTCAACAAATTAGTTAGGGTCAGCCACATGTGTGTGTATTTTATTAATTAAAAAGAAAAAAGACTTTATGTACTGTCTGAAGCGATAACACCATCCCTACCACTGCTCCTATACCTCTGCCTGGTTGTTTCTGCTGCCACAAACGCTGCTTTGCCTCTCTTAATGTGAACAAATGCCACTAGAATTAGTCAATTTCACTATGAGTGACTCTCACCACACCCACGGAAACCAGTGGATTACTAGTTTTATGTTTTAAATGTGTTACCACTGCCACCTCCTTTGGTCCCTTTGAAGCTACCATACCATTGTTAGATTTAATGGGTCATTGTCCTCATATATGCATTATATGTCGACAGAGTTGTCCTAGTGTAAAGAAAATTATATTACATCAATACTGTCAAGCTAAGTTGCTTGGCCTCCCACTTTACAATAATATTTGAGCTTTTAATCAGACAGTGAAAAATGGCGATGATAAACATGCCCATGATACATTTTCTACCAACATCCATTGCTTTCGTTCACTGTTTAATACTTGGATGCCTTAATTTGTAATTAAGAATAACATTGGTCAAGAATATTAGTGGGTGATAGTTTGGGCAGTTTAATACTTTTCATTCACCACCCTATAGAATGACGTGTTCAATTGTTGTTCACTTAAGTCACTTGTTTTATAATAGTCTATTGTACCTGCATGCTCTTCAAAATGCGCAAAACATTTCTTGGGCTCTGCTTGTTTTTTGAACAAGCCTAAAATTCTAGCTCAAGCTTGGTTCTCTTGGCTTAGCAAACGGGGTTGAAAAAGTGACTTCAGAACTCTACCTTGAGCTACTTTGTTTGGTTTGCCACTTTACATATTACATAAACCAAACATGTTTGCCCATCACCTGCCTGCCTCCCCCAACATCCTTCTCATATTTTGCTAAATCAATCTTTTTGAATTTGTTTAGTGATTGGTAAATATTTTTTGGATTGTCACAGAAATTATTTTGTTTGTAAAGAATTGAAGCAAAAAATGCATTACGGGTGCATTTGAATACATATTGCTCTTATGTCATGCATAATTTTCCTGATTTTTTCAAAATTTTATAGTTGTATTGTTTCTTTTTTTTGAAGTCTTGAAGCTTGCACCACCGACTAATAATCTGTTAATCGAGTATGGGAGACAGTGAAACAGTACTATCTGAAATATCTGCAGAGATGGGTTATACATCTGGGAGCCACACTTCCACGGGCTATGTTGAGGCCAGCTCAAATGTTGCTCCTGACACTGGTGCTTCCCCCTCTGAGGCTACTGGAGGTTTTGCTGCTTCTGCTGCTCCAGCTGATGCAAATTCTACCGTTCCAGGCGGATCTGATTCAGGAGATGGGAATATAAATAGTACGGAACCTAATCTGGTCATGCAAGAAGCTCAAATTGATACAACATTTGAGACTAAACCAGATGTTGGAGTTGCTAATACTAGTGAGAAAGCTACTGGTCTGGAAAATGCAGCAACAGAGCTTTCACAATCAGCTGGTAATAATTCTTCTGTGAATGGAAGTGTTGTTGAAACTGGATATCTGGCAGTGGAGAATGGAATTGCTTCAGAGAATGTGGGGAGAGTTGCTGATGAGCAACAGTTTGATGGTTTTGGTATGTTTTTTTTCTCTGCAATTTTTGTTATATTAATATGATATGGGCAAGGAGGTTGTGATTTTTTTATTTGGGTGTTTTAAGATTGTATATTGCATAGTGTTATCTTCATGTTAACTCATGAGCACATAATACTCGGTACATAATTTGAGAATCAGTAAATGGTTGTTGATTTGCTAGAGGAAACTGATTCCTGCAAATTCATAGAAACTATTTATAAAATCTTATTTAATTGAAATAGCATTTTCTTTTTCAATGGACACAGGCACTTTATTTAATTTAATTTTTTTCTTGTTAGTTCTAAATTAGCTAATGCAGGCTGGTCTACATAGAATTGAAACCTTTATTCAGTAACTGCCTAAGATATTTATACATTCGTACATACTCGCACATTCATAATTGGGAACAGCTCAAGTTAGTTTAGTTTTTTGTTTAAAAAAAGAAATTAAAAACAATAAACCCTAATTTTATTTTAAAAAGAATTTGGGGTAAGGCTTACCATCATTATCCTCTCAATGATCTTTTTCATCTTTAATTGCATACCAATCTGGATTACGTGAAAGTGGAAAGTATCCTCTTACTTTGATAGGGTTTTTTTCAGCCTGTTTTTGTGCATGTGCCTATGTGAAGCATTTTGATTGTTTTACTCTTTTTTCCTAGCTTTTTATTCATATTTAATACTATTAGTCAGTAATATATATATATATATATATATATATAAATTCAAGTGTTGGTTGTAGAGGACCATAGGTTTAAATTCAGTATAATCCAAGTGTTGGTTGTATAGCATCATAGGTGTTGATTTGCATTTGTATATGGCATTCTTAATTTGGTATCTATATATATATTTCATACTTGAAAAGCTGGTACATGATATTCTTAATTGTTAATTCATTGTTCATGGATACTTAAGAAGCAAAAATAGAGAGATATTATAGATTCTTTTTTGGACAAGTTTGGCCCTAATGGGAGGAGGAATGAGAGATTCAAACTAGTCACCTCCTCTTCATGAGCAGTCTCTATCCGATTGTGCTATCCTTTGGGGTTAGATATATTAGGGGAAGTATTTTAAGTGCTTGAATTGTAAGAAACATGAAAATTTTTTTGCAGATAATATAGTGTGTGCTTGGGACTATCTTATCAGCTAGCTTTTTGCTTTTTAGCTTATATGTACAGTTTTTTAAAACCTCACTTAAAAAAAAAAAAAAAAACCTTTTTGATAGTAAAAATATACTTTAGCACACTTTTAGCAATTTTTTGTTTCAGCAAAAAGCTAAATAAGTTGTTCCCAAATGGACACTTGTTTTCGGATGAGCTTATTTTCATTGGCTAAATTTGTTTGAAAAATAACCTATGTAAAAGTATTGTTGTACCTAGAAAAAGTGAGACTTAAAAAATTGTACTTAAGTTGGTGATGAAAATAAGCTAGCATTTTAAGCTAAAACAAACACTTTTAGCAAAATTTTTTTCAGCAAAAAGCTAAATAAGTTGTTCCCTAACGAACACTTGTTTTCGGATGAGCTTATTTTCATTGGCTAAATTTGTTTGAAAAATAACCTATGTAAAAGTATTGTTGTATCTAGAAAAAGTGAGACTTAAAAAATTGTACTTAAGTTGGTGATGAAAATAAGCTAGCATTTTAAGCTAAAACAAATAGATTCATAGATCCAATTCTTATTTACATTTCAGTAAAAATGTAAGAATTTCATTGAAGATGAAAAATGAAGTATGCAGTATACAGGAAGCATACTACAGAAAAAAATAGTTTTTTTTTTTTTTTTTTTTTTTTCAAAATTGTTGGTAGTGAGAGTAATGTCCATATTAATTTTGTCTAGATTGGTAAGTTACACATGCGCCCAATATTTCTTGAACCCACAACTTTATCCTCCACCCCCTTCCCCTTGGAGTTGTCATTTGACCTAGAGCTAATTGGATTGTAAATATAGGTGTCTCATGTTCTGTTGGAAAATTTGTCAACTTTCAAGCATATGTGCATTCACATGTTAGGGCTTTCTCATTTTGAATCATAATATAGAAGTATTATTTTGTACATTTAGTTGGAAATCAAAAAGTTACTTGTGAGTTATCTTGCTGTAGAATGCCATGGAAGTGCATTGTAGTTTGCTTATCCAATTATAGTTATGGGCCTTGATAGGCCTGAAGCGTAATAATTGGGGTTCCAACTCCCTTTTCGTTTTCATGTTGGCCCTTATTTCTGGTAAGTCATATACTAACATGAATTCCTTGGCTTTTAGAACAAAGTTGCATACTTTTAGGTTTTGTGTTTATGAGCCACGATTGTAGATGAAATGGGTTGTGCCTTGATTCGATTATTCTTCAAAATGATTTGATTTCAATGCTGGGTCAGCTTGGAACTTCTCTAGAGAATTTTCTATTTGGTTTAGTTTTTGTTTGAAATAGAAAAACATTTGAGTTTCTAAAACAAGAGTATTACATTTTTTTTTAATTGATTTTCAAGAGGATCTTGATTGGTCCAGTTAAGGCATTCCTAGCAAGTTTGCTAGCATATTTTTCAAGTGCACTAGTCTCTAAGAATATATATGTTTTTTTATATAATTTTTGTAAGGGCATATTTAATGGGAGTTGAAAAAGTATACTAAGTTAATTTCTATATATATTTTTTGATGTGTGATGCATTTCTCATTGGTATGCTGCCTAGGCTCCCAATTATGACTAGAATTATTTATTCGGTAAATTAAAATTTAACGGTTTGGCCATTTCAAAATTTTATCGTTACATTTAACTCCCTAAGTTTGGATCCAAATGAAACTGTAGGAGTTTTGTCAAAATTAACAGATTTTGTATTTTATGGACAAATTTACCCCTTGATTTACTCTCATTTGTTATTCTTCTTCCTTCAATATCTAATCCAAAATAAAGGAGAATCAAAATTTAATCATCAGAAAAATTCAATTAACCCAGTACTCCTGGTGAGGGTATCAACCCATACTTTCTTTATATGGGTTGCATGAAAAGCACAATCTGAAGAAAAAATCGCAACAAATACAAAGTAGAAAAATATGAATTTTCTTAGCCGTAACATAATCAAAATCCTTGAGAATTCGGAGTAAATTGAAGAATTTGAACAAAATTGTTAAGAATCAAAACAATTTAACCTCAGAAATTGCATCACACCTAGCTGGTTGAGCTGGTTTACATCAAAGGGCCAATGCCATAATCAGCTCCCCCCCTTCCCGTGAGATCCTCACATCAAAAATCATAATTCATGTAAAAAGAACATGGCCCAAAAGCTAAATTCCAACATAAAAAATTTGAAGGGACAGATTAAGAATTTTTTCCCCAATAAATGAATTGAAAGTTAATACACACACACACATATAACCTCAAACACTGAATTTTATAGAAAAATCTGAGAAATAGTTTCACAAATTGGGAAATTTTGCATAAATATAAGACCAAAGACAACTAATGAGAAGGTTAGAGGCAACAAATTTTGGCAGAGTCAAAAGCCAGAAGAAACGATATCCTTTTACTAAAATCTTTAAGCATCAGTGGGAGAAGCTTTGGGAATATTTAATTCCCTCAAATTTCTTGCAATTGAAATGCCATAGACTGGTACTAGCCCAATAGCAATCAGGAAATTGAAATTCAGAGCTCGGATTGAGCAGAAAAGAAAAGAGGGGAAAAGGAGAGGATGGCCATGGCCTTTGGTCTTCCTAGCCATGACAGCATCTTCATCTTCTTCCACACTTGGTTCATCTCCTCCCTTTTTTTTTTTTTTTTTTTTTGTTCATTTGTTTATTTTATTATTATTTGCTTTTGTTGTTTTATCACTCTTTCTTGAGGAAAATTGGAGTTTGGAATGTTGTTGGTTTTGTTTGGGGTATTGTCTTACTCCGGCCATGGAACTCTTTTCGGAGTTCATTGGGGATCTTAACTTGATTGACTTGCCTTTGGAGGGTGGGAGATATACTTGGTTGAGCGGTTCAGATCAGCCCTCGATGTCTAGGATAGATAGAGTTTTGGTGTCTCATGATTGGGAGGAGCACTTCCCGGATGTGACCCAACGGATTTTACCTCGTCCTGTTTCAGATCATTTCCCAATTCTTGTGGAGGTAGGGGGAATGGCGAGGGGTAAAAGTCCGTTTAGGTTTGAGAATATGTGGCTAAAGTCGGAGGGGTTTATTGATAGAGTTCATTCTTGGTGGAATCGTCATTCCTTCTCCGGTACTCCTAGCTTTGTGTTTGCCAAAAAGCTGAAGGCTTTGAAAGATGATATCATTCAGTGGAACCGGTCGGAGTTTGGTCATGTTGGGCGCAAAAAGTCTCATTTATTAGAGGCTCTGAAATCCTTTGATGACAAGGAAGGGGAATTTGGCCTCTCTGATGCTGAGGTTTGTGAGAGAGATGCGATGAGGTTTGAAGTCAAGAATCTTCTCTCTTTGGAAGAAATCTTTTGGAGACAGAAATTAAGGATGTTATGGATTAAGGAAGGAGATAATAATACTAAATTTTTCCATAGGGTGGCTAATTCCCGCAGAAGGTATAATAATCTGAGCTTATTGGAGGTGGATGGGGTGATCTATGAGGAGGAATCCGAGGTGGCTGCCCAGGCAGTAAACTTTTATAAAAATCTGTATCAGGAGACGGAGGAGTGGAGACCTTTTGTGGAAGGTTTGGAGTTTGATCAGATAGATGGGTCGGAAAGGGGTTGGCTTGAAAGGAGGTTTGAGAAGGAGGAAATTCTTCTAGCCGTTAACGAGCTGGCCGGAGATAAAGCTCCAGGTCCAGACGGCTTCTCTATGGCCTTTTTCCACCATTGCTGGAGAGTGGTGGAAAGGGATGTCCTAGCAGTTTTTGAGGAGGTCTATCAACATAGTAAGTTTGAGAAATCTTTGAATGCTACCTTCTTAGTTCTCATCCCTAAGAAGAATGATGCTTCCAATATTCGAGATTTCAGGCCTATTAGCTTGGTGGGGAGCATGTACAAGATCCTGTCTAAGGTTTTGGCGAATCGTTTGAAACTGGTCTTAGATCATCTAATTTCTGAGTCTCAGAATAGTTTTGTGGGAGGAAGACAGATTCTTGACTCAGTTCTTATTGCTAATGAGTACGTTGATAGTCGAGTGAAGAGTAATGTCTCGGGGGTCATTTGTAAGCTAGACATTGAGAAAGCTTATGATCATGTGAATTGGGAGGCTCTTCTGGACCTTTTGAAGAGAATGGGTTTCGGGGAGAAGTGGTGTAGTTGGATCCGCACTTGTATCTCGACAGTCCAGTTTTCTATTTTGATCAATGGGGCTCCTGCTGACTTTTTTGGGAGCACGAGGGGTCTGAGGCAAGGGGATCCGCTATCTCCCTTGTTATTTGTTGTCATGATGGAGGTCTTAAGTAGGATGTTGAAAAGAGTTGAAGGTGCCAGCCTGATTAGGGGTTTCAAGGCTGTTGGAAGACGGGGTGAAGGGGAATGTGTCTCGCACCTTCTATTTGCGGATGATACTATTTTGTTCTGTGATGCGGACGTTGAACAGATCCTTCATGTACGGATGCTTCTCCTTTGTTTTCAGGCTGTGACTGGTTTGAAGGTTAATGTCCTGAAGAGTGAGATGGTTCCAGTAGGGGAGGTTAATAATATTCATGCCTTGGCAGAGATTTTGGGTTGCCGGATTGGGTTCTTGCCAATGACCTACCTTGGTATGCCATTGGGGGCGTCTCATAAATCCCCCTCTATTTGGAATCCTATATTGGAGAAGATTAATCGGAGGTTAGCCGAGTGGAAGAAGTTGTATTTGTCAAAAGGCGGAAGATTGACGCTGCTCAAGAGTACGCTTTCTAGTCTTCCTACTTACTATTTATCTCTCTTCACCATTTCGTCGCATGTGGCTAATAAAATTGAGAAGATTCAGAGGACTTCTTGTGGGGGGAGTCGAAGGTTCATTTGGTGGGGTGGGATAAGGTGTGTGCTCCTAAGGTTAATGGTGGCTTGGGTATCAGGAAACTAACTACCTTTAATAAAGCTTTGCTTGGAAAGTGGTTATGGCGGTTTGGGGTTGAGGAGACTCGTCTATGGAGGAGGGTTGTAGCTTTGAAGTTTGGGGAAGAGTGGGGGGGTTGGTCTTCTAAGTTGGGTAGGGGTGTTCATGGGTGTGGTTTATGGAGAAGTATTCGAAAAGGTTGGGAGATTTTTAGCAAGTTTATCCGGTTTGAGATTGGGGTGGGGGATAGAGTGAAGTTTTGGACAGATCAGTGGTGTGGGGACTCTCCACTCCATCTTTCCTTCCCGGTTGTGTATGGGATTGTTTCTAATAGAGAGGCTTCTGTGGCCTCATCTCTCGAAAGGTTGGGGACCGAGGCTTGTAGAAGTTGGAAGGTTCCTTTTCTTAGGGATCCTAATGATTGGGAGATGGGAGAGGTGGTTAATTTTCTCCATACCTTGGATTCTTGTTTACCTCACTCCGAGCAAGAAGACCGCATGGCTTGGAAATTGTCGAAGAAGGGGGACTTCAATATTCGCTCCTTTTACGACGAGCTTCGAAGCCCCTTTCCTTTTACTTTTCCTTGGAAAGGTATTTGGAAGGTTAAGGCCCCTACGTACTTCTCTTTCTTTGTTTGGACGGCGGCTTGGGAGAAGATTCTTACAGGGGACACTTTGCGGCGTAGAGGCTTTGAGCTGGTTGATTGGTGCATTATGTGTCGTTGCAATGGGGAGACGGTGAATCATTTGCTTCTCCATTGTGAAAAAGCTTATAAGTTGTGGAGCTTGATTTTCAGATCTTTTGGGATTTCTTGGGTCTTGCCTAGATCGGTTGCAGAAATGCTCTTCAGCTGGTGGAACTGGTTTGGAAAGCACTCTTCTAGCATTTGGAATTTAGCTCCGTTGTGCCTTTTGTGGTGTATTTGGAGGGAGCGGAATTGGCGAACTTTTGAGGACAGGGACAGATCCGATGACCAATTGCTAGCTTATTTTTGTGGTTCTCTTTTTGATTGGTCTAGGGCTTGGGGACTCACCTCTAGTGATTCCCTCCCTTTGTTCCTTTGTTCTCTTCGCTGTACTTAGTTATTTGTTGCTTTCTGTTTGGTTTCTAGTTCTCTTTTCTTTTTTGTTTGTTTCTCTCCCTGTACTATCTGTTCTGCCTCTGTTTTCATGAGGTAGTTTTCTTAATATACTTCTTTTTTACTTATCAAAAAAAAAAAAATTGCTCACGTCCCACGTCCAAAAAAAAAGGTTGAATTTGGATGGATCCCTAACAATTTCATTTTAGACCAAAATTTAGAGGGTTAAAATGTAGCAATTGAAACTTTATGGACTATTGTGAAAGGGATAAACCCCAGGGGCCTATATTATAATTTACCCTTTTTTTTTTTGTCTTTTTTCTCTCTCTTTCTGTCTGCTATACATTATTCACCCTAAATAGTAAATATCACCAGAGCCTAACCTTTTCTTGCAAACAATCCTATTCTTTTTTCCTAAGCCAGCTTCAAAATTCTTATTCCTGGCAGTTTGGTCTGAAATTAAAAGGTCCTGCATCAGATATATATATATATATATATATTTTTTTTTTGAGATGAATGGTAGAGCATCAGATATTTTATTAAATCTACCTTACTGCTCTAATTTACTTTGTATTGAAGATTTCCTAGATATTAAATACTACTATTTACCTCAAATACACATAGATTTGACTAATATATAAACATGTTGACATCTGACTCCCTCTTTGATGTCCCCCTTCCCTTTGCTAGTTGAAAATTTACTATTTACTGATGTAATTCTTCTTACTATGTAATTTTAACACCACTCCCATATGTAATTTTTGAGGCGTCCCATCCCTCTGCTCTAATTTACTATGTACTGAAGATTTCCTAGATATTAAATACTTACTATTTACCTCAAATACACATAAATTGGACTAGTATATAAACATGTTGAAAATTTTGTACACCACTCCCATCTTTCAATGTTTCTACATCTGATGCCCTTTTTGATGTGTCCCTTCCCTTTGCTAGTTTTATTCTTCTTATTCTTGCACACTTCTATAAGAGATCTAAGTGAATAACATCTTGATTGTTTCAAATCCTTTTCCTTTTTATTTGTAGTACCGGCTATGTCTGCTGAAGAAGATAGACTGTGGAACATTGTGAGGGCTAATTCATTAGATTTTAATGCTTGGACTTCCCTGATTGAAGAGACTGAGAAGGTGGCTCAGGTATGTCAGCATTAATTTCAAATGTATGATGAATTATTCAGTTAATTTTGCCATCCTCTCTGTGTTTTTATATTTGTTATTTTACCGTGAGGAAGCTTATCAACAAATCAGCATGTTCTTGTCAAATTTACATGTTAGTTTTGCAAGATGTTGTGCAATTTGAAAGGCACGTGTTGAATCTGTCTGACATGATACATGGATTTCTTCTTGTTGATTAATCTACGCATCTAATAACAATGTCACCTGAGAAAGACATTATGTCACATATATTCATCTGTGTGTGTCTCTATATATATATATGCAAGTAGTTATGTAAATTATTGCTTTCTAAAACACCCTAGTATATTTATGTACTTGTATCTTAGTACGTTTTGTCCCCCCTCTGTTTTATTTTTTAAAAATTTTTTTATTCTTTTATTCTGTTTTGATAAATAATAAAACTCAATTAGCATACAAAGAAAATGCCCAAAAAAAAAAAAAAAAAAGACATTGTACAAACAAATACAAAGATGACTAATGAAAGTTCAATGAATTCAAGAACCCTAGAAAGTCCATAGTTAAAAATGTGGTGGAGCTTGAAGTCCAGTCCTAACGGGTCTTCAAAAATAAGAACTTCAAATTAATCAAGTTTTGTTCTTTCCCTTCAAAGCAACAATCACTTCTTTCCCTCTAAAGATACTACATCAAGCATGAAGGAGCTTTTTTCCATATCCTCCCATTACTTCTCTTAGCAAATTGTCCTTTCAAACATGAGAGAAGCTCCAGCATGGAGTAAGGCATTATCCAAGAAACACCGAACAAGCAAAAAACCAATGACCTTAGTTCTTGAGCCACTACACCACTGAAGGAAGAGATGAACCGCACTCTTTCCTTGTCATTTACTCATAAAGCACCAGTTCATAATAATTATCCCATGTTTTCGAAGAAAGCCACCCTTGGCGGCAAACTAGCATTCCAAATGCTCTCGAAGGAAAATTACTTCCTCAGCCTCTCAAAAACTTGTAATGACTTTTCACTTGGAAACCTTGAGTTTTAGAAGGGACCCATATTAATTTGTCTACCTCCTAATGACAAATCTTTGTAATATATATGTCATATAATAATTGTTTCATTGATCTCTCTATTTACATGGCATGTGAAAGGGAGTGGCACTTTTGCAGATAAACCTTGTAGCTGAATTGGCACCTTCCCATGCACAAAGTGCTTGGGGGTCTAGGGGGGAAAGGGTTCAAGCTGCGGGTTTAGCAGTATATTGTAATTATTTCTCAAAAAAAAAGTTTGTGACAAGTTCCATCGTAGTCCAAACTAATTTTTTTAGTGTTTCTTTATTAATTGTATTTTAAATTCTCAAGAATAGAAACTGTTAAGAACCCCATTTACTGGGGTTTCTTCTTTTACTAATAATTTTTTACAACTTACCAAAAAAAATTTAAATTATGAATGATAGCTTTAAAAAATACAAATCCATGGGATCTAGCACTAGTGGTGGAGCCAGGATTTGGGGTATGTGTAGTAAATTTGTAAAACTAAGGTTGACTAAACATTTATATTAAAAAGAATATTTCATTTCCATTTTCTAAGCTGTAGGAAAATGTGTAAATATAGTAATATGACATCATAATTTACAATAAACAATAACATAGGTTTAAATTGCCCCTCCCTCACTTGTTGTAAGTAACCGAAAGAAAGCTTTTATTTGTAACAAAATTCACAATAAAAAAATCCACTCATTAAGTACACAATTTTTGATTATTAAACATATTTAAAGAATCTATTAATTCCAATATATTTAGAGAAACTAATGTAAGTCTTAATCTCTATTAACTTTTAAACACTAACATGTATCTTTTTCCAATTAGGTAGAGTTTATGGATACGATGTTTGTTTTCATATATGCTCTGTATTATGATTTTAATACATAACTTAGAATATAAAGTGCAAGCCCCACAAGTTAGGTTGAATGAAAGACACTTGTCTTTTGATTTTCCCCTTTTGTTTTCCATTGGGTGGTTGGGGGGCATGTATAGGAAAGTAGACAACCTTAAAGATCAATTAGATACATTTTAGGGAGTTCGGGGGCATCCCTCCTCTTGCCTATGATCATACAAGCAAAACTATGAATGGGATAAAGGAAAAATACATGCTTATCATTTTTTTTTTTACTTATAAAAATAAAATAAAGGAAAAATACATTTGATAGAAAAAAAGAAAAAGAAAAAGAAAATAGCTTTTATATACAAGATAATAAGAATCAGGTTACGCTGTAGTAACTTTTTTATGCTTGCAAAGGGGGGGTTGGGTGATTTTTATTGGGGAGATTGGATATGTTGCTGCCCTGCCAGTCTTATTTGAAATTGTTTCAATATTGCAAGGATTTGCTTTGATTTGCTTTTGTGAACAACTGCTTTGAGGGGGTTGGGCTTCCAAATAATCACTTTGAGGGTGATTAGCCTCTGAAGAACTTAGGAATTTTATTCAAAGTTGATAAAAGCCATGCATCTGCCAATGAGTGCTAGCTCAACTAACACCTCCTCCCCCGCTTATAAGTTCTAGGTGGAGGGTGATGTTATGGGTTCAACACCTATTAGGTGCATGTGTAACTTACCAATAAAAAATAACCATATGTGCATGTGTAACTTGCCAATAAAAAATAACCATATGTCATCTACGCCTTTATATAGTACTCAAAAACCTTAATCCACAAGGAACTAAAATTACTCCTAGAATATTATAGACCGTTGACCCAAACCAAATAGTCAAAGTACAACTAAGAAAATAAAAAATAATGCCAAGAGCCTTGTAGCTCAATGGCATTGCCTAGTCTCCTTGATGAGGAGAACCAAGGTTTGAATCCCCCCTTGCCCCACTTGTTGTAACAAGTGAATTATAAAAAAGAAAAGAACAGAAAATAAATAAAAATAAGTAATATAGTGGTGGCAATAATTATGGAACTGTATCAGTGCCTTGTGGATGGGTTAGAACATGGCTTCTCATATGTTTGCTTTCTACATTCCTACCCTTTGATTACGTAACTGGTGTTAATATCTATTTTCTATTTTTTTCTCTACACTTTGAAAAGCTGGCCCTGGTGAAACTAATGATTCATCTATGCTCCTTATGCAGGAGAACATATTGAAAATCCGAAAAGTTTATGATGCTTTTTTGGCAGAATTTCCTTTGTGTTATGGTTATTGGAAAAAGTATGCTGACCATGAGGCTCATCTAGGCTCTATTGATAAAGTTGTGGAAGTTTATGAACGGGCGGTTCAAGGAGTGACCTATTCGGTGGACATTTGGTTGCATTATTGCATATTTGCTATTGGCGCATATCAAGATCCAGACACCATCCGAAGGTAATAGGCGTTGATTTAGCTCTTTTTGTTAGACAGTGTTGGGAGATCATGATTGCATGGTTCCCTCAGTCACAAGGCTATAGTGATTTCTTGTTGCTAACATTATTTCCATATGCCTGCTACAGTGGTTCTTCACATTTATGGCGGAAAGGTTTGATAGGATGCACTTCAGAAAAGTTATTTTTTTTTTCTGATGTGCAAACCCTTGATTTGATGCTACTAATACAGGGTAGTTGTTTGAAATTTGTTAGGATCTTATTCAATTTCTTGGCCTCATTATACCCCTTTTTTTCCCAAAGCCTGTGTCATAGTCATGTAGTTATCTTTGAATTTTAGCTATCTTTAACTTTGACACTCTGAGGTGCATCAATATGCAAATTGCTGCTGGGAAGATCTCGTCAGTTTAAGGGCTAAGATGGCCTCTATCACTGCTCCATTTCACGGACATAGTATGGTTTTTTTTGAGGAAGGTAAATGCAGCGTTTGGAAGTGATATGCTGTTAACAGTGAATTGTTTCTTCTCCATGACATTAGTGCCAGTCACCCATCAATGGATATTCTTGCATTACCTGAGTTGATGTTTATGCATATAGGATAACGAAACCTTCTATTTTTATGGTATTTCAGGCTTTTTGAGCGAGGATTAGCTTATGTTGGAACGGATTATCTGTCTTTCACCCTTTGGGATAAATATATTGAATACGAATACTTGCAGCAGGAGTGGGGCCGCCTTGCTTTGATTTACACCAGGATTTTGGAGTATCCAAATCAACAATTGGATCGGTATTTTAACAGGTAATTCCTTGTACATTGCCCATATGTTTATTTGTTTACCTTTCAGTCTTTTGTTTTGGGCTTGAGTTTCTCAAGTTTGCTCTATGTTTCCTGCTCTATGTTTCCCACAAATGTGTTGCTTTTGTCTGGTATTGCATTGAGGAGCATATGGGTGGCTGAATGTGTTTGTAGTGGGGTTTGGAAATCTTTTTGTGGTTGGAGAGACCAGTGTTTTTCTCACTCCCTAATTGCGGTCTATGAGGATTTAGCTTATTTTTATTCACTTTTGAAAGAACATTTTGGTGCCAAACTTGATATCCTTGGATTTATGACTATAATTTGCACTTTACTGGTTTTGATCTTCAGTTTATATGCTTTAATTTTGAACTACTTCAAAGGGTCACTGTTTTCCTCAAGATTTCAAATTTGTTTCTAGTTGCTGTGAATTTTGTGTCCCTGGTCATATATTCCAATATCTCTTTGTGCTTCCGCATGCCTTATTTATTGACATAGGGTTTAGTGCACCTCTTCTCTGTTATTTGCATAATAGATTCCTTTTTGAAGTTTTTTTTTTTAATAAGTAATTTCCCCTTTGAAGTTTTATTTACGTCCCTTGTGCCAATGGTGCTACAGCTTCAAGGAGTTAGCTGGAAGTCGTCCTTTGTCTGAATTAAGGACTGCTGAGGAGGCTGCAGCAGCAGCAGAAAGTGCACCTTCGGAGGCTAGTGTCCAGTTAAACGAGGGAGAGGTTCATCCTGATGCAGTGGAACAATCTCCTAAACCTGTAAGTGCTGGCTTAACAGAAGCAGAGGAGTTGCAGAAGTATATCGCCATTAGAGAAGAGATGTATAGGAAAGCTAAAGAGTTCGATTCTAAGATCATTGGTTTTGAAACAGCTATTAGGAGGCCATACTTTCATGTGCGGCCCCTCAATGTTGCAGAGCTTGAAAATTGGCATGCCTATTTGGATTTTGTGGAAAGGGAAGGTGACTTTAACAAGGTATTTTGAGTTTGCTTGTTTTCAGTTTCTCTGGTTTGTAGTTTTTAGTTGCCCTCCTTGTTACACTTTGACTCACAGTTAAGTAATATTTGCTGCCCCATATTCTTTATTGGCTAAACCGTTGGATGAAGCAACTTTTTAAACGGGAAATTGAACTGAGACTAAGCATGGACCTTCGATTTGGTTTCTTTAAGGCTAAGTACTTCAAACCCTCATTTGTCAGTGGACGTTCCAGGTTGATGATGTGTTAGTAAATTATATCTGTTTTAAAGTTCCAATGTTATGCATGCAGGTGTCTTCTTATCTTCCTAACCATCTGTCTGTCAGGCAAGGAGGGTCCCTCCTTTCGTATTTGAGGGGCCTCTCTGTTCCGCTAATGGAGTATTTCTTATGCATATCTCCTTCTCCTTTGTGATTTGTATTACCTTTTTAATTAATTTAAGGTGAATATGATTGTATGAGGTGATGCCATTTCTTTTAAAACGTGAATCAGGTGGTCAAGTTATATGAAAGATGCCTGATTGCATGTGCCAATTATCCTGAGTACTGGATACGCTATATTTTATGCATGGAAGCTAGTGGAAGTTTGGATCTCTCAATTAACGCGCTTGCTCGTGCAACCCAAGTCTTTGTCAAGGTAGGAAATTTCTGATACGAATATTTTTTATTGGGAAGTTAGCTTAGAAATAAAGAAGTAAAGGGCAGCAGCAGCCCTGAATATAAATTGATGGGACATGAAATTTTATAGCTTTCCTCTATTATCATCCTTTTTCTGAGAAGCCTTGATGATAAGATTGAGAAGTGTGGAATTTACTTCCCAGCTTCCCATTGTTGTTCTTAGTAGGGAGGGAAAGAGAGTATTGATATTAAATTCTAGTGTAATGCCATTATTTAAATGGTTTAAAAAATGGTGAAAAATATGTTTCAAATTTTTTGTTAAGAAACCAACTTCCTCCTCCGATCAACCACTTTTGGGTAAATTGGATTTGGTTTTCCTAGAGGGGTTACACCTACCCCTCTCCCTTTCTACCTCCTTCCAAAAAGGGCTTTCCCGCTCCCATCACTTTTTCCCTTCTGCCACTTTTTATCCTTTTGTGTTCTTTTTCCCTTATTTGTTCTTTTAATGAACGGATTATAGTTTGGAATTCCCTTTTAACCAGATACTGTTTTTAGCCCTTCAAGAAATGATCCTATCTTTTAATTTGTTTCCCTGTTTTTTTCTGCTCATTTCAGTATTTAAAACATGATATTTTGAGTTGTTAATGTTATTTTCAAATGAATCTTACATTGGCATGTATTCTTATCTTCTGATGTAAGTGTTGAGCCACATGATATAACATTTACCGTTATTGTCGTATTCCTTTTTTTATATTTAGTTTCCTTATCCATGATTTATTTGTTTGTCACCAAATATATAACAGAGACAAGCTGAGATTCACCTTTTTGCTGCTCGGTTTAAAGAGCAAAATGGGGATATACCTGGTGCACAAGGTGCCTATCAACTTGTACATACTGAAATCTCACCTGGACTCCTTGAAGCAATTATTAGGCATGCAAATATGGAACATCGGCTGGTATGTTGGTCTGCAAAAGCTGTTTAAAGTTCAAATTTCTGGTAATTATGTAATCTCTTTATATAATTATTTTTTTATTGCAGGGAAATCTTGAAGATGCCTACTCCTTGTATGAGCAGGCAATTGCCATTGAAAAAGGAAAAGAACATTCACAAACATTACCAATGCTGTATGCGCAATATTCTCGGTTTGTATACATGGTAGGTTGGGCAACATGATTTTGCACATGTTTTTGTTGTGTGTTAGCTTACAGATATAATGCTTTGATTAATGATTAACTATGATATACATCCCTTTTTTCTCATCTTTTGTTGTTATGTTTTATTTTTGTTCCTATCTTACTGCTTACAATATTAGAAGTTTAATCAAAAGATATTTTTTGGGGTTTCAACTTTAGCGAATGAAATTACATGGACTTGATATTTTGGTCTTTCAATTCAAATAATCTTATTTATATTATTTTTGCCTATTTAGATGTTGATTGTTCCTTCATTGTGTCATATTATAAATGAAAACAAGACACACATGTTTTCTTATAACATGGAGTTCTAATGAACAAAATTTCTTAGTCCCCAGAAATCAATTTTTATATTCATCCTTTCATTTCTCCCCTTAGTTATTTGTTGAAGTATATTATTGGTCATAGATTTTATTCTGAAATCTATATGTTATAGCTGATGTCTCTTGTTTCTTTCAATTATATTGGTAGGTTTCTGGTAATGCAGAGAAAGCTAGGGAAATTCTTGTCCAAGCCCTTGAGCACGTGCAGTTGTCAAAACCACTTCTTGAGGTCTCTCTCTTGTATATATATCCTTGCAGCCACATTTTGTTTTTTAAATAAGATATCAATAATGTTCTCTTTTCTAATATGTTCTTCCATGATGCTTGCAGGCTTTAATACATTTTGAGGCAATTCAGTCCCTACCAAAGCAAATTGATTATTTAGATTCATTGGTTGTTAAGTTCATAGTTCCTGACTTGGAGAGCCCCAATGTTGCTAGTGCGGCTGATAGGGAAGAGCTCTCTTGCATTTTTTTGGAGGTATATTGTTTAGCAGTAAGACAAATGTAGTTTATTGATTCATAGACATGACCTGTTGAGTTGAAAACAGGAAAAGGGGATTTTGTTTTGTTTTGTTTTGTCTTGCCATTGAAGATCTTGATTGGAAAATTTTCAGCATCCTTTTTTCTTATGAGAAACTAAAATTTGAACAGCAAAGTGGAGGTTGAATTAAGGTCTAGCTCTAATGGCACCTCTTCTCCCTAAAAGGACTAGAATTGAGGGTGAAGTTGTTGATTGCAGGCCCATTGGTTGCATTGTAACTAAACCAATCTTGGTAAAAAAAAAAAATGAAGATTCAAGAAGTATCTTTGAATTAACTGTGGGACATTAACCACTGAAAACTCTTTGCTAATAATGGTGCAAATCCTGTTTGAGAATTTGTAAGATTAAGATTTGACAGTTGCTATATGAGCAAAACAAAATCTGGAAATGCTTTTTTTTTTTTTTTTTTTGAAGCAGTTTTTTCCTTGTTTGAAGCTACCAAAATTCTTTTCCAGATGTCTGGAATTTCAACAAGCAGTTCTACGTTTTTGTTAAATCTTTTATTTCTATTTAAATTTTGATGGGGGATATCTTAATTTTTTCGTTGCATACTGAGTTATTGATTGGGTATAAGTAGGTTGGGTTTGGGTTGAATGGTAATGTGTCTTCTTTTGGCATAAGCCTCTACGATTTTGAGTCCATCACAATTATCTTGTTCTGTTGAGTAATTGACTTCTTCTTCTTGTAATGGAATTTATTCATACATTGCTTATTATTGTCATATTTGAATATAAATGTGCAGTTTAGGAATTAGTATGCATCTAAGTTGAATATCTTTAAACATAGACAGTTCTAAGAATGATATTTGGTTCCAAAATCTCATGTGCTCAAATGGAATTTTCAGTTTCTGAATGTCTTTGGAGATGTACAATCTATCAAGAAGGCTGAGGATCGGCATGCCAAGCTTTTCTTACCCCATAGGAGCACCTCAGAACTGAAAAAGCGCCATGCGGAGGATTATCTAGCATCAGATAAAGCCAAGATAGCTAAGTCCTATTCTGTTCCTTCACCTGCACAGTCCTTGATGGGGGCATATCCAAGTGCACAAAACCAGTGGACAGCTGGTTATGGTGTACAGCCTCAAACTTGGCCACCAGTTACACAAGCACAGGGACAACAGTGGGCCCCTGGCTATACACAACAGGTAGATTGTTATTTCTTAATAATATCTTATTTGCATGTAATTGTATGCTTTATACTTGTTTATCATGGGTCCCACTGAGTAAACTCTTTTAATAGTTTTTTAGTGTCCTAACATTACAAGGATTCCTATTTCATGGTTAGTTCTGGTTTTCTCATTGATGGGTTTTGTTGGTTACGAGGTTTGCTAACTAATATATGAAGTGGGTAGTGTATTTAGATCAGGGAAAAGATGTTATTTCTTTTGTGCTTTTCTAGGCAGTGCAATACTGTACTAAAACTCCTGTAAACTCATCGCCATTGTACTCAAATATCTTAAAGAATTGATCTCGTCTTTGATAAAAAATAGCCATTGTGTTAAACTGTTGTTTCAATGTCCTGAGTGCATCAAGATTTTTGGTAGTTCAGAATGTCTTAATGTACCAGAGACTGCTATGTGAACTGTGAAATTGGTTCTTTCTGGATAACCTGAGATAATTTATAATTGTGAGAATTGCTTCCTGATTTTTAGATTAAATTTGGTAATATTGTTTAGTAGTTCTCCAAAATTCTGTGGGGGTTTGCATGTTCATATGCAAGGTTGTTTCAGCTAGTCCAAATCTTCTTGAAAGACCTACATTTATTACTGCTAAAAATGAGCCTTTAAATATTGCAGCAGGCTGCATACAGTGCATATAGCGGTTATGGAAGCAATTACACAAATCCTCAAATGCCAACGTCAGTGCCACAAACTGCTGCTTATGGGGCTTATCCTACAACATATCCAGCCCAGGTACCTAAAAAACATTTGATATTATATTGGAATTGGTTTTGTTTTGGATTTTGACTTTTTTCTAAAAAACATTTGTCCCCCTTTGTTTGTTTTGTTTTGTTTTATTTTTATTTTATTTTTATTTTTTTTTTCTGGGAATGGTTTTTGTTAGAATTGTGTGGTTAAATGATTAAATTTACTATATCCTAATGGCTTAAGTTTTTGAGATAATCAGTAATTTAACAGTTTCTATACTAGGCATGCTGGAACTGTTTTTTGTATTTTTTTAAGAACTCTCTATTCAAGAAAAATATGGAATCTATTGTTGCCCATAAAAGTACAATTGGGGGTTTATCCTTCGGACTGGTTTTTGCCTACAATCTGTAGCCACCTAATGGTGGCAACCACTATTTTGTTGGTTGGTTTATTTTACTGTCGTTGAGGGCAGCATAACTATTTAAACTTGTCTTGTATACTTCTTGTTTTCCAGTATTGAACCTTTTTACCTCTCTTACACTTTGAAAATCAAGAAAGGAAAAAAAGAAGACCGAAAACTTCAGCATAATTCAGTTAGATTAATGTGGTACCGCATAAACACATGGCCTGATTTATTTGTTTTTTCAGACATTTGACAAAGGGACTTGAGTTTTTAGAATGATTGATATCTTCGTACACGTGTATTCCATGTCCTATGTATGTAATTTGCAGTATGTTAATACATAGACTGCAAAGCCTTTGTGTACTTTAGAACTCCTAGTATGGTTATGCACTTTTTGGGACTATGAAAAGTGTTTTTCTTGTGCCCTGTTTATATCTAGAGCTGATAAAACCTTGTTTATAATTTTAGCAGGCCTTCCCACAGCAAAGTTATGCGCAACCTACAGCAGCTGTGACAATGGCCCCAGCCCAAGCCCAAGCCCAAGCCCAAGCCCAAGCGCAACCCCAGCAACCTGCTTCAGTTCCTCAGGGCTATTATGGGAGTTACTACTGATTTGGCGAGACAATTTATGCACTGTTTTGCCATGTGTAATCTATTCTTTTTAACTTCTTGGTCTCTATTTATACAGACCTGACCCGTACCTTGGGTTTTTTAGTCGTGGGTATGGTGTAGCTAACTAGAAGAGGGGAGAGACGACTCTGTTTTAGTTGTGATACCGGCAATTGTAATTTTAGGTTTTACTAAGTTTATTTTTTTCGATATTTTCATGTATTTTAGTAGAATTTTGTGCTTGTGTTGTGCAATTTTCCACGTTGGGTCTATAAATTGCCCTATTGTAGAGATTGTCAAAATTAGTTGTGCTTGAAAGTTATCACATTTGCTATTTGAACATGACACCTAATAATATGTACAAGCCAATTAGCTCTGGGTTAAGCCTAAACCCATGTTATGTCATTTTGACTAGCCTGGGTTCTGCTCCTCTTTCTTGTTGCAACGAATAGAGACAGAAAGTATGATTAGTTAATGACTGCTATTAATGCTACTCCTATGAGCCTGTAGTAGCTCTTAACCTTGACATTCCCTGTTAGGCTGTCACAGGAGCCAAGTTGATCCACTGCTGTGGTTCGTCTAGACATTGCCTTAGCCTAAGACACTGAGTTTGTGTTTAGAGAATGATGGCAAACTAAAAAGAAAGAAAAGATAACAAAACGAGATCTATAAAAAAAAGGGGGGGGGGGGGAACCATACAATGGTTCACTATGATGTTTTAAATTTTTGTTACCTCCAATCGGACTTAAATTTTGGTACCTAAAATGTGACTTAATTATCCGACAACTTCAACAATAACAAGGCCACTATTTTATATACGTTTAAATGAGTAGTAAATTTGACTCCCAAAAAAAGAAAAAAAAATAGTAAACTTATCTGATAAAAAAGGAGGTAAAAAAAAAAAAAAATACCGAACATGTGGCATAGAATTAGTTAAATTCAGAAACAAAAAAAGGTGCTGAAGATGTTGACAATATCCATTTCCGGAATCTGCAAATATGACGCCCCAAATTGGCAGGCAGTGTCATTCGTTATTCTTATCTTAATTCTTTTAATAGCAAAATCAACCAGTGCTCTGAATAGCACCTGATCATATACTGTCTCGACAATTGCTGCTCTTGTGAATAATTTGTTGTCTCCATTGAAGTCCAAGGATGTGTGATGAATAGCACCACACATGTAAACTACATTTGACATTTACCTTTTTGATACATATATAATAATAATAATAATAATAATAATAATAATAATATATTAATATACTTTTTTGAACCAAAATTCTATCTCTTTTTATTTATTTATTATTATATGCTAATAGTCACCCTCTAGTACTCTCTTGTCCAAATTAGGACACCAAAATTGACTTCTCCCATTCCCTTCTCTGCTTAGCAAAAACCATGTATGTGTCTCAGTCTCAGACTCTCTCAGTTACTCTGCCAATGCAAAAATAAAGATTTCTACTTGTATTTGGTAAAGTACACAAACCACAGTTTCCTGATTTCAACTTCTGAGTCAGAACAAAATCTTGCCCACCAAGTTCTGTTGGCCACTTCACCAAAAACATCCCAGTTTAAGTACCAATACCATCCATGCTGTGTCTTACTTGACCACCGTCAGATCATGTCCGCCTTCAACATCAAATCTCAGCCGTTGATTCTATTATCACATATCCTCAAGAAAAAAAAAAAAAAAAATGATACCCATTTTTTCTTCTTCTTTTAAGGTAAGCCACAGCCGTTGATGCCAACTCTCTTTGAATATGTATTTGGACGGTCGTGGTGTGGGTAGGTCTTTCTAAAGAGTGCCACTATCCTAATCCAACGGCTGTGGTTTCCTATAGTATTCCCCAGCAACATGGTATAAAACCAGCGAAACAAAAAGGCATACAAAGCAGACCAGTTTAGCAGACAGACAAAGCTCTCTCTCTCTCTCTCTCTTGGCAGATCTATCTTCAATCCAAACAAGTCTTCTCATTTCTCTTTTTCTGTTCTTCTCTCTCTCTCTAAAACCTCTCTCTCTCTAACATAATTTAATCTTCTTTATTTTATTTTATCTGAAAAAAATCTCCAAGCACTGGTTTTTTCTTTGAACTGTGTTTTCTTAGGCTCAGAAAAAAAGAAGAAGAAGCTACAGTTTCATCCAAAACCCTAGTTGTTTGAAGATTAGGGTTTGTAATCTACAAAGTGACTGTGGAAAATGGCCTCTTCATATCAAGGCCCTGTCACTGCTGCTCAGGTGTTTATATTATAATATATATATATATATATATATATATATATATATTTATATGTGTTTGTTTTTGTTTAAGGTTGTGTGCATTTTAATGGTTTTTGTGTATTACATGTATATACAGGTGGGGTCGTACTTTGTGACAAGGTACTATCAGATTCTTAAGCAACAGCCTGAACTTGCTCACCAGTTCTACTCCGCTGACAGCATCATGGTTCGGGTCGATGGAGATTCTACCCAGAAAGCCTCTGAAATCCTAGTAAACGAATCTTTCTTTAAACTATTTACTATAATATATATGTTCCTTCTTTGCATGTTCGATTTTATTTATGTGCATTCTAGTTGTGGTTTGATTGATTCTTGTGGGTTTTTTTGTTTGAGGAAATGTGAAAGTCGGATTTGGTAAAAGTATTCTCACTTGGGTTTGTCTTTGTATGTGTTTTTAATGGAATTATTACTATGAAGCTTGGATTCTTGGTTTCAATTAGGATTGAATCAAAATGAATGAAAAAAATGGAAGGTAAATAAATGCTTATAGCTGTGATTAATCATGTTATGGGCTGGTAGGTTGATATTCTAATTTTCTTTTTATGGTAAAAAGTTGGTGCATATTTCTTTTTCTATTTTTGTTTTGTGGTTGTTAATTTAGATTTATTTATTTATTTATTTCTTTTTTGTATTGCATAATCATGTGATGTGAATGTGGGGGAGGGATTCGGGGTCACTGATAACAATTTCTACTACTACACAAGATAACTTGATGGATTTTCTTCTGTGGTTGTGGACAAGGACACTAGGATTATCTTTTAGAATTTACAAAATCATACGTATTGGATTACATGCCTGAGATCCATGGTTGGAAAAAAAAGTTTATACATATAACAAATGTTATAAGTTTTTGGAATATTGATAAGAACAATTTACACTCCTGTAATTTCTACACTTGTTTTGGTATTTAGGGTGAATTCTTTTTATCTGCATCCAAACAAGCTTCTGAAATGGGTTAATATGAGTGTCATGTTCAGAAATGCCAAATTTTTGGTGGTGGCAGATCTGTGCAAATCATAGATTTCTCATTTATTTGGCTTTGCATAGGCTGTTTTAATTCCAGATTTTTTTTCTTGTTCATGTGTATAATTATTGGAAAAATTGGCATGTGGTTCTGGAGAGGAGCACAAAATGACATATTTACATCTTGACTTTTTGACACTTCTTTTAACCAGAAAGGCTATGTTGAAATTATTTTTTTGGGTGGGATGGTTTTGAGATGACATATAGCATTAATGGCACAAAAGGCACTTGAGAATCTTCACTGTTTTTCTTCTTTTTGATAATTAAGAGAATAATTTATTAGAATGAAGGATTGCTCAAATGCAAGATCCCTTAAAGAATCACTAATGGACTCATTAGGTCCAACAAATCAACATTGGAACTAAATGACACGCCCCCAAGCATTGCAAGCAAGATTTTCACCTAGAAGTTCTTAGCATTCATTAATTTACATAAGCCATGGTACTACAGATCAATTCATTCTCTTCAGTTCTTGTATAAGTTGAGTGGAATTCTATACCCCAAGGGGTAGCCCAGTTGGTTGGGGATCACTCCTCATTAAACTGAGGTCATTAATTCGAATCTCCTTTTCCCTCTTCCCTTAAGCGAAAACTTATTTAAAAAAAAAGTTGGGTGGTACTGTAGGTTTGAATTATGTGGCTAATACATTCAAGTAGTTTAATTTTGAAAACAAATGTGTCAAACAGTGCAATCTAGATGGGGGAGAAAAGAGAAATACTTTTATGATCAAGTATACAGTTTGGGAAACATTACTGAAGTTCTTTGATGTTCATGCTAGAATAATTTTGCATAATTAACTTTGGAATCATTCTAAATAAATTTATTCGATCCTAATCAATTCATTCCCGATTTAAACATTACCAAAATCAAAGGTGTGGTTTATGAAATGTCTCAGCTGTTAACAAATGCGCGATATACCTTTTCTTTTTGATAGGTGAATGCACAATAATTTCACAAAATGATGAAATTATGATAACATCAACTTAGATGGAGTTGATTAGGTAAGATGATTAGAAGAAATTATTATTTTGGCTCATGTCCACTTTTGAGTTTGATAAAAAATGAATGTATATGTTATAAACGCATGTTAATTTGATTTATTTAGTTAGCTTTGTTAAATATTATTACGTGAGTAATGATTAACTTAGTCATTAGTTGAATATATTTTAAATTTATAGTGAATATATTTTTTTTATGTATATCTATAATTTTTATCTTTATTTTTATAAATTTCATTAGGTGTTTGTGTATCTTACGATACACAATATAGAAAAAAAAAATCGATTCACATTCATGTTTTGACAATTATGATTATAATTGGTAAGAAAGTGCTTATTTTGGAATGCCCATCTTTTGGGGATTTTAGTTTCCAGAAATGAGATTATTTCATAGAACCTAGCTTTGAGGTATTTGCCAGAACCACTTTCCTTGAACAATTAAGTCACTTAAAAAAAAAATTGTGATTGCAAAATAATCATTTTAGGGGAATGTGGATAAATAAATCAAACCAGGAAAATCAGAAATAAGAAAAAAGATGAACTTGTAAGCTCGTTTTCTTGTATCTTACCTTCATGTCCCAGAATATAGTCCAAAATTTGACTAGGAAACTCGTGGATGATATAACCTTAAAATCTTGTCTCATTCTTAGGAAATTTATCTATACATTGCAGTTCATCATTTTATTCTACTTTCTCTAAACTTATCAGATTTAAGAGGAAGGTTGTCTTTGCATGTATTTTCCCAAATTGCTACATTATTCTTGATACAAATTGCTACTTTATACTTGATAAAAATTGCTACAACCTATTTTCTGAGGATTCCCCTAATTAGTCAACCCTTTCATTATGCTACATTTCCCAATCTTTGTTGTGTATCTGTTCTTTGGTACAGTTATTGGTGTGACAAGAGGTGCAAAGTGGAACTTCTTGATTGGCTTGATGCCCCTTGTCTCCTCTCTTCTTTATATTTTTTTGATAGGTAAGTAATGCACTTTTATTAATTAGAGAGAAGAACTTTTGAGTTCATGATGATGAACACAGAGGAGCAAAAATACAAAAAGTATCATGTGGACAGTCTAAGTGAAGCTAGAAACTCAAGAATGGATAAGCAATGAGTTGAACCCCAAAATCTGGACGAATCAAAAACAGTGTGGTGAAATACTCTTTTTAATTGATCCTAAGAGACTTTAGTGTCCTCAAACAAACTACAATTCCGATCCTTTCAAACAGCGCACATCAAACAACCCAGTATCAACTACCAAATTCCAAACATCAGAGCCATGCTTCCCGAACCAATTCCTCCAACCAAACAATAAGCTTACAAAGACCTGGGCATGACCCAATGGACCCCAATTGGAAACACATCCCCCGAGAGAATAAATATGATGAAGAAAAGAGAAGGCTGCCTCAAGTTCTCAATCTTGAAAATCTCTATGAAACCTCAAGTTCCAACTCTTATTATCCCCATCCACCTTTTTTTTATAAGTAACAAAAGTTTATTAATCAAAAAAGAGAAAACCCAGGTACACTGGTGGTGTACTTGAATAACAGTACATCAATCTCTCAAATTACAAAGGTCTAACAAATCTAATAAATTTGAATAGGGAAAAGATTAAAAGCAGTACTCCAATCCAGAAAAGAGTGAAGAAGAAGAGATTTAATCTTGAGGATAGACCGTTCATTTCCTCAGGGCATCTCACATTCCGTTCCTGCCAAAGACACCACAGAACACAGTGCGGTACAACGCTCCAGAAAACTATATTTCGATGTTTACCAAAAGGACCTTGCCAAGTTGAGAATAAATCAGTGACACTGGCATAACCCATACAAGACCAAACAAATTCCACCGACTCTCCACTCCTTTTGCACATAAAGTGCCAATCCACAACAGTATCACCTCTATTCCATAAGTTGTCAATAGTCAAAATCTTTCCTAAGGATGCAGTCCAAGAAAAGAAAGCTACCCTAGGAGGGATCTTTGAGCGCCATGCAGGCTTCCACAGAAAAAGAATGCCAGGAGTTGAGGAAAGGGAGAAATAGTACTCACGCACCTTAAAACCCTTACTTTGTGCTGATTTCCAACAAAGTTTGTCATGTGATGTCCCTCACCCTTAAGTGGCATAGAATATATAAGGTTGATAAAAGCAGTCAAAGGTTGCAACTCCCAATCTTGTATAGCTCTAGGAAATTGTTGTCCCAATGAAGCATTGGTTAGGAAAATGCATGAAGAGGACTCCTTATCATGTCTAAAGCTATGAAGTTCTGGGAATGCCTCTTGAAGGGTGCAATCCCCACACCACTCGGGGACCCAAACCATTAGAGATAAAAGCTTCCTTATCAGCTGAGCATGCAAAGAGAACAGGGTAAAGAAGTTTAAGAGGAATATCCCCAGCTTACCGATCATGCCAAAATTGAATACGATTACCCACTCCAACTTCAAAAGCCACATGGAAAGAGAATCTATCCCAGATGTGCTTATAAGGGGTGATCTCTCTTCAATGTGTAGAGGCTTTTTCTTCAACTGCTGTGTACTTTGGGAGGAGAACAAAACCTTGAGGATCTAGGATTCAAAGCAGAAAATATCTACACAATCGAGGTGAGGTCATTATATCCCGGCCCTGCTCTTATATTACACAATAATCCACACCCATGAGCCCCCTACTAACTTTGGTACTTGGGCCCCCATATTGTCTTCCCAATATTTTTGGCCATAAATGACGTGCTTCATGCCCAAACCTCCATAACCATTTCCCTAGTAATGCTTGATTAAAACACACGATCCTCCTGTCCCCCAAGCCACCAACCTCAATAGGTGAACAAACCTTATCTCCTGCCACCAAGGAGCATTTAAACTGCTCTCTGAAGTCCCCCACAACAAGTTCCTCTTAATTCTTTCAAGTTTATCTGCCACAGATTTCAAGATGGTAAAAAGAGTTAAGTATCATGTTGGAAGACTTGACAGAGTACTCTTCAACCAAGTGAGTCTACCTTCCTTTGATAAGTAAAGTATCTTCCAACCAGAGAGTTTCCATTCCATCCTTTCCAAAATGGGATTCCAATTGAAGTTTCCTTAAGTGGAGCACCCAAAGGCATTCCCAAATATTTCATTGTTAAACTATCCACTCTGCAACAAATAATACTTGCTAACACATCCAAGCTACCGACAGCTTCAAAATAAATCAGATCCATCTTTTGATGTATAGCAAGTGTTCCCTAGAAGCATCACAAAATAAAATGGTGTCATCAGCAAAAGATATGAAATGCTCATCAATTGTTTTTAATTTACATGTCACCAAATTGCAATTTTCTGGGATTATTCTATATCTAGTGGAAATATGATCTATAATATATTTTGGTGGTTGATCTTTTCAGATGCAATCAGACTTTCCTTAAATTTTTCTGTTGCCAACTGTGTGTATTTTGCTTTGTGACTTGATACATTTCTTATTTTATTTTATTTTTTTGTTTCTTCTTCGTGTTAATTTATAATTTTTCCCCCCTCTGCAGGAAATTCATACGCTCATCATGTCGTTGAATTTCACTTCAATTGAGGTCAAGACATTAAATTCCTTTGATTCTTGGAATCGAGGTGTTCTGGTAATGGTTTCAGGATTGGTTAAAGCAAGGGAATTCAGTGGACGGAGGAAATTTATTCAGACCTTTTTTCTTGCTCCTCAAGAGACAGGTTACTTTGTTCTTAATGATATTTTCCAGTTCAATGATGATGAAGAAATTATCTATCAACATCAAGCCCCTATTCCATCAGAACACCAGTTTGATACACAACTGAATGCTTCTAGCCCTCTTCCAGAGCCGCCAGGTAATGCAGCTGCTTTGCTATGAGAATTGTTTATTACTAGATATTTGAAATTTGAGCCCAGTAGGTTTCATATGCAATTTGCATGGCTCCACCATGAGTTTAAACAATTATATGCATATGGGACTGATTGTACAGTGTAGATGTCTATTTAAATTAGCCAACAAGTTCCTAGTTTCCTATTCTTGGGTGTTTGAACTTATCCAAGCTTTTCCCAGTCTTAGACTATGGAAATTGACTTGGCATGTTACAGTTAATGTGAACAAAAAAGGATCAATTTGTGTTTGGTCCCATGCAAGTGTTGGGGTTAGTTATACCATCATGATTCTTTTTGTCTTTACTTATTTAAGGCGCATTATCAAGTCGTCAGTAATATTGCTAGTTGAGGAAGCGTAGTTTATTTGGTGAACTGTGTGTGCATGTATTTCCTTGTTGTCATGTAACGTAGATATTTTCATAAATTCTTGGTTGAAAAAATAAAGTTGTTTATAAACTTGGAGTAATTTTCTTGTTCCTTTTTTCCTGAAATCATCAACTTGTGGCTGTTCTAGATTGTTTAGTATGAGAAGTGTTGCATTTTTGTTTTTATTTTTTTCCATGTCTTTTTTTTTTTGGGGCGGGATTATTTTAACCCAGTGGTATTAGCAGTTTCCGACTATGTTTTGGAGGAAGAGGCCCGGGATTATGTTGATTCAATCCATATAGAAGAAGATCCAGTTGATAAGTATAGTCTCCCAGAGCAACAACATCAATATAGTCTCCCAGAGCAACAGCTGCAAGAGGATCATGAAACTGAAATTGTGGTGGACGAAGCTCCTGCAGAGGAGATATCTGCTTCACTTCAAGGTGTGGTAAACACTGTGCATGAAGCCCCAGCTGTAGCTGTGGAGGAGCCTGTGGGAGAGCCACTGAAGAAAACTTATGCTTCTATTGTATGTACCTGTTCTGTTACTCTGGAGTGTGTGTGTGGTGGATGGTGGGGGGTGGTTTACACATGTGCCACTCTGTTTTCATTTTCAAATGTACTGCTGCATTGTTGTTTTGCCATTATGTCTCAGGATGTGTTTGTTTCCTGCAAGTGCCTTTGGATTAGCTACTTTTCCTTTATTGAAGGTTTATGTGAGTTTGGTTTGCACATGTTTGTATGTTCTTCATATACCTGACATGATCAAAAGACATTTTGTTCATTAATCAATTGGGGAAAAAATATTGGATTCATTAGTAAAAAGTATCTATGTCAGAGAGAAACTGGGGTTGGAGAAGATATATGCAAATTTAAAATAAATAAAAAGAAGCAATGGGACCATGCATGGGAGTCAACACAAGAAGAATTGGGTGTTTTCCATTGATTCAGATTTGTGCATGGGAGGACTGGAACCTTTATTGATATGTATTTTGTTTGTTTTTGTGTGTGTGTGTTTGTGTATATATATACCTTTACTAAAACCAGATCCATCATTAATTGAAATTTGGAATTTATTAGTTTCTGTTGGTTTAATTAACTTATATATTACGTGTTGTGTTTTTAATGGTTGGAACTTGCTAGCTGCGAGTTTCTAGAGGGCAGCCTGCATCATCAGCAGCTGGCCAGCCATCTTTAAATAGAAGTTTCCCGACTGCTTCAGAATGGAATCATACACCACAGCCTGCTGCTCAGCAGTCAAACTCTGCATTGTCATATGTGCCTGAATATGCGGCAGAGGCAGTGGAGGAGGGTCTGACAATGGAAGAAGGTCTAGTTATTGATACATGTTTTTAAAATTTATCATTTATGTTTTGATGACATTATAGCATTAACTTTATTGCTGGTCTTGGGCTGTCTGTACTCTGTAGTGTTTGTCCTTCCCCTGTTATTGCATTCTACAATGTATCATTTAATTAGCTCAATTGGCATCTCCTAGTGTTTCCAATAGAGACATCTAGTGTTCAACTCCCATCACCCCCAATCCCAACTATTGATTTATCAAAAATAATATTTGTTTAAGTAATATTTAGTTGGACATATGGGCTGGGTCCTCCTGTCCAAATAATAATTTACTTATAAAAAAAGTTATATATATGTTATTTGGGGACCATGTGATTGGTTCAAATTCCAATAGTTGTTGTGTGATGTGCAAATATTTCACATGAAATTTTGAGGATTCCATTTATGAGAGTACACTTGTATTTGAATTTCAGACTTGGAAGGTTATCTCATGTAACTAAGTTGATATGCTTGAGCATTTTCATTTTTGAAGCATTAAGTTGATTCTTCATCTTCCTTCCAGATGAACCAAAATCTGTTTATGTGAGAAACTTGCCTCCTACGATTACTGAAGAAGAAATTGAGCAGGAATTCAAGGACTTTGGCAAAATCATACCTGATGGTGTCTTTATTAGGTTACGCAAGGTGGGATTTTCTTTCTTGATAGTGACTTCGTTGTATGTGACCTTGTGAGCAGCTAAAATAGCAATTGATTTATACAGGAAGTTGGAGTTTGCTATGCCTTTGTTGAGTTCGAAGACCTTATTGGTGTTCAAAATGCACTCAAGGTTTGTATTTCTCTCTCTATTTTTTTTTAATCTTTAAATATATTTGAAAAAGTCTTCAAGGTGTTGTAGTGAATATCCTAAGTATTTGGTAATATTTTATTGATATTTTGTGTTACAACTTGAATATAACATGGATGCGTATCAGGTATCTTATCTATTGAAGCTTACAAAAAACTAAACAAACTATGTTTTTAATACTTAAGGAATTTGTTATTACTATTATTTCCATGCAATGTGAATAGAACAGTAAATTGGGATTTTGATTATTATTCCCTGAAAGTTGTAATATTTTAATCCATTTTTTCTTTATATTTTATGGTGCCTGAAAGAACCACAGCCTGTCTTATGTGCTGTAATTTTATTTTATTTTTTTATTTTTTATCTTTAATAATCTACTGAAATTTTGCAATGATTTATATTTTAAAAATTTTGCAATGAATTATATTTTAAATGTCAATTCTATAAAATACTGTTAGCTGGGCCTAAATTTGTTTATCTTTGTAGGCCTCTCCGATACAGTTGGCTGGAAGGCAAGTCTACATTGAGGAAAGGAGACCAAACAGCAGTGGCATTTCTCGGGGTGGAAGTATGTGCCTTTTATCTATTCCTCTAATTCGTATTATCAAAAAATCAGGCATAGTTGGAGATGTCTTAAAAATTGTACTCCAACAAATGTATTTCTTATGGATTATTTGTTCTTTGATCACATGCTTTATATAGTTTCAAATGTTGAATTGCTAACTGCTTTTATGTCAGTTTGGCTGAAATTATATCTTTAAAATAAATCAACTTATATAAAAAAATCTTTTGAATATTAAGGATAAATGTGCTTTATTCCCAAATTTTTTGGGGTTGGCTTTGGATTCTTAACAGATTAGTCTATATGGGCCGCATGGATTCTTACCTAAAAAATCTTTTTGGAATATAAAGAGCAACTGTCAGAATTATTTTTCTTAGAAAAGACAGATTAGATTTTTATATATAGTTGTTACGTTATGCGTGAAAATATTTTTGAAAAAAAAAAAAGTTTGTTCAAAAAACAAAGAGACTAGAAAGGAGAGGGACATGGAAATTTTTATTGCGGTACATTGGCATTTTTGACACAATGGTGATGAAGTAGTGGTTATTAGCTTCTGCTGTGTGGTAGTTATCATGATAACAAGTCATGGTTATCTTAGTAACAAGCAAACGCCTCGTTTCAGAATAGGTAATATCTGCTGTCTATTAGGATCAAATTCTTACTCTAATAAATTATTTTCCTTACGGTTGATGTCCAACAAAATAGTGACTATTGGATTCATTGATACTGAAAAATTTATGGGCCAAACTAGATCTTACATATGTTTGCAGCTAATTCAACTTTCGTACTTTTATGGTTGTTATTTTCCTTGTGGCATGGTGTTTTTGGAGTAGCCATTATTCGTCTGTTTTGTTGTTGTTGTAGTGTTGAAATGACGCTGAATTTGTGTATATTAACATCCATTTTGAATTGCCATAACCAGGACGTGGGGGAAGAGGAAGAGGCAGTTACCAAACAGAGGCTCCAAGGGGGCGTTTTGGTTCACGGAGTCTGGGCAGGGGAAGCTATCAGGATGGTGGTGACAACAGACTAAGAGGCAATGATTTTTATCAGCGTGGTTCACGATGAGATGAAAATCCTTAGGCGATAAGCATCTAAAGATGGGGAGAAGTTTTTTGAGGGCAGAACTATCTGTGGGTCAAAGCTACTAGTCTGATCTGATGGGTGATTTGAGCTATTTAGGCTCATAAGCTTTGCCGATAAAGCGTTTTCCTTCTGATGGTTTCAGGAAAAATATGTTGTACTTTTTTGAGGTGTGCAATTTTACATGAATGGCAGTGGTGAGAGACTTGCTTGTGTTGTTTCTTGTGTGGGTATAGCTATGTTGTTTTTCCCCTTGATTGGGTTTTATCATGCAATTCAAGTGGGAAATTTTTTGGCATTGTATGTCCCATGCTTTCAGGAAAACAAGTGCTTAATGAATGACTTTCTGATCTTAGAAATCTTACTTTACTCTTCTAGATTCTCTTATATCAAAATATCATTGTTGTTTATTAGAGAGTGAACAATCTGATATCAATCTTGTTTCCTCTTGTTGATTGTCATGATCTTCTAGACAGCTGGTACAACAATTTTGGTTGGTTCCATGATTGACTTTATATTCAACAATTTTGTGCTTCCAAGTCGTGTGTCCAGGAATTCCCAAAAAGATGCTGCTGCTTCTGCTTGTATGGGACATTGGTAAGGAAAAAAGGTTTTTCTCTAAACTAGTTTGGAGAGAATTTTCGAACTCCTTATATATCTTTATAGTGAGTGTGAATTTGAAAAATCTAACCTGATTGCATGTTCTTATTATATCTTTCATGCTTGCAAAATTTCAAGAATATCAAAGATCAATTGCTATGTTATCAATTAAATACTTAAATTTTAAGTATTTGTGATCTAAAGTTTTATGCACAAGTTTATTGATTGCATTGTAAATAACATTCAATTTGAATGAAATTTGCTATGCATGTAAAGAACATAATTAAATGCAATTTAATGGTTGGATTTTTAAAATTCAAACTTAATAAAAATATATATTAAGAGTTTGAAAGGTTTCTCTCCAAACTAATTTCAAGAGGATATAGTGCAGAAAGTAACTTAGGTATTATTTAGATTTTTTTGTTCACACGTAAACTTTGAATCATGACAATGAAGAATTCTGGATAATTTTTATTTTCTTTGTATTTTTCGTTCATTTGGTAGATTCCCTTCTTGATAAGTGTTTTTTTGGGGTAAATCACTGGCATGGCTAAATGGTCATTAGCACCGTATTGTTTACATCGTGTTCAAACTATAGCTACCCAACACCTTCATTTGATTTACAAGCCACTGGCAAGATCATCCTGGAAAACCCATCTCTTCCTGTCAACCAATGATATGGCTTCAACGGCTTGATGCTTTATCACAGTCCAGTTGCTTTGCTCCCCAATTTAAGCACTCGCAGAAGCCACGGCTCCATGGAATTGTGATGGCATGGCTTCAACATCTTTTGGCATATCACATTCTTCATATTCCTCTGTATCCCAGAGGAAGCTAGCATATGCTGCTTGAACGTGGCTGAAAACCAAAAATCACAGGTTATATAGTGTGGCAAAGTGCATACCAAGTACTTGAACAAGAAAATTAAAATAGCATCCTAAAGTATGTAAAATTTTTTATTCAATGAAGTACACATACCAATCTTCAGGAGAAGCTTGAACTGCTCGTTCAAAGTAGCTTAAAGCCCTGTCTTGGTCATGATGTAGCTCCCATATTAGCTTAGCATACTGTGATAGAATTTCACCATCCTTTGGATCTGCTAGGATAGCACGAGAGTAGCACTCTTCGGCGCCCTGAAGGTCCCTCTTTGACTGTCAAAATAATGTGTTAAGCATTACTAACTAGTAACAATGCCCCAGTGAAGCAGAGTATCATTTATAAATTTTATCATTCCCTCGTCAAAATTTAGCTTTAGCTTCTAAAAAGGTTCTTCTAGCTTGTGATATGATAATTGCTTCTTTAGTATCCAGTTATCCATCATTGCAATATGTCTTTTATATTGATATGCGTTATCATTACAAATGTTAAGAAAAGCAATATGTCCAATGGAAGCAAAATGTTCATCATTTTGACAAAAATTGCAAAAATATTATCATCAGAGTAACTATATTGGTATGATTTAAGAAAAGCACAAATCTTAGCATCAGTTTTAATCAACAAGAAAAGAAACTAATGGGTAAACAAAGAAAGAACAAAACTAACCTGGTACAAAAATTGAGCATAATTTCTCAGAAACAAAGGGTTGCCAGGATTTTCCTCCACCATCCTCTTATAATACTCCTCAACTCCTTGGTTGTCCTCTCCTGAGTTGAAATCTCCACTGCCGCCACCATGTCCTCGACCACCATTACCACCACCACCACTGGCACCACCGATGCCAATCCCTCTTGCAAGAAACAACCCTTGACCAAGAAGCTCCTTTTCATCTCCAATACCCATATTCCAAATTTGATCCTTAACATTCACCTCTTCAGTGAAAATCATGCTGTTCATTTTGTTCTCCAAACTTAGAGTTTGTGCTCTCATAGCCATGACCCTCTCTTCTCTCTCTTCTTCATCATCATCCTCTCTATCACTCTCTTCTTCATCTTCTTCATCTTCATATTCACCTTTTGAATTATAAAATGAGAAAGATTGTATAGTTTGCAACATGGTGCACTTGGGTCTCGCTGAAAACTTCTTGGGTAGGTTTGTTTCAATGTATTGGTCTTCATTGGTGCTGCAAGAAGCATAGGCTAGTCCTTCCAAGTTTCCATCAGACTGAGCTCTTCGAAAGCCTTTGTTCCGATCGAGGTCAGCAATGGAGGGAGAGATTGGAGAGGAATTGCATGAGAATGTGGAGAGGTTGAGAGGGCCAGTTTGGTGAAGTGAGAACCTGTTGTTGTGATTTTGGGGAATGGTAGGTGGTGGGTGCTTGATGATGATGTTATTGGTTTCATAGTGATTGCAGTTGTTGTGGTTGGGACTGTCTGAGAAGGATGGAAGGAGGGATCCAAGAACTGGTGTTGAAGAGCTTCTTAGCAGCATTTTTCTTTGACAATATAAAGCTCTAGTGGTAGGCTTTTGTTTTGGATATTAAGTCCTGTGGAGAAAAGAAAGGAAGAGGTTGAGAGGTGAGACTGTCATAAAGGAAAATGTAAATGGAGACAAGGCAAAAGGAATAGAATGATTACTATAGTTTTCTTATTAATTTACCAAGAGCAGTCAATAAATTTGCCCTTTTTTCACAAGGGTATGAGCGCCATTTTATGTATTTGGTTTTAACTAATATCACATTAAAATTACATGGTAAACTTACCTTAAAATAGTAAAATGTATGTGTATACACATTAATTATAATAAGAGGTGAATTTATGGTATTCGTTCTATAATGATGATTACTCTTTATTATTAAAAAGATGTGATTCAAATTTGGATTCTTAATTCGACAATAATGATTACCCTTCACTATTAAAAAGAAGGGATTCAATTTTAGATTCCTAATTCTAGGATTATCAATTAAGCTAACTTGAACCACTCACAAAATTGAAATAGTTCTTAAATTACAATAAGAACACATCAGACCAAAGAGAACGTAGGAAACAATTCATGAAGGAAAAGAAAAGAGCAATAGCATATAGAGAGTCATCCTTCAGGAAAGGAACACAATTCATGAATTAAAAAGAAGTTCATCGATGTGACATTATTCTTGCAACATATCAGAAAAAGCTCCAAAAAATTGCAGGAAAAAATGGAAAGGTGGCAGAAACAGAATGGAAAATTTACCTCTTTTGAGAGTAAAGCAATGATCTCAGAGTTCTTCCAATGACCAAAGAAGTGGACAAGAAAAGAATAGAGATTTTAGAAACTGAACCAATGAGTCCTTTACAGATCCCCTTTTATATATTTATATATAAAGAGAAAGGAGGGCAATGTGAATCACGCGTTAGCTTTTGTTTGGTTCTCAGGAAAATTCAGGAGATAGAGATTTGATTTGAATGGTGGAGAGAGTGCAATGTAGCTAGGCAGAGAGATAAAAATATCAATTTTGTTTTCTTTTCTTTAATAAAAGGTCCACGAGGGAGACCATTCTATAAGAACCTTAACAGCCTGTACCTACATCCAAAGATGAGGCGCGTGGGACCACGCTCTATTATACTTTGACATGACAGTTTGACCCTGAGTCCTTTTCTTCTTGACACGTTTAAATTTCTGGTTGCTTGTTTGGTTTTGGTGCATGTTCAATGAGAACCGCACAGGTGGCAAATGTTGAGGTAAGATTGGACTAATCTTCACAATTGTTTAGAGTTTTTATATTTGCATGCATATGCGTGTGTGCGTATGACGGTGTGAGTGAATTAAGGACAGATTCGATAATGACTATCCCTTAATCATTGTAGCTCACACGTTTTCTTGGATCACCATAATTGAGTTATTAAAAAAAAAAAAAAAAAAAAACAACGTGTGATGGTGACTTCACAAATATAAATGCTTGTGAAGTTATGAGCAAAGATATTTTTGTTTTCCAATACCAAGGAATGACATGATTTTACATTCTCGACTTTATTTTAACCTTTTGCAATGCTTCTAGATAGATCATATTGGCGTGATAAGTTTGTTTCAATTTTCAAACCCTTTTGTTTCTAGATAGATCATTTTATGCTAATGGGCCATCTTGGGCTTAAGATTATGAGCTAGTTGTTGGACTCTGGCTTATTCTTGTGTTTTGGCATGACTGGCCTAATTAGTCCTGTAACTTGTGTGTAAAATTCATTACTACTAATGTTACATCACAAATAATGCTATAATTACAAATTATTTTATAATATTTGTAACAAATTTTTATTAATTTTCATCTTGGTTTACTAATAACATCACTTTCTTATTTACTAACAATTACTCATCACATCAGGAGTTTGTAAAATAATTTTGTAGATTTAACATTTTCATTTTCCTTTCACAAAAGCAATAAACAAATTTAAGGTGTCATGTGTGTTATAAATAGGGCTTATCACTTGATGGTTGTTGTGTAGTGGAAATGTTGCAGAGGTAGCATCCCATCATTTACTCTATTATGGTGAAAGCTTCTCTTTTTCTCAAAGACATTTGCAAGAAAAATGCAAACTCTTCTCACCATGAGTGTTTTTTTTTTTCATGCACCTGCAGTACCAGCTTCTTTGCTTGGGCGGCTATGCTCCACTATGAAAAGGCTTTTCCTATTGAAAGCAATGTATGATGATAGGGAAGATCCATTACTTCAAGATGCCATGAAGGCGGTTGCTCTTTGCATTGAAGAATCCAAAAAATAAAAAAGTTTTTGTTGGGTTTCAGTAGCCGTTGGGCTTCAGCCCATTGGAGACCCACTTGGTTTTTATTTTCCTTTGACTTAATTAAAAAAAAAAAAAAGACAAAATTTAAGTACAGTACCTTAAGATTCAACCATGTGACTATTTAACTAAAAAATATACTTCCTTCTCATGAAAAAAAATCCACATGGCAGAACCTTAAAAAGGGAACCTAAAGAACAGTACCTAAATACTGTACCTAAGTTTTGCTCATAAAAAAACCCTACATCCCTCTTTTCTCTTTAGTTCTCTCTACTCCTAGCCACTCCTCTCTTTGCTCTCAGCTCCTCTGTTTTTTCTACTTTCACAAATTAATTTTCTACTAATTTTTGATTGTTTATACAAGTATCCCCTCTTTAGGGGGGGAAAAAATTAACAATTTGGAATAAAATTTAAAGAAGAAAGTAAACCCTACGGTGTTAGACGATAGAATTGTTGAATTTTAAGGAGCATGTAAGACTCTTTTAAGATAGGTAACACATCACTTTGAAAATGATTGAGAGGTACTTTTTTTTTTTTTTTTTTTTTGGTAATTTATTGTAAAAATGAAGTTGAAAGAAAAACTTCTCATTTTATTTTGGTTTCTTTCCCATTTTTAATTTGAAAAAAAATATTAATTTGACATAGTTTGGCTAGTATTTATTTAGTAACAAAAAATAATGACAAAGTTTAGCTACAACTCTATTGAATATTTTTTTATTGGATGTAAATTTTGACATATTCACCATTGGATCACGTTTTCTTTTTATATCTTCTATGTTTGCAAAATTTTCAAAAGATCAAAGATTAATAGCTATGCGATCAATTAAATGTTTAAATTTCAAAATTTTGTAGTCTAAAATTATGTATAAAAAACAGGTTTATGGATTGAATAGTAAATAATATCCAATTGACATGAAATTTGATGTGTGTTAAGAACATAAAAAACATATAATTCAACGGTTAAATTATTAAAATATGTAACTGTGGTTGCACGATTTTCCTGGCCCAACTTCTGTTGATCAGGCCTTGGCCCAAAGCACAACCCACAATAGATACTTGTAGAGAATGGGTTAAAGAGCTTGGCCTCAGTGAAACTAACAAATCTGATGCATGTAGTGTACTGTTTGCAGAGAGAAATAAGAACGTAAAGAAGGGTTCTTCAAGTCTGATTTTATTTCTTTTGTTCCTCTTACCATTCTGCCGTCCCTGCTTTGAGGGACTTCATTACATTATATATTTCTCTCCTTTTCATCCTAGCCTTACACCTGTTAGTCATCCAAGCATCCACTCGAGCACCTGTCCCATCAGACGCCTTCATCAGACCCTTTGTGAGTTGCAGAGGCCAAGGCGGTACTGTTCAGGGGTCTTTTCCTCATTAATGTGGCCAAGAGGGTGGTTGGGGCGCAATTAATGTGGTGGTAGCCTTCCGTGAGATATTTTGAATTTAATTCGTTTTTTATGTTGGGGAAGGTGAGCTGAAATGGCTGAGCAGAGTTTCTCGCCTGGGCTTCGTGATGTCCGAGGAGGAGTTACTCCTCGGACAGGTTTCCTTGACGCTATTGGGGTTGAATAGCGCTTCATATGAGGCTTTTCGTTGGACAGGACGCTCCTCGGACGGGCCTGAGCTTGGAATAGCCCATCATTTTTGGGCCGGGCCCCACAATAGCCCCTCAAAACTGCGGTTTTAACCTCCCTCCGAGGAGAAAAGCGGGGTTTTGATATTTGTGAGTGGAGGGAAATGAGGAGATCGTGGGGTGCGCGTGCGGACCGTTACTTTTGACGCGCCACAATTTACGAGACGTGGTCATTAACTTCTGGAGGCGTTATGTTCCCTTCATCCAACGGCTTGGCGTGAATCGAACGGCCATCGTTTCTTTCTCGTATTTTTAGGCAGGGATGATATTTTCTCTCTCTTCCCTGCTATATAAGACGTCAGCGGGGCTCAGTTTCTTTTTTCATCTGCATTTCACAAACCCCAGAAGGCTCCAGAGAACTCCAGAGATATACGAACACTCGCGTCCGTTACGCCGCCGTAGCCGTTCTTGTGAAGCGCTTCGTCCAAGAGAGATTCCCAGGCGTCCCCTTGAGCGTCTTGTGAAGGTACCAGTACATTTCGCCTTTCTCTCCATTTCAATTTCTTTCTCGGACTCTACTTTTCTTTCCAGTCTTTACTTTCATTTCCTCAGTTCAGTTCAGATGGGTAGATTCGAAAAATTAGTAAAAACTCCTGCCGCTATGGAAGCCTTTAGGGCTAAATACCACATTCCTCCGAGGGTTGGGCTGCGGCACTGTCCTCTTGAAGGAATATTGACCGATAGAGTTGAGGGAGAAGTCGTTATCCCCATGATTGCTTTCATAGAGGGAGGGATGACACTTCCCATGCGCAGGATCACAAGGGAATACCTGTTCAACCATAGGTTGACGCCGTATCAGTGTGCCCCAAATATGTTCAAGATATTAGGCTGTGTAGATGTCTTAAGCGAGCGGATGAATCTAGACCTCACTTGGCATGATGTGGCCTATTTGTACGAATGCCACCGCCTTGGGGATGATGGGTATTATCTTAAATCCCGGAACGAGGTCGTTAGGTTGATCTCTTGTCTTCCAGTTTCTAATAAGACCGTGAAGGATGACTTCCTCATTGCTTCTGGGGAGTGGTTCGACAGTATTCACTGTCCAACTCGGGCAGGAAAACCAGGTGCGGCGCTTTTAGGATTGGCCCTTTTTGGGGAAAGGATTTAGTGTTGAGGGATTATTATTATATATTTTTTTTTGCTTTCTTTGTAATTGGAAAATTTCATGACCTGACCTCACTTTTCTTGGTTGTTCGCAGAAAAAATTCACGTCGCCCCTCGGATAGACCTTACGAATGTGCCAGCGCTGAATTATCTTCTCAGGTCGGAGATTTACGTTACCGGGGACAGACAGCTGCGTGCGGCCCATCTGATTTTGGGCTATCAACCTCTGAGCAGTGCTTTCCAGGCAGTCGGTCACGCTATAAGGGCAGGCAGTCCGAGGTTGGCTAGGATTGACGTGTCCCGAGACGGGTTCCTAGCTCCACACGATTTGCCACCAGTAGTGCTGCCTGGGGTCAGGAATCCTTACTTAGCGGAGCAGCTTCCTCCGGTAAATGAGCCTGGCGCGGCTGCTCTGATTGAAGAAGAAACTGAATCTTCCCGTCTTTCTCTTGAGGCAGAGATAGACGAGTTTTACTTCGAGGAGGAAATTCAGCAAAATCCTTTAGGGGAGCCTTCCAATCCTGAAGCCGAGCAGGACCAACATTCTGCAGTTGGTGTTCCCCCAATTGTTATCTGCTCGGACGATACCTCAGACGAAGAGGCCGAGCCCATGGCAGGAAAAGGGAAGTCCTTGAAGGAGTTGATGTCCTCCAGGGGGAAAGGCCAGTCACCAAAGGGTCAATCTTCGAAGGGGCCAACTCCATCTCAGGCCAAGACCCTTCCCCTGGTGGTCCCCCAGGGCGTCTCGGACCCTGGTCTTAAGGTTATCTCGGACCTGAAGAAGAAGAGGCCGGTGGACACGCCTGAGGAGGGCGAGGTGGCTGTCCAGCCGGCCAAGCAGCAGAAAACCACACGGGCGCCGAGGAGCAGAAGGGGCACCTCCTCGGATAGTAGGGATGAGGGGAACCTTGCTGAAGTGCGCACCGCCCCTCGTCAATGGGACCCAAAGTTGGAGCTGGATGGGCTCGCCATTCCTTACACTGCTTCGGTCCGAGAGTATAATCGTGGCCGGGCAGGGTACGTGGCAGAGGCCTTGGAGCAGCCCCTACTTCTTCCTCGGGACATGGAGGCCTATAGGCGGTGCACCCAGTCCGAGCTCTTTCTATCCCTCAAAAGGGATCTCGCGCTGGTAAGTAACCCTTTTACTGTTTTGCCCATTTACTTGCTCCTGTTAGATTATATATTTTTCTTTTAAGGACGCTCTTGTCGTGTCTGCAGATTACTCAGCAGGTCTTTGTCGCTGAGGAGTTTTGCCGTAATAGCCGCAACCTGGCTGAGGCTGAGACCCAGGCTCGGACAGAGGTGGAGAAAGCCTTGGGGTCCCTCAGGCATGATCACACTAAACTCACGGCTGAGTTCAAGGATTCGGAGAACCGACGTAAAAGTGCAGAGGCTGGCTTGAAGAGTGCCGAGGATCAGGCGGAGGACCAGCGCAAACAACTGTACACGGCTCAGCTTAACCTTAACACCGAGAGGCAGGCAGTGCAGGATCTCAGGACTGCCCTGCAAAAGGTGGAGGATGAGCTGAGGTTGGCAAGGGAGGAGGCCCAGCTGATCCGAGAGGCCATAGAGGCTGAGAAGAATGCTGCTCGTCAGCTTGGGGCCGAAGAGACTGAGGCCAGGCTGTCCGAAGAGATCCCTGAGGTGTGCAGGGAGTACTGCGACATTTCATGGGCTCATGCTCTCGACGCTGCAGGAGTTCCTGCGGATTCGGCCCTAAGGCTGCCCGAGAGCGTCTTCTATCCTCCGGAGATCCGAGCTAGGCCTGATGAAGCCTAAGTCGTTTCAGAGCAAGACCTGGCGGTGCCTGATGCCGTATCTGTGCCTGATGTGGCTAAGGACCCTGCCACTGACTCTACCATTGAGGCTCCTCCTCCTCAGCCCGAGCAGAAAGAAGATCCTCCCGCTGAAGCTTAGCCTTATAGGTTTTCAACCTTAGTGAATAGTTTTTTTTTTTTTTTTTTTTTTTTTTTTTTTTTTTTTTTTTAAATGAGAGTTGTCTTGTTTTTTCATTCTTTTGTAAGGAACTCTCTTTTTAATATACTCGGAATGTTAATATGAAATGTTCGTTTTGTTTATTAAAAATGTATGTCAATAGCGTTTAATCCTTTGTAACGAGGTAGATACAGGCAAACGGTAAGAATGAAAATGGGTTTTTGGGTTGCCCATTTGAGGGTCGAGATGATGCTAGACTGTGCGCATGTATTAAAAGTGATTTACTCTAAATAATGATCTCCCAATCTATCACAAGTAATAATCTCCCCAAAAGTCTATGGTCCGAGGAGCCAGGCAGGACTTAGGTTCTGCTTAAAACTATGACTTGTCATGAGTAATAATTTCCCCTAGAGTCTGTGGTCCGAGGAGCCATGCAGGACTTAGGTTCTGTTTAAAACTATGAGCTGTCATGAGTAATAACTTCCCCAAAAGTCTGTGGTCCGGGGAGCCATGCAGGACTTTGGTTTTGTTTAGAACTTATAAATAGTTGGCTTACGTAACAATTTCCCCCAAGTCTGTGGTCCGAGGAGCCATGCAGGACTTGGCTTCTGTTTAAAACTTGTAAATAATCGGCTTAAGTATTAATTTCCCCCAAGTCTGTGGTCCGAGGAGCCATGCAGGACTTGGGTTCTGTTTAAAACTTATAAATAATCGTAATGTAAACTGGCAAGCGGCAAATAGTCATGAAAGAGAAAGTATGCTAAGCCATTTTTATTAATAATAATACCTCCTGAGGTTATTTACATTCCATGGTCGTGGTACAGCTTTTTCATCCAAATCCTCCAGGTAGTAGGCGCCTATTCCGGCCACGGATGTGACACGGTATGGTCCCTCCCAATTGGGCCCCAACTTGCCCCAAGAGGGGTTCTTTGCGCTGCCAAGAATCTTCCTCATCACGAGATCACCTGGACCCAGAGGCCGCAGTTTGACGTTAGCATCATACCCTTGTCTTAGCTTCTGGTGATAATAGGCCATGTGAATCGTGGCCTTTTCCCTTCTTTCCTCGGCTAGGTCCAGACTGCTTCCTAACAACTCATCGTTATCACCTGGGGTAAACGAACTAGACCTTAACGTGGGGAAGTTGTTCTCGATTGGAAGCACTGCCTCTGCCCCGTAAGTCATTGAGAAGGGAGTTTCACCAGTGGAACGCCGCGGCGTTGTCCGATATGTCCATAAGACGTGCGGTAGTTCTTCTACCCATCTCCCCTTTGACTCATCCAGTCTTTTCTTCAACCCGTTCACTATGACCTTGTTCACGGCCTCGACTTGCCCATTTCCCTGGGGGTATGCGGGAGTGGAATATCGATTAATGATCCCAAACTCACGGCAATAATCCCTAAAATTCTTGCTATCAAACTGAAGACCATTGTCGGAAATGAGTGTTCTCGGAGTTCCGAAGCGGGTGATAATGTTCTTCCAGATGAATTTCTGGGCGTCCACGTCCCTGATGTTGGCCAAAGGCTCAGCCTGCACCCATTTAGTGAAATAATCGGTTCCGACTATTATGTATCGCTTGTTCCCCGCAGCCTTTGGGAAAGGTCCGACAATATCAAGACCCCATTGCGCGAACGGCCATGGACTGGAGAGTGGGTTGAGAACCCCTCCGGGTTGGTGGATATTTGGGGCGAATCTTTGGCACTGATCGCATTTCTTAGCGTATTCTTGGGCTTGTCTCTGCATGTTCGGCCACCAGTATCCTTGGGTGAGTGCCCTGTGCGCCAGCGATCTTCCTCCGGTGTGACTTCCACATACTCCCTCATGCAACTCTTCAAGAAGAGACTCGGACTCCTCTGGATGTACGCAGAGCAGGTACGGTCCAGAGTATGAGCGCCGATAAAGCTTGTGGTCCTCTGATAGCCAAAAACGAGGAGCCTTTCTACGTATCTTCTCGGCTTCTAGTCTTTCCTCCGGTAGGATCTCATTTTGGAGGAAATTCCTGAGGGGGTCCATCCAACTGGGGCTCTGTCTTATCTGATGGACTTGGGTTGGATTTCCACTGATGGGACTGGCCTTAACTAGATCTTCGACCAGGATTACTCGTGGTAAATTATGTGCCGAGGACGTGGCAAGAGTGGCGAGCGAGTCTGCATGAGTGTTTACGCTCCTGGAGATGTGCGTTAAACTGAAGGATTCAAAGCTCTCCTGTAGCCGTTTGACTTGTCCCAGATACTCTTGCATCCTAGTATCTCGAGCTTCCAGTTCTCCCATCACTTGTCCGACCACTAATCTGGAGTCCGAGAAGGCTTCTATTATTCGTCCACCCAACCTTTGAACCATTGCCATTCCTTGAAGTAAGGCTTCGTATTCGGCTTCATTGTTCGTAGCCGAGAATCCGAGTCGTAATGACTTTTCAATGATAGCGCCGTCTGGCGATATTAAAACTATCCCAACTCCTGATCCTCTCTGGTTGGCCGCACCATCCACGTAGACCTTCCAACGCATGGCTTCCCCGGCCGAAATCGCGCCGACCAGTTTTCCGCACAGATTTTTCTTCTCAGTCACCGTTTCTATAGAGGGCTCAGCAAATTCTGCTACCAAGTCCGCGAGGACCTGTCCTTTGATGGAGGGTCTGGGCATATATTTAATATCAAAAGCCCCCAGAAGAGCACTCCACATGGCGATCCTTCCTGTGTAGTCAGCACTTCGAAGCACGGCTCGAAGTGGAAGCTGAGTCAGGACGATGACCGTGTGCGCCTGAAAGTAATGAGGAAGCTTCCGGGTTGCATGCACTATCGCCAAAATTGCCTTCTCTAAGGGTAGGTATCGCACCTCGGCTTCATGTAGTGACCTGCTCACATAGTACACCGGCCGCTTTACCCCATTGTCATCCCGTATTAGTACCAGGCTTACGGCGTGGGGAGCTACGGCGATGTAGGCAAACAGCACCTCGTCTGCCTCAGGACTGGACATGATGGGTGGTCGGGACAGGTAGTCTTTAAGCTGCTGGAAAGCCTGAACGCAGTCCTCCGACCATTTGAACTCCTTCCACTTGTTTAGCAGGAGGTAAAAAGGCCGACATCGATCCGCCGATCGTGATATGAACCGGCTTAACGCCGCAATCATGCCAGTGAGCTTCTGCACTTCCTTCGGGTTCCGAGGAGTCTGTAGGCTGTTAATGGCTTTGATTTGGTCAGGACTTACTTCTATTCCCCTGTGGGTGACCATGTACCCTAGGAATTTCCCAGACCCGACTCCGAACGAGCATTTGGAGGCATTTAGCCGCAAGCGGTGCTCCCTCAAGATAGCGAAGATGGTTCCAAGGTCCTTCACGTGTTCGGACACCCTTTTGCTCTTCACGACCATATCGTCTATATACACCTCAATGATTTTGCCCAGTTGTGGCTCGAACATCCGAGTCATCATCCTTTGGTATGTCGAACCCGCATTCTTTAGCCCGAAAGGCATCACCTTATAATGATAATTTCCGATGGGCGTCATGAAAGCCGTTTTCTCTTGGTCCTCTAGCGCAAGGGGTATCTGATGATAGCCTTGGAAGGCGTCCAGGAAACTCATTCGAGGGTGCCCCACGGTTGCGTCCACCAATCGGTTAATTTTAGGTAGGGGGAATGGGTCCTTGGGGCATGCCTTGTTCAGGTCCGTGAAGTCTACGCAGACCCTCCACTTCCCCGTCTTCTTCCTTACCACCACTGTGTTTGCCAACCATTCGGGATAAAAGACCTCTTTGATAGCCCCTGCCCTTTTTAATTTTGCCACCTCGTCTCTCACGGCACTAGCGTGCTCCTTTGAAGGGCGTCGGGGTGGCTGCTTCCTCGGAGTAGAAGAGGGGTTGACGTTCAAGTGGTGACAAATAAGGCTGGGATCGACTCCCGGGGCATCGTAGGCGTCCCAAGCGAATACATCGACGTTTTCTCTGAGAAATCTGACCAGTTCCTCCTTTTCTTGAGAGGGCAATTCGGAGCCGACCTGAAAGAACTTCTCCGGGTCATCGCTGACAGCAATCTTATCTAGGCCTTCACACCTCATCTCCTCGGCCAGCCCCTCGTTATGCTTCACCGAGGAGGCTGGTTGCTATAAGCTTTTTGAGTCCGAGGTCTCGACCAAGGGCCGATGTAAAACGGCGGCCACCACACACTTCCTGGCCACGGCCTGATCTCCTCGGATCTCTTCTACTCGTCCTTGGGATGGGTATTTCACTTTCTGGTGAAGTGTGGAGGTCACGGCCTCTAGGCTGTGGATCCATGGCCTTGCAACTATCGCAGTGTAGGGTGAATAAGCGTCGACCACAATAAAATTCACCTCCACCACTTCCACCCCGGTCTGTACGGGCAGTCGGATTAGCCCCTTTGGCGTGACGAGCTTCCCCTCAAAGCTGAGGAGGGGGGAATTATAAGCTGTTAAATCTTCTGGTGTCAAGTTTAGCCCCTTGTATAGGTCGGGGTACATTATCTCCACCGCACTTCCCGAATCTACTAACACCCTTTTAACATCAAAACCCCCAATCCGCAAGGTGACCACCAAGGCATCATCGTGAGGTTGAATTGTTCCTTCTTTATCCTCATCCGAGAATCCCAGTATCAAAGAGCTTCCCTTTTTTAACCTCTTGGGTTCTCTTTGCCTGCCCATGTAGGGGAAATGATCCACGGCTAATACCCTTGGGATGGGCGGCCCAGTTCTTCCTGGTGCAGCGAGGATGACATGTATCGTCCCGGTGGGGGGTCTTAAAGACACGTCCCTTCGAGGCTCTTGTACTGCTTGGCCGGGATGGCCGCTTGATGGGTGCAGCAGGTGACGTAGCCTTCCTTCTCGGACCAATTGATCCAGGTGATTCCACAGACTCCTGCAGTCCTCAGTAGTATGCCCGTGGTCCTGATGATATTGGCAGTACAGGTTCTGATTACGATTGGCAGGGTTTCCAGCCATCTTTCCCGGCCACCTGAAATAGGGTTCATCCCTTATTTTCTCCAATACTTGTTGTACTGGCTCTCTGAATACGGTATTCACTGTTTGCGGGGTGCTCTGCCCAGCCTGTCGCGGAAAATCTCTCCTCGGCTGACCAGGATTGTGACGTTCCATTCTGAAATCATTTGTCTTAAAGGGGACGACCTTCTCCTTGCCCTTCCCTTGCAGCTGATCCTCCTCCACTCTTTTGTACTTGTCGATCCTATCCATCAGCTGTTGGACGTCAGTAGCTGGTTTCCCGGTGAGGGATTTCCTTAAGCCATGCGCGGTGGGGAGGCCACTTGTGAACGTGCTGATGGCAATGTTATCATGGTTGTCATCTAAATCGTTATACACCTCCCAATACCTATCCGAATACGCTTTCAGGGTTTCTCCTTCATGCATGGACAAGGACAGCAGCGAACTGAGAGGTCGAGGGACTCTAGTGTTTGTAATGAAACGGGAGCAAAAAGCTTGGGTGAGCTGCTTGTAGGAGCCCACGGAGTTTGTCTTCAGGTTGTTGAACCATCTCATCGCCATCGATCCCAAGCTTGAGGGGAAGATTTTGCACATCAGGGCCTCGTTTTGTGAGTAAATTGCCATCTTTTGATTAAACTGACTCACGTGCTCCACCGGGTCTGCTTTGCCGTGATAAATGGCGAACGCCGGTTGGTTGAAGCGTCTTGGCATCCTAGCCCCTTCGATTCTATTCGTGAAGGGTGATCTTGAAACCTGGTCCAACGCCTTCTTCATGGCGTCGCTTCCCGAACCTTTGCTGGGTGGGCTCTCATGCTTCCGTACCGGGCGTGGTTCCTTTACGTAAGAAAAGGTTTCGCTTGGGGGGGTCCTTGACCTTCGTCTGTAGCTTATGTCTTCCGCATTAGAAGATTCACCTGAGTCAGAGGGAGATCGTCTTCGTTGTACACGTCGTAACTTCCTTTTTAAGTCATCTATCTCCCGCTGCATGGCCTGGTGACTATTTCGCCTCTGAGACACATGACTTCCTGTCTAAGTGTGACTCTGGCTCGTCCGGGTGGTATGCGCACTCCCCTCACGATTCCCCCTGCCGCCTGGGTTGGTTGGATTATTCTGTCTCTGGGACTCGGCGGGTTGTGTTCGTTGGGAGTTGGCTTGGTGAGGATCCTCCTGGTGCGGATCTAGTTCTTCCATGCTCGACTGTTGCACTAGCTGATGCCCTAGCTCTTCCCACAGACGGCGCCAATTGTGGTTGCACGATTTTCCTGGCCCAACTTCTGTTGATCAGGCCTTGGCCCAAAGCACAATCCACAATAGATACTTGTAGAGAATGGGTTAAAGAGCTTGGCCTCAGTGAAACTAACAAATCTGATGCATGTAGTGTACTGTTTGCAGAGAGAAATAAGAACGTAAAGAAGGGTTCTTCAAGTCTGATTTTATTTCTTTTGTTCCTCTTACCATTCTGCCGTCCCTGCTTTGAGGGACTTCATTACATTATATATTTCTCTCCTTTTCATCCCAGCCTTACACCTGTTAGTCATCCAAGCATCCACTCGAGCACCTGTCCCATCAGACGCCTTCATCAGACCCTTTGTGAGTTGCAGAGGTCAAGGCGGTACTGTTCAGGGGTCTTTTCCTCATTAATGCGGCCAAGAGGGTGGTTGGGGCGCAATTAATGTGGTGGTAGCCTTCCGTGAGATATTTTGAATTTAATTCGTTTTTTATGTTGGGGAAGGTGAGCTGAAATGGCTGAGCAGAGTTTCTCGTCTGGGCTTCGTGATGTCCGAGGAGGAGTTACTCCTCGGACAGGTTTTCTTGACGCTATTGGGGTTGAATAGCGCTTCATATGAGGCTTTTCGTTGGACAGGACGCTCCTCGGACGGGCCTGAGCTTGGAATAGCCCATCATTTTTGGGCTGGGCCCCACAGTAACCATGTTAATTTTTTTAGTCGGAGTTGTGGTCATTGGCTACAAATTTGTCCCGGAGAGAATGGGCAAAGTTTAGTTTCAGATCAATTTGAAATTATCTCTTCCAATTAATCCATAACATGATGATTAATAAGGTTATTTGTGTGTATTATTTAAATAAGTCACATGACTTATTAAAAAAATGACATGATCAAAACAATGAGAAATTCTACATTCACAATATTTTCACAACAATTTTAATAAATCCTAAGTGACAAGTTATTACTGGTTCTAATTTAAGGCTCTAATAAAAATTACATTTATTATCTATTAATAACAACCAGTAATAACTTGTTATTTATAATTTTTTATGAAATTATTGTAAAAAATATTATAAATTTTGCATTACTCTAAAAATATATATAAATACTTTTTTCAAATCTTATGTTTAGGCTTGGATGAAAATATCTCTGCAACTTTTTATTATTATTTATTTTTATTTTTTTTAATTCTATTTTTTGGGTAGACAACACGAAGCAAATTTTCAAACTTGAGGGCCCTGCTCTCCATGTCCCTCCTAGCCTTGGCCACTCACTGACTTAAGCGTGAAAAAAAATGCAACCCAACCCATTTGATTGCACCCATATGGCCATATATATAAATACATTAAAAATTGTATGGTGACCCACCACCCACAAACAGGACAGTTTTTTTATTATTAATAAATATATTTTTGAACTCTTTTATTTTTTGGAGAAGTCCCAATATCTAAGACAATTCAATATATTTTTGAACTCAGCTACCTAACAAAACCAACCTTTTCATTCCAAATATTCCACGCCATTTCCATGTCTACCCCTTTCGACAAATACTACTCCTCCACCCTCAAAATGGTCAGAGTTTCAACACAAACAACAGAGATCTCGCTGTCTCTATCACTATCAAAAACCAAATAATTGTGTAAGAGGGTCATACTACAGGAACCCTCCCTCCAATCTCATAGGAGTTTTTGGAATATGCTGAGGGGGTTCAAAACAAATATACTCAGTTTCAGACACCTTAAAGATCAAATCTTTGAAAGCCATTTTATTGTTTGTGAGAGAGCTTTTTGCGATTATGTTTGGCTGCAAATGCTTTTATTGGAACACACCCTCCGATTTCTCTCAGCCTTTTCAGCCCCAACCCTATTCACTGCCAATGCAACCCAACCCATTTGATTGCACCCATATGGCCATATATATAAATACATTAAAAATTGTATGGTGACCCACCACCCACAAACAGGACAGTTTTTTTATTATTAATAAATATATTTTTGAACTCTTTTTTTTTTTGGAGAAGTCCCAATATCTAAGACAATTCAATATATTTTTGAACTCAGCTACCTAACAAAACCAACCTTTTCATTCCAAATATTCCACGCCATTTCCATGTCTACCCCTTTCGACAAATACTACTCCTCCACCCTCAAAATGGTCAGAGTTTCAACACAGACAACAGAGATCTCGCTGTCTCTATCACTATCAAAAACCAAATAATTGTGTAAGAGGGTCATACTACGGGAACCCTCCCTCCAATCTCATAGGAGTTTTTGGAATATGCTGAGGGGGTTCAAAACAAATATACTCAGTTTCAGACACCTTAAAGATCAAATCTTTGAAAGCCATTTTATTGTTTGTGAGAGAGCTTTTTGCGATTATGTTTGGCTGCAAATGCTTTTATTGGAACACACCCTCCGATTTCTCTCAGCCTTTTCAGCCCCAACCCTATTCACTGCCAGCTCCCATTCCTTAATGGCCATAAGGTAAAGGCTTTTGGGTTTTATTTATTTATTTGTTTGTCTGTTTTCTGAGGATAAAAGAGAGATTAATCACAATAGGATAAGCTGACGGTTTAAAGTTGATGGATACGACTAAACCTGTCAGTCCTCATTTGAAGACTGTCGACGGAAGGGATTTGTAGGGAGAAGCACCGGCAAGGCATACCTTAAGGCTGACAGGGTCATGAAGCTGACAGGATCATAAAGCTGAAGGGATCCTTCAGTTGACGGGATTAAGACTGAAGGCATAGTGTAAGCTGACGACATTAGTAAAAGATTGCTTGCCATTCATGGTTGCGTATGTAAGGAAATGTCTTGCCCTCCACGTTTTGAGAAACCTAAGAGGGATTCCTATATGGAAAGGATCTCGCAAAATACGCCCAAGAAGACTCTTATAAGGAAAAGACTTCTACTCCAAGGAAAAGAGGTCAACCCCCTACTACTATAAAAATCCAAGCACCCTCACAAACCAAGGTACGCATAATTTACCCTCTCTAGCACTCTAGAGTTGTGAGAATAGTTCTGACTTGACCTTTGGAGGGTATTTAGTTGGCACCACACCGGTGCTCTCTGTTAGGTCTTTTGTTGTTGTTGTTGTTTAGGTGTTGTTTCGAGCATGCGAGGACTGTGCGGCTTACTGGTGATTTTTTCAGCATCATTAGTTGGCGTCGCCTGTGGGAAACGTAGTGTAAGTCATATTACCGCTTTCCGAACAAAAAGTTGCATGGTGCTCACTCGCTCAATGGCAACCACTAACGTCGTTCAAGAAGAAGAACCACCCACGACCGTCCTCGAGAGACAAGTTAAAACTCTCGCGGCTGTCGTGGAACACCTCACCAAACAAAATCGCGACTTGGAAGAGCAACTGCGCCAAAAAAACGCAGCGTCGGACAACTAAGGAGTAGACCAAATAGGAACCAGCGCTGACAGAAGGAACCAAGAGGGACCCCAGGCCAGTAACACCCTAAGTAGACCGGAGCGACAAAACGTGAGCCTTCCTTCCCTCGCAGATACGGCTCAGTCACCTATTGTCGCAGAGATGCAAGCGATGAAGGAACAAATGGAAGTTATGATGAACGCTCTCAAAGGACGAGTGTCCAGTGATCTTGACGACCTTGTTAACCGAACTGACTCGCCGTTCACCACCCCCGTCAACTCCTTCCCCCTGCCGAGTAAGTTCCGCATGCCACAGATAGATAGTTATGACGGGGCCAGGGACCCTTTAGACCACCTAGAGACCTTTAAGACCCTGATGCACCTTCAAGGAGTAGCAGATGCGATCATGTGTAGGGCCTTCCCTACAACGCTGAAGGGTGCGGCAAAAATTTGGTTCAGTCGGCTGACACCCAACTCCATCAACACCTTCAAGGAGTTAAGCGCTCAATTTACTGCGCACTTCATCGGGGGACATTGGTATAAGAAGTCTATGGCTTGCTTGATGAGTATCAAGCAGTGAGAGGATGAAACGTTGAGGGCCTACATATCCCGCTTCAATAAGGAGGCACTCTCGATTGACGAAGCAGATAATAAGATACTTGTAGCAGCATTCACGAATGAGCTGAAGAAGGGTAAGTTTTTGTTCTCCCTGTACAAAAACGACCTGAAGACCATGTCAGAAGTGCTTTACAGGGCCACCAAGTATATAAACGCTGAAGACGTGCTGTTGGCCCGAAAAGAAAGGCCCAAGAAAAGAGAAAGGCAAGAAGACACCCGGTAGGACCAAAGCCGGAAGAAAGCAAGGACAAGAGACCGAAGGGATGAAAGACGCTCTAAGCGCTTGGGGGGAAGATTCACAAGCTTTACTCCATTGACCGCCTCAATAGATCAAGTCCTAATGCAAATCAAGGACGAAGGGGCTCTGACGTTCCCTGGAAAGTTGAAGAGTGATCCCAACAAATGGTCTAGGGATAAATATTGTCACTTCCACCGTGACCATAGTCACGACACGGTCGATTGCTATGACCTAAAACAGCAAATTGAGACCCTTATCAGACAAGGAAAACTACAGAAATTCGTTAGCAAGGAGAGAACAGATCCACCCCCACAAGATCAACACCCCCGACGGGATAATGAGTGACCGAGACCCCCCATAGGGGACATAAGGATGATCGTAGGAGGAACGGCTGCCGTTGGGTCGTCCAAAAAGACCCGTAAAACCTACCTTAGGATGGTACAAAATGTTCAGCTGACGGGGGCCGTGCTAAAGATAGCACGGAGAGAAGGCCCCATTATCGGGTTCTCAGAAGAAGATGCGCGGCTCCTTCACCACCCACATGACGATGCGCTCGTCGTCAGCTTACGGGTAGGAGACTACAACATGCACCGGGTGTTGGTCGACAACAGCAGTTTAGCAGATATCCTATACTATTGGGCGTTCCAACAGATGAGGATTGACAAGGAACGATTGATTCCGACAAATGCCCCGCTCGTTGGTTTTGAAGGGAGTTGGGCATTCCCCCTAGGCGCGATCACATTGTCCGTTATGGTAGGCGATTACCCCTAGCAGATCATCAAGGATGTAACGTTCCTAGTGGTCGATTGCTCGTCTTCCTACAACGCTATCCTCGGACGACCCACGCTCAATTCATGGAAGACTGTAACTTCAACTTACCACCCCTGATGATCAAGTTCCTTACCGACTATGGAGTGGGAAAGATGCGTGGAAGTCAGATAGCCGCGCGTGAATGCTATGTAGCCATGATGGAAATGGAGGATCAAGTCCAAGCCTTGAACATAGAAGAGCATCGGACGGTGACAGAGCCCGTAGAGAAACTAGAAGACATACCCTTTGACATTTCCGATCCTGACCGAACAACCAAAATTGGAACCCTCGCTAACCCCGGAATCCGTCAAGAGCTCATAACCTTTCTCAGAAGCAATCGAGACGTATTCACCTGGAGCCATGAAGACATGCCAGGAATAGACCCTTCAGTCATGGTACACAGGCTGAATGTATCGCCCTCCTTTCCACCCGTCTGATAGAAGAAGAGAGTGTTCACCCTCGAACGAGATCGGGCCATAGCGGAAGTTCACAAACTACAGGAGGTGAGCTTCATTAGGGAGGTTTATTACCTCGACTGGCTGGCAAACGTGGTGATGGTTAAGAAAGCTAGCGGGAAGTGGAGAATGTGCGTGGATTTCACTAACCTGAACAAAGCCTGCCTCAAGGACAGTTATCTTCTCCTGCGGGTCGACGTTCTTGTGGACTTTACGACTTAGCATCAGCTGTTAAGTTTCATGGACGCTTTCTCAGGTTACAACCAAATCCAAATGCACGAAGATGATCAGGAGAAAACCTCTTTTGTAACCAGCTAAGGCCTCTTTTGCTATAAGGTGATGCCCTTCGGCCTAAAAAATGCAGGCGCAACGTATCAGAGGTTTACGAATAAGATGTTCGCGCAGCAAATCAGGAGAAATGTCCAAGTCTATGTTGATGACATGCTAGTAAAAAGCTGAAGGGAGGAAGATCACTTGAAAGACCTTAGAGAAACATTCAACATCCTTTGCTCCTACAACATGAAGTTCAATCCAGGAAAGTGCGCACTCGAAGTGACGGCGGGAAAATTCCTAGGATTTATGGTGTCTCAAAGGGGGATCGAGGCCAACCTGGACAAGATCCGGGCCATTATGGAGATGGCACCGCCGAGAAATGTGAAGGAAGTATAAAGCCTCAACAAAAAAATAGCAGCACTGAATAGGTTGTTAAGCTTCATGGACGCTTTCTCAGGTTACAACCAAATCGAAATGCACGAAGATGATCAGGAGAAAACCTCTTTTGTAACCAGCCAAGGCCTCTTCTGCTATAAGGTGATGCCTTTCGGCCTAAAAAATGCAGGCGCAACGTATCAGAGGTTTACGAACGTCACTCCCGTCGGGCTTCCTCTTTGCAGGTTTAGTGACGATCTTAGGGGTTGACGAGGTTTCCCCCCTGCCTCTTTTGCCTTCTTTTCCTCCTTCTTGCGGGCTGCGGCAGCCCTCACCCTCTGCTTAGCAGATTTCATCTCTACACAAAATAACTAACAATTAGAACAATAGACGGAGGAGTAAATGGACGGAGGAAATAAAGAATTTACTCACGTCGGCGAGAGAAATCGTCCAATTTGTGGGCTTCAACTGACGGTTCTAGATCCCTGTAGTATAAATGAATAGTGTCAAGGGTGATCAAGTCCCTACACTTTCGTTCCTCCAAAGGAATTTTGAGAACCCGACTGATGAACTCCTCCTGTTCGTCAGTTATGTGGGGACGGGTATTAGCTAAAAAGAAAAAAAGAGAGAAATAATGTTAGTAGCGTCACCTCAAAACAAAAGAAAAATGGTTGACAGGATTAACCTGAATCCCTGACAAAAGCCTAAGTATTGTCAAAATAACTGTGAGGCATCGTCACCTATTCCTCCTGACGGCAAACCCAATCTGTCCCCTCAAAAAAGAAATATCTACTTTTCCAATTCCTATTGGAATCTGGCATATCTGATACTAGCCTCAAACCTTTCTCCCGGGCATTAAAATGGTATGTCCCTTTAGAAGATGCGATGTGATGGGGTCTGTAGCAATAAAAGAATTCGTCCAGGGTAAGCTAACGGTTTCCTCCACTAAGACGACCCCACAAGATTTTAGCACCTATGAAAATTCTCTAGGCATTCGGGGTAATTTGAGTAATGGACAGGCCCAGAAAATCAGCTAGCTGACGGTGCAAGGCCGTCAGCGGCAATCTTAGACCCGCAGCAAACATGGCATCATACATGCCAACGTCAACGGTTCTCCCTGAGTAACATCTCTCGTTCTCTCTAGGGAGACGAATCGGGATATGGTCCGAAATTTGATAACGGGCGCGCAACTCCCTAAAAACCTTATCACTCATCATAGGTAAAAACTTGTAGACGGCCTAGTCCTTAGGAAGAATGAAAGGACGGTTATCCCCTGGACCCTCTGAGGTCCCTCCACTAGATTCCTCATCACCGTCACCATCATCCCCATCAACATCAACATCGTCCTCGTCACTTCCACTTTCCCGTCTTCCCTCTTCTACTTCATCCTCACCCCCTTAAGTATAACTCTCATCACCGTCGGGAGATTGGGCCGACGTCTCTTTCTCTGACGAAGGTGAGAAGTCCTCTAACTCATCACCCGAACCAAAGGCCTCGTCGTAGCCCGCTCCTTTGCGGACTGACGACTCCTCACACGACGCGTCACTTGACATCTGACTACCTATAAGTGACGGATCTAATCTAGGTACCTAAGCTGACGTCCTCACTAAGGAATTATTCAGGCATAAGCAAAAATGAAAGAGAAGAGGAAATAGAACTTACTGGTAAGTTGACTTTCTAAAGAAGAACGGCTTCAAGGGTAGCAATGGACAAGCTGACGGAAGTAAGGAATGAGCTGACGAAATTAAGGGCAACGGTCTCTCTCTTTCGAAGATCAGCAAGGATGAAATAGAGGAAATGAGGAGGAGGGCCATTTATATATAGAGTGGAAGTGCGTGGAAGACAAAACGACGCCCTCGTCAGAAGCGGAGCCAATGAGAACACGCCATTTGTCCAGAGCATTAAATGCACGGCGGCTCGAGGAGTTCCTCGTAAATGATTTTCCCGCTCCCTTAAAGAATATAACAATAATCAGTCAACAAAAATGTTAACTCCATAACCTGTCAGTATAGAAAGTGACGAGGATATGGAATAGGGGGCAACTGATGAGGATAAAAGAGAGATTAATCACAATAGGATAAGCTGACGGTTTAAAGTTGACAGATACGACTAAACCCATCAGCCCTCATTTAAAGACTGTCGACGGAAGGGATTTGTAGGGAGAAGCACCGGCAAGGCATACCCTAAGGCTGACGGGGTCATGAAGCTGACAGGATCATAAAGCTGAAGGGATCCTGAAGCTGACAGGATTAAGACTGAAGGCATAGTGTAAACTAACGACATTAGTAAAAGATTGCTTGCCAATCACGGTTGCGTATGTAAGGAAATGTCTTGCCCTTCACGTTTTGAGAAACCTAAGAGGGATTCCTATATGAAAAGGATCCCGCAAAATACGCCCAAGAAGACTCCTATAAGAAAAAGACTTCAACTCCAAAGAAAAGAGGTTAACCCCCTATTACTATAAAAACCCAAGCACCCTCACAAACCAAGGTAAGCATAATTTACCTTCTCTAGCACTCTAGAGTTGTGAGAATAGTTCTGACTTGACCTTCGGAGGGTATTTGGTTGGCACCACACCGGTGCTCTCTATTAAGTCTTTTTTTTTTTGCTGTGCAGGTGTTGTTTCGAGCACGCGAGGATTGTGCGGCTTACTGGTGATTTTTTCAGCATCATCAGTACGTGAGAGAGCTTTTTGCGAATATGTTTGGGTGCAAATGCTTTTATTGGAACACACCCTCCGATTTCTCTCAGCCTTTTCAGCCCCAACCCTATTCACTGCCAACTCCCATTCCTCAATGGCTTGAAGGTAAAGGCTTTTGGGTTTTATTTATTTATTTGTTTGTCTGTTTTCTGAAAATAAAATTTGGGTTCTGAACTTTTTTTGGTTTTCTTGTGTAAATTATGTATTTTTGGTTGATGGGTATGTGGGTTTTGTTGCTGAAGATATCTTTTTGATTGAGATTTTGTTTTTCTGGTTAATGGGTGTTTCTGGATTGTTGAATTATGGCTTGTAGGGATGGATTATTGGTTAAAGTGCTTTTTTAGTTATGTTTGTTTGTTCTGGTTATTGTTGTTTTTGTTTTTGTCAATGTTTCTGTGTTGTTTGTGTGGTCAATCAGATTTGTACTGCAGAAAGAGCTTGAACTTATCAAATATGTCAAATTTCTTTGATTTCTTGACATTCTTGTGGACAGTTTAGTGATTGTTTCAATTTGAGATTGATTGTGTAGCTTTACCTTTCTCCTTACTATGAGAAAAATATTACATTTTTGCTAAAGGGGCCCTTATTCATTGTTCAATTTCCAGCTGTCTGTATTCCTTTTCTTTGGTAAGGTGGTTCGTATTGTTTTGTCGGTAGGCTACTTTGTTGTGAGGGAAAAGAAAAAAGAAAGTAAATGCCATTTCATTTGCTCAATATTCTACGCACATACACTACCATTATTGTGAATTCAATTGTTGCTGTTGAAGTGTGTACTTTGTGGAAAGATATTCAAAGTTGAGTATCCGATTAGCTGTATGCTTCTATGAAATGTGATGACAAGACCAAGGGTGTGAAAGTAGTGTTGATAAATTCTTTCTGCTCTTACAATTTGTACTTTTGGAACAGCGGGTGATTCTAAATTCTTAGCATGGATAACTTGGTAATATGATTATTACTTCTGATAGAGGTTATGTAAAGTCAAGTTTCTTTAGTGTGCTCATATATATAAAAAACCCTACATCCCTCTTTTCTCTTTAGTTCTTTCTACTCCTAGCCACTCCTCTCTTTGCTCTCAGCTCCTCTGTTTTTCTACTTTCACAAATTAATTTTCTACTAATTTTTGATTGTTTATACAAGTATCCCCTCTTTAGGGGGGAAAAAAATTAATAATTTGGAATAAAATTTAAAGAAGAAGGTAAACCCTACGGTGTTAGACGATAGAATTGTTGAATTTTAAGGTGCATGTAAGACTCTTTTAAGATAGGTAACGCATCATTTTGAAAATGATTGAGAGGTACTATTTTTTTTTTTGGGTAATTTATTGTAAAAATGAAGTTGAAAGATGAAGGTGAAAGAAAAACTTCTCATTTTATTTTGGTTTCTTTCCCATTTTTAATTTGAAAAAAAAAAATTTAATTTGACATAGTTTGGCTAGTATTTATTTAGTACCCAAAAATAATGACAAAGTTTAGCTATCCACTGAATATTTTTTTTATTGGATGTAAATTTTGACATATTCACCATTGAATCATGTTTTCTTTTTATATTCTCCATGTTTGTAAATTTTTAGAAGATCAAAGATTAATAGCTATGCAATCAATTAAATGTTTAAATTTCAAAATTTTGTAGTCTAAAATTATGCATAAAAAACAAGTTTATGGATTAAATAGTAAATAATATCCAACTGACATGAAATTTGATGTGTATTAAGAACATAAAAAACATGTAATTCAACGGTTAAATTATTAAAATATGTAACCATGTTAATTTTTTTAATTGGAGTTGTGGTCTTTGGCTACAAATTTGTCCCGGAGAGAATGGGCAAAGTTTAGTTTTGGATCAATTTGAAATTCTCTCCTCTAATTAATCCATAACATGATGATTAATAAGGTTATCTGTGTGTATTATTTAAATAAGTCACATAACTCATTAAAAAAATGACATGATTAAAACAATGAGAAATTCTACATCTACAATATTTTCATAACAATTTTAACAAATCTTAAGTGGCAAATTATTACTGGTTCTAATTTAAGGCTATTATAAAAATTACTTTTATTATCTATCAATAACAACCCGTAACAACTTGTTATTTAGAATTTATTATGAAATTATTGTAAAAAATATTATAAATGTTGCACTACTTTAAAAATATATATAAATACTTTTTTTCAAATCTTATGTTTAGGCTTGGAGGAAAATATCTCTGCAACTTTTTTATTTTTTTATTTTTTATTTCTATTTTTTGGGTAGACAACATGAACTAAATTTTCAAACTTGAGGGGCCCTGCTCTCCATGTCCCTCCTAGCCTTGGCCACTCACTAACTTAAGCGTGAAAAAAAATGCAACCCAACCCATTTGATTGCACCCATATGGCCACATATATAAATACATTAAAAATTGCATGGTGACTCACCACCCACAAAAAGGACAGTTTTTTTTTTTATTAATAAATATATTTTTGAACTCAGTTACCTAACAAAACCAACCTTTTCATTCCAAATGTTCCACGCCATTTCCATGTCTACCCCTTTCGACAAATACTACTCCTCCACCCTCAAAATGATCAGAGTTTCAACACAAACAACAGAGATCTCGCTCTATCTATCACTATCAAAAACCAAATAATTGTGTAAGAGGGTCATACTACGTGAACCCACCCTCCAATCTCATAGGAGTTTTTGGAATATGCTGAGGGGGTTCAAAACAAATATACTCTCAGTCTCAGACGCCTTAAAGATCAAAGCTTTTAAAGCCATTTTATTGTATGTGAGAGAGCTTTTTGCGATTATGTTTGGGTGCAAATGCTTTTATTGGAACACACCCTCCGATTTCTCTCAGCCTTTTCAGCCCCAACCCTATTCACTGCCAGCTCCCATTCCTCAATGGCCTGAAGGTAAAGGCTTTTGGGTTTTATTTATTTATTTGTTTGTTTGTTTTCTGAAAATAAAATTTGGGTTCTGAATTTTTTTTTTTGGTTTTCTTGTGTAAATTATGTATTTTTGGTTGATGGGTATGTGGGTTTTGTTGCTGAAGATATCGTTTTGATTGAGATTTTGTTTTTCTGGTTAATGGGTGTTTCTGGATTGTTGAATTATGGCTTGTAGGGATGGATTATTGGTTAAAGTGCTTTTTTAGTTATGTTTGTTTGTTCTGGATATTGTTGTTTTTGTTTTTGTCAATGTTTCTGTGTTGTTTGTGTGGTCAATCAGATTTGTACTGCAGAAAGAGCTTGAACTTATCAAATATGTCAAATTTCTTTGATTTCTTGTGGACAGTTTAATGATTGTTTCAATTTGAGATTGATTGTGTAGCTTTATCTTACTCCTTACTATGAGAAAAATATTACATTTGTGCTAAAGGGGCCCTTATTCATTGTTCAATTTCCAGCTGTCTGTATTCCTTTTCTTTGGTAAGGTGGTTCGTATTGTTTTGTCGGGAGGCTACTTTGTTGTGAGGGAAAAGAAACAAGAAAGTAAATGCCATTTCATTTGCTCAATATTCTACGCACATAGACTACCATTATTGTGACTTCAATTGTTGCTGTTGAAGTGTGTACTTTGTGGAAAGATATTCAAAGTTGAGTATCCGATTAGTTGTATGCTTCTATGAAATGTGATGACAAGACCAAGGGTGTGAAAGTAGTGTTGATAAATTCTTTCTGCTCTTACAATTTGTACTTTTGGAACAGCGGGTGATTCTAAATTCTTAGCATGGACAACTTGGTAATATGATTATTACTTCTGATAGAGGTTATGTAAAGTCAAGTTTCTTTAGTGTGCTCATATATATATATATATATATATACACATGTATAAATTCTTTCTGCTCTATCAGAAGTAATATGATTATTACTTCTGATAGAGGTCATGTAAAGTCAAGTTTCTTTAGTGTGCTCATGTATATATATATTTAAAATTTTTAAAGTACTCCTATATTTTTCCATTTTAAATTCTGTTTAAAGTTCCTTGGAGGGTGTTATTGGTTTGCCAAAGCTTGTAGAGATAGGTGGCTTTTTAAGAATCTAGATAATCTTGGTTTTGTATTTTTCTGTGTATAGATTTCTAGCCTCAGAGCTCCAGTATTTGAATTAATGGTTTAATGACTATTCTTTCTGCTTGTTTTGTACTATATTTTCTTTTGTACTTCTCATGTTTAAGTGACTCCAAAGAAGGGGGAAAAATGTCATGCTAGGACAGGGGGGGCTCTTTTGTATCTATTGTGCTTTACAGGCAATGTTTCACACACACACACACACACACACACACACACACACAGATATATATATATATATATATATATTGATTTCACGTCTAAAGGTTATTATGCATTTTTTTCCTCTTTTTAGAATGAGAATTCAGCTTCTTCATGTAAATTACTTAATTGTATGATTGCCTTCTCAGGTGAAAGTTTTGCTTCTGGAAGAATAAGTCTTGGAGAAATACAAGTTATCAAGATCACAAAGTTCGAGTTCATTTGGGGCTACAACCTATCACAAGACAAGAAGAAAGGTGTTACGTTTTACAAACCAGTGGGAATACCAGACGGATTCTATTGCCTTGGTCACTATTGCCAACCTAACAACCTGCCTTTACGAGGTTTTGTTCTTGTGGCTAGGGAAGTACCTATTTATTCACCAGAAAATGCTCATACTTGTGACCCTATTAAGCCTCCGGCCCTTCAAGTGCCTCTTGATTATGCATTAGTGTGGAGTACTAATGATGGGGGTGATGAAAAGTATGGTGACTGTGGTTATATCTGGCTACCTCAACCACCTGAGGGTTACAAGCCCATGGGCTATTTGGTTACCAACAAGCCAGAGAAGCCTGAATTGGATGAGGTGAGATGTGTCAGAAGTGACCTAACAGATGAATGTGAAATTTACCGCCTCATACTTGATGTCGGGTACAAATTTCCAAACTTGCCGTTCCGAGTTTGGAGTATTAGACCCCATCACCGGGGCATGCAGGGGAAAGGAGTTCCTGTGGGGACATATTTCTGCAGTAGCTACTGGATTCCTGGAGAAGATATGCCTATTGCATGCTTGAAGAATTTAAATCCTACTCTACCTGCAATGCCAAATCTTGATCAGATTCATGCACTTATCCACCACTATGGACCCACTGTTTTCTTTCATCCTGAAGAGATCTTCTTGCCATCTTCTGTTACATGGTTTTTCAAAAATGTAGCACAATTGTTCAAAGCTGGCAGTCTATATGGTGAGGATATTGATGCAAATGGCTCAAATTTGCCAGGTGGGGGAACGAATGATGGGGAATTTTGGATTGACTTGCCGAGTGATGATCGCAGAGAGATTGTCAAACATGGGAACTTAGAAAGTGCAAAACTTGTTGTTCATGTGAAGCCAGCTCTAGGCGGTATTTTTACTGACATTGCAATGTGGGTTTTCTGCCCCTTCAATGGCCCTGCCACACTGAAAGTTGGATTATTGAATATTGCTCTTAGCAAGATTGGGGAGCATGTGGGTGATTGGGAGCATTACACACTTCGTATATGCAACTTCACTGGTGAGCTTTGGAGTATATATTTTTCACAGCATAGTGGTGGTCAATGGGTGGAAGCTTATGACTTAGAGTACATAGAGGGAAATAAAGCTGTTGTTTACTCATCAAAGAGTGGACATGCAAGTTACCCTCATCCCGGGATGTATCTCCAGGGGTCTGCAAAGCTCGGGATTGGAGTGAGGAATGATTGTGCTCGGAGTAATTTGTATGTGGATTCAAGCATCCATTATGAACTTGTTGCAGCAGAGTATCTTGGAGATGAGGTTATTACAGTGCCTTTTTGGTTGCATTTTATGAGAGAATGGGGTCCAACTATTGTGTATGATTCAAGAACTGAGCTGAATAAGCTAATTAATCTTTTGCCTGTGATGCTCAGATATTCAGTAGAGAATATATTTGATAAGTTACCTATTGAGTTATCTAGAGAGGAAGGTCCTACTGGGCCCAAGGAGAAGAACAATTGGGTGGGAGATGAAAGAAGCTAGTCAGCCAAATTTGTCGCACATCCACCTAGATGGATTGTTGTCCCACGTCTCCTGCAGGGTTATGTTGATATAAAAAATATACACTCATAGTGAATATTGTTTAAGGGCTGGTCTTGTTGTAACTTATGTATATTTGTCGTTCTTGTATTTATGTGTTTAGATAGGCTTGCCAAGCCCTCCAATTTAAGCAAAGGAGCGCGATAGGAATATCAATGTTAAGTTAAATTTTGAGTTTTTTATAAATATAGTACGGAAAATATGTTTAATCAATGTATTGCATTTTTGAATATTAAAAGCGTATTTTCTTCTAAGTATTTGAATTTTGAACATTAAAGATTCTTTGTGCTTATAATTTTCGCACTATGAATCTTATATATATTAAACTAGAATTCGTTTTTAGAAATTAGGAGCTAGAAGGCCTAGCATCACAAGTTCTGTCAACATACAGACCGAAACTGTCTCGATTTTAAAGCAACAAAATATCATAGGGGGATGATAAAAAACCACAAAATCCTGTTGCAAATTCACTCCCCTCCTAACTAGAGCAGCATCACTTGCAATCTTCAACAAGAGTAGAGATCTCACCACCAGTTTCAGTTGTGTTAGAGATCAATGAAACCACTACTTTTGCATCTAACTCAACTTCAACAAATTGCAAACATAAATGTAACATAAGAAGATCCGTGTGTATGAGTGGTGCAGCTGAAAGGAGTTCTATTGGCTAAACAATTACAATGAGCATGAAGAAGAACAAAGATCTTTTTAATTACACTTCCGTTACAAATTTGCTTGATTGACATCTCTCAATTTTGCTCAACCTCATCCTTAATTACATTTGAATCTTGTTGAGTTGAGTCTCCTCCATAAATATGCTAATTCAAAATGAAGAAGTTAGTTATAGCAGGGCGATTTGATGAGTCAGTGCGACATAGTGGTTCGTGGCTGCGGCTTGGGGTCGAGGTTTGATATGAGCTGGGTTGGTGGTTTGTTGCTATGTGTGTTGAAAATAGATTGGTTCAGTGGAAATAGTGTAAAATAGAAAATAACATGTAGGATGTGTTTTGAAAGTGAGCAATTAAAGTGTCATTTGGATACCGCTTATTTAGCTTTTTTGTTAAGAGTATTATAGATAAAAGGTAAAAGCAAAATAAAACAAGTTGATTTTTTTATTTTTTATTTTTGTTGTTGTTGTTGTTATTGCTAAAAGTATTATAAACAAAAATTTAAAAGAGATAATAAAGATATATTAAGCAAGAAACAAAAATATTATCGTTCGATGACATCATTGGCTTGGGACCTGAACAAAAATGCAAAAAAAAAAAAAAAAAAAAAAAAGAGCTAAGAGCGTCTCCAATAAAAGTGCTAAAACCAAAATCATAGGCAAAGTAGAGAGTGAAGCCTTAAAAACTAGGTCTAGCAGTATCTGCAAATTAGGAAAATTGTTTTTGTTCATCTACAATCACTCTTTATCTGGAGGTTACTATAGATGAGTAAACAAATTTTTTGGCTTAAAAATTCGTAAAGATGAACTAAAAAACTAATATTTTCTCTTTCCTCTCTCCACTTCTTTCTATCTTTTATCAATATAGTTGATGGGAATGATAGAGAGTTTGTTAGAAAGTAAATTTATAAAAAGTATGTAGAAAAAAGGCAAAAATAATTGTTTACTCTCCAAATAATACCAAAATATAGTTAAACTGTTGGAGATGCTCTAAACAAGGGTAGGCTTAAATCAAAGAACAAAAAAAAAAAAAAAAAAATAGTGATGTGGGCTCTGCAAATAGTACGCAAAATAAGCTAAACGTTGGCTGGAGAAGTGGAATCCAAATGCATGTAAAAGTGAAAAAAGTGACTTGTTGTTGGCTAAAATAGAGAAATTATTCCCTTCATCATGCATTTGACAATTAAATTGTAACCATCCCACTTCATCAATAGTCACTTCATCAAAAGTCTCATGCCAATGCCAATGCAACCAAATCACATCATCTTTTGTTTCTCAAAAAAAGAAAAAAAAATCACATGACCTTTTTAAATACTAAAAAAAGTACTGAATGCATAAGACAAAACATAATATAGATAAATAAAAGACAATGGACTAACAATCCTTGTTTTCTTGAATTTAAGGGGCTGTTTCGTAAGGTGTTTTGAGCAACAGTTTTTAGTATTTAAATAACATTACACATATTTTCACACTTTTTCACCCACACATATTTTCACATTTTTTTACTCACATGTATTTCCAAAAAATACAAACAACGTTACTAGAATAATATTACCAGACGGCTCCTAAATTCTCAAGCATCACATAGGTAGGATAGACTTAAATTTTTATTTATTTATTTATTATATTCGAACTAATTAAGCAAGCATTATTTCTTAAAAAAAAAAAATTATAACATCACACATAATTTACATAGCTAGTGAGACATACTAACATCACACATAATTCAGTGTCAGATTCTAAGATGATATTCCTATAGCCCAATTTCCATACCATGGTTAGCCCACGTCGAATAGCCCATAATTCTATTGAATTATATTTGTTATTAAGTCTATGTAACGACCTAAGGAAAAGCGCTAGCCACATCTGCGCTATACCTCAAAAGGACTAGTCACCATAGAGGCTCCTTATAGTTGTTAATAAAGCCCAGTTCAACCCAGTAAATACCCGATGTGAGACTCATCACACACCCACACACATCACACAATCAATCAAATTGGGGTATCACAATCTCCCTCACTTAAATCCCTAACGTCCTCGTTAGGGCCCACTTTGTAGGGTAGTGTCTCCGAGTCCACACGGGATTACTGGGCCGGCTCTGATACCATATGTAACAACCCAAGAAAAGCGCTAGCCACATCTGCGCTATACCTCAAAATGACTAGTCACAATAGAGGCTCCTTATAGTTGTTAATAAAGCCCAGTTCAACCCAGTAAATACCCGATGTGGGACTCATCACACACCCACACACATCACACAATCAATCAAATTGGGGTATCACAATCTCCGTGGATTGATAATTCTATGGTTTTTATTTATTTATTTATTTATTTTTTTTTGAGGAAACCCTATGATTCAATTCCCTTATGGCGTAAACTTTAAAGTTAAACTTTGATGTAAACCTATTGTGATTGGAGACCATGGTGCAAAGACGAGGATCTTTCATCAAGGTATATATATAGAATGTTGTAGACTCATACAGTCATGCTAACAAGTACAAGTACTTGACCATTAAGTCCATCAGAATCGAGTTACACAAACACAACCAATTCTTCAGATTGCCTAAATAAGAAGATCACAATCAAATTTAGAGAAGCTAATAATAAAACAAGAAAAGTTAGAATAAAAAAAAAAAAAATTAAACAATGCTCAACACTGCTCACGCAAATTCCTCACCACTTAGTTTTTATTACTTGATTTATGACTGTAGGCAAAACACATGATGGTCATGCAGAAAGATCGCATGATTATAATTTTAACAAGAGGCCAACGTTACGAAATTATTGCAAAATCCGAAATCCTAGAAACTACAGAATCCTTAAACACAGAGTTAATCCATCTCTTTAAGAGTCCATAATTCAGCTTCAAAACTAGTAGCAAAAATCAATTTCCCTTGAGAAATTATCCTCTTAAGCACTCCTCTTGTTGAATCCTATTGAGGCCCCCACTACCTGCTCTTCCTGAGTTATCAATAGCCGAGCCATTTGAATTGAACTTAAACCATCACATGCTTGGGTTTTCCCGCCTGACCTGTTTAACTACCACACCTTGATCATGTTTTGTTTAGGATTAGATTATACTTGCTGAAATACTCTTTTGTTTCTTTGTAGCCAAAGCAGCCAGACACCAAAATAGAAAAAAGTTGTACCGAGTCAGGGCTGCCCAAGCGTTTTGGAGGCCTAAGACGAAATCTTCAAATGGGGCCTTTATGTTATCACTTGAATGATATTTAACTAGCATTTTATATAATAATTTTTTTTAAATCTATTCTCTTTACTTTTTAATTTGTTTTTTTTTTTTTTGAGAAAATGCTAAAGTTATAACAAATTTAACTACAAATCAGTGTTGTAATAAATGTGATCAATGACATGACTTGAAGCTTACAAAAATACTAGAAATATTATAAAATTTACAACATGAGAATTACAAAAATATATTACCAATCACAAATATTCATTCAAAAATGTATTCAACAGTTTGTTGAAATCCATCTATCATATTCATTGTCACATCAAATTATAAAAGTTATGGTGACCACCACGCACCTTTGGTTCAGTAATCACTTCACAAATATAAGTTCTTGTGAGGTATGGGGGCAATGACCGAGATTTAAGTTTCTAGAAGAGAGTTTTGCACACATATACACTTAGATTAGATTATAGTAGAATTTTTATTTTGTATACAAATAAGTAAATAAATAAAAGCTATGTAGTAAAATTTATAGTATTTTTAATATTTTCCTATTTGAATTACTTGTGGTTAGTAACACGTCTATTTGTAAGATCTATTTATTTAAATTTGTCTTATCTCTATTTCTAACATTATTTAATTCTTTGAACTTTCTTAATAATGAAAAAAAAAGGTAAACTAAAATGCTTTAATATCTCCCAAAAATATTTATATATAAAAAATAAAAAAAATTTGCCCCCACATTTGGGGCCTTCACTAGTAAGGGGGCCCCAGGGCCTAAGCCTAGGGCCGGCCCTGTACCAAGTAATACATCACAAGCATTACTCTGTAACCGTACCTCTAAGCTGGAGGAAAAGAAGGTGAAAACCCAGACCCAAGCCAAAATTCCTTTGCAGTCTGAAAATCCCTAAGGCACAGGCATAATGATCTCTAGTTCTAGACAGAAATCACAGGAAGTATCTCCATGCAACCCTCTCCCAGCCAAGACTGATTTGACAGGATGACTGAGATGAATAACATTTCCACTTGAATGTCTGAATCTTTGGCAAAGTGTGAAGCTTACAAATCCACTTTCCACTAAAAAAATGATTAGCACAAATCAATCCGGCCAGTAGATAAGCAATGGGGATTCCGTTAAACAAAACGACCAATAGAGCTACAGATCCAGGATAATTTGTCTATACAAAGGAAGCTTTTCCAGCGGTTCTAAATATTTTTTTTTTGGGTAAATTGCAAGGTATAGTTCTAAAGTTTGAGTTTGTTTGAATTTTACCTTTTAAAATTTGAAAAATTGAATTTTACACCCTGAAGTTTCCCTACGTTAGTAAAAACAGCTCCTTCATTAGTGGACTCGCTTATGTGGCCGTCAAATGCGTCTTATGTGTAGTTTTTTTTGCCATGTAGGCCAGCCCACTAATGAAGGGGTTGCTTTTGCTAATAGAGGTAAATTTTAAGGTATAAAATTCGAGCAATCCTAAACTTTAGGAGTTTACTTTGCAATTTACCCTTATTTAGATTTATGACTTTGCCTCCGTGTATGGACTCTAATTTACCGACAAGTCCTACTACATGTTATATCATTCATTCAATTTTTTTTAAGGAATATTTCGACAAATCAATGTTTGAATTACATAGTTTTGCTATACTTTGCATACTTACAAATATCAAGATGATCGGAGATCAACAACTATTTTATCATAAAAATAAATTTCACGTATTTTTAATTTTAATATATACAAAGCATGAGTTAATGAATTAGATAATAAAAAATATCCAATTAACAGGAAATTGATGAGGTGAGATTTAAGTTACACTCAGTGTAGTTTTTTGCATTACATTCACACCATATCTTTACCTCCTTTTTGCATAGTTTCCAACTAAGTGAAATTATAGGAGTTGTCTTTATTCTAATGACTTTTCAATTCAAAACAGAAAATTCTAGAATGTGGAAGACACAAATGTTATGGAACAATAATAGACACAAACAGTTATGGAAAAGCAAGAGACACATTTTGGTTTGCTATTTCCAATAGTATGGAGTTTCTAAAAATCTCTTTACTCTCACTAGTTATTGCCTTGTATACTGATAAGAGTAGGTCATTTTCTTCAGTATGAAACAGTTAAAAAAAAAAGAGCAATTGAGTGCTCAAGATAACTTTTGAGTGAAAAAGAGATGGAGCTTCTTTTTAAACCATTCCTTTAGTTTGAAAGTTTTATTTTTGCCATTCTGTGAGGTTGATGATATTTAATTCTAAAAGTTCCCTAAGATGATTGTGCTCTGTTTGAGAGAATAACTGCTCAAAGAGCGAGGGGACCAATCAAACTTCAAGAGTTTCTTCTTTGCTTTGAGATAAGTCTTCTTTCTTTTGTTTTCCCTTTTTTTGTTTGTGTTTTTGTGTGTTTTTTTTTAAATATTTTAATTATATATATATATATATATATATATATATATATGCACACACTAACCAATGTCAGATATGTAAGTATAAATGTGTGTTTTACAATATGTTGTTGAATAGATTCATTATCATAAACAAATAGTAGGTATGAAAGCTTCTAAAAATTTCTTTACTCTCACTAGTTGCCTTGTCTATTGATAAGAGTCCGTAGTATGAAACACTCAAAATAGAAAGCAATCAAGTGCTCAAGAAAGCTTTCGAGTGAAAAAGAGATGGAGCTTCTTGTTAAGCCATTCCTTTAGTTTGAAAGTTTAATTTTGTTTAATTTTTTTTTCATCCAAGTTCTATTGCATGCTTCAGTTTCCCTTTGCAATAGTGGCAGTTTTAGGAATTTTGTTTAGGGGGTCGGTCATTAAAAGACTTAAATGAAAAAAAAATTTAATAAAAAGAGAACTTGAATATATCAAGTTATTGAAACAAAAAAAAAAAAAAAAATTTGAAGTTTTACAATTTCCTTCTACAAGTTTTCAAATTTTGAATTGTTATATGATAGTTCATTATGAGTATTTAATGCCATATTGTTGGTAGCTATGACCATTTTAGTTTGTCTAACATTTTTATCTTTATGCAGTTGTTATTATCTATTTGTCTTTGTTTCTATAACAATATTTTAAACTAAATGAATGAACTCAACAAAGGGCTCAGGCATCTGGTACGTCGTTGGTGTCCTTCCCTTCATACTTTTTTCTTTTCTACTGGTGAATTGACAATCACCTTGGAGGATGTGGTTAATAACTTCCTCCTCCCGGTGTTTGGTGAAGAAAATCCCTTTGATATTGATCTTTCTGGTGAGGATCTCGTGGTAGAAGAGAAATTATTTGGTCATTTTGGTGGTCGCTCCGCCTCTCCTGGTGGTAAGCCGGCTAGGATGGGGAGATGGGTGATGACCCTCTCTCGTGAAAAGGATAAGGAAGTGAGGTGGGCCGGTTTCCTGGCCTTTTGGCTTAGTAAATTTTTGTTTAGTGAGTTCCCTAGGTATGGAGTTAAGTCTTCGTTTTTTCCGTTGGCAATCAAGTTGGCTCGAGGTACCCAATATCCTTTGGCCCCTCTGTTTTTGGGTCATGTTTATTCTCAACTGCACCAGCTTCATGGAGATGAGGCTGAGGGTGACTCTTGCTATGTGATCACTTCATCTCTTCACTGTGCCATTCTTCAGATTTTCATGTGGGACCGTTCTGCAGCTACTTTGGCTAAGTGTAGAAATTTGAAGTTTGTGAAGGACAAGTTCCAAGGATCCCCCGATATAGTGAAGGGTCTTTGTGGCAATTCTACTGATGCCTTTCCCATTATTTTTCGTTGGATTAGCTTGAAAGGTGGTGGCCTCAATCTTGTGGAGTTGTTTGACCAAGCAGGGAGCTTATATTGGAGATCCCCTCGTGAGTTTGGTCCTGGCTTTGCGTGTGATTCTGTGTTGTCTTCTTTTTTATCTTCAACAGGTAATACCTTTGACTTGCGCCGTGGTGATGAGGGCAGTCTGGCTTATCTTGCCTGCATTAGCCCCTCCTAGCTTCCTGTGCCTTCTTCAAGTGGCCCAAAATATACTCATTATTCAGCACACCGGGTGCTCCAACAGTTTGGTTTTGATCAGGACATTCCGCCAGTTTTTAAGGATGTGGTGCCATCCCTTCCTTCCTGGGATCCTTTCTTGAGGCTGCAGGCCTTTTCTTATTGGTCACGGAGGAGCCCCCAGTTTGTAGTGCCTAACTCCCAGAGAGGAGTCTTTGCTTCCAGTGGCTATACCAGTTATTGGAGAAGAGTACAAAAATCTTTTGTTGACTATGTTGGCACTGGTACAGCTCGGGAAGTCCTGAATTCTAGCATTGTTTCTGCTCCGACAGCCAATAGACGTTTATCCCTTCCTACTGCTGGGATTGTTTCTGCTGCTGCAAGCAGTAAGACTGGGTTTGCAGAGTGGCATGCCTCCAGGGGAGGCTGGGTGACTTATGGACAGGATTTTCCTGAGGCCTGGCTGGGTGATAGTCTCATCATTGGTGCTTCCTCTGGGGTGCCCATCAAAAAGGGTGCAACAGAGACAATTAGTGCTGCTACTGCTAAAGGTAAGGATGTCAAGTCGAAGAAAATGAAAGCTGCTGATGTTGGTGAAAGTACAGGGGGTGTGGAGATAGGCTCTGAGGCGAAAAGAAGGAAAACGGGGAAATCTCAAGCACACTTGGCATCACAGGAAGGCAAGGATGTCAGGGAACCTTTAGTTTCAAGGACCCGGAAGAAGACAGTCTTCTTTTCCCTAGGTTCCTGTGACTGCTTCAGTCCATGGTTCTTTAGGATCCTCTGGTTTGGTATCCCAGCCTCCTTTAGGACCCTCTGGGCGTACTCGTAGTAAGCAAAAGACTTCCAGAGAATCTGTAGAGAGAGAGAGAAGGGCAAGACTTCTTTCCTTCTTCTCTTTTTTTTTTTTTTTGTTGCACCCACTTTCTATTTTGCTGACGAGTGGTGATTTCCTTTGCAGTCCAAGCGCAAGTCTGATTACAAGAAGGGTAAGAGCCAATCTTCTGGAGACGACGTGGTACGTGTGTTCCCCCTTCTTCTGTTCTTTCCCTTTTGTTCTGACATTGTGTTGTTAGCATTCCCTGCTGTTGTGTTGTTTTTTTTTTTACTTAGTATTGCCTTCTCCGCTTCTTCTTCCTTTAGGTGGAGGTATCCCCTCCTGTGACTGGCAAGGCTCTGGGGGAGGAAACTGTCACAGCTCTTTCTGTCGTTTTTCCTGTTATGGGGGAGGAGCCCCCTACTGATGATCCCGCTGAGGAAACCGGGCAACCGATGCAAGGTTCCCAGGATTCTCAGGATCCCAAAGCTTCTAGGATCCCATCATCTCAAAGTCCCCATCTTGAACGCACTCCTAGTCCTATCAGGACTGTGTTTCCTCAATCCTTGTCAGATAAAGGTGCTTTGGGAGACACTCCTCTATCCAAACAAACAGGTAAACCTTGTTTCCTTGAAATAGCCTTATATTTTTTACTTTCTTTTCCAGTTTTTCTTGAATTCCCTTTTTTTTTTCTTTAGGTCAAACCAGTGAGAAATCTGCTCCCAGTGTTGCCTCTTCTTTAGAATCAGAGAGCTCAGAAGGTGAGTGCAAGCTGCTCCCATCGTGTTTCTTTTTTCTTTCCCCCCCCCTTCTTTTTTTTATATGGCGAAGCCCCCTGCATCTATCCCTTCCTTTAGCCACTTTGCCATTGGTCCTTCACCTTTTCTTCAACTTGCTTTATGTTCCTTCCCAGAATCTTCGGGGAAGTCAGGAGATCAGGAAGAAGAGGTTCTGCCTCAAGAAACTGGAACCGGTTTGTTCTTCTAAATCTGTTCTTCCTTTTCTTTTTCTTCTTTCTTCCTTTTTTTTTTGAATACTGATACAGGCTTTGCAGGTTCTGAGCCTGTTATCCCTGAAGGAATTGTGAGACCTGTTGAAGTTGCTGACCTTCATCCAGAGCAAAAGGCTGCAAGTCCTCCGGTCTCTGCAAGTGGTGACACGGCGATGGGGGATGCCTCGAAGATGGCTGCCTCAGATCTTGATTCAAAGCTTTCCTCTTTCCTGGCTCGCTTTGATCTTTTGGAATTCAACAGTCTTCCTGTCAGCCACTTTCATGTTTTTGGGTCTTCTTATGGCAGCTTCCTGCGCTTCTCTGTTCCTGTGGAAGGCTTGCCGCTGCTAGAGAGCCTGCTCAAGAGTCACGGGGATTTTACCAGCGGCTTCAGGGGAGGCGTTTTTCTAGGCAATATTTTGATGGAGTTGCTGTGTGCTGTGTTGATTTCCCTAAGGAATTCCTCTGTAGATTCGTTGTCTGAAGAAAAGCTTCTGGAGTGGAGAGGGGTGGTGCAGGACCTTCTGGAGGCCAAGTTTAATTTGACTTTTCTGCTGGATCACTTGCGTCTGCTGGCTCATATGCTGTTTCAAAGGCAATCATTCAAGAGTATAGACACTGAGATAGCTGTTGCTGAGGAAGCTTTGGCTCATGCTCACAAAGTTTTACAAGATTTGAAAGTCAAGCGGCAGAGGATCCTTTCTACTTTGGCTGTTCCTGCTATTTCTCCAGATGCCTCTTTGTTGGCCGGCCTCATTCCTTAGCTTTTTTTTTCATTTACATGAACAATTTGGGGTTGTATAAGTTTTTTTTTTGAACATTGCTCTGCTCTTTGCTTTCTCTTTTGTGTTTCAAAACTGCTTCTTATTTCTTAGTATGTGAATCTGCCTTTTTCCTTGGATATATATATTGTCTTTACTTTCTCGTGACTCTTTTCTTTTCTGAGTCCTGGACCATGGTTCCCACAGGCTTCACTGTAAGTTCTGGTCCAGGTACCTGGTGATTTATTGTGCAAGTACTGAACTGGGTACACTAGTATCCTTCTCTATGCATGTTTTTTTTTTTGAGATACGGTCCCAGTTCATGAACTTTGACAGGTTCCCCCTTTGCCAAGTGCTAGGCTAGGTATCCTAGATATTTTTTCTTTTATTCTGTGATCCTAGACCTATGCACTTGGGACTGTTTGTGGGATATCTGAAATTATTTGCGAGGTGGATCCTGGGCCATATGTAAAAGGGTATTACATATTCTCCCCTTTTTTTTTGACTCAGGTATCCTTCCTTAAATTTATCCACATTTGGTCTTTGCAGTAAAGAAAAACTTAAATGTTGAAGAAACAGAAATTCCATTAAAACATGATCATTTTTTTTTTTTTTTTTAGGAACAAAGAAAAAGTCTTTTGGTGCAGCATTGACCACAAAGTGTCAATCTATCACATGTTCCTGAACAAAATTATCTTAGACCAGAATTCTTGATAAAGGCTGAAAAATAAAAAGACAAAAATAAAAAAGGAACTTAGCAGATAGTGAAGCTGGTGAAAGGACCCTGAGGTACTGGGGATCCCCTTGTCCTTATGCATAATATTGCTTCAGCCATTTCCCGTTTATGGGTTCTGTCAGGACCGTTCCATCTTCTTTGGCAAGGTAATAATATCCACTTTCATGAGCTGCATTGATGATGTAGGGTCCTTCCCATTTTGGGGTGAACTTGGAAGGCCCTGGCAGGTTCCTCCTCACGTGCTCTGCCATCCTTAGCACTAATTGCCCTTTGGTGAACACTCTTGGGCGTACTGCTTGTGCATATGCTCTGGTCATTCTTTGCTGGTATCTTTGGCTCCTTTTCTTGGCCAGTTCCCTTTCTTCTTCTACTCCTTCCAGATCTACTAATCTCTTTTCATTGCTTGCGTCTTCACTTTCTCCCTGATTTTCCTCGAGAACTACCCTTGGTGTAGGAATGATTAACTCCACAGGGCTGATGGCCTCTGTTCCATAAACCAGGGAGAATGGGGAGAATCCTGTGGCTGTCTTTACAGAGCTCCTACATGCCCAAAGCACATCTGCCAGATGGTCACTCCATTTTCCTCCATACTCATGCTTCATTTTCTTAAGGATTTTTAATATTACCCTATTAGTAGCTTCAGCTTGGCCGTTTCCTTGTGGGTAGTATGGGGTAGATCTTCCCTACTTGATGTGATATGCTTCAGTTAGTCCCTTCACATCTTTGTTTATGAATGGGGTTCCATTGTCGCTGATCAATCTTCTGGGGATCCCGAATCTTGTAATGATGTGGTCTCGAATGAAATTTGCTACAGCTGCTCCAGTAGCTTTTTTCAAAGGGATGACCTCTACCCATTTTGTAAAGTACTCCGTGGCTGCCAGGATCCATATATAACCATTGGATGGAGGATTTATGGGCCCTATGAGATCGAGCCCCCAAGTATGAAAAGGCCATGGCGTCGTCATATCCTGTAGGACATTTGGGTGAGTGTGAATTGCATCTCCTAGGACTTGGCCAGCATGACATGTTTTGACCAGCTCCTCAGAGTCTCTTTTCATCGTTGACCAGTAATACCCCAACAACAGTAACTGCTTATACAACCTTCTCTTCCCTGGGTGACTTCCACAATCTCCAGAGTGCACCTCTCTGACTACTTCTCTAGCTTCCTTTGGTCCCAGGCACCTGAGGGGATCCCCATGGTATCCCTTTTTGAACAAAATGTCGTTCTGCAAGAAATACCTGCACGCTAGTTTTTTGAGCTTGTGGGCCAGTTCCTTGTCAGTTGGCAGGATCCCCTGAGCCAGGTATCCTATGAAAGGAACCCGCCAATCTTCTGCAATAAATACCGCGTAGCTTTCTTCTTTATCAATTGCCAAATGACATTCCTTGCATTTCCCCTGTATGATTGCTGCTTCCTTGTCCATATCTGGCCAGTAATACCCCATGCGTTGCATCCTTCTGTATAGGCTGACTTTTTCTGCAACTCCACATGCTTGGGCGTGTAATTCTTCTAGTTTCAACTTTCCTTCCTTCTCGGTGATACATCTGGACAGTATTCCTCCTGGCAGTCTTCTATACAATTCTCCTTCTATCTGAGTGTAATCCATTAGTTCTTTGATGTTCCCTCTAGGGCTCGCCTTTTTCATCCTTTCTTTGACTTCGTCCCTCCAGTCCCACTGTTTGGATTCCCCGGGGTACATCCCTTGGAGGATTCTTACAATAGAATGTTCCTGCCTTCCTATTTTTATCAGCGTATCCCTCCCATTAAATGGTATTTGGGATCCCAGGGTGGCGAGAGCATCTGCAAACCTGTTTTCACTTCTTTGAGTGTATTCTATGCTGAAGGTTTGAAATTCCATCTCCAGCCTTTGTGCCCAAGTCCTGTAGGCTGCTAAACTTTGCTCCCGTAGTGCAAAGTCACCTTTCACTTGGGAGACTACAAGATTAGAATCTCCCAGCACTCTCATATGTTTCACTCCTATGCTGAGTGCTATAGCCAACCCAGTTAAGTATGCCTCATACTCAGCTGCATTATTAGAGCATGAGAAACCAAGTTTGAAAGACAGGGGCATGATATCCCCATTTTCGCAGCTCAGTACAATTCCTACCCCATTTGAAGTTGCTGTAGCTGACCCGTCAAACCTCATGGTCCATTTCTTCCATGGGATCTCCATCACTGCTACCTCACCAGGGATTTCTTCGCTCAGTGGGCCTTCTTCCTTTCCTGGGAATTGAGCTAGCAAATCTGCTATGGCCTGGCTCTTGACAGCCTTGGGGGTTCTTATACCTATATCATATTGTGAGAGCAACACTAGCCATTGTGCTATTCTTCCCGTGAGAAGGGGCTGGTGCAGGAGTGCTTTTATGGGGTGGGACTTGGTTACCAAGAGGATTTGGTGAGCTGAGAAGTACCTCTTCAACCTTTGGGATGCATAAACGATTACTAGGCAGGCTTTCTCTATTCTGGGGTACCTGGTCTCTGTATCCTTGAGTGTTCTGCTTACATAATATATGGGCTGCTCATTTCCTTGGTCATCTTCTTGTGCCAGCAAAGCTCCTATTGCCTGAGAGTTTGATGCTAAGTATAGCAACAGAGGTCGCCCACGTACTGGTGCCTGGAGGGTGGGCAAATGGTTCATAATGCCCTGAATTCTTTGAAAAGCTTCCTGCTGCTCTGTTCCCCAGGTAAATTCATTTCCCTTTTCAATAGTTTGGATAGGCCTGCTGTAGCTGAGGCTAAACCAGGCACAAACCTCCTGATATAGGAGACCCTTCCCAGGAAGCTTTTGAGTTCCCTAACAATAGTTGGTCTTCTCATCGTGGCAATAGCTGTGGCCTTGGCTGGGTCCACGCTTATGCCTTTGTGATGTACCAGGAACCCAAGGAACTTTCCAGCAGACACTCCAAAGGCGCACTTCATGGGGTTCATACGTAACTTGTATTTCCTGCATCTTTCAAAGACTTGCTCAAGTACTTGGAAATGTCCTGTTCTGGTTTTTGACTTGACCACAATATCATCTACATAATCTTCCATCTCCTCATGCATCATGTCATGGAAAATGGCTGTCATGGTCCGTTGATACGTAGCCCCCGCATTTTTGAGGCCAAAGGGCATTACAGTGTAGTAAAAGTTCCCAATCGGAGTTCTGAATGCCGTCTTCTCTGCATCTTTGGCTGCCATGCGAATTTGATTGTATCCACTGTACCCATCCATAAACGAGAACATTGAGTTTCCTGCAGCTGAATCTACAAGGAGGTCGATATTGGGCAAGGGGAACTCATCTTTAGGACATGCCTTGTTCAAGTTGCGAAAGTCTACACAGCAACGGATTTGAACATTTTTCTTCTTCACAGGTACAATGTTGGAAAGCCATTTTGGGTGTTGGATGGGTTTGATAAAACCAGCCGTTAGTAATTTCTTGACCTCTTGGACTATTTGAGCTTCTACCTCAGTGTGGAAGACCCTGGCTGGTTGGACTACTGGCCTCACCCCTGGTTTCACATTAAGAGAATGGACTACCAACTCCGGGTCTAGACCAGGCATCTCATCATAGGTCCATGCAAACACATCTCTGTATTTTTGAAGTAAGGTTACCAGTTGTTTTCTTTCTTGAGCCACCAATTGACTGCTAATGAAAACAGGTCTTCGGGATCCTGGTTCTGTTCCCAGGTCTACTTCCTTTAGTTCTTCCTCAGGTTGAATCTGGGCCTCCTTAACTGGTTCTTCTGGGATTTCTTCTTGGGCCATCATGCAGCTTGGTGGTCCGGGACCTTCCTGCACAATGCATTCGGGTCCCGCGCACCTTCACAAACGATAAATTAACCTTCCCCCAGGTTCCCGCACCACTACACATTCTCGGGATCCTGAAGAGCTGGGCCCCCTCTTTTGTCTTTTTCTATCTAAGAGGTTTCTCAGGTCACGGGTGCCCCTTCCTCCTTCTTCTTCTTCTAGGATAGGTGCCCCCGGGGTCCCCGGGGTGGGGTTCTCATCATCTGGCTCCAACTCATCATAAAACATCGTTTCTGCAAAGTTCACTTCTCCCTGGCTGAAAGGATTATGATTGGCAGGGATCCTTATGGGCCTCCCATTCAGTCTCCCTTTAATGCATTGATGGAACGTGGATGGAATAAGGCGATGTTTATGAAGCCACGGGCGTCCCAGCAGCACGTGATAAGAAACTTCTGCATTAATCACATGAAACCTTGTCAAAGCTACTATTGGCCCTACCCTTAAGGCTAGCTGCACGTATCCTTTTGTTGATTCCACCGATCCTCCAAATCCTATTATCTCCATGGGGGTCCCCAGGATCCTTCTGTCAACTAAGCCAACAGCTTCTAGGGTACTTAAGGCAATGAGGTTGAGTGATGCCCCCGTATCCACCAGTGCTCTCCTGACTTGAACACCGTTTATGGTGGCCATGAGATAAAGGGGTCTACAGTGGTCTGGGTGCTCAATTTCCATGTCTTCATCAGTGAAGGTTATTGCATTGGTTGTTTCCAGGAAAGCTCGACTAGCATGTGACTCAGCTGTAAACCATTCCATCCCTGAATCTGCTGCTATGCTCATGAGAGACTCTGTGGCCACCCTTCTTGCTTCTGGTCCGAATCCTAATTGATTGAATAGTGACCTGAACTTAGGATTCTTCTGGAGGGTTTTGACTGTGCTCGGGTGGAAGGATCCTTCAGATTCTGCTGCTTCTGTTGGGTTCCCGTGTATTACTACTGTTACCACCCCTTTTCCTTTGTGGTTAGGCAAGGGGTTCCTCTGTACTTCTGGCTCCTTCTGAGTGAGTTCCAAGGTTCCTTCCCTCAACTTTTTGTGGAAGAGCCTGCGAAGGGTCCAGCAGTCCTTAGTGGAGTGCTTCACATAATTATGGATTCTGCAAAATAAAGGATTCTTCCTTTCTTCCTCGGTTGGTGGCCTGGACACAGTGAATGGCCTGACAACCCCATCTCCAATCCATTTGTCTAGGACATGGCTTAACTCCTCAGCTGTGCATGGGATCACTGGTGGTTCCTCAAACACCTTCCCATCTGGTCTCTTCCTTTTCTCTCCTGTTGATGCTGTCATAGCTTGGGACGCGGGCAGCCTTTTTGTTCTCATGGTTTGCGCTGTCCTTCTGGTTCTCTGTAGCAGGTCAGCAAACTGTGTGATACATAAATTTTCAAGGTTGAGCCTGTAATCAAAAAGCATGTTGGCTATACAGGTTTCCACGAGCTCCTTTTCTTCATGGTCTCCATAGCAGTCTAGAGACACATCTTCGAATCTTTTAATAAACTGAACAGGATCTTCTCCAGGTCTCTGCCTCACCATCTGCAGGTTCTGGAAAGTGATTTTGTCTTCACCAGGGTAATATTTGGTGCAGAATTTTTCCATCATCTCATCCCAGGTCTTGATGGACCCGGGTCTCAGCGTGGTGTACCAGGTGTATGCCCTATCCACCAAAGATTTGGCAAATTCCCTTAGACATAATTCTTTGTCTCCTGCATAGGGGCCCATAGTGTGGACAAACCTGCTCACATGTTCCACGGCACTTCCATTCCTCCCATCGAAAGGATGGAACTTTGGGGGTTCGTATCCCTTAGGATATGGTTTGCCAAGAAGTTCTGGAGGGAACGGGGGATCCCGAGAGAATTGCTTGGGGATCCCTGAGAGTTTTTCCCTTTCTTGCTCCAGGAGGGCATTGACGTCTGCCAGTGTCAAATACTGAGGGTTGGCTCTTCCTCCCACTGCTGACCCTCCTTCTGGCTGGGTCCCATCTTGGTGGCCAGTAGGGGGAATGTTGTCTCTGACTTCCTGTGTCCTGCCTTCTTTGAGAAGACGAACTTCTTGCTCCAGATCCTTTAACATTGCTGTCATCCTGGCCATTAGGTCTGGTTCCTGTCTTGCGTGTCTTTGTTCCGACACAACCTCCTGTTCCACCAAGGGTATCCCACCTCCTTGCCTGGAGACTTCCTTGTTTTCTCCTACAGGCTCAGAGGCCGTAGGTGGCACATTAGTTCCTTTGCTGTTTCTTTGTCTTGGAGGCATTCTCTGTGAAGGGATCGTTTCTTCCTTCTTCTTTGCCCAGTCCCCAGCGGAGTCGCCAAAATGTGAGAGTGTCTTTTTTCGGGATACTCAGGCCCAAGGATCCCGAGCCTGAATGAAAAAGAAAGGATTTGGTGGACTGGGCCTTGACTCACCGCAGCTAAATGGCTGTTTAAGAATCAAGTGAATGCAGAGAATACTCCTGACAACATACAAAAAAAATGACAAACAAGGATATCGAGGAGTGCCAAAAATTAACAACGTAAGCTCAGAAAGAAAGAAAAGCAGGATTAGCAAGACGATAAAAAAAAAAGTACTGTGGGGATCCTGGGAATTATGAAACAGTATTTCATTAAGGCATTATCTGTTTGATTACAGAAAGCTCACTAGGACGTGATACAAGGTCCAATCGAGCTCAAAAATTGCAGCCTTGAATGGCTATTTCAGCCTTCAAAACTTGCGAAGTTTGATTCTCGTTGAATCCGAGTATGTACCATAGTTGCTTTTACAGGATATCGGGAAGCAGTATTCGTTTTTCCCTTAGTAATTTTCTTTCTGCACAGATTTTCTGATAGTTTTTCCTAGAAAATCTCTTCTTTCTTATGTTTCTTCCTTTTTTTCTCGCTGCTTTCTTCACAACCCATCCCCTCCTTTTATAATGGAGTTTTCTGGGCGTCCCGGGGAACCATTGGTTCCCCTGTTTTGCTTTCCTGCGAACAGAGCACGTCTTGTCCCTGTTGTCTTGGTAAGTCCCTTTTCCGCTTCTTCTTATTCTTTCCTTCTCTCAGTTCTGATTCTTTTGAAAGCTTCTTGTTGGCTATCTTCTTTGGGAGTGCTGAGGTATGCCCTTCTCGGCATCCCCACTTCTGGTGCCTTCAGCTTTTCCTTTTCTTTCCTATTTGGGCGGAATCCCATCCTGCCTTTTTTAAAGATCATTTGTTGTCATCCTTCTTCCCTGTCTTGGTTCCCCGAGGACTCTTCTGTCTGTGCCGTGAGAAGTCGCTCGCGTTTTTTGTTTTTCTTGTTTTTCTTTTTTTTCCTTTCTCTGTCTTCTTTCTATCGGGCTGTCCCGATCTTCCTTCTTCTTTGTGTCTGAAAGGATCCGCGTCTATTGATGGTGCCTGAGGATCCTTGCTTCTTATATTTTGCCGTGATCTTTTTTTGGATGCTTTTCTTTTCTGGGCTTCGGGATCCTTTGGACCTTTTGTATAATCCCTTTGGACTTGGCTTGGTTTTTCCTTCTGGGCTTAACTCATTCTTTTTGGGCTTAGCTTATTCTTTCTTGGGCTTATTTTACTATGATTTTTTTAGACCTCAACAAACAGTTAAAAAAAAAAGAGCAATTGAGTGCTCAAGATAACTTTTGAGTGAAAAAGAGATCGAGCTTCTTTTTAAACCATTCCTTTAGTTTGAAAGTTTTATTTTTGCCATTCTGTGAGGTTGATGATATTTAATTCTAAAAGTTCCCTAAGATGATTGTGCTCTGTTTGAGAGAATAACTGCTCAAAGAGCGAGGGGACCAATCAAACTTCAAGAGTTTCTTCTTTGCTTTGAGATAAGTCTTCTTTCTTTTGTTTTCCCTTTTTTTGTTTGTGTTTTTGTGTGTTTTTTTTTTAAATATTTTAATTATATATATATATATACACACTAACCAATGTCAGATATGTAAGTATAAATGTGTGTTTTACAATATGTTGTTGAATAGATTCATTATCATAAACAAATAGTAGGTATGAAAGCTTCTAAAAATTTCTTTACTCTCACTAGTTGCCTTGTCAATTGATAAGAGTCCATAGTATGAAACACTCAAAATAGAAAGCAATCAAGTGCTCAAGAAAGCTTTCGAGTGAAAAAGAGATGGAGCTTCTTGTTAAGCCATTCCTTTAGTTTGAAAGTTTAATTAATTTTGTTTAATTTTTTATCATCCAAGTTCTATTGCATGCTTCAGTTTCCCTTTGCAATAGTGGCAGTTTTAGGAATTTTGTTTAGGGGGTCGGTCATTAAAAGACTTAAATGAAAAAAAAATTTAATAAAAAGAGAACTTGAATATATCAAGTTATTGACCAAAAAAAAAAAAAAAAAAAATTGAAGTTTTGCAATTTCCTTCTACAAGTTTTCAAATTTTGAATTGTTATATGATAGTTCATTATGAGTATTTAATGCCATATTGTTGGTAGCTATGACCATTTTAGTTTGTCTAACATTTTTATCTTTATGCAGTTGTTATTATCTATTTGTCTTTGTTTCTATAACAATATTTTAAACTAAATGAATGAACTCAACAAATTGGTTTTGTATTAATTATTGACGCACACAACTACAATCATTCATACATAAATAATATATCTGCTTAACCAATCAAATACTTGAACAATCACTAACTTTACAATTTTTTTTCTTAAATTTTTCTGACTTTATAACAAAAAGTTATTATAACATGATAACAATACACACACATGCAACAAACCATCTCTATTTCCTAATTACTAAATTATATAAAATTATATTATATTTAGGGTCATGTTTACGGATGCCCCTAGGGTAATTGTTATATTTCCCATGAAAGTATTGTCAAAACATTTCCCTTATATTTTATATTGTATACACAAACTTCCACACACATCATTATTTACAAAAATAACATTATATCAAAAAGTAATGCACACAATTAATATTAGATACACTCACACACGTATAATATAAAGAATAATGCTAGAGATACAAATTATTTTACAAATTTTTTTACAAACTGTTGATGCATGTGGTAAGTGATTATTAGTAAATGAAAAAAGTGATATTAATGGTGGGTCTAGATGAAAACCAATAAGAGATTGGCCACATCAACATTTTGTAAAAAAAGTTGTAAAATAGTTTGTGATTGTAGTATTACTCTAATATAAATTTATGATAGAGTGTCACTTATAATCCATAAACACTTACTCTTACTTTTAGAATTGGAAATATTTGTAATAAGAGTGTATAAAATTTAAGCAAGGGTGTGCAAAAATAATATTTTTAAGAATAAATTAAAGTATTAAACTAACAAAAAAAAAAAATATTATATATATAAAAAAAAATTGAAGTGAGGGGGTTCATTTGAACCCATTAACAAAGTGTAGCGCCGCCACTGCTTTGCAGTCTCAATCTAACCTTTTGCAATCTCAATCTAGTCATGTTGTGTAGGCACTGGGGGACGGTTAAAGAACTGCAAGTTTGTGATATATCTTCAAACAATAAAAGTCTTCCCCATGACTCTTCCTTCGGATTGGATAATTATGAACATGCTCTATTTTGTGTTTTATTACTCTTGAGTAAATTTTGGAATTTATGCAGGTGAAATAGATCTTGATTTGTTTTAATATTAATTTGTTGCGTTTTATTTTGTTTTAGATAAAGAGTCGTTTGAACAAGTTAAAAGATATGTGAATCTAAATGAATATGAAAGAATCCTAAAAACTGAGTTTCTGAGACAATATGCGTATGGACTTGGCAAAACGGGTTGGGATTCGACAACCCAACCTGATTCAGCTCACCTGTGATCCGACCTAATTTTTTAAACTATTTTTAAAATTAAGACATAATTAGTTTACTTGTTTATTTTTGGCATTATAGTGCACAACTAAAAAACTCATTTGACAAATATAATGCTTGTGTCACGTGATTATTATTATTATGTTTTTTATTTTTTTATTTTTTAACTTCAATTTTTAATAATTTTTGGACGACACTATTCAAAAACTATGGTCTCAAGAAAACAATTGAGACATTTATCTAGTTTTTTTTCCTGCTAATTAAAAAAAAGGGTTTCTGGTGTGGATTCATTGACCCCATCTACATAACAACAATGGATAATACTATGTGTACCACATGGGTCTTGCTGGAGTTATTACTCGAACCACTTCACTTTGGGTGCTGAAATAAGGACTTCTACCATCAAGCCACACCCTCGTGTGGTGAGACATTTATCTAGTTTTATGCAAGTGACTTGAAAGATGAATGATTGTGACATTAATTTCACTTGAATAATGCGATAATAAAGATTTTTAGATATCAAATGACAAAATACTTGCCAAAATAATTTGGTTGTAGTAGAGTCAAAAACATATATTTGAAATTATAGACATTTATGAGAAGCAATCATAAGTGTGAAAAAAGTGAAACCAAAGTATATCAATGAAATTAACATAAATTATGGATGTTTAGGACTATTTTTTAATAGTCCATAGCCAAAAATAAAAGATGATGTTTTGTGTGTGTTATTTAACAATGACATGATCCTCATAAAAGAAACCATGTATAACTAAGTAAACAATCAAACTTCGATGTATATTCCCAAATTGAAATAGAGTGCCAAATATAGTGCACTTTAAAATTAAATACAATTATTAGATTATTTTTCAAAATATTAAATTATGAAATTAGATTTCAAGAGTGTAAATTTTTTATATGTTTTTATTTTTTCAAATTAGCTATCCAATGGTGAATTTGTAATTTTGTTCTTTGTTTTTGACGTTGATATTGTGTAGAAGTGAAACTTGTGTGTTTGTTTTAATTAAAATTTTAAATGGTAGTCTAAACTCCTTTGTGTTTGTGCTATTTTGTTTTGGTTAGTAATGTTGGGATTTGTATATTTTATAATTATTAAACAACTATCAATTTGTTGAGCAGAAGTCTTTCTTAATATAGGTAGTGAATTTAAAATAATACATTTCACATCAAGTAATTATTTGTTGCATGACATAGCCGGTGGCAAATACTTTTTTTTTTAATTAAGAAAATCATGTGGCAAATATCGGTTGACTTGGCCCAACCTGGAACTTGATTCATGTCTATGCATACATAACTTTCTCCCTTATGTGCTATAATCTAATGTGATTGATATTTCATTGTATGTCATTTTAAAAATGAAATAAATGCATGATTTGGATTTAGGACTCTTTTAATAATTAAATTCCTATCTAAATATATAGTCCAGTAGAAACACTAATAGTGGTCGGCCACGGGCCAGATGAATTTGGTTGACTATATATATATGAATTATTGAGAACGAAAGCGAGCGAATGTGAATTGAAATGAAGAGAAAACGAGGATAAATCCAAGGTTTTTATTCTTGAACTCTTTCGAATCTTGTACTTCCACCTGGGGCTTTCATTCGATTGGGCCTTTTCATACTCGATTTGTTACCATTGATCTTGAACCACAATCACTATAGATTTAAAAGTCAAATTACTAATCCCTTTGGCCACTAAAATGACTTTAGGAAAAGAAAATAACGAAAAATAAATATGGACTAAAGTGTCAACCTTATCATCGTGACGATAAATCATCTTCTGGTGAAAGGTTGGAATAATCCAAGGATACCTGGATTGGGTTAAGGGCACTAGGAGAAGTTCATGAGAATTTAAAAGTCCCTTTCTCCTCCTCCGTATGCCACCTGCAAGCCCCCGATCTCTCTGCTCTTTTATGGGCAGTATCTAGTAGCTCATGTAGCTTGTTTGTTAATTGTTATAACACCTTCTCAAGACGTTCCTTAACTTCAAACCTATATTTGGTACGTAGACCTTTGTAAGCCGTTAAAGCTAGTTCCTAGACCTAAAGCAAGTGCTGACTCCAAACTCTTTGACTATAGTCCATTTGGCAAAGGCTTACTTCTTGGGCAACAATCTCGTGTCTAGGAAGGTGAACCCACAATAGTGATTCACAGAAAACCTAAAATATTTGTTTTTTTTTTTTTTACTTTAATGAGCATTGAAAGTTCAAAAACGTGTATAAACACCCTTGAACGTTTAGACCCCAAAATACAAAATAACCAATTCAAGTTTTATGACAAACAACTAGTGTGCGGAAAATGAACAAAAGCTATAAACAGAATTGGAAATCAATCTAAGCCAATTATAAATCACATCCACAGCAGAAAATAAAAGGCAAAGATAAAGGGAAGAGAGATGCAAACACAAGGACAACACACGATGTGTTATCGAAGAGGAAACCGAAGCCCTCGGCGTAAAACATCTCCGCCGCCCTCCAAGCGGTCAATAATCCACTAGAAAATGTAGTTGGGATACATGAACAGCAATAGACCCTCCAAGCCTAATCTACCCGATGTACCTAAGCCCTCCAAGCTTCTTGCTCCAACGAGGTTGCGCCGAACCTTTTTCTTTTCTAGCTTACCGGATTCCGCTACTAGACCGTAGCATCCGCCATCCTTGGCATCTTCCAATGCTTCCCAAAACTCCAAAAACACTCAACACTCTAAATTGGTGTGGGTAGTGTTTGGATAGAAATCTCCTCTCAATAGGTATGACAATGAGAGAGGGAATGAGAAGAGACTACAAAGGTTTCTCTCTAAGAATGAGTAGCTCTCTCTAATTGGGTGGGTGTTTTGAAGAAACCTCTCTTAGGGTTTTTCTTTCTGAATAGCCACACTTATCTTGTGGGAATGAGGGGTATTTATACTGGTGTGAGAATGGAATACGAAGAGTCAGTTTTTCCAAAAACAGGGCTGGCTGGCGACTTGACCTCGCGACTTGACTGAGTCGCGAGTTCAAGTCGCGAGCTAACTTAATGGCCAGTCTGGATTTTTGTCGTGTAGTGCTCCAGGTGGCGTGACTGTTCAGCTCCCCTGCATGCTCTGCACGTGAGCAACTTTTGGCGGCTTGCAAGCCGCGAGCCACCCGCAAGTCCTAGCCGCGAGTCTTTGCTTCACTGCACTGTCTTGAGCATTTCTTCACACTCTCTCACACACTACCCTTACATGATTCCCACCTAAATACAAGGTTTCTAAGTGCTATATTACAAGCAAATTTGTCATGGAATAAAGCCAACACATGGTTGATTAAATTCAACCTTACAAGCATCTTTTAGATATATATATATATATATATATATATATATATAGATAGATAGATATAGATTGATTGATGTACTCTAATTCTCCAAAATGAACATTGCTTGCTGCTTCCTGTTATTTTAGTTTTGGAAATATTCTAGACATGTAAACTTATTGATCACATCCTGTACACACTGCATGGAAGAGTAAAATTATTTGCATTCCATGGTGCCAACATTTTTACAAAATGGACAGAAGGTAGCTATTTCTATCATCTCTTATACTTAATGCCACTATCAAAACAAGTCCACTTGTTGACTTCAAAAAAAAAAAAAAAAAAACAAGTCCACTTGTTTGTGATGCAATCTAGTAATGACAATATGCTTTGTCCAATAAATTATGACACAATATACTAAACCAAGTGCTGTTATGCATTTCTTGATATTGTTTTCATCTGAAACAAATAAATCCTATTATCTTTATTGTATAATATGCATGATGATTTCTATTAGGCCTTCTATCATTGATACATATCTTTCTTTCCTTCTACCAAAATAAAATCTTTGGGTTAGGCGAATGCAGCATTTGGAATGGCTGTGCATGATAAATGTAAATTGAAGTTCGTGAAGTCAAAAGCGAAGAGGAATTACCGGTTTATTATTTTCAAGATTGAGGATCAAGAAGTGGTGGTGGAGAAACTAGGAAGCCTAGATGAAACCTATGAGGACTTTACTGAGTATCTGCCTACCAATGAGTGCCGCTATGCTGTCTATGATTTTGATTTCATCACTGATGAGAATTGCCAGAAAAGCAAGATTTTTTCCATTGCATGGTAATTCTACTTTTCCTCAAACAAGTCTATATGCATAAAGATTATTGTTTCTCCTTTGGTGTACATAGTAGCGTGTTGAAATAAAGAATAAAGGTACCATGTGTAATTAATCTTGATTAGCACTCAAAGAACACTCGGGCAAATTTGCTTCCCATGTAATGAAAGTACTCAAAATACTAATGACACAATGAAACTAGAAACTGGATTCCAATTTATATTTGGCTTGAGGCCATATCTTTAGAGGCATGCGATTATATTGAAGGCCAAAACAATAAACAATTTAGTATGTAATGGTGCCTAAGAAAGTTCACCTCTTTTGTTTTTCAAGTCACCTAATACATCAAAGGTGAGAAGTAAGATGGTCTATGCTAGCTCCAAGGATACATTCAAGAGGGATATGGATGGCATTGATAGGCCAAGAATGTATTGACCCCTTGTGATATATTAATTGATTAATTAGCCAAGTTTATTAATTAATCAAATTAACATGCAAAACGCGTGGTTGCACAAACAAATCACCAATTATCTAAAGTATGCAGTGGGAAATAAATTTATACGGTGATTTGTTTACGAATAGGGAAAAATTACACGGCAAAAACCCCACTGAGTGATTTTAAGGTCACCACTCCCGAGAATCCACTATTATCAAAACAAGCAGTTACAAGTAAAGAAATCCCAGTACCTTATACCAACCTACAGTTGAACCGTTACCCCAATACCCAATTGGACTTATTCTGTAGTGACAATCTCTCCTTTTAATGCACGGCTCCCAGTACGTGACTAACCAATTGCGTGAATCCCAGTTTGTGACTTGATCACCAACTTGAGAAGGATGTTGGCTACAAAGTTCTTCAATTCATCCAAATGATGACAATCAAGAAGCTCCTTGGTCAAAAAACCCTACGGTGTAAAAACACAGTAACTTCTTCAAGAAAAAGATGAACTAGGGCAAAACTAGGTTTCCGGTCACACTCTTCTTCACACTATGGAATTGTGTTCTTGTGCAACTTGTGTCACCTTTTTATGGCCCTTAAAATAATCCTTATATATGTTTAGGGTTGTGAGAAAAGAAAGCTCAAACATACATTCACAGATTGGATGAAAAATAGTCCTGAAAAATTGAACTTCATAAACCTCGATAGATAGCCATCTATTGAGCTAGCTATCGAGCCACGAGCTGAAACAGCTCTCTTTAAATCTCGATAGATGCTAGCTGTCGAGTTTTAATAAACAACACTTTTTGACTTGATTCTTGGACAAATTTGCATGGCTTTAACACTTGAACTTGAAACCTTGTTTCTTAAAGCATTAAACTCATCCTTGATCTACCCAATTACAGGTAAAGTGCGTTTTGTCAAAAGATTAGCCAATTACATAAAATGTTGACATATGTTCCTAACATTGAATCACATATGTCCTAACCGCATTCAAGTTGAGTTGCAGGCAACAGATCCTAGTGAAACGAGCCTTGACATTATAAAAGGGCAAGCACTTTAATTGTTTCTCATTTCCACCCTTCTGATGTTTAGCCCTTCCTATCAACTACAAAACACAATTACATTATGTGAGCATTGTTTTTGTCCCTTGAACTGTTTTATTTTGTAGTGTTGTATGGGGTTATACTAAACTTGTAGTATGATGTCACACTATGTATTCACCTATATTGATTAGTACTTTTTAGGTTGTTTGTCAAAAAAATCATGTTTGCTAGCACATCAAAAACTTCACCCCCCCCCCCCCTCCCCCCACCCCCCTAACTAGGGATTTAGCCATCCCTTGACTAGAAAAAAAGGGGGAAAAAGAAGTAGCCCGTTTTGAGGAATTGATAAGTAAATCTAGTTGTCTCCAAACTTACTTAAAATTGGAAAGATATAAACAAATAACCTAATGTTCTATTCTTTTTTATGCAAAGTGAAATGACTTTCCACTACATTTATAAATAGTTTGTACATACCACATGTAGAAATCATAATCCTTAGCAATTTATTCAAGCACAGTTTAAAACAAATTCAGGAGGTAATAAGACCTACTACAATTTTAAACTAATCTTTTTGGCCGCTTGAAAAGCATGAACTAGAGCTACCTTCCGAAGCATGCACAACAAAGAACTGCAATCATCAATATTATTGCCATAGTGTAAGTGATAGGCCAAAAACAAATTAACCCCTTGTGATAAATTAATTAATTAATTAGTCAAGCTTATTAATTAATCAAATTAACATGCAAACGCGTGGTAGCACAAACAAATCACCAATAAACTAAATATGCAGCTGAAAATAAATTTACACAGTGATTTGTTTACGAATGAGGAAATCCAACACGGTAAAAATCCCATTGAGTGATTTTAAGGTCACCACTCCCGAGAATCCATTATTATCAAAACAAACGGTTACATGTAAAGGAATCTCAGTACCTTATACCAACCTACAGTTGAACCCTTACCCCAATATCCAATTGGACTTGTTCTGTAGTGACAATCTCTCCTTGTAATGCACGGCTCCTAGTACGTGATTAACCAATTGCGCCAATCCTAGTACGCGGCTTCAATCACTAACTAGAGAAGGTTGTTGGCTGCAAAGTTCTTCAGTTCATCACACAATGAAGATTGAGGAGCTCCTTGGTTACAAAACCCTACGATGCACAAACACAACAGCTTCTTCACAAGAAAGATGAACTAGGGCAAATTCTGTCTCCGGTCACAATTCGCTTGAACAAGATTTGCTTAACACTTGTGCAACTTGTTCCACCTTTAACGACCCTTAAAACAATTTGAAAGTTCAATTAGTGTATAAAACACTATGAACGTTTAGATCCCCAATTTACAAATTACCAATTCAAGCTTAATATTAAACAATTAATGTGCGGAATATGAACATAAGCTTAATACAGAATTGATAAACAATCTAAACCAAATAAAATTACATCCACAGTAGAAATTAAATGGCAAAAATTAAGGGAAGAGAGATGCAAATACAAGGACAACACATGATGTGTTATCGAAGAGGAAACCGAAGCCCTCAATATTAAACCTCTCCACCACCCTCCAAGCGGTAAATAATCCACTAAAGAATGTAGTTGGGATACATGAACAGTAAAAGACCCTCCAAGCCTAATCTATCCAATGTACCTAAGCCCTTCAAGCTCCTACTCCAACGAGGTTACGCCGAACCTATTTCTTCTTTAGTTTACCGGATTCCGCTACTTGACCATAGCATCAACCAATATGAAATTGGTCCCTTAACTACTTTCCAAAGCACCAAATGGCCTTCTCATAGATATGGGTATGGTGAGAAAAGGTTTTGGTAATGTACTTCTCAAGGATGTAACAATGGAGAGAAAGAGAGTAGAGGAATTTGAAGAGTCTCTATGTGAAGATTGTGGATGAATCAATCTTGTTTTTCTCTAGGATTTCTCTCTCAAAATTCTCTCTGAAAGCTCTCTATGTTTCGTGGGTATAATGGTCTATATATAGTGGGGTGAGAAAGGAATGTAAAGAGTCAGTTTTTCCCAAACAGGGTGGTTTGGCGACTTGGCCTCGCGACTGGACTGAGTCGCGAGTTCAAGTCGCGAGCTAACGACCTGTCTAGCTTGAGAATTTTGTCCTGTAGTGCAACAGCTAGCATGACTCTTCAACTCCCTTGCATGCTTCACACGTGTGCCAGCTTTGGCGGCTTGCCAGTCGTGAGTCAGCTGCGAGTCCCAGAGAAGAGTCTCTACATCCTTGCACAATCTTGAGCATTTCTTCACACTCTTTCACTCACTACCCTTACATGATTCCCACTTAAATACAGGGTTACTAATTGCTAAAATACAAGCAAATTTGGCACGGAATAAAGGCAACAAGATGGTTGATAAAATTCAACCTTACACAATCCTTTTATATGTTTAGTGTTATGAGAAAAGAAAGCACAAACATACAATCATGGATTGGAGTCAAAACAATCCTAAAAAACAGAACTTCATAAACCTCAACAGATGCCTATCTATCGAGTTGTTGTCGAGTCATGGGCTTGAACAGTTCTACAGGTCTTGATAGATGCTTGCAGTCGAGCGTTAATGAACAGCACTTTTTGCACTTGAATCTTGGATAGACTTGCATGATTTTAACACTTGAACTTGAAACAAGATTTCTCGAAGTATTAAACACATCCTAGATCTACCTAATTACAGGTAAAGTGTGTTTTGTCAAAGGATTAGCCAATTACATAAAATAGTGACATAGTTCCTAACAAGTGAATCACATATGTCCTAACAGTAAGCTTTTAGCTTGTTACATGTGCGTTATAGTACAAAACTGTACTATACAAATGTGCGAAGAATAACTCCTTATAGTGCCTAGTCTGTTTCATATGGCAATAGTCAACAAAACTATACTAGAAATTGAAAATATTGGCCCCATTTTAGTATCAACATATATCTGAAATAAAAACCCACAAGATAGAAAGTTAGATATGAATTCAATCACATTTGCAGTGCAGTGCCTACAACATCAACAATACCAAACAATTGTTTAAGGACATAATTTTTGGGAGTATATCTCATAGAAGATGATTCCTTTTACTTACATTCTAACGTCAACAACTATCATTGAGGACATATCTTTGAAGTCTAGAATGTAGAAGATGATGACTTGAACTTATATACCAGCTCACTCAATATTTCAAGGAACCAGTTCAATTTTAATTTGGGAAGTCCAACAATATCATGTTTTCGACTTTTTCAAGTATCTTTCCCATCAAACAACTTTGAGATGAGTTCAAGAAACAAAATCCAGTAAGACCTTAGTGGAAACTGATACGGGAGTTACTTGAAAGGTATATCATATATGCTCCTTACAAATATGGAATAATAAAAGACACTTAAAAAGTTCTAGAGAAAAGAAAGTAAATGTAAATGTAAGGTTCAAGTTCATTGGAACACTTGGTCAATGTCTTGAGGCTATAATTGGCAAAAATCCAGTACCAAAAAAGAAGCAAGTTGCCATATGTTTGGACAAGTATCATTTCAACCATCCAACTTGGTACAATTCACTGTGAACATATTTCGGTCTAGGTTAAGGAGCCCACAATGTGTATAGTTCTGTAATGAAAAAGGTACAATTATGAAGAAGTTATTTTTTTTCTAGCACTAGGGTTCAAGCTTATATAAGGGAGCCAATGAGTTGTGATTGTAAATCACATCTAAAAGGTTATTGTTCCCAGTTTAATCAGTCAAAAATAGCCAATGCATCTAGCAATGATGAAGTTCTCCAGATAGAGATTTATCTGATATGTCCAGAACTATCAGGCATATTTCTAATCATGTTTTTGCACAAAATGAGGATCTTGTTCTAGAAAAGCATTATTCAAAGCTGTAACATTTGGAGATGATTGTTGTAGCTGACCTTTGAAACAGTTGGAGCTTAGTTAATGAGTTCAGAATTTAGCAATACCTTGGATACATTTCCAATTTGCCATCAAGTTTGTTCTTAGGGAGATTAATCAATTAATGTACCTAGAACCAGTTTAGAACTGTCTGAAATTCCTATTTGTGAGATGTCTAACTGCTTAAGGTTTCTGTGTTGGTAACCATGCAGGAAGTGTGGACTCACTATGATGAGTTCAAAAGTGGGAGCCCCATTAGGGCTTACATTCATGACAATAGAGTGTGAAGATGTAATTTCCACAAGGTTAATAATTTTCTAAGAGATTCAGGATGGGACTATACAAGAAGTTGTCGTAAATAGAAAGAAATTTAAGCAAAATGCCTAAAATGACCTAAGGAATCTGGGATTTTCCCAGACAGCTGACTGCTGGACAAATACATGTTTAAGGTTGCAAAGATTTGGTTTGGTACTCGATACTTAGCGTTGTAGATTACTGGAGTCTAAGGACAGGTTTGAAAGTTTATTACCAATTATTATTGTGGCACTAAAATGATTAATAGAAAGATTAGCCAAGAGCTTTGTAACTCAATTGACACCTCATGGCGTTTCCTACGGAGACATCTAGGGTTCAAATCTCTCATTGTCATAACTATTAAAAAAAATAAATAATAGAAAGATTAAGCTCTTCAAGGGATAGAAAATTGACATTTTCAGGGATCAATGCATGTCATAAAGTTGGCATTAAGATGACCATAATGTAAAAAGAAAAGGGAGCTGATTTACCTGAAACTTTTTTCTTTTTCCCTTTGAAAGTTGACACCACTTGCATAAAAATATTACAGGGAAGAAAGATGAGAAACCAACACTAGACTATTCAAATAAAGATCATTTTCCTATAGATTAATGTAGTAAAGCTGTGATAAATTTCTAAGCTCCTGAGAAGTGAATACTCCAAATCCTGCAAAGGAGAGGCCAAGATGTCTAAGTCTCTCCAAGTAACCAAAATAGCTTGGAATGCCCTCACCAATAGAATAATTAATTCAATTTATTTAGTAGTTCTAGCTCCAGTAAAAAAAGATTAATCTTGCCACCCAATGGTAATCTATATTCATAAGCAGAGTATTAATTCCTAGGTGGAGCTCAACCCGATTTCCACCTATGTTGTCATGTTAGATTCCAATCCACCTATAGCAATCTTAAACAAGCATATTTGAAGGACTTGTAATAGTTTTGAAACTTAGAAGGGCTCGTTTTTTTCTCATTGCAAGTTAGATTTGAGCATAGGCTTGAATTGTAGGGTATTATAGAGAAAACTATAGCAAGAGAAGCACAACAGTTATGAAAGATACAGATCTGATGAAGCAGTAAGTAAGGAAGAATTGTGTTTGAAGGAACCTTTATATGTTTAATAGTAGGCCACAATACAAGTGTATGGTTAAATAGGTTCTTAGCCAAAACCAGCCATTGATGGTTAGCTCACAAATAATGTTTATGTCTTTATTCATTTTCTTTAGTAATTAACCAAGGTGATCATTTAAATATCACCTTAGAAAGAAGTGGACTACTGTTTATGTACTGATTTTCTCGACACATGAGAATTTTCATGTATGCTTTTTTAATAAATAAATTTTCATGCATGCTACATTCTTGCAAGTGGGAGAAAGAATTCCACTAAAGACTATTGAGCTTGACTTGCAAGTTGCGAGTTTCATGTTCACTTTAATTAAGTTTTAAAATCCCCTACAATACCTTTCAATATTGGTCCTTTGCAAGCATAAGCATGAATCTTAAAAAATGAACCATCCAGTTTTAAATATCTTAAAATTCAAGGAAAGCATTGCTAAGAGACTTCTTGTTATTTAGGAGAAAGGTATAGTAAATTAACTATCATTTGGAAGACTGGAGTAAATAGAAGCGTAACACTAGAATTACTACTTTATCAAAGTATTGTATACATTTAATTAGCATTTCAAGAAAAAAAAAAAAAACTAAAAAACCTTAAAATCCAGATTAAAGGTAGTTTTTATTTATTTCTATGAGATTATCGGAAAAAATCTCCTCCAACATGAAAGGCTAGATTTGGCAAGGGAATGGTAGACTCTATGGAGCCACTATTTTTTAGCCCAGGATTCCTTCTTAGAAACAGTTTGGAAGGGATCCAACTGATACCCTTGGAATTTGTTATAAACATGATTAGGTTGTCTAGTTATGCCCAATCATGTTGAGACTTTACAAAGTGATTGCCAGGAAATTCTAAAGAGAGTTACCAAGATAGCCGAATGAACTAGCTAGGAATATATCAAAATTCTCCTTTAAAGTAACATAAATAGTCCTCAACCAAAAAAAAAAGAGTAACAGCAACACAAACAAGGCATCATTTCAAGATATAGTACACTACATTGCTTTTAAAAGGTCAATTGCTTTTATAGACTAAAATTTGATTTCACAAATTGGATTCCTTTGACATTCATAGGAAGAAACATCATATTCATATATGCCAATGGAGTGAATTAATTAATAATATAAGTACTAACCAGCACAAAGATGATCTAGAAATCATCAAAATATTGATAAACATGATATTTGCACCAAATATTAAGAATCTTACAACAAAACTAGATGTTTAAGCTTGTACCCCATGTGATCCAGGAATTGAAAATAGAGAAAAAATAATGAGAGAGACATGAAAGAAGAAAAACCTCTAATGATAAGAGTGAGATAGGGCAGTATTGCCACGTCTATGCCACAATTTAGGAGTTCAAATTTTCTATCTCACTCTTTCTGCTTCACTATATACTCCACAAATAAAAATATGTCACATGTCCATCTATTTTATTAAATGCTAAATTTATGCCTTCTATTATTTCAATTTCCTAAAATAAATGAATAAATAACCCATCATATTTAGGTAATTGAAATAATAGAAGTCATAAATTTAGCATTTAATAAAATAGATGGACATATGGCATATTTTTCTCTGTGGAGTATATAGTAGAGCAGAAAGACTGTGACAGAAAATTTAGACTCGTAAATTGTGGTGTAGACATGGCAATACTGCCCTATCTCACTCTTATCATTAGGGTTTTTCTTCTTTCATGTCTCTCTCATGTTGAACTTAAAAGAAAGGGACAACTGAGAAGAATCTTTCATCTTTGCTTTTAGGTGAGAAAACAAACATAAATCATACATGGGTCCGTACAAAGGGATGGTCCATAATTAAGCACCAAGTATGAAATAAAGGATAAGGACACATCATGCACCGCAACTACGTACATTTTCATTCACCAACGCTCTTCCCAGCAAAGGTAAGCGATCAAAACCCTGCTTTATAAAAAAACAAAAATTCTCATTTTATATACAAAAATTTTGATTTTCTATTTTCTGATATGTTGGATAAAGAGGTTTTTGTGTGTTATTGTTGTTGGAATTCTGGATTTTAAGTTTCAGTCTTGGAATTCAATCTCAAAGTAAGCAAAAATAGAAATACATGTTTGATCTGATTCTCTCTCTTATATACCTACCCCTGTTTTTGTTGTCTCTTTGGGTTTGAGTTATAATATACATACATATAAGTTTAGATCTTTCAGTTGATTTTTTTTTCCTGTTAAATGGATCTTAATATGCTTTTTATGTCATTTTAGTTTTCACAATTTGTATTGGGTTTTTGTTTTTAAATTGGTTTATTACATTATGTTTGCAACTAAACTGTGTATTGTGGTTTTATGGGAATGTTTTGGTTTTAGAATTTTTGATATATTCATTAGGTTTTGAAGAGATAGTTAACCTTGGAGTGAGGGATGGACTCACTAAGAAGCTAGAATAACCTACCGTAGATGAGTGGGATCTCATTAAAAATCTTGAGGTGAATGGGATGTATGATCCACCATGGTTAATAAATAGACTTTGACAGACACATGAATCAATAATGAAATTGGTCTGTCCAATTCACGCTGATCTATTACTGTGATGATTCCCTCGAAACTTCAATATTCATGGTATGCAAATGATGAATATTGGATTTGTGTAATGAAATGGTAGTGAATTGATTGTGTTGTTGCCTTCGTTTTCTTTGTGTCTTGGCAGTATACACACACATTACACTTCAATCCTCAGGTGCCTAATTTTTTATAGTAACATTGTTAATAATTATTCTCATTTCTTTCCTTTTATAAGTTCACATTTTTCTCTCGAAGACTATTAGTTTGGCTACTGATTTTACGGCTACTATATTGGATATGTCACTTAATGATCTTATTAAAAATAGAGGTTCCCGTGAGAGAGTTAGATAAGTAACAGTTGTTTATAAATGTGTGGCCTTTCAAATGGCCTCACATTGAGTTATTCCTTTGTTTAAAGTTCCATTATAAAGGCTAGGTTTGGCATGTTGGGTTATATTCTCAAAATTTTAATTGAGCATCTGTCTGGGTGTTGAGGAAAAAAACAGTGAAGCAAAAGTAAATTGAAGCACAGTTAGTTATGAAGGGGTTTTTTAGATACGTTGGCGAACTATGAGTTTTGCTTTGTTAATGTTTAGAGTGTTCACTGTTGTGAACATGATATCCTTTTTTATGCAATAAATCTTTGATTACCTATCCAAAAAAAGAGTGAGTTTTGATTTGTTAATTTGCCAATTGTGGATTACTTTATAGGTTTTGGTTGATATTTTTTTAGGTAGAGATTTAACAAAGCAATGACCTATAGCTTTGTTGTTATTATTTTTTTTCTTCTAATAACTGTTTTCTTTATGTTCTTTCTACTAAGATATGTCTATGCCCTATGGTATTCTATTTGATTTTCATTGCTTATCTTTTCTGCAAATTATTCAATCCAATAGATTTGTGGAAAAGCATCTTGCTTCCATTTTTTTTTTTTTGATAGGATTAGCATCTTGCTTTGTTTGGTAATTTGGTGTTTTTTTTTTTTTTCCTTTTTTGTTTACTGCATAATTTTTATTTTTCACAAATTTGTTATTACATTGATATTTTGAGCTATATTTGTTTTTTTTTTTTTTATCTGTCTATGGTATTTGGATCTTGTTTCAATGAGTGGACCAATACCATTGGGTGTGTAAGTATAACAACTTGAGTTTCTTCTTATAGTGTTCTAATTTTTTCAATGATATGATTATGATTTAAAATGGTTTGGAGAGCTGCAAAGATATGTTTGATCCAAATTCCAAAAGGAGCAACTATGCTAATTGTTACTCCCTATAAGATTCATTTAGATGTTATTTATGCTGCCACTTCCCTTATTGTTATATCACTGAATTATCCTCTAGACTTATTATATTTATAAATGCTCTTGACTAATTTCTGGCTTTGAAAGAGACCCGAATAATGGTAGGTGGCCTCCTTTGCAAATCAAATTCTTTTCGAAGCTACCGGCCAAATTCCACTTGGATGATAGAATAAGGGTTGATTTAGAACCATTGTAATGTTTGAATAGTAGATCTTCCAGGCAATACTACCAAAAGAGTATAATTAGCCTAACTTATAGTTATCTAATCTAGAAGAAACTTGAAAGTCTCAAATTTTGGAAGCCTTGAACTATCTAGAATTGGTTTTCTAAAGGATCTTGCTATTAGTCATTTGCTGTAATTTTAATGACTTAATTTTAAAAAGTTTGCATTAAATGACTTCATTTTAGGAGGTTTGGTTATTTTGGTGTTTTAGGTGTAGAACTGGTGGAAAAAGTAGAGGTAGAGGTAGAGATGGAACTGGAGAAGTATGAAGATTTTGAAAAGTTTGGAAACGACATTTGACCTTCAGGTATGATATCTTCCTTTTGTTTTTTATGTTAAAATATTTTATCCAGTTATTTAATTTTGATTAACTTTGCATTAGTTAATGGTTTAATGATTAATATAGATTTGTTGATATTGGGAAAAAGAAAATGGGTTTTAAATCTTAATCTTAGGTCTCATGTTCTTTTCGTTGTTTAGGATTGAATTTAATTCTGAAGTGATGATTTCTCTCTCAATTGTCTATGCTTCTGAGGATGTGTTATGTCTTTGTCTAATTCTTTGGCTAGATTAAAAAATTTTAGATAAATTATTGACTTTGTGTTTGATTTGGTTTTACAGATTTTTGTAGATTAAGTATTTTGTTATATATTTGCTTTTCATAGTGCTTATTAAAAGTGGTTGTATTGGATATTGCGTGATAGTGGTAATTTTAGATGATAATCTGTTTGAGTGATGAGGGGGTAAACTCAAACGTCTTGATTTGAATTATATGGTGTAGCAAGTATGGTTAAGCTATATATAGGTAAATCATTCCAAATTTTTACAACATTCCCTTTTATAATGTTTTGAAGATAAAATGCTAAGGATAGTCTTTTTAATATATATATATATATATATATATATTATGCAAAGGGTTGTAATTTACTGTTTGAGTTTTTTAATAACATTTATGATGAGTATTTTTGCTATAGGTTATGTATATTAAGCAAGTTTAGGGGTGATATTGTCAAATTTACATCTTGAGAACTTTGAAATCTTTGTGAACTTGTAATTTTTTTGTTTGTCTAATCTTGGCTTTTGAGTAAAATTTGATGGCCAAAATTGCACCATATTTGTCACAAATAAAAAGATATATGTTGCAACTATAATAATGCAAAATTGCCGATTGATGTACATCATTAAAATGTTGAATTTTGGTTAAAAGGTTGATATCAATCTAATTTTTAGCATCTTTCACAATTTTAAGTGAATACATGTAAATTTATTCAAATGTTAATTTTTATGCCTTATAGGGTTTTGAGGAGTACATAAATTCGATTCTGGATGATGTTGGAAAAGTCAATATCAAGAGGAAGAGCAAAAAACTTTAGACGGGTTCATTTTCCTTTACTTTTAATCTCCTAAATATGCATGTTCTAAACGTGGTACATCTATTTTGTTATGGGTCCCTTACTTCAAAAGAAATGTAGATGGTAGATTCTTCTTAAGAGATGCAACACAATAGCCACCTCTCTCTCTCAATAGTGGAAAGTGATAATTTTAGCAATTGTCTAAATTGGCATTGTGTTGCCTTTTCAATCCCATTAAGGTCTAGCATCTTTGTTTACTGGCAATGTTAGAATTTAGATAGAATTTTTTTTTTTTTTTGAGAAAGAAGTTCATGAATATTATTAGGTAACAGGCAAATCTGCCTGATAAGCAACAAGAGTATGGATAGGAACATCTTCCATCCAAACAGAAAAACCAATGACATGACGTGCATGTCCAGCTAGGTTGTGAGCTACAGCATTACCATCCTTACCAACATGTAAAAAGCGAATACTATTAAATAAGCCTGCCAAACTTTGAGCGTCACGAACTAGAAGACCAAAAGAAGCCAGAGATGCTGAGTCATCCTTAATAGCAGCCATTACAGTCAACGAGTCTCCTTCCAGAATTCCTTTATCCAACCCGAGCTCCAAAGCAAACTCAAGAGCTCTGCATGCCGCCAAAGACTCTAGTTCTTCAACAGAATTTTGGAGAGTAATATTCTGAGAAAGGGAAGGCATTACTATCATGGACGATCACGCCAATACCTGCTCTATTATCTTCCTGGAATACAGCTGCATCGAAGTTAATTTTGTAGAAATCCTCAGGAGGAGGAGTCCACCTGATCCGAGGTCTGACAGGAGCTGAAACTTTCCTTGGCTGGGCTGACCGAAACTCCATTAGAGATTCAAAAGCTCGCTGAGGAACCAGGTCTAAAGGCATAGCTAGAGGAGGTGTTCTGGCCTTGTTCCGCCTATACCAGATTGTCCAAACCAGCATTGAAAAAAATTCCACATTGCAGTCCGCTTCTAGAACATGATGCAGAAGCTGTGGAAAGTGTTGGAACCTGATTGTGTTCTTGAAATTCCATTGTGGATCATCATCCCAGACCTGTGCCAAACTTGGACATGACCATAAGGAGTGGAGGACGTCTTCTTGATGGTGGGAACATAGAGAACAGGTTGAATCCTCAATCACACGGCGACGGACCAGGTTGGACTTGGTGGGAATTGCATTTCGGCAGGCCCTCCACAGAAAATTTCGCACTTTGCAAGGCAGTGCTAGCTTCTAAATATTTTTCCATAGAGTTTTATTTGGGTCAGTTTGCTGTTGTCTCGGTGCAGTGTAGGTCCGAGCTTCAGTTTTGAGGAAAAAATAACCTGACTTTGCTGAATATTATCCGGACTGAACAAAGCGCCAGGTGAGGACATCTTCACATATGTTATGGCTTAGAGGTATTTTCTGAATTTGCTCAGATACTTCTTGGCTGAACACATTAGGCAGCATAGAAACATCCCAAGTTCGAGTGAAGGGATTTATGAGTGAACTTACAGTGGCATCTTGCAATTCAGCTGGCAAAGGGCCTTGCAAACTTGGGGCAGTAAGTGAGGGCAGCCATTTATCACCCCAAAGCTTAATAGAGTTCCCATTTACCACTCTCCATTTAGCCCCTCGTTGGATGACCTCTCTCCCCTTCAATATACTCTTCCAAGCATAAGATCCCCCATGACCCTCCTTAGCTTCCATAATAGTGCAGTTTGGAAAAAATTTTGCTTTGAAAATTTTATAGAACAAAGAGTTTTTATTGTGTAACAGTCACCACGTCTGTTTTGCAAGAAGTGCATCATTGAAGAGGGGCAGCTCCTTAAAACCCATACCACCCTCAGATTTTGGCTCACACATATCCTCCCATTTAACCCAATGAATCTTCCTTCGATCGTCCCTTTGCCCCCCACCAAAATTTGTGGATGAGCCCTTCGATTTCATGGCAAAGGCCAAGTGGAAGTTTGAAGCAACACATTGTGTAGGTTGGGATTGCTTGGACCACCGCCTTGATCAAGATTTCCCTTCCAGCTTGTAACAATAATTTTTCTTCCCACCCTTGCAATTTCCTCCAAACTCTTTCTTTAATATAATCAAAGCTCGCTTTTTTGTGCCTCCCTACAAGTGATGGCAAACCCAAGTACTTGTCATAGTGTTTTATTTCTTCCATTCCTAATGCTTCCTTGATTTCTGCCCTCACAATCTCTGTGGTGGATTTGCTAAAAAAGATGGAAGTTTTGCCTTGATTAAGTTTTTGGCCCGACATACTTTCATAGGACTCCAAAATTTGCAAAACTTTCTAGCATTCACTCCTGCTAGACCTGCAAAACAGTAGGCTATCATCTGCAAAGAGCAAATGAGTTAGTTTTGGACTCCTTCTACTCATACCAAATCCATGGATAGTCCCCTCACTTGCTGACTTAGATATAAGGCTATGAAGACCTTCCGTACATCTTGGACATCAAGAATGAGTAATATAATTTACAAAATATATTTGATTGAATGAATATGGAGTTAGCTATATTTGTGTAATTAATTGTAATTGTATTGGAGTGTACTTATCTCAGTTATATTTTTTTTTAAATATGATCTCAAGCTCTTGGTTATCACAATATCTCAGTGCATGTGATATATTTTATTACTTTGTAAGTGATAGATTTTATTGGTTTGGTATATAAATGATACCATGATATTGATTTTTTTTTTCTTTCAAAAAAAAAAAAAAAGATATTGATTTTTTTTTTTTTCATATTAGGGAAATTATCAATAGTTTTCACGTACATCGCACGGGTTAGCGACTAGTAATATATAAATGTTTCTACTTAGAATTAATGAGTTATTTATGGTATAAAAGTAATTATAGGAAACAAAAATGATGCATGATTTTAGTAAATATTTAGGGGGCCATTATTTAAATTTATGTCTAAATTTACATTTTGTTACCAAAAATATAAGAGGGGAGGAGGAATTTTTGAAATGTCATGGGCCCCTCCTACACGCTTTTAGTAAAAATTTAGGGGGGGCATTATTTAAATTTATGTCTAAATTTACATTTTTTCACCAAAAATATAAGAGGGGAGGAGGAATTTTTGAAATGTCAAGGGCCCCTCCCCTCCCTCTGCCCCTATTCGAGTGTGCAACTCATGATACTTAACTTGTTGTGACCCTAGTCTATGGAAGAAACATGATTTAAGTATATTGAAGTATAACTCTTTTGATGTTCCCTTTGAACCATATGCTCGGTTTGATTTCCAATCAAGTAAGAAGCTAATGAAAATCCTTAAGACATCTTTAAATCTTTTCATTAGTGATAAATAGCTTACAGTTGGAAGATTGTATTAATTGAAAAATTAGTGAAATACCTAAAGAATTGTAGAGAATTCATATAAGTTACACCTTATTGTACAAATGTTATGTCAAAAGTACCGTACATATAAAAAATTCTAGAGGCTTTGTTAGTGAAAATCTAACTAAAGTTATACCTTGTTAGAATTAGGTAATTAAATAATTAAATTTTGAGTCAAACTTTGGTAAGGATAGGATGCAAAACTCATGTTTTACACTATCCAATAAGGGATTATCACATCAGCATTTTCCTTAAAATTTAATACATCTTACCACACCTAATAACATCTCAATAAACTCCTAATTTGGTTAGATTTATATATGGGTATTAGAATTGATTGGATGTGGTTGTATTTATTTTTAAATACGTAATAAGATAATGTGGCATATTGGAATTAGAAGGGTAAAACATAGGTATTACACTACATCCTTATATAATTTAATCTCTTAAATTTATCATCTCTTAATAAATTTTTTTTTTTTCCTGAAATAGTTTTAAGTTTCTTAGAGGATCAATAATTTAACATGATATTATTGCAGGCAGTCTTAAGTTCATTCCATATCTCCTTAACTCTACCTTCCATTACAAATCTCATGCGTATGTCCTCACTTATTAAAAGGTAATTTGAGCTCACGTGTGAGGGGAATTGTGAGAGTATTAGAATTACGTTGTTAAATTATTAAAAGGTAATTTGACAGTAACACTACCTCTTCCTTTTCACAATATGAAAGATGAGAAACTTTTTCTCCCACTTAAGATAATGAAGTAATCAAAAATAAGGAGAGAGAGGAAAGAAGAAGAAGAAGATTGAAATATTCAGGGATGGACCTACAGTAGGGCCGGGGGTCCATTGCCCCCCCCCCCCAAAAAAAAAGTATACATATGTAATCTGAAAAATTAAGATTTCCCTTAAAAATATATATATATATATATATATATATATATTTGGATCTCCTCTGAAATGTTTAGATATTGACCCACAAGAAAAATATATATATATATGGACTGAAAGTATAACAACAATAACCAACAAACTCTCATCCAAAAAAAAAAAAAAAAAAACCGACAAATGTGTTGAAATGTTTAAGAAACACTTATTTTATATTTAGTATTTTGTTGAATATGAAATAGATGTTAGTTTTTATTTTCATTAAAAAAAATTGTTTTAAGCTTTGACCCCCCTTAGGTTCGAATCCTGGTTCTATACCTGGAAATATTTATAGGGTAATAGGCTTACCTTAAGAGATGGTCTTGTTTGGATCTCATTTCGCTCTCTTAGATTTTGACGTGTGAGAGTAATAAGACATTTGATTCCTATAGATGCATGTTTGAAATTACCAAATTGTCATTTCTATTTGTAGCGAAAGGAAACAAACTTGGAATATTCTTCAAGTTCAAATCGGTCATCATCCAATGTGGTGAGACCAGCATATTCCCGTGAAGTGGAACAAATGAAAATAAGACACATACGTTTAGTAATTGTGGATGTATCAATTATCAACTTGATAAATTTTCCCATAAAAAAAAAAAAAAAAAAAAAAAAAAAAAAAAAACCTTGTTAAATTTTATTTTTAATTTTATACCTACCATAATCAAAAGGACAACCTCAAAATTTAAATTTTCCTCACCTTCCAAAATAACAAGTTCAAATTTTTCTTTCATTTTCTGTTTTTTACTTAGAATAAATCATTTTTAAAATTTCTGTAGCTAGTCCTATTAGACACAAAATGTTTATATATGATAGGATTAGGTCATTTCGAATATTGACTTAAGTAGGTGCCGGTTTATTTAGGTTGGGGTGCAAGGAACTTTTTTTTGGCAAAAGGTACTCGGGGAAAAATATAATATCCAGTGATTTTAGGATTTACTGTGGATTTGCAAGAATGCAGTCTTCAAAGTGCAATAAATTTACAAAATTTACAATGTTTTTCTTTTTCATTTGTTTGTTATTACTATTACTATTATTATTATTATTATCATCATTCCATTTATGGACAATTATCATTACCTTTCAACAACATTCGGTTACTTTTTGTCATGGTGTCCAAATGTTCAACATGCACTTAGCTTAATTTCACTTTGCCACCATGCACCCTTGGTACAGTGATCACTCCACAAGTATAAATGACCTTGTGAGGTATGAGGGATAAGGACCGGGGTTTAAGTTCCCAGGAGGGAGCTTCACACACATATACACTTAGATTAAGTTAGAATAGAAATTCTATATTGCATAAAAAAAAAAAAAGTTTAATTTCACTTTTAATTCATCTTTACCCATATTTGAAAATGATCCATATCCTTTTAAATGTTTTAATTAGTCCTTATTCTTTTAAGTTGTGTCAAAAGGGTCCACACCATTCATTTTTCTTTTGATATTGAGTTGAGATTATTTAGTGAAATTTCATGGATAATTGATACCAACAAAAAAAAAAGGGAAGAAATTGGTTATTCAAATACTTTGATTGTTTCTTTTATGCCTAGTGGAGATATAGAAAAATCAAAGTAAGAGCCAGAGACAACCTTTTTGACACAAACATAAAAATGTAAGGAATACTACAAAACATTGCAAAACCTCTCTAGTTTAAACTCTTTACACTAGATACTACTCAGCAGTTAACTCACTAATGTGACCCCACACCAATTTCAAACCTTCTAGACTCTTCATTCATGAATTCACCCCACAAATCATGTGTGTGATAATGATCAGAACCTCTCAAACTAAATCCAAAGACTACCTTGTAGATTTTCATTCTACAACAACTCAATCCGATTTCGCAAGACATCTCGCTTGAAACACTAAGACTTCGCATGGCTGATAGCTTCTCAGTAACAACTTCAATTTTCAGCTTTTTCTTTCTTGAAGACTCCAATCAAAATAACAAGACACGTGGAAATTGATATGATTATAATTGAAACATTTGACACAAGAATTTTGCCAACACTAATAAAATATCCTAACAAAATATTGTCGTCTAGGAAGGGTCCTTTTTTTCCTTCATTGTCATCTTATAGAGAAAATCCCCTCTCATTTAAATCCTTTAATTCTCACCATTTATTTTATAAAGAAAAATTCTCTTTAATTTTTAATTTGGTGTGAGATATAAATCATTTATTTGATTTTAAATGGCTTATATGTTTTATATTTAAAACCATTGGAATATATTTTAAATGCCTCATGTCTCACATGTGTCTAAAAATTATATGGAATTAAAAGGATTATAAAGGAAAGGCAGCCTGACAACCCTTATCTAAGACGTTAATCATCTAAAATTTTAACTTGGTCTTACATATGATTTTTAACTATTAAGGCGTTTAACAATATTTATTATATGTTATAAGTTGAAATTCTATTATATCTCTTAAAAAAATATTTTAAAAACCAACAAAGCTTTTTTTTTGGGTGTCAATAACAATATTCTACGCTACCAAAAAATCAGCCCAACAGTTATCGTTGCAATTTGCAACATGCTAATACTGAATTGTGGTCTGAATTTGATTGCATTTTAAACGCGCAGTTGGATCCAAAGAACATAATGTTATGAAAGAATGACTAGGGATATCATTGATCTCCCTAGTTGAACAGAATGGGTGGAAACTTCTGTTTAACGTGACTGCAAGCAATATCTATATACATTTTTGTAACAATTACTGTATCTCCATTCACTGCTTTGCGATTCAAATTAATTATATATTAAATTACCATAGCAATAGGATTATAGGAAAACCTTAATAGAAGGAGATGTTCATTATTCAAAACATGTCCTCATGAGAAACTCACAAAACATCCATACCAGTTGGCTAGCTTGCTGCCTGAAATCACCAATTTTCGGGTCAATGTGCAAGAGAACTTACCTCATCCTCTCTCCAACATCTCTGTTCAAATTCAGCCCAATCCAAGACCCTTTCATTGTAAGGCCTCCACTTACACATATTGCAGGTATCTCTTTGACAAGTGAGAAACTTCTTAAGCCGCGAGCACTTTTCAATAATCGGTGGGTCAATTTCCCGATACAATGTAAAGCCAACTTCATACTGATAAACTTCTTTCATTTGACAATGACACATATTGAGCACTTCTAAATGTTTGAAGTTGTCCAATATATAGATCATAGCTTGGTTGTGCACCATTGTTCCCCGGAGACTCAATACCTTCAACTTTGGTACATTCTTAGTAAGGGCAACAGCAAAGTTGAGGTTGAAAAAGCATTGAAGTTTAAGTTCAGAGAAGCTCTTGCAGTATGAGCCAACCGCCTCCATTATTTTGAAAGGAGCAATGACGCTAGGAACAGTTAAAGACTCGAGCCCTTCCCACATTTTGAAAGACTGTTGAATTCCACTCTCTGTTAATTGATGCCAATTAAGTGGTAGAATGAGTCGTTTTAGGTTAGGGCTCCTGCTAAGAAAAGGTTCTCAGTTAAGTCACCAATTCAAGTTAGATGGGTTTCTTTTGATTTAACTATATTAGTAATTTGGGGAATGAAATTCAGTACCTCTCTGATGCGCAGACCAAGTGTTCATCATTTATGGATATAAAGTAGTTGAAAACCAAGCAAGTCACGTTCCCACGACTGAGATTTAAAGCACTCTTCAAGATTTTTGTTAATATCTTGCCTGATTCGTCATCAGACAAAGTATATGGTTTTGGGAGAACATCATTGGAGTCAGGGCTCAGTGTACTTAAATCGAGTTTTGTCCAAAGAGCCGGGTCACAACAAGCTGAGCGCCATGAGCTACACACCAGAGAAACGTTGGAAATTATATCCATAAAGTTCAGAGTCGTGAATATTTTGACGAGGATGTTGTAATCCATGTTATTCCAGCTGCGATCACTTGAACCTTGGTTCCTCATTTGCCCAAAACTGATTTTCCCTTCAACACACAAAAATAGAAACATAGTAAGCAGTGATTCTATCTCAGAGGAAACGCCTTTAATTAAGGTCCACTTCAACTAGTTGTGAACTACTAATAGATTACCTAGTCACTTGGAAAATTATATAAATGAATGTGTTAGATTAATAACTTATCGAAGTAACTTTTTGGGCTCTTCTAGAGTCTATATCAATGTGCATTTGTTTCTGTTAGATCTGGTGCTTAGTTATAGACAACCGAAAAATCCAAGTTTGAGGAAACAATAACGCAATTAAAGAATAATAATGATGAGACATGACAGGAAAGTAGAAACATATTTAAGCACCTATTTCCCACCAAACAAAATAGCTATGAAAAACATCTTGGTTGTTTCAGGTCTCAAGAACATTGGATCAAAAGCACATCTAATAAACTACCCAGGCTTTCTCATGAGAGCACAAGGGAAGGAGGTATAGATTTTTCTCTCAATAGTTAGAAATGACATGTCATCACGGTCGTAATAAAATAACATGGAACTGAGATGGCAAGAAACTAACTTGCTTTATCACACAACTCTATGACCCAGCCTATGCAAACAAAGCATAAAATGAGATTACTTCACTTTCTCTACACACTAACAATAATCATGCCATTGTGCCTTCTCTCTCCCCTGTAGGACCTTCTCTCTCTCATGATACGAGTTTTTTCTCTCCCTTTTGTTCCTTTTAAGGGCCTTCTCTTGGCCTACTCATCCATGCTTGTTTGGGTAGTAGCCTGTACAGTGTAAATCTATGGAGCAAGAAGTATTGGATTGTCTTCAAAAGTTACAGCTCACACGAGAGAAAGAAGATGATATAGTCATAACAAATGTTGCTAGATCAAAGCTAATTGAAGAATGTTCGTTAAGTCTCTTTGGGTGCCTTCTCACAAACCGTCAACAGAATCAAAGAGCTTTCAAAAATACTCTGAAGTCAGCGTGGAAAATGGGTTCGAATTTGAAGATTGTGGAGGTGGGGAATAACATATTGCAATTTAAATTTGGTTCATTGTGTCAGTTGGAGTGGGTTGAAAAAAGTGGTCCATGGAACTTTGATAATAACCTGCTTCTACTAAGCCGATGGAGGAAAGTATTAACAACATCCAATATTTCCTTTACCAATGCTCCTTTTTGGGTCCAAGTTTGGGGTTTACCATTTGAATATATGTCTAAGGATGCCGGAAAAGATATAGGGAGCAAACTTGGCAAAGTTATTGAAGTGGACAAAAGATCGCTACAAGCGGAGCAAGCAAAGTTTATGAGAATACAAGTAGAAATACCTATTGACAAACCTCTTCGCAAAGGAGGGAATATTACCAACGCAAAGGGAGAACGATGTTGGATCATTTTTAGGTATAAGCGACTTCCTACTTTCTGTTATATCTGTGGAATACTTGGGCATGATGATAAACATTGCCAAATGAGTCAAACTGAGGGCTTGAAAGAGAAACAATACGAAGAATGGCTCAAGGCAGGAGGCATGGTCAAAAGTGGAAGCAAGAAAGGAAAAGCATCCAATGGCAGAAATTCGAACCATATGGACGGTGATGATACAAGATTCAAGTCAAGGAGTACAGCGGTAAATTTCAGTTCATCAGTTCATTCGAGAGATGATAAAGACGGTGGCCGAAACAGTAACAATGAATTAGCGGTGAAGAAAGTCTTAAACTCAGAGACACTGACAAAAGATTCAAACTCAAACCTTTCTGAGAGTGACAGACTGCACAGATGGGACAGGACAGAGGAGATAACACGTGGGTTGAGGTTGAGTTAGGAAACACAGAATAGGGAGAACATAACTAGAGTTAATCTAGTTAAAGAGCTGTTCAAGTTGAATGAGGATGCCATGTCAGCAGCCAATTTTAAAATACTTGGGCCTTGTAGTGAAGATTCTGAGGTGTCCAGCCCACTTAAGCCCAAGAAGGAAGCTATTAAGAATAGTCAAGTAGACGAGCAGGGCCCAAGTCCAGAAGCTGAAAAAGAAACAATGAGTAGAGGAAAGTGGAAGAAAATAGCAAGAGAGAAAGGTAAGGCCCAAAATGAGGAGATGATGAATAAAGGCCCAGAAGTTAGAAACAAAAGACTTGAAAGCATTGAGGATCTGATAAAAGCCGAAGGAAGAGTACAGAAAAAGGTATGTGGAGAGGATAAAAGCAACAAAAATTCAAATTTTCTTGATGAAACGGTGGTGGCTGCTAGGCAGCACCACCGAGAAAAATGAGGGCATTAGGATGGAACTGCCAAGGGCTTAGGAACCCTCGGTTAGTTCGATCGTTGTGCAAGCTTGTGCAACAATGGAATCCCAATTTTGTTTTCTTGTCAGAAACAAAGCTGAAAAAGAAAAGCATGGAGAAGAAGAAGGAGAGCGCTAGTTTTACCAATGGCTTAGTTATCCCAAGTTCTGGAAGAAGTGGGGGTTTGGCTCTGTTGTGGAGGAAGGAAATTACTGTTGAAATTCAAAGCTATTCGGATAGGAATATTGATGCCATTGTTACTAAAGATTCTAGGTTTAAAAGGAAAACTACTGGATTTTATGGAAATCTTGAGGTCCATAGAACAAAGGAATCATGGGATTTACTAAAGACACTTATCAGAAAGTTTCAACTTCCCTGGTTATGCTTCGGGGATTTTAACGAAATTGTATCAACGGCAGAGAAAATGGGTGGAGCTCGAAAACCCCAAAGGCAGATGGATGATTTCAGGGAAGCAGTTAATTGTTGTAGATTCAAGGACCTTAGGTTTTGTGGTCCAGAGTTCACTTGGTGCAATATGCAAGAAGGAAGGCACAGGATGTATCTTCGATTAGACCGAGCTCTAGTTACGCAGGAATGGATTGATCACTACAAGGACATGAGAGTGCATCATCTTGTGGAATCTACAAGTGACCATTATGCGCTCCTGATCACTGATTCCATTGCATCGCAAAGCCCCAGAAAAAAAAGGTTCCAGTTTGAAGCAATGTGGACAAGAAGAGATGAATGCAGAGATATTATCAAGGTAGCTTGGAATGAAAGTGTAAACCTATATACCCCAAATGGCATGGTAGCAAGACTGAAGCAATGTGCAGCTGACTTATCAAGGTGGAATAGGTCAATGTTTGGCCTTGTCCTAAGGCAAATTCAGAATAAAAGAAAAGTCCTTAATGAGTTAGTCCTGAAGGATCAAGATGGAAGTAATGGTAGTGAAATTAACAAGATTAGGAAGGAGATTAATGACTTTCTAGATTGTGAGAAAATCATGTGGCAACAAAGATCTAAGGTTCAGTGGATGGGTCTTGGGGATCGCAATACAAAATATTTTCACACAAAGGCCTTTGGGAGAAAAAAGAAAAAAACCATTACCAAGCTCATGGATGAAATGGCGGTCTGGAGAGAATCCACTTTAGAGGTGGCTAAAGTTGTAGTTTCATATTTTGAGAAGCTTTATACAACTTCCCATCCTGATAGGATTCTGGAGGTTGTTGAAGCTATTGATCCTAAGGTTTCAGATGAAATGAATCAAAGTTTGATCAAACAGTTCACAAAAGATGAAATTGAAGCAGCCCTTAAACAGATACACCCGACCAAGTCCCCCGGCCTAGACGGTATGCCAGCTATCTTTTATCAAAAATATTGGGATATTGTGGGTAATGATGTTGTTTGCATGGTCTTAAATGTTTTAAATTCCAATATATCTATGACTAACATAAACAAAACTTTTATTACTCTTATCCCAAAAACTAACAATCCAGCTAAAATGACAGAGTTTAAACCGATTAGTCTAAGCAATGTGATCTATAAACTCATCTCTAAGGTCTTAGCTAATTGCCTCAAATCAATCCTACCCCAAATAATATCAGAAAATCAAAGTGTCTTTCTTTCTGAGAGGCTAATAACAGTTAATGTTCTTATAGCCTTTGAGCTCATGCACTATCTAGACCACAAAAGAGATGGTAAGGATTGCTATATGGCAATTAAATTAGACATGAGTAAGACTTATAATAGGGTGAAATGGGGTTTCATTGAACAAGTCATGAAAAAATTGGGCTTTCATGAAAAATGGATTTGTCTGATAATGTGTTGCATAACATCTGTCTCCTACTTTGTGCTTATTAATGGTGTAGCTTATGGTAACATTATGCCCTCGAGGGGACTCCGTCAAGGAGATCTCCTATCATCTTACTTGTTCTTACTATGTGCAGATGGCTTCTCTTCACTCATTAGTAAGGCTGTAAGAAATCAGATGATGAGTGGCTTATCTATTTGCAGAGGCTGCCCTAAGATCACGCATCTCTTCTTTGTGGATGATAGTTTGCTTTTTTGTAAAGCTAATGGCCAGGAATGCCAACAATTAATTGAAATTCTCCACTTGTATGGAGCTACCTCAGGTTAGAAAATCAATACAAACAAATCCTTAGTTTTCTTTAGTGCCAAGGAGGAAAAGAAAAATGAGATCTTGGAGATCTTGGGGCCTATGCAAGACTCTCGGCATAGTAATTATCTTGGTCTCCCCTCTATTATTGGCAAATCAAGGAATGAAGTCTTTGCTGAGATTAAAGAAAGGGTGGGAAGGAAGTTGTCTGGGTGGAAAGAAAAATTTCTTTCTATAGGGGGTAAGGAGATTCTCATAAAGGTGGTGGCCCAAACTATCCCTACATATACTATGAGTTGTTTTCAATTACCAAAAGGCTTGTGTGATGATTTAGAAGGCATGATGAGAAGATTTTGGTGGGAGTAGCGTGGTCAGGAGTCAAGGATTGCTTGGGTGAGTTGGAGGCATTTGTGCAAATCTAAGCTTAAAGGAGGGATGGGCTTTAGAAACCTTCAAACTTTCAACCTTGCCATGCTAGTAAAGCAAGGTTGGAGGCTTCTCATGAACCCAAACTCTTTAGTAGCACGAGTATATAAGGCTAAATACTATCCCCATAAAGATGACCTCAATGCTAGTTTGGGATCTAGGCTATCCTATGCTTGGAGAAGCATAATGCAGGGGCTTGAGGTTGTTAGGAGAGGTACTCGTTAGAGAGTTGGCAATGGAAGGCTGACCCATATTTGGAACGACAAGTGGCTGCCAACCCCCACAATGTACAAAGTGGTCTCCCCTCCTCTAAATCTTGACAATTATCCCATGGTCTCGGCTTTAATTGATTATGACACCAGAAAGTGGAGGGCCAATCTTGTTAAGTCCATTTTTTTTCTGTTTGAAGTAAGAACGATTCTCAACATCCCAATCAGTTATAATCTTCCGGAGGAAAAAATTATTTGGGCCAAAAACAATAAGGGTGTTTTTACTATCAAAAGTGCCTACTATGTAGCTCTTAACATGGTGGACTCATCCGAGGAAGGAGAAAGCTCTTACAGGGATCCAAGAGACCGTTTATGGAAGAAGGTTTGGCACCTAAATATTCTATCAAAGATTAAAATCTTTGCATGGACAGCATGTGTAGATGCCCTTCCAACAATGGTGAATCTGAAAGAGAGAGGTATTGGGGATAATGATTTTTGTCCTTGTTGTAGAAGAGACGTGGAGTCAACCTTTCATTCTATCATCAGCTGTAAGGTTGCGAAAAGGGTTTGGGATAATTGGGAAGTTCAATTTGTTGAGAATTGGCAAGGGCTATTTGATATATCTGATGTTGCACTGCAAATCCTTGAAAAAGGAACTACCTATGACCTTGAAGTGTTCTTTGGAGTAGCTTGGTCAATATGGTATAACAGGAATTTAATTGCCTTTGAATCAACATGCAGATTGCTAAGCCAAATTTGGAGTTTTGCCAATAGATTTCTTCATGAACATAGGGGGGGCATGGGTGGCTTTGAACAAGGATCAAGTTGCAGAAAATAGCAAATGGACTCCTCCGCCTCCTGGAGTCTTCAAAGTCAATGTAGATGGGGCTACCTCTGTGGATGGGAGAAATTCAAGTGTTGGGGCTATCATTAGAGATTCTTGTGGTGCAATCATAGCAGCTTGTTGCAAATACCTCCAAGGCCAATTTTCAGTAGCAAAGGTGGAAGATGTTGCTATGGAAGCTGGGATTTTGCTTGCTCGTGACATGAAGATCTCCCAAGTTATTATTGAATCAAATGCTGCATCTACTGTTAACAATATTAATGAGCAGCTCATTGATGGTAGCCTCGACCATCTGTACCAGGGTATACTAGCTTTGCTGAACTCCTTCAAAAGCTGGAAAATCAAACATTTGAAAAGGGAATACAACAGAGCTGCCCATGAGCTAGCTCAACTAGCTAGATTTAGTGAAGCAACACAGGTGTGGGTGGGGGTCTCCCCTCCAACTGTGCAAGAGATGATTCAAGCTGATTGTAATTAGTAGTTCTTGTTTCTCAAAACTGTCATCTCTGTTGTATTTCAATTTCCTTGTTTGGTTGAATACAATTCAAAGCTTTGCATCAAAAAAATATAAAAAAATAAAAAATAATCATGCTGATGGTGTTCAATGTGCTTGTTGATGGTGCATTCAACATGGAAAAGTATGAAAAAATAGAAGTTCCATCCAAAGTTTGTACCAAATTCATAACATCACATAGTTTGTGACAGTGCTAAGATAAACTAGATAAAACGAAGAACGATTTTTTATAAAATAATAATAGTAATAATTTAGGTGACTTTTTAAAGATAATGACCACATTAAGAAATCTGAATCTCATGTAAAGAAGTTCGATTCAACGAAATTCAGTACTCAAGAGTTTACTTGTAGGAGGATTATTCAAGACCATATTGTCGAATTTATAAGAATTAAAGAGAAAAAGCAATAAAAAAGTCTTATAGTGAAGTTGACTAATGAAATGAATCTTTTGAAATCAATTGCCCTAAAATTGCCCAATACAAATAGAGAAGAAAATCTTGGTCATGTCTAAAGGACATCACACTATTTATATGCATCAAAGAAATAAATGAATTAAGGGATAAATTCATCCAACATCAACCATTGTTGGTTCAGACTGTTCAGTGGCACTGGCAATAAATGATTCTACAATATGCAAGTGGACAAGTGCATTTCTTGATTAGAGTTTTGATGTCTTTTTCTTTTTAGAGTTCATTTGCCTAAATCTTTTAGTTCCTCTCCAAAGCACTGTCACAGTGCAGGTCTCACACCAAAAGGATATGAAAATTATCATATTTATCTCTATATATATATATATATATATATTAGATTTATCAAATACTGATTCCAGAAAGATAATCAATTCTTAGCAAGTCTTCAAAAGAGTAGGATCTCTTCTCACTCTTTATGCAACGTAGAAATTTTGAGATCTAGTTCAAATAATTTGGGTATTGCATGCCAAAAACCATGAAAACAAAGAATAACAATTTGAGATCCACGAATAAGCAAACATTTTGAAAAAAACTTTCAAGTATTACCCTTTTTTTACACGTACAAACCTTTGAGAAAGTTCTCTCGACAATTTTGAAGGATTGAATTTCATTAATGATAAATAGCTTCCATGTTGAAAATTGTACATACTCAAAGATTAGTTAAGTATTCAAAGAACTCTAAAGATCTCATTAGCTAATAGAAAAAGCAGAAAGACTTACGATATTAATTAACTATACATTGTTGCGTGAACGTTAAGGGTTAGGCTTGGGTTCAGTGTGTTCTATACATTGGACCCAATATGATACAGACAAGTGATAAATGTTGGACACGTGACCACGTCGTATCAAGTTCAACGCATAAGACATTGAATCCAACTGTGTCCAAACATTAAACGACAAAAGTTTTTTAAAGAAATTCTAAAAGTAACTTTTCCAATGATATTTTTAGAATATAATAAAAGAAATCTCGTTATCTCAAAAGGAATGAAATCCATAAATAAATGAAATCTACTAAGAACATCCTAATTAAAAATTGATTGAAGTCACTCTTTTTTTTTTTCAAATTCTAGAAATTATTTATTTATATTTATTCAGTTTTCTTGTTGATATTTAGTTTGAAAAAATTATAATTTAGATCAAAATTGATAATCTTAGCCTCCTTAAAAAAGATACCTTTTAGGCACAAAAAATAAACCAAAGATTAATAATCTAACAGAAATGAGTGGTATATAAAATGAAACCTCTTTTAATCAACTAGAAAGAAATGTTTTTTCTTTAATTATCAAGTTTTTTATTATTGCAAACTTATTTTTCTTTTCAGGCACTGTATATTTTTGGACTTTTTAAGCTTGAACTACTATCCTAGCTAGTCATATAAATGAATCCAACTAAACCACTTCAAAGAGAACAAAATTCCTTGACAGATTAAATTACTCTCTTTTAATTTGATCTCATTGTACTTTAAGTTATTTTACAATGATATAATGGTACTGACCTCTTATTTTGTATAACATGCATGAAGATAAAAGCTCTCTCTTTAGTGGGAAAGTTCTAGCACACATAAGAAAGATGAAGGAAACAAAAATAAGGAAAAAATAGATGTTTACCTTGAAGTGAATTCAGTGTTGTTTGGATCTCTTATTTCTCTCTTTGATCTTGAAGTCTGAGAGAGATGAGAGGTGTTGATTCATATAGATGCATGATATTTGAAATTACCAAATTCTCCTTTCCATTTGTAACGTAAGATAATAAATAAGATTCTCCAAGTGATACCTCAATTCAATGCAGTAAGACCAGCATAGTCACCAGAAGTGAGACTAATGATAATGTGATACATAATACATTAAGGATTCATTTTTCATTTAAGAGAAGTGAGTAAAGCACTCTTCATAATTAGAATGTGTGGGCCACCAAAATTTAAAAGTTTCTTTTGTATTTTTGGGAACCAAATTAAATCTTCATTACCATTCAAAGGTAGAAATAGAACAAAAATTATTAACCATCTCATATAATTCCTATACTAACATACCACCTTATTCTCAAAAAAAAAAAAAAAAAACCATACCACCTCGCCCACCATAATTTTCAATTCGGTCTTTTTTAATGGTTCATATATGAGATGCTAGGCTAATTTCAAAATTTTGTGAATTTCTTTTGTGCCTCTAGAAGAATTCCTTCTTCACCAGCTCAATTTCTCAATCCTTTATTTACTCTCTCTTAAAAATTCAAAATGTACGCTAAAGTTATTTATATATATATATATATATAATAATGTTACACTAATGTTTTACAACTTCTAAAGTAACTATTAGATCTCTATGAATATAGGCTTATGTAAGGTAGGTATTTAATTGGAATTCTTTTTTTTTTTAAATACAAAAAATAATATAATTTTATTACAAAACCTTACAAGTTACAAGTTAATGTGGTATTGAATATTCAAATGAGTGTCAAATTACTTATCGTAATTTGTGACATATCAATTTGTAAGTCTAATCTTCTGAAGAAAAAAAAAATGTAAGATTTATCGTTAACATAACTCTTTTTCTTTTTTTCTTTTTTAGCTTAATTAAGATGTTAGGATAACAATACTGCTAATATTGACACTCTTTAACTTTTCTTTTTTTTTTTTTTTTTTTAGCTCTTGTCACTGGGCTTATTCTTCTTACATGGGTGGCCCACATAAAAATATTTATGGCACAAATAAAAATCAAATAATAAAATCACGTTTCGGATTAAATTTCTCTCTTTTGCATGTTGATAAAATGTAAGCTATTTTACTACATTGACATCCTATTTTCATAACACGCAAGACAATAAATTTTTTTTTTAATCTTTAGTGGAATAATTTTAACACACATAAGAAAACAAAGGAAACAAGATAAGAGAAAAAGATGGATGTTTTTGTGAAGAAATAGGCTTACCTTAAGGGTCCGTTTGGGAGTTTATAAAGGAATGAAATGGAATGGAATGGAATGATCATTAAAGGAATGGAATAAAATGGAATGAATTTAGTAGGAAAAGGAATGGAATGGAATGTGATTTAAAAATTTTGTTTGGATGTTATAAAATAAAGGAATGGAATGGAATGGAAAGTAAGTAACACCGTTTGGGAGTGACATTGGAAGGAATGGAATGGAATCATTTTATAATAACATTACTATTATACCCCTCATTTTAAAGAACATAAAAAAATAATCAATGAGAACTTATAATTGCTTTGAAATGTTTGTATTTAGTGGATGATGTGAAACTAGTTAGCCACAATTGGGTCTGTGTTAGATTATTGAATTACAATATTGTTTTGTCAAGGTGAATAGATTATATCACGCTAATTAATAATTTAACAGATGAAGATAATGGCATGAAAAATTAACAATAGTACAATTTCTTTATTTCAATTTGCAAATTTTTTTTAGGGGCTGCTAGTTTTAGTTTGGATCTTTTTTGGCTGGTATGCTTTACAATGGATTTGATAATTTAATACATCTCCATCTCCCAATTTCATTAAGGAAAAAAAAATTATTGTATCTAAAAAACAAGTTATGTATATTTCTATGTTGTAAAGCAATTCACGCATCACATATTTATTCTCAACAAAATAAATATTGTCTAACAATGCAAACAAATATCTTTAAAAAAAAAAAACTTCGGTAATGAGTCATGCCAAAACAAAACAAAATAACATAATCAATTCCAAAACTAAGATTGGCCAAAAAATCCCACACTTTTTTAATTTTTAGGCCTAGACATCAGTGTCAATAAAACACATTTGCGCTCATGATCTGGGCAACCAAAGAACATCTCTTTATATGTTGGATTTTCCATAAAAAATATGTAGGCCTCAGGCATAAAAAAATTTATATTAAAAATAATCTACTCCAACTTATTAAAGTTCTAAACTACTATTATTTTAATTAAAATACTTTTCATTTTAATTTCTTCTCATTTTAAATTTTTTTTACTCTTGTTTTTTTCTTAACCACACACCTGTCCTTGTACACTAGCTTTAACATCTTAATAAGTTGTAAACAAATGCATAAAATATATTATGTATATATTTTGTTTAGACAGAAAGGGAATTGACTTTGATAAATTATAACATAGATTGATGGATAGAAAAGGGAACTATCTTGGTCTGATATTGGTTTTGTTATTTGCATTGCAAGAATTCTGTTGTGATTTCATGAATAAGTAGTGGGCAATAAATTTGTTTGAATTATTTTTGGCTAAGAATATATTCAATGAAATGCCTATCTTGGTCTGATATTGGTTTTGTTATTTGCATTGCAAGAATTCTGTTGTGATTTCATGAATAAGTAGTGGGCAATAAATTTGTTTGAATTATTTTTGGCTAAGAATATATTCAATGAAATGCCTTGATTTGAATTTGGGCAGAGTCATGTTACTCGGTCCTAGGCTGAATCATTTTCAAGTTCAGCATTAATAGTAAAAAAATAAATTTCTATGCTAACTCAGTGTATGATTTTCTGCAACAATGCATTACTTTCTAGTTTCTTCTCATTTAAATTTTTTTTTTACTCTTGTTTTTTTCTTAACCACACACCTGTCTTTTGTCTAAACTTGTACACTAGCTTTTGTAGACATTTCCTCTTAACCATACACGAGGTGAAGCCTTGGAGCTATTAACTAATTGGATGGTTGACTTAAAACTGCAAGTGTACGTAACACACCACTTGCTTCGTAAATAACAGAAGAATCAAAGAGGAAACAGAGTAAAAAGCAAATTTGAGTTCTCTAGCGGTTCTCAGTTTCAAATTCACAGCAGTTCTACAGCAGTTTTCCAGCAATTCTCACTTTCAAATTTCTATATACAATTTTTTTTTAGCTGTACAGGTAACAGCAGTTTTCATTTCTTTTCACTTTCAAGGTTTTTTCGTTTCTTTTCACTTTCAAGGTTTTTAGTTGTACAGAATGTAGTTTGTTTTGGTTTTTAGGTGTACAAAAACACTATATATCACTCTCATGAATCACTAGCAAATAGTTCATAAAAATTAAAAAAAAAAAAAAAAAAAAAAAAAAAAAACTAGCAAACAACCGAAAAGAAAAAGAAAAAGATAGACATACTTGGTTTGAGCAATATTTGAAAATTGCAACAGACAAAAAAAAAAAAAAAAAAAAAAAAAAGACCAGCGGTAGCAGCTTCACTTTGTAGAGGACGGACAATATTGTGCAAGTATTATAGCTTTATTTTTCTTACGGCTGAATGAGAAAAAAAAGGTTGATATTAAAGGGGTATTTTAGGGATTTTAACAAAAATTTCATTAAACCTAAATTCATTCCCTCCCATTCCTCCCAATTTTGAGGGGAACAAAAATTTGAGGTTTTGAGGGAAAAGGGAGGAATGAGCATTCCCTCCTAACCATTCCATTCCCTCCCACTTAAACTTCCAAACGAGAGAATGGACATTCCATTCCCTCCGTTAAAACTCCCAAACAAAAGGAGGGAAGAATATTCTAAAAATATTCCTTTTATTCCATTCCATTCCCTCCTCTCAAACGGAGCCTAAGCAAAGGTTTTATTTGGATCACTTTTATCTTTCTTAATTAGATTTTAAAGTATGAGAGAAATGAAACCAGTTGATTCCAATTCATATAAATGCATGATTTGAAATTACTGGATTGTCCTTTTTATTTGTAACGCATGGAAAACACTCAGCTTCTCCAAGTCCAAGTGAGATTTCAATTCAATGTAGTGAGACCAACATAGTCACATGAAATAGGAATAAGTGAGGCACATATGATATAAGGGTTTCAATATGTAACTTAAGGCAAGTAGAGTATGGTCCTCTAATGCATATACCTAGCTAAATTTGATTTTTACTTTCTTACCAAAATTATAGTGAATGACCAGCCTCCTCACCCACCAACATAAGAACTTCATAACTTTTTTTTTAATACTTTAGACATATTATTTTTAAAATTTCAGTATTTACACCTATGTTTCTAGGGCTTTTAGGGTTCAAAATAGGTTTATTTAGAATGAGGCGTAATTTTTTATTTTTTTATTTACTCTCTGGATTTGCTAAAATTAAGACTTTTAAGTACAATTAATTTTTCTTCTACAAATAAGTACAATTAATTTGACAAAATTTACAAAGTTTACAAAGGTTTTGCTTTTCCTTTTTCTCTTTTGGACTTTAATGCTTCCTTTCAACAACTTTCATTTGCTTCTTGTCTTGGTATCCAAGTGTTCAACAGGCACTTAGATCTTATTCAGGTCTTGATTTTTTAAACTTAATTAAAATCCCAAATAATTTTTGCATTAGTTTATGTTTACATTTTTGAAACTTCACTTTTAAAAATTATTTTATTCAACTTATTTTACAAAATAAGCCAATAACAAAAAATTTATACAAATATACTTTAATATAAAATGAGACATCACTCTTGGGACAGAAAGAAAAATTGGAAAGATTAGTATAATATTTTAATATTAAAATTTTCATTAGAAAATCCACTCCAATAGTAGGATCAAATGGGTGGATGACAGCTTTTGAGTGAGACCAATATTGTTTAAGGAATTTAAATTTATTATATTAATGTACATTTAGTAGTATATTTTACTTTGTTAAGTTTAGCTTCTCTCCCTCTTTCAATATTTTTTTATTAGTGATACTGGTACCTAAAAACCCACTAAAATTCTTCACATCTATCTCACAACTCGCAAGCATTCACTTCACTTGAGTCCTACTGCAATACAATAGTGTTATGTTTATATATATTTACTATTTAGACTTGTTAACAATTTTAGGAAAATTAAGCTAAACTGATTTTTTTTTCTTTTTTCTTTTTTAAAATTAAACCAAGTTGATTTAAGGCGAAACTATATTATTAGTCCTTCAAATTTACTCTATATGCACAATTGGTCCCTCAAGTTTCAATTGAGCACAATTGGTCCCATATGTTTTCAAAATGAGCGATATAAGTCATTCGGTTAACTTCTATTAGTGGTCTTGCTTACGTGACTAACGGAATAATGACCTAGCATTTTTTTTTAAATAATGTGAATTTCTTTTAATTAAAAAATTACAAAATTAAATATACTCATAAGAAATAAACTAAACCCATTCCAATTCAAATTATCCTAACCCGGTACCAAAAAAAAAAAAAAAAATTCTCCATTTGCAATTTGTTCAAGGCCTTCCAGCACTTCACCCATGGTGCCATGGTGGGTTGATGTTGGGTTTGAATTTGCACACAAGAAGTGGCAATGTCAATTTAATAAAACAACTCAATTCACATGATTCTTAACATCTTGAGCTGCATTAGATAATTACAAAAAAAAATAAGAAAAAGATTATTCATCAAACAAAGCTTAAAACAACAAATATCTATAAACTTATTTCCCAGCAGCCATATACACAAAACCCAAATTCTTAATTCTTTATTTCCTCTCACTTTCCTAGCAACCAAACAGAAAAAGAAAAAAAAAATCCATAAGATTTCAAGAACCCCATAGATCTACTACCCAACCCCAAGCTTTCAATGACTAGAGCTATAGTAACGTAACGTCGGCAATATCCCCGAAGAAAATTATCTTGGGATGTTTGTGAATTCAAATCCACAGCTCCACACCGAAATTACACTAAAAAATAAAAGTAAAAATAAAACATGATCTACTACTTCACTAGTAAAACGGGGCATAGTGAATGGGCTCCCCACATGTTTGCGAGAATGCCTTAGTGGAGTTGGTAAAGCACTCTTGTATTGAGCAAATGGAGATTTTTTTTACTAGGTAAGGATAAATATTTGAATTGGAATGGTCTAGTTTCTTTCTTATGTGTAAATTTAATTTTGTAATTTTTTAATAAAAAAATGTCATATCATTTAAAAATAATGTCAAGTCATTATTTTGTTAGCCATGTAAGCAACATTACTAACAGAAGTTAACTGAAGGACCTATATTGCTTATTTTGAAAACTTAAGGGACTGATTACACTCACTTGAAACTTGAGAGACCAATTGCGTACATAGGGTAAATTTTAAGAACTAATAATGTAGTTTCGCCTTGATTTAATAACCAATTATGAGAATGAATTCAATTCAGGCTTAAATTTTCTACTGGATAATTCCACTGGTTTTTCACATCTTAAACAATATTTTTTATGTGGCTTGATTAATTGTGTATCATAATTATTCAAGGGTCATGCTAACGAGTACCCTTAATGCACTGGTTAAGAATCCATTTTAGGAAAGTTTTGACATCACTTTTATGGGAAAGGAAAAAAGCTGTCAAAACATTAATTGTTTTTTTTTTTCTTTTCCCATAAAAATTTCTTTAACTGGATTGTTAACCAGTGCCCTAAGGGCATGAGTCCAAATCTTCTGTCCTACTTTTCCTGCTCTAGTCTATACACCAATAAAAGCTTGCCACGTGTTAATATAATTAATTAAATACTATCATTATTGACTTATTAATATTACCATTATTAATTGATGGTAGTATTTAATTAATTAGGTGAATACATGGCAAGCTTTTATTAGTGGAGTATAAAGTGGAGCAGGAAAAGTGGGACAGACGCTTGTTACGTATTCACCTAATTAATTAAATACTACCATCAATTAATAATGGTAATATTAATAAGTCAATAATGATAGTATTTAATTAATTATGTTAACACGTGGCAAGTTTTTATTGGTGGAGTATAGAGTGAAGCAGGAAAAGTGGGACAGAAGATTTGGATTCCTAAGGGTACTCGTTAGCATTTCCCATTATTCAATTAACAAACCATTAGTGATGTAATTAATACACATTTAATATGCAAGAAATATTTACTTAATTAATAGCATCCTCTCTCTCTCTCTCTCTCTTATTAATTAAATTTAAAACTATTCACATCCTCTTTTGACGGCAATGACAAAGTTGGACCAAGTTTAGAAATTTTAGAACTTTGGACCATCAAGTTGCATAAGCCATTAATTTTAGTGCCCGCCCTTCAACAATGATCTCCATACATTGTACATATAAAAGTTCAATAAGTGTATAAAACACTTTGAACGTTTAGATCCCCAATTTACGAATTACCAATTCAAGCTTAATATCAAACAATTAATGTGTGGAAAATGAACATAAGCTTAATACAAAATTGATAAACAATCTAAACTAAATAAAATCATATCCACAGTAGAAATTAAATGAAAAAGATTAAGGGAAAAGAGATGCAAACATAAGGACAACACTCGATATGTTATCGAAGAGGAAACCAAAGCCCTTGGCATAAAACCTCTCCGCCGCCCTCCAAGCGGTAAACAATCCATTAAAGAATGTAGTTGGGATACATGAACAGCAGAAGACCCTCCAAGCTTAATCTATCCAATGTACCTAAGCCCTCCAAACTCCTACTCCAATGAGATTACGCTGAACCTATTTCTTCTTTAGCTTGCCAAATTCCGCTACTTAACCATAGCATCTACCTATATGAAATTGGTCCCTTCTTAACTGCTTCCCAAACACCAAATGGCCTCCTCACAAGTTTGAGTATGGTGAGAAAAGGTTTTGGTAATGTACCTTTTAAAGATTTGACAATGGAGAGGAAGATAGTAGAGGAATTTGAAGAGTCTCTATGTGAAGATTGTGGATGAATCAATCTTGTTTTTCTCTAGGGTTTCTCTCTCAAAATTCTCTCTGGAACCTCTCTAAATATCGTGGGTATAAGGGTATATATATAGTAGGGTGAGAAGGAATGTGAAAAGTCAGTTTTTCCTAAACAGGGTGTTCTGGCGACTTGACCTCGCGACTGGGTTGAGTCGCGAGTTCAAGCCGCAAGCTAACGGCCTGGTCAACCTGGGACTTTTGTCTTGTAGTGCAACAGTTGGCGCGACTCTTCAGCTTCTGGCATGCTTGGCACGTGTGCAACTTTCTGGCGACTTGCAAGCTGCAAGCCACCGGCGAGATCCAGTCACGAGTCTCTGCTTCTTTGCACAATCTTGAACATTTCTTCACACTCTCTCACACACTACCCTTACATGATTCCCACCTAAATACAGGGTTACTAATTGCTAAAATACAAGTAAATTTGATACGGAATAAAGCCAACAAGATGGTTGATAAAATTCAACCTTACAACATATGTCATAGATGTTGCTTCAAAATTAAACAAGCATTTCGTTTTCAACTAGTACATGCATTCATTTCTAAGTGCTAATTTTTATATTATTCTTTTCAATTAAGAAAAAATAATAGTGTTTCTTCTCTAAGAAAATATTAATTTATTGTCATGTGTTTGATGAGGTAGATGCATTCATTTTTTAAGTATTATTAGCTTTAGGTGGAACACTAATAATTAGCATTAATGGGACATCAATATAGCTCTTCTCCCAAGAAATGTAACTAAGATGCAAGGGTCATACTAAGATGCAAGGGTCATGGTAATTTATAAGGTTATTCTTTTAAGATTTATGTTAAAAAAATTTTATTTAAAATACGACATTCCTACTCAAGTTTGTTGTTGTAGCAATAAGTGAAACAAAAGGCAATAGAACACAAAAGCAAATTTAATAGTAGACACAATAAAAATATATAGCAAATAATTATGCGGTTAAGTTAACAATATAATTAATTATATTTGTGAGTTTATAATTAAATAATATGTTTGTATGCTATATTATATCATTTCTAGTCATTTAGATTTCCTATCTTTTTAATGATACATGTGATACAACTGATCCTCAAATTTAATATTCTACCTAATAAGTATTATTATACATAAACTACAAATACAATAGATTAAATTCAGTAAGGATGTGGTGTAAAACTCATGTTTTATCCCCTCTAATCCCAATATACCACATCATCTTATCACATATTTAAGAATAAGCACAACTACACCCAATTAATTCTAATACCTATATATAAATCCAACAAAATTAGGAGTTTATTGAGATATTATTAGGTGTGATAGAATGTATTGAATTTTAAGTAAAATACTAATGGGGCAATCTCTAATTAGATGGTGTAAAACATGAGTTTTACACCTCATCCTTACCCAATTCGAACTCTAAATACAAATTGTTACAAAATATACTCATATAAACTATCTAAAAATTATTAGTTGCTGGTTACAAAATTAATGAAAGTAAAAAGGTCTTGGAGCAAAATTAATTACTGGTTACAAAATTAATGAGTTACTAATTTCTCTAAAAATTAATTGATTTTTGAAAATTTTCCAACTTTGGTAAATGTCTTGGAGTGAATTGTAAGGCCTTTTCATGTAAGTTGTCCAAATTTTTATGAAAGGTTGTGGGAAGTGGATTTGTTGAGCTACTAATAATCTCAATGAAGTTATTAATGTGCAACCTACTTATCGATTTGCTAAAACGAATCCAATTCAATCCAACCTGCCTTTGGGTTGGGTTGGTTTTTAGTGCATTACACGACTCTTGGACACTTGTCACTTCTTTTTGGGTGTCATCTTACCTTGTAGATAGCAATTACTGCATACAAGGTTGCAAAAAATCCTCTCCTAACACATTTGATTTTTATTGTTTACCATCAATAAGTTATTGATAAGAATATCTCGTCTTAGAATATTATATTAATATTACAATGTGAGTAGTTTCCAAGTCGTTATTATTGTTGTTGGTACAATTTATTATATTATTAGTAAATCTTAGCCTAACATTATTAGAATATTTAATATTACACTTTGATTGATGTACAAATATTAAATGTGAAAGTTGTGTGATTGTGTGTGATGCTTGAATAATGAGCGAAAGTGTGAAAAGGAAAGCACAAATGGTGAGAGAACGCACATGGTTCAACGTTACGGCCTATGTCCACAATGACAAAACCCTTGACAACTATATATTATATTAAGCACTTGTATTATAATAAAGCCAATGTAGAATTTATATACTAGAGAATATATGACTAATCATAGACTTATTCAGTATATGGGCCCACAATTGATATGGGCCATAATATGTCTAACATAAAAAATATAGTATGTAATGTTAGTGTTTCTCTTGAAATTAGTAAAAAAAAAAAAAAAAAAAAAATCTGAAAAGTATTCTTACTATGCAACTAAGTACTAAAATAGCATTTGAACTCCCTCTATTTTGTGGGTCAACAACATTTTCTCTCAAAAATCATGATACTTATAAGATAAGCTAACACTTTTTTGCATTTTAAATAATCTACAAAAGGTATTTGATTACTAAATATGCTTATGTAAATAGAACTACTGTGTGTGTGTGTGTTTTTTTTTTAAGAAGGAAAATAATATGAAAAAATATTGAAAGGCATGATGAACAATAAGTCTTTCTCTTTTTTTCTTTTTTTCTTTTTTCTTTTTTTTTTAGAGAATTTCAACTTATGACATCTGCTCCTAATGAGCGCTCTTTATCATCATACCAAGACAATAATCAATTCTTGGTGTAGGCGGGGATTGAACCCCAAATCTCTATTCAACCATCAAAGATGCTAACTATAACCCACAATAAGTCTTACTTAAGTTCTACAAGCTATTCCATCATGCCACCTAATCAGGCAATCATACAAATATTCATTATCATACCAATCAACATCATATCAAGCTGTGATCAAAAAAATAAAACATCATATCAAGCTTATCTCAAAATGTAATAAATAATAAGAAAATTAGTCTTTTCAGCATCATTTTTGTCATAATGATTTTTACTAATATATTCATAAAATTATATACGCAAGAAACTAAGTTTTGAGTAAAGGTGTTTCTTTTTGTCAAGGATTTACAACAAAATTTTGGTATATGGCATTCAACAAAATGTTTTAGAATTTGAATTAGCGATTCATAATCAAGATCTTCTTAAGCAAAGAATCTTTTCATGCTTATGGTTATAGTTAGATATTTCTTATTTCTTTATTTTCATTATTTATTATGTATATCTCACAAATAGAATTTATAATTATAATATTTGGTATTAGTTGATTTAGAGAATTTTCACAAAATAGTTTCTAATTAAAATCAAATATGTTATACATATTTGAGATACACGATTCAGTGTATCATGTAATTGAGGGGAACTCCTAGTAAGGAATTTTTATTTTGGTAAATGAGAACTTTTAGCAGGGATTAAACTTAGGATGTCTGAGTCTATAACTCATCTCAAGCTTCCAACCACTAGATTGCACCCTTACGGGTTTAAATAAAATATGTTAGAGAATATCAAATCAAATTTATTCATAATTCGCTTAATGTTAGGTTGCTTTAAAGAAGAAAAAAAAGATTTTTAATTAATTTAAACTAATCTAGGTTTTTGAGAAGAAGAAACCAAATTAATGACTATTAATGACTCTAGAAACCAAATTAAGAATTTATGTTATAGTAATGTTAACGTGGAACAACGTGAGCTTTTAAAAATTTACGTGGCAACATAACAAAAAGTTTAAAAAAAAGTCAAACTTATATTTTATATATTATAAATAGATGATATCTCCCATTGACAAGAGGAGGCTTTATATATTATAAATAGATGATATCTCCCATTGACAAGAGGAGGTATTAACTTTCAAGGAATATAAAATGACTTCGACATCTACATTATCAACAATGTTATACTTGAGAAACTGAATGCCCATAAATAAAACTCTCTACACACATTTAGTTTAATTAGGAATTTGATAAGATTCCCTTAACCTTAAGATTGATATCTGTATGCGCCGGAGGTGAGACTGTTGGGCCTGACCTTACTTGGGCTCACAACTTACTTGTAAGATGGGCTTAGGATTTCCTACTTTGGGTCGTTCTCGGCACAGAGACTCAACGTATATGCTCCTCTCTCTTTCTGAATCACTGTTTCTCTCTACTCTCTATTTTTTGTGAACCTTTCAACAACCTTTCCTCTTTCCATCTTCTCATATTTATAACTTTGGATTAGTGGAGAGACCATGATTACAACCATAGTTAGTGCAATTGGGGGTCCAATATTATCAGTTGTAAGTGGGTGGTTAGGTGGGGGTGGGATGTGGCGAATGTGACCTTGGAACTTGGTTTCAACTCAAATAGGAATGCTCGGTAATGATGTTTCCTAGGAACTGCCGAGCATTCTCTGGTGTGTTCAAGCGTCAGTCTTTCTTTATTATTTGGGAACGCTTTGCCGAGCAACTGTCAGGTGATGAAACTTAGGCTTGTAGTTTGTGAGGTTTGAGTAGAAAGAGATTGAAGATGTCGGCCATGATGCTGGGCCTGAATCCAAGGCCTAATTGGATCTGGGTACCTTGGTGTCATACAATAGCCCCCCTTTGATTCATGCCCGGCTACCGAGAAGAATCAAGGAACCTAAAAGGCATTCTCGTTTGAGGAGATTAACAGGTAGAGAATTGGGCAGTTACGGAGACCCATTAATGCACTCTCAAAAGAAGTGCTGTTCCGGGGTGCTAGGTTCAGTTGTCATTATTACCTGACAGTTCGTGAACCGAGGCGGTGCACGTGCCGGTTATTATTGGCATCCGTAGAGTCTTTCGTTAATCGTGCCTCTTTATTGCTGATTAAACGTCCCTCTTTATTGCTGATTAAACGTCTCTCCATCCTCTTTGGCCTCTATAAATAGTTTATTACAAAATGTTCTTTCACTTTTTCACTCCCCATTTCCTGAGTTTACTCTCTGCCGAGCATTCATCTGTGCGCTTACTCACCAGTCCAAAAGACCCTTTATTTCCTAGAGCCCAAAGTAAGTTTTCTACCCCCTCCTCTTACTTCAGCTTCTTTCTTCGAATTTCTTCCTTCAGCATTAGACTTTAAAATGGGCTTTGCCTTTCTTCTGGACACTGCGGCGTCTTTAGCCACCTTTAGGAAAAAGTTTGATATCCTCGATGATGTGGAAGTGGTGTACTGCCACGAGAGCGAAATTGCTCTCCACAAAGGGCATGGTACTGCTTTCTTCCCCTTAATGGTGATTCTAGAGGGCGGGGTTAGGTTTCCCGTGGATCCTCTCTTAGTCAGCACACTTAGGTATTATGGGCTGTGCCTCGACCAACTCCCCCCCAATTTTTACCAGGTAGTTAGTTGTGTTAGTAGATTCAATCATACATTTTATTTACAATTGGACCACCATGACATAAACCACATGTACAGTCTTTGTGGAAATAAAAATACCAATTGTTACTTAAAAGTTAGAGATACATGGGTACGGATGATATCATGCCTACCTAATTTAAATAGGAATTCAGCCGGGGAGTTCGTCCGAGTGCGCGACAATTGGTTTCCCAAAGAAATCCCCCCCCCCTCTCACAACGTGAAATGGGTTCGTACCGATCTCTAACTTAACTGTCCTTCTACTTGTGGTAGTTTTATCTATTTGGTCACTAACATTGTATCTCATTTTCTTGTATGAATGTATATATATATATATATATATATATATATATATATTCCTTTTGTAGAGGGTAAAGTGTTTGTCCCGGATTTCAAGACAGTTCACGCCAGGGACCTGAATTTTGTACTTCGGTCCGAGATTTACGTTCATTGGGACGGAAAGCTCCGAGCATTACATCTAATTCTCGGAGTTGAACCTGTCTATTCCACATGGCAGTCCTTCAAACAAGCGCTCTTTGTTGATAGCCCCCTTTTGTCATACATTGACTTTCGACATGTGAACTTCCTTCCGCCGAAATTTATAGTTGGAGAAGCTCGGGAACTGGGTAGGCGATACACTTGCTTAGACAAACTTGCACCGTTGTGGGACGAGTCGGTGGAGCGTGTGTCCCGGCGTCTCTAAGAGCTTGCCCACTCACTTGTTCAAGAAAAAGCTCCCATCCAAGAAGAACCCACACAGCCCGAGGAACCCGCCGAGCCCGAGGCTCCCGTAGAGGAAGCCGAGTAATTTGTTGTTGATATAACCGACCTTTCAGATACAGAACCCTACCTCAGTGAAGATATGGTGACCCGGAGGGCTATGACAATAGACCGTTTCGTGCCCGGCACGAGACAAGCCGTGCAGCAACCACCCCCTTAGAGCCAAAGTCAAGCGCCTCCCGCCCCCCCCCCCCCCACCGCCTCCTTGAACCGGACGGGTCCAAAAGAGGCAAAGAGTTGCCGAGCAAACTTCTACTGACCCGAGGGATATTTCAGCCCGGACGCCTCCCTGACCATCCGGTGGCATTGTTATTCAAGAGCCGCAAATCCAAACTAGGCCGAGCATAGCATCCTCCTCCTGCGTAGTCGTGGAAGTCCAAGTTTCTGCTGGACGACAAACCACTTCCTACGGGTCTAGGAGAAAGGTGAAGGGGACTGTATTGCTCAGAGTCTGGCGCAAGGCCTCCTTCTACCTGAGGACATGCATGCCTTCGAAGAAGGGTCAGAGGAGTCTCTGGGGCGGAGGCTGTAGTGGCATACTATCGCGATAACCCTTCACCTACCAATTCTTTACTAACCCTTTCATATTCATTGTCTTTCATTTACCTTTCAATTCATTGCCATACTAATTCTCATTGTTTTATTAGGCTGCTCAACTGGCCCACATCCTAGATGGTCGTGCAAAAGAACTTGCCGAGGATGCTGACCGAGAGAGGGCTGCAAGGGAGACAGCTGTTAAAACAGCTAAGGAGAAAACAAAAGTTGCTGATACTGCCAAGAAAAAAGCTGCTGCTGTGGAGAAGGCCAGGGCAATGGCGGAGAAAAGGTCTGCGGAACTCTTGGCAAAGTAGAACGAGACGGACCTTAAGCAAGCCAAGGCAATAAGTTTGAACACTGCTCAAGCCGAGGAACTTGCCGATCTGAGAGCGGCTTTGGAGGCTTGTGAGGAAAAATGGTATAATGAAGGGTTCGCAGATGCCGAGAATTCTGCGGAACCAGTTGTGAATCAGGCTCCCAAGTTGGGTTTTGAGGCCGGATGGTTTGCCGCTTTGCAAATTTTAAGGGTCCCTAAGGATTCTCCTTTGAGAGATCCCGGCCAAATACCCTTCCCGAGCTCAACCCCTACCACGCAGAACCCCCCGGTGCCTATTGACGAGGAGGAAATAGCAAGCATGAGGGAACTGGTGGAGCAAATTAATGCTCATGCAGAGTTAGATGAAACAGAAGCCACCAGCTTCCCCTGTGCTTATGGTCAACCCAATGGGGATCTGCTTTCTCCCGCGGCCGACCAGCAGCAGAATGTCGTAGTCGACCAGACCGAACCCACCGTTCCATCAACCTAATTGCCAAACCGACTCTTTATTGCTCTTATTTATTTTTATTTTCTTCTAATGTTATCTCCTTTCTAGTAAATTTGCCTATGTCACCGGGTTGTGGTGAGTAAACAATTACTTTATTTCCTAGGGATAACCCGTATGCAGTTGCCAGGTTTGGCGATGAAACATTGGTTTTATTTCTCTATTAACTTTATTTGGATGATGATTTATTCGTCATATATTTGCTTTGATCATATTCATGAATGCTTGGCTATTGCTTTGTTCTGTGTTGTTACCTTCCCCCTTTTTTTTTGTTACCACTTATCTTCTTGCATGTATGGCTAGGGATGATTTGTACAGTAGGATAAATCAAGCCCCCAAATATTGGGTGTTTCACACAACACATATTCGCCTTCTTGAGAAGATGAACGGCAAGCTTCCACATATTTAAGCATAAGGTTTCCACTTGGTCAGTTGTATTGACCAAACCGAGAATGAGGTTTCTGTCCTTAGGATTTTTTTCAGCATAAGGTTTCCACCTGCTCGGTGATATTGATTGAACCGAGAATGAGGTTTCTGTCCTTAGGATTTTTTTTAGCATAAGATTTTCACCTGCTTAGTGATATTGATCGAACCGAGAATGAGGTTTCTGTCCTTAGGATTTTTTTTTTAGCATAAGGTTTCCACCTGCTCAGTAATATTGATCAAACCGAGAATGAAGTTTCTGTCCTCAACATTATCCATTAACATTAAATTGGCAATAATGAAATTGAATATAACTGCAACCAGGAATCTCATCATCATATTGACTAAAGTGGTGTACAGAGTTCGGACTTACATTTCCGCGCATGAACGGTCAGTGGTAAAACTTCTTAAGGTTGTAGACATTCCATGGCCGGGGAAGTGGCCTCTCGTTAAGGTCTTCTAAATAGTACGCTCCCGCACCTGCAATGGTAGTAACTCTATAGGGTCCCTCCCAAGTTTAAGCTAACTTCCCAACGCTTGCGTCCCGCATGTTCCCCACAACTTTTCTCAGCACCAAGTCTCTAGCATTGAATTCCCTAGCTTTTACATCTCGGTTGTATCGTTGGGCAAGTCTCTGCTGGTATTCCGCTAGCCGGATTGTTATTGATTCTTAGCACTCTTCCAACCAATCCAAGTGTTCCAACATTAAACCATTGTTCTGGATGGGGTCAAATCCTGCAACCCGTGCACTGCACAAGTTCACCTCGACCGGTATCACGGCTTCTGCTCCATACATTAAGGAGAACGGAGTCTTCCCTGTGGACCTTCTGGGGGTTGTATGGTAAGCCCATAAAATGTTAGGTAGTTCCTTGGCCCACCTTCCCTTCGCCCCATCCAACCTTCTCTTCAACCCGTTCAAAATTGTCTTGCTAGTCGCCTTAGCTTAGCCGTTGCTTTAGGGATACTCCAGAGTGGAATACCTGTTCTTGATGCCGAGATCACTACAAAAGGTTCGAAAAGCTTTGCTGTCAAACTGTAGCCCATTGTCTGATATCAGTGAGTCCAGCACCTCGAATCTTGTGACTATGTTCTTCCACACAAATTTCTTGACGTCTTCATTCCGGATATTTGCCAGGGCATCAGCTTCCGCCCACTTCGTGAAGTAATCGATCGCCACCGACATGAACTGACGATTACCTGTTGCTCGGGGGAATGGGCCGAGAATATCTAGCCCCCATTGTGCAAACGGCCATGGACTACTGAAGGGATTTAAATGACCTGCTGGCTGGTAAATCAGGGGAGCGTGTTTCTGGCATTGTTCACATTTCTGTACATATTCCACCGCATCTTTCTACATCTGCGGCCACCAAAATCCTTGAGTCATCGCTCAATGTGCTAACGAGCGCCCCCCTACATGGCTACCACAAATTCCGTCATGCAACTCAGACAGAAGCTCATTTACTTTCTTGAGATGTAAGCATGAAAGGTACAGTCCTCCAAAAGACCTCCGGTATAACTTGTGATCTGCTGACAGCCAATACCGAGAAGCCACCTGATGAATCTTTTTGGCCTCTTTTCGATCATTCGGAACTCGATCCTCGGCTAAGAAGTCAATGATCGGGTCCATCCAGTACAGCTTGATTTTTGAGATTACGGTGACGTCAGCCACGGTCGTGATGCAGTTATCCGTCATACCAATACTTGGCTCCCTTTTAAGCTCTACTTTGATCAGCCGAGGAACCTCTTCGGTCATTGACAAGGCTAACGTGGCTAGTGAGTCAGCGGGTCTGTTTTGTGCCCGGTCGACTTAGGCCACCTTCATCATTCCGAACTTGTTAATGATTTTCTTTGATGCACTCAAATAGGCTTTCATCTGAGAGTCCTGCGCTTCAAAGCTGCCCTGGATCTGATACACAACCAGTCGAGAATCAGAATAAATCTCCACATCCTATGTGCCCAGGCATAAAACGGTCCATAATCCGGCAAAAAAGGCTTCATACTCAACCTCATTATTAGAGGCTTTAAATCTCAATTTGAAGGAATGTTCCAATCGTATCCCCTCCAGAGTAATTACTACAATTCCTACTCTGGCCCTCATAGCACTTGAAGCACCGTCCACAAACACTTTTCACGAGTGATTCTCTACAATAAAGATCATCTTCCCGCCATCCTTAGGAGAGAACTCTGCGACAAAATCAGCAAGGACCTGCCCCTTTATTGAGTTTCGCGGCTTGTACTGTATGTCAAAGGAACCAAGCCGAGTCCCCCACTTAGCTATTCGGCCCGTGAAGTCTGACCTTTTTAACAATGACTGTAAAGGATATTCGGTCAGAACGAACACAATATGAACCTGAAAATAATGCAGCAGCTTCCTCGTGGCGTGCACCAGGGCTAACACAAACTTCTCCAAAGGAAGGTATCTTGTCTCGGCATCAACCAAGGTCTTGCTTATGTAATACACTGGTTGATGTATTCCTCTTTCTCTCAGTAGCACGACACTTACGGCATGATTGGACACCGAGAGGTACATGAATAAATCTTCCCCAGAGTTCGAGGCCGTTAACATGGGCGCTTGCGTCAGACACTCCTTCAAATCTCGAAAGGCTTTGTCACACTCCTCATCCCACTGAAATCCCTTCCACTTCCTCAGAAGTTGATAGAACGGTCTACAGCAATCAGCAAATTTGGAAATGAACCGATTAAGTGTGGCTAACATCCCGGTCAATACTTGCACTTCTTTTGGATTGCTCGGTGGCTTGAGGTGATTTATGGTTTCGATTTTATCGAGATTGGCCTCTATTCCCCAATTCGTGATTAGATACCCCAAAAACTTACCAGCCCCCACACCGAAAGTGCACTTCTCAGCATTTAGGCGCAACTTATGTTATCGGAGCACCTCAAACGCTTCTCAAAGATCTTCTACATGTCGTGCTTCCTGTTTACTCTTCACTACCATATCGTCGATGTATACTTCTACCGTGCACCTAATTTTATCTCGGAACATCCTTGTCATCATCTGTTGGTACGTGGCTCCGACGTTATTCAATCTGAATGGCATCATGTTATAGTGATAGTTTGCATCCGGGGAGATGAATGCTATCTTTTCTCGATCCTCGAGTGCCAGGGCAATCTGATGATACCCCTGAAAAGTGTCCAAGAAGCTCATCCCGAGGTGTCCATATGTGGCGTCTACCAATTGGTCAATCTTTGGCATAAGGAACGAGTCTTTCGGGCATGCCCGGTTTAAGTCTATGAAGTTCACACAAACCCTCCACTTGCCTTTCTTTTTCTTCACTACCATGGTATTTGCTAGCCATTCCAGGAAGAAGATCTCCCCTATCACCTCAGCTTCCTTCAGCCTCTAGACTTCCAACTTTACAGCGTCAACATGCTTTTTGGCCGCTATTCTCGGCTTCTACTTCTTCAGGGGGAATGACGGGTCCACATTGAGCTTATGGACAATGAACTAGAGGTCTACCCCGGGCACTTCGTATGGACTCCATGCAAAGACATCCATATTCTGCAAAAGGAATAACAACATTTCGACCCTATCCTGGTTCTTCATCCTCGTCCCTATTTGAAAATACCTGTCAGTGTTTGGAATGATTTTAACCTTCATCAACTTCTCAACACCACTTGCCCCCACTTCTTCTCGGGGCTTCTGTAATTGCTATGGAGATGCTTTCTCGGTGGTTTCCTTTTGTTCAACCTGCTTGCCCTTCCATCTAAACGCGGCAACTAGGCATTGCCTAGCCACTTGCTGGTTCCCTCGTACTACGACAACTCCATGCTCGGTAGGAAATTTGACCTTCACATGCAAGGTGGACGAAACGGCCCTCATCATATGAATCCACGGCCTTCCCAGGATTGCCATGTATAGGGATCTGACCACTATAAAGGTCACCATCACTTCCTTGCCCTCCATATTTACCGGAAGGGAAATTTGACCCTCGAGAATCACAACTCTTCCATCAAATGAGACCAACAGCATATCATACTTTGTCAAGTCCTGATTTTTTAATCCAAGCCCCTCGAACAGATCTGGGTACATTACGTTGGCTCCGCTTCCTTGGTCTAACATCACCCTTTTCACTAAGAAACCGCTTATCCGCGTTGTTACTACCAACACATCATCGTGTAGTTGAATCGTTCCCTCCAGATCTTCCTCGTTGAAAGAGATTGCCAACCGGCCAACTTTCATCCTTTTTTCGGGTGGTTGTTTTTCCATGCAAGTTTCCTTGGGTGCCACTATCAATACTCCTCTTCTGGTTATAGTCGCACCCCTCGAAGCAGCATGGATGACCTCGATCACCCCCAATGGCGGCGGGAGAGGGTTTCCTTTTTGCTGAGCACCATGACCGGCATCTCGGTTTCCGGAATCCACTATGAACTCTTTCAAATATCCTGCCTTCAGTAGTTGCCCCAGATGATCTTTTAACACCTGGCATTGCTCGGTGGTGTGCCCTTTATCCTTGTGGCATGTGCAATACAAGTTTTGATTCCTTCGAGATGGGTCGCCCCCCATCTTGTTCGGCCATCTGAAGAACGGTTCATTCTTAATCCAGTCTAAAATCTTGTGTACCGGCTCTTTGAATGCTACATTCACCCCTTTCATTTGCACTTCCAATTCCTACATCCTGAAATCCCTCCTCGGTCTTATGGGAAAAACGCCCTGTCGGGAACGATTCAGCAACGGGGCCTTACCCTTATTCTGCAGCCAATCATCCTTGAGACGTTTATACTCCTCAATACGCCTCATAAGTTGCCTCATATCCTCGGGAGGTCTTTTTGTTAACGACTTCCGTAGTTCAGAGTCCTCGGGCAGCCCTATCCTGAAAGTGCTCACCGTAATCTTTTTATTACCCCCACCGATTTCATTGTATAACTCCCAATACCGATTGGCATAACTCCGAAGGGTTTCACCGACCCTCATCTTTATGGATAGCAATGCATCCACCGGTTGTGGCACCCAGCTACACGTCACAAATCGGTTGTGGAACCTTTTCGTAGCCCATTAAACCATCTCAAAGCCGTGGAGCCAAGACTTGAGGGAAACACCTTGCACATCAGCGCATCATTGTGCATGTACAAAGACATCATATGGATATAATGACTGACGTGCTCCACTAGGTCCATTTTCCCATTGTAGGAGTTAAACGATGGCCGTGTAAATCGGCTCGACATAGGGGCTCGTTCAATTTTGCTTGAGAACGATGACCAAGCAGCTCTTCATAAAGCCCATCTCATTGCGTCCATGGTAGCATTGTAGGGCTGTCGTTCCTCCGGGGAATCTGAACCACGGTTGGCATATCCGCACGAGCGTGAATGGTCCCGGCGTTAATGAGGCTCTCAGAAGTGTGAGCGGTTCTTGCATCGGCGTGATTCTCGGGAAAGGGAACAATCCCGACGTTGACGGGAATCGGACTGACTAGACTCCTCCTTGCCCCAATTTCCCACATTACCATCCCTCCTTTCTTGATTGTCTCGATCCTTTCTTTGGCGCCAACCCTTTACCTCCAACTCCAAATCCCTTACCAGTCTGTGCAACCACTCCAGCTCTTGGTCTCTCTCATCACGTTGCCCGTGCCCCGAGGCACCCAACATTGTTTGGTGAGTTTGGTCTAACCCCTCCCCAAGGCCAGATTCTTCCTCTCTACGCTTATACTCCCTATCCTCACGCCTTTTCTGTCTTCTCTCCTGCCATGTGGAGTTCAGAGAAGATCCTACAGATCCGCTCTCGGCTTGGCCTCCCGAATGCCCTTTGGACATTTCCCGTGTGTGAGTCTCAGTCGAACCACAGCTTCGTTGGATGGCCCCATAGTGGGCACCAATTGTGCGTGTCGGAGGTGAGACTGTTAGGCCTGACATCACTTGGGCTCACAACTTACTTGTAAGGTGGGCTTAGGATTTCCTACTTTGGGTTATTCTCGACACAAAGATTCAACGTATATGCTCCTCTCTTTTTCTGAATCACTATTTCTCTCTACTTTCCATTTTTTGTGAACCTTTTAACAACCTTTCCCCTTTCCATCTTCTCATATTTATAGCTCTGGATTAGTGGAGAGACCATGATTACAACCATAGTTAGTGCAATTGGGGTTCCAATATCATCAGTTGTAAGTGGGTGGTTAGGTAGGGGTGGGATATGGCGAATGTGGCCTTGGAACTTGGTTCCAACTCAAATAGGAATGCTCGGTAATGATGTTTCCTGAGAACTACCGAGCATTCTCTAGTGTGTTTGGGCGTCAGTCTTTATTATTCGGGAACGTTTTGCCGAGCAACTATCAGGTGATGAAACTTAGGCTTGTAGTTTGTGAGGGTTGAGTAGAAAGAGATTGGAGATGTGGGCCATGCTGCTGGGCCTGAATCCAAGGCCCAATTGGATCTGGGTACCTCGGTGCCAGACAATATCAATGTTTGGTTTATTCTTTGAAAACCTATAAAATTATTTTTTCTTTTCAAATTATTTTTTAGTTTATAACTACAATATCAAATGTATTACTTATATTTATATGTGGTTTTTACAAAAAATAAGAAAAATAATATGAGATTTGAAGTTAGTAAAATCTTAAAATAATACTCTATCCTTTCTTCTTTCTTTTTTTTTTTTTCTTTTTTTCTTTTTTTGAGTAGCAAATTCAAGGCTAAAATAATTATTCAATTCATTTGGGCTATTGGTAGGTTGTGGCTACCAATCAAATAAGTTTTCAGCCATTTGGAAAGAAATAGATATTAAAAAAAACTTATGATAAATAGGACAGGAAGTCCGTTGTGAGTTGTAACACAATAGCAATGCTTGATGATTACAAGAGTCCAAATTTAAATCCCAGGAGCAGAATATTTGTTAGTGGGCGCATGTGATGCCTGTTGGGCTCCAATTGTTGGGCCTATTTTTCTCAGAAAACCCAATATGGGTGCCCCACTTAAAAATATCAATGGCAAAAATAAGAATCAAAGCCACCTACCTAAAGTTTAAAAATAGACTTGGAGAAGGCTTATGACAAGCTAGAGTGGAGTTTCATTAGAAAAATGCTTATTAGGGCCAAATTTCCTCTTGATATTAGAGATATCATCATGAGTTGCATTTCAACGGTATCTACGTCTATTTTGTTAAATGGTGAAGCTCTTGACCCAATTTTTCCTTCTAAGGGGATAAGGTAAGGAGACCCTTTATCCCCTTATCTCTTCATTCTTTACATGGACTTCCTTGGTCAGCTTATTGAAGAGAAGTGCACGAAACTTTGGCATTCAGTTAAGGCTTCCCAAAGTGGTCTGGCTTTCTCCCATTTGATGTTTGTAGATGATATTATGCTCTTTGCTAAAGCTAATAGAGTGAATTGTTTAGCCATAAGAGATGTGTTAGACTATTTTTGCAGTTTATTTGGACAAATAGTAAGTCAGTCCAAATCGAGAGTTTATGTCTCTCTAAATGTGGATAGGGACTCTAGGGAGTCGTTGTGTGACATCCTTGGATTTGCTTCCACCCCTACTCTTGGGAAGTATCTTGGATTCCCTCTGAAGCATCCTGGTTCTTCATCCCAAAGACTATAATATTATTCTTGATAGAGTAAAACAAAAGCTCTCAAGATGGAAAGCAAATATGTTATCCTTGGCTGGTCATTCAGTGCTCATTCAAGCCTCATCGGCTACTATACCATCTTATATTATGCAATGCTCTCACCTCCTTTTCAGAATTTTGGAGGGTTTAGATAGAGTGAATTGGAACTTTTTGTGGGGGTCTTCGAACACAACCAAGAAAATTCATTGGGTTGGATGGGATAAGGTGACTAAAGCGAAAAAGGAAGGGGGCTTTAGGTTGCATTCAGCAAAAGGGAGGAACATTGCCCTTCTTGCCAAGCTGAATTGGAGGTTCCACAATGAAGGAGAGATTCCTTGGGTTTAGGTCTTGAAGATGAAATACCACAGCCAAAGAAGGAGGGTTGCTGCAAATCCAAACAGACTTCCCTGCTCACCAACATAGGTAGCAATGAAGAGAGACATGGATACATTCATTAAGGGTAGTAGGTGGATGGTTGGAAGGGATAATAGATTAAATATTTGGCATAACAATTGGACAAATGGAGGTCCACTTAGATAGCTTATTCAATGACCCATTACCCAGGAAGCAAGCCTTTTGGAAGTAAAGGACATATTGTTGGACACGGGTTAGGATTGGGAAAAAATTCCTTTTGAACTCCCCCTTGATATCAAGTGGATGATTCAAGCTATTTCCACTACAATAACATCTAGAGGAGTGGACAAATTGGCTTGGGCCAGCTCCCCCCAAGGTACTTTTGACTTAAGAAGTGCTTATAGGATTGCTATGAGTATTGAAGATAGCCCCATCTTTTCCGCTAAGTGGATTTGGAAAGCTAACACACTCCCTAGAATCAAAACTTTTCTTTGGATGTGTGCTCATAATAGCATTGGGGTCAAGGTGTGCCTTGAGAAAAAAGGTGTTCTTCGTGAGATTATATGTCCCATCTACTAAGGAAGGTCGAAGACTATTTTGCAACCCTTCAGGACTACCCTCAAATTAAGCAAGTGTGGAATCAGCTAGGAATTATGTCTTCTAATCAAGCTTTTTGGAGGAACAACTTACAGGATTGGCTATCATCTCATAGTAGAGAAAATTGCAATTTAGTTGCTGCAAACCCCCCTTGGAAAATTGTTTTCCCTTTTGCTGTATGGAACATTTGGAAAAGCAAGAACAAGTTTGTGTTTAACAGGAAAAATAGGAACCCAAATCTAGCAGTGGAGATAGTGAATCAAGCTACTGAATTTATTCATTTTGTATCCTCCCCAAGGTTGTAGACTTGTAAAGTGATCAAGAGAATATATTAGGAGAGACCACCACAAGGTTGGATGAAGTTCAATACGAATGGCTCGTCCAATGGTGATACTGGGCTAGCTGGTTACGGAGGCGTCATTAGAGATGATTGGGGTCACTGGATAACTGGCTTCAGCAAACGAATTGGCTTTACTAATAGCTTTGAGGCAAAATTGTGGGGGCTTTACTAATAGCTTTGAGGCAAAATTGTGGGGGCTCAATATATCTTGTCTTGAAATTGAATTAGATGCTAAAGTTATTGTAGATGTTCTAGGTAATTCATCATATGTAAATAATATCATCTCCCCTATATTGGATTATTGCAAGCTGTTGGCTTCCCGTTTTCAACAGATTCAGATCAGATCAAGCACTGCTTCCGCCAAGCAAATAGATGTGCTAATAGCCTTACCAGGATGAGTTTTAGTCAGGATGTTGCCTTTTCTTCTTTTGATAGTCTGCCTATGGACATGATTGATGTCTTTGAGGATGACCTCAATGGGATGTATTTTAACAGGATATGTCCTAAACCTATTGTTCTTTCTTAGTTGTTAATTATATCACCTTTAAACCCAAAAATAAAATAAAATTATATTTAATACCAGATGCTAAAAGCCACCAGATTCTCAACCAAAAAAAAAAAAAATTCCTATGTTAGTGTTAAACTATGTTAGGGTAAACTAATTAAAACTCACCATTTTTTTGGTAAAGTAAGTCAAAATTTTCAAAAAAAAAAAAACAAGTTATGATTAACTTAGGTTTGATATTCTCTAAATATATTCTATTTACATTTGGAGTTTTTTTTTTTTTTAAAAAAAATTGCTAATTTACATTTTAATTTATTATTACTTACCTTTTTCTGTGTAATACACAATTTAGCAGCTAGTTGTAGTAAGTCTCTAAATTTTTTAATTTTTTTTTAATGAAATCTAAAGTTTTTAATTATAAAAATGTAAGGAATGGAATATATAAAATATGAAATTCATAATTTTTTTTTTCATTTGATTCATGGGTTTTAAAAAATGTTAAAATTCTGGTATTAAAAAAAAAAAAAAAAGATAAAGAAGACTATGTTGGACCATATTATAGATTTTTTTTTTTTTTTTTTTTAGAGTTTCAACCTATGCCGTCCGCTCTTGATGATAGACCAAGACATCAATCAGTTTTTTATGTAAGCAGGAATTGAACTCGAGATCTCTTATTCAACCATCAGAGACTTTACCAATTGAGCTAACTGAAACTCACAACCATATTATAGATTTCAATTGAAAACTTGTGACAAGAAATATGTGGACCATATTTTGTTGAACTTATTATGGCCTTGTGTGTTCAAAACACAATTTTACTTAAATTGTGAAATCAAAATATTAACTAAAATTATATTTTCAAAATAAGATTTCCCTTCTTATTTATACACTTTGTGCTTGCAACAACAATTTTCAAAAAAATAAAATAAATTAAAAAAAAAAAAAAAAAAAAAAAAAACTTTTGGTGGTACCTTAGGAACTTTCAAGCAAAGCAACACAGAAAAACATACACACTAGAACAAGAGAAGTTGTAAAACCCCACAAAACCCATCTTGCTTAGAAGAAGGGTTTAAACTTAACACAAGGCATAGGCTCGGAGCGAGCTAAGCAAAGCAGAGAAATGTTGGGGAGAAGATTAATTTCCTTGTTCAAGAATTCCCCAACCCCAACGTCACAGCTTTCCAGGTATGCGATATTTCCCACCCATCTTTTTCTCTTTTTTTTTCTTTGTTAATTACTCATACTTTGATTTCCAATCTTTATTAGTATATCTTTGTCTGAGGCAAGGTTTTTATTGTCACTCTGTTTGTTTGTTATCCGAGAAAACGATGTGTTTTTGTTTTGGTTGAGGAAATATGAGAACTGAGTTTCAGGGTCTGTATTAGGATAGATTGGTTGGACTGTATTAAAATTCATATGCTTTACAGCAGGAAAATTTAATGGAAAAGAAAGGGGCAATGGGTCTAATTTAAAATTTTGAGAAATGGGAAATGTGGAAGAAAATAATACATGTAAATGACTTGAGAAGTTGAATTTTGTGAGTTCAGATCAGACCCATTTGTGTTGTGTTTTTCTTTTTTGAGACCAAAAAAGATGAATTGTTAAGATCAATGAATTCGAGCTTAAAGCTAAAAGCTTTCATACCCATATTTAATTGGGGAAGTTGAGCTTGATTTTGACTGATTAGATTGCTTCCTGCAGTTCTGCAAAGCCCGTGGACGAAGGGAAGAGTAAATCATTTAGTCGGAAAGCAGTGTCTTTTGTTTTGATTACCATAACAGGCGGAGTAGCTTTGAGTGCTCTTGATGACCTCGTTATTTATAATAGCTGTAGCAGGTATGTTGCATTTTATATGGGATGGTTTTTATTGTCTAAGAAGTTTTATAACTAGTATAAAAGGAACTTTTATAAGACATTATGATGTTGATTGAACTTGTATATTGAAATTTTATATTTCTGATATAACTGAACCAATTAAAGTTTTGCAATGTGAGACTGAGATGCCTTGTAGAACTTAAAGCATCTGTATGATAGACTTCTGGCAAGTTATTTTGGATAATGGCATATTTATGCATTCGTGACCATATCCATATGGTTATTGTTTCAAGACGGAGCTGGTTGGAGGGGATTAATGTTGTCTCATCTTCATGTCCAGCTTCTTACTGGAAATTACAAGTCTGAAAATTTGGTTATATGCAGAGTGCCTTCTGCCAACATCATGGTCCTTTTATAGGAAGCACATCGTGTAATGTCTATGTTTGTCATCATGTCATGGTAAATCTAGTGTGTATGTGTGTGTGGAGAGAGAGAGAGAGAGAGAGACAATGGACATACCCACTGTGGTCAAGATTCCACAGGTCTAAATATCCCATGGCTCGTTATTTAAGCTTCATGTGCTTGCATATCTTTTACATTATACCAAAATTGTCCTTCAGATTTGGTAGAGTGTTAAATCTATTGACTTTGAATAGCAGGTATAGATCAAACGAGTATGACATAATAGAAAGAACTGAGATCATCCTTCTTAAATAGGTTAATAGTAAGAGAAACTTTGTGGAAAATGGAAATAGCATATGGATGTCCATATCCCTAGCTGTTGCATCTCAGTTGCAATTACTTGATGTGCAAGCTTAAAGGGGGGACCCACCCACATCCCGAATTTTCCCTGGCCACCACGAGTCCGAAGGGCATGTGTTGGGAAGGTCTCTCAGTTATCAAAAAAAAAGTCCATATATTGAGAGCCATGGAATCTTGACCATGGTGGATATGTCTGTTGTCTTTCATGAAGAGAAAGAGAGAGATCTAAGACTTAGATAAAAGGTAAAGAAGGACTCAGAAACTGAATAAAGTCATGAAGAATTACCAGTCATTGACTCATTGTCCAGTATATGGTGCACCCTAATATTTAACTCACTGTGATGATAAAAACTTCTCTGTGATATTTAGAGAATATATCATACTATGATTTAGTTATCCTTATTATGAGCGGTTCAAAATGCTCAATCACTTTGGCAGATGGCAACATATTGTAAGACATCAAATCCATATTTAGATTACTTTACCTCTTATCAACTCCCCCAACCACCCCTCCGCCCCACCCCCAAAAAAAAAAAAAAAAAAATCCAGAAAAGAAGATTAAAATATATTTACAAAGGAGTCTTTACAATCTATGGGAAGACCCTTAACTGGGGCTTGTTATGTAACATCCTGAAGGGTGGTGTCTCCTTATATAAGCTCCTTTAAATTACTTACTTTTTTCCTAATGTTGGTCAAATGGCCATTCATCCGTGGTGTCAAGGAAGTCCCACGTCAAACTAGATCACAAATCTTGAATCTTTATATAATTAATCTTGTTCTTCCTTGAACTCTTTCTTGTCCACATCAAAAGATGTAGGTCAGTAGCTTTAAAATGTGTTATAGGTAGTCTTGTTTGAGATACACAAACTGCTTTCATAGAAGGCTGGCAAATCCTTGATTCAGTTCTTATTGAGAATGAGTGCATTGATAGCTGAATATGAAGCAATAGTCCTAGGGCAATATGTAAGCTGGATATTGAAAAACCAAATGATCGTGTTATTTGGGGCTATTTTGACGTATCTATTAGAAAATTTTGATTTTGTAGAAAAGTGGAGGAAGTGGGTTTAGTTTTATGTTTGTGTTTTGACAATTTGATTCTCAATTATGGTTAATGGAAGCCAAACTGTTTTTTTCAATAGTTCAAGAGGATTGAAGTAAGAAGACCCATTATCCTTCTTTTTTTTTCTTTTTTTTTTCATTTTTCATCTTGATGATGGAAATACTCAGTAGGACGTTATACAAAGTTGTGGAGGGTGGGTAAGCTAGTTTTCAGCTTATGGGAGAAAGTAAAGGGGTTATGAAAATCTCTCATCTATTTTTGTTGATGCTACAATGTTATCATGTGAATCAAATTCTGGTCAGCTTGGTTATATTCGATATGTTTTTCTCTATTTTGAGTTAGTGTCAAGGTTAAAGGTTAACCAAAGTGAGCTTGTATCAATAGATGAAGTGAAGGGCATAATAGAGCTAGCCTGAGTCTTGGATTGTAAGGTGGGTATTTGGCTGGAGAGGAATGCTTAACGATTTTAAGCTTTTATTATTCAATACTCTGCTTGAGTGGTTAAATGCTTTTTGTTTATCTAACTAACTTGATTGTTGTAATAAATAATAATGATAAATAAAATAAAGGTGGGTACCCAACCTATGGTATATTTGGGATTATCTCTGAGTTTGTCCTCTAAGGCACAAACAATTAGGAATGTCATCACTGAAAAGGTATGAGAAAGACAAAAACCCTAATATCATTTAAAGGTGGAAAAGATATTAGTAGGTTAGAATAAGTTGTATTCATTAAAAAGAAGGAAGGATCGCCATTATCAAAAGTATGCTATCTAGCCTACAAACATATTTTATTTTGCTTTTCATTGAGCCTATTCATATTTCTAATGGATGGGGAAAACTGCAAAACAATTCTTTTGTGGGTTGGGTGGCACCAACAAATTTTATTTAGTGGAGGAGGAGTGGGGTGCATAAATTAAGTACTTTTAATCAATTCCTCCTAGGACAATGATTGTGGAGGTCTCTCTCAACTCTGGAGGCGTGTCATAAGTGTAGAACATGGAGAGGCATTTCTTTAAAGGGTTGGGGGGCCTGTGTGGGGAGGGGGCGACAAAGACAATTAAGGGGGATTTCATGGGGTTGATATATGGAAGAGTATTAGAGGAGTTTAGGTCTTTTTTCTAGCATATCAAATTTCTAGTTAGAGATGGTAAAACAGTTCTTTTTGGCGTGATATATGGTGTAATAATTCTTTTATGAAAGACCTGTTTCTTGATTTATTTTTATTATTATTATTATTATTTGGTTTGTAAGTTACACAATCACCTGATGTGTCTTAGACACATGACTTCATCCTCCAACTAATTATCATGGGAGAAGGAAGTACTAGTTCAGCTATAACCGATCGGCCTGTTTCTTGATCTTTTTACTTGGCTGTAGACAAGAATGCTTCAGCTATAGGCAACTCAATAGAAACAGGAGTGGCTTCTTGGAATTCTTGATTTAATTGTGCTTTCTAGGATTGACAATTGGGTCTGTGGTTTAGCTTTTTGATTTGTTATATTTTCATTTTTCCTACTAATGGAGGTGTAGACCAAGTGTCTTGGTGGTTAGAAGTCCATGTTTGATAATTCTTTGATTTTTTTTATTTTTTTTTATAAGTAGTATTTGATCATATTTGATCATTCTGTGATGCTTTGAGAGGATCTTCAAGAGTAATGTTCCCATGGAAGAGTATTTAGAGTGCTTAGGTGCCTTGTAAGGTAAATTTTTTTTTTTTAGATGGACATTGGGGAACAACTTTGGGAAAGTTTTTGAAAGTGGAATTTAGTCAATGTTGATTTGTTTTGTATCTGCAAATGTAGTGGGAAATCAATTGATCATCTTCTACTTCATTACTCAATTATGAGATATTTGGTCACTTGTGTTTTTGTTAGTTGATATATCTTGGGTGATGCTGAAGAATGTGATTCAAATGCTTGTATGTTGGTAAGGAAAATTTAGTCGATACATGAGAATATATGTTGTTCTGATGTTTGTTACCTGGACAACATGGAGAGATGATTCATAGGACTTTTGAAGGTGTTAAATGTCCAACATGTCATAGAGAACTATTTTTGAGATCTTTATATGATTGGATGTCTGTCTTAGATAGTTTCCTTTCACGTCTTCTTTAGAAATTTAAGATCTTTTCACTATTAGATATTTTTTTTAGGAATAGCTCAATACACTTCCTGTGCATTTTACACACTTGTTTTTTTCAATAAAAAACATTTTTCTATGTGGAAAACAATTTTTGGAAAATGGCTTGTTTTGTAGAATTTGATTATGGCTCTGAAAATAATTAGGAAAAAATTATGTCATTTGGCTTACATGGAAAATCTTTAATATTTCATGCAAGCATGGTGATAGCAAAAGTCATGGTGGTGGTGGTGGTGGTAGCAAAGGTGATGTGGTGATATTGGTGATAGTAATTGGGGAAACACTAGTGGTGATGATGGTGGTTGCAGTGGGTGAAATGGTGGTGGTGGTGATGGCGGTAGGCCGGTAGCAATGACAGTGGTGATGTATGATTGGATGATCGATTTAGGAAGTTTTCCCTCAAGCTCTTTGTTAGATTTTATAAAGAGCTTAAGATTGTAAATGTAAAATTTAGACTATTAATTCTCATTTTCTTTGTTGAATAAATTTATTTTACTTCTATCCAAAATATATATATATATATATATTTTACTTGTATGAAAATGTAAGAGATTGGACCTTTTGGTGCAATTGCAAGTGTCTTCCTCCAAAAGTGACAAGTTGTGGCTTGTGGGTTCCAATCAGGAAATCAACGTCTCGAAAAAAAAAAACAGGGGGGGGGGGGGGGGGGGGTTAAGGCTGCCTGCAACCTCTCCCGAATCCCGCAAAAAATGAAAGTTTTGTGCACTAGATATGATCTGTTATATGTATAAGCAATGGTAAAGATGAAGCTTTGGTGCAATGGCTAGTGTTTTCTCCCAAAAGCAAAGTATTAGGTTCAAGTCTAGGAATGAACCTCTCCAAAACCAACAACAACAAAACCTTGTTCCTGAAATTTTCTGATTAGTTGTGGATCCTCAACAGACCAAATGGGAGCAGCCACATGTATTGGCATGTCCAAAAAAAAAAAAAAAAGAGTAAGGTTACCTACCAAATGTGGGAGCTTTGTGAACTAGATACAACCTTTTTATCAGCAATAGTGGTGGTGTTGGAGATAGTGTTATAGTGTTGCCAATGGCGGGGAGGGGTAGCTGCCAAGGTGGTGATGTGGCAGCGGTGGTAGTTTGGCGAGGGAGGCAGTGGCAGTATTGTTGTTGGCAGCACAAGGCAATTGAGTGTAGGGAATGCCTCTTTTGGCTTGTTTCTGTTGACAACATAAAATATTTTTCCGTTGATTTTTTATTTTTGTTGTACTAAACACTAGAAAATATGGAGAACATTTTTCCATTTAAACAAAATAGAGCACTAATTCTTCTTCTCTACTCAATATATTCTTAGATGTTGGAATGTGGATGCTGTTTTTACAGATACAAGGTTATCTTATCGCCCTTGATTCTTTTTTAGTAGATAAAGGGGAAAGGCGGAGTGCAGGTTGGGGGAGAGAGAGAGAGAGGGAGAGGAGGGGTGGTTGTTAAGGAAAACCTCTTTTATCTGTCTTCATTGTTTGTATGATTAAAGCAATGTATCATGTATCACATTTATGCTCACTTTTACTCACCTTGGAGTTAATAATTTCCCTACAAATTTTGCAGCAAAGCCTTGGAGAAAGCTAGTAAGAACAAGGCACTTTTAGATGCTATTGGGGAACCAATTTTGAAGGGTCCATGGTACAACGCATCACTTGCAGTAGCTCATAAGAGAAAGTCCGTGTCTTGCACATTTCCTGTGTCTGGACCACAAGGCTCCGGAGTCTTCCAGCTGAAGGCAGTTCGCAATGGAGGTTTGTATTGTTCGATATTTACTGTTACAGTTACAGTTTTGGTGTTTGATATTCTTCAAGCTCTTTCATGTGTGTCTGATGATTTTACAACCAATTCGTAACCTTCATAAGCAACTGTTGTCAATATGTTACTATTTCCCTTGTTACATTTTCCATTTTGGTTTGTACGGAAAATTGGTATCGTAAAAGCTTTTTGGGGAATTCTTGTGATTGAACACCATCAATGTCTATGTTGGGGGGAAAAAACATTTTATAGTTTGATCATTTTTGTTAGTTCAGCAACATATATCGCATGAATTTAAATCAAACTTTTCCTTTATTAACAAAGCCAGATTGTCCTTAAACAGATGACTCCTGGTTTTCATTTCTCCGTCCTCGTGATTGGGAGATTCTAATTATGGAAGCTCTCCTCCATGTTCCCGCAAATGATGAAAAACATCAAACATTGCGCATCAGTCTCTCCGACTTTCTTTCTTCTCCAGCTTGTGAGGCATGCACTACCTCTGACTGCAAGCCTCAAGAACCAGAGAATCCAGAGAAGAAATGAAATTCATATTTACTAGTTTAGTTGGAAAGATGTTTCCTGATTTGAATTCTCTGCTTTTACAAGTTCTTGCCATCCGAGATTTGTAAATTAAACCAGAATGGAGCCCCATCATCTATGACACGCCCACAAAATAAGTCATAAAAATTTTGTATTCTTTAAAAAAAAAAAAAAATGATTAGATTGATCATTGATCTGGTCCTTCTCTTTTCCTAAGTTTATTGGGTTTATTGAATTCTTGAATTTTATAAGTTAGCTTTATATTTTGTTTTTCACCCTTTTGTACCTTCTTTCTTGATTCTTGTTTTTTTTTTTTTTTTTATTGGGTGGATGCTCTTTTACAATATAGCCTATAGTATGCACATATTTTGGCGTAGTCTAATATGTGCTCCACTTAATAATAAAAAAAAAAAAAAACTCATTTGGCATTTTATGTAACCGAAGATATATGATACTTTTGGGTAAATTGCATTTTTATCTCTAAAATATAAGATTTGTTTGATTTTGGTCTCCCGAAGTTGAAAATTTGGATTTTAGTTTTTCAAAATATGGAAATGTAGGGCCTATTTGGTTTAGACATAACTCAATTTTCATAATTCAATATTCATAACTCAAACTCAAAACCCATTATCACTCAAAAACTTCCAGATTTTTGTTTGTTAGTTAACAAAACCTAGTCATATATCTCAACTTTTGAGTCCACCTTTTGCCAAAATTGTGGAGCCCACCAATCACTCTTTTTCAACTGACTTCTTCCCTTACCCGCATGACTCTACACGAAGAACATGAAATCCACACCCAAACCCAATTTCATCACCACCACCAACGACAAACCTAGATTCCACTACCATCAACACCACCAACAGTCACACAAAAAATCCAAAACAATGCACAAGAAACCCACAACCACAACCAAAAATCCAAACCCACCAACAGCCCTCAACCACAATCACAACCTTCCACAAAAAATCCAAACAAATATACAAACTACCTCCACCACTGCTCAAACCTCACCAACCACAACCAAAAATCCAAATCCACTAACACACAAATGCATAGCAAACCCAAACCACAAACATAGCAAACCCAAACTTAGAATCCTTAGATCGGAGACCCAAATCATGAAATTAGACACAGAGATGAACCGATCTGGCAAAAGGGATGAGAGAGAGAAACTGATTTGCAAAGGGAGGAGAGAGAAAAAAAACGAAGGCCCAATCTGGGCTGAGCTTGAACTGATCTCACGGTGGCTCATGGTGGTTGCTTATGATGGTGACGATCTAGCAAAAGGGATAAGAGAGAGAAAAAACGAAGGCCCGATCTAGTAGTTGCTCATAGTGATTACTTGTGATGGTGACAACTAGTGTGGTGGTGGTGGCTTGTGGAGGAGCAATGAAGGGTTAGTGAGAAGAGAGAGCTTTAGGTAAAAAATTATAAAATAAAATAAAATAAAATAAAAAGAAGAAGGAAAAGAGAGAGAGAGAAGAACGGGTTGGAGTGAGAATGCCAAACTGATTTTTGGAGAGAGACGTTATGTGATGGGACAAGTCATACGGGTGGGTCCCATTCTTTGTTTAATTTTACAAAAAGACCACTGAAACTCAATTCTCAAAAACTGAAAGCACCAAAATCCTGTTTTCATTTTCCATTAGCCACATCCAAAATTTTGAGTATTTGAGTCATGAAAACAATGATCCAAAACTAAGCCAAACAGATGGTCATCCGTGGAACCCACTCAAGCAATCTTCCTAAAATGTAATTTACTTTAGAAATTTTTTCATGTTATTTCCCACCTGAATCAAGACCATATATTTTGGACAGAGAGTAGAGGGGAGGGAATGTTGAGAGTTTAATGAATCTTGTTTGAATAATTTTTTTTTAAGCTCGAGGAAGAAGGATTGAGTAAATATGGAGGGGTATTTTTAATTTCCCAAATTTGTGAGGGGAAGAGTTCCACTTATATTATAAAAAATAAATTATCAAATTTCCCCTCATGATGTCAATTTTTATATCTACATTTTTAAAACTTGTAAAAGAGGGTCATAACTATCAATTTGTATGACTAAATACCTCTTCTCCTCTACTTAATTTTTATAACATCCAAATAAGAAGAAGCGATATTTAATTTATCTCCCTTTATACTATTTAACTTTTAAAACATCAAAATAAGATAAATAGGCAACCATACTACCCCTCCCCTCATCTTCTCTCTCTCTCCTCTCCTTCCCCTTTACTCTCATTCTTTCCAAGCTTTCAAACACACTATTTTAAGGCTCAAATCTCATTCTTTCCAAGCTTTCAAACACACTATTTTAAGGCTCAAAGCCTAAGTGTGTGTTTGTTTGAATAGATCTTTTTGTTGAACATTTATTTTTAAAATTAGTAAAAATTGATGAAAATATAATTTTATTAGTTTTTTTTTTTTTGTTTTTTTAAATTAAAAATATATATATTTGAAAAGTTAGTGGCAAATACACAAAAAGGTTTTAGGATGACAACGGCTTTTACATGGTTGACACGAAATGATGGATGCACCATAATGGTGTTACCTTTACACTTTTATTTCTTGGACCTCGGTCAGTGTGCTTCTTGACTAGCCTGTGCCAAGTTCTGGGAAGGTCTACCGTTGAGTGGTGTTTGCTTTTTTAAATGGTTTTTTTCTAGTTGAGTCTCACCACCTCAAGATATAGGTTGTTTGGATTGGCCCGCTTCACCTTTTCTTTTTGGTCTAAAACAGGCAGGGTTGCAAAGTAAAGTTGGCTTTGTTGGCAATCTTAGCGGAAAAAACAATATAGAAAATATTGTGCTTCTATCCTCTGATCTCTCTCTCTCTATGAATGTGCAATTGTGAGTGGTGAAAAAATAAAAAATAAATAAAAAATCGTAGGTTATGTGATTATTGATTTATCACTCATAGTTGCATATGTCATCAAATTGTGAAGTCATAAAAGAACTGTTTTTATTATGCTATAATTGCTTTCATACCTTGCAAGTCAAGTCAAGACTTAAGACAATTTTTTTTTTTTTTTTGGGTGGTTGTTAATAAAAAAACAAATAGAAACATGATGTCATGTAACCTTAAAAAAAAAAAAAAAGCATGTCACGGAACCTTTAACAATGAGCTTGATAGTATTAAGGAATTGATTTGGCTAGAAAATATTCCTGCTATTTAATAATATCTAATTTCCTCTCATTCTTAGTCAAATATAAGCATCTATTTAAAAAAAATCCGTAATCATTAAAAAAAATTTATGTAACATGTACCTTATATCTAGATAAAGTTAGAAAGAATTTGAGAACTTAAAGCGGAAGGGTTCTTATAGGATTTGGCCCCCTTAAGAAAAGGCTTGCTTATGGACACAGTTTCATTCATTAGTTGTTTCATCTTAGTATCCTTTTGGTCGAAACAATTCCATCAAAATGAAAGTCCGGCTAAAAACATGGTTGTCATGCTTAATTTCTTATACACAGGATCTTAAATGTTGTGGATGCCCATCAAATAGAAGCAAATTTCAATTAGAAGTCTTTTGCTGATGTGATTATCAGATTTGGTTTATTAAACATGATTCATTGAAGAAGGGTCACAAATCTTTTCTTTTTCAATAGACACGTCAACAACATAGTAGTTCGTTATACATTTGATAAAATTTTATTATTTACTTTGAAAATAAATTTTGATTGTTTGTCTCCATTTTTTGCCAGTGTAAATAAGCCTTTCTCTAGTCAAATTTGGTCCAAATTTGATAAAATCTCATCAAGATCAAGCAAGATATTGTCGAGATCTCAACAAATCTGGCAAGATCTCGTTAGATTTGGCAGGATTTCGACTAAATCCAATGAGATTTTAGCCAGATGTTGCAAGATCGGCTATCCCCTGCAATAACTGACACCAATCAACATTCTGACCAACACCCAAAGATACCTGACTTGCTTGAACTGATGCTTCTTCGAGATTGACAGTGGGTGCCGCTCTTGGGGACACAAAGTGAGTCCAAGTTGGCGCAAAAGCCCAGGTCTATTGCACAATAGGCTTTTAGGTCCAAGTCTTTTTTTTTGCTGAATAAGGTCCAAGTCAGCATACAAGTAAGATTACTGGATTAGGCCTTTTAACCCTTAATTTTCATCTTATCTTTACAAATAAAGGCGCTATTTCTGACTATATACATGTCACATGTCAACCAGGAACCGAACATGGAACTGGTCTGGTAAAAACCAGTAAAACCAACAGTTCAACCATGAAAACCCTTGTTCAACCCCCGAAAAAAAAAAAAAAGGAGGTGAATTGGACACATTTTCGGTTCTTTGACCATTTGGTTTTTAAAACCATGGTTTCAGCATTTGAAAATGTTTTGATATTTAAGACAGTTAGATGAGGGAAACTAGAAAGCCAATCTTTTGAAAATGTTTTTTAGTCGAAAATCAAATGACAAGAATTTTAGCATAATTTTTTCAAAATTTCTGCATTTGAAAACGTTTTTGAAATTTAATAAGATTTTTAAGTTGAAAATGAAAAAACAAGATTTCAGTAGAATTTTGACCCAAAAAAATTACAATTAGATTGCACATAGGATCAAAGATCTGTAACTTTCCTACCGAAATGTAATTTTACTTTCATTAATTAATTTTACTATCCCATATGAGTCCATAATGTAATTTTACATTCCTACCCAGCTTTGTGAGAATTGTTTTAAAAAAAAAAAAAAAAATTTATTAGTCAATTGCATACTTAACTGCAAATTTTTAACAGAATTAGAAGAAATGTCTTAATAGAATTAATTTGAAATTTAGTGGTTTCAATTGAACAAAAGTAAAGTTAAAAGTTTAAAATAAATTTTAGTCAAACTTAAATAATGCAATTTGCATTTTAGCCAAAAAACAATGTGAGTGTACCGAACCATCATTGATATTTCTCATAACTTGACATTTCAATTTTTGTAAGTCTCCTATTGTCAACATTAATCATTCAATATCTCATATGATAACACACCAAACGATCTTTGTTTCTCTCTCAACACCAAAATCAAATCTGAAAATTAGATTTCAAATATCATTCACCATTTATCACTTTACTCAAGGTAAATTGATACTCATTTAAAATAAAATAAAATTTTATTTTTTGTAAAATTTTATATAATATCCATGGTTTTGAATTGGTTAGTATTAATTGATCAAGTTATGTATTTAATTTCTCTTTGTTTTGACTTTTGACAAGTTGAGACTCTTAAATGATTATATAATTAAGTGAAGTTGTGACAATGTCTTTCAATTTTAAGATTGACCTTGGTCCTTGAATTAGAAGATAAGGAAATAATACATCGCAAAAATAACAATGAAAATAACCATAATGATGTTCAAACTTGTAATATAACAATTCTTAACTACATAAAAGAGATTAAATTATATTTCAAAGGTATGTGTCACTTATATAATGTTACTGATAATATTTATTACAATTGTTTTTGCTAAAAAAGAATTTTATAATTTTTTTTAATTCTAATAAAAATCGATTGTATCACAAGGAGATTAAGTGGAATAGTGATATTATAAATGAAAAGTAGATGTTAGCAAAACCTAAATATAAAAACTTAATTATTAATTTTGTATTTCAAATATCAAGAATAATGAATTTTAAATAAAAAATTATTATATAAAAAATTAAATAAAGAATGCCCTACTTAAAATTGTTGCTTTAGGCCTCCTATTAATCGAGCTAGCCCTATGAACCGTAAAATTGACTTTTACATATGCCATTCAGCCCCTATGCTTCCCAGTTCCCACCTTGCATCCAAAAAATTAGAGGAACATTTTCTGCAAAAGGGGCTTCGTTTTCACATGGATGTCAACATGAAAATCTAAAATGAATGTAGTTTATGAAATATATTTCAAACATTTTATTCTTTTTCCTGCCTCTAAGGTGAACAAGGGTGGTGGACTAGATAGAGAATGCAATCACTAAGATTGACGTCTACTTAAAGAAAATATTGTGGAACATTTAGCAATGGCCTTGCAATCTGATATAATAAAAAATAGATCAAAATTGGTGGTTTTGACACAGGTTAATTACTTGAAAGGAAAAAGATAAGAAGCCAGATAGTGTAAAATATCTCTAAGTACTCAAATATTAAAGAATAAATTCCCTCTTTGTTCTAACTATATTTTATACGCATGGGGGGAAAAATTTATAGCCTTCAGCTGACAAATCAAAATGCAAAAATCAAGCTTCAACTCATCAAAACTTTTCATGTCACTCCAATAGCTCCAGATGTTTGAGTGGATACATTTATTCCTCGGGAGGTCTGAGGCTGTCCTGTTGTAAGCTCTTCAACATCTCTAGCAATTGATAAAAGCCTATTGCCTAAATCAGATAGACTGCGACAGAAAGATGGTGGTGAAGGAATGTCGGATGGATCTATAACACCAGAAGCACCAGTACAAAAAGTCTGCTGGGTTCCAGGCAACCAGCACGAACAACTTTGGCTGGCAAAATTCACCATTGGGTTTGGGATGAACAGTGCACTGCCAGGCATTCCCACCTGTTAAGACAAGCAAAATCATTATAAAAAGAAACTGGTTTGATGCTTTGGCTAGAAGAAAGATTCATATAAAAAAGAGAACTTAAGAGATCAAAGAAATAGAAGGAAATTGACACTATGTATATCCTAGGAGATGAAGTGGTGAATGAAAATAAATAAATTAAAATTCCATGTTTAAAGAAATCTATTTTGTAACAAGCCATATGTGGCTAGCTATTAAAAAAATCTGAGGCTGCAATCTTGATTCGAATCAAGGATATTAAAAACATATAATTCAACATGCTATTTGTGGAATTTCAGAGAATAGTAATCCAATTTTAATCAATTTTGCAGCGATTTATTAAAAACGCAGACACCACCAGCCTATGGAGCATAAAGTAAAGTTGCAAATTTCCAATCAACTGACATTAGTCCTAATGAAGCACAGCATAGAAGATCCTACTATTACAGCACTGTTTTAAAGAACTATGAAGTAAAAAGTTTCCCCCATAATCTTGCCAGCTACCACTCACCACAATTTAAGCAAGCATATTTCTGGGAGAGCCCTTTCTATTAATCCCTCACCAAAAATTGCATGAAGAACTTTTTTTTTTTTTAAAGCAATGCAAGATATTAAATTTGTAAACAGTGTGCAAATGATGGTCTAATTACTCACAAGGTTCATTGCATTGACAAATTGCTTTAAAGATCACTAACAATGGCTTTTAGTTTAATAGTTGATATAGTTCTTATCCAGTTATCTAATAGTAAAGATAAAATACATACTATGTTGTGACCTAAAATCAGTTTACATAATTTTTATTTTACTACCATATGAAATAGAATTCAACAATTAAAAAAAAGTGGCAAAAATCAAATTTTTAATTACCATGGAAGGAATCTGACAATAATTTGGAGCACCACATACAGAGGCTGGAATTTGAGCAAGTGGTGGAATATCCAAGGCCAAAGATTCAGAGCAGCCAGCCTATAGGAGTGCAAGCCACAACAAGTTAACAACTATATTTAATATACTATTTTTACATTGTATTTGGATAAACTAGAGCATGGATGGACTTACCTCTAATGACTTTTCAGCATCACTTTTGTTAGTTTGTGAAACTTGGCAATCCTTAGGAGCAGACGGAGAGATTTCCGCTTCATTCTGCAGAGTCAAGTCAAACACACTCGGTCTACGTTTCATCTTATTAGTTTCTGCCTGTCTCAAGAAATATTTCTGTGCATGACTAGCAACCTGGGCTGGGGTTTTGGTGGTCACAAACTTCTGTGAAATTTCTTTCCAATCATGTTTCCCAATCTGATTTAGACCAATTAAAAATAATTTGTGCTCTTCCTCAGTCCATCGCTTCCCTGAAACAAACAGAAAATTAACTACATTACAAACTGCTAATTAATAATTCGTATGTCCAATGCTAACTTCTTTCCAGCAAACAACATATTGACACAATGTTTTTACTTCCATAAGAAAGAAAACACAAGATTTTTTTACATTCTATAAACTAAAACTAAAATCAGTTTTTTGACATAATATATACCTTTCGGTTTCTGATCAATAGCAATGCTTGGCTCTCTAACAACTTGACTCCTGTTGTTCTCGACGTTGCCATTAACATTATTCTGTAAATAAACACCAAAAATTTTGATGCACGCAGCCGCATTAGCATTAGTGTTATTATTAGCAGTATTGCTAATAACAGAGCTGGTGCAATTCCTAAAGTTGTGGCCAGTAAGGCCACATTGGGAGCACTTTCTCTCCCTCACCATTGTTCTCTTTCGCAAAGAACAACCCAACCCCTTAATAACTACTGCAACTCTCTTTCAGACTCTTATTACAATGTATCTATTACATAGTGAGACGGTTTTATATATATAGATAAGGATTTTGGATTCCTAGTAACAGTCGGATTAGTAGAAGAATGTTAACCCATCACCGACTATGTGAGTAGGGTCGGTGATGGGTTTTTGGTTTTAATTAAAAACGGTTAGTATACATACAGTAAGGGTTTTGCAACATTATTACAATTCTAATCTGACAAAACATACACATTAAACATTTAAACATGCAGAAAGAGAGAGATATGGAATTACAGTACCTGATGTAATGAAAACGAAAGTGGTGAAGGGGAATTAGGATACAGGGAATTTCGAACAAGCAAGAACTAAGAGAAGTACTGATTGTATTTCTTCTTCTATTGAGTGTTATCGCCATTAAGAAGTGATGGGTCTCCTCTCTTGTGTTTTGTGGGTTTGGGAATTTTTGGGGGAGATGGAGTAGCCACCAGGTGGAGAGGGTCAAAAATTTCAGACTTGAGAGTTTGACTGCATCACCTTGTGGTCTATGGGTTTGGGAATTTGTTATATTATTTGATTTTTTTTTTTTAAATTCTTATTTTTTTAATTTTAACATGCTTTGTAGGGGAATAGAATGGTAAACTTTAGTGACTAAGGCTGTTTAGTACGTGTATTTAAATAACAGTTTTCAATTTTTTTAAAAATACGTGTGGGTGAAAAAATATAAAAAATATGTGTAATATTGTTTAAAAACAAAAAATATATGTTTAAACTTACATACCAAACAAAGCCTAAATATCATGGTCTATAATTAGGAGGAGAAAATAATAATATTTTTCAAACTAAGAAAATATCATGGTCTATAATTAGGAGGAGAAAATAATAATATTTTTCAAACTAAGAAAATACTTCCTCTTTTTCTTTGGCATAACTAGTAAGAGCTAGAGCAGCTCTATTACATTTGAAAGGCACACTAAGAAAAGAAATAGAAGGAAAACTTTCACTAATTAAATTAATGTCTTCAAGTATGCATGCAGCTTCAACCGTGCAAACTTTATCAGAATCGAAAAGATCCACAACTTCACCGAATGTACTTTCTGCAATAATATCAAGGAAGTAACTTTTTTTTTATTTTTAAGTAGAGATCTTCTTATAACCTCGGCAACAATCCACAGAGCGTTTGATGCTTTATTTATTCACTTATAAGAGCATCCACATCAGTTGTGCCAAATGTCAAATATTTGGCACATTTGCCACACAAAACACAAAAATGAAGCTTTATCAGATGTTTCAAATTCCAAAAATTATACAACACCGCTACAGTACCGTCTCAAATATGAGACGGTACGGACAGATGTTGCAAAAATTTTTATTGTTTTATATTCTCTTTTCTCTCTCCTCTCTCTTCATTTTTTCTTTTCTCTTCTCTCTCACTCACTGGTTCCCTCTCTCTTCTCCCTGTACCGGTTCCCTCTCTCTTTGACCAGTTCGGGATGTTCACCGGCAGCGATGACGACATAGCTTCAACGACAACAGCACGCTCCGCCACACTCAATCAGCCACGCTCAATCTCACCCACTTTTGATCTCACCCACGCTCAGCCACGCTCGATCTCACCCCGAGGCCGCCGTCAATCTCACCTTCTTCCCTCTCCTCTTTGTCCGCCTTTCACTCTGCCTCTCTCTGGTTGTGGGTTTTTTTTTTTTTTTTTTTGCTACAATTTGGGTTGTGGCCTGTGGTGGCAGGTGGTGGTTCAGTTGATCTAGGTGGTGGTGGACTGTGGGCTATGGGCGGTGACAGTGGCAATGGTGGTGGGCTGTAGGGGTGATGGCCGGTGGTGGCTGTCGATGTTGTTGATGATAATGGGGGAGGGGATAATATATTATTTTAATGTGTAGTAAATATTATTTTAATGTATAGAATTGAATGATAAAATATCTGATAAATGGGATGTTGTAAAATAATGTGGTAAAATAATAAAGTAGGTCTTTGGTGTGGCAAAATGGCATTTTTTTTGCAACATCTGCTGTGGATGCTCTAAGAAGAGATCACAAGATTGAAAGAGATCCTTTAAGATGTGTTAAACATATAAAGGAGTTGAAATGAGATTTATACACAAAAATACCACAAATTTCACTAATAACTATAGTAATTTTTTTTAAAGAAAAAAGTCATAGTAATTTTAATGTGTTTGTTTGGGCGGAAAACATTTTGTATATAATGTTTTTTTTTTTTTTTCATTTTCCTATGTTTTGCGAAACAAGGTCAACATTTAGTCAACAGGAACAACCTTATTTTGTATACACTTGTTTTCCTATTTTTTTTCTTTTTCTCTTGGGGGAAAAGAAGCCACTGAAAAGAAACTCTAACGCCAATAGCAATTAAGCAAACCCCCTCTCTCTCTGTCTCAAGTCTCTTATTATCTTGCTTCTTTCTCTCCCCTCTTTCCTCCACTCTCATCATCAACCTTATCTCACTCGTTTGATTTGGAACGGACATTAAGGGCCCGTTTGGTAGAGGAGTTTGAGTAATGTTTTTTGAGTGTTTTTGATATACGCGTGGGTGAAAAAGTGTGTTGAAATATTTGTAAAGTTATTTAAAATGTGAAAATGTGTGTTTGAACCACACAACCAAACATGGCCTAGTCATCCAAATTATTGCTTATAAGGGTTTTTTTTTTGTCTTTAAATGAAAGCATTGAACTTTAAGTAACAACACATGAGAATCCATAATACGATTAAGCCTCAGCCTCCATTGAAATTACATCAACAAAACTGTGAGGACCAAGAGCTAGATCAAAATACCCAAAAACAGTATTGCTGAATGATTTATGCTAATTCATAGGCAGGCTTGTTTGTTGCTTGGTTACCCAACTAAATAAAATAGAATAAAAAGGGCTGACCAACTAATGAATTTCAGCAGCAAAATTAATTAATCTCCATGAGATTTTGTCTGTTGGGGCTTCAAGCTTATGTGGTTCTTTTTTTAATTTTTGGGTAAAGTTTGTATTTTTTTTCATTGGCCAAATGTTTAGCACTTGAACTGCAATGGCTACTAGACTATTGTGCATGTCTGGTATTTTGTGCTTTGTTGATAAACATTTTTTAGGAGATGCCCATTTTGTTATTTAGAGTATAGACTCCTTAATTTCATTTTTATTTATTATTTATTAGGAGACTTCAGGCCTGTCTCTTTAGCCATGGTTAGGGTTGTTCACAGGTTGGGTCGAATCAGGTTTAAGCTCAACCTACATCCAACCCGACTAGATCGGGTGGACAAATTCTCAACTTGCCGCCAACCGAGAGGATGATCAGGTCAGGTGGGTTGGAACTTCAAAGGGTGGCGGATAGGTTGGTTGAGTCGGGATCTAGAAAACGGTGAGATTCCAACAAGAAAACGATGAAAAATCAACCAAAATCCTTTGAGATCTTGCTAGATTTAGTGAGATCTAAGCCATTTTTGGCAAGATCTCGACTAGACACAGCAAGATTTCATCGAATCTAGCCAAAAACATCCCAAAACTCACTAGATCTACCAAATATCGCAGGAATATGTGTAGGTCAGTCGGTTTTGGTTGCTTGAGCTTTGGAGGATGAGAACCGACATTTAACCCGTCAAAGTCAAGTTTTGGAGGAAGAAAACTGTCATCAACCGCTAGAGAAGTCGGTTCAATCTGCAACAACGAGTGGGTTGGGTCCAATGAGTGGCTGGACAGCCCTAGCCATAGTTTTTGAGCTAACTCACTAAGCTTCTAAGAATTGATTGAATTCCCCATGCATTTCTCAATGCAAATTTTGTAGGGTCTTTTTTTTTTTTTTTTGGTTTTTTTTTTCCTTAAATGTTTGTGAATTATTTTAGATGGATTGGGTAGTTTATTTACTAAATATATGTAATGCATAAAAGTTTTTTTTTCGTATAATTGTTTTGAATTATAAGAAATATTACTAATTTTATGCATATACCAAATATCAAAAGACGTTTTTCAACTCATTTTTAGGGTTGCAACCAAACATAAAAAAAAATGAGTCAATTTTCCATATTATGTTTCTAGAAAATCAATCATTTTCTAGAAAATATTTTCATCAAAACAAACTAAGCAAAAAAAAAAAAAAAAAAAAAATCACTTATTTCAAACATTCGTTAGTTTTTTTACCTTTCACTTTTTTTTTTTTTTTTTTTTTTTTTTTTTTTTTTATTGATAATTGAATTTCAACTAGTAGGATTGAATTTATAGGCAATGTGTTCGATTGTTTGTTAAGATCACAGTTCAATCTTGTGAGTATACATCTTTTCAACGGAAATAGTAGCTCTTATCCCCAATTTAGTATGCGAGTGGTAAGTGAGATCATGGTTCTTAGGCACAATGGTTTGATCAACAACCAAGGCATTACCACCTCACATTATGTTAAGCAGCTCTAAGGGATCTTGTTCATATATAATTATATGGAATAACTCTTTGGTCTTTTAAAATAGTTCTTGATGATAGACTATGCCTCAACCCACTCGCTATAAATGAAATAAAATAAAATAAAGAAATTAAAATATATTAATGAGAGATGCATAAACAAATTTGCATGCATGTGGAGGATATTTTGACTAAACAAATTGACTTGCAATGTCCCCTCCTCTTTTGTCTTCGCCATTCTGCTGCCTTATTCCAAAAAAATCACAAACCAATCATGTTTTCGACTGTTCATTACGTGTCCAATAACAAAACCACTTCCATGCCCAATCACAACAAATTTCCAATCACTTTCAATTGAAGATCTAGGGCACTCTTGATTTTTTTTGGAGGTTAAAGGTGGTGATCCTTCACCTTTTCTTAAGAATACGTTACCACACAATTCTAGATTCTCTTCAAATGAAATATTTAGAAATGTATCAAATTAGCTTTCTTGTGGTATAGATCCCATAAGGTTGTTGTAAGACATATTAAAAGATTCGATGAAAGTGAGTTGTGTTAGTTGTTGAGGGATCTCTCCTGAAAACTTGTTTCGAGAAAGGTCCAATAATTCAAGTTATGGTAGTTTTCCCATTGATGATGGTATATGACCAATGAACATGTTGTTGGATAAGTTAAGCGTGTTAAACCTATTGAGAGTTCCAAAAATTCTGGAATCACTCCTTCAAATATATTGCTTAAGAAATCAATGATCGTCAGGAATCATATTATTTTATCATATTTTATTCTTAAGCCCTTGTTTGTCATTGTCATCGAATAATCATAACAATCAAGAAATTCCCTAATGAAAGTACGCACCTACACTTGGATGTAACATAAGTAATCTATATCAACAAGTTTCATGTCAGTTGTCAAAGGCCTTGTAGCTAAATTGGCACCTCCTCATGTACAAAATGCTTGGGGGTCTAGGGGAGAAAATGTTCGAGTTGTGGGGTTAGCAATATGTTGTAATTATTTCTCAAAAAAAAAAAAAAAAAAAAAAAAGTTTCATGTCAGTCAAATTTTGGAAGAAGTTTGAAGGAAACCAGTAAGATTATTGCAAGTAATGTCAAAGATGCGCAACTCATAAAACGTAAAATTGAAATTAGATCCCACTATTGCACCACAAAATTCATTGGAGTGCAAAATGAGAATCTTCAACTCACGGAAATTTCCTAATGAAAAGGGGGAAGTATCATTGATCTGATTGTTCCCAATACCAAGAATCTCTAGCCTTAAAATTGATTTTGGCAACTATCCACTCAACTTGTTTTAACCCAAATCAATCCTCCTTAATTAATTTGCTCCCACTTGTCCATCTATTAGGAATAGTGCCATACTCAATCTAAAAAAAAGAGAGAAAAAAAAAAGAATAGTGCCATACAAAAATTGTTTCTTCTCAAGTTCAATATCACGAGAGAATCACTCGTCATACAAAATTTTCACAAGTTTTTCCCTTTTATAGTCTAGTGCCTCCTACGTGTTTGAGCGCTTCGACCAATGGCTCATTGATTGAACGGGTGATTCATGACCTAAAGCTTACATTGGGTCAAGCTCCAAACTAATTGTTTGTTTTGTTTTAGTATTTGTTGTGTTTTTTTGTTTTTAAAGTATGATTACATTTTAACTTTCATTATGTACGTAGGTAATTATTAAAATTCCATTTTATCCTTTCATTACGTGGCTCATGTTAGTTTTATTCATTATCTACTTTTTCTTAAGCAGTTCCATTATTTATTTATTGTAATGTTACATATATTACAACTTTTATTACATTGGTCTTATGAACTACGTGTCACAAATTAAAAAGAGGCAATTTAAAATCCAACTATTAGATGATTGAAACCCAACAATCACATTTGTTGTCACATCAATTTAGAAGATTTATGTAGTAAATTTGTAGTACCTTCAATATTTTCTAATTTTTTTTTCCTTTACACTATATTCTGACGGATCTTTGTATGGTATTGGCATAATTTTAAGTTTTAACCGTAGGAAAATCTTTTTGAATAATCTAAATGAGCGTTAAATAAAAAATATCTAAATTATTAATATAAAAATGTTATTAATAGTTTTCCCCTACATGTCTTTTACACTATAGTGCATCATATATTATAAGCTAAATATTCATTCAAACAAAGTTTGTTTACAAAATTGGTTGTAACTTAAGGCAACAACTTTACTCAATATCTTTTTATTGAGGGTAAATTTTGACAAATCCACCATTAGATTATATTTTTTTCTTATATCCTTCGTGATTGCAAAATTTCTAGTAAATTAAAGATCAATAGTTATGTCATCAATAAATTGTTTATATTGAAAATTTTTGTAGTTTAAAATTATGCATAACATATAATCTTATAGATTATGTAGGGGCGGTTTTTGGGGCCTAGGCCTAGCAAGTAAGTGGTTCTGGCCCAAAAGACCCTAAACAATGAATTTGTAGAAAGTGGGTTACAGAACTAGGGCTGGACGAAGTGAACGTTAATTAGTTGTATGCCATGCAACAGTCTGAACGTGAGAATATTTCATTTATGTCCACAAGATACCGGTCCGAGGAGACATATGAGTGCACCTCTTGCTCTGATTAAAGACTACAGAATTCTTTAATCTCTCTCTCTCTTTTTTCCCTCTAAATTTTCCGATCCCTTTTTCATGGGGATTTCCTTCTCTTATATAGCCTCCTTAAATTGATAAGAACCTTACACTTGTTAACCATCTGAACCCTCACTTGAGTGCCTGTCCCATCGGACATCCATCTTATCTTTTTGTGAGTTGCATTGGCCAATGTAATACTGTTCGACTGTCTTCTCCACATTAATGCGACTGGAAAAGTAGCTTCCCTGCATTTAATGCGGCAGTTGTGGCTGCCCCCTGGACGTCTAATCTTTTCTTCCTCCTTCCTGCTTTCTGGGACTTATCCTTATTACCAATATTTGTTTAGAATGACTCCTTATTATGGATAAGGTGCACGTTGGGCTTGTATTTGGCGCGTCCGATGAGACACTCCTCCTTGGACGTCTCCTTTAAAGAAGTTTGGACTTATTAGGGTTGGGCTAGCATTTGTTTTGGCGGCCCATTTCTCCCTTTGGTCGTAGTGGGACTCTGTATAGGGCCCAAGGCCCATTGTTTGACTTGGGAATTTTACCCTTACAGATTATATAGTAAATAATATTTGATTGACACAAAATTTGACATATGTATTAAGAGCGTCAAGAACATGCAATCTGATAGTTAGATTTTCAAAATATGTAATAATATTAATGATATTGAGTAGGGTTGTAACCTAAGGCTACAACCAATTTTGTAGCCTAAAGTTATAACAAATTTTGTTGCTAAATTTTTTCTTTTCATAAACCCATGAGATGCAATGGATTCTTGAAAAAAATAATACAATCATTTTTTTTAAAGAGAAAATAATAATACAATCATCTATTATTGCACATAATCAAAAAATTTCTAAAGACTCACAAATTTACTATAGCTAAATGGAGAAGACATAAGCATCGCATAAAGTTTTACCTAATTCAAATACTTTTGAAAAATATAGCAAGATACATGAATGGATAGCAATGAATTTTTAAAATGTGAAGAATCATATCATAAATCATTTTCTGAGGAAGTATTAAAATTAATATTAGTAAGTTTACTTAACGATGGAAGCAAAAAACATAAACATATTCTTAAATTTAATTGGAAAAAGGTTTAGCTCTAAACTAGTTTGGAGCTATCTTCCTCCAACCCATTATATGGTTATTAAACAAACCATTCATGTATAATTTTAGTTATATACCCTTTTTAATGAGTTATTTGGCTTGTTTAAATGATACACGGGTATAGTCTAATAAATTGTCACATAGTGAGTTAGCGTAGATAACTCCAAACTGATTAGCTCTAAAAATACTAAATTGAATATCAAATCAAATGTTGCACTTACAATTTGTAATTAATCTCCCAACAATTGAATTCTCAAAAAAAAAAAAAAAAAAAAAAAAAAAATCTCCCAACAAAATAACAACAAAAAATCACACATCATTACTATCTTAAGTGAATCACAGAGTTATAGTAAATGCAAAAATATTTCTTGTGCTATAAGTTATGACAAAGGGAACCTCAATATTGAATTTAATATAAACCAAATGGCAAAACCTAAAAAGATAAAGTGCTAGTAGATTTTAAAAAATTGCTAGTAGGTAATAAGGGTGCGCATCCAACCCATTGACCTAAAGAAATTGACTAAATATAACCCAATCTAACACCTTGAGTTTTGTTCCTTGGACTGGTATGTGGGGTTAGGTTGGAATTTTATTTCAAGTCTCAGGTTGGGTTTTCTCAAAAAAAAAAAAAAAAAAAAAAAAAAGTCTTAGATTAGGTTGGGTTCAACCTAATAGTTTTTCAACCCATTTGACCTAACCTGACCCACCACATACACGCACACACATATTTATTATTAATATTACTACCCTTATTTTAATTTTTTTTCTAGTTTTATTTATTTTGGCATTAAATACTTAGTTTTGAAAATTTGGAATATAATTTAACATATTATGTGAATTTTAATAATTTATTAAAAAAAGGTAATTAAATAATTAATGAAAATCCAAATTGTTACATGAAATGAAACATGTAAGCACAACCCACCAACCTAATCTGACTTGACTCCACCATGTGGATTGAAAATTCCTCAACTCGACAATCTTGAGTTAGGTTGAAAAAACTTAGATTTGGCAGCCCCCAAAAAAAAAGAGTAATCCTAACTGGATTGCAGGCGGAATAGGTCAATTGGGTTATAGGTCCATTGTATTTTATCACATAAAAAATAAATAAAAAAACTAGATTTAAAAAATAAAAAATTCTCAATTAAAATAAAAGAAACAAAAAAATTCTCATTGCCATAAAAGAACCAAAAAAAAAAAAAAAAAAAACTAAATGTCACGAACCATGTCAAATTATGAGCCTTCTCATGTACAATTTTTCTTGTTGCATGTAAAATAATAAAAAAGTTATATTTCCTAAAACGATAATTAAAAAAAAACATCTTTACAAAAAAAAAATACATATTAGATAAAGAAAAATAAGTAAATATTTAATATGAATTGCCCCCCAATCTACTCAATGTTAGTAGCATATTCAATACTAGAAATCTTCATACTTTAGAATTGTTATTTGCCATATATTTTCTCACCCTATTTACACTTAGCCCTACATATCCCATCATCCCAAAAATAAATAAATAAATAAAATTATTTTAAAAAGGTTCAACAAGTCATATGGGTTGACTTAATATGGGAAAATCAGGTAGAATCATGGGTCAACCCATTTTTATTCTGGATATAAAAAAATTCTCGTGTTCGAATTGGATATTTTCTTTGGGATTTGGGTCAAGTTACTGGGCTAAGTCCAATTTTGCCAAGTCTAAAAAAATCCTTCAACCTAGCCTATGCCATATGCATACTCCTAAATAAAAATGAAACAAAAGTTAACGGATTTCCCAAGAGCACCAATTATAAGACCCAAATTTTAATTTTCATAAAAATCTATAAAAATGTTGGGATAATTATAATAAACTCACCTGTGGCTTGACCCAAAATCACTTTGTCTACCCATGGTTTGAAAAGTGTCACTTTACTTACTTGAGGTAAGTTTCGTTAGTCTCTCTCTCTCTCTCTCTCTCTCTCTCTCTCTCTCTCTCTCTCTCTCTCTCTCTCTCTCTCTCTCTCTCTCTCAAATCAATGGTAGCTTTGGGTCACGATGGCTTTAGTGATAACTATGGAGGAGCACGAGGTGGTTGTGTTGGGTTGGGTATGGGTTTTTAGGAGGAGCACGACATTGGGTTGGGTCTGGTTTTTGAGGAGGAGCTTGTGTTAGGTTGGGTCTAGGTTTTGAGAAGAGGCATGGCTGCATTTAGTTGGGTTTGGGGTTTAAGGAGGAGCACACCGTTTTGCGATTTGGGTCTTGGTTGTGGTCGATCTTATCTCTCTTTCCTCTTCAATTAATCTTTATGCTTCAACACCGTCGGTTATGTTTTCTTCTTCTTTTTCACTCCTATTTCTTTCTTTTGACTTTTCATTTTCTTTTCAAGGGGGGCAGGGCGACCATTGTAACTCACCCTCCTGGATGTGACCATAGGGGCACCCCTGTTAAGAAATGTTAGATTGAGCCATAGTTACTATGGTCTAGGGTGACCACAGACCTCACCCTAACACCTCGAGAAAGCTGGTAATCAAGGGCTCCTCAGTAGGGATACCCAAATTCCTCCTCAGATACTCGTCCGGGCTCGAACTAGGGATTAAAAATCTGATTCACGGATCCCAACCACCAGGCCACCCCTCTCGGGGCAGTTTTTGATCTTGTTTCTCAAGTATTTTTATGTATTTTTTTGGTTTTTTTTTTTTTTTTTTTTTTTTTGGGAATAAAGAGACATGAAAAGGGAGCAAAAATACACATTTCTCCTTATTTTTAATGGAGGTGGGTTATGGAAGACTAACGAAACTTGCTTCAAGTAGGTAAAACGACATTTTCAAATCATGGATAGATAAAGTGATTTTAAGCCATACTACAGATGAGTTTATTATAATTACCCCTAAAAATTTTAGTTACTTTTCTCTTTTTTCTTAAATTTTTTAAAAAATATTTACTAAACCAATAGTATCCCTTAACTCTTCCCTTCAAACTTTATTGAAATGATGGTTAATTAAAACAGATAGTGTAAGTAACGGATAACAGGATCTATGTGATTATTGCTATGCAGGTTCACATCCTCAAGTGGTTCTCATTAAAAATAAATAAAATAAAGATAAAAAAGAAAAAAAAAAAAGAAGAAGAAGAAAAGGTTTCACATCCCCTTCAAGTGGGCCCACACGTGCACAAAAATGTGTGAGGCAGTGGTGAAATCTGTCCCCTATGTTCATGACATTACCGTATTGCCGTCGAGCTCAGGCAATCCACGTGGCACACACACATCAAATTTCCCAAACTTTGAAGCGTTTTACTTTTTATGTTAAATGGAAATTGATAATTTTCACGGGACTTCTTGAAAACGTGTTTGTGCGCTAAATCGTACGTTTGTTTGTTGGTTTCACATATGATATATATGCACAGCTTGTTTGTTGAGCTGTCTACATTGATGAATCCGATGCTGTGTGGTCCCCCACGTGTCACACATTTTCGTGATTACTATGTGGGACCCCACTCTTCAATTTATACTATAATAGTCCTATCTCCTACGTGGTGTCGTCGAGCCGTGTGATATACATATGTCCTATACTCTCTCTCTCTCTCTCTCTCACTCTACTACGTGGGACCTTGCCTTGTCGGCTTGTCGTTGAAACTTGAGAGCACATCGTTTTGTGGGTCCTACTTCAGATAGACCTTTTTTGAATTTTCGAATTTATTACTACTATTTTTTGCTCTATTTAATTTGATTTGATGTTTTTCAGAGGCTAGGTCACATGTTACGACTGTCCATCCAAACAAATTAAAAATAAAAACTTACAATTAATTTTAGCTCTTATTTCTTGTGGGGGTGTGTGTATATATATATATATATATAATATTATAAGAATTATTCAGAAAAAAAAAATATTATAAGAATTTCTTTATAATATTTGTTTACTTTCTTTTAGAAAAAAAATAATGGTTATAATGTTACTTTCACATGTAAGAATTTATATCAAACTAATTTGTTGATCAATTCAAGTTGTCAAAACTCAAAATAACTGTTGAGTAAAAAAAAAAAAAAAAATCAAAATAACTGTCTATTATGATTGATGTAGTTGAAATGTGATGTTGCAGTTAGGCAAGATGATTAGATTTTTACAAAAAAACTATGATTAGCCCACGGTCTTGGTTGAGTAAACTATGGACAAAAGTTGTTTCCATGTCAGAATTTTTGTTTTGCAAAATAAAATATTATAATTGGAGACTGACGTTTGAGATTGTACTATGGACAAAGAATGCTATCTTATTTTATTTTACTATCTCAAAAAGTCACTTTATTGCATATACCATACCATATTATAATATCTCCTGCATCCAAAAACTCTATTTTTATTAAAATATTATTTTTTAATCTTTCTTTATTATTTATTTCTAACCGTTTTTTTTCAGACTAGGCGTGATTGAATCACATTTTCCTCGGCTTTCCCAACAGTCATTTTTTTTCCTCTCTTTCTCCCTTAACCTCTAGCATTGGTTCAACACACAAAGCCACACACACACACAGACCCATGATGCACCGATCAACCTATCCAAACCCATCACCACACACACGGAGCCACACACACAAACAAACACAAACCATCAACAAAGCCACACACATAAACACAAACCACCAAACCATCAATAGAGCCACACACACCGATCAGCAACGGCCACACACACCGAGCCACACACAAACTAGTTGGAGCCAACAATGGCCACCAGACCCACTACCCACGCCGCCGATCAGAAACCCATGCCGCCGATTTGAAACCCAAGCCATCGAAAATACCCAGAAAATACACCGATCAACCCAGAAAAACACCCAGAAAAACCCATGATACATCGAAAATACCCAGAAAAACGTCGATTTGACCCATGATACACCGATCAACCCAGAAAACGTCGACGCCACATGATCAACCCAGAAAATACCCAGAAAAACGCCCAGATTAACCCAAATCCAAAACCCAAAAACCATAACCCATGGCCCACCATGCTGATCCACCACTTGACCCATGATACACCGATCGGAAAAAACCACACCCACATCGAAACAAACCCATCGAACCTATCGGAGCAAACAACAATCAGAGAGAGGAAAGGGAGAGGGAGAAAGAGAGAGAGAGAGACGAGGAGGACAGTTGAGGCTTGAGAGAGTGGGACTCAGAGTGAATAAAATATGTATATATGTTTTAGAATACTGCTACAATACAATTCTGAAGTTAGAATTGTACTGTAGCACTATTGCAAAAAAATTTGCAATAGTGGGCTTTACCATTCTTTGATGTAACCAGTTTTAAGGCTTAAAATGCCAAATTGTCCTTAGATTTGGCATTAGCATTCTTCAATGCTAATGCTCTAAATAGCTATAATGCTATTTTAGCTATAATGCTATTTTAGCTCTACCATTATACCAAAAACGGCCAAGCAACAGTGGAGGCATAGGTATAAATTTTAACTAAACTGCTACAGTGAACATCTATAGATAGATGTGCACTGTAGCAGACATCTAAAAAAAAAATTTTAATTTTTTATTCACCCCCGGGATTAAAATAATACTGCTTTGGTTATTTTTTTCATTTCTTTTATCTCACTGTCCTCTCTCTTAGTCACTCTCAAGCTCCCATCCGAAGCTCTCACACCATTATACCAAAAACGGCCAAGCAGCAGTGGAGGCATAGGTATAAATTTTAGCTGAACTGCTACAGTGCACATTTATCTATAGATGTGCACTATACCAGACATCTAAAAAAAAAATTTTAATTTTTTATTCACCCACGAGATTAAAATAATACTGCTTTGGTTATTTTTTTTCATTTCTTTTATCTCATCGTCCTCTCTCTCAGTCACTCTCAAGCTCCCATATGAATTTCTCAAGCTCTCATCTCTCATCTCTCAGTTTACCGCCGCCTCAGCCCACGTTGTCCCAGCCGTCGATCGCCTCACCCTACGCCTTCCCAGCCGTTGATCACCTCACCCCACGCCGTCCCAGCCGCCGTGATTGTGGTTTTGTTTTGTTTTTTTTTTTCTATGTTGTGTTGTGGTTGCCAAAGTAGAGTGGTGGTTGTAGCCGATGATGGTGGTGGTGGTGGTGGTGGTGGTTGTGGTTGTGGTTGTGGCTGATGATATAGGTGGTTGTGGATGGTGCTGTGGATTTTTTTTGATTGTAAGATATATTATTTTAGTGTAGAGGAAATATTATTTTATTGTGTTGAAAGCTAAAATAGATCCACTGCTGTAGCATGTGTATAGGTAAAATAAATAAAGTAACTTTTGGTGGAGCTAAAAAGCTAAATTTTTAGCTACACTGTTGTGGATGCTCTTATGTTGGGCAATATTCGGCAAATTAGGCTCAATTTTAGTTAACTCAACTACCGTAAGCAAAATTTGGCATAATCCTCCTGGTGTGGTGTGGTCCTACTAGGCACGAAGCTAGTGAACTTATATTTCGTTTTTGTGGTCTTCTTATATTTTGATTTTTAATTGAATTGAAAAAAATGGGGTGACGGGTTTGATCATTTTCCCAACACATGAATTTAGTAAAAAGAGAATTCATCTGTTAAAAGTCTTGCAACATAACTGACATTTCTTAATGTTTTTAATGGATCTGATATTTTTATTTTGATGATAATTTAATAGTTGGGGAGAGTTGAATTCAAACACTGCATATCTCTTTTAAAAACTTCAATAAATGCCAATTGAACTATAAAATTCTTAGTATTGATTAAGAATTTTTAACCAAAAACCTCATAAATCTCATAAGTTATTTTATGAATTATTAGACACCTTAGATTATAACTTCTCCCCTGCCTAAAAACGGAGAAATTAGAAAAAAGTATATAACTTTTTTTTTTTTTTTTTTTGAGAAAGAAGTATATAACTATTAGTTACATTACGAGCACTAACATTAGCTTCACCAAAATAACATTTCAAAAAGATTATAACTAAACTCACCCCAGAACATTCCTGCATTAGCTTCAACAAACTGTAAGCTAAAATAATTCTTTGAATAGTGTCTTAATACATGTATTGAGAAACTATTTGTAGCTCAACAATCCAATTTATTTTACCATTTTATATTCTCTCTCCACAAAAAGGACTCGCAAAGCTTGAGCTCTCCCCATTGGGTAGTAATCTGGCGGTGCGTTGTCGACAAGGATCTATTTAGGTTTGATGTGGTTGTGTTTGTCTGATCTAGAAAGTTTGAGAAAATGTTGAGTCGGGGACAGAAGACAGATAGGGGGAAGAAAAATTGATATTTGAATATATAAAAAAACAATAATTAAATGAAATAGTAACATAATATTAAATATGATGTAGTGGTCAAATGAAATAGAAATATAATATTAAGGGTTGTTTAGAAACAGATTATTTATTTGAAATTGATTTTTTTTTCTAAAGTATTGCAAATAGTCAAATAAAACTAAAAGTGAGCTGAAATAGTATAGTTAATATTTAAATATAAAAAAATTAATTAAATGAAATAGTAACATAATATTAAATATGATATACTGGTCAAATGAAATAGGAATATAATATTAAGGGTTATTTGAAAATAGATTATTTGGTTGAAATTGTTTTTTTCTTTTTTAAAGTATTGCAAATAACCAAATAAAACTAAAAGTTAGTTAAAATAGTATAGTGAAACTCATGAATAGTACCAAAAAGTGTAATAAAATCTATAAATGATAGTAAAAGTAAAGTAAATAGTAAAAGAAGCGGTTTAATATAAGTTTATTTTAAACACAATCTGAATACGATGCACTAGCAAATTAGCTAAAAGTAATAAAAGTGAAGATTTTAATCAAAATTTAACCAAAAGTGCATTGAAGTGAGTGTGAATAGTCCAGATTACAAAATTGGAAAATTTTCATGAAAAATTGAGAATATCTACAAGGAAGGAAGCATTCTAGAAGAAGAACAAAAAAGATGGTAGGAGCCTAGGAGGAAAGGAGAAAATATACTATTATTATTATTATTATAATAATAAGAAGTAAACAAGATTGATTAGTAATAGATTGGAGGCGCATAAACCAGACAGGTGGGGGCCATGGTGCAATGAATTAGTCACAAAAACCATCACCATTCACTCATCACCACCATTCACACACCAACCCAACCCAACCCAACTCCTTTCATCTTTTCTTCCTGAAACAAAACCAAACAAACCCCACACGTTTCTCTTCTTTTGCAATTTGTCCCCTCCTTTCCTTTTTCTGTTGAGAACCAACCCCCTCTTAAACCCGCCACCTCTTTCCTTTGGTCCCCCCATCTTCTTCAAAAACAACTTCTGGGTCTCTGAGATTTTGTTCACAGAAAACCAAAAAAAAAAAAAAACTAGAAAGATTTTTGATGCAGGGTGTTGTTGTTGTTCTTGGAGGTGCTACAAGAAGTGGGTCGGTATCCACTTTGTCAATGGAGGACAACAACCTAGTCTTGTCCTCTGAGGATTCTTCTAGCCCAGATGAGTCTGAGCTTGAGTTGGGTCTTGGCTTGAGCCTTGGTGGTACTGCTACTGCTTGCAAGCCCCAACAACACTATGCTAGGATTTTGACTGCGAAGGATTTTCCTTCTGTGGGTTCTTCAGTTTCAGTTTCAGCTTCTTCTTCTTCGTCATCTTCATCTTCTTCTTGTTCCTCCTCATTGAGCAGAGCTAATGTTACTGCTGGGACCAAGAGAAGTGCTGATTCTGTTGCTGCTGCTGCTAATGGTGCCAGGTAATAAGACCTTTAGGAATTAGGATATTGTGTGTTTTTACTTGTTTATTTTCTGCTTACTGTTTTAAGTTACTTTGTAATTTCAAGGCTATTTAATTTATGTGCCTTTAATCATAATAATATTTTTCCTCAGGTTGTCAGTTCATAACTTCGATCTCTCTCTACTATGCCTTTTTTTTTTTTTTTTTTTTTTTTTTGGTTCTGAATCTGTCACATGTTTATTTTGGGATTTTTTTTGGAATATTTATTGTTGGGTTTTGATAGATCTGATACTTATAAACGTATGGTGCTTTTGATTACCTTTATTTTGAGGTTTAATTCCCATAAATAATCGTACGCGCTTACATGTGATAAATTGCAAATTTTAAGGACCCCAAAACCATTGGTGATAAGACTTGTGCCCTGCTTTTCCTTTGTCTAATGGAAGACCCAAGCTTTCTCTTGTTTGGTCTAAAAAAATTGAGAAATCCAATAAATAGTTGTCTCCCACTTGGCACCCAAAACCACAAGGAATAAGAATCATCTAAGCATATCCCTCAAATCAATAGTTTTCAAGAAGATAAAGTTACTGTGTTTTCCTCAAACATGACGCCAACTAACATGAATGATTTTAAGACAAGCTGACACTAAAGATTATAATATAACAAAGTTGAAATTTTAGATTGAATTGATTTAATGCAATTGTTGAAATCACACAAGAGACTAATATTGGCATGATTTCATCCTAGATCCTGGTCGATCGCAGGAGAGTCGATGATAAGTTATGTTCACACTTCACACAACTCTTATGAAGTTCCAAGTAAATTTGATGATGGGTACAGATGGATCCACAATAGATACATCTTAATACATTGCTGATGTGATGCAAATAAGAATAGCATGTGTGTTAGTGTGTATGTTATTGGATCTGACACTTCTAAATCAGCTGTACTTTAGCATTTACTAATTTATATTCGTGGATCGAAATCAATTCTTCAATTGATCCAATATTCTATTTCAGTAGATCCACCTAATGTAATACAACAATAAGTGTAACATAGTATTTCAAAGGCATAAAATGTTTGAGAATGTTTTCATAGTCAAGCTGTGTTAAATTGTCACTTCTTTTCCAATATAATAAATTTGAAATAAAAAAAATCGTTCTCAACATTCTTTCACATTGGAATGGGAAGTTTTCATTATTGCATAGAAAGTTTTAATATTTCAAGGGGGAAGTTGCCCCCTCCCCCAACCAATAATGATTTGTAATTGGATCTTGCATGGTCTTGCTTTCAAATGCAATCTTGCCTAGAACTTTCTTAATTGGCAATTAGTCGTGAACTTTTGAGTATCATAATATCACTGACTTTTTCTCTTGTTGTTCTGTGGCTGAACTAGCACATTGTCCTTTTTTTTTTTTTTTTTTTTTTTGTGTGGCTGAACTAGCATGTATGGTTACCCAGCAACATTGTCCTGGCTGGAGTTGTTGCATTTATGTCTTTTGTTTTAAAACCGTTATGGAGCAGAACTAATGGTTTTGCTTGTCTTGTCCAAAAGTGCCATCAAATTGGTGATTTTGACATCATAAGGAGTGGTTCACCAACATGTGTTTGTTGGCTTCTGAAGAGTTTTAAGTAGATTTTTGCTGTTTGAAAGTTTCTTATGTAGAGTAGATTGTTGGCAGTACCATGCCTATTCTATAAGATAAAATTGCTTCTTGATGCCATGGCCCTTTAATCAGGGGCGGGGCCACCTTAAGGCCACCCAGGACCACCCTGACCTAATTTTTTTTTTTTAATATATATAATAATTTAAAATTTTTTATTTGTCTATCCTTCAAAAAAAATTTGGGAACACCCTCAGTTTTTTTTATGCCAAGAAAATTAAATTTTGCTCCATAATTTGTTCTACATTCAATGGATGAATGATTGCTTGGTTGTGTACATTGAAAGAGATGTAGCTTGTAGCATTGATAATGAGACCATCATGTATCAATTTCAAAATATGAAAACTCTTAAAAAGCAATTGTAAACTTTATGTATTTGCTTGTTTTTTTATTGTTGTTGTTGTCAATATATGAATTTCTCTTTTTATTAGATTGTGTAATTTATGCTTTTTAAGGAATACCCTGAGAAAAATTCCTAGAGCCGCCACTGCCTTTAATTCTGTCATTACCGTTTGGGATCTAATTACTTGTCTTGAAGATGCAGAAAAATCTTGTAAAATGGGAAAAAAATATAAAAAAAATCTTAATTTTTCTGGTATTGAGATTTTGTTGACATTGGTTCTTTCTATTTGTGCTACATATTATTGAATCGGGTGGTTGCATTTCAGCAACCTGTTGTCTTAGTTTTGTTTTCTCCACTGACGTTCTTATTAAATTCTTGCAGCAGTCAGGTTGTGGGATGGCCTCCTATAAGATCATATAGAATGAATAGTTTGGTCAACCAAGCAAAATTACCAGCCACTGAAGAATTCAACTCACTGATTGGGAACAGTAAAAACAGCAATACTGTGGCTGGGAAGGGAACTAACAATTGCAGTGACAAGAACAATGGTAGTGCCAAAGAAAATGGGCGCTTAAGGAGTTCTCTGTTTGTGAAGGTGAATATGGATGGAACTCCTATTGGAAGGAAGGTTGATCTGAGTGCACACAGATGCTATGAAACCTTGGCACAAACTCTGGAGGATATGTTTCACACATCAACTTCAACAATAAGCTCAATACGTGAGTGTTTCTTATACCATTTATTTTAAATTTCAGAATAAAGAGTCAAGAACCCTTTCAAAGACTGATTTTATGGTTTAAAAAGCCAGGTCTCTCTGCACAATTAATTGTTGTTTACTTCTATGTTTTGTGCACAAGCTGACTTGGAATGTGACTCAAAAATGAAATATTGTGATGTTTTGTTATCTTATTAGCTTTTAATAAATCCAGATTGGGTAATTTGAGATCTATGTTCACTAGTTAATGTGAGTTACATGTGTTAGTTTACTTCTTATATAAGCAAAGCTTTCAAGTTACAATTTGAAACTTTGGTGTTAGCCTTTGTACATTCAAAAACTGATTCCTTAATATTGAGTCTATTTCCATTGAGTATTCCAACAATTTTTAAATTTCCATATAGGAACAATAATATTTTCTCTAAATTTTGAAGCAGTAGAAGCATTGGATAATTTAAGATTGAAGCAAAATGTCAAATCTAAGAACTGCTTTTCATCCAATCCTTCTTCATTGATTTTGTCTTGGATGATAGTGTGTGTTTATAGTTATTCATGATTTGGATTTTATTTTATTTTATTTTTATGTCTTTTAAACTAAGTGGTGGTGGTGGCAATTGATTAGGATCAAGTGGGGAGGAACATGACAAAGCAACAAGATCATCAAAAATGCTGGGTGGATCATCTGATTTTGTGCTTACATATGAAGACAAAGAGGGAGACTGGATGCTTGTTGGGGATGTTCCTTGGGGGTATGTATACTATGTTTCATCATTATCTGATCTGGTTATGAATGGCCTAGGAATTCATGAGGATAAGGTTCTCAGTACTGTGACACTGCCATGTCCACCTAGTACTTAATTTGTTACTTAGGTGTTGTGTTGGCATTGCCTGGTTACCACGGTCATAATGCAGGTGATGGTTGTTTTGTTAGGCAATGTGTCAATAACTGCCTGGATTCTTAATACATGAACTTGAGTTGTTTTATAGAAATATGCAAGATTGGTGCAAGACACTTGCAGCCATTAATCTCATTGAATTTATTTGGCAAAGGGCCATTGAATTTATCCTAAATTGATCAAAAACTCATCTTAATTATTTTTCATTCCAATTTCTTTGTGTCATGATGTGTACTATGAATCAATTGTTAGCTTTGAATTTGAGTTATGTTTGTTGGAAATGCTAGGAAGAGCTCACTATAATGTTAAATGGGGTATAACCTTGGAACTATGAACCTTATTGCTGCTGAGGTTCAAAGTTTCAGGTCATGTAGGTGGGGGAGAACTTCAATGAAGTGCTCTCTTGATAATTGTCTTCCATGCTCCATGTGTGAACATTCTGCGTTTTATTCTAGGATTTATGTTCCATGACAAATGTGAGAGTAAAGAATGTTGAGTCTTGGAATAGGTAAAAAAAAAACAGAAATTAATAAATCAAGATCATAGAAATGAACTTTGAGCTGAGTTTGTCTTTTTTAGTAAATTTTATGTACTCTTGGTGATTTTATCCTCTACCTTTTGATCTCTGTTTTGTCATATAATCTGGTCTGATTATCTAAATTCTTTTCTTTTATTCTTTAAATTGCATTCAGGATGTTCATTAACTCTGTAAGGAGGCTAAAAATTATGAGGACATCTGAAGCTAAGGGACTTGGTAAGTAGCTTTGCAATCAACACTAGGTTTCAGCTCTAGAAAGCTGCATTTCTGCTTGTATCATGTGGTAAAATGACTCTTAATCTGCAGCTCCAAGGTCAGAAGAAAGGAATGGGAGGCAAAGAACCAATCCCATCTAGACCTGGTTTTCAGAACTTTAGCAACTGACGATACATGGCTTGAAAGAGATATACAAAAGAGAGAAAGTTACAGCATAGTCAATGCATTTTGAAAAGTAATGATTGATCCACGGCTCTTCTATTTGTTTTGGGTTGTGATTTTCTTGAATATATATATGTATATTTTTTCTGTTCAGTTGTTTTTGTTACTATACTCCTGGGAGTTCTATCCCTGCCTTTTGGAAGCCACAGGCATCTTAGTTTTCAATGCCATACTGCTATACACATGCATAGTTCAGTAAATATTGTTTGTTTATGCTGTAAATGTGAGTGTTTCAATGTGTTTGTTTTAAGCTTTCTGCAGGCTACAATGGGTCTTTTTTTATTATTATTGGTTAATGGAGAGATTTTGAATGTGTTGGGTAAAATCCTTCATGGGAAAACTTCACGGCCTACAAAATTATGATCTTTTATTGAAGGCCTGATTTAGTGCCCGTTTGTTTCGGAAAGCGTGTTTTGAAAAACGCTTAACCAATTTTTGCGTTTGGTAAACTCAAAACGCAACTTTTTTATAAAAGTTGCGTTTTGAGCATTGAGAAAAAACTGAGGAGAAATGCGGAAGGATTATGGACCCTCAGGGGTCCATAAATGAAAACGCGTTGTGTGCGTTTTGTATATTACCGTTGCAAATCCGAAAATTACCGAAATACCCATCAGTCTCTCACGCCCTCATCTCTCATCTGTGTCTTTTTTCTTCGTCTTCTTCCTCTTCGTCTTCCTCTGCTTCTTCACCGGTCTACCCCCACAATCAACAAAACCCATTTCAATCTTTGATATTCCGAACACAGAATCAACAAAACCAAACCAAAAATAACTCAAAATCAACACAAAAACAACTTAAAATCAACTCAAATCCGGAAAACCCATCCCAAACCCAACTCAAAATCAACCCAAAATCCATAGAAAAAAAAAAACCCAAAATCCCAAAATCCTTATCTTCAGCTTCAATCATCTTTATCTTCATCTTCATCTTCATCATCATCATCATCATCATTATCTTCTTCTCTGGAGTGTGAAAAAAAAAGAATAAAGGATGAGTTCTGGCGTTGGTGACGATGGTTCCGATGTGTTCCGATTTGAAGTGCTAAGAGGAAAAAAAAAAAAAAAAAAGAAAAAAAAAAGAAGAAGAAGAAGCAGAGCTGTGTTCTGGACCGAAGTGCTAAGAGGCAAAAAAAAAAAAAAAAAGAAAAAAAAAAAGGAAGAAGAAGCAGATGGTGTTCTGGACCGAAGTGCTAAGAGGAAAAAAAGAAAAAAAAAAAGAAAAGAAGAAGAAGCAAATGGTGTTCTGGACCAAAGTGCTAAGGGGCAAAAAAAAGAAAAGAAAAGAAAGAGAGCTGGGAATGTTCTGGAGTCTGGACTGAGAAGATGGTAGAGGAAAGAAGGAAAAAGTAAAAGAAAAGAGAGTGTGGTTGGTTACGTGGGTGGATGAGAAAAAAAGAGGAGAAAAAAGAAAAAGAAAAAAAAAGGAAGTAGAGCCACGTGTGTGGAGAGAAAAAAAAGGGAGAAAAAAGAAATTATATCATAATATTTTCACAATATTTTTACAATAAATTTTAAGGTAGACTATTGTAGGGACACGATTGTTTAACGGCCCAGTAATGATGTTGGGCTCGCACATGAAAGATCCCTCACAATATGATTTATAGAGAGTGGGCTTGAAATGCTTGCCTTTGGTCATGGGGCGATGTTCCGGTCTTGATTTTAGAGGAATTCATATAGAAAAAGGAGTTGGGTTTGAACATTTAAGCCCTATAACGTCGCATCCTATGAGGTTGGACTCCTCGGACTTGGTCCGAAGATCCTTAAGGTCTTACCCCGGTTACCCAACAGGGGGTTTTTTCTGTGATGTCATGTGTTATTAAAATGTTTTCACCCATGGAGTCTTTCTCTTGGAGGTGGGATGGGAGGTTCTCCTTTCTTGTTTTTCCCCTCCTTCTTCCAGATTACTTACTTTCTCTTTTATACTCGCCGACGCTCGCTGTCCTTCGTCCACGTGTAGGGTCAACCTTTCCAAGACTGATATTTGTCCCGTCAGTCTAATCCCAGAATCATTGGGGGTGGTTGATAAAGCCGAAGAATCCGGCTCTGCTGGATACAGAGTCTTATCTGGGAAGGGTAATAAGGGCAGCTTTCCCGAGATATTTTAGATCTTCTTTCCAGTTTGGTCCTATACCATTTTTGCCCCTTTTCTCGGTGGAATTTTGGGTCTGCCGAGGACTGAACTGTCCTCGGCAACATCTCCGGGCCATTTGGACTTTATGTTATTGAGTTTGGGCCGTAGTCTTCTTTGGCTTGGGCCTTTGGACTCCCCATGAGCAAGTGGACCTAACCCATACATTATTGGGCCCCACAATAGCCCCTCAAAACCCTGCTGTCCGACTTCTTGGTTGGAAAGGGGGGTTTTGGTAATACCGAGCCTTTATCATGGCTCACTTAATTCAGCCTTTGACTGACGTTGGCGACTCTTCATCTACCCAGGAAACGTACCGGTCCACGAGGCGTTCCTCTTAATTTGTTCACGATGCGCTTATGCCGTCTGGTTATCCGAAGCGTGTCTTTAATGTCTTCCCTTTACGAGGCCTCTCGGATTTGACGGTTATTGATGGCGTGGGGGAGCGGAACGGGCATATTCTGGTTGGTGGATCTCCTTGGGGATCTGAACATATTAAGTACCCTCCCCTTCGTCCCCTATATAAAGAGAAGAAACAAGAGTTGTTTCTCCCACAGATGAATCCCTTTAGTCCTCCCGAAATTTGAAACCCTTAGATTCCTTCCGGAGTTTACTTTTACTCTCTGGTTGTACCTCAACCTGAAATACACTCCCCATAGTAGTAAGCAATGAAAAAATCATTCCCCTCCTAGAAACACCATGTTCTAACGAAGCTCGAAATGGCTCGGTCAGGGCAAGGATGGCGGAGACTCAAGATTTGTCTTGCCTTCCTTTCAGCCAAAATCCGAAGCAGGGACTCGTCACGTCACACTTTCGGCGTGACTGAGCCGAGGACGCACATCATCAGTACCACCCACTCTCTCATGAGCATATCTAACATGGCGCCAGTGTGTTAGGAGTCAGGACTGGGGCAGGGACTAAGTGCCCCTGCTTCTTCCTCTCTTCGTTCACTGGCGCCTCCCTTTGCCTCCCTTTCTTCTTCTTTCCACCACCAGATCCATCCTGGTGCTTTTCCTTCTCCCTCTTTTGCTCATTTCTCTTTCTTTTCATCTCTTCCCTCTTCCTCATTCATCTCCTCCATCTTCCTCATTCATCTCCTCCATCCTCTTCTTCCTTCTCCTTCATCTTCTTCTTCCTTCTCCTTCATCTCTTTCTAAAGAAGGTTCTTCTCTCAATATGAGCAATACTGAGGCAGAGATTGGAGAGACTTTGAAGACGAGTTTAAAAGACACCTGACTGTTTACTTATTTGTATTGCGGATGTTATCGTTGCTTCGGCAGTTCACCTTTTGTATAGGCTTGTTTAAGCCCCTCTTTGTACGTTGTAATAATTTTTCATATTAATAAAAATTGTTGTTATTTTACTTCGCATGTTCTGTTTCTATGTTTTTACAAATTTGCAAACGCTGCTCGGCACAATAATATAGCATTTGAATTAATGACAACTAAGGCCAAAATACTTGCTAATAAAAAAATGTCACCATAACTTTAATAGAATTGTTTGACATAGCAATGCGTACCTGTGAATAACGATACCTACCCGAAACAATGCCGAGATTAGAACTGGATGCTTTATGCGGTGTAGGAAGTAATCATCCGAAGACATATCACCCGTAAAAATGAACAGCCCCCTTAGGCTACCGAATAGTGGGGCGTCCCGCCATCATCCTAACACTCTTATTAGCCTTAACATTTTACGGTATTTGAGCCGAGGACTCTCCCCATCCGAGTAGTTGGCGTCCCAATAGGCTTGAGTCCGAGGACTTCGTAACGCCTTGGTTCTGTCCAACACTTTTTGAGTACTTGGTTTCCCCATAGGCTCGAGTCCGAGGACCATAGTTCAGTTTCTCCCTTTCCTCAGGTATTTCACAAGGTGCCGAGCAGGAGGTTGTCCTCGGCAACGGCTATTCCTCGGCGTGGGCCGTAGTCCCTGGGCCCCCATGCAGAACAGGCCTGGGCCGCGAATTTACTAGGCCCACTAATTAAGAGGTATTTCTGTAGTCTTTGGTCACGCGATACTTTTTGGCGTCCCAATATTTGAGGTGCGCCTTCACGAGACTCCTTTAATCTCATGGTTGCAGGTGGCGTTGGAAATTGAGCCGGAGACATTTTGTCTGTAGCGTTCCTTGGGACGCTGCGTGAATTAAATGCCACCACCTTATCTTTTTAAATAAATAGGAGAGAAAGTTGATTTACCTACGCACAAAATTTTCAGTTTCCTCCCTTAGTATATCATGTTTGAGGCGAGGGTTGGGGAAAAGGAACTCTCTCCGCCACAGAGGCGCCGTGTCCTCCTGAGACTCAAAATAGTGAGGTACGGGCAAAGGAGGCATAAATTCAAGAGAATATTTCGTTTCGACAGAGGGGAAAGGGCGTTTTTCCCTCTTTTAGTCAAAATCCGAAGCAGGTTCTGTTCATGCCAGAATTTTGGTGTGTCAGAAGAAAGATTCTCCGCCATTATCGCCTCTGCCTTGTTGCAGGCAAATTTTTGGTGAAGGCTCCTCAACTTCCGGCTCCCTGCACCTTTCCTTCAGCGGTGTGAGGCTCAAGTTGGGTTTCATGCACCTTTTCTTCAGCTACGCTAGCCTGAAGCTGGGCTCTCTCTGCACCCTTTCTTCGACGGTGCAGGCCCCAAGCTGGGTTCTTTTGCTGCCTGAGTTATGGGCATGTAAAAGCATTGAGGAAGAAATAGGTCTTGAAGCAGTAGCCAACCTCTCCTCTGTGCCACCTCCTCGGCTTTGTCTTATTCTCTTGTATCTTCCTTTTCAATTATGTAGTGAGCTTTGACATAAGCTGATTCCAGCTTTTCATTGTACGCTGTACTATTTCTTTGTTTTAGTAAAAAGGGAAATTTATTTACTTGTTTTGAATACTATTCTTTTCGCAACACTACTTGGTGAAAGGGTGTGCTCCATGTGTGTGTTTCTTCAATGATACTTAGAGCGGGAAACCTTGAAACATAATCCAACTAATTCTGATTTACCAACACTACCAGGCATTACGACGATAATTCATAGTAAGTTAAACTTAGGAAACTAACCGGGGTAACAATTGAATATTCTGTGATAAGTGCGAGAATACCGTCCGAGAATGATAATCTCTAAATAATCCATCCGAGGGGTTGACTGAGCAGTAGAGAACTCAGATTGTTCTTCAGGCGACATATTGCTCTATATTGCATTGATCCCTTTGGTGCTGAAGATCCGCAAGCAGAAAGTAGTTGGTTTCCCCAAAGGCTTGGGTCCGAGGATCATACAAGGCCTCGGTTCTGTCCAAAACTTTTGAGTACTTGGTTTCCCCATAGGCTTGAGTCCGAGGACCATGCAAGGCCTTGGTTCTGTCCAAAACTTTTTAGAGTACTTGGTTTCCCCATAGGCTTGAGTCCGAGGACCATGCAAGGCCTTGGTTCTGTCCAAAACTTTTTGGAGTATTTGGTTTCCCCATAGGCTTGAGTTCGAGGACCATGCAAGGCCTTGGTTCTGTCCAAAACTTTTTGGAGTACTTGGTTTCCCCATAGGCTTGAGTCCGAGGACCATGCAAGGCCTTGGTTCTGTCCAAAACTTTTTGGAGTACTTGGTTTCCCCATAAGCTTGAGTCCGAGGACCATGCAAGGCCTTGATTCTGTCCAAAACTTTTTGAGTACTTGGTTTCCCCATAGGCTTGAGTCCGAGGACCATGCAAGGCCTTGGTTCTGTCCAAAACTTTTTGGAGTACTTGGTTTCCCCATAGGCTTAAGTCCAAGGACCATGCAAGGCCTTGGTTCTGTCCAAAACTTTTTGGAGTACTTGGTTTCCCCATAGGCTTGAGTTCGAGGATCATGCAAGGCCTTGGTTCTGTCCAAAACTTTTTGGAGTACTTGGTTTCTCCATAGGCTTGAGTTCGAGGACCATGCAAGGCCTTGGTTCTGTCCAAAACTTTTTGAGTACTTGGTTTCCCCATAGGCTTGAGTCCGAGGACCATGCAAGGCCTTGGTTCTGTCCAAAACTTTTTTTGGAGTACTTGGTTTCCCCATAGGCTTGAGTCCGAGGACCATGCAAGACCTTGGTTCTGTCCAAAACTTTTTGGAGTACTTGGTTTCCCCATAGGCTTGAGTCCGAGGACCATGCAAGGCCTTGGTTCTGTCCAAAACTTTTTGAGTACTTGGTTTCCTCATAGGCTTGAGTCCGAGGACCATGCAAGGCCTTGGTTCTGTCCAAAACTTTTTGGAGTACTTGGTTTCCCCATAGGCTTGAGTCCGAGGACCATGCAAGGCCTTGGTTCTGTCCAAAACTTTTTGGAGTACTTGGTTTCCCCATAGGCTTGAGTCCGAGGACCATGCAAGGCCTTGGTTCTGTCCAAAACTTTTTGAGTACTTGGTTTCCCCATAGGCTTGAGTCCGAGGACCATGCAAGACCTTAGTTCTGTCCAAAACTTTTTTTGGAGTACTTGGTTTCCCCATAGGCTTGAGTCCGAGGACCATGCAAGGCCTTAGTTCTGTCCAAAACTTTTTGGAGTACTTGGTTTCCCCATAGGCTTGAGTCTGAGGACCATGCAAGGCCTTGGTTCTGTCCAAAACTTTTTGAGTACTTGGTTTCCCCATAGGATTGAGTCCGAGGACCATGCAAGACCTTGGTTCTGTCCAAAACTTTTTGGAGTACTTGGTTTCCCCATAGGCTTGAGTCCGAGGACCATGCAAGGCCTTGGTTCTGTCCAAAACTTTTTGGAGTACTTATTTTCTTTTTCGCAGGTCAGCCCCTTGACCATGGCGGGGAGAGCTGACTTGAGGTCGGAAGCCCCTAGAGCTGCCCGTGCCGTTGGCGCTACAGGACGTAAGCCCTGGCACAAGTTTATGTCGGAACAACAACTGCATGTCGCCGGAGATGGGGGAAAACCCACGAATCTCTGCTTGCTAGAGAGTTGACTCAAATGCCACCTGTGCCAACGTGCAAGCCTTCCCACAGACGGCGCCAATTGTAGGGACACGATTGTTTAACGGCCCAGTAATGATGTTGGGCTCGCACATGAAAGATCCCTCACAATATGATTTATAGAGAGTGGGCTTGAAAGGCTTGCCTTTGGTCATGGGGCGATGTTCCGGTCTTGATTTTAGAGGAATTCATATAGAAAAAGGAGTTGGGTTTGAACATTTAAGCCCTATAACGTCGCATCTTATGAGGTTGGACTCCTCGGACTTGGTCCGAGGATCCTTAAGGTCTTACCCTGGTTACACAACGGGGGGTTTTTTCTGTGATGTCATGTGTTATTAAAATGTTTTCACCCATGGAGTCTTTCTCCTGGAGGTGGGATGGGAGGTTCTCCTTTCTTGTTTCCCCCCCCCCCCCCCCTTCTTCCAGATTACTTACTTTCTCTTTTATACTCGCCGACGCTCGCTGTCCTTCGTCCACGTGTAGGGTCAACCTTTCCAAGACTGATATTTGTCCCGTCAGTTTAATCCCAGAATCATTGGGGGTGGTTGATAAAGCCGAAGAATCCGGCTCTGCTGGATACAGAGTCTTATCTGGGAAGGGTAATAAGGGCAGCTTTCCCGAGATATTTTAGATCTTCTTTCCAGTTTGGTCCTATACTGTTTTTGCCCCTTTTCTCGGTGGAATTTTGGGTTTGCCGAGGACTGAACTGTCCTCGGCAACATCTCCGGGCCATTTGGACTTTATGTTATTGAGCTTGGGCCGTAGTCTTCTTTGGCTTGGGCCTTTGGACTCCCCACGAGCAAGTGGACCTGACCCATACATTATTGGGCCCCACAACTATTATTAGCTAATATTGGTGAGAAAAAAATAATTTTTTTAGAAAGAGAAAAAAATAATTTTAATAGTATGTTAAAATTAAAATTATTATCAATTTTTATCACAATATTTTTACAATACTTTCACAATAAATCTTAAGTGGTAGATTATTATTAGCTAATATTGGTAAGAAAAAAATAATTTTTTTAGAAAAAGAAAAATTAATTTAAGTATGATGAAGTAATTGATTTAAGTATGAAACAAACTCACATAAAAATTTTTTTTTTGAAATAAATTCCCTTATAGATACATTGTCCTTTTTGGTCATTTAGCCCTCAAAAAGCCACTTTTATCAGTTTTTATCAAACACTCAGCTTTTTCATTATGCACTTTTTAACAGCTTTTACCAAACACTCAGCTTTTTGAAACTCCACTTTTTACATTATGCACTTTTACAAAACTCCACTTTTTCATTATGCACTTTTTCTAAAAGCTGAACCAAACTCACCCTTAACAGATCTTGCTTAATATGAAGCTCTAATACAAATAAAATCAAAGGTGGAAAATTGATGGCAATATCGGATTGTCATAATCAAATCTCATGTTTGGAAATGATGATGATTGAGAAGATATTGAGTAACAGGATCGCTTGATATTTTGTCTTGTACCTAATTACAATTTATTTTGTCATGTTCACCAACATAAGTTATCTTGCTGGAATCCTTTGTGCTTTGGGATAATTAATGTGCCTATCATTCACTAGTTTTAGCTTGGTATGTATCTAGGACTTTTAATTTTAGATTTTCAGATATTGTGACTAAAAGACTGACATTGGCTGGATGGATCGCATTAGGAGGCATGTATTTGTCACAAGCTAATAATAGTAGCAGCATCATTCAGAAGTCTGCAACCAATTTACAATAATTCCGACATAGATAAGATAACGACATAGTGACCAGTTTTGTTGCCTTGAAATGAGCAGAAGACTAGGAAAAGCCAAATGACTTCATGGTCATGAAAATCCACGGATTGGTTTTTCTCTTTTTTACTCTCTACATGGAAAATTGAGTTCCCCAAAAGTTTGGTCATGGACCTGGTGGTATAAATAATTGATATCACGGAACAGCTACCATGGTTTAGGTTAATATTGTCAAATGAGATTCTTAAGTGGTAATTGGTAAATAAATTTTCTAAGGCCTATAAAAGGTTAGCTAAGCAGCTTCTAAAAGATTATTAACATTAAATTTTCTGCAATAGGTTTGGGTCAAATGACAGCTTTTCCTATAAGAATAGGGTGAAGGATGAAGATTCATTTGGATGTGTGTAATTTATCAATTAAGAAATGTATAGGCTTCATGCTTGTTGAGTTAGGCTTCATGTGTAACTTATCAATTAATGGTGTACCCCAAATTGTTGAGTACTTTGAAGAAAACTGGGGAACATCTTGACTAATAAATGAAGGAAAGAATATTTGTCTAATGAGTTGAAGTAAATTCTACGGTTCAATCTTGTACTTCATGGGTCAATGAATGGCATGGTAGCCAAGTTTTTGAGCGTTCCTTCTTCACATGAGACAATTTATTTATGTTACTCTAAGAGTGAATACAAATAGGCCTGTCTATTCTTGAATACAATCTCTGCTATTACACAAAAAGGATGGCTTTATTTGCAAGAAAAAATCTAATTTCATATACCCGTTAATATCCTATAGACACAAATATCAAACAGTGATTACGAACATCAAAGAAAGGCAATTCTAGGTACAAAAGAACAAATGTAACAATGACACGGCCAGAGGGGAACCCAATTTTGTTCCTACAGAAGGCCATTTACAGGTGATGTGGTAAAGACAGGCTTGTCTTTGTTAGTTGCACTTCCTTCATTGTTGCTACTGCTTTTTCTCCTAGGCTTTGCCTCTCCTAGCATTGTGATTACATCCCTCATGGAGGGTCTATCCTTTGGGAACTTGGCAGTGCAAAGAAGTGCTAGTCTAAGGACTAATAGCATCTCTTCCTGAACAAACTTGCAATTTCCTACACTGGGGTCTAGTGCTTCTTCTAATGCTTTATTGTCTCTAACTTTCCTTCGTATCCACTCAACAATGTCGACTGATTCTCCAAACTCGCGATCTAATGGCTGCTTTCCTGTGAGAAGCTCCAGAAGCACCACTCCATAGCTGTATATGTCAATCTTTTCGTCTACCTTCAAGGTGTATCCATATTCTGCAAAGGAATTGTAAAAATTACAAAATTGTCAGCACTGCATATATAGTATATACAAGTTTCTTTGCAATCCACCCTAATCGTTAATCTACTCCATCATCTTAAGTACAGACAAATTCACGGGTCAATAGAGTTCCTAAATTGATTAAAGCCCTGAACTATTTTCGAGTAGTATGTATTTATTCTAACCAGTTTTCAGATCTCTAACAGCCTGACTAATTAATCATTTGCTAGCTATTGCAAATAAAATCATAGTAACTGACCTGGAGCTATGTATCCATAGGATCCAGCCACCATTGAAACTGTCTCATTCTTCCGGATCATCATCCTTGCCAACCCAAAATCTGCAATCCTTGCCTCCAGATTTGCATCAAGTAGTATGTTATTTGATTTGATGTCTCGATGGATAACAGGTGGGTGACAATCATGGTGGAGATAAGCAAGCCCTTGCGCGACTCCTAGTGCTATGTTATACCTTGAAACCCAGTCTACAAGCAATCTTCCTGCTAGCTTGCCATGCAAGGCTTCCCCAAGGTTGCCATTTTGCATAAACTCATAAATTATCATTACATTGGTGTCATTATGAAGACATCCTAATAACCGAACAATATTTCGATGCCTTAACCTTCCAAGGACATGCACCTCCCCAACAAGGTCATTGCTGCTTCCAGTTTCAATGTCGGCTGATGATCTCCATAGCTTTTTGACTGCTACAACTGCATTTAGTTGAGGCATCTCAGCCTTATACACAGTCCCAGTAGCCCCCATTCCAATTACATTTGATTCCTTAATGCAAGCCAAAATGTCAGCAGAGGTGAAACCAAGCCTCTGGAATGCCATCAATCGCCATGGCCACTCACCATTGCCTGTTTCAAATCTTTCTTCGAAGCAACTTCCATTCGAATACCACCTTTTATATAGAGTCCGAGCACCAAAAAGAGCAATTAAAATTGCTAAAAAGGATGAAATTCCAATGATCCATCCAGCAATGACGTGCTTAGCATGCGATCTCCCCTGTCCTGATGTGAATGCCAAAATTCCACCGCAGGGAGGGAGAACACCACCACATAGACCAGGGTTTCCCACAAGATCATCCGGGTTAATAGTTCTTAGCACACCATTTGTTGGAACAGGTCCTTCTAGTTTGTTGTATGAAACATTGAGCATTTCTAAGGCTGGAGAAATTCCAAAGTTGTCTGGTATTACACCAGTCAAAGAGTTGTTGGATAGATCAAGAGTGGCCAAAGTGGGCATCATTGTAACTTCCTTGGGGATTTCTCCGGTCAGTTGGTTGTTCCTGAGATTCAAAGATACCAATTTCTGACATGAAGCAATGCTTGCTGTAATGCTTCCATAGAAATGGTTCGATGAGAGATCAAGCACAGAAAGTGAAGGACAGTCTTGGAATTGGCCAGAGATTTCATCTTCTAAGTTATTGTTTGAGGCCAGGAAGGTTTGCAGATTTGGAATGGAAAGAATGGTGGAAGGCAGAGAAGATTGGAGGTGGTTATGAGAGAAATCAATAAAAGAAAGCGATGTAGAATTAGAAATATCATCTGGGATCTGACCAGTAAGACTATTATTTGCCAATTCTAACCTGTCAAGCTTCCCAAGTTTGCCAAGCCCCACAGGAATTGTCCCAGAAATAAAATTATTCTGCATTCGAACACGGGCAAGTGAGAGACATGTTGATAAGCTACCTGGAATTGGCCCCAAAAAGGCATTGTTGAAAAGAATGAGCTTTGTGAGATTGCCCCCGTTGCACACACTCGGTGGAATCTCACCAGAGAATGCATTGGATGACACGTCCAACCACTGCAATGGTGAATTCTTGCCAAGATCACTGGGCAATGAGCCTGACAAAGAATTGTTCCACAGCTCAAGAACCAGTAACTGAGTCAACCCTCCTAGTCCAGTAGGAACTGAACCTGACAACTTGTTGCTCATAAGATTCAAGAGCTGCAAGTTCTTCAGCTCAGCTATCTCAGCTGGAATTTCTCCTGACAACATGTTAACAGAGAGATCCAGACAAATTAATGCAGTGATGTTGCCAATGGAACTTGGAATTCTGCCTCGAAAATTGTTCTTGTACAAGTATACTGTCTCTAGTAGCTTTAGCCTTCCCAATTCAGCTGGAATCTCACCACCAAGATTGCCAATTGCTAAATCAAGATACTTGAGATTGCTGAGATTTCCAAACTCTGCTGGGATTCCACCTTCGAATTGATTATAACCAAGAATAATTCTTTCTAGTGATGAAAGCTGCCCAAGCTCCCCTGGTATTTTCCCTGTGAGATTATTACCAGAGAGGCCAAGAAACTTCAACTTGTCCATGTTCTTGTAGGACTTGGGAATGGAGCCTTGGAAGAAATTCCCTCTGAGATCCAGGATCTCCAAGGTAGTAGCATTTCCAAGATCCTCAGGTAGAAAACCTGAGAAATTGTTGCTCGAAGCATTTAAGGTTATTAGGCCAGCCAACCTTCCTAGGCCTCCTGGAAAGTTTCCTATAAAGGAATTCTGGCTGACATCAAGGCTCTTCAGTGCTGTGAGATTGGAAATTGAATTTGGGAATGACGAGAAGTCATTGAAGCTCAAGTTGAGAGAAGTGAGACTTTTTAGCCATTGCAAGTCATCTGAGATACTACCACTGAGATTCAAGTGAGAGAGATCTAGCTTTTCAACAGCTCCATTGGAGTTGCACCACACTCCAGTCCAGTTACAATGAGTTGCATTCCCTCCTGCTGCATTGTCCGGCAATTTCCAATTCTGGAGGCTATCTAATGGATCAATAAAACCCGCTTTTATTGAAAGTAGAACATTTACTTCATCATCAACTGCAGCAGCAAGGCCAATAACATAACAACCAATGTAACAGTACAAAAAGAACAATGAAAACAACTGGGTTTTCAGTTGCATCTTGTTATTCCTTATTTTTCTTTCTTAATGTCTCAGTTTACCACCATTTTCCACTAGCTGACTGAAACAGCTAGAATGAAAGATGGATGATTTGGGAAAAAAAGAAAAACTGAGTTAGAGAGTGAGTGTTGGTGTTTGTTTTATGAAGAAGTAGTAGTGCAAGGAAGATTGACTAATATCATATGTGTTGGTATATAAATACTAATAAATTTGAATGATTAGTTTCCATTTTTATTTTTTGAGTGACTCGTGAGGTCTTGGGTACTGTAACAGCTGTTAATCAGCAAGTAATGACGGGGAAGGTTTGGACTTATTGGAACCTTCTCCGACACTAAACATGGGGAAGGAATGTGTTCTTACAATTCATGCATTGTTTCTTCTTTAACTGTTTCTGCTATGATAGTCAACTTGAGTGAGTCGTCATAATTCATAATGTGCTTACTGGTTTATCTTATTATTTTCTTCCACTAATAATTTCAGTTTAACAGTACTCTTATTAGTTTCAGAAAATTATTACCAATATAGATTAAACAATTATAGAGTATTAAGTATACTGTATATATGTGGTGTCCCATGGAGTAAGTTGAGTTTCATGTGCCATTCCACTCCACTTGCTGATCAAAAGAAAATAAAGTTTTTTTTTTGGGAATGGATTAACTTATGACTAATGTTAGAGTCACAATATTTTTCATAACTGCTAATATGGGTTATGATTGGAAACATCACTTTTATCGGTCTTTACAAAAATCATTTTTATTAAGTATCAATCACAACAAGTTACGTCAACAGTTACAAAAAATGTGGTGTTAATCATGTCCTGAATATACTTGGTTCTATCTAGCTAGAGTGTTGTTGGTTTTCACTTTTCAGCTCTTATTTGGTGGGAAGATATAATATAATTTCTATGTAAAAAAACCTTATGGCTAGTACATGGAATAGATTATAGATAAAAGCTTGGATTATTTTTACAATCTTTAGGGGCTTTACACGGGTGTGCAAGTGGAACCCAAAGCCTGAAGCTCAAATCATTTAGATTTCATCTTAAGACTTTTCCACAGGTATAGGGTAACTTCTAAGTATGACAAAGATTCAGAATGATGCATAACATGGACCCATATAAGCATAGAGAATATAAATTAAAGGTGGGGAACCTCCAACAGAGGACATTGATGTACATGTGATCAAACCTGGCATCAAATACGAACCCATGTGATTTTGGGAATTATTTTCCCTAAATTAGCCAAAAGAAACCATATAACTCAAATTTATATTACACAATTAAAGGGGGAAAAGAAAAAAAGAAAATAAAATTTTGTAAACATGTTACTTGGAAAAGTACATAAGGTTTTGGAAATATTTTAAGAGCACCACCAGATCTTACACATCACCCACTTAGCCTTTAATGCTTAATTAGACTTGATAGTTCAATCAGCAGGTTAGCTATTCACAATGATTAGGTGTGAAGGAATCTTTCCATGTTATGGCATGAAGCAAACATAAAAACAAACCTCTCTTATTTAAATCCTATTTTGTCAAAAGAAAAAAGAAGAAGAAGAAGAGGATAATTTGATATGGGCCACACACCAAATGTTGATTTGAGAGGTATCCTTAAAATTCTAATATTAGCCATGAAAGTTCTTTATTCCTTTTCCTTTTTTTTGTTTTTTTTTTTTTGTTTTTGGTTTTGGTTTTGATTTTGGTTTTGGTTTTGGTTTTCCAATTAAATGAAAGATTTCATTTACCTTATATCAACGCTCTTGCAAAATTTTCTTTTCACTATTGAGAACCATTACAAGAAAGGAGAAAAATAAAGTGACAAACTTGACCTTTTAATTGAGGGGCATGCGATTCTCAAAAAAAAAAAAAAAAAGAAAGAAAAGAAAGAGAGAGAGAGAGAGAGAGAGAGAGAGAAAAGAGGGGCAGACAAAAAGGGAGTGCACAAATCAAATGCAAAATAAAATAAAGAAAGGCCTTAGTAGCAGCAAAGAGAAGCAAATGGTTAGAAAGTGATTCACATAATAAATCATGGTCTGAGCCCACCAACCGCCATTTCTCTCACTTACAATTCTACTTTTTTTCCTCTCCTTTGTACTTACACATGCACACATGTGGACCTGCTGGATTAAATGTTTAAAAAAGAGAGTAATTGATGCACTTTTAAATTAATATTAGAAACTAGAATAGTGCTAATGTGGAAGTAGAATGGGAAGCCATGTGAAACAGTAGCTTCCTTGGGAGTTACCTCCTTCCCTGCCCTATTATTTGAGAGAGAGAGAGAGAGAGATTTTTAATAAAATTTCTTTTTAAGTGGAAAAATGGATGTAAAATAGATGCTAAACTACTACTTGGATGGATAACCAGCGAGTATAATAATAGTTTACATCATACTTCTCTTATCATGGATTGCATTACTTTCATTAGCCAAATTCTTCAAATGAAAATAAGTCACTGTTTTTGTAAAGTGAAAAAGTGTGTTCATATTTTGACTAGGAGAGACTCAACTTTTGATCAAGATATGATGTTTTTTGATAGTCTATTTGTGGAGCTTATCAATATTAATATTTTTTTTAATAATAATTTGGGCTTATACCATGAGAGGCCTTGTCTTCTGAGTGTTGCTATAGTTGTTTGCGTTAGTTAATACAATTCAATTTTACCAAAAAAGTAAAAAAAAAAAGATTTGAAATAATTTTAATTGAAAACAGGAAGATATATTATTTTATTTAAATATAATGGTTAGAGATCATCTATTTTAATTTATAATATGGGAATCCATTCATGCATTGAGAGGGGAAGAAATTTTATGTGCGTCCACATGGTTTTATGCCAGGCCACACCTATAATCACTCTTTCAAAATTATAAGAAGATTGGGAGAGAGAAATAGTGAAAATGGGATCATAGTGGTAGTGATTGCACATGTCCCACATGGATGAAGTTTGGGCCATCATAGGGCACTCACATTATTGAGACAAATCTGATCTACAATACTTTTCTTTTCATTATTTTATTTTATTTTTTGATCATTTGGTCGGGTTGATTCTTGGGCCATGGGCTTGGGCCCAATGGAGGATAATTTTCTGGGCTCATTATCTCAAGATTATTGGGGCAGAGACACTAGACTTTAGAATCAATTAGTTAGTGTCACAAGGGGATCTCGAGCCTGGAATGGTGGAATGTGATGCTAAGCAATTTCATTATTATTATTATTATGAAATGCACATTACACCTTCTAAATTTGGGAAATCAGTTCCTCCACTTTCAAAATTTACAATTTACACCCATAATTATTTTAATAATTTCAATGTATTTATTCCTTTATGGTCTGTTATATTATTTTGGTTAAACTGCCTAAAAACCGAGATTGTTTTTATATATGTAGGACCATTTTTTTGGTGGGCTCACAAGTCACAACAAGATTTTAACAGATGTTAACAGAAGAGGCACATTAATATTGATATAGTACTTGATGATGTAAATTGTTTCCTAAAAAAAAATTGATGTAAATTGTTAGTTTTCATAATTAAGAGACAATCTGTAATACTTTTTTTTATTATTTAAACGTCACACTAAAAACTAAGAGTTTTATAACTCAATCGACGTTTCCAACAGGGGCTTGGCTGAGTGGGTAAGGCTCGGGCGCTTCGTGCACCACACCTAGGTTTGAGTCCCGCTGCCCGCAGGTTTCCGTTGGTGGGCATCCTAAATGGGAGTTGACCCTCCCGCACGTCGGTTAATTCAGGTGGCGCCCTGCTCGAGGGTGTAATATAACCATAAATCCTCCCATTTTTTTTTACCAAAAAAAAAAAAAAAAACTCAACCGACGTTTTCTGCTATTTTCAAGATTCAAAACCCTCCTCTAATTATCAAATTATTATTATTATTTTTAAGAATTAGAAAGGAGGCACACTAGAAATTGGAACTACACAATTACAATGTTCTTGAAGTATAATATATGTTCTAATTTCATTCTTAAAGTATAGTATATATTCTATTTCCGGTCCTAAATTTTTTTTTTTTATTTTTTGTTTGTCCTTCTATCTACTTTCATTACTTTCTTGTCAGTGTTCTATTAGGATACATATTTTAGGAACGAAAATAGAACCTAAATTATATTTTTTGGACAATAAGGATATAGTTTACGTTCTTATTTTTTTTTTTTTCCATTAAATATTATTTGGGTTTATTTTTTAATTGGTTAGAAATATTATTACATACAGGGGCAGAGCTAAACTTGTGCTTGGGGCAATGCCCGCCACCAAAAAAAAAAAAAAAAAAAAAAAAATTTTATTGCTTATAATTATTGAAAACATCAAAGATTTAGCTACCGAAATAGGAATTGGCACCCATATATTTGAGTTAGTCCAATGATACACTTAAAAAAAAAAATTGCCAATTAGTCTAGTAGTTATAGAGACAATGTAGTTTTTGTTTTCTAAATTTAGTTTTTGTAAAATTTGGATCATTCATGTCTTTGGAAACTTCAGTGGTCCCATTAATCTTTTTTATTCATTTTGGTAGATAATTTTGTAATTTATATTGAAAGTAAAAATGTTATAAATTTCACAATGAAAAGATGAATTTTATTCTAAAAAAAAAAAAATCACCATTGAACATAATTTTTATAGGAGATACTAAGTTCTTTTTGTTGATATTTTTCGTACATATCTAATATCATACAAGATATATTTTTTATAAACATTGGGGTTTAAAAGATGATAAGTTTTCCTAAAAAATTATCTCGTGAATATACATATGTCAAAGTTAATCATTTTGTATACAATATATTTATAAATTATGACCTATGTTTATGCATGTGTGTGGGGGGTTTGTCTTGACTCTTGACTAACATATTTATACCAAAATTTGGCCTTCCCAAACAAAAAATTCTAACTAGGCCATTGACTACTTAAATACCCCACCCCTTCCTCCTTGGGTTCAAACCGAGGCTCCCACGTTCCCCCATGTCTAGGGAGGCACCATCCAGCTCAACTCATCTAATGAGTTTTGTTTGTCTTTAAAACTTAACAAAAGTGGACTTAAAGAGGAAATAGAAAATTTTAAAATTTCAGGCGAAAAAATGGGATTTTTAAATTTGAAGCACAAAAAAGGAACATGATCTGTATTTTATGGATGAAAATACTATTTTTTTTAAAGTAATAATAACAATAACAATGAATAAAAGGGTTTTTCTTAAGAAAAAAAATTAGATAAGATGGAATTTCAAGCCTATTACATTCATTTAGTAATGATTGTTCTTTATCATTAGATCAAGACACCAATTGGTTTTTGTTGTAGACATGATTCAAACTCTATCTCTTATTTGAAGACAAGAAACTTTATCAGTTAAACTAATTAGAACCCATAAATAAACAAAGGGTTAATTACATAAGAAACCTCAACTTTGACCTTATTTATTTATAAATTAAACTCTGAATTTTTAAACTCATCAATCTCAACTTTATGGTATTAAAATTATCACAATTAAATACTTTATAAGGCTCTTTGAACTAAAAATAACAAAACTCCACATAAACCCTACTTATTTGACCACCGAAAACATTTCATATAGTCTCTTATAGTATTTTGGTACTACAGTAAATCTACAAAACGACTTGAAAAATCGTAATAACTAAACACATTTTAATGAGAATACAATCAATTTGTGAGTTTTTTTTTTTGGCACTAAAATACGATATAGTGTTTTTGCAACAAATGTTTTAGTGTCTAGAAATGTAAGTTCAATTTTTTTCAGTTTCCATTACTTATTAAAAGTGACTCGTTGAAAATGAGAATAGACAGCTTAGAAAGTTAAAAATTTTAATAGAAACTTTTAAAATTCAGAAATTGTTATAAAATCCTCCCTAAACCATAAAATAAAAAGTAAAGGGGATAGAGATTGTGAACCATTAATCATGCAATGCCCTAGACAGCCTTTATTTAGCTTAGGGTGGCTAAGAAAACAATGCACGCTCTTAATCGCTGGAGCAATACCGACACTGGATTCATCAAAAACAATACCGACACTAGGAGGACCTAGTTTTGATTTCTGTCTCTTTCAGCCTTATCATTACCATCTAGTCATTATAACTATTCTTGAATTTATACAAAGAAATTTCATTTTCATTTTGACTTATTATTATTATGTCTTTTGTAGTCCTATTGGAATTGTTGTTTTTTTTGGGTTAATGCAAGAGATTTGTGAAAGACTACCTTGTAGTGGGTTAGATGACAAAGTGTTCCGTTCCAATCAATTTTGAGATATAGCCATTTTTATTGGTAAGTTGACATATTAGTGGCATTTTGAGGACTCTATTATCCTCCACCTCTTTTTATGGATGGGACTGGATGAGATTCAGAACTCATTGATGGAACAAGTCTTTACACGTGACAAGTTCTAGGTTGGATTTACTTTTACTTTGGCTCCTAGTAAGCTGGGGAGTCATCACAAGCCAATCAACTAGTCTCACGTGTTATGACTACAACGTTAGATTGCTTTGTCTCCTGGGAACCTGGGGAGTCATCGCAACTCACAAGCCAATTAACTTGACCTTTTGTCATTGAACAGTGTCAAGTCAACTCCTCATCAACTCTTACAAATTGACCACCAAATACAGACTACCAACTCTCCTCTCATTAGCGAAGGAGTTCAAAGATTGAGCTTTAATTCTATTTTCCATTCAGGCTAAAAAATAACGCACTAGGAACTTGAGAACTCCAAATTTACATGTTCTTTAAGTCTATTTCATCCCACCACCCAAGTGTCCTGAAGGAACGAGTTCCCACTGATAACTCCAAACTCAATTACATAAATAATACCTGTAACTTATACTAGCGAACATTCAAGCCAGTTTGTGCATGTATATGCAATTATTAGGCTGTAGAGGAGCTTCAAAAATATTATAATTTACTAGCAACAATTTTCATAAATAAAGCATCTATTGACATAAAAACACATTAGACAAACAAATTGATAGATCTCTGCCTCGAATTTAAGTTGCCACTGAAATCTTTATCGTGATGAACACGTTTGAAACTTCAAATTCACATATCAAATGACAAACATTGAAGAAAAACTGAAGCTGAATACAGGAGATCAATCAAAAGAATAGACTGTATCTGACTCTAACTAACATTTTTTTACTCTAGTAAAATTTCTATATATTTCTGGGCGGCAGACCCTAAGAAAAAAAGAATGAGGGCTGACCCGTGGCCCTTAGTTAAAAATAGCCACCATTTGTACTCTATATATCCTACTGTGTAATGTATTTTCACTTGAGAGTTTTTCTAACGAGAAGACACAAGAGAGAAAGAGAGAGGTACTTATGACCCCAAAATGAATGCATGTATCTCTGCCCAACTAGAGACTGTATAGAGAGTACCAGAGAGCCCTTTCCAATTACCGGAGCCATCTTCAACAAGTTCTCTCTGCTTCTTCACTAAACCAGAGAACAACGGGACAAAAGAAACACCAAAGTGATCTCCCAGTTTCCTTAGGCTTGAACTTGAACCAAATACAATGCCTACATCTGCTTGAAGCATACAAAGCAAGTCACCCACTGCGCCTCCAATGTAGACAGTCAACTGCTTGCCTTTGCTGTTGCAGTTGTTTAGAATTTCATTGAAGCCTTGAAGCTTTTCCATGGGAGACTCCACCTTCTTATCAATGCCACCCGTAGTGACAGATTCTTCATAAGTAAGCTCATTCGAATGCACTTTTAACTCATCTAAGTCCCCTGCTTAGTAAAATAGAAAAGAAACTTAAATCATCTATGCCAACATTAAAGAAGACAAGGAAAAAGAGGAAAGGTACATTCATTCCCATCACCTCTAATATTGTTTCACGCATACTCTTAAAAAAAGTAAAAAGACATCTCATTCAACATGAAACCCCATCAGTATAAGTATTATGATGTCAAATTAATCTAATTTACAAGGGAGTGGGTATCACCACCCAACCTCTAGTCCAGGTGGTACCTCCGTTTCTCTCCCAAGGGGAAGAGTCTGAGTTGTGTCCCTCTGGGTGTGTGTCCTGTCTTTATTGTAGCAAAAAAAGTAGAAAGAAAAAAAGAGTGGCTATCAAGTTCAAGAATGTAATTCCACCATAAGACAGTGGACCAAACTTCAGAATTTGCAGATTTAGTGCATGAATCTGCATTCCAGAGCCATCCACAAACTAGAAAGAAAGCAGCAAAGCCGCGCATTTAGATTAATGAAAGCAACTGAGACTGCCAATTATTCTCTAGCTACAAAATTGGAGTTCCGAAGCATGCCAATCTAATCTAGTGCTGAGTAACGATTCAAGAACCATCTTTCAAATCAAGCTTGAAGCATCTCCATCTCCTTATCAACCAGATGATGTGTTAAACAAACTTGTAGAAAATCGATATTGCCAATGGTATGAATGTGTGTGTAGCAACAACTAATGAATCAATTACTTATTTAAGTTCAGCCCCCAATCAGAAAGCTTCACAAGGTCTGAGATAACATTTTGACTAGATCGTAACCAAACTGAACTTCATATCCCTACCTGGTTTCCCTCAGATAGCCCTCATTTTTCTGTATTTTAGTTAATTGACCACTGTCTATGCTTCGCTTCAAACCAGGTCAGGGCTTCATATATCTGCATTCCTTCTATCATTTTTTAACTTTAATATCCAGGAAATATTTTGTGCTTTACAGTTGATCAATTGGTGATTAATCACAAACACATTATCTATCAAATATCATATTCCTCTTCTTTTATCTATCAAATATCACACTCTTCTTCGACTCAGCACATGTTTGTCAATCAGCAAAAAGTGCTCAAATACAAAACCACTACCATCATCATCACCATTCCTTCTCTAAACCTCAATGTTGATAAATCTAGATTTTATCATTTTGATACCTAAATATATTTTCTTGTTATCAATCTCGAGTATGTTAAACAGCACATTATTGATAGAAGCAACATAGGCTGATTGACAGCCCTCATATACAAATGAATCTAGAAGAGTGAATCAAGAAGATTAGTAAATATTTTCTTTTTGACATTTGTTTGAAATATTTTTCTTAACTTACATAGAGATTTCTCTACATAGTGATAATTTTACAGAAACACCACTCCCCCATGTGTGTGTGTGTATGTATGAAAATTATACCTGATGAAAAAGCTGACCTAATGAGATCACCACACCAGCAGTATGAAAGCACATGAACATCAGTGTTCAGGGTATCATTTTTTACAATCTTTTGAAAGAAACTTCTACAACCATCTTGAAGAATGAGACGCTGGCCAGCCCGTTTCATATCCTCTAGATTTAAACCCTTGAGTACTCCTGACTCAATCACCCGTGTATTTGCTCTTTTCTCAAACTCTGCAACTTGTTCAAGGGCTTTATGCAGACCTTCATAATCGAATTTTTCCGCTGGAACAACACAAGTGTAGTCATTATATAGAAAATTCTCATCTGACTAACTTCTAAACTTTTCAGGATATTAAACTCAAAGTACAAGCATAAATTTATTATTCTTTGATAAGTATAAAGAGAGAGGCAATCCAGTCAGTTAGCAAACCTCTTTTGCTATCCATCATGCTATCTACGCATTGTTCAAACTCTTCAGTATACTGGGCAGAAAGAGCACCCCATGAGTTCCTCAAGTCGGCTGATGACATCCGAGCAAGTTGGGTTTCAGATACATCTGAATCGGCCTTTGGTGCTGTTATAATTGCCATCTCTGCTAATATCGCAGAGGAATCAAATGCAGTGCATGTTAAGTCGAAGTCACAAAATATGGTAAGATGATGCTCTGCAGGGTCATGCACGCGAGCCAAAGGGACCACTGTTTTCTGAGAAATTGGTAGAGTACTGAAAAAATCAACTTCAAGTTTCATAGCTTGATGGTAAAGCTTTTCTATGACCTCAAGCTCTTCACCTGTTAAAGAAATGCTTAGTTTATCCAGCATTTCTTCGGTTTGCAAAGCTGATGCCTGAATTCAGAAAGAAGATTATTGAGTACTAACGACACATATTTCCCCTACAACTTCAACACATTTTTTTTAACACTTTAACACACAAAAGGTTTGAACAAAAGTGTATAGTAAACGCAACTGAAAATATGACGGACCTCAAAATTTTGAGAAGAATAGCTGTCAATCCATTTTTTGTACAGGTGATTGCTATCATCTGGTTTTAGAAGAGCCTGGATCTCACTACTAATATAGGCATAGAGCCTCATACAAGGTCCCAAAGCAGCAAGAGTATAAGCAGCAATTTTTGTCCTCTCAAAAGGAGTTGCAATTTTACCAGGAACTTTTTCTCCTTCAATTCTCCCCGAGGCCGCTGCCAGTAAGAAATCAGTGTATTTGACTGTTGCACTGATGGGAATGCTCTCATCTGGGAGTTCAAAACCCCATTCCTGTATGATAATCCTGTAAGTATTATATTGATGATAAAAGCCAACAAGAGTACAAAATATAGGCATAAATTAATAAACCCTACTAAATACTAATAACTTGTCTATAAGAAAAAAACAATCTCCTGAATACCCATGTTACAAATGTGAAAAAGGGGAGGGGCGGGGTCTCAGATTCTTAGGGTGCCCATAGAAACTGGCTAAACAACATAGAATTAATCTTACAAGAAACAAAACATCGTACCCAATATAAATATATATTTTTTGGGACACTGATTCCTGGAAAACTAATCTCACAAACATAAGGAAAATTTTCTCTCACCAATACCATCACCATAGTCAGAAAATAAAGGACAATGATTAGTTTTACGTTGATTGATTAGCTAAAACAATCAATATAGCAGAGATCAATGCCAAAGTTACACTTCCATCCATTGATTAGTTTTTTTTAGTGATAAGTAAAAGATTGATTTTATTTATAAAATAAAAATTACTCGAGTAAAAGATCAATCCGATACTTTACATGATCAACAAATAGAAAAAGAAAAAGAATGAAACTTGTCTAATCAATGCAATAAACCATTGACTTAATTCTTAAAAAACGTACTTAGATGTCAAGACTCAAGATAATTCTTTTTTATTATTTATTAATCTGAACATGAATACAATGATGATAACAATAATTCAGTTACATCCATGATTTCAGTAACAAAGATCAACACTAATATTAATTATTTTTTTAATACATAACGTTGCTTATCTTTCACGCAATCAGTAACATCCAAGAACCAAATATATAAATAATTAAAAAAAAAGATCAATTTGATATAATTCACTAAAGATTAAGCATCAAGAAAGACACAAGAAAAATTGAAATCTCCGATCGCTTTTCTAATCATCCAAAAAAAAAAAAAAAAAAACTTTAATTGTGAAATAATTATTTTTCTCAGGAGACAAACAGGACCTAATGAAAAAGTAAAGTAAAGAACTTTGCTTAGCTTACTTGGACAAGAGTAGGATGCGCTTTAAGCTTCTCGAGCACGCGTTTCCTCAAGCTCCGTATTGCGCTCTTGTCTTCATCATCGTCTGCACAATTCTCCGCCATTTCATATCTACCAAAACAAAACAAAACAAACAAACAAAAAAACCAATTCACAAACCCTCAGATTTCCAGATTCAAGAAAAAAAAACACGCTTATATTACATATAGAGAGCGAGCGAAAGAGAGAGAGAGAGAGCGAAAACGTTTCGGTTTTGTACTCACGCTTGAGCGTAGGCTCTAAGGAAATGGACGTCCTGAGAGATGCAATGGCGAAACGTTTCCGGGAGCAAGTGACCGGAGGCCAAAGAAACGAAGAACGGCGAGTAGAGAACCGCAGCGGTGTCGTTTCGGACCTTGATCCAGAACCGCTTTCCCAATCCTCCTTCGTCAACCATCGCCACGACTGGTCCCACTCCGACTCCGACTCCGACTCCTCCTACCATCGACGACGACGTCGTATCGGCGATCGCAGCGATGGCTTCGCTGCGATCTCCAAGAGATTCAAGAAAAAGAAAGAGAAAATGGACTTGTTAACTGACTGGGCTCTCACACACTAGCACACTGTTTTAGAGAGAGAAAAAAAAATAATAATAACAACTGAAACAAAAACTGAAACAGAAAGAGACTCTGAGTTTGGTGAATTGGATTGTTATTCACGTTTTTTTATATATATTTTTTTTCTTTTCTTTTTATGTGCTTTTATACCAGTCCAATTTTGCGGGAAATATGTATTTTTAATATATACGGAAAGAGAGAGAGAGAGAGAGAGCCGGCGGTCAACACAGCTAAAATGTGTATTGAGTAATTGACCAATGGCTGGACTCTTTTTGGAATAGAGTAAGGACATGGTTAACCTATATTTCTTAGTATTTTTAAGTGTAGTGTAACAAGTACTACAAGTTCTACCATTTTTAATCTAGTATTGACAGCAGCTACCGTGAGATAGGTTAAGTCGTGAATATAGGTAAGCAAATAAAATGAAACCCAAAAAATAACCCATATTAGATTACTAATCTGTTCCTATTTTTGAATTTAGCAATAGTGCTCCCTATATTTGGGGTTGCATTGTTCATTTCCCAAATTAGTATTTTGTTGTTCTTGTGTCTTAGTAACTATGATGAAATAAGTAGGTACTTTACAAAGTGAGAATTAAAAAAAAAAAATGAATAAAAATGAATGTTTAAATGAAATAAGATTCAAGTTAAGAAATTTGATATGGTTGAATGGGAAAAGTAAGTTTTTATCTTAAAATAAGAAGACACATATTCCGGTAAGTTGATACTAATTGCTCATATAGCTCAAGTAGTTAGCACATTATAAATTAATACAAATCTTCTGTACCATTTATTGTGTTTCATTTTATACTCCATCAATCACAATTTGTCATATATTTGTTTAACTTTCCTTATAAAATAGCCAATGTTTAAAATAAAAAAATAAATAAACACATGATAAGTTATGATTGATAGAACATAAAATGAAATAAAAAAAAATTATATAAATGATTTGAATCCCATCATAATGTCTACAAAATTCAAAATAATTATTGTTTTATTAAGAATTTTATAGCTTAACTGATTGATAACTCAATTATTTGATACCTTGTTATATTTTCAAAGTAAACATCAAAGTTTAAATCTGTTACAACGGTGGGAATTACTCCCCAAAAAAGTGCAAGGGCATTGAGGGGCAGGGCTAAATTCGGTATTATACAAAAAGGGTGAGGGTATTTATGTATGTAAAATATGCATTGTACAAAGACAGGGATGTTAGAGGCCACGTAGGATGACTGGGCGTGACTGCTGGCTTGGATAAAGTGCGTACGCCAGGGGTGCGCTTTGTCAACGCGCCTTACGTGGCTACCACGATTGATTGATTCATATTCAATTCAATTCAATTCTCAGTGCTTTTCCAAATCATACAACTCAACTCCCAACAAAAAAAAGTGTCTTCTGCTTAATTAATTATTTGAACCATGAATTTGTACTCCCTAATTCTGTTAAAACGTTTCTCCAAAAAAAAAAAAAAAAAAATACTTCTATTAAAAAAATTATAGTAAATATATTGTCAGGAATTTTTTTTTATATATATTAAAACTTAAAACAAATATTTTTCTAAAATATTTTGCAACAATATATGTTAAAATCATTTTGTTTTTTAGTGTTGTGTTGCGTTCATAAAAATATTTTGATAATCACTTTTTCAATGTTTGACTTGACATATAAAAAAACAAAGTTTCCTTCTTTTATATTTTTGGATGTTGTATATTCACAAACAAAACCCATTCCAGAACCTTTATAACATCCAAAAAGATCAAAACTTCTATCAATAATAATAATAATAATAATAGATTGAGCTTTTTCAATCTCTACCAGCTATATATTCAAAATTTCATGACCCAAAAAATAGATTAATATGATTTTAAAATTTTAACGGTGAAATTATCCTAAAAAGATCTTCATCCGGCAAACTATATGCCATATACAAAATACTTCAAAAAAGAGAAGTTGGAGGAATAAAACAGAACTGAATATCTAAACTACAAACACAATAGAGTAAAAGGAAAAAATGTGATTTGTATCTTTCATCAGATAATAGAAGACGCAGGGATCGATAAACCCACAACATCACTATCTAAACTGCAGACAACCATCTATAAATTACAAATCACATTTAGCCAAAAAGAAAATGACAAACTAACTTTTGTGTTGGGTTGAACCTCTGGATCACTTTTTATCCACCTATTAGAGAGATTGTAATTGCTAAACAAAAAAAAAATTAATAATTTTATTATTATTATTTGACGTAAGAGATGATGGCTATCCATGGGCGATGGCTTTGGGGACCCGCATCTAACCTAAGTAATTTTATACATATTCAATCACTTTAATGCTCCACTTGGTAACAAGCTAGCGTTATCAATAGCTCTTGTTAAAAATAATAATAATAATAATAATAATAATAGAAATTACCTTCATGTTTTTAGTTTGAGAAAAATATGTAATTTTGTACTTTTTTTCCATAAGTAAATTTAGCCCCAAGAACACAGGGACTGAGGGTTTAAGATTGGTAGCCTTAACTTCAATAGATGCGATTAATAATATTTAATCAATTGAGTTATCCCATGAGATTAATAATATTTAATTTTGAGTTTTCATATACATAAATAATAGTATAAATCAAACTTTTTTTGGGTCAGGAAAAGGTTAGAGAATAGTTAAAAGTGATCAAAGTATTGAGTGTTTCAGAACATTGAAGTCTAGACTCTAGAGTTCCTTAAGATCAAGGTTTAAGGATACTCAACAAAATAATGAAACAACTTCACAACCTTTTCTTCGTGCTGTAGTTTCAAGTTTCCTAAATCTAATTTTCTTTTTCTTGAAGTATTCGTAATCTAATTTATCCCAACTATCCGAAACTTATCCAAATTTCTCTCAACAATAGACCAATGTACTGTGCCACCAGTTAAATCGCATAAACCTTGTTTTGGAACAAAATGTGTAACGGTGTCGAGTTTTGTACTGTTTATGCAATTATTTGGTTTTAGACGGTGAAAAACAGCAAAAAGTACCGATTCACTTGTTGACATCTGGACAAAACACAATAAAAGAGAATTGACGAAAAGATATTTTACCTAACTGTAATCCACAGTTTCTCCAAAAAAAAAAAAAAAAAAAAAAAAAAACTGTAATCACATAAAATAATTTTAAGTAAATTCACCAAACACTCGACCCTTCTAATATTAAGGGCATGTTTGGTAAATTGGATGAATATATATTTCTCCCCAAGATGAATGCAATAGATATTTTGTAAGAGGTGTAATTATTTTATTTTGTAAAGTTTGTATAACATTTTATATTTTTATGCAACAGTCATTATCTATTTGTCATTGTTTTTATAAAAATATTAAAAACTAAATAACAAAACTCAACCCACATGCATTGTATTAATTATTGAATCAAAGACCCACACTCATCCATACGTATATAAATAATATACTATGTGTCTACTTATCCGATCAAATATTTGAAAAATCACTAACTTTTATATTTTTTTTTAATCACTAACTTTATGACAAAATGTTATCATAACACCCTCTATATTTCCTAATTATTGAATTATATAAAGTTATATTATATATATGTATATTATACACGCACACATTCACACAGATAACATTATTAAAAAATAAATAAATAATGCTCATAATTAGTATCAGAAATACACTCATACAAATATATAAAATTTATATTAAAAAGAGATTCACTTACAACTCACAAACACTCACTATTTACTATATCATTAGTTAGATAGAGAAAAGAGATTCATGAGAAAGAGAGATCTATGATTTATGTTATTGGTTGGTTTTGGGATGGACTAATTTGTGTTGTTTAGTTTTGGGCTAAACTAATCTATGTCAGAGTGTGTAAGATTTAAGTCAGGATGTGCCAAAAATATTTTTAAAGGTAAATTAAAATAAAAAATAATATTTTATACATATAATTTTTTTTAATCAAGTCAGGGGGTTCATTTGAACCCCTAAAGCATTAGTAACACCACCCTTGTTAATAATTTATTTTAGAGAACTTTTTATGGAAAATTGAAAAAATCATAAAAAAAGTTAGATATTTTTTTATTTTCTCATAAAAGGTTTTTTAAAATGGTGTATTAATTGATGTCCTAAGGGTATTCATTAGTAAAATCCTTACAAATATACAAAATTTCCATATGTACATAACAATTATAAAAATAAAAAACCATAAAAAAATAGCCTCTCTCTTGATTTTTAAAAAAAAAAAATATAATTGTTTAAGTAAGATATTTCATAAATATAAAATTTAAGTTTTATTTTAATATTACAGCTTACAACCAAATTAATATATTTAATTATTTTATTACAACATTTTTTATTTAATAAAAATTACTATTTTTGTTCTAATACTCATTCAGAAATTACTGCCCCACTTACCTACTCCATTAGTCAATCACTTCAAAATTAGAGAATCTCTTACCAAAAAAAAAAAAAAAAAAAAAATTAGAGAATCATATTCACTTTATTCATTCACTTGTTGCTGCGCACATGAAAGAATCTCTCTTAACTAGTATTTTATATTGTCACTATTCAAGCCATTCAACCACTATGTAGTACGTACTACCTATTCAAGTGCAAGTTTTTTATTTTTATTTTTTTGGATAAACATAAAATTTTATTAATAAGCTAAGAGAAACCAAACTACAGAGACCGGCCTGCCTCATGCCTCACGCCTCACAACATAAACAAAACAAGGGGGCTATTGACATTAAAGCTAGGAACCAAAAAATTTACAACTTAAAGATCATCTAGCTAGAGAGTGAGAAGCATAATTACATTGATTTTAGGCATCCAACAAACTAAGACGCTTTTAGGATTATTAAAATAAACTATTCAACAATTATTTTTAATTTTTTGTGATTGATATATTTTATTTTTTGAGAAGAAAAAATATAGTTCAAGTTATTACAAAGAGAAATTCCTTGGGAGTGGCTCCAAGATGCTAGCAAGAGGTTTCGAACTCACGATCTCATAAATATCATAAGATCTTAGGAACTAATATATATATATATATATATATATATATATATATATATATGATCTACAATTATGCATACCTCTATATATATTTATGTTAGATTTGTATATACTCTTTTTATATTAAGCTCTGTTATTGAATCAAATCAACGATATAAATATTTATAATTAATCAAAAAAAATATAAAATTTATGTGTTTGAGGTTTTAAAAAAAAATATTTTTGGTTATAATTTTCATTAATGACATATTTTTATTATATTTTAATTACTTTTTATAATTATAAAATATATTTTAGTTATTGCTTATGGTTTAGCCATAAGCAAAATTTGGCAACAAGACCACATACTTCTTCTTACTCAACAAAATTGTATACGTCAATGAACAAATATATATCGTATGGGGTAGTGAAATGTGGAAAGGTTATGCCCCCAGTTACGTACTTAAATAGATTTGGTACCACACGGTTACTTTCAAGATATGGGTTCATGATTAAAGTCCGAAGTTGACCTAAATTTGTTCATTCCTTTTCCATTACTATTAATAGTTCAACCACACTTCTCATTCAAACATTTACCGATTAAGTTTTTTTTTTCAAAACAAGACACTTCATAAAGTCTTGTATAAAATCACATGATTCATTAAATTATTTAAATAAGTTATATGAATATTAAAATATTTTATGTAATTAAAATTATATGTAGATACACGTTTAAGTTGCCACATAATAAATTGGAGGAAAATTTCTTTCTAGGAAAACTCTGTCCAAAAACAGAGTTCCAGCTGGAGTGTGTGCATGTTAGTAACATGGTGTGCATGAGGTCAGGTTGTGGAGACCTAAGGTCAAGAATTGGACTGGTTTATATAGGAAATAGCTGTGAAAATAATTTGGTGTAGGAAAAGTTTCTGGATAAAACTAGGTTTAACTTAAGCACTCAGAATAAGAATCCATGCATATTAATTTGCAGTCCAAAAGTGGTGTCACTGGTTCCAAAAGAGAAATGCCCATTGGCCACCTAACCTATACATATGATCAATGCAGTATTCACCCAGCTCTTGCCACCTCAAAAGAGACTCATTCACATGGCAATCTCAAGTCAGGTTGTGCATTGATGTCACAATGGATGGTCAAATAAATAACTACAGACTTCAGTAAAGAAAATAGCAATGGTTTTACTTTTATAGAATTGTTTATATATATAAAGAACTTCATGTAAAGAAAGAAAAGTATACTTTTTGGGTGTATAGAGCAGAAATTGAAAAGGAAAAAAGAAAAGAAAAGAAAAGAAAGAAGCTAACAAGCAAATTACTTTTCAGTTATCACTGCCTCTGTTACCATAAATCAACAGTATAGTTTCCCATCATATAATAGCCATTTTTTATATGAATTTTGCTTCTTACTTTTATCATTCCAAACCAAGAAATAAATAAGAAGGTTATTGTACCTGGAATATGTTTTAAGTGATCATACAACTAGAATAAATAACATTCATTCATACAACTATAATATATAAAAGGTAGAAGATCCAATAGGATTATGGAGTCATAAATTTTTGAGACAAGCTTCAGAATTCCAAAAAAAAAAAAAAAAACCAACGATAAATTCAAATCCTTAACAAGGACTTAAAATAAGAACCAAGGTTAACAACAAAGTACATAAAAGCCAAAGTTAAACTAACTAGTCTAGAGTCCTAACCTTCGAGATTAGCAAATCTAAATCATGGCATTCTTGTTCTTCATATCAAACTGGCTGATATCATATAACTCATTCACTTGAAAGCTAGGTGTTTGAGATGAAATACTTGGCAGCATCGGATATGGCACATGTTGTGGAATACTGAATCGTTTGGTTAGGTCATAGTAATTCATGGAGGCACTAGGATTGTTCAAGACTGTGTTCTCCAACATCCCAGGCATGATATTGTAATTAGACGTATCATTCAGTGGAGCATATGGAACAATATTATTAGAAGAAACTGTATTGAACTGAGTCCATTCAGCAGCATACAAAAGATTCATGAAAGAATTGTCCATATGATCACCATAATAACTCGTATTAATTGGTAACATTTGAGATCCTTGGGGACTTTGGAACTGAGTTGGAAACTGAATATCAAGTGGCTTTATTGAAGAGTCTTGACACTGTAAAGCTTGCATTTGCAGACTATCATAATGGTTTCTCATTAATTCAGGGTGATGAGGAACATGACCACCTAACATATTCCCTGATGTTGATGATTTCTCAATCATAAGGTGCTTTCCTTGCAACATTTTCATCGCCTTTGTCACAGCTTCAAACTTTGCATCCAAAACATCAAGAGCAACAGCTAGTTGATCCTCAGGCAATGTTTCAATGCGGTCATCACATGTTGGGTACTTGGCCTTGAAAATGTTCTTGCGTAGACTTAAAATCTCAATTTCAACCTTCTTGTTCCTCTCTATGAAAAAATCGGACAAAGTAGTGCTTCCCCTAGGACGTTTATGCACTAAATTTTCATTGTACCTTTTGATCCTTTCGACAACTTCGTCATGATTTTGGGGCCAAGTCTCAAGCTCCATTGGCCGTTCTTGAAATTTAGGACCATAGATAATCATACAAGTTTGAACTCCACAGAGGGTGGAGAACTCATAAGCCTTCTTCATTAGACCCTTCTTTCTCTTTTGAAAAGTCATGTTACGAGATTTCTCACTCTTAATGAGTTCCATTGGTAGTTTTCCACGTCCCATTTTCTGAACTAACAAACAAAGATTAGTGTATTTAGAATTTAGTACGGTTCTTAATTTTGGACATTAAAGAGCTAAAAATGATCAAGTTAAAGCATTAATAGTTTAAAATTGTAAATTTAAGTGAAAGAATAAAACTTATATAATTGGCTTAAAGCATTCAATTCAAATTAGCAGCCGGGCAATTTATTTCGTTTTATTTTCTGTGTTTTTGTTTTTAGTCCAAATCTGTATTGGTGGTTTTTGCTGATTTTACTGCAATAGTCATAAATTGCAAATTTGAACTTAAAAAACTTAGCATAAAATTTTATTCAAGAAAAATCAAACAAAGTTTTATGGTTGAGTGGTACATCTTTTCTATTTAAGAAGAAAGTCCAAGTTCAACTTAATTAGTTTAGCAGACAATTTTTTTGAGAATACAGATAACATTAAAAATAAAAACCAAAACCAAGTCAAAATCCAAGAATAAACTAAGGAAAACTCTCCCAAATACCAAACTCACAGCTAGTTCTCTCTCTCTCTTTCCACACCACACAAATCCTTCCAGACTCTTTTCATGCCACAGTTTTATTATATATTGTTAAATAAAAGTCTTATTCTGGCATACATAAGCCTAAGAACTCAACAAATTATTTAACTTAAAACCGGAAAAAAAATAAACTCTTTTAGAAAGAGAAAATATAACGGTTTCTACCAATTTAGAGGGAGACCTAAATGTAGTAAGGCAAACACAAAGTGCAACTTTCAATATTTAATAACCAAAAAAAAAAAAAACAATGAATTACATATAGGTTTTACTAATACAGAAGAGTATAATAAAAGAAAAACGTACCTAATTTTAATGGCTTCTCAGAGCTCTTTCTGAAGATGTAACGTACGCACAAATAATGATGGAGTTTTCCACGGGCTTGTTATATATAAAAAGGAGAAGGAGATCAACCTAATTTTCAAATTACTGATCTTTATTCTCAGAGATCTGCCATAATAATTGCATTATTAATACAAAATCTTAGATTTTATTCACCCTAATTCTTGCTATATATATTTCCAAAATTAAGTCAGAGGTGTAACACAATTATAGGGAAATAACAATTACTTTATGAGACAAAACATAGTCTAACAATTAGAGTGAATATTAACATCTTGATTCTCAAAAGAAAGAAAAAAAAAATATTGACACCTCATTATTGCATGGTTTACATTGTCAAGCAAGATATTCTTTACACGAAATATGTACGTAATCAAAAAAATTGAAATCTTATTGTTTGATTATGATTACACGTATTAAACTTAATTGGGACATAGGTCAACCCTTAATTTCTTCTTAAAAAAATAAAGTCAACCCTTAATAAAAATAAAAAACCATAAGGTTGAACCCGGTTTAGGTTTGCCTCCGGTATGCTATTCTATGGTCTCCTCAAGTTTATGACCATCTTATAATTAGTTGTTTGGACGACATAACAAATTGTCATAATATTAAGGTGTCAGTCTCTTATAAGTCAAAATAAAATTAAAAAAATAATAAAATATTAGATTGTTTTAATCTTGAGATAAAAATCTCACTTTAGCCTTAATCCAAATGTATGTGTGTGAAACTCCTTTTTATAGACTTGAACCCCAGTCCATACCCTTCACCCTACAAGAATTTGAACTTATAGAGTGACCATTACATTAAAGGTATCCTAGACTTTCTCTAATATTATTAGACATGGATTGAGAGTTTGTTTCTCCCAAAAAAAAAAAAAAAAAAAAGGATTGAGAGTTGAGACTCATTTTCTCCATAAACAACAGGATATTGGATTTAGTATTTTAATATTTATTTTTGGCCATTCTTTTAAACTTCAAACTTTTAGGTTATATATAACTAAAGTTTTCAATATTATATCAAAAGTCATTTCAGTTAAGTAAATCGAAGAAATATTTTGATACCAATTAACAGATGTATTGTTTTGGAATTATCTTATGTACACACACTAGTTGCTATCGCACATAAATGCTATGAGGTTCACCCTAATATAATTTTAGGCTTAAAGCAATAATTTTAAGTGAAATTTTTTTAATATTTAATATAAATGAAATAATTTTTTATTTAACTTTCTATATTATATATGCATTTAAAAATAATAATTTTCTTGCCTTTTGCGATTCAAAATTACTAAATAAGTTTTTGTATTTAGGTTCTATTAACATTTCTTTTATAATTGCTAATAGCTTATCCACTTAATCCTTTTAAAAAAAATCTTATCCACTTAATCAACACACTCATAACAATTTTCTTTTAATGAAATAATTTTGGGTTTCAATTGGGTTGAATTTTTATTTACCCAATATTTTGGGGCCTTGTTGGAACTTGGAAGTGGAGGAAAGTCGGCTGCACTTCTTTTTTTTTTTTTTTTCCTTAAAAAAAAATTAAATTCCACTCTACTATTTTAAGACTTTTTTTTCTTCAATGGGCGGTGTTAGAGTCGTTTTATAAAATTTTGGGGGCATAGGGAACTTAGGAGTTAGGCCTAGGCCATAAGCGGACCCTGAATGCTATCAAATGTGAGATGTTAAAAAAAAATAAAAATTTATTAAGCACATATTATATCTGTTGAATATGTCTTTTTTTTTTTTTTTTTTTTGGTGTGGTTGTTTGGGAGATAAGATGATCCAGATAATAAATGGCGGTTTTAGGAATTATTTTTGGGTGGTCACTAAAAATCTTAAATTATACAAAATTTAATAAAGAAATAATTTGAATATATCAATATCATCAAAAAAAAAAAAACATAAATATACATGAAGTGTTACCATTTTTTTCTACTAACAAAGAGAGAGAGAGAGAGAAAAAAAAGGACAAAGAGAGAGAGAGAGAGAAAAAAAAGGATTGATAAGAGACAAAGTGAGAATTGAGAATGCTGAGATGATAATAATAAAGTAAAAGAATTGATATAATAATAAAGAATAGAAAGAAAAACGGGTGATGTTTGCTATAACTGTGAGCTGAGTAGCTAAGGAAAGCAACATTATTACCACCGCAAAACCAAAAAGAGCATAACTGCTGACATTGTCAATGAGAACTCTTGACTACAATATTTTTCTTAAGAGGCCAAAATTATTTTTGGAGTAATGTTCCATCTACTACATTTTTAAAACAAATCTTACACAACAATTTGTTATTAATAGTTTAAAAAGTGATGTCAATATTGGACCTAAATTAAAATTAGTAACTGATTTTCACTTATCATGTAAGATTTGTTATAAAAGTATGTTGTGAAATAGTTTAAAAAGTGATGTCAATATTGTGAATGTAGCATAATTTTTATTTTTATTAAATCAAAATTCTTGTAATTTTCAATTCTGGTAGTCAAAATAGATTAGTTTAGTGTATATATATATTTTTTGCAAGTATATATATATATATATATATATATATTTTTTTTTTTTTTGTGTGTGGCAAATCTGACCACCTGAGATACGTGTAGAGCCGCTCCTGATTCTGATCCGTATAGTTTAGCCAAAATATTTTGTATAAATATATGCATGAATTCGGAGTACACCGAACCTGAAATTCAAAACTTACATTGGTATATGAGAAATTCCAAGTCATAAAGCCGGAGGGAAACGCAACCTAATTGTTATTCATTGACTGATTTTTAGTTGAGATTAAATTTAATAATACTTGATAATACTTGGCTGTTTAGTATAGTATTATCAGAACTTACTAAATCATCAACATCATGCATGGCTAGAAGCTCCACATGAACCTTTTGTAGAGCTAGGTCAAGATGTTCATATTTCTTCATTGATTGTGACCCTACTTCTACAACTTCCAAAAAATGAAGCAATAAACTATTTCTCATCAAAGTGGAAGATATTTGTGGCTCCACTTGTATGACATCACCAGATATGTCATGTATAATATTATTCTTGGCCTTGATTGTCCATCTTTCTAAAATATAATATGGAGGAAGAAAGTTCACAAGAGATTTTTTCACAAAAACGGTTAGGATGTGCCTACAAAGAATTCCAACAAATTCAAACATATGGCATGTACAAATAGCTTTTTTCTTAGAAATTTCAAATAACACTTCATAAATTGGACTTTCTTTCCCATGAGGTGCCACTTTATATATTTTCTTCACTCCTTCTTCACGATATTTGGATGCCTTGTATTTTTGACTACAAAATAACTCTTCTTGAAATTTTATAAACATCTTTCTTGTATAAACTTTTGCCGCCTCTCCTTCCATCTTGTAACATGTTTTCAAAATTGGCACTGAAGTTTTTGTCTTTACATCTTGCTGTTTCTCTTTCAGATAACGCGCATTTAAGGCTTTCTCATATTGATGCACAAAGTCACTTATCATTGTACTTGAACGAACATAACCTTTAAAGAATTTATTCATGCTTTCACTCCTTTGAGTTGTAGACATCCCAGCACAAAAGCTCCTACGTAAATAAGCTGGAATCCATTTTTCACGTCGCATATAATGATTTATCAGCCAATCATTATCTCCCAACCCATACTTCTCTACAAGCTCACTCCATTCTAACTCAAACTCTTCAATAGTGATTGTATCATGAATGCAATGATGAAATTTTCCTTGAAAAAGTGGATATTTATTATAGATATGAGCCAATTTTTCTGGAACTTTCTGTAAAATATGCCACATACATAATCTATGAATTGTATTCGGTAATATCTCTGCAATTACCTTACCCATAGCCTTGTCATCATCTGTGATAATTGTAGAAGGAGCACGTCCAAGCATTGCCTCAAGCCAAGTCTTTAACAACCATGTATTCTGTTTCATTCACAAGCAGGGCACATCCAAACATGACAGATTGGTGATGGTGGTTAACCCCAGTAAAAGGAACAAAAGGCATCCCATAGCAATTTGTTAAGTAAGTAGCATCAAAAGTAATGACATCTCCAAAATGTTGGTATGCAGTTCTTGACCTAGCATCTGCCCAAAAGCAATTTCCCATGCGCCCTTGTTCATCAACTTGAATTGCATATACAAAACCTGGATTTTTTAATTGACACTCAGTAAAATAGCTATACATTCTTTGTCATCTCCATCTTGAAGTAATTTTCTTCTTTTACTGCCTAAATAATTTTGAACATCAACCGCAACACACCAACATTATAGTCACCACCAGATTCGTTATTCAACACTGACAGTATCTTCCTTGTAGGTACACCTAACTCATTGAGTGTATCTATAAGATTTTTTTTGGCACGTGATATCACTCTATGTCCTCGAAGCAAACTTGTACTCTTAGGAGTAAGAAGTTCATGATTATGATTGTCCACAAACTTAGTTACAATCCATGCTCCTTCTTTTTTCTTTAAACTCATCATTGCTTTGCATCCCACTCTAGTTTTTGCAGGTTTTGGACCTTTTCTTTCTTTATTTTCATAACTTTTATGACGAAACCCTTCCCTCCAACAAACGTATTCCACTCCAACCAATGATTTATCTTCTTTGGATGACCGTTTATGATTTATTCGAATGTTAAAACCCTTTCGCCTTGCATATGCTTTATAACATGCATGAGCATCTTCTGAGTCATTGAATACCATATCAAGACATGGTTCCAAAGGCCATTTAGATGCAAAAGATTGATTCAAATCATTCATAGGCAAGTCTACATCATTTTGATTTTCTACTATTTCCGGCTCAACATGCACCAAGTCTTCTACCAAATCATCACAAAGAGAGATTATTTCAGGTTCTTCATTGCTCACACTCATATTTGCAATTTGAGTAAATATTTATTTTCAATGTAACCTAGAAAAAATAAAAGTTAAGAAAAATTCATAAGAATAGTTGAAGAGACATTCAAGATTTGTTCAATTACAAAATGAAAATCTAAAACATAATAAAATTATCAAAGCTGACTTGGTCCCTTATAGGAGGCACTCTTATTTAATGTACATATTAAAACTGACTTAATCCCTTACAAACTGATTAATGCTATTGGACACTTGTTTCTGATTAATTTGTTATTTTACATGGCTGTAGCTAATACTATTTCTTGGTACAAACTGATACTAATTGAATTACATCATTAAGCCTATTCAATTACACATTGGAAATTCATATTGATGAAGTTGGACAATTAAATGATGTTGAAGCATTTGTCACTTCATCAGATACTTTCTAAGTTAAAGAGATAAATAACAAAAATAGAATAAAATAAGGATGGGTCCATGTCATGGAGTCCTTGTCCTAAACATGGTTTTAAAAACTGGTACGGTCAAAGAACCGGAAAATGAGTTAATTACCGGTTTTATGGTCGGACGGGATCCGACCGATGGTTGAACCGGTGATGTCATAAATAATTTAATTAATATTTATTTAATTTATTTAAATTATATAAATAATTAATAATTTTTTAATTTACTAAAAACATGATTAGGCTCATGACTAGCCCATCACAGAGAGTTCACTGCCACACACATTTACAACATTTATCAACAGGTCACTGAAAGCCCATCATAAAATCCTCCTCCAATTACAGGGAAAAACACTAAAACAGTCAAGTAAAACAAATATCCAATGGGAAGTTAGCAACAGTGTTCCTTATTGTTAAATAACAGAACTCCCACCAGAACAGTCAAGCCTTTGAAAAGCAAATACACATATTCTATTCAATAAACTCAACAATTTATACAAAAAGGTGACTTGGCTTATCATTCTCCCAGCTTTGCTTCAAATCCACCCAAGTTACCATCCAACCCCAACCACAAAAATGTAGGACATCCAAACAAACTCAGAGAGTGTGCCGATGCTGGTGCTGGTGCCGCTGTGCGTGATGCAGAGAGTGTAGAGAGTGAGGGCGAGGGTGGGGTTGGAAAAAAGAAAGAAAAAAACTCAGCTTGACCGATCTGAGGGAGAGTGTGCCGGTGTTGGTGCTGGTGCCGCTGTGCATGATGCAGAGAGTGCAGAGAGTGAGGGCGAGGGCGAGGTTGGAAAAAAGAAAAAAAAAACTCAGCTTGACCGATCTGAGGGAGAGTGTGTCGGTGCTGCTGTGCGTGAAGCAGAGAGTGCAAAGAGTGAGTGCGAGGACAAAGGCGGGGGCGGGGTTGGAAAAAAGAAGAAAAAAACCTCAACTTGACCGATCTGAGGGTGAGTGTGCCGATGTCGGTGTCGGTGCCGCTGTGCGTGAAGTAGAGAGTGAGAGTGAGGGCGAGGGCGAGCTTGGAAAAAAGAAAAAACCTCAGCTTGACTGATCTGAGGGAGAGTGTGCCGGTGCCCGTGCCGGTGCCGCTGTGCGTGACGTAGAGAGAGCTTGACTGCTTGAGCTTGACTGATTGTGAGATGAGAGAGTTGAGATTTAAGAGCTTGGATAGTGATTCGTGAGGCTGAGGCAGAGTGATTGTGAGTGAGATGAGAGAGTCTGAGGGTGAGGACTTTAGGCTTAGGGTTAGTTTTTAGGACTTTAGTGGAAATTCTAAAGACCAAAACGATGTAGCTTTCCCAGAAAAGTTAAAAAAAATCCTAACTGGTCATTAACCGGTTCAACCTCCAGTTTTTTCGGTTCTCAGGTTGAACCGGACGGATTTTACTGTTTGTCGGTTTTTAAATTATTTCCGGTTTTATATCATAACCGAACCGAATTAGAGACCGGTTCCTGGTTGAAACGGTTAGACTGGCCGGTCTGGTTCGATTTTTAAAACTATGGTCTTAAATACTCTAAATCTAAGCTCCATATAAGACTCACAATAGGATAAGTTGCACAACTAGCTAGACAAGTTTGGTAAGAGGCATGCTCCTTGTCATCTCAACAATTTAAGAAATTTGGCTTCTTTACTAGCCTTTTTTTTTTTACTGATATTAAACCAGAACATATATTGCAGGTTTAATCCCAAAAATACAGTCTTCGTGTCACAAAAATATTTCTGTCAAACATTTTGACAAATAGCTTGTAAGTAGTTTCTCAAGAGGTCAATCCTTAACCTATGTCTATCAATTTGAATTTCCATATATGCCTCAACACAGCCAAAGAATGGAAGAACTCAAATATAGCATGAACCAAAACAGCAAAAAAAAAAAAAAAAAAAAAAAAAAAATCGTCCCTACTAGGATCAAACCCATATCTGTCCTTATTTCAAAAGAGCAACATACCCAAACCACAAAGATATCAAAATATAGCAATGGCCAAATCAATCAAAATATAGCAAAACCCAAAAAAAAATTGAGAATAAGAACAAATCACCTAGGTCTGGCGAGGTAGTGCGACGACAGATAGAGGTCCAGCAAGATAGTGCAGCGGCAAACAGAGGTTCGGTGCGGTAGTGCGGCGGCAAACGTCAGTTCGGTGAGGATGGGCTGGAGACGCATGAGCTGAAAAGTGATATGAGATTCTAGGGAAACGTGAAATAAGTTTTAATTATTTGTTTGTTGAGATGTTATTAGGTGCATTAGGATGTATTGATTTTACAATGAATTTAAGTAAAAATCTGATGTGGCATTTACTTATTGGCTGGTGTAAACTAAAGGGTTTACACCCCATCCTTATTAAATTTAATCTCTTTTTAGTTATGGTCAAGAATAAATTGCCACGCCATTAATAGCCTGCCTTTGAGGACTAACATTCATATAAAATAAATCAGCAAATTCTTATAAATGTGAATCCGTGTAAACTAAATCATCTCAACAATTTAAAAAATGTTGTGAATTTGCTGTGTTAGTCTTTGAGCATTCTTACTAGTTATTGTATAAGTTTCCACTTATTAATCATCTCATTTAGAAAATTTTTTTATTAAAAATTGAAAAAACTGTCAAAAAAATTAATTATTTTTTTATTTTCTCATAAAAAGTAGTAAAACTCATTGTATAAGGGTCCAATTAATGTATGCTCTAATTTATTTTAGCCAATCATTTATTGTGGGTTTTAGTTAGCTCAACTAGTAAAGTCTCTGATGGCTGAATAAGAGATCTGGGGTTCAATTCCCGCCTACACCGAAAACCAATTGGTGTCTTGGTCTAATGATAAAAAGCTATCATTAGAAATGGACGCTATAAGTTAGAACTGGACGCTATAAGTTAGAACTCTCTAAAAAAAAAAAAGTTCAAAATTTACCATCACACAAAATTTTGTAAAATTATATGGTCACTATAATAATTATGTAAATTTATACTAATACTATTCATTTGCACTTAATTTTTTTTATAAAAATTTTCCTTACATGAGAATAAATGAAGAAAGTAATTAATAGTTGTTGTGCATGAAGAAAAAGAAAATTAATAAATAAGAAAAATTAATATTTTAATAAAATATAATGTAAAATAAATTATTTGATGTTGAATGTTTTGAAAAGTGGTTATGGAAATAAAATAGAAAAGTAATTCTTATGTTAAAATAAATATAAATTTTTGCAGCTGAAGCGAATGCTCTCATTGTAGCTAATAGAAAGTTATAGTAACAGTAAAGGATCAAGTGTCAAGCAATATTTAGTGGGCTGGGGGCAACACTTTCATAGGGTTGGGCCAACCCATAACAGGTGCCACGTGTCCTGTTGTAGTGAATTGCCAGACTCTGCATGGTGCATACGAGAAAGAAACTCAAGTGTCTCTCTCTCTCTCTCTCTCTCTCTGACCAATCCATTTTGCAAAGCTAAGAATGTTTCCAAGTGAATGGCTGTCCTTTTTACACACCACACTCCCTACAAACCACACCAACTCTCTCTTTTTATAGCTTCTCTTTCTCTTTCTCTTTCTCTTTCTCTCACAATGGCAACCCTGCATTCTCTTGCTTTGACCTCTCCAGTCTCACACCATTTGCTGCAGCCACGCTCTTCCTCAGGTACTCTTCTTCTTTCTCTCTTCAGAAATTTGTAACATTTTCTTTCTTGCTAGTTCATGTCAACTGAAAAGTAAGTGATCCTCACTTTTCAGCAAGTGGGTTTTATCAATGCTGGATTGTATGTTACTTCTCTACTTAAAATTTTGCTTTTTTATGCTATTTTCCTCATTTTTGTTGGAGGGATGGTGGAAGCCATAGGTGAAAGGATATTTATATGTGAAATGGGTATATGGGTTTACTTGAAATTGTTCAAGAATTTGGTAGTATATAATTGTAGAAGAATGTAATATGGAAAATTAATGGTTTATGTAACATGGGTGGGTCCTTATGATTTTGAAAACTGTTTATTAATAAATGTTACTGGTTATTGGTAAATAGGAAGATGGTTGAACATCAATTTGAGTATGGCACTCAATTATTATAGTGAAATTGTGAATTTCTGGAACATTTTAGATTGGTAGATTAGTGAATTCTGTTTCTGTGAAAAACAGTTACCAATTCTAAAGACCAAATCAGGAAGAAGGAACAATAATAATGGTGGATATGACGTGGGATATATAATTGTTGTTGTTCTCTCCTTCTCATTCTTCTCCTTCTGTGAGAGGAAGTAAGGACTTCCACTATTCCTACATAAGACTTCTTTCTTTGACAAAATTTTTCTCATAGGCTTGGTAGAGGGTTCCGGATTCCTGAAACTACATTAGACAAAGGGAGTAATATGAAATTTCAAATGGGAAAATATCCAAATGAATTTATGATGCTAGATTGCTAGTACAATTTGAAAATAAGATGGTACTTTCTTTCTCCTTTTTTTTGGTGAATTATACCAACCTCCCTTACGGTTTATTGAAACGACACTCCCCCCCCCCCACACACACACAAAAACTTTTCATGAAATGACACTCTCCCCCTTGAGGTTTATTATATAAATGAAACAATTATTTTTTCATTACTAGAATATTCTCTATTTTTTTTAAATAAAAAAAATCCTATTAATTTATACATACCTAATAGAGGGGATGTTATTCATCCACAAACCTCAAGAAAGGGATTGTTGTTTTGTCCATAATTTTGGTAAGGATTTTTTTTTAAATGACATAACTTGGTAAGAATATATATATATATATATATATATATTAAATGGAACATTTTGTGAGTGAAACCACAATTTGAAAGGGCATGGACTTATTTGTTGCATTTATGAAAACCACAAAAGGGGAATGGGGGTTGTCATTTGTATGAATGTTTGGGGGAAGTATATTTCAATAAACTCAAGGGAGGGTAATGTAATTTTACCATTTTTTAGTGGGGAGGGGGGGTGTGGTGGAGAGTATGGAAATTATATTAAAGAGGAGTAGAAAGGACAATATTCGTTCTCCAAAATTAACGGTAGCATTTTGCAATGCCGAACAGTCGGAATTTAGTTCTCATACTCTCCCTTCTTTCCAAGACAAATCTTCCAAATGAAATGTAGAAAGGACAATATGCGTTCTCCAAAATTAACGGTAGCATTTTGCAATGCCAAACAGTTGGAATTTAGTTCTCATACTTTCCCTTCTTTCCAAGACAAATTGAAAAAAATGAAATATCATTTCATTTGGAAGATTTTTGCATTTAACAGGCTTGCAAATTTCATGGTAATATTTGTTCTAAAGATTTTTGGTGTTTTGTATTTGTCTTAGTATACATGGAATGCACACATCACATAATTGTCTGGCTCTATATGTTGAGGTATCTATGTAAAAATACTTTGTAATGAACTTAACATTAAAATAACTATTACATGCAAAAGAAGAATGGACCTCTCTCATGGTAAGGACAAAATCCAAGGAACAAAGTTAGGACTAGGACATAAAAGTTTCAAGGGGATTTAGGACCCTTCTATCAAACATTTTCAATATATGTAATTGATTGTGTCACGGTAATATGGTTGATCAGCCTTATTGGGGAGCATCATTTACACCCAAATTTCATGTTTAACAATGAGCATTATCGTAATATCTCTTTGCCAGATCACTCTTTGGGCACAAATGCTGAGTAGGTTATGACAATGTTTCAATTGAGAGATTCAGAGATGTCCTTAAAATGCTAGCATATATGAAATAATAGAGATGGCTATCCATGAATGATAAATTCCATACATGTTTGTTCTATTTTTAGGCATAGTATCTTGGGCTGCTGTCCATAGAAGTGCAAAGTCATTATTCAATGGCCTACCTCTTCACTTGCCTCGTCTGAGGGTAGCTCCGCTAAGACAGAACTCCCATGGATCCATTATAATGATGGTCAAACCAGCAATTCAGTTCATCCAAGGAACTGATGAACAGACAGTACCAGATGTGAGGCTAACCAAGTCCAGAGATGGCACAAATGGTATGGCTATCTTCAGGTTTGATCAGCCCTCAGTTTTTGATTCATCCGGTGAAGTTGGTGATATCACTGGTTTTTACATGATTGATGAGGAAGGGGTTCTTCAGTCAGTTGATGTAAATGCCAAATTTGTCAACGGAAAGCCTGCAGGAATTGAAGCTAAGTATGTGATGCGGACTCCTCGAGATTGGGACAGATTCATGAGATTCATGGAGAGATACTCCAATGCGAATGGCTTGCAATTCATAAAAAAATGAGTCAATATTTGTCTCTTGTTTTGCCCTTTCATCTGTCATGTTGGATTTTTGTAATTTAGTCAAGTGAAACTTTGGAAGACTTGGTTCATGTGAATATGACATACCACATGCTCCTTCTCATTCAATGAATGTGGCAATGTTTAATTCATTTATTGTTTCTTATACATGGGTTGGATATAGCACATGTTTCAAATTTAAGTAATCTGTTATAGCCTTTTATGTCAATGAAATGGTAGTTGTAAACCCTGTGTAGCTTGTTTAATGTGCTGCAGATTAAGCAACTGAATCAAAAAATTTATTGACAATCATCTTATACCTTCCAAATGCATCCCTGATGCTCAATATGTCAGCTTATATTTATATATATTGTCATTTTTTATATTTATATTTATATTTATATTTATTATTATTATTATTATTATTATTATTATTATTTGTGTGTTTGTATGTGATGGAAAACAAAGATGATAGGAATAAATACATTTTAATTTTGCAGATTTCTGCAAGTTTATATCTGCCTCTTTGCTTAACTAGAAGAGAGGACAATAATCACAATAAAGAGATAATTAAAGTGAAAACATTCAAGTTCCAAACAATCTGTAGATTTTCAGAAGACTAGAAGTTTATATAATTAATTCATCTTTCCTTTTTGGGATGACAAAAAGGCATTTTAGATGTTGTTCTGAAAATTTCTACTCCAATTCAGAATACAATTCCAACAGCAAGTCTCTATGGTCCTGAGTGATAACAATACGTTATTCGACCTAAATGATCATAGCTATTGTAATCTACTAGTACTCCTTACCCTTCCATGTGACTGAAATGGGGCTCCTAACCCTATAAAAACTGTTGTTATGGTGCACCCATGTCAAATCCCCCTGTGCAAACCTCGTCGTCTCTGTTCCTGTGCTCTTCCGTGATATAAACCATACTTTATAACTCAGACTTTGGTTTATGTGTTTGAAAATAAGCCGATGAGGTTTAACCCTCACTTTAACACCCTCAGGTGCTGTCACTTCCAATGAGTAAATTGAATTAGGACTTCCCACGTTAGTTAGTCGCCTTTGGATCATCTTCATTCTCATTCCATGCTTAAAGGTCACAGAAATTGAGGGGTAGTTAAGGCTAAAACCTCTGTTCATCAGCAAAACTTCATGGCAGCTGACATTCCTGTGAGTGATGGAGAATATTTCTGTTGTTGTGTATCCAAGTGTGCATAGATGAGTGATATACTCATCTGGCCTGATATCATAGATTAACCCTGGATCAATGGCCTTTCCAGGGTTCACATGTCCAGCTCCAGTAGCAAAAACTCCGGCTGGTATGTCCCCATCCATGATTGGTTTTCCTGAATGGTCAGTTATATCAGCAGTTGTCATTAGTGCTGATTTAATGGCAGCAGGGGTCCATTTGGGGTGAACTGAGTGGATAAGAGCAGCAATTCCACTGACATGGGGACAAGCCATTGAAGTCCCAGACATGATGGTGAAATTCACTCTTCTAGAATCCTCTGGAAGGCCAGTAGGACCTAAGTTTTGAGGCCAAGCAGCAATAATGTTGACCCCAGGAGCAATCACATCTGGTTTGAGGATTGAAGGGTTAGTAAAACTTGGCCCTCTTGATGAAAACTGAGCTACTGCTGGACCTCTGGATTTGCCTATCTCAGTTCCCTCAAATTCTATCCGAGCCATAGGCTTCATTGTAGAGTTTATGTATGCCTTCAAGCGAACTGATTCATCAAAACCGACTGATGTTGCAGGCAGAACATGGACATCAACTGAATCCTCCTCCAGGTTTAATGCTGTATTTGCCAATATCATTGCAGCACCACCAGCTTCCTTCACAACTTGTCCTTTCTCTGCTCTTCCATTGACACCTCGGTCACAAATTACCAATTTACCACGAACTTTGTCTCTTGGGAGAGACCTTTTGAAGCAAAACTCACTTCCCCTATCCCCACCGGTCACATAAACCAGTTCAAGGTCTCTTCCAGTTGTCATGAAATGGTTCCCAGGGTACACGGATTCCCCATAGACGGTTTGTCCATTACCCAGTCGAACTATAGCTGGAAATCTCCGGTCAAGCGTGCTTGCACCAATGGTAGAAATCCAAGGAGCTTCATTGGAAACTGAGCTTTCAATTGGACCGTTGTTTCCTGCTGCACATATAACTGATATTCCATGCTCCATTGCTCGAAAACTGCCAATTGCAATGCTATCCTCATAAATTGGCAGTGGGAAGCCACCTAGAGAGAGGGAGAGGATGTCAACTCCATCGCGAATTGCAGCATCCATTGCAGCCATTATATCGGAGCTATAGCAGCCACTGTACCAGCAAACTTTATACATGGCAATGTGGGCACCGGGAGCCATTCCTCGAGCCACACCAGCTCCATTACCAAACACACTTGCCATTGGAACTGAAGTTCCCCCAGCTGTTGATGATGTGTGAGTTCCATGCCCATGGGAATCCCTTGGGGACACATATTCCTGAACAATATTTGGTGCTGATGACTTGGAAGCCACTCGGTGACCCTCGGTAAAGAACCTTGCACCAATGAGTTTCCGGTTACAATTTGAGGAACTGAAGCTTTGCCCTTCTTGACAAATGCCTCTCCATTTCTTGGGAACTGGAGGCATTCCATGATCAACAAAGCTTGGACTCTCGGGCCAAACTCCAGTGTCAAGGACCCCAATTATTGTTCCACGACCAAATCCAGACTTGTACCAAGCACCTCCTCTTGTGGGGTTTAGGCCTAAGAATTTGTAAGAATAGGTAGTGTGAATTTGGAGTCGCCGGTCAGGTCTTATTGCAATAACATCAGGCAACTTTTTCAGGGACTTGACCTCGGCCTCAGATAGCTGAGCTGCAAAACCTTCCATGGCTGTATGGTACGAATAGAGAAGGCGAAGTGAAGGGTCTTCTTGAGAAGCAACAGTTTTTTCAAGAAATGAGAGATGCCAGTGAAGCTTGGAAGTGAACAAAGAGCTGGTCATACCATGTGGGTGGAGGTGAACCATGTAGGTTTGGAGAGTGTTAGCATTGAGGCAAACTAGGCAGACAAAAAGGGTGGAGAAGAATAGCTGAGTTACGGTTATGAATTCCATAGTAAGAGATAAGTAAGACAAAGACAAAGGTGGTTGGAGTTTGATGAAGGATTTTGTGGAAGAATTGTGAGGTATTTGAAGGAGAAGAAGAAGAAGAAGAGAATTCAAAACTGGGTTTGAGTTTGAGAGGCATTTCTGAATTCTGAGTGTGAAATATGAAACTCGTGAAACTTAAGAGCTCTCCATCACGAGGATCCTTTGTTAAGAGACGGACAGTGAGGCTCTCTGTGTGGTTCATTGGGAGAGCTAAAACTAATAGAACTTGCTCTTGCTCTAAGAAGCTTCACGAGATGTTTTGGTTAGATTTAATACATTTAACATAGTATAAATCCTTTAGATTCAAATTCTGTGAATCTTTGTTGGTTGTTTTTGGAATTTTTTTCAGATGGGTTTTCTTTTTCCTGATAAAGTGTACTAAGAAAGAGAGAATATAGTATAATGGTTGCATTCAATAAATGCATGGTTCTGAGTGAGTGCATTTATACACACGCTCTAAGTTTGCATCTTTACTTCCCTTTCCTCGTGCGGCACTACTTGCCTTTAGTTTAGTCTTCACTCCACACGACCCCTTAATAATCTCAATTCTCAAGCTCCCCTGCAATCTGCTGGAGCCTAAAAGTATTACAAATTTTACTGTATAGAACTTACAAACTGATGTGTTATTTATTACACCAAAATAATAATAATAACAACAACATTTATTTATTAAATAGTTGAAGCCTATCAATTATACTCATTGTCATATTAGTTTATAAGCTTTATGTGGTAAAGTTTGTATTTTTTTTTTTACCACTAAGTGCTCTCTGTCTCTAATAAGAAATCAAAATGTGGGACTAAACTTAGATACAAATTCCTTATGCACAATATATTAAGTTCCTAACAAATTATAACACATGGTGTGTTGACTAATAAAGCAAACCCAATTTTTTCTTTTCCAAGAAAACTTAAATGCAAAGCAGACTTGTATTTGAATTTTATTGGGGAACTTAATGTATTGCATTTAAGGAATTGTACCTAAGTTTTACCTCAAAATGTTAGGGTGGTAATGTTTGATACAACCCTTGAACACGACATGAACATGACCCATGTTTTGGAGGGTTAGGGTTTAACTTTAATAGGTTTGAGCGAAAATCAGGTCAACCCACAATTGACATGATAAGCAACGTGTTGCATGTTGACCTACAATTAACACAATTATACACAGAAATTTATTCGTGTCAACATGAAATGACCCATTTTAATTGTATTATCCCAAAATAGGATTAGGATTCGGTGCAATTCATCCTACCATCTCTCACCAAAAAAAAAAAAAAAAAAACTTTTTACTACTCTTCATTTTTTTCTTAACTTTTTTAATTAATGGTTGAGATTGAAAGTTACTTTTTGCAATCATCAATCTCAACCATTCATAGGAATTGTATCACTAGATATTGCACCTAATCTCAATCCCCCAAAATGAGGGCATCTAAGGGTTTTAATTAATTTTCTTTTTTGGGTAAACTAGAAAGCAATTCTCTTCTCGGATAATTGTATCAACCCAGAATCTGGACACTTTGAAATTTTCTTTTTGATAAAAGAGTACCACATGAAAATTAAAAAAGAAAAAGAAAAAAAAAAAAGGCCTTTGAACACGCACTCAATAGGCTAGTATTAATTACTAACTAATTTTCCTTTATCTAACATGTTATTATGTTATATTTTATTTTAAATGTTTATATATTTAGTTATCTTTGTAGGTAAATTAACTTTATTTCTTATTTTACAAGTGACAGGTATACTTAAGGAGGTTGATAACTTCATATGATCAATGACACCTAGTTTTTTTCCCTCAAAAATATGTTATATTTTATTTTTAAAAGTTCATATATTTAGTTATTTATTTCATATTTTATGCATGACAGGTACATTTTAGAAGGTTGATAACTTGATCTGGTCAACTGCATCTAGCTTTTCTTTTACCATTCTTTTGGGGTGAAGGTGAAGATAAGATTAGTGAAACCTCTTATATGATGGATGGTCGATGGCATCTGATAGACTGGTTTGACCCAATCTTCGTGTGATCTTTAAAGTTGGTCGCTAAGGCAATGAATTTTCTCTTCATTTGTTTTTGTTTTTTTTTTTTTTTTTAATTTTTTTTTATGGGTTGCTTTTGTTTTTGGCCACAAATAGTCACAGAATGCGCCATAGCAGAAGATAAAACACTTGCCTCATATAGTCATATGAGTAATAATTAAATATGATACTTTAATTTAGACGTATCATTATAGAAGCGTGCAAATTGCAAGGCCAGCAATTTGGCATAGGGTAATTGCTGCCTGTTTTTGTAACACTTGAATAGCATAAGATAGTCTTGCACCCAACATGTAGAGTGTGATGTGTTTAAGCGAACTTTTCTCCATGCAATATCATCACGAAATATCCTAACCTACTTGGACATGTCTCTGTAGCCATAGAGATTCAAATTGCACAGCCAGCAATTTTGCAGAGGGGCTAGAGCTTTAAGAACTAAGAACATCATTAGTGTGCAACTTATGAATTATGAAACTTAAAGAATCAGCTCCAGATCAACAGACAACAGATATGGAGTGATGGGGATAATACACAAAGTAATGAAGGAAGAACAAGGATAACACAAAGACAAACAGAAGTGGATAACTTTTAGAGGCACAACATTGTTATCCTTAGACAATATCCCCCCCTCCCCCTCCCCCCCAACTCTTATTGCTAGAGGGTTATTGCAAACTTGTCTCCAAGATACAACCAAGTTATTGGGTTCTATAGATAACAATTTTGGAGAATGACCATAAAATTTTGTGTGTTTTTCTCTAGCAATTCTGGAAAATGACCACAAGATTTCAAGTGAACATAAGTCTTTATTTATACCCATAGGGTTATATTTCATCAGAAAGCATATATGGAGAGTCAAAATATTTCATATAACCGTTCACAAGGCTTGAAACTTTTTCAAACATTCAGAATAATAACCAAAAAATTCTACAGAAAACTCAGTTTTACGAGTTTCGATTGGTTGAGAGTTACTTTCAGTTGATCGAATGCTCTTTTCGAGCAATTGAACAAGAATCGAATAACGATTGAATTATCCAGAGACTCCAGGATAGATTTCCTTACCATTTCGATTGATCGAGCAAAAGTTTCAACCGATCGAAAATACTAAATTTCAAATTTTCACTTAGAAAATTCCAAAACTTGAATTTTCACTTTATTGACTTTATGAAACAATATTTTGCAAACTCAAATATCATTATTACAACATATTCATGTATATACCTATGTATACAACATGAAGTAGTGTCAAAACTCATCATAAACTAGACAATATATATATGCTGGAGTAGTAAAGTATCGTAACACAAATAACTTGCATCCCTCAAATTGAGAAGGTTAGAATTTTCTCACTAAAAAATTTAAATGCATCAAACTTGTCTTTGCATTCATCTGCAGTTAATTTATTTCAGGTCACATCTGTGTTTTAATATGCTATATCAATACTTTGTCTGATATCTATTAAATTTCTTGAATTACAGATGGACCGAAGACTGAAAGCAATATTTTCTAAAATTTCAGAATTGAGACCACAACTTACAAAAATAAAACTTCAAACAAAATTTCAAGGATGAAATACGTAGTGGTGTAATTTAGGCTAAGATTATTGCATCCGGGTAAAGTTACAATCAAACCTCTAAATCCCTATATTAAAACTTTGAAATGATCATTAATCACTCCTTACTATTTACTGTATGCATTGATGGGAAATTAACATAAAGTTGATAATATGATGAAACCTCAGCTTTACAAAGTATCACAAACAGATTCGAAATTGCAAAAAGTAAATGTCCTATAAAAAAACATATAAGCAGTGACTATGTCTTTGTTTTGGTCCTAAACAAGGATATGGGCTGATAAACTTGACGATAAGCTCTACAATGGGTTCATGACAAGCCCTGAGAAGGGTTCATACCGGTAATCTTCCTGACTAGGTGGGCAGTGTTCTTCTAAGCTGCATTCTCTGTGCTTTAGACATTACCGTAATTATATTGACAGATCATTACCTCTTTCATGATTGAGATCTCCACTCATTCTTCCATGAATTTTTTGTAGCTTGTGCAGATGCATCACTAGAACCCTCATTGCCATTATATGGCTTCAAAAGGAAAGGATCCCACCAATGAGGCCCCACTTCATGCTGCCCCCCTTCCAACAGAGCATATTTCCAACTTTTCTCCTCAATAAAATACCATCTGTATGACATTCAATGACGTCCCTCCTCAGCTTGGTAATTTTGTCAATGACTGTTGTACAGAAACATCAAATGCATTATGCATCTATAAGAGTCTCCAATTTAGAGTGAGGATCTGCATACACCAGCCATGGAATAAGACATAACCTCCTCCCTCATGATTTTTACCTGCTCAAGAGAAATTTGAAGAAGCCTTTACTCTATGCTAACATTCCTCTTACGGATGCAATCCTTTGGAATGAACACCGAATACTTTGTATAATTCCTTGGAAGAGGCTAAGTCTATTGTGTTGAAGAAGACAGATAAGAAACCAGCTAACATGGAGACAAGACTTAAAAGCTGATCTTCTAGCGTATGATTCAGCCTGAGGTTGCAGGCAGAAAAGAGGAGCTCAGTATGATCTGCATATCCTGCTTGGAGAATGACACTTTCTCTCCCCAAAATCACATTCCAACAGCTTGCAGCCATTGGAGTTCTTGCATTGATTAACAAATTGCTCTCTAATTGACTTGGCATTGGCAGGACTCAAGGCACCAACAAAGGAGAAGAGCCACTTCCTTTCTAATTTCCTCATCCGGTCTTGCCAAATGAACACTTCAAAGTCCTTTGCCAAATGTAAGTATGTGGGATATGGAATACCAAAATCAGTAGAATCCATGGATTAGATTCAACCACAAGCATGGACATATTCTTTGCAGAAGGCAAGAACAGAAGTCTGTTACCCAAGGATTAATATCAATGGATTCTATCGGATAAAGTAACTCAAAACAAGGGAAAATTGATTCATAATGTGAGCTATAGCCTATAATTATTTCATCCCGCTCCTTGACCGATACATATTTTGTTTTGTAGTCATTTTTGAAAGATCCAATTTTTCCTTGTATAGCTTCAACAGGTCAGACACTTCCTCCCTATATGGTGTCACGAACTTCTGCAGGAATGACTTCTCTGAAGACTGAAAAATTGTAGGAAAGTATATATTCTTCTTCACCACCAAACCTTTTGATAGCAAAACTTCAATGACCGAAGCCCTAGGAATAAGTCGCTTTTCCAAGCTATTAGAAACGAGTTCTGGGCGTTTGACAATAAGGGAAGCCTCCAGACCCATCTTGTTGACTAAAAAATCCATTATCCGCGTGATCTTATCCTCAGATGCTAGAATACAGTGGGGGCTCGTTCTAAATGCTAAGAGAATCTCTTCCTCAGACAAACCCCACCTCTTATAAGCTTTTATCTTCCTCTCCCATTTGGATTTATTCACTCCCACCATCGCATAAACAGCATGAACGAAACGAAACTTCAAAGGATTGAATCCTATTTCCTTTACTTTCTCTAAAATTTCTTTCAATCGATATGACACAATAACTCTAGGATTCTGTTTAAGTAAGGCCCGTATATTCGATTCAGGAACTCCATTTTCTCGCAGAAGATTGACATTATGAACCACACAAGTATCAAGTTTCGTGATTAAAATAGCCGGACAACGTTTAATAGCTATGCTACTGTTCTGAACAGTTCCAAGCCAATTCGTAAGGAAATCAAAAGAAGGGATTATGTGGTTTTTCAAGCTCCGTTTCAATATTTGTGGTTGTCCACACAAGACTGTAGCAATGTCAGAGCTTGTAAAGCCTTTGGATTGAAAAAACAGCAATTTGGGCAAAAGGGTCTTGTGAGGATCAGATACCAGAACTGGAGGGTGTCCAGTGATGATTTTTGAGATTTGAGATTGTGAGTAACCATGTTTCTTGAAAAAGCTAACGACTAAGTCTGCTTTATCTGGGTTTTCGAAATTAACATATTTAGAGGCTGAAACAGCAGCTTCCAATGAGAACCCACATGATTTTATGAGGTATGAGAGTGTGAATGAGTGTTGGTTTGAATTTGAAGTGCTTGAAATTGAAATGCATCTAACTAATAATGCTTCGTGGGTTTCTAAAGTATACAAGTTCTGATGGGCTTTGCCTCTAATCGTACAACTAGTTCCATGGATGATAGCTTTATAGAGAAAATTAAACATATTAAGCTGTGCTGAAATGAAAGAAATTACTCACTTTATAAAAGAGAATCTCAGCTGTGAACATGAGCAAGATGCTGAAAATCTCAGGTGCTCGCTGCCTTTGGGGTTCTCTTTCACTCTAGACCCTCCTTTCTGCCCAGGTGTACCGTTTTGATATCTTCTGCTATTCTATTTGTTGGCCACCTTCGGTCAAGTTATGTAGGGACAAAAAAATCTTTGGGTTACAGTGAAGCTATAATCTATCTGCCAGCCTTTAAGGTTTAATGTTATAATTTTCCTCATTCTCAAAAAAAAAAAAAAAAAAAATGTTATAATTTTCCTAAAATGAATTAGTGTTACAATTTTTCCAAAATTTTAATTCAAGTTTTACATGTTTGTCCAATAATATTGGATTTATGAATATTGCTGTTACATTTTTCATTTGAATTCTAACACTGTAACACCCACGTAGAGTTAGAGTTCTCTAAAATTTTAGTTCAAAATTTTAAGAGAAATGCTATATTTATGTTCACAATATTTTCATAACAAATTTTATGTGCCAGTTTATTACTTGCTATTATTAGTGGGTAAGAAAGTAATTTCAGTTGTGAATTCAAATTAAAAACCTGTATTAACTTGCCAATTAAAATTTGTTGTGAAAATGTTATGGACGTAGCACTTCTCAATTTTTAATATCACATTTTTTTTTTTTTTTTGAGATAGACTCTATGTTTAACACCCACAATTATATATGATTTTTTAAGTAAAATCCTATTTTGGTCTTTAAACTTTACCAAAAATTTGTTTTTCATTCATAAACCTTGTAAACAATTTTTAAAATAATTTAGAGACAAAAATGGGGATGGGGAAGAAAAAAAACTTTTTTCTATAGTTTAGGCAGGAAAAAAAGATAATTCTTAAAGTTTAAGGGCAAAAAGTAAAACATTTCCAATAATTTATGAACGAAAGATGAATTTTTCAATAATTTAAGGACAAAACACAAATTTTTTAAAGTTTAGAGTCGAAAAACAAACTTTTAGTTAAGTTTAGAGGCTAAGTTAGTATTTTAGCTAGAGTTATTTTATTTTTTTCATTTCCCTCCTCCAACTCCCCAAACCTCCCCACAAAATTTTTACCAAAGGTCTTTTTGATGGTGACACAATATCACCCATTTGAAAAAAGAGCATTTCACCACCGCACACCCTTGATGCGATGGTTACTCCACAAGTATAAGTGCTTGTAGGATGTGGGGGACAAGGACCGGGGTTCAAGTCTTCAGTAGGGAGCTTTCACACACATATACACTTAGATTAGGCTAGAGTAGAATTTCTATCTTGTATTAAAAAAAAAGAAAAAAGGTAAGGGTTTACAATGGGCACGAGCTATTTCATTTTTACTTCTTTATTTTTAATTTTTAATTTTATTTATTATTTATTTTTAAGCTTCAATATTTATAGGTCAATGATGGAAAACCCCAACTCATGACTTCACCCTTGAACAATACCCATTTTATCTTTAGTAGGTTAGACTATAGGACTGGGCCTAATTCTCTTTTAATGAGCTACCCATGAGCTTTTTTAATGGGCTTTTGATGACCTTATAAATTAAATAAAAAATTTATAAAAATAATTTTATCATTTTATCATTTGTCTATCATTTGCAATTCTCAATCCATGTGTATTTGAGTATCAAATAATTTAATCTTAAAACAATGAAATAACTTGTTACATAAATTTCGCAACTAATGTTAATTGTTATCTTCAAAAGTGGTGGACTGTTCAGTATCCTTTGTATTTTATACTTATATTTGTATAAATACAATTAACTAAAAATATAAAATTATTATTCTATAAATATTACTATAAGAAAGAGAAAAAATAATGAGGGATAATATAAGTTTAGAGACCTTGGGAATTGAGTTTGAATTTGAGAGAGTTCTCTCCAATTAGCCAAATATGCGACACGTTCATTTAATTTTTTAAATATCACATGTCTTACATCTAAATAAAACTTAAAGAGAATTGGAGGATTCAATGAGAGGGGATCTTGTCCCAATTTGTTAAACAATAATTTTCAAAAAGTTTGATATGTCTTGGTATTAGACCATGACTTAAATTAGAGGTCATATTTTAGGGGTACATATGTGTAAAATGGCAAGCTACATAATATTTTGTTAAACATTTTGTGAATTCTGTAGGCTTACTCAGTATTTAATTATCAATGGTCATTAAAATTATTTTGTATATGATCCATAGTTTATTAATGAATATTAATAAATAAATAAATAAAATTGAGAATTAGAACAAAATAGCATAACTAATTTAATTGTATTTGGTTTAGAGAATATTATATTGGTTTCTCATTCGACTAGTAAGAGTTTAATTCTTAATAACAAAGAATTGTCACATCATTTAAAAGGTTGTCATGTCATTGCTTCATTAGTAATGTAGACATGAAGATTAATAGTAGTTAAAAGGAAATATAACACTTATTTTTGAAATGAAAAATTCTTAGTTTACATTGTATTAATAATGTAGACTTATATTATAGACACACAAAATGTGTATAATATTGTACACATCAATATAAATATAAATATTTATATATATATATATATATATATATAAAAGCAGAGATCCTATGCGAGAGAGTATAAGGTTCTGCCTTGTGGCGCATTCTATGAAAAGAATTGAGATACCCTTAAGTCATATTAAAGATAAGAACAAATTTAAAAGTAGAAACTCTTTATTTCCTTTGGCTCAAATGTTTCAAGACTAATTTTTGTTACATTTTGTATTCAATGTTTTAAGACTACTATTTATTTCATTTCATTCAATGTTTCAAGACCTTCCATCTCTCACACACACAAAAAACTCTTTGCATTTCCATTCATCATTTTTACTTTTACTTTTTTTTATACACATGTCCATAGCCTTTCATATCATCCTATCTCAAATACACTTAGAAAAAAATGATGTCAATTTAGTTTCAACCTTTCAATGACACCTACATAACTCCAACATTACAGTATCATTTGATTATAACCCGTATGAGTAGGCTATAAACAAGAAAAGGAGCTTGGGTTTTTTATTCAATGACGGTAGCTTACGGTTTTGATGTTGAAGTTAGACATTGTAGATTTTGTGAAGGTTATGATTCGCTTGGAGTATTTGGGTGTTTGAGATTTTGGTTTGAGAAAATTATAAATGTATTTTATTTTAGAACTAAAGAAAAAAAACATTCTAATTGATTATTTATGAAGTTTTTTTTTTTTTTTTTAATAATAAATTTTGTGTTAGAATTCATAATTTGTAGATTTCTTTGTATGTAGCCATAGTGGTAAAAACAAAAATCGATGGTGACTTAAAATTATTTTTCACTTTTTTTTAAAGGACACAAAAGCCCAACTAAAGCCAATTGAATTTTGATAAATGAATGTGTTTTTAGTAAATTTCTCTTTGTTTAATCACGTTCTCTTTATGTTGACACTTACAAATGATTGCCTTAATTCCATTGAGATAATTAATTGGGTGTTTATGATCAAGGTCTCCATATTTGGTTGTGAGAATAAAGTGATTGAGAAAGTGTTTGGTAGGTTGCTTAAATCTATGTAATTTTAGGATATAAAAGTATTTTATATTTTGAATTCTTATTTGTTGATTTCAAAATCATTTAATCAGTTTGAAAAATAAAATATACTTTTAATGGTAAATATTATAATATATTATAATCTTACAATGTTAAACAATTTTTTTAAAATAAATTATGAATTAAAAAAAAATCAAGTTTCAAAGTATTTAACAATATTGCGGACAAACATAAATATTATACAACAAAATAAGTATTAAGTATTATATGTAGATTTTAATATATATAAAAATGATTTCAAATGAAATTGTAAAGTAGTTTGCGCATCACGTGGGATATCATTTAGTTTGCAAACAACATTACAACCAACATGATAGAATAGCCACTCTACACTAAATCACTAATCTCCAAAGATGCTTTCTTCAAGAAAACTTTCCAGTCCTCTCAATGATGTCCAAAGACAAATAGACTAGACATGAATTTAGAAGCATTGTACACATTTTGTGTGCCTGCGATGTAAGTTTATATTGCAAATATAATACCTATAAAGTCCTTTTAAAATTTCAAATGGATACTATAAAGCCCTTCTTAAATTTCAAATGGGCGAAAGCGCCTATTTCGCAAACTTTAGAGAACAATAGGTTTTTTTTTTTTTTTTTTGAGAATCACTTTTGAGACAAAGTTGGTAGTTTAGCACAAAGTCACTACACTATCTCCAAAGATGTCTTCTACAAGGAAATTTTCTAGTCCTTTCAATAATGTCCAAAAACAAACAGATTAAACCTGAATTTTAAAACATTGTATACATTTTGTGTGTCTATAATGTAAGTTTACATTTCTAATATAATGTAAACTTATAAAAGTTTTCAAATGGACTCTATAAAAACCCTTTTTAAATTTCATATGGACGAAAGCGCACATTTCACAAACTTTAGAGAACAATAGGTTTTGTTTTTTTGTTTTTGTTTTTGAGAATCACTTTTGAGACAAAGTTGGTAGTTTAGCGCAAAGTCATTACACTATCTCCAAAGATGCCTTCTTCAAGGAAATTTTCTAGTCCTTTCAATAACGTCCAAAAACAAACAGATTATACCTGAACTTAGAAACGTTGTATACATTTTGTGTGTCTACAATGTAAGTTTACGTTGTTAAAATAATGTAAACCAATAAAAATTTTCAAATGGACTCTATAAAAGCCCTTTTTAAATTTCAAATGGACGAAAGCGCACATTTCACAAACTTTAGAGAACAATAGGTTTTGTTTTTGTTTTTGAGAATCACTTTTGAGACAAAGTTGGTAGTTTAGCACAAAGTCACTACACTATCTCCAAAGATGTCTTCTACAAGGAAATTTTCTAGTCCTTTCAATAATGTCCAAAAACAAACAGATTAAACCTGAATTTTAAAACATTGTATACATTTTGTGTGTCTATAATGTAAGTTTACATTTCTAATATAATGTAAACTTATAAAAGTTTTCAAATGGACTCTATAAAAACCCTTTTTAAATTTCATATGGACGAAAGCGCACATTTCACAAACTTTAGAGAACAATAGGTTTTGTTTTTTTGTTTTTGTTTTTGAGAATCACTTTTGAGACAAAGTTGGTAGTTTAGCGCAAAGTCATTACACTATCTCCAAAGATGCCTTCTTCAAGGAAATTTTCTAGTCCTTTCAATAACGTCCAAAAACAAACAGATTATACCTGAACTTAGAAACGTTGTATACATTTTGTGTGTCTACAATGTAAGTTTACGTTGTTAAAATAATGTAAACCAATAAAAATTTTCAAATGGACTCTATAAAAGCCCTTTTTAAATTTCAAATGGACAAAAGCGCACATTTCACAAACTTTAGAGAACAATATTTTTTGTTTTTGTTTTTGAGAATCACTTTTGAGACAAAGTTGGTAGTTTAGCACAAAGTCACTACACTATCTCCAAAGATGTCTTCTACAAGGAAATTTTCTAGTCCTTTCAATAATGTCCAAAAACAAACAGATTAAACCTGAATTTTAAAACATTGTATACATTTTGTGTGTCTATAATGTAAGTTTACATTTCTAATATAATGTAAACTTATAAAAGTTTTCAAATGGACTCTATAAAAACCCTTTTTAAATTTCATATGGACGAAAGCGCACATTTCACAAACTTTAGAGAACAATAGGTTTTGTTTTTTTGTTTTTGTTTTTGAGAATCACTTTTGAGACAAAGTTGGTAGTTTAGCGCAAAGTCATTACACTATCTCCAAAGATGCCTTCTTCAAGGAAATTTTCTAGTCCTTTCAATAACGTCCAAAAACAAACAGATTATACCTGAACTTAGAAACGTTGTATACATTTTGTGTGTCTACAATGTAAGTTTACGTTGTTAAAATAATGTAAACCAATAAAAATTTTCAAATGGACTCTATAAAAGCCCTTTTTAAATTTCAAATGGACGAAAGCGCACATTTCACAAACTTTAGAGAACAATAGGTTTTGTTTTTGTTTTTGAGAATCACTTTTGAGACAAAGTTGGTAGTTTAGCACAAAGTCACTACACTATCTCCAAAGATGTCTTCTACAAGGAAATTTTCTAGTCCTTTCAATAATGTCCAAAAACAAACAGATTAAACCTGAATTTTAAAACATTGTATACATTTTGTGTGTCTATAATGTAAGTTTACATTTCTAATATAATGTAAACTTATAAAAGTTTTCAAATGGACTCTATAAAAACCCTTTTTAAATTTCATATGGACGAAAGCGCACATTTCACAAACTTTAGAGAACAATAGGTTTTGTTTTTTTGTTTTTGTTTTTGAGAATCACTTTTGAGACAAAGTTGGTAGTTTAGCGCAAAGTCATTACACTATCTCCAAAGATGCCTTCTTCAAGGAAATTTTCTAGTCCTTTCAATAACGTCCAAAAACAAACAGATTATACCTGAACTTAGAAACGTTGTATACATTTTGTGTGTCTACAATGTAAGTTTACGTTGTTAAAATAATGTAAACCAATAAAAATTTTCAAATGGACTCTATAAAAGCCCTTTTTAAATTTCAAATGGACGAAAGCGCACATCTCACAAACTTTAGAGAACAATAGGTTTTGTTTTTGTTTTTGAGAATCACTTTTGAGACAAAGTTGGTAGTTTAGCACAAAGTCACTACACTATCTCCAAAGATGTCTTCTACAAGGAAATTTTCTAGTCCTTTCAATAATGTCCAAAAACAAACAGATTAAACCTGAATTTTAAAACATTGTATACATTTTGTTTGTTTATAATGTAAGTTTACATTTCTAATATAATGTAAACTTATAAAAGTTGTCAAATGGACTCTATAAAAGCCCTTTTTAAATTTCATATGGACGAAAGCGCACATTTCACAAATTTTAGAGAACAATAGGTTTTGTTTTTTTGTTTTTGTTTTTGAGAATCACTTTTGAGACAAAGTTGGTAGTTTAGCGCAAAGTCATTACACTATCTCCAAAGATGCCTTCTTCAAGGAAATTTTTTAGTCCTTTCAATAACGTCCAAAAACAAACAGATTATACCTGAACTTAGAAACGTTGTATACATTTTGTGTGTCTACAATGTAAGTTTACGTTGTTAAAATAATGTAAACCAATAAAAATTTTCAAATTGACTCTATAAAAGCCCTTTTTAAATTTCAAATGGACGAAAGCGCACATCTCACAAACTTTAGAGAACAATAGGTTTTGTTTCTTTGTTTTTGTTTCTGAGAATCACTTTTGAGACAAAGTTGGTAGTTTAGCACAAAGTCACTACACTATCTCCAAAGATGTCTTCTACAAGGAAATTTTCTAGTCCTTTCAATAATGTCCAAAAACAAACAGATTAAACCTGAATTTTAAAACATTGTATACATTTTGTGTGTCTATAATGTAAGTTTACATTTCTAATATAATGTAAACTTATAAAAGTTTTCAAATGGACTCTATAAAAACCCTTTTTAAATTTCATATGGACGAAAGCGCACATTTCACAAACTTTAGAGAACAATAGGTTTTGTTTTTTTGTTTTTGTTTTTGAGAATCACTTTTGAGACAAAGTTGGTAGTTTAGCGCAAAGTCATTACACTATCTCCAAAGATGCCTTCTTCAAGGAAATTTTCTAGTCCTTTCAATAACGTCCAAAAACAAACAGATTATACCTGAACTTAGAAACGTTGTATACATTTTGTGTGTCTACAATGTAAGTTTACGTTGTTAAAATAATGTAAACCAATAAAAATTTTCAAATGGACTCTATAAAAGCCCTTTTTAAATTTCAAATGGACGAAAGCGCACATTTCACAAACTTTAGAGAACAATATTTTTTGTTTTTGTTTTTGAGAATCACTTTTGAGACAAAGTTGGTAGTTTAGCACAAAGTCACTACACTATCTCCAAAGATGTCTTCTACAAGGAAATTTTCTAGTCCTTTCAATAATGTCCAAAAACAAACAGATTAAACCTGAATTTTAAAACATTGTATACATTTTGTGTGTCTATAATGTAAGTTTACATTTCTAATATAATGTAAACTTATAAAAGTTTTCAAATGGACTCTATAAAAACCCTTTTTAAATTTCATATGGACGAAAGCGCACATTTCACAAACTTTAGAGAACAATAGGTTTTGTTTTTTTGTTTTTGTTTTTGAGAATCACTTTTGAGACAAAGTTGGTAGTTTAGCGCAAAGTCATTACACTATCTCCAAAGATGCCTTCTTCAAGGAAATTTTCTAGTCCTTTCAATAACGTCCAAAAACAAACAGATTATACCTGAACTTAGAAACGTTGTATACATTTTGTGTGTCTACAATGTAAGTTTACGTTGTTAAAATAATGTAAACCAATAAAAATTTTCAAATGGACTCTATAAAAGCCCTTTTTAAATTTCAAATGGACGAAAGCGCACATTTCACAAACTTTAGAGAACAATAGGTTTTGTTTTTGTTTTTGAGAATCACTTTTGAGACAAAGTTGGTAGTTTAGCACAAAGTCACTACACTATCTCCAAAGATGTCTTCTACAAGGAAATTTTCTAGTCCTTTCAATAATGTCCAAAAACAAACAGATTAAACCTGAATTTTAAAACATTGTATACATTTTGTGTGTCTATAATGTAAGTTTACATTTCTAATATAATGTAAACTTATAAAAGTTTTCAAATGGACTCTATAAAAACCCTTTTTAAATTTCATATGGACGAAAGCGCACATTTCACAAACTTTAGAGAACAATAGGTTTTGTTTTTTTGTTTTTGTTTTTGAGAATCACTTTTGAGACAAAGTTGGTAGTTTAGCGCAAAGTCATTACACTATCTCCAAAGATGCCTTCTTCAAGGAAATTTTCTAGTCCTTTCAATAACGTCCAAAAACAAACAGATTATACCTGAACTTAGAAACGTTGTATACATTTTGTGTGTCTACAATGTAAGTTTACGTTGTTAAAATAATGTAAACCAATAAAAATTTTCAAATGGACTCTATAAAAGCCCTTTTTAAATTTCAAATGGACGAAAGCGCACATCTCACAAACTTTAGAGAACAATAGGTTTTGTTTTTGTTTTTGAGAATCACTTTTGAGACAAAGTTGGTAGTTTAGCACAAAGTCACTACACTATCTCCAAAGATGTCTTCTACAAGGAAATTTTCTAGTCCTTTCAATAATGTCCAAAAAACAAACAGATTAAACCTGAATTTTAAAACATTGTATACATTTTGTGTGTCTATAATGTAAGTTTACATTTCTAATATAATGTAAACTTATAAAAGTTTTCAAATGGACTCTATAAAAACCCTTTTTAAATTTCATATGGACGAAAGCGCACATTTCACAAACTTTAGAGAACAATAGGTTTTGTTTTTTTGTTTTTGTTTTTGAGAATCACTTTTGAGACAAAGTTGGTAGTTTAGCGCAAAGTCATTACACTATCTCCAAAGATGCCTTCTTCAAGGAAATTTTCTAGTCCTTTCAATAACGTCCAAAAACAAACAGATTATACCTGAACTTAGAAACGTTGTATACATTTTGTGTGTCTACAATGTAAGTTTACGTTGTTAAAATAATGTAAACCAATAAAAATTTTCAAATGGACTCTATAAAAGCCCTTTTTAAATTTCAAATGGACGAAAGCGCACATCTCACAAACTTTAGAGAACAATAGGTTTTGTTTTTGTTTTTGAGAATCACTTTTGAGACAAAGTTGGTAGTTTAGCACAAAGTCACTACACTATCTCCAAAGATGTCTTCTACAAGGAAATTTTCTAGTCCTTTCAATAATGTCCAAAAACAAACAGATTAAACCTGAATTTTAAAACATTGTATACATTTTGTGTGTCTATAATGTAAGTTTACATTTCTAATATAATGTAAACTTATAAAAGTTGTCAAATGGACTCTATAAAAGCCCTTTTTAAATTTCATATGGACGAAAGCGCACATTTCACAAATTTTAGAGAACAATAGGTTTTGTTTTTTTGTTTTTGTTTTTGAGAATCACTTTTGAGACAAAGTTGGTAGTTTAGCGCAAAGTCATTACACTATCTCCAAAGATGCCTTCTTCAAGGAAATTTTTTAGTCCTTTCAATAACGTCCAAAAACAAACAGATTATACCTGAACTTAGAAACGTTGTATACATTTTGTGTGTCTACAATGTAAGTTTACGTTGTTAAAATAATGTAAACCAATAAAAATTTTCAAATTGACTCTATAAAAGCCCTTTTTAAATTTCAAATGGACGAAAGCGCACATCTCACAAACTTTAGAGAACAATAGGTTTTGTTTCTTTGTTTTTGTTTCTGAGAATCACTTTTGAGACAAAGTTGGTAGTTTAGCACAAAGTCACTACACTATCTCCAAAGATGTCTTCTACAAGGAAATTTTCTAGTCCTTTCAATAATGTCCAAAAACAAACAGATTAAACCTGAATTTTAAAACATTGTATACATTTTGTGTGTCTATAATGTAAGTTTACATTTCTAATATAATGTAAACTTATAAAAGTTGTCAAATGGACTCTATAAAAGCCCTTTTTTAATTTCATATCGACGAAAGCGCACATTTCACAAACTTTAGAGAACAATAGGTTTTGTTTTTTTGTTTTTGTTTTTGAGAATCACTTTTGAGACAAAGTTGGTAGTTTAGCGCAAAGTCATTACACTATCTCCAAAGATGCCTTCTTCAAGGAAATTTTCTAGTCCTTTCAATAACGTCCAAAAACAAACTGATTATACCTGAACTTAGAAACGTTGTATACATTTTGTGTGTCTACAATGTAAGTTTACGTTGTTAAAATAATGTAAACCAATAAAAATTTTCAAATGGACTCTATAAAAGCCCTTTTTAAATTTCAAATGGACGAAAGCGCACATCTCACAAACTTTAGAGAACAATAGGTTTTGTTTTTTTGTTTTTGTTTTTGAGAATCACTTTTGAGACAAAGTTGGTAGTTTAGCACAAAGTCACTACACTATCTCCAAAGATGTCTTCTACAAGGAAATTTTCTAGTCCTTTCAATAATGTCAAAAAACAAACAGATTAAACCTGAATTTTAAAACATTGTATACATTTTGTGTGTCTATAATTTAAGTTTACATTTCTAATATAATGTAAACTTATAAAAGTTGTGAAATGGACTCTATAAAAGCCCTTTTTAAATTTCATATGGACGAAAGCGCACATTTCACAAATTTTAGAGAACAATAGGTTTTGTTTTTTTGTTTTTGTTTTTGAGAATCACTTTTGAGACAAAGTTGGTAGTTTAGCGCAAAGTCACTGCACTATCTCCAAAGATGTCTTCTTCAAGAAAATTTTCTAGTGCTTTCAATAATGTCCAAAAACAAATAGATTAAACCTGAATTTTAAAATATTGTATACATTTTGTGTGTCTATTATGTAAGTTTACATTAAGTTTACTTTGCTAATGTAATGTAAACTTATAAAAGTTGTCAAATGGACTCTATAAAAACCCTTTTTAAATTTCAAATGGGTGAAAGCCCCCATTTCACAAACTTTAGAAAACAATAGGTTTTGTTTTTTTGTTTTTATTTTTTGAGAATCACTTTTGAGATGAAATTGGTAGTCTAGTGCAAAGCCACTCTACACTAATCTCCAAAGAAGCCTTCATCAACGAAATTTCCCAGTCCTCTCAACGATGTCCAAGACAAACAGACTAGACAGGAACGCAGAAATCATGCGATAAGAACACTTTAAATCTTTGTTTTTTTTAATTTGATAATTAAGAATACTTTATATCTGATAGTTGTAAACAGCACCTTCAAAGGCAAACAAGACGTTGAAACCAAAGCTGATTGATGAAAAACTACAGCACCACGTAACTTGGGAAGACAAGAACAAACTTAAAAAATAAAAGAACCTCACTTTCTGAGAGTAAAGAATAATAATTTATTAGTTATTTGGTTTCAACTTTCAAGTTTTAGCTTCAACGCATAGATATCTTATTCTTATATATTATTCTTCAAATCCTGCAAGGAATCTTAAAGCTTCCAAGTACCAAGATACTCATGAAGATACCTACCAGCAGAAATGCTTTTTCTCTTTTCCTTTTCTTCATTATTCTTTCCGAAACTAATTTCTTGGCCAAGACACAAAACACGACAATCCCAGTTAATGTGGGTGTCATTCTTAACGATGATACATGGAATGGGAAGATGGGTTTCAGTTGCATCAACATGTCCCTTGAAGACTTCTATGCCTCCAATAGTCACTACAGAACCAGGGTAGTTCTTAACTCAAGGGACTCCAAAAGTGATGTTGTTGGAGCAGTTGCTGCAGGTTATCTCTCTCTCTCTCTCTCTCTACCTTATTCTTCTTTGCTGTGAATTCATTCCAGACTGTAGTTAAGTCTCGTGGTAGATGATAAGTCTCGTTTTCTATTTCTTTATTCTATCATTCACTCTCCAATATTTTCCTCTTAGCCCTTCGAAATTGTAGCTATGGGCCGGGATTATCGGATTAAGTGATTAACAATACTATAAAAATCTGATTTTGAGCTCAATAAAATAAGTAGCGGATTAATGAATTTATTGTGATCGAATCATTGATTAAGTGTGCGTTTGATACCAACTTATTTAGCATTTTGTTAAAAATTTGTTAAAATATATTTGTGTTTTGAAAAGGTGAAAAAAATTATAGTTTTAAAAAACTATACATAATTGCTAAAAACTAAAAACTAACAAAATAAGTTGGACAAATAGACACTAAGCTATGAGTTAAGGACTTTGCATGACTTAAAAACTCAGAATTTTCAAGGCATATACCATTCATTAAATTTAGGCCAAAATACCATATTGTTTCCTAAAGTTTACTTCGTAAGCGATTTTCATCCCTCAAGTTTCAAATAATGGTCCCTGAATTTTAAAAAATGAGGGCTATTAATACTTTCATTGATTTCTGTTAGTTTTTTTTTTTTGAGAAGGAACTTCTGTTAGTTTCTTTGCCTATGTATCTAATGGAGCAATGATGTGGCAAAATTTTTGTTAAAAAATATTGGGGAAAAAAAACTTTCCCCTTTTATGTTTGGGATAGTTTTCAATTCTCCTCCTTATCTTTGAAACCAACCAATTTTCCCCCATTATGTTTTGGAAATGGGCAAATACCCCAAATCTGTTACACCTTTTTTTTTTTTTTTTTTTTTTTTTTTTTTTTTTTTTTTTTCCCAGTTAAATCCAATGAAACCTTTAAAAAGTTGAGAATTGCATTATTATTTTTTTGGATTGCATTTGTAATCATTTTGATTCCATTAGATTTAATTATAAAAGTATAGGATTGAGGGAATTTGCTCATTTTCCAAACATAAATGAGGAAATTAGTTGGTTTCAAAGATAAGAGGGAGAATTGTGAACTACCCCAAATATAAAGGGGGAAAAAAAAACTTTTTCCCCAACAAAATTACACATGTGATCTAGACCCAAACCCATTTCTTTTTTCCAAATTCAAACCCAAATCTAGAAAACATTCATACTTTCCCAAATTTAAACCCATACCCGTTTGAGAGAGAGACCATTGTTCTTCTCCAAAATGAACATTTTGTTTACTTATTTTTTAAAAAATGGTTAATTGATAGTGCTCATTTGAAACTTAAGGAAAATTAACACCCATTAAATAAACTTTAACTAGCTAAACTTTATTAATTAATAGTGTATTTTGGCCTAATAGTAATCTACCATTTAGAGTAAACAAGTGTGCATATGCTAAAATGAAAATCACAATACATACATGACTTTTATATATTGACCATATCAATAATATTCTCATTTACCTTAAATTAATCTTACATTAACACTATCCAAATTTCTCCACAACAAAACTTTCTCCTAAGAGTTATCTTCATGTTCATGCTCATTATTTAAACTTGTTTATGGTAAGAATGACGTCATAGCAAAAGAAGGAAGAGTCGTCACGGCTCAAACATACTCTTTGTTAGGGGGATAACATCTTGGGGAGCTTTCAATTGAGTAGTTAATATAACATATTAGGACACCACTAATATTTGAAAAGAAAGAAATATACCAATTTCAATGGCAGCATCGCTTTTGTCTTCTCCTAATTAATCTTATTTATTGGATAAATTTAAGAATTTATCAAAGGAAAAAAAAAAAAAAAAAAAAAACAACAACAACAACAATGCAAAAAAGGAAAGAAGTAGTTAATAATAGGCAATTAAAATTGAAGAATATATTACCTAAAAAATTTCGAAGACTATGAATGGGAATTGAAATTCTTAAAAGAAACTGGACAATTGTACATAGAGTCATGAAGCATGGGAAGAAGAAAAATTTCAAAAGTGATACTGAATTCAAGCCCATAAAGCCATTCAATGGCTTCAGAACAACAACTATTTCTCTCCCCCCACCTCAAACTCTCACCTTATTCTTCATCTATGCCGTAGAAGTTACCAATTGTCACTTTGATACTGCATTGTATGCAACCAAAAATGAAAATACACAATTCCTTGAAATTTTTAAATGTAAACGTGGTATAAATTTGTGTAGCCACGTGGTGTAATTAGAAGATGTTAATAAAAAGTTAAACATTTCGTTTATTATTATTATTATATATAGATATATGTGTGTGAAGGTGCACGCGCTTGCGTGTGCATGTGAGAGTGTCTGATGTTGAATGTGTGTGTTATAATTTGTTTATTTTCATTATAACATTATTTTTGTGAATTGTGATGTGTGTGAATATGTGCATGTATAGTATAAATATAATATAACTTTATATAATTTAATAATTAGGAAATATAAAGTGTTTGTTACATGTGTGTCCATTGTTATCATGTTATAATAACTTTTTGTTAAATAGTTAGTGATTAAAGAAAAAGAATAGTAAACTTAGTCATTGTTCAAACATTTGATTGGTTAAATAAACACTTAGACTGTAATAGAAAATTTAGTCATTGTTCAAACATTTGGTAGATTGTAATAGACACGGTAATATAATAGTTATTTTTATGATTTAGCTATTTAGTAGTTTAGTTATGTTTTTATTACAAGGAATAATCATTCTTTATGAATTGCTATTCTTTAAAATGAGGAATAACTATTCATTTTTAAAAGGGTTGTAATAACTATTTCTTAGTGAGTGCATTAATTCGTAAAATTAATATATTTCCAAATAAACAAACTTTCCACATGCACATAACAATTATGAAAATTAAAAATCATAAAAAGAAATAACTAAGTTCTCTTTCAAATTTTTTTTTAAAAAAAATTATTTCTTAGGAAATATAATTATATGAGTAAGATATTTCCTAAAATATATTTTAAGTTTGATTTAAAATGCTTTCATTCCGTTGTCTTCGGGGTTCTATTATTCTGCTATCACCAAACAAATGAATAGTAATAAGTATTACATTACAACATCTTGTATTCCTTGTAACACCTATTCCTATTCCTATGTAATTACCATTACAGTCTACCAAACGTGCCCTTAGTGTATTATCTATGTATTGATGAGTGTAGTTAATACAGTGCAAGTATGTTGAGTTTTGTCATTTAATTTAAAATAGCTTTATAAAAAAAATAGCAAATAGACAATAACGAATGCATAAAAATATAAATTTTAGACAAACTTAACAAAATAAAATGGTCACAGCCACCCACATTGACAATAGATAATGCAAACTGATAACAAACTATTATATATGTAATGATTTCAAAATATGAAAGCTAGTAGAAAGAAATTGTAAGACTTCATGTATTTGATTCTTTTTTTTTTTTGATAACTTGATATATTGAAGTCTTTTTTTATTAATTTTTTAAAAAAATTAAATTTCTTAATAATGCATCTGAAAAACATTCTTGGACCCACCATTGTTTGGACCCACCACTGATAGAACCTTTTCCTTCTCAATAATAATTTCCACATAGGACTTCTTGTGAAATTATTATAAAAAATAATGTTGTCTCTCTAGAATTTCTCTAAAGTTGAGAGAAAATCCAATTATATTAAATTAATTTATTAATTTTGGTGCAAGTATTTATCACTTATTACATATTAAAATGTGGCACCACTTTTAATAAGAACTATTTCTTTTTTAAATATAAGAATTCTATAGCATATTGAAATTGTAGGGACTGGCTTTGGTTCCTAAGCCCAAAAGATGAATGGGTTAAAGCCCAAGGAGTCCAATACAATGAATTTATAGAGAGTGGTCTTAAAAGCTAGATTTCAATGGATCAAACAACACGCACAGTGAATCAAAGATAGCAAGAAAGTAAAGGAAAACAAGTATTGTACTAAGAAAACCTTCCTCGGCTAAATTCGAGGAGAGTGGTCCTTATATATATCACTCTTAAACCTGGGTACAATTTCAGTTCTTGTTGCTATAGTGTTTTCTCTATAAATGTTTCGATGCATTAAATGTGGAGAAGACCCTTGAACAGTGTAGGATGTATTAAATGTGGAGGCAGCCACCATTTCCTCAGTCATGTCAGGGCTAATCCCCTTTCCATAGCTCCTTCTCAATGGTAGGACCTCCTTTGGCAACATGCCATTGACAGGGCCTTACTGTCTGAGGGTGTGATCTCCTCGGAATGGCATTGGCCTCCTCAGCTTTAGGTATGACACGTGGCAACACCACTTCGTCAAATTTCTACACTCCACAATAGCCCCTCAAAAGTCTGGTTTTTTCTCTCTCATCGGAGGAGGAAAGTGGGGTTTTGACCCTAGACAATTAATTCCACACGCTTCATTGAATTCCACACGTGAGAACGTCACTTCATGTGCCTCGTAACCGTTCTAGTGCTTCGAAGTCTGCAACGTCTTCATTAAATGCTCCAGACGACGCTTTGTTCCCCATGTCCTGCAGTGAGATGGAGATCCTACGGCTGGCATCTCTCCTCAAATTTTAGGCAGGATAACTCCCACTCAATTGCGCCTCCTGTATAAGGCGCCTGAGGGATTTATTTCCCCCACTTTCAAAATCTTTGCACTCTCAAGGCTTCTCAAATCCTCCATCTTTTAAGACTTCACAAACCTCAAACTTTCAAGAAGCTTCAAAAGTGACCCTTGTCTTTACTCCTCGGCCTTCTACTTTTTGTTTCTTCTTCACAAATACCTCCTTCACTTCTCTCTAGTCTGCTTTGATGGGTAGGTTCACTCATTTAGTTGACACCCTCGCATGTATGGAAGGGTTTAGGGCCTTGTACCACATTCCCCGGGGCGTTTCCCTACGATACTACTCTCCAGGCGAGTGGTTTACCCACAGAAGGGAAGGGGAGGTTGTCATTCTCATGATAGCCTTCGTAGAAGGGGGAATAAGGTTTCCCATAGGTAGCGTGACTAGGGACTATCTAATCACCCATAGGCTGTGCCCCCACCAATGTGCGCCTAACTTGTTTAGGGTCTTAGGTAGTGTAGATGCTCTCAATGAACAAATGAGGTTGAAGCTCACCTAGCACGACGTCGTCTGGATGTACGAGTGCCATCTGCTCGCAGGTTTGGGGTATTACCTTATGTCTAGGTCTTTTGTCGTTAGGCTCGTTTCGTGTCTCCCCAAATCCAACAAATGCATGAAAGACGAGTACCTAATCGCCTCCGGTGAATGGCATGACAATCTTCACTACCCAACCCAAGAGGGGGAACCAGGTGGGGTGCCCTAGGTTTGGGTCCTTTGACACAGGGCTCAGCTCTGTGGTCCGCCCTCTTTTCATTTTCTTTTTCTTTTTCTTTTTCTGGTTCCTTTACACTTTTGTTTTCTTCTGACTGGGGGTTCGTCTTTCTAATCGTGATTTTGCTTCTCAGCAGTTTTTGCAGATAAGAGACACGTGGCTCCCAACTTGAACTTTGTCAACGTCTCTGATCTTAACAAGGTGCTGAGGTCCGAGGTGTTCGTGAGCGAGGACAGACAGCTACGAGCCGTTTATCTCATCCTCGACTTCAAGCCTTTGTCTGAAAAATTTTAGGACGTGGGCAACGCGATCAAAGCGGGTGACCTCTGGTTAGCACGAATTGATGTCTCGGTGCTTGGATTCTTGGCCCGAGAAGACATTGTGCCCGTTGAGTTGCCCTCCAATCGCGCTCCCCTCGAAGTGGCAGTTCCGAAAGAAGAGATAGCTTCTTCGCGTTTGTCACTTGAGGTGGAGATAGGCCAGTTTCGTCTCGAGGAAGAGGGAAAGGAGCAAGAAGAGCCTGTGATTCAGGTCTCTGATTCGGAGGGCGAGCTTAATAGGCCCCCCATCCTTCGTTCCCCCAAGTTCATAATTGCCCGAGTGGACGACAGCTTCGAGGAGGAAGAAGAAATGGCCCTGAATAGGAAGAAAGGCCGAAAGAGCTCCTTGCGGAAAGGAATAAGGGGCCCCTTGTGGAAAAGAATAAGGGGCCGGCGCCCAAGGACACCTTAGGGTCCCAGCCTCTTCCTGCTCTCCCCTCCCCCTCCTCCTCCCATGGTAAACCCATTTGTCATTGCCAATCTGAAGAAGAAAAGGAAGGAGAAGGAGGTGGCCGAGAAAGGGGAGGTGGTCCCCCAAAAGGAGCCCAAGTAGCAGAAGATGGCCAAGGGCCAGGGGAGGGCCTCCTCAGTTGAAAGTAAGGAGGCCGAGCACTCTACTGACGTGGGCCTCTAAAATCCTGCATGGGGCCCTCGGCTGGAGCTAGGCGAGGCAGCCATTCCATGGAACTCCACCATCAGGGAGTTCCAGAAAGGGCACGCCCACTACCTGGCTGAGGCCTTAAAGCCTCTCCTTCTACCAAAGGACATGGCTGCGTTGAAGAATATGAGGCAACCAGACCTCTTTCTGTCCTTGAAGAGGGATCTGGCCTTGGTAAGTTCCTCGGCATGCCTTACTAATATCATGTCAGGTCATTTTTCTCTTATTTAATAACATACTCATCTGTCGTTTTTGTGCAGGCCATCCAAGAGGTGTTTACAGTCGAGGAATGGGTGAGGGTATTCCAAAATGAGATTAGGGTCGAGGCCAACCCCCGTGCTAGACCAACAAGGCCCTAGGCGTCGCTGAACAAAAGAAAAAGGAGCTCATGGCGAAGTTGACAATTGAGGAAAGGGAGCGAAGAGCACTGAGGCTGGCCTGAAGAATTCTTAGGACCAAGCTGAGGAGTAGCACAAAAGGCTTCACTATGCTGAAATAGAGTTGGCCAATGCCAGACAGCAGGTCTTGGAGCTGAAGGCAGATTTAGAGAAGGCCAAGTAGGTTGCTCGGACGGCCAAGGAAGCTGCAAGGGCTTCGGAGTAGGCATCCTATGACCGTGGGGTGCAGGAAACCGAGGTCCATTTGGCAGAGGAGTTGGCGGAGGCCTGTAGGGACTATTACCAAGAAGTGTGGGCAGAGGCGCTCAACCTGGCAGGTGTCCTTGCTGCTTCCGAGTGAAGGAAGGCTGAGAACATTTATTACCTTACAGACATCTATGAAGTTCCAACTGCAGTCCCTCCTCTCGCTGCCCTTACACCAACCTCCTCTGAGCAGCCCTTCATCACCTAGGCCTCTCTTCCTCCTACTGAGGTCTCCAAAGGACCTGACAAGGCTAGTGACCAAGGCTAGGGGGCTGAGGTGGCTAAAGGTAAAAGGGTTGGCCAGGGTGGTTCTTGGCCAGAGGACAAGGGTAAGGACAAGGAGGTCAAGCCCTTGCCAGAGGTCAAGGGTCCAGAAGCTACCCTCAAGCTCAAGGATGCCGCTCCCAAGGCCAAGAATGTTGTTCCCAAGGTAAAGGAGCCTAATCCCCAATCCAAGGAAGTTGATCCCAAGGCCACCAATCCTCCTGTCTCCCAGCCGGGAAGCAAAGATGACCCTTCTCCAACCAAGGCATAGCTTTAGGATCTTTTCCTTTTACTTATTGTTATTTTTTCCTTTTCTTTGTATATAATTTTCCTTTGTTATGGCAGTTTTCCATGTTTGAGATGTAACTCCTTTCTTAATCAATGAAAAGACATAGACTTTTGCTTTTGTGGGACTTTGTTTTTCTTGCAATATTTGTCTTTGGTTGGCTGTAGTTATTTTTTTGCTCCTTGCTGAGGCTTTAGATTAATGTTGCTTCTAAGGGTGAATACCCATACTTTAACAAAAGCTAATAGTAATGAATTTTTGCTAAGTCAAATGAATTAAACCCGTGTAAATAGTGAAAAGGATGACCATCACCTTGACTAAGATATATTCTGACCCCTTAAGTTAATAGTTAGTCATGCAATTAACAGTCCAACTATTGTCTTTCATGTGATTAGCAGTGTGGTTGGACAGCTTTACCTTATTCAGGGCATTTGGCACCTAGTAACTCAACTTTAAGAAACAAACTCTGTGTACCCCAGGTAAATAGTTCAAAGGATGAAGGGTACTTTTGGATTTACTCCTTAACCTCAAATGATAATGAAGCTCATGCCTATTCAAGGTACATAATCCAGGAAGGCCCTTATACTTATAATTTCACTTAGCACTTCATTCCATAGGGGGCTTGTATAAGTACAAGTGTTAATTTACCCAAGGTATGTGGTCCGAGGAGTCAGGCATGACCAATGTTCTGTTTAACACTTAAACAAATAATGGAGAGTATTAATTTACCCAAGGCATGTGGTTTGAGGAACCAGTCATAACCAAGGTTCTGTTTAACATTTAAATAAATAATGGGAAGTATTAATTTACCCAAGGTATATGGTCCAAAGGGCCAGACATGACCAAGATTTTGTTTAATACTTAGAGAAATTATGGGAAGTATTAATTTACCTAAGGTATGTGGTCCAAGGAGCAAGGTATGACCAAATTTCTGTTTAATACTTAGAGAAATAATGGGAAGTATTAATTTAACCAAGGTATGTGGTTCAAGGGGCCCAGGCATAACCAAGATTCTGTTTAATACTGAGAGAAATAATGGGAAGTTTTAATTTACCCAAGGTATGTGGTTCGAGGAGCCAGGCATGACTAAGATTTTGTTTAATATCCACTTTAAGTAACTAGGAATATTAATTTACCCAAGGTATGTGATCTGAGGAGCCAGACATGTCCAAGGTTCTATTTAATATTCCTACAGGTAATCAAGAATATTAATTTACCCGAGATATGTGGTCCGAGGAGCCAGACATAACCAAGGTTTCATTTAATATTCATACAGGTAATTGATGCAACACATAATGTCATAAATGGAAACATGGCAGAGTTACCTTTCACTAATAATAGTACCTTCGCAGGTTATTTACATTCCAAGGTCGCGGTACAACTTTTTCGTCCAAATCTTCTAGGAAGTACACACCTATGCTTGTCACCAAGGTGTATGACCCTTCCCAATTGGGCCCTAACTTCCCCCATGCTGGGTTTTTTGCAGTATCCACAACCTTTCTTAGTACCAAGTCCCCAGGGGCCAATGGCCTTAACTTTACACTTGAATCATACCCCTGTTTGAGCTTCTGCTGATAGTATGCTAATTGAACTATGGCACTTTCTCTCCGCTCCTCGACTAGATCTAGGCTCTTTTCTAGTAGGTGGTCGTTGTTGTCTGGAGCGAATAAGCTAGTCCTCAGCGTTGGGAATCCAGTCTCTAGAGGAGTCACAGCCTCGGCCCCGTAAGTCATTGAAAAGGGTGTCTCCCCCGTCGACCTACGAGGGGTAACCTGATATGTCCAGAGGACATGTAGAAGCTTATCCACCCATTTGGCCTTTGCATCATCCAATCTCTTTTTAAGTCCATTCACTATGACCTTATTGATAGCCTTGGCTTGCCCGTTCTCCTAGGGATAAGCTGGAGTGGAATATCTATTTATAATACTAATTCATAACAGTATCTTCTGAAAGCTTTGCTATCAAATTGAAGTTTGTTGTTTAAGATGAGGGTGTGAGGAATCCCAAACCCAGTGACAATGTTCTTCCACACAAACCTTTTGGCATCCACGTCCCTAATGTTCGCCAGCAACTCAGCTTCAATCCACTCAGTAAAGTAATCAATGCCGACCAAAAGCCATTGCTTATTTCCTGCTACTTTGGGGAAAGGCCCTAAAATGTCCAAGCCCCACTGAGCAAAAGGCTAGGGACTAGATAGAGGATTAAGAATGCCCCCTGGCTGGTGAATGTTGGAAGCGAATCTCTAACATTGGTAACACTTCTTCATGTACTCTTATACTTCTCTTTGCATATTGGCCCACCAATATCCCTAAGTAAGGGCTCGATGAGACAAGGATTCGCCTCCTATATGGCTCCTACAAATCCCTTCATGCAATTCTTCTAGGAGCACTGCTTCAGGATGGATGCACAACAAATATCGCCCTGAAAAAGAGCGCTTGTACAGCTTTCGGTCATCGGACAGCCAAAATTGAGGAGCCTTTCTTCACACTTTGTCAGCCTCCCCTTTCTCCTCGGGCAAGATGTCATCCTTAAGGAATAGGACAATAGGATCCATCTAACCAGGTCCCACCCTAAGTTGATGAATCAGGACCTTCTTCCTTTCCATCTCGATAAGGTTGCATAGATTCTCGACCAAGATGACCCGAGGTAAACTCTGCGTCGAGGAGGTTGCAAGAGTGGCAAGGGAATCAGCATGTGTATTTCTACTTCTAGGAATTTGGTGTAAGGAAAAATAGTCAAATCCTGATTGCAAGTGCCTAGCCTGGTTCAGATACTCTTGCATTCTCACATCTTTGGCTTCCAATTCTTCCTTTACTTGGCCTACAACCAACCTCGAATTTGAAAACATCTCCACTGCTCTTCCTTCCATTTTCTAAACCATAGTCATTACTACCAGCAAAGCCTCGTACTCAGCCTCATTGTTCGTGGCCGAGAAGCCCAGTCTTAAGGATTTCTCAATGATGATCCTTTCAGGAGATACTATAACCAGCCCCACTCCTGATCCCCTTTGGTTTGCTACGCCATCAACGTACACCTTCCAAGATAGAGGCTCCTACAAGGAGACCATCACAACTGATTTTCTATCCATACTCGGTCTTTCATCGTTTTCTTTAAATGAAGGCTCAACGAACTCAGCTACTAAATTGGCAAGGACCTGACCCTTTATAGAAGTGCGAGGCATGTATTTAATATCGAAGGCTCCTAGGATCGTTGCCCATTTTGCAACCCTCCTTGTGTAATCAACTTTCCAAAGCAGTGATCGGAAAGGGAGTTGGGTTAGAACCACAACAATATAAGCCTGGAAGTAATGTGGGAGCTTTCGCATAGCATGCACTACTGCCAAGATGACCCTCTCTAGTGGTAAGTAGCAAACCTCTACCTCATATAATGATTTGCTCACATAATAAACTGGTCTCTGCACCCCATTATCATCCCGCACCAGTACCAGACTCACCGCATGTGGGCTACAGCAATGTAAGTGAACAAAACCTTATCCTCCTCAGGTTTGGACAAAATAGGTGGTTGAGAAAGATATTCCTTCAATTGCTGGAAGGCCGAGGAACACTCCTCCGTCCATTTGAATCCCTTCCACTTATGCAACAACTGGAAGAAGGGCCTATACCTGTCCATTGACCAAGAAATGAATCGATTCAAAGTGACAGTCATTCTTGTCAACTTCTGGACCTCTTTGGGATTTCGAGGAGGCTGCAAGTCATTGATTGCTCTAATCTGATCTGGGTCAACTTCAATTCCGTGATGGGTAACCATATAACCCAGAAACTTGCCAAAGCCTACTCCAAAAGAACACTTAGCAGCATTGAGGTGCAATTTGTGTCTCCTCAGTGTCTCGAAAATATTTGTGAGATCATTTATGTGCTCAGACTCCACCTTACTCTTTACCACCATATCGTCTATGTAGACCTCAGTATTTTTGCCTAGTTGTGGTTCGAACATTCTGGTCATCATTCTCTGATAAATAGACCTCGCAATCTTCAGCCCAAAGGACATCACTTTGTAATGATAATTCCCTGTGGGCGTAACGAAAGAAGTCTTCTCCTGATCATTCAGAGCTAACGGTATCTGATGATATCCTTGGAAAGCGTCCAAGAAGCTCATCCAAGGGTGTCCCGCAGTCGCATCCACCAGCTAAACTATCTGAGGTAAGGGAAAAGGATCCTTTGGAAAAACCTTATTTAAATCTGTGAAGACCACACACACCCGCCATTTTCCACTTTTCGTCTTCACCACTACTGTGTTGGCCAACCACTCTAGGAAAAGCACCTCATTTATGTCCCCAGCCCACTTAAGTTTAAGTACTTCATCCTTGACAGCATCAGAATGTTCCTTAGATGAGCACCGAGGTGGTTGCCTTTTGGGGACGACAGATGGATTGACGTTTAAATGATGAAAAATGAAGTCCGGATCTACCCCAAGGGTTTCGTAGGCGCTCCATGCAAATACATCGATGTTTTTTCAAAGGAAATCTATCAGCTCTTCCTTCTCCCAAGGAGGCATCTGAACTCCGAACTGAAAGAATTTCTCCTCATCATCGCCAATGACAACTCTTTCCAATTGCTCGCATTTCAACCCTTCTTCCTCCACTTCCATGGATAGCACTGGCACCTTGGATTGCTATAAAGTTCGTCCTTATAGAAGCTGAGGACTCATCCCCGGTTTGATGTCTAATTGCGGCTACCATGTATTGTCTGGCCATGGATTGGCTCCTCACTAGGTCCTCAACCCAATTCACAGACAGATACTTCACTTTCAAGTGCAAGGTGGAAGGCATGACCCCCATGGCGTGAAGCCAAGGCCTTGCCATAATAGCCGTGTAAGGGAGATGCATCTACCATGATGAAGTTCACCTCCACGACCCCTATCCTTATCTAAACGAATAGTCGAATTTAGCCTTTTGGAAAGATAACCTTCCCATCAAACCCTATTAAAGGGGAATCATAGCAGTTTAGGTCTTTGGACCTCAGCTTCAGTCCCTTAAATAGGTCAGGGCTCTATGCTATTGCCCTGATCTATCAACACTCTCTTCACATCATACCCACCTATTCTAAGGGTAACCACCAGAGCATTATCATGTGGCTGCAAGGTCCCAACTTTGTCCTCATCGGAAAAGCTTAAAGCTGGTTGGACCCCCACTTTACTCCTCTTCGAATCAGGGGGCGAGTCTTCGATAGATGGCTGAGCTATAGACAGCACCCTGGATGGTCGAGAACTAGTCCTTCCTAGAGCAGCAAGAATGACATGAATTGTATCCAAAGGTGGTCTTGTAGAAGCGTCTCTCTGAGCTCTCGACCTCGCTTGACCACCTTACCTACTAGGCTGATACATGAATTGCTTCAACTTTCCAATTTTGACTAACTATTTTAAGTGACTCGATAACGTCCTGTAATCTTCAGTAGTGTGCCCCCGCTCCTGGTGGTATTGGCAGTGGAGACTTTGGTTGCACTTCGTGGGGTCTCCTCCTATCTTATTTGGCCATTGAAAGTATGACTCATGCTTAATTTTCTCTAGGATTTGGTGTACTAGCTCTCGAAACACTGTATTGACTACTTGAGTAGTAGTAGATCCTGAATGCCCCGCAAAATCTCTCCGAGGTTGGTTGTTATTGTACCTATCCGACTTGAAATCCCTTCTATCCTGAGGGACCACCTTAACTTTCCCCTTTCCCTATTGCTGGTCCTCCTCGACCTGCTTATACTAGTCAATGCGGTTCATGAGTCGATGCACACTCCTGATTGGTTTCCTGGTTAAAGATTTTCTCAGGTCGTGCTCGGCAGGCAAGCCGACCTTGAAAGTTCTTATAGCTACGTCATCAAAATCTCCATCTATCTCATTGAACATCTCCCAGTACCTATCAGAGTACGTTTTCAAGGTCTTCCCCTTCCGCATTGCCATGGACAACAAAGAGTCTAAAGGCCGAGGAACCCTATTGCAAGTCACAAAACGAGGTCCAAAGGTCGAGTAAGCTAAGGAGTTGATAAAGCCTTTTTTCAAGCCGTCAAACCACCTCATCACTACAGGCCCCAAACTGGATGGAAACACCTTGCACATTAGGTCCTCGCTTTTAGAATGTACAACCATTCTCTGGTTGAAGTGGCTCACATGCTTCACAGGATCCGTTCTTCCATTGTACATGGTGAATGTTGGCTGAGTAAAACGCCAGGGAAGCTTTTTTCTTTCAATCCTATGTGTAAACAATGATTTAGAGATTCGGTTAAGAGCCTTGCTCATAGCATCATTGCCCAGACCTTTGCGAGGTGGACTTTTACTCCTCCGTTTGTAATGATGGTCTTCATCGTACGAAAAAGACTCATTGGGAGGAGTCCTGGACCTAGGCCTGTAGCTACCATCTCCCTCATCATCGGAAGAAGGTTCAAAATCCGAGGGAGTCCTTCTTCATTGCTCGTGGCGTAGCCTCCTACGAAGACGGTTAATCTCCAATTGCAAGCTTTTGGTATTCTTCTAGTGAGAGATGTGACTCCTGCCTTAAGACTGACTCTTGCTAGTATGCGTGGTGTGCACACTAACCTCATGGTCCCTCCTCCGCTCAAGGTTGAGGAACTGATCTTGACGTTGGGAACCAATAGACTCCTCCTGTTCTTGCCCTAATCCTACCATGATTGGATGTTGAACTCACTAAAGCTCAAGCCTTCCCCATAGACGATGCCAATTGTAGGGCTTGGCTTTGGTTCCTAAACCCAAAAGATGAATGGGTTAAGGCCCATAGAGCCCAATACAATGAATTTGTAGAGAGTGGGCTAAAAATTTAGACTTCAATGGATTAAACAACACGCACAGTGAATCAAATATAGCAAGAAAATAAAGGAAAACAAGTTTTGTACTAAGAAAACCTTCCTTGGCTAAATCCGAGGAGAGTGGTCCTTATATATATATATATATATATCACTCTTAAACTTGAGTACAATTTCAGTTCTTGTTGCTACAGTGTTTTCTCTACAGATGTTTTGGTCCTCTCTCCCTGGAGGGTCTCTTACGTTATATAGCTCCCTTTAGATGATCTTGGCCCTTCATTTGTTAATCGTCTAGGCCACTACTTGAGTGCTTGTCCCATCAAACACCTTCCCAAACCCCTTGTGAGTTACGGCAGCCAGGGCAATATTGTTCAAGGGTCTTCTCCACATAAATGCAGCCAAGAGATTTCATAGGATGCATTAAATGTGGAGGCAACCACCATCCCCTCAGTCATGTCCGGGCTAACCCCCTTTCCGTAGCTCTTTCTCAATGGTAGGACCTCCTCTAGCAACATGCCATTGACGGGGCCTTATCGTCCGAGGGTGTGATCTCCTTGGAACGGCATTGGCCTCCTCGGGTTTAGGTATGACACGTGGCAACACCACTTCATCAAATTTCTACACCCCACAGAAATTTTAATTTAAAATTTTTTATTTAGACAACTAGACAAATCTTTATTTTTAAAAAAAATTAAAAAAAGACCCTTATCATTTGATAGAAAGAGTATTATTTTGAATTTGAATTGAGTTAGATAATTCAAGAATGAAATCTTTCTAAAACTATAATTAAAAAACATAAGTCATAATATAGGGAAAATTTAAACTTAAATTAAGAATATAATCAAGAATAAAATCTAAAAGGAAAAAATTGAACTCTCATTTTTTATTTTTCCAACGTCTCCATCAAGAATTAAAATATAATGATCAAAACCATAGTTTATAAAACTGACTCTAAAACATAACACAGATCAAAGTCATAAGATAGACATAATAAAAGAAAACCAAATAATACAACAACAAAAGCCAAACTATAATAGTCCAGAAACCAAAAAAAAAAAAAAAAAAAAAAAAGAAGACAAAAGACAAAATACTTTTTTTTTTTTTTGGATACCAATCAAAGGAAGCATTAGAACTTGAGTTTGCAAAATTGCTGGGTGCACCCAGCTGTGATGGATAGGCACTCTAGTTGCCAAGTCAGCTAAAGAGTAAACGTTACTAAGAATAGTCCTGGAAACAAAAAGAACTTTAAAAACAAGACCATGCTGCTGTAGGGCTAGGACATCGGCAACCATAGACTTTTCTTGCCAACTAGGTACACATTACATATTGTAGACTTGGACTATTCTTCTACTGCTACTCAAAACCAAAATCTTGTTAAACCCAAGACTCCTAGCTCGAATAGCTGCCTCCACAAGAGCTTCCTGAGCTGCATCAAAACCTGTTGCTGCTGCACTACTAGTACACCCCGTGAACATGGTCATTCCTTGAAGGTTAGTGGCTTCAAAAGCATAGGCACTCCTTTTTGATTTTTTCTCCTAGCTACAGAAATTTTGATGATTAAATCCCAAGGCCCTCCAATTCTTTGATTTGCTGAACAGTGATTCACAAGCTGCCTAATGTTGATTCTTGTCACAAGTTTGAGCAGTTAGTATTACTTCCATAGGATTGGGTGTCTTGCCTTCATGAACCACAAGGTTTCTGTGATTCCACATAGTCCAAAGGTAGGTGAAGATGGATTGAAGATAGTCCATCATATCTTTATTCATCTGCTTATATCTGATCAAGATGTTACCAACCCAGACTTGAACCAATGTACTGCTTAACTCAGATGTGTGGACAGCTAAAGGAGAACCATGCCAGCAGGCTCTAGCAAAGGTGCAATAGAGGAACAAATGGGAAGCAGATTCATCCTCTGCATTACACAGAGGACAAGTACTGGTAGTTGGGATTCCTCTATTTCTTAAGGTAAGGAAGGTAGGGAGGCCGTCATGCATTAAGTTTCCACACAAAATTGCCAATTTTTTGGAGGACTTTCACCTTCCATATGAGATTCCACACCTCAGAAGGGAATTGGTTTGGCCTGTGTTAAATTGGGGGGAGGGTGAGCAGACTCCTTAAGCAGCAAATTGTAGGCATTCTTGACTTTAAAATCCCCTGAGCTAGAATGTTTCCACAGAAGTCTATCCGCAACTGCACCTGTCTTAGAGATGGGAATTCTCATAATTTTAGGGCATTGAGGGAAAGGATAAATAGCTCTAACCAAGTCAGATTTCCAAGCACCAGAACCATGATCAATTAGATCAGCTGCAGTGCCTGTGGTTAGGCTTGGGTTTTGCAGGTTCTGTGAATGACATGGAAACCAATCAGGGTGGTTAAGAGGAATATCCGACCCTTTTCCAATCCACCATCTGCCTTCCCTAAGTTTTGGGTTATCCTGTTTGATGATATTCCTCCAAACTAGGAGTGGTGAGGTTTAGGTGAACAATTATGTATAGAGCACCTACGAAAATATTTGGCTTTGAAAGTTTTGGCAAGAAGGGACTAAGGGTTATGGCTTATTCTCCAAAATTGCTTTGCAAGCATGGCTTGGTTCATTAGACTTACTAATACAAATAAACTACTACCATATAGCTAAAGCTAAAGTTATGTTATATCAAATCTGAGATATCGATGGTACTATAGACAAGTAATTTGAGGCCAAATGTCCCTATTTTTTAAATGGGTTTCAATTTGTGCTAACTGTCATTTCATCTTATTTATACAATTTTGAATGTATGATACTTCTAACCTACATAAAATTATTTTAAGTCCATCTAAAATTACTTAATCTAAAAATATTTCTAACTCATTCTATTTAGATTCCATTTGAAATTACGTCCAATTTATTTAAAACCTAAATTTTCTTACAAAAACTTATTACTAGTTCAAATATAAATTTCAATTAAAAATTATATTATGTTTTAGAAGTTAATTTTTCATTTCTTATTTAAAAAATGAATGCATGAAATAAATTTATTGCATCACAATAACAAAAATTAAGTTAAGAAGTAAAATAATATATTTTTTCTCAATTAAAATACATAAGCATGAACAATTTGTACTTTCTACTAAGAATATTCTTACAAGGCTTTTTTAGGAATTAGGAGTTAGCAAAATATAATAATCACTATGTTTAGCTTATGTAAGAATTATAAAATACATCTAATTGCATATTTTAAAACGCACTATGCATATGCACCGTGTTATAAGTTAGTTAAGTATAATGGATAGTTACCAAATTTTATCTTTGAATTTAATTTCCTAATCACTTAGATTTTGATTGGATTTCTCTTTGTTTTTGAGTTACAGCCCTAGACCTGATTAAAACTGTGGAAGTGGAAGCCATTATTGGGCCACAAAATTCTATGGAAGCCAACTTCGTCATTGATCTTGGGAAGAAAGCCCAAGTGCCCATTATATCATTCTCAGCAACAAGTCCTTCTCTTACTTCCCTTCGCAGTCCATATTTTTTCAGAGTCGCTCAAAATGACTCATCTCAACTAAAAGCTATAAGTGCAATTATCCGAGCCTTCGGCTGGAGAGAAGTTGTGCCAATCTATATAGATAATGACTATGGGCAAAGTATAATACCTTTCTTGATTGATGCCTTGCAAGATGTTGATGCTCATATCTCCTATCGAAGTGTCATTCCTCCAATGGCCACAGATGAACAAATTGAACAAGAACTTTGTAAGTTGAAAACAATGCAAACTAGAGTCTTCATAGTGCACATGCCACCCAATCTTGGTTCTCAGCTTTTCACCAATGCAAAAGAGATAGGAATGATGAGTGAAGGCTATGTTTGGATCATGACCAGTGCTATCACCAATTCCATTCACCTGATAAAATCTTTAGTACTCCGTGACTCAATGCAAGGGGTATTGGGTGTAAAGACTGATATTTTAGAAACATCTGAGCTTGAAAATTTTACAATTCGATGGAAAAGGAAATTCCATCAAGACAACCCAACCATTTTGAATGTTGAATTAGATGTTATAGGTCTATGGGCATATGATGCTGCTTCAGCATTAGCAAGGGCAATTGAGAAGGCTTGGACTACAAATTTTGGCTTTGAAAAGACAACTACTTCAAGTAACTCAACTGATCTTGCAATCTCTCTAAATGGTCCCAAACTTAGCAAAGCATTATTGAGCACAAGATTTAATGGCCTTGCTGGAGAGTTTAGTCTCCATAATGGGCAACAACAATCATCGAATTTTCAGATAATTAATGTGAATGGTAATGGAGAAAGAGTGATTGCATTTTGGACTCCAGAAAATGGACTCATAAGGAAATTGAATTCTACCAACGAAAGCATGTATTCTACTTCCAAGGAAAATGTAGGACCCATTATATGGCCGGGTGATTCAAGGTGTGTCCCAAAAGGTTGGGAAATTCCACCAAACGGGAAGAAGTTGAGAATAGGAGTTCCTGTGAAGGATGCTTGTACTGAATTTGTTAAGGTGACACATGATCCTAGCACTAACACAAAACATGTCACAGGTTATAGCATAGACATCTTCAAAGCTGCAATGGAAACACTGCCATATGCTGTTAGCTACGAGTTCATTCCCTTTGCAAAGCCTAATGGGGACAGCGCTGGTACATATAATGATATGGTCTATCAAGTATATCTTGGGGTTAGTAACAAACTACATCTTACTACATTTTGAACTATATCTAATATAAGTACATACATACCACAAAAGACAAAGTTTGGCTCTAAACATATTTAGAGCCTTGTGCTTCAACCACTAATAGGAAGAGGACATTAAATCCTTATCATGTGCAATACACATGACTCACTTAACCCAATCAATCAAGTGATGTTATGTGCATTGCACGTGAAAGAACACAAGTAACTTATTGGAAGTTGGAGTTCAAGGCTTCAAATATGTTTTGAGCTAAACCATTTCCTACAATGAAAATACTCATGCTATTCAAGAAGAAATTAGCCAAAAAAAGGACTGATGATGATAGAAATTCATTTCATTTTATTCTGTGGGTGAATTTGTCACTAATAGACTGATTGCCCAAACATTCAAGGAGAACCTTTATTTTATATATATATATATATATATGTATGTATTCATTTAGATTTTGCTTTCTAATCTTGTTTTGTGCATGTGGAAAAGTGTGACTACCTCTATAGGTGAGGTAGAGTGAAAGAAACAAGTAGAAAATTTGCCGAGAGATATGAAATTTTTTGTACCATAGAAGAGAGAGGCGAAAATTCGCCTCACAAGAGAAAGGCAAAATCAAAAGGCAAACTCTATGTGCCCTCTGACTTGAAATTTTCATAGTTCGCTTGACACTTGGAAGGAGCGAAGTGTGTGAGGCAAAATTATGCAGAAAAAATTGCGGTTTTTCGCAGTTTTTTAGCCAAAAGTTGTAATAATTGATATGTAAATGTTTCTAATGACGGGAAATTGTTTCTAATTTTTTAATAATATTTATTTTTTATTTTACACAAAAACTTCACATATTTATCTTAGAAACAATAAAAATAGTGTGGGTCTTTTTCAAAAGTGTTAGACTTGGTTGTATTTTGAGAACAAATTTGTAGTAACTCATTAGCAACAGGTGTGGGGACACATATTGAGTAAGGAAAACGACTGTTTGTACCAGGTCTTGTTCTTTATTTACTTGTTTCATCTTTCCATTGTTATTCAGAAATTTCCCAACAAACCACGACCAAGATCACGATCCCTTTGAACTATTGGACTTTGATGTCGAGCATGTCCTTTTGTCAGTTAGAGAAAACTAACAAAATTTTCTCAATAGCTCCTCTCGAACGTACTTCTAGTTAACCGTTCTTCACGGGATTGCAATGACCTCATGAGTTCATCAAACGAAATTGTCCAAGTTCTTTCACTTTTCAATGGCCACGACACCATGTTCAAATTTTAGCTTCAAAGAGTAAGAATCCTCTCAATGATACAAACACCTCAGACATCTTCATTATTTCTCCTCATTTGATTTGTAACTACGTACCAAGACTCTTGTGAAATAGTTCGAAACTGACTCAGGCTCCTTCATGTGAAGAGCTTCAAACTCTCCTATTTGTGTTAGAAGGTGAGTCTTTTTCACTTTATTGATGTCTTTGTGAGAGGTTTGGAGAATCTCCCACACTTATTGCATTTGCCAATTTCTCATATATGGCATCATCTAGTAATGGATAAATGAGTAACGGCTTGTTAATCCTTCTGAGTTGGATTCAAAGTGGCTTCATTAATTTCCAGGCTCCATATATCCTTTCTCAACTATCTACCAAACATCTTATGATCCGAGTATTAAATTGCCAAAAGTGCATCCCATTCATTGCTATATTTTCCAGAAATATGGTGCTCTGATACCAATTTATTGGAATTTGAAGGCACACACAAGTACGTAGAGGGGATATGAGAAACACTTGACTACTCCAAATGTTTTAGAAACACTTAAGAACACAATATTTTTTTTTCTTACAACAAGTGAGAAGATTACATAGGTATAAACAATTATTTGTTACATGTATAACTCCTAATGCTATACATGAATATAATTAATTTCATACATGAATAATACTAAGTACATTTCTAGAAAGATATGTCCAATATATCTAGAAATCATGTTTATTCCCTACTATATCTAAACAATGGTGCTTAATTAGTACTGAGATTGACGGATATAAATATTTTACTTTGACAGAATTTTGATGCTGTGGTAGGAGATACAACTATTATTGCAAACAGGTCTAACTATGTCGACTTCACATTGCCATACACGGAATCTGGGGTAACAATGGTAGTGCCAATCAATGACAACAATAGGAAAAATGCATGGGTGTTCTTGAAGCCTTTAACTTGGGACCTTTGGATGACAAGTGGCTGTTTCTTTGTCTTCATTGGCTTTGTAGTTTGGGTTCTTGAACATCGAGTAAATGATGAATTCCGCGGGCCTCCATTGCATGAGATTGGAACAAGCTTGTGGTACTCCTTCTCAACCATGGTTTTTGCGCAAAGTGAGTTCCCTTCACCATTTTCAAATTTATTATAATACTAATGAATAGTTCAAATACTTGGGACAAGGACCATGCAAAATGCATCAACTACATATATTCACCTCTTGTAGGCTAATTACAGCTTTAGAAACTTCTTTCATAGAAACCAGAAAGTAAGGAATATCCATACTTCAAAAACAATCAAGTAGTAAACTATTTGTCCATCCTGCATGCCTATCTACAATGCCAAAAAATTGTCTGAAACTATAATATTACTGCCTAAGATTCCTTAAATTCTCTTTTATCATGCATAAAAACAAGTCAAACTAATAGGGATGATAGTGATAGTATAAATGTTACCATATAAATATTACAAATTGATATGTCATTAATCACAAAAGCGATTCAAATATTTATTTATTATGTTATTGAAGAGATAGTAATCACATTCAATGTCATGTTAGTTTGTAAGATTTTTATAATAAAGCGATAATAGTGTTAACATTTCCCATAGACTAATGGTATACTTGGATAATATCTCAATCTCATATTAACTTTTCATATATATGATGCAATTATGTTCTTTTCCAAAACCCATTTGAATATAATTTGTAGGGGAGGCATTGGTAAGCAACTTTGCTAGGTTTGTGATGATCATATGGGTTTTTGTGGTGCTCATTCTCACTCAAAGTTACACAGCGAGTTTGGCATCACTCTTAACAGTTCAACAGCTTCAACCAACTGTTACTGATGTCAACCAACTTATTAAGAGTGGGGCATATGTTGGCTACCATGAAGCTTCTTTTGTTTCGGGAATCCTAAAAGAAATGAATTTTGATGAAAATAAGCTGAAGGAATATAAATCTATGGAAGAATGTGATGAACTTTTATCAAAAGGAAGTGCAAATGGTGGTATAGCTGCTGCTTTTGGTAACACCCCTTGCATGAAGCTTTTTCAACGAAAATATTGCTCCAAATATACTATGGTTGGATCGATATATAAAACTGATGGGTTTGGCTTTGTAAGCTCTCTCTCTCTCTCTCTCTCTCTCTCTCTCTCTCTCTCTCTCTCTCTCTCTCTCTCATGTGTGCGTTTGTTTGTTTATGTGTGTAGTTGCTCATGTAGTTTTCTTTTATTTTAATGTGTCATAGGTCTTTCCAATAGGTTCCCCTCTAGTATCTGATGTTTCAAGAGCAATCTTAAATGTAACTGAAGGAGAGAAGATGAAAGAGATTGAAAAAAAATGGCTAGGGGAACAAACCAATTGTCCAGATTCTAACACCCAAGATTCTTCTGGTAGCCTCAGTTTTGCAAGCTTTTCTGGCCTGTTCCTCATTGCGGGGATTGCTTCCTTGTCTGCTCTCATCATATCTGTTTCTATGTTCCTTTACAAGGAGAGACAACAAATCTTGATTCGCTTTAATTCAGAAAGCTCAATATGGAGAAGAATTTATCATACCTTAAGAATCTTTGACAGAAGAGACCTCAGCTCGCATGCTTTTAGGAATAGTGCACCTCGAAATGGCAAAGACAGTGATCACGTTATTGGAACAACTGATGCCTCAACAAACACTAACTGCCCACAAAATTCATCAAGATTTTTAGTCCACACGAACTCCCACTTTTCTTTCTCAGAAGAATCCGGAATGCCTACTAGAGAATCTGGTGATCCCGATCCAAATGGTCAAGCATTTCAATTAGCACTAGCTATTGAGTTAAGTGACCACCCAAATCAAGAGAGTCCAAAAACCCCAGAAAGAGCCCTTGAAAACTGTTAATATACTTTCATTAAGTTTCCTAAATTAGCTCAAGTTTGTTCATACGTTTTGTTAAGTTTATTATGAAAATTACGTAAACACAATTTTTAGTTAAGAAACTTATGTTTCATGGGTCTAGTTACAGTTAGAAGAATTTGTTGTTTATGGGTTTCTCTTATTCTGTCCTAAGAACAACTCTAGTCTATAGTTCTTAACTTGGATAGGAAGGTGAGGATAATTTTGATTGTTGCTGGGTTGGATTTGATGTTGAGAAAGTCTTCTTTGTTTGGATACCCAGTAAATGTTGAAGATAAAAAAAAAAATAGTTTTCTTTAATTTAATTTGTTTATGATTTATGCGATTTTGAATTTTAAAGAATTTATTTTATTTCTTTAAAGTGATTTACGCTATTTATTTGATGTGGAATTGTAAACAACATATGTCATGATTTCATTGGATCAATCAACATACATGATACATCATACATGGCAAGTTGAGGTATCATTTAACAGACAAATCAACAGAAAATAGATAGTGGGGTTGCTAGTTAAAAACTTAAAATGACCCCCTAACATTAAGGGAGTGAATCAAAATTTTGAAACTTTTGAGAGAAAAATCAAAATGACTCCAAACCTTAGGTTATGGGTCACCAAATACCCCATGGCAGCCTAGTAGCCCCCCAATTGCAGGTTAGAAGTTGAATGTGAGACATGAGAGAGTAAATCTTTATACCACACATCTAACCACTAAAATACTTAAGTGATTGTACTAAATCATGCATACTAAATATATATTTTGCTAGTAGTCTAGTAACTTTTTTTATTAAGATTTTTTTTTTTTAAAGAATAATAAGTATTTTTAACACACACATACACAGGGAGAGAGAAAAAGGTTTTTGAAAGAAACTTACAATAGTGTATATCCAAAATGGCCTAACTCTTGGATACATAGCACAGGCTTTAAACTTCTTTTACTTATACTCATTTTTCAATGTGAGATTAACCCACTATTTTTTCTTTTGAGAATAATAAGTATTTTTAACAGATGCATACATGGGGAGAGGGGAAAATGTTTTTTAAAGAAACTTACAGTGGTATATATCCAAAAGGGTCTAACTCTTGGATACACAGTACAGACTTTAAACCTCTTTTATGGGGAGAAGGAAAAATGTTTTTTAAAGAAACTTACAGTGATGTATATCCAAAAAAGCCTAACTTTTGGATACACAACACAGGTTTTAAACCTGTTTTACTCACACTCATTTTCCATTGTGAGATTAACTCACTATTTTTTATTAAGATAGAAAGAGAAAAAAAACCATTTAAAACCTTAATAAAAAATTAAATAATTTTTTAATGTAAAAATTTAAATAGGTTTTGAACTCTTTGACCATTTAGTTAAAAAAAATGATGTGATTCTTTCTAAGAAATTCTTTCCTTCAAAAACAAAAAGAAAAGAAAAAGGAAAGGGCATGATTACAATTGGCTAGGGGTAGCTCTAGTGGTAAAAAAAATTCAAATTCCGGCAAACTGTACTCTACTCTCCCTCTCTTACTCTCTATCCAAATTGCCATTATGGTTGGAGTTCCAACTGTAATCATGCCCCCTTTTTTTTCTTTTTTCTTTTTTTTTCTTTTTTTTTTTAACTTTTAAGTATCCTAAAATCTATTAATACTGTCATATTTCTTTCATTTCTCCTTTATTTTGTATTTTATTTTTGTTTCTAAGAGAGAGAGAAAGTAAAAATTACCAAATGACTTGTAGTTTTCAAACTACAAGTTGAAATGGCCTTTAACAGCCATCTCATTAATGGGCATATAAAAAAGAGCTTGAATCCCAATGCTACATCATGTTAACTTATGGGTCCATGAGAAACTGTGAATTTAACCCATTTGTTTCATTGGACCAAACTCATATGAATAGATAAAATTGTGTTATTGTCTTCCAAAGTGGTGCTTCCGACTGATGATATTGCCCTAAATTAAGGGTTTTACACTTGGAATTACAACTTATTTTAATTTAAGGTTAAAAAAAAAACCATATAATAAAAGAATTCATCATTTTATTAATTTAAATTTTGAATTTATATTTGATAGGAAAAAAATACATTGCATTAGTCTTAGATACAATCTAAGAAAGTACATGGATTTGATTCCTAATTACATTCTAAAAGAATTAAAATTATATGATAAAGCTTAATGTACAAATCAGTAATCTAAAATTGAAGATTAAGTTACAGAGTGAGAAGATGTTCAACACCCACCATGCCCAGTCTTCTAGAAGCTTTTGGTAATAGAATTTAAGTTTCATCTAAACTTGGACAGTATACTATCCTAGTAATTAATTAGTCACACAATATTTTGGTTAATAGAGTTTCATCTAAATAAATTATTATCATAATAAGAAAAAATCACACAATAAAAACTATAGGTATGATAGGCTCAGTAGTATATATCTATATATATGTTGGGCCGGGGGCCAATCCGAGGACATCTAGTAGTCCGAGGACGAGTAAACGTTATCATAGAAATCCGCATTAGTGAATGAAGAAATGGGGTCTGGTCATGAGGGTTCAGGAAGGTGGTTCGAAGAGGAATGCCTCCTCGGCTAAGCAAAGCAGAGGTTAGAAGGTGTGGTCTGCCATCCAAAGCAACCGGGAGATTCTATTGATAAGGATACACATCATGAAAGCATAGGACAAAGGGGAACTATGAAATATCTAATAGAAAGTTGCTACCACCACATTGAATGCTCTATAGCTAACTCTCTGACCGCATTAATGTGGAAGTGATATTTGAACAGTAATTTTAAGCCTTATATCTACTCCCAAAGACATCAAGAAGGTACAGATGGAATAGGGATCAACACCAGAAGCCTGGTCTACACGTGGAGGGTGGAGATGAAAGAAGGAAGACAATATAAAAGAGAAAGAATACAATGAGGAGGGGGGATCGAAAAAAAAAGGAAAAACACTTTAACAACAGGAACATAACTTGTAATCAAATTCAAAAGAGATATATATAAGAACACATCTCCTCGGATTGTGCCAATGACGATTTTCTTTGGATAAAACCTGTTTAGCTTTGCTTTTAGGTCATCTAGACCCACCATAATTGTTGTCCAATTCATTAGAGCCTAGTTTTTTGACCCACTTTCTACAAATTCATTGTATTGAGCTCTTTGGGCCAAGATCTTTTTGAATCTTGGACATGGGACTCAAATTGGGTCCTTACAATCGGTGGTGTCTATGGGGATTTCTTGTGTTGTAGTGAGTTTAACGCTTAGTTATAGTAGGTTCAGGTCTGAATCGGGAGGAATCTACGGGATCCCAATGTCAAGATCATTTTCTCAATCTTGAGTGAAGAATGGATCAAGAAGTTAGTGTGCATACTACCCATACTAGCAGGAGCCAGTCTCGAAGTGGGAGCCACATCTCTCATGAGGAGAATACCAGAACCATGCAACTAGAGATTAATCGTCTGAGAAGGAGGTTGTATCACAAAAGACAAAGACAAACTCTTTCCAATTCTGACTTCTCTTCTGACGATGATAGAGATGGCAGTTACAGGCCCAGGTCAAGGACTCTCCCCAGTAAGTCTTTCTCATGTGATGAGGACAGCCACCATGAACGCAGAAATAAGAGCTCGTCTTGCAAAGGCTTGGGAAATGACTTTATAAGCAAAGCGTTAAACCAAATTTTCAAATCGCCTTTCACACGCAAAATTGAAGGAGGAAAACTCCCTTGGTGGTTTACTCAACCAACATTCACCATGTACAATGGTTGAACAAACCTTGTAGAACATGTGAGTCACTTTAACCAGAGGATGGCTGTTCACTCCAAGAACAAGGCCTTGATATGCAAGGTGTTCCCATTCAGTTGGGGGCCTGTGGCAATGAGATGGTTTGATGGCCTGGGAGGAAGTTCTATTGATTCCTTTAAGGAACTCACTTGGGCGTTTGGATCTCATTTTGTTACTTGCAACAGAGTTCCTCGGCCTTTGGACTATTTGTTATCCATGACCATGCGAATGGGGGAGACCTTGAAAATATACTCCAACAGGTACTGGGAGATGTTCAATGAGATTGATGGGAATTTCGATGACATAACTATAAGGACTTTCAAGGTTGGCCTACCCGCCGAGCATGATTTGAGAAAGTCGTTGACTAGGAAGCTTGCTAGGAGTGTACGTTAGCTCATGGACCATATTGACGAGTATAAGCAAGTTGAGGAAGACCAACAACAAGGGAAAGGAAAGTCTAAGGTTATCCCTCAGGATAGGAGGGATTTCAGGTGGGACAGATACAACAATAATTGGCCCCGAGGGGACTTTGCTGGGCAGTCAGGGTCTATTGTTACTTAGGTGGTTGGCATAATGTTCAGGGAACCAATGCATCAGGTCTTGGAAAAGATTAAGAATGAGTCATACTTTAAATGGCCAAATAAGATAGGAGGAGACCCTATGAAGCGCAATCAAAGCCTTCATTGCCAATACCACCAAGAGCGAGGACACACCACAGAAGATTGTAAAAATTTGTGGAATCATCTGGAACAGCTGGTCAGAGATGGAAAGTTAAAGAAATTTCTACATCAACCGAGTGGGCAAAGCAGCCAGGCGGGATCCAGATCTCAAAGAGATACTTCTTCAAGGCCATCTTTAGGCACAATTAATGTCATCCTCGTCGCTCCAAGAAGGACTGGTTCTTACCCCTCTAGGGTAATGTTTGTAACTCCGCCACCTGCGGAGGACTCCAACCCTGAGCCGAAGAGGGCTAAAATGGAGGTCCGACCAACATTGAGTTTCTTGAATGAGGACAAGGTTGGAACCCTACAGCCACACGATGATGCCCTAGTAGTCACCCTCAGGATTGAAGGGTATGATGTGAAGAGGGTGTTGGTAGATCAGGGAAGCGGGGCAGAAATCATGTACCCTGATTTGTATAATGGGCTAAACTTGAAACCTAAGGATTTGACAGGTTATGATTCACCCTTGTTAGGCTTCGATGGGAAAGTTATTGTTCCAAATGGTTAGATTAGATTACCGGTGCAAGTAGGTTCGGAAGTGGTGGAGGTGGACTTCATTGTAATGGATGCTTACTCCCCCTGCATTGCCATTGTGGCAAGACACTGGTTTCATGCCCTGAGGGCTGTTTCTTTCACCTTGCACTTGAAAGTGAAATATCCATCCAAGGACCAGATTCAGGGCCTTATAGCAATTAAGGATTTCGATGTTATCCATGGATGCAGAATCAGGAGGGGCAAAGTGTGAGAAGTTAGAGAAGAATGTTATAGATGATGATTCGGAAAAATTTTTCAAGTCGGAGCTCAGCTGCCTCTTCAAGAGAAGAAAGAGCTGATAGTGTTTCTCAAGAGGAATATTGATGTGTTCGCATGACGTGCTTACGAAGCTCCTGGGGTGGACTCAAACTTCATTTTCCATCATTTAAATGTCAACCCGGCTGTCGTCCCCAAAAAGCAACCACCTCGGCATTCATTAAAGAGCATTTTGATGCTATTAAGGACGAGGTGATCAAACTTAAGCAAGCCGGGGCTATTAAAGAGGTGTTTTACCGTAAGTGGCTAGCCAATACGATAGTGGTGAAAAAGAAGAGTGGAAAGTGGTGAGTATGTGTGGACTTCACAAATTTAAATAAGGCCTGTCCAAAAGACCCTTTTCCCATGTCTCGGATAGACCAGCTAGTTGATGCAACTGTAGGCCATCCTCGGATGAGCTTTTTGAATGCCTTTGAGGGATACCATCAAATACCACTGGCTATGGGTGATCAAGAGAAGACGACTTTTGTTACTCTTACTGGAAATTACCACTGAAAGGTGATGCCCTTTAGATTGAAGAATGCAGAGTCTACCTATCAAAGGATGATGACTAGAATGTTTGAGCCATAATTAGGCATAAATATTGAGGTTTATATAGATGATATGGTGGTGAAAAGTAAGGTAGTGTCCAAGCACATGGGAACCTCGGGAATATTTTTGAAATACTAAGGAGACACAAACTGCGCCTCAATGCTTCCAAGTACTCCTTTGGCGTGGAATTAGGTAAATTTCTGGGCTATATGGTCACTCATCGTGGAATTGAGGTCAACCCTGATCAGATTAAGGCAATTAACAGTTTACAACCACCTCGAAATCCCAAAGAAGTCAAAAGATTAAAAGGAATGACTACCGCTTTGAACCGATTTATCTCTCAGTCAACGGACAGGTGTAAACCTTTCTTCCAGTTGTTGAATAAGTGGAAGAGATTTAAGTGGACCGAGAAGTGTGTCTTGGCCTTCCAGTAGCTCAAGGAATACCTTTCTCTACCACCTGTTATGTCTAGGCCCGAGGTGGATGAGGTTTTGTTTGCTTACATTGGTGTGACTTCCTATGCCGTGAGCTTGATGCTGATACGGGTTGATAGTGATTTGCAAAGGCCAGTTTACTATGTGAGCAAGTTCGTGCATGAGGCAGAAGTTCATTATTTACCAGTAGAGAAGGCCATTTTGGCAGTGGTACATGTTACACGTAAATTCCCTCACTACTTCCAAGCTCACACAATTGTAGTTCTAACCCAACTCCCCTTTCAGTCAATACTTCGGATGACTGACTACACAGAAAGGATTGCCAAATGGGGTACAATCTTAGGAGCTTTTGATATCAAGTATATGCCTCGCATCTCTGTCAAGGGCCAGATCCTTGCTAACTTGGTGGCCGAGTTTGCTGAATCCCCACTAAAAAAGGAAGGAGACAAGTAGAATATGGATGGAAACTCAGTTGGTGTGGTCTCCCAGCAAAAGCCTTTATCCTGGAGGGTATACGTTGATGATATGGCTAATCAAAAAGGATCTGGAGTGGGGTTAGTTTTAATATCTCCTGAGAAGATCACTATTGAGAAATCCTTAAGATTGGGTTTCTCGGCTACAAACAATGAGACCGAGTATGAGGCTTTATTGGTTGGAATGACTATGGTTCAGAAAATGAGAGGAAGAACAGTGAAGGTATATTTAGATTCGAGGCTAGTTGTAGGCCAGGTGAAGGGAGAGTTGGAGGCCAGCGATATGAGAATGCAAGAATATTTTAGTAAGGTTAGGCACTTACAATCAGGTTTTGAGTTTTTCAACTTACTGCAAATCCCTAGAAGCAGAAACACAAATGCTGACTCTCTCGCCACTCTCACAACCTCCTTGGCGCGAAACTTACCTTAGGTTATCCTTGTTGAAAACTTGTGCAAACCTACTGAGATGAAGAGGGAGATGGTCCATATTCATCAAATAAGGGTGGGACCTAGCTGGATGGAATCTATTGTGCTATTCCTTAAAGAGGATATCTTGCATAAGGGAAAGTCCAAGGCTGACAACGTGCGGAGAAAGGCTCCTTGTTTTTGGCTGTCTGAGGACCAAAAGTTGTACTAGCACTCTTTTTCTGGACCATATTTGCTATGCATACACCCTGAGGCAGTAGAGCTACTCCTAAAAAAGTTACATGATGGGATTTGTGGAAGCCACACAGGAGGTAGATCTTTATCTTACAGAGCCCTCACTCAGGGATATTGGTTGCTGAATATGCAAAAGGAAGCACAAGAGTACATAAAGAAGTGTGACCAATGCTATAGATTTGCCCCAAACATTCATCAATCATGGGGTGTCTTCAATTCTCTGTCCAGCCCTTGGCCTTTTGCTCAATGGGGCTTGGATATTGTAGGGAATTTCCCTAAGGCAGTAGGGAATAAGTGATGGCTGTTGGTCGGCACGAATTACTTCACTAAGTGGGTTGAAGCTGAACCATTGGCAAATATCAGGGACATGGATGCCAAGAGATTTATTTGGAAAAATATTGTCACTCGGTTTGGGATCCTCATACCTTTATCTCGGACAATAGTCCTCAGTTTGATAGCTGAGCCTTCAGGAAGTATTGTTGTGACGTAGGCATTACGAATAGGTATTCGACCCCGGCTTATCCACAAGGGAATGGACAGGCCAAGGTTGTCAATATGGTCATAGTGAATGGAATCAAAAAGAGATTGGATGATGCAAAGGGAAAATTGGTGGAAGAGCTGTCACATGTTCTTTGGACATATCGGACTACACCTCGTAGATCACCAGGAGAGACAATATTTTCAATGACTTATGAAGCCGAAGTTGTGATCCCTCTAGAGACAGATTCCCAACACTGAGGATGAGCTCTTTCACTCCGAGCAACAATGATGGGCTGTTAGAGAAGAATTTAGATTTAATTGAAGAGTGAAGGGAAAATGTAATGGTTCAGTTGGCGTATTATCAACACAAGCATAAGCAAGGGTACAACGCCAACGTGAGGTTAAGGCTATTAGCACCTGGAGACTTGGTATTAAGAAAAGTTTTGGGTACTGCAAAGAACCCAGCATAGAGAAAGTTAGGGTCCAACTGGGAAGAGCCATATCGTATCACCTCGGTGGCTGGAATAGGGGCGTACTACTTGGAAAATCTAGATGAAAAGGTTGTACCACGCCCCTGGAATATAAATAACCTGCAAAGGTATTATTATTAATGAAAGTCATTCCTGCCATATTTTCTGTTTATGACGTTATGCATTACTCTTCATAATTGGTTTAAGTATTAAACAAAACTTTAGTCATGTCTGACTCTTCAGACCACATACTTTTGGTAAATTAATACTTATGTCATTTTTCTAAGTGTTAAACAGAACCTTAGTCATGTCTGCCTCTTCGGACCACATACTTTGGGTAAATTAATACTTCATGTCATTTTTCTAAGTGTTAAACAGAACCTTGATCATGCTTGGCTCCTCGGACCACATACCTTAGGTAAATTAATACTCTTCATAATTGGTTTAAGTATTAAACAGAACCTTAGTCATGCTTGGCTCTTCGAACCACATATTTTGAGTAAATTAATACTTTATATCATTTTTCTAAGTGTTAAACAAAACCTTAGTCATGCTTGACTCCTTGGACCACATACCTTGGGTAAATTAATACTCTTCATAATTAGTTTAAATATTAAACAAAATTATAGTCATACCTGGCTCTTTGGACCACATACTTTGGGTAAATTACTACTTCATGTCATTTTTCTAAGTGTTAAACAGAACTTTGGTCATGCCTGACTCTTTAAACCACATACCTTGGGTAAATTAATACTCTTCATAATTGGTTTAAGTATTAAATAGAACCCTGGTCATGTCTGGTTCCTTGGACCACATACTTTGGGTAAATTAATACTTCATATCATTTTTCTAAGTGTTAAACAGAACCCTGGTCATGTCTGGTTCCTCGGACCACATACTTTGGGTAAATTTACATTTCCTATTATTTGTCTAAGTGTTAAATAGAAGCTTGGTCATGTCTGGTTCCTCAGGCCACGTGCCTTGGGTAAATTAATACTTTCTATTATTTATTTAAGTATCAAATAGAACCAGCTATGTTGAATGGCAAAGATCTTCATTGTAGTGACTTGATCAAATGGGCACTCATAAGCATCATTTAAAGCATTTGTAAGATATCTATGATCTGTTTGAGAACTGATTATCACCACCAGTTCCTTAGACTTACTGATAAATGGAGGGTTAGGTGGAGCCTGACATGGATGGATGCTCTATCATTATGTATGTTTTTGAAGTTAAGGGTATACTTTGTTGAGATGGTAGACTTAGTAGGTTTAGCTTATCCTGTTGCTGATCATGTGGGATGTAGTAACTGTGCTACCACTTATGCAGATAACTAAATGGAGCTATATCTCATTGTCACATTGGTTAAGTGTTAAATGAAGCAGAAAGTATGTTAAGATTCATGTAAACAGTACAAGTATGAAAGAAAAGCTTATAATTATCATTAAGCTGAGTCTTAGAAAAAGGAAAATAAATTATAAAAGGGTAAATTGATTACAAATCTTGGAAACAAAAAAAAAAACAGTCCAAAAAAAAAAAAAGACAACTTATGGCTTCATTTTTATTATAAGCTTGTTTTTTGGAGTCTTAGTGGGCTGGGCAGTTGCTGCTGCTGAGGATGCTGGGCCATTACCCTTGGGTTCTTCCTTGGCAAGAATAGAGAAAGTTTCCAAAACCAACTCGTGGCTTTGGGAAACCACCCCTCCCTCAGAAGAATCCTTGGGTGCAGCTGAGGGCTTTGTAATCTCAAGGGCGACCTCCTTGGGGTTTTCTTTCTCCTTCTCGGCTACGCCAGTTTGCTCTGCCTCTTTTGGAGGACTACTGGGAGGACGAAGGTCCTTGGTCAGAACCTCTTCAATAGGGCTCGTACCTTTGAAGGCTGCATCATCCTAGGAGGCTGAGGAGCCCGGTGCCCAGATTGTAAAGGGTAGTAAACATTCTCCGCTCTCCTAAGTGTTGAGGAAGCCTCAACCCCAGCCAAGTTGAGGGCCTCATTCCACACCTGGAGGCAGTTTTCTCTACATACCCTCAAGACCTCAGCCCTGAGGGCCTCCTCGGTCTCAGCTACCCCCACGTCGTAGCCATCTTGTTTGACCTGGTCCCTAGCCTTCTCATCATCGTCCAACTTCTTCTTCAGCACTTTTATTTGCTTCTAAGCCGCAACAAGCTCATCCTCGGCCAGGCAGAGTTGCTTGTGCTGAGTCTTAGCCTGCCTCTCCGCCCCTTCCAAGGCCGACTCAACACTTTTCTTCTCCCTCTCGGCCTCAGTGAACTTGGTGTTCAACTCCTTGACCCTCTTCTCTGCCACGTTAAAGGCCTCAACAACAGCAATTTGCCTGCCCTCCTCGTCCTTCATTTGTCGATGAGTGATATTCACCAACTCCTCAGCCCTAAAAGTGGCTTAAACAGCCTGCAAAGGAATTGTAGCAGTGAGCAAAGACAAAAGTAAAATATATATATATATATATATATATAATAAATAATAGAACATCAAAGAGAAAGGGAGCTTACCTTGAAATACTTACCATGGCGAGGTCTTTCTTCAGACCCAGAAACACCCCATGTCTCTTCATGGTCTTCAGATCGGCCATGTCGTCGGGTAGTAGCAAGGCTTGCTTTATAGCGTCTGCTACGTACCCGGCCTTCCCCTACTGGAAGTCCTTTATTGAGGAGTTCGCAAGGAGAGGGGATCTGTCTAACACTAGGGGGGATTCCAGTTTGGAACCCTGGTGCGAAGATCACGCCCCCTGTCTCTAGGTGCCCCATCGCTCAAGGACCTCGTCTGGGTAGTCTTGGCTATCTTGGCCCCTCTTTGAGGCTCATTCTCTTTGGGAGGGACACCTCGTCCCTCTTCCATCACGTCCTTCCCCTTCTGCTCCTGTTTCCCCTTTTTGTCTGCAAGTTTGGGCTGAGGGTTATGAAGAGTGGGGAGAGAGAAGTGTTTAACTTGACCAGCCGCCTCAGGTGCCTTGCCCCCAACTTGAGACTCCATGATCTTTAGAAGACTAGCCCTAGGCTTGTGCTGTATCCCCATAACTTCTAGAACGGAGGAATCTCCTTGTGTCTGGCTTACTTATGCTGAAGGTAGATGACTGAAGTCACCGGTAGGAGCCTCTAGGGATTAAGTTCGGTTGAAGACCTCGAAATTGTCCTCGGAATCAAGCACTTCAACTACTTCTTCTTTTTCTTCTTCTTCCTCTTTGGTGGCTGGCTGTGAAGGGGTTACTTTGTCCTCAGCCTTGTACTGAAGGAATGGCTCTACCTTTTGTACACCTTGTGGTCCCAGACCTAGGTTGAGAGAGCCAGGCACAGTATCGTTGATCAGGTGCAAGCACAGGTCCTTTTCCTTTAACACACACTTCGGCACCTAGAAACTCGACGAAAGAGGGTTGTAGTCAAGGATGAGGTGGGCCGCTCATAACTGACCATCACTGTGAAAAAAAACCTCGGCTTTAAGTATCTTGTCTAGATTTGGCTGGTTGACGAGATTGAAATTTAGAACGGCAGCGTGCTTTTTTGCAAAACCATTTGGAAAACACAAAAAAAAAAAAAAAAAAAAAAAAGCACAAATCGAAGGAAAGTTCAATTACAAACATAGATGGAGAAAAATAGGTACAGAATATGTCAAAGGGAAAAAAGGGTGACTTTGAAGTAATAAACCTAGACCTAAAAACCCCACTTGGTATCCTATACTTTTATAATTAAATCTAATGGAATCAAAATGATTACAAATGCAATCCAAAAAAAAAATAATGCAATTCTCAACTTTTTCTCTTCCTTGCTGTGGAAGACTAATAATTTTTTTTAAAGGTTTCATTGGATTTAACTAGGGAAAAAAAAAAGGGTAACAGATTTGGGGTATTTGCCCATTTCCAAAACATAATGGGGAAAATTGGTTAGTTTCAAAGATAAGGAGGAGAATTGAAAACTGTCCCAAACATAAAGGGGGGTAGTTTTTTTTCCCAATATTTTTTAACAAAAATTTTGCCACATCATTGCTCCATTAGATACATAGGCAAAGAAACTAACGGAAGTCAATGAAAGTATTAAAAGCCCTCATTTTTTAAAATTCAGGGACCATTATTTGAAACTTTAGGGATGAAAATCGCTTACGAAGTAAACTTTAGGAAACAATATGGTATTTTGGCCTAAATTTAATGAATGGTATATGCCTTGAAAATTCTGAGTTTTTAAGTCATGCAAAGTCCTTAACTCATAGCTTAGTGTCTATATGTGTCCAACTTATTTTGTTAGTTTTTAGTTTTTAGCAATTATGTATAGTTTTTTAAAACTATATTTTTTTCACCCTTTCAAAACACAAATATATTTTAACAAATTTTCAACAAAATGCTAAATAAGTTGGTATCAAATGCACACTTAATCAATGATTCGATCATAATAAATTCATTAATCCGCTACTTATTTTATTGAGCTCAAAATCAGATTTTTATAGTATTGTTAATCACTTAATCTGTTAATCCCGGCCCATAGCTACAATTTCGAAGGGCTAAGAGGAAAATATTGGAGAGTGAATGATAGAATAAAGAAATAGAAAACGAGACTTATCATCTACCACGAGACTTAACTACAGTCTGGAATGAATTCACAGCAAAGAAGAATAAGGTAGAGAGAGAGAGATAACCTGCAGCAGCTGCTCCAACAACATCACTTTTGGAGTCCCTTGAGTTAAGAACTACCCTGGTTCTGTAGTGACTATTGGAAGCATAGAAGTCTTCAAGGGACATGTTGATGCAACTGAAACCCATCTTCCCATTCCATGTATCATCGCTAAGAATGACACCCACATTAACTGGGATTGTCGTGTTTTGTGTCTTGGCCAAGAAATTAGTTTCGGAAAGAATAATGAAGAAGAAGAAAAGAGAAAAAGCATTTCTGCTGATAGGTATCTTCATGAGTATCTTGGTACTTGGAAGCTTTAAGATTCCTTGCAGGATTTGAAGAATAATATATAAGAATAAGATATCTATGCGTTCAAGTTAAAACTTGAAAGTTGAAACCAAATAACTAATAAATTATTATTCTTTACTCTCAGAAAGTGAGGTTCTTTTATTTTTTAAGTTTGTTCTTGTCTTCCCAAGTTACGTGGTGCTGTAGTTTTTCTTCAATCAGCTTTGGTTTCAACGTCTTGTTTGCCATTGAAGGTGCTGTTTACAACTATCAGATTTAAAGTATTCTTAATTATCAAATTAAAAAAACAAAGATTTAAAGTGTTCTTATCGTATGATTTCTGCGTTCCTGTCTAGTCTGTTTGTCTTGGACATCGTTGACACTGGGAAATTTCGTTGATGAAGGCTTCTTTGGAGATTAGTGTAGAGTGGCTTTGCACTGGACCACCAATTTCATCTCAAAAGTGATTCTCAAAAAATAAAAACAAAAAAACAAAACCTATATTGTTTTCTAAAGTTTGTGAAATGGGGGCTTTCGCCCATTTGAAATTTAAAAAGGGCTTTTATAGAGTCTATTTGACAACTTTTATAAGTTTACATTATATTAGCAATGTAAACTTAATGTAAACTTACATTATAGACACACAAAATGTATACAATATTTTAAAATTCAGGTTTAATCTATTTGTTTTTGGACATTATTGAAAGGACTAGAAAATTTCCTTGAAGAAGACATCTTTGGAGATAGTGTAGTGACTTTGCGCTAATCTACCAACTTTGTCTCAAAAGTGATTCTCAAAAACAAAAGCAAAAAAACAAAACCTATTGTTCTCTAAAGTTTGTGAAATGTGCGCTTTCATCCATTTGAAATTTAAAAAGGGCTTTTATAGAGTCCATTTGACAATTTTTATTGGTTTACATTATATTAACAATGTAAACTTACATTGTAGACACACAAAATGTATACAACGTTTCTAAGTTCAGGTATAATCTATTTGTTTTTGGAGATTATTGAAAGGACTAGAAAATTTCCTTGAAGAAGGCATCTTTGGAGATAGTGTAGTGACTTTGCGCTAAACTACCAACTTTGTCTCAAAAGTGATTCTCAAAAACAAAAACAAAAAAACAAAACCTATTGTTCTCTAAAGTTTGTGAAATGTGCGCTTTCATCCATTTGAAATTTAAAAAGGGCTTTTATAGAGTCCATTTGACAATTTTTATTGGTTTACATTATTAACAATGTAAACTTTCATTGTAGACACACAAAATGTATACAACGTTTCTAAGTTCAGGTATAATATGTTTGTCTTTGGAGATATGCATTATTGAAAGGAGTAGAAAATTTCCTTGAAGAATAAGGCTTCTTTGGAGATTAGTGTAGAGTGGCTTTGTGTTGAACTACTAATTTCGTCTCAAAAGTGATTCTAAAAAAAGGACAAACCTATTGTTCTCTAAAGTTTGCGAAATGGGCGCTTTCGCCCATTTGAAATTTAAGAAGGGCTTTATAGCATCCATTTGAAATTTTAAAAGGACTTTATAGGTATTATATTAGCAATATAAACTTACATCGCAGACACACAAAATGTTTACAATATTTCTAAATTCATATCTAGTCTATTTGTCTTTGGACATCATTGAGAGGACTGGAAAGTTTTCTTGAAGAAGGCATCTTTGGAGATTAGAGATTTAGTGTAGAGTGGCTATTCTATCATGTTGGTTGTATCGTTGTTTGCAAACAAGATGATATCTCATGCGATGCTCGAACTACTTTACAATTTCATTTGAAATCATTTTTATGTATATTAAAATCTACATATAATACTTAATACTTATTTTGTTGTATAATATTTATGTTTGTTTGCAATATTGTTAAATACTTTGAAACTTGATTTTTTTTTTAATTCATAATTTATTTTAAAAAATTGTTTAACATTGTAAGATTATAATATATTATAATATTTACCATTAAAAGTAGATTTTATTTTTCAAACTGATTAAATGATTTTGAAATCTACAAATAAGAATTCAAAATATAAAATACTTTTATATCCTAAAATTACATCAATTTAAGCAACCTACCAAACACTTTCTCAATCACTTTATTCTCACAACCAAATATGGAGACCTTGGTTTCTCAATATATATATATATATATATATATATATATATATATGGAGACCTTGATCATAAACACCCAATTAATTATCTCAATGGAATTAAGGAAATCATTTGTAAGTGTCAACATAAAGAGAACGTGATTAAACAAAGAAAACTTTGCTAAAAACACATTCATTTATCAAAATTCAATTGACTTTAGTTGGGCTTTTGTGTTCTTTAAAAAAAAGCGAAAAATAATTTTAAGTCACCATCGATTTTTGTTTTTACCACTATGGCTACATACAAAGAAATCTACAAATTATGAATTCTAACACAAAATTTATTTTAAAAAAAAAACTAATTTCATAAATAATCAATTAGAATGTTTATTTTTCTTTAGTTCTAAAATAAAATACATTTATAATTTTCTCAAACACCCAAAGGCTCCAAGCGAATCATAACCTTCACAAAATCTACAATGTCTAACTTCAACATCAAAACCGTAAGCTACCATCATTGAATAAAAAACGCAAGCTCCTTTTCTTGGTCATAGCCTACTCATATGGGTTACAATCAAATGATACTGCAATGTTGGAGTTATGTAGGTGTCATTGAAAGGTTGAAACTAAATTGACATCATTTTTTTCTAAGTGTATTTGAGATAGGATGATATGAAAGGTTATGGACATGTGTATATAAAGGAGTAAAAGTAAAAATGAAGAATGGAAATGCAAAGAGTTTTTTGTGTGTGTGAGAGATGGAAGGTCCTGAAACATTGAATGAAATGAAATAAATAGTAGTCTTAAAACATTGAATACAAAATGTAACAAAAATTAGTCTTGAAACATTGAACCAAAGGAAATAAAGAGTCTCTACTTTTAAATTTGTTCTTATCTTAAATATGGCTTAAGGGTATCTCAATTCTCTTCATAGAGTGCGCCACATGGTAGAACCTCATACTCTCTCGCATAGGATCTCTGCTTATATATATATATATATATATATATATATATATATATTGATGTGTACAATATTATACACATTTTGTGTGTCTATAATATAAGTCTACATTATTAATACAATGTAGACTAAGAATTTTTCATTTAAAAAATAAGTGCTATATTTCCTTTTGACTACTATTAATCTTCATGTCTACATTACTAATGAACCAATGACGTGACAACCTTCTAAATGATGTGACAATTCTTTGTTATTAAGAATTAAACTCTTACTGGTCTAATGAGAAACCAATATAATATTCTCTAAACCAAATACAATTAAATTAGTTATGCTATTTTGTTCTAATTCTCAATTTTATTTTTTTATTTATTAATATTCATTAATAAAATATGGATCATATATAAAATAATTTTAATGACCATGGATAATTAAATACTGAGTAAGCCTATAGAATTCACAAAATGTTTAACAAAATATTATGTAGATTGCCATTTTACACATATGTACCCCTAAAATATGACCTCTAATTTAAGTCATGGTCTAATACCAAGACATATCAAACTTTTTGAAAATTATTGTTTAACAAATTGGGACAAGTTCCCCTCTCATTGAATCCTCCAATTCTCTTTAAGTTTTATTTAGATGTAAGACATGTGATATTTAAAAAATTAAATGAACGTGTCGCATATTTGGCTAATTGGAGAGAACTATCATAGTTACTGTTTGGCCCAATAATTTGTGGCCCGGGCCCACTTTTACATTGGGGCCCAAGGCCCGAGCTGAGGAAAGGTATAGCCGAGGATGTGTAATAAAAGTCCAAATAGTCTTGAGACATAGCCGAGGATGATTCTGTCCTCGGCATATCCGAGGTCCCCCTAGAAGAAAGGGCAAAAACGGTATAGGAACAGTTTGGGAAAAAATCTAAAATATCTATGTCAATAGAGAAGGAGACGCTGGATAGTATAACGACCAAGGATAAAGGGAAAGCTGCCATTACTGCCATTCAATACTCTTCACCTGACAGAGCCATGCTCTTCAGCTTTTACAACCACCCCCAACCACTCTAGGTATGGGTTGACGGGACAAGTCTTAAGTCCTAGGAAATTGAGCTTACACGTGGACGCTGGTAAGAGGATAAATGCCCGTATAAAAGGATAAAAGAGGCAGTGTGAGAGAAGGGGGGGGGGGGACGATCCGTCCTCCCAACCATGGTGTCCTAGAAACAAGGAGAATAAGAAGAGCATAGAGCTCCCCAGACTCCTCGAATGAGATTCACTAACCGGAGCCAACCCGAACTACCGTCCGATGACCAAGACCTAGCCTTTCAAACCCACACTCTACAAATGATATTATTTGGGCCCTCTTTACGTACGAGCCCAACATTATCTTGGGGTCGTAACGAATCGAGTCCCTACAATTGGCGCCGTCTGTGGGAAAGGCTTGTGTCTTGGCACATGTGGTGGGTTGAGACAATCCCTCACATCATTTCCAACAGCCGGATGTAGTGTTCTAGCGTAAAGTTCCACTAGGGGCTACGTTTCTTCAGTAGGGGCTGCGCTTCATAGCGTCAGCAGCACGGATGGTTCTAGGGGCTTGGCCGAGGAGCTAATCCCCCTAAACCAAGGTCCCACGCCATAGCCGAGGGGTTAATTCCCCCAACTACTTAAAAAATCAAGTTTTGGACAGAACCAAGGTATTGCATAGTCCTCGGACTCAAACTTATGGGGAAACCAACTACTTAAAAAATCAAGTTTTGGACAGAACCAAAGTATTGCATGGTCCTCGGACTCAAACCTATGGGGAAACCAACTACTTAAAAAATCAAGTTTTGGACAGAACCAAGGTATTGCATGGTCCTCGGACTCAAACATATGGGGAAACCAACTATTTAAAAAAATCAAGTTTTGGACAGAACCAAGGTATTGCATGGTCCTCGGGGAAACCAACTACTTAAAAAATCAAGTTTTGGACAGAACCAAAGTATTGCATGATTCTCGGACTCAAACCTATGGGGAAACCAACTATTTAAAAAATCAAGTTTTGGACAGAACCAAAGTATTGCATGGTCCTCGGACTCAAACCTATGGAGAAACCAACTACTTAAAAAATCAAGTTTTGGACAGAACCAAAGTATTGCATGGTCCTCGGACTCAAACCTATGGGGAAACCAACTATTTAAAAAATCAAGTTTTGGACAGAACCAAGGTATTGCATGGTCCTCGGACTCAAACTTATGGGGAAACCAACTATTTAAAAAATCAAGTTTTGAACAGAACCAAGGTATTGCATGGTCCTCGGACTCAAACCTATGGAAAAGTCAACTACTTAAGAAAAATTCTAAGTCGCTCAGTCCTCGGACCAAATACCAGAAAAGGCTAAGTCTATGAAGGTCATTAGGAAGATGGCGAAACGCCTTATTACTCAGCGACCATCAGGGGTTGTTCATTTTGGGTTATATATCCTCGGATGATTACTTCTTACATGACACCGAGCATTCAACCATCATCTCGTTCAAGTTTGGGGTATACAACCCATTTTCAAGTCGGTCTTATTGTACACGATAGCTCCAATAAGTTCATAATAACATTTTTTTTTTCTTGGTAAGGGATTTCGGCCCTAAGTATTGTTTTCTCAGGTCGGCGTTATTATGCCAGACAGCTCTAATAAGCTCATCATAATATCTTTTTCTTTTTTTTAGTAAGGGTTTCTGCCCTAAGTATCATTTGTTCAAATCGGTATTATTATGCCGGATAGTTTCAATAAGCACAGAGCAAGGTCTTTTTATTAACTGGGATTTCGACCCTAAGCATCGTTCAGAATATAAAAATAAAAAAGAAGTCATATGGTAGTACGTCTATTCATGGCATAACCATTTCAGAAAGAAGAGGTAGAATGTACAAAATAAAGCAATGTTGACTTTTATTAATATAAAGAGGTATTACAGCGTACAATGAAGGGCTTAAACAAGCCTATATAGAAAACGAATTACAAAAAAAAAAAAAAAAAAAAAAAAAACAAAAAAAAAAAAAAACAAAACAAAACAAAACAAAACAAAACAAAACAAACAAACAGCCAGAAGTCTTTTTAAGCTCTACTCCGAAGTCTTTCCAAATTCTGCCCCAGTAGCACCCATATTGAGAGGAGGACCTCCCTTGGTGGAAGGGAAGAAGAAGAGGAAGAAGGAAAAACACCAGGATGGATCTGGTGATGGGAAAGAAGAAGAAGGGGAGGCAAAAGGAGGCACCAGTGAAGGAAGAGAGGAAGAAGTAGGAATACTTTGTCCCTGCGTCAGTCCTGACTCCTAACACACTGGTGCCATGTTAGCTATGCTCATAAGAGAGCGGCTGGTACTGATAATGGGTGACCCCAGCTCAGTCGCACCAAAATTTTAACGCGACGAGCCCCTGCTTTGGATTTTGGCTGAAGGGAGGATGAGAGGTATCTTGAGTCTCTGCCATCCCTTCCCTGACCGAGCCATCTTAAGCTTCGGAGGGACAGAACGCTTCTGAGAAGAATGTGATCTTTTCATCCCCATTTCTACTTCAAATGTGTCACACTATAAGCTTTGGCTATGCTGATAAGGAAGACTTTGAGTACAGCTTGAGGGTTGAGGCTTTAGGAAGGTTAAAGAGTCTTTACGCAAAGGGAATACCCTCTCGTTTGGCTTCTTATATGAAAGGTGAGTTCAATGGCATTTAATCCGTACATATCTCCAAGAAGATCTGCAAGTAAGGTAGCGTCTGTTCAACTCCCCAATGTCATTTGTAACTGTCAGATTTGATTGGCCTCATAAAGGAAATTTATTAAAGACGCGCCTCGTACACTGAAACGATAGGAGCGCATCGTGTGTAAATCTAGAAGAAATGTCTCGTAACCCGGCGCATTTCCTAAGCAGATGAAGAGACACCAACATTAATGAAGGGCAGAGTTAAACGAACCGTAATAAAGGCTTGGCATCACCAAAACCCTCCTCTTCGACTAAGAGGTCAGACAGCAGAATTTTGAGGGGCTATTGTGTGGCCCAATAATTTGTGGCCCGGGCTCATTTTTACATTAGGGCCCAAGGCCTGAGCCGAGGAAAGGTATAGCCGAGGATGTGTAATAAAAGTCCAAATAGTCTTGAGACATAGCCGAGGATGATTCTGTCCTCGGCATATCCGAGGTCCCCCTGGAAGAAAGGGCAAAAAAGGTATAGGAACAGTTTGGGAAAAAATCTAAAATATCTATGTCAATAGAGAAGGAGACGCTGGATAGTATAACGACCAAGGACAAAGGGAAAGCTGCCATTACTGCCATTCAATACTCTGCACCTGACAGAGCCATGCTCTTCAGCTTTTACAACCACCCCCAACCACTCTAGGTATGGGCTGACGGGACAAGTCTTAAGTCCTAGGAAATTGAGCTTACACGTGGACGCTGGTAAGAGGATAAATGCCCGTATAAAAGGATAAAAGAGGCAGTGTGAGAGGAGGGGGGGGGGGGGGGACGATCCGTCCTCCCAACCATGGTGTCCTAGAAACAAGGAGAATAAGAAGAGCATAGAGCTCCCCAGACTCCTCGGACGAGATTCACTAACCGGAGCCAACCCGAACTACCGTCCGATGACCAAGACCTAGCCTTTCAAACCCACACTCTACAAATGATATTGTTTGGGCCCTCTTTACGTACGAGCCCAACATTATCTTGGGGTCGTTACAAATCGAGTCCCAATAGTTACCTTTATTTTGTATTTTATTTTTGTTTCTGAGAGAGAGAGAGAGTAAAAATTACCAAATGACTTGTAGTTTTGCAAACTACAAGTTGAAATAGCCTTTAACAGACATCTCATTAATGGGCATATACAAAAGAGCTTGAATCCCAATGCTACATAATGTTAACTTATGGGTCCATGAGAAACTGTGACTTTAACCCATTTGTTTCATTGGACCAAACTCACATGAATGGATAAAATTGTGTTATTGTCTTCCAAAGTGGTGCTTCGACTGATGTTATTGCCCTAAATTGAGGGTTTTACATTTGGAATTACAACTTATTTTAATTTAAGGTTAAAAAAAAACCATATAATAAAAGAATTCATCATTTTATTAATTTAAATTTTGAATTTATATTTGATAGGAAAAAAATACATTGCATTAGTCTTAGTTACAATCTAAGAAAGTACATGGATTTGATTCCTAATTACATTCTAAAAGAATTAAAATTATATGATAAAGCTTAATGTACAAATCAATAATCTAAAATTGAAGATTAAGTTACGAAGTGAGAAGATGTTCAACACCTACCATGCCTAGTCTTCTAGAAGCTTTTGGTAATAGAATTTTAGTTAGACTAACATTTTAAATTTCTTAAAACTTGGACAATAAAGTTTCATCTAAACTAGGACAGTATACTATCCTAGTAATTAATTAGTCACTCAATATTTTGGTTAATAGAGTTTCATCTAAATAAATTATTATCATAATAAGAAAAAATCACACAATAAAAACTATAGGTATGATATGCCCAGTAGTATATATCTATATATATGTTGGGCCGGGGGCCCAATCCGAGGACATCTAGTAGTCCGAGGACAGGTAAACGCTGTCATAGAAATCCGCATTAGTGAATGAAGAAATGGGGTTTGGTCATAAGGGTCCAGGAAGGTGGTTTGAAGAGGAATGCCTCCTCGGCTAAGCAAAGCAAAGGTCATAAGGTGTGGTCTGCCATCCAAAGCAACCAGGAGATTCTATTGATAAGGATACACATCATGAAAGCATAGGACAAATGGGAACTATGAAATATTTAAGAGAAAGCTGCTACCATCACATTGAATGCTCTATAGCTAACTATCTGGCCGCATTAATGTGGAAGTAATATCTGAACAGTAATGTTCAGCCTTATAGCTACTCCCAAAGACTTCAGGAAGGCACTGATGGAATAGGGATCAACACCAAAAACATGGTCTACACGTGGAGGGTGGAGATGAAAGAAGAAAGACAATATAAAAGAGAAAGAATACATTGAGGAGGGGGGATCGAAAAAAGAGAGGAAAAACACTATAACAACAGGAACATTACTTGTAATCAAATTCAAAAGATATATATATATATATATATATATATATATATATATAAGAACACATCTCCTCGGATTGTGCCAAGGATGATTTTCTTTGGATAAAACCTGTTTAGCTTTGCTTTCAGGTCTACACCCACCATAATTGTTGTCCAATTCATTAGAGCCTAGTTTTCTGACCCACTCTCTACAAATTCATTGTATTGGGCTCTTTGGACCAAGATTTTTTTGAATCTTGGGCTTGGAACTCAAATTGGATCCTTACAATTGGTGCCGTCTATGGGGATTTCTTGTGTTGTAGTGAGTTTAACGCTTAGTTATGGTAGGTTCAGGTCCGAATCGGGAGGAATCTATGGGGTCCTAATGTCAAGATCATTTTCTCAATCTTGAGCGAATAAGGGATCGGGAAGTTAGTGTGCATACCACCCATACTAGCAGGAGCCAGTCTCAAAGTGGGAGCCACGTCTCTTATGAGGAGAATACCAGAACCATGCAACTAGAGATTGATCGTCTGAGAAGGAGGTTGCATCACAAAAGACAAAGACAAACTCCTTCCAATTCTGACTTCTTTTCTAACGATGATAGAGATGGCAATTACAGGCCCAAGTCAAGGACTCTCCCTAGTGAGTCTTTCTTATGTGATGAGGATAGCCACCATGAACGCAGAAATAAGAGCTCGCCTTGCAAAGGCTTAGGAAGTGACGTTATAAGCAAAGCGTTAAACCAAATTTTCAAATCGCCTTTCACACACAAAATTGAAGGAGGAAAACTCCCTCGGTGGTTTACTCAACCAACATTCACCATGTACAATGGTCGAACAGACCTTGAAGAACATGTGAGTCACTTTAACCAGAGGATAGCTGTTCACTCCAAGAACGAGGCCTTGATATGCAAGGTGTTCCCATCCAGTTTGTGGTCTGTGGCAATGAGATGGTTTGATGGCCTAGGAGAAAGTTCTATTGATTCCTTTAAAGAACTCACCCGAGCGTTTGGATCTCGTTTTGTTACTTGCAGCAGAGTTCCTCGGCCTTTGGACTATTTGTTGTCCATGACCATGCAAGAGGGGGAGACCTTGAAAACATACTCCAACAGGTACTGGGAGATGTTCAATGAGATTGATGGGAATTTCAATGACATAACTATAAGGACTTTCAAGGTCGGCCTACCCGCTGAGCATGATTTGAGAAAGTCGTTGACCAGGAAGCCTGCTAGGAGTGTACATTAGCTCATGGACCATATTGACAAGTATAAGCGAGTTGAGGAAGACCAACAACAAAGGAAAGGAAAGTCTAAGGTTATCCCTCAGGATAGGAGGGATTTCAGGTGGGACAGATACAACAATAATCGGCCCCGAGGGGACTTTTCTGGGCAGTCAGGGTCTATTGTTACTTAGGTGGTTGGCATAGTGTTCAGGGAACCAATGCATCAGGTCTTGGAAAAGATTAAGAATGAGTCATACTTTAAATGGCCAAATAAAATGGGAGGAGACCCTATGAAGCGCAATCAAAGCCTTCATTGCCAATACCACCAAGAGCGAGGACACACCATTAAAGATTACAAAACTTTGTGGAATCATCTGGAACAGCTGGTCAGAGATGGAAAGTTAAAGCAATTTCTACATCAGCCCAGTGGGCAAAGCGGCCAGTCGGGATCCAGATCTCAAAGAGATACTTCTTCAAGGCCACCTTTGGGCACAATTAATGTCATCCTCACTGCTCTAGGAAGGACTGGTTCTCATCCCTCCAGGGTAATGTCTGTAACTCCGCCACTTGCTGAGGACTCCAACCTTGAGCCAAAGAGGGCTAAGATGGAGGTCCGACCAGCGTTGAGTTTCTCGGATGAGGACAAGGTTGGAACCCTACAGCCACACGATGATGCCCTAGTGGTCACCCTTAGGATTTGAGGGTATGATGTAAAGAGGGTGTTGGTAGATCAAGGAAGCGGGGCAAAAATCATGTACCCTGATTTGTATAATGTGCTAAACTTGTAACCTGAGGATTTGATAGGTTATGATTCACCCTTGTTAGGCTTCGACGGGAAAGTTATTGTTCCAAATGGTCAGATTAGATTACCAATACAAGCTAGTTCGGAAGTGGTAAAGGTGAACTTCATTGTAATGGATGCTTACTCTCCCTACACTGCCATTGTGGCAAGACCTTGGCTTCATGCCCTGAAGGCTGTTTCTTTCATCCTGCACTTGAAAGTGAAATATCCATCCAGGGACCAGATTGAGGGGCTTATAGCAATCAAGGATTCCAATGTTATCCATGGATGCAGAATCAGGAGGGGCAAAGTGTGAGGAGTTAGAGAAGATTGTTATAGATGATTATTCGGAAAAGTTTTTTCAAGTCGGCGCTCAGCTGCCTCTTCGAGAGAAGGAAGAGCTGATAGTGTTTCTCAAGAGGAATATTGATGTGTTCGCATGAAGTGCTTACGAAGCTCCTGGGGTGGACTCAAACTTCATTTTCCATCATTTAAATGTCAACCCGGCTGTCGTCCCTAAAAAGCAACCACCTCGGCATTCATCTAAAGAGCATTCTGATGCTATTAAGGATGAGGTGATCAAACTTAAGTAAGCTGAGACTATTAAAGAGGTGTTTTACCTTGAGTGGCTAGCCAATATGGTAGTGGTGAAAAAGAAGAGTGAAAAGTGGCGAGTATGTGTGGACTTCACAGATTTGAACAAGGCTTGTCTAAAAGACCTTTTCCCTATGCCTCGGATAGACCAGCTAGTTAATGCAACTGTAGGCCATCCTCGGATGAGCTTTTTGAATGCCTTTGAGGGATACCATCAAATAACACTGGCTATGGGTGATCAAGTGAAAACGGCTTTTGTTACTCTTACTGGAAATTACCACTACAAGGTGATGCTCTTTAGATTGAAGAATGCAGGGTCTACCTATCAAAGGATGATGACTAGGATGTTTGAGCCACAATTAAGCAAAAATATTGAGGTTTATATAGATGATATTGTGGTGAAAAGTAAGGTAGTGTCTAAGCACATGGGAAACCTCGGGAATATTTTTGAAATACTAAGGAGACACAGATTGCACCTCAATGCTTCCAAGTGCTCCTTTAGCGTGGGATTAGATAAATTTTTGGGTTATATGGTCATTTATCGTGGAATTGAGGTCAACCCTGATCAGATTAAGGCAATTAACAGTTTACAGCCATCTCGGAATCCCAAAGAAGTCAAAAGATTAACAGGAATGACTACCGCTTTGAATCGATTTATCTCTCGGTCAGCAAACATGTGTAGACCTTTCTTCCAGTTGTTGAATAAGTGGAAGGGATTTAAGTGGACCGAGAAGTGTGTCTTAGCCTTCTAGTAGCTCAAGAAATACCTTTCTCTACCACCTGTTATGTCCAGGCCCGAGGTGGATGAGGTTTTGTTTGCTTACATTGCTGTGGCTTCCCATGCCATGAGCTTAGTGCTAATACGGGTTGATAGTGATGTGCAAAGGCCAGTTTACTATGTGAGCAAGTCGTTGCATGAAGCAAAAATTCGTTATTTACCACTAGAGAAGGCCATTTTGGCAGTGGTACATGCTGCACGTAAATTCCCTCACTACTTCCAAGCTCACACAATTGTAGTTCTAACCCAACTCTTTTTCAGTTAATACTTCAAATGGCTGACTACACAAGAAGGATTGCCAAATGGGGTACAATATTAGGGGCTTTTGATATCAAGTATATACCTCGTACCTCTGTCAAGGGCCAGATCCTTGCTGACTTGGTGGCCGAGTTTGCTGAGTCCCCACTAGAAGAGGAGGAAGACAAGCAGAATATGGATGGAAAATCAGTTGGTGCGGTCTCCTAGCAAAAGCCGTTATCCTGAAGGGTATACATTGACGATGTGGCTAATCAAAGAGGATCTGGAGTAGGGCTAGTTTTAATATTTCCTGAGACAATCACTATTGAGAAATCCTTAAGATTGGGTTTCTCGGCCACAAACAATGAGACCGAGTATGAGGCTCTATTGGTTGGAATGACTATGGTTCAAAAAATGAGAGGAAGAACAGTGGAGGTATTTTTAGATTCGAGGCTGGTTATAGGCCAGGTGAAGGGAGAGATGAAGGCCAGGGATATGAGAATGCAAGAATATTTTAGTAAGGTTAGGCACTTGCAATCAGGTTTTGAGTCTTTCAACTTACTACAAATCCCTAGAAGTAGAAACACAAATGGTGACTTTCTGGCCACTCTCACAACCTCCTTGGCGCAAAAATTACTTCGGGTTATCCTTGTTGAAAACTTGTGCAAACCTACTGAGATGAAGAGGGAGATGGTCCATATTCATCAAATAAGGGTGGGACCTAGCTAGATGGAATCTATTGTGCTATTCCTTAAAGAGGATATCTTGCCCAAGGGAAAGTCCGAGGCTGACAAAGTACGAAGAAAGGCTCCTTGTTTTTTGCTGTCTGAGGACCAAAAGTTGTACTAGCGCTCTTTTTCTGGACCATATTTGATAGGCCACAAACTGAATGACCCTTTGTGATAGAAATTAATTAATTAATTAATTAGTCAAGTTATTAATTAATCAATTTATCATGCAAACACGTGGTAGCACAAACAAATCACCAATAAACTAATTATGCAGCAGAAAATAAATAACGCGGTGATTTGTTTACGAATGGGGAAAACCTAACGGCAAAAACTCCACCGAGTGATTTTCAGGTCACCACTCCCGAAACTCCACTATTATCACAACAAGAGGTTACAAGTAAAGGAATCCCAAGTACCTTACCAACTTACAGTTGAACCCTTACTCCAATACCCAATTGAACTTGTTCTGTAGTGACAGTTCCCCTTTTTGATGCACGACTCCCAAGTACGTGACTAACCAATTGTGTGGATCCCAGTACGCGACTTCAATCACCAACTAAGAAGATTTTTGGTTGCAAAGTTCTTTAGTTCATCCACACGATGAAGATCAAGAAGATACTTGGTCACAAAACCCTACGGTGCACATACACAGAAATTTTTTCAAGAGAAAGAAATGAACTAGGGCAAGAACTTCGTCTCCGGTCAAAATTTGCTTGAATAGAGTTTGCTCAATGCTTGTGCAACTTATGAACTGTTTGACGGCTCTAAAACAATCCTTTTATATGTCTAGGGTTAGGAGAAAAGAAAGCCCAAAGACATATTCACAAATCCCAAGAAAATCATATTAGAATTCTGAAATTCTTAAACCTCGACAGATAGGGGGTGTCGAGTAGGTGTCGAGCACACGGGGCTTTGAACAGCTTTCTTAAGCTCGATAGATGCAGTTGTCGAGCCAGTTGTTGAGCATTAATGAATTTGCACTATCAACTTGTTTTCTTGGAAAGACTTGAAGGCTTCAACACTTGATCTTGAAACATGGTTTCTTGAAGTATTTAAACGCATCCTAAATCTACCCAAATACAAGTAAAGTGTGTTTTGTCAAAGGATAAACCAATTACATAAAGTAGTGACATATGTTCCTAACAAGTTAAACACATATGTCCTAACAATATTTGCTATGCATACACTCTGAGGCAATAGAGCTACTCCTAAAAAAGTTACATGAAGGGATTTGTGGAAGCCACATAGGAGGCAGATCCTTGTCTTACAAAGCCCTCACTTAGGGATATTGGTGGCAGAATATGCAAAAGGAAGCACAAGAGTACGTAAAGAAGTGTGACCAATGCTATAGATTTGCCCCAAACATTCATCAATCAAGGGGTGTCCTCAATCCTCTGTCCAGCCCTTGGCCTTTTGCTCAATGGGGCTTGGATATTGTAGGGCATTTCCCTAAGGCAGCAGGGAATAAGTGATGGCTGCTAGTCAGCACGGATTACTTCACTAAGTGGGTTGAAGCTGAACCATTGGCAAATATCAGGGACGTGAATGCCAAGAGATTTATTTGGAAAAATATTGTCACTTGGTTTGGGATCCCTCATACCCTCATCTCGGACAATAGTCTTCAGTTTGATAGTAAAGCCTTCAGGAGGTACTGTTGTGACCTAGGCATTACGAATAGGTATTCCACCCCGACTTATCCACAGGGGAATGGATAGGCTGAGGCTGTTAATAAGGTCATAGTGAATGGACTCAAGAAGAGGTTGGATGATGCAAAGGGAAAATTGGTAGAAGAGTTGTCACATGTTCTTTGGACATATCGGACTACACCTCGTAGATCAACAGGAGAGACAATATTTTCAATGACTTATGGAGCCGAAGCTGTGATCCCTTTAGAAATCGGATTCCCAACACTGAGGACGAGTTCTTTCGCTTCGAGCAACAATGATGGGCTGTTAGAGAAGAGTTTAGATTTAATTGAAGAGCGAAGGGAAAATGTCATGGTTCAATTGGTGTATTATCAACACAAGCACAAGCAAGGGTACGACGCCAACGTGAGGTTAAGGCTATTAGCACCTAGAGACTTGGTAATAAGAAAGGTTTTGGGTACTGCAAAGAACCCAACATGGAGAAAGTTAGGGCCCAACTGGGAAGAGCCATATCGTATCACCTCGGTGGTTGGAATAGGGGCGTACTACTTGGAAGATCTAAATGAAAAGGTTATACCACGCCCCTGGAATATAAATAACCTGCGAAGGTATTATTATTAATGAAAGTCATTCCTGCCATATTTTCTGTTTATGACGTTATGCATTACTCTTCATAATTGGTTTATTAAACAGAATCTTAGTCATGCCTAGCTCTTCGGACCACATACTTTAGGTAAATTAATACTGTAAATCATTTTTCTAAGTGTTAAACAGAACTTTAGTCATGTCTGGCTCTTTGGACCACATACTTTGGGTAAATTAATACTTCATGTCATTTTTCTAAGTGTTAAACAAAACCTAAGTCATACTTGACTCCTCGACCAAATACCTTGGGTAAATTAATACTCTTCATAATTGGTTTAAGTATTAAACAGAATCTTAGTCATGCCTGGCTCTTCGAACCACATACTTTGAGTAAATTAATACTTCATGTCATTTTTCTAAGTGTTAAACAGAACCTAAGTCATGCTTGACTCCTCAGACCAAATACCTTGGGTAAATTAATACTCTTCATAATTGGTTTAAGTATTAAATAGAATCTTAGTCATGCCTGGCTCTTTGAACCACATACTTTGAGTAAATTAATACTTCATGTCATTTTTCTAAGTGTTAAACAAAACTTTAGTCATGCCTGACTCCTTGGACCACATACCTTGGGTAAATTAATACTCTTCATAATTCATTTAAATATTAAACATAACTATAGTCATACCTGGCTCTTCGGACCATATACTTTGGGTAAATTACTACTTCATGTCATTTTTCTAAGTGTTAAACAAAACCTTGATTATGCCTGGCTTTTCAAACCACATACCTTGGGTAAATTAATACTCTTCATAATTGATTTAAGTATTAAACAGAACCCCGGTCATGTCTGGTTCCTCGGACCACATACTTTGGGTAAATTAATATTTCATATAATTTTTCTAAGTGTTAAACAGAACCCTGATCATGTTTGGTTCCTCAAACCACATACTTTGGGTAAATTTACACTTCCTATTATTTGTCTAAATGTTAAACAGAACCTTAGTCATGTCAGGTTCCTCAGACCACGTGCCTTGGGTAAATTAATACTTTCTATTATTTATTTAAGTATCAAATAGAACCAGCTATGCTGAATGGCAGTGATCTTCATTGTAGTGACTTGATCAAATGGGCACTCATGAGCATCACTTAAAGCATTTGTAAGATATCTATGATCTGTTTGAGAATTGATTATCACCACCAGTTCCTTAGACTTACTGAAAAATGGAGGGTTAGGTGGAGCCCGACATGGATGGATGCTCTATCATTATGTATGTTTTTGAAGTTAAGGGTATACTTTGTTGAGATGGTAGACTTAGTAGGTTTAGCCTGTCCTGTTGCTGATCATGTGGGATGTAGTAACTGTGCTACCACTTATGCAGATAACTAAATGGAGCTATATCTCATTTTCACATTGATTAAGTGTTAAATGAAACAAAAAGTATGTTAGGATTCATGTAAACACCACAAGTATGAAAGAAAAGCTTATAATTATCATTAAGCTGAGTCTCAGAAAAAAGAAAATAGATTACAGAAGGGTAAATTGATTACAAATCTTGGAAACAAAAACAACAGTCCAAAAAAAAAAAAAAAACCAACTCATGGCTTCATTTTTATTGCAAGCTTGTCTTTTGGAGTCTTAGCGGGCTGGGCAATTGCTGCTGTTGAGGATGCTAGGCCATTACCCTTGGGTTCTTCCTTGGCAAGAATAGGGAACGTTGCCAAAACCAACTCGTGGCTTTGGGAAACCACCCCTCCCTCAGAAGAATCCTTGGGTGCAGCTGAGGGCTTTGTAATCTCATGGGCGACCTCCTTGGGGTTTTCTTTCTCCTTCTTGGCTGCGCCAGTTTGCTCTACCCCTTTTGAAGGACTACTGGGAGGACGAAGGTCCTTGGTCGAAACCTCTTCATTAGGGCTCGTACCTTTGAGGGCTGCATCATCCTGGGAGGCTGAGGAGCCTGGTGCCTAGATTGTAGGGGGGTAGTAAACATTCTCTGCTTTCTTAAGTGCCGAGGAGGCCTCAACCCCAACCAAGTTGAGGGCCTCATTCCACACCTGGAGGCAGTTTTCTCTACATACCCTCAAGACCTCAACCCTGAGGGCCTCCTCGATCTCAACTACCCCCACATCGTAGCCATCTTGTTCGGCCTGGTCCCTAGCCTTCTCATCATTGTCCAACTTCTTCTTCAGCACTTTTATTTGCATCTAAGCCACAGCAAGCTCATCCTCGGCCTGGCAGAGTTGCTTGCGCTAAGTCTCAGCTTGCCTCTTTGCCCTTTCCAAGGCCGACTCAGCGCTTTTCTTCTCCTTCTTGACCTCGATGAGCTTGGCGTTCAGCTCCTTGACCCTCTTCTCTGCCACGTTAAAGGCCTCAACAACAGCAATCTACTTGCCCTCCTCGTCCTTCATTTATCGATGAGTGATATTCACCAACTCCTCAGCCCTAAAAATGGCTTCAACAGCCTGCAAAGGAAATGTAGTAGTAAGCAAAGACAAAAGTAAAATATATATATATATATATATATATATATATAAAAAATAAATAATAGAACAGCAAAGAGAAAGATAGGTTAGCTTGAAATACTTACCATGGCGAGGTCTTTCTTCAGACTTAGAAACACCCCATGTCTCTTCATGGTCCTCAGATCGGCCATGTCGTCGGGTAGTAGCAAGGCTTGCTCTACAGCGTCTGCTACGAACCTGGCCTCCCCCTGTTGGAATTCCCTTATTGAGGAGTTTGCAGGGAGAAGGGATCTGTCTAACAACAGGGGGGATTCCAGTTTGAAACCCTGGTGCGAAGATCATGCCCCCTGTCTCTAGGTGCCCCATCGCTCAAGGACCTTGTCTGGGTAGTCTTGGCTATCTTGGCTCCTCTTTGAGGCTCATTCTCTTTAGGAGGGACACCTCAACCCTCTTCCATCACGTCCTTCCCCTTCTGCTCCCATTTCCCCTTTTTGTCTGCAAGTTTGAGCTAAGGGTTATGAAGAGTGGGGAGAGAGGGGTGTTTAACTTGACCAGCTGCCTCGGGTGCCTTGCCCCTAGCTTGAGACTTCATGATCTTTAGAAGACTAGCCCTAGGCTTGCGCTGTATCCCCATAACTTCTGGAACGAAGGAATCTCCTTGTGTCTGGCTTACTTATGCTGAAGGTAGATGACTGAAGTCATCGGTAGGAGCCTCTAAGGATTAAGGTTGGTTGAATACCTCGAAATTGTCCTCGGAATCAAGCACTTCAACTACTTCTTCTTTTTCTTCTTCTTCCTCTTTGGTGGCTGGCTGTGAAGGGGTCGCTTCGTCCTCAGCCTTGTACTGAAGGAATGGCTCTACCTTTAGTACACCTTGTGGTCCTAGACCTAGGTTGAGAAAGCCAGGCACAGTAACGTTGATCAGGTGCAAGCACGGGTCCTTTACCTTTATCACGCACTTCGACACCTAGAAACTCGACGAAAGAGGGTTGTAGTTAAGGATGAGGTAGGCCGCTCGTAACTGACCATCACTGTGAAAAAAAAACCTCGGTTTTAAGTATCTTGTCTAGATTTGGCTGTTGATGAGATTGAAATTCAGAACGGCAGCGTGCTTTTTTGCAAAACCATTTGAAAAAAAAAAAAAAAAAAAAAAAACCGGCACAAATCGAAGGAAAGTTCAATTACAAACATAAATGAAGAAAAATAGGTATTGAATATGTCAAAGGGAAACAAGGGTGAATTTGAAGTAATAAACCTAGACCTAAAAACCCCCACTTGGTATCCCCTCTCTCGTCATGCAGTGAAGGCCATCGTGCCACTCCCCTGAAACGATTAGAAAGTCTTTGTTTATGCCTTTGTTAGATTCAAGGAGGCATGAGATGAGCCTAACCTCGGGGTACCTAGATTTTATGTAATATCCCTGCCCTTTTAAGTAGTGAAGGTTATAGACCCAGTAGATATCGTGATGAGTAAGGTTTAAGCCCATTTTCTCATTAAGGGCGTCTACGCTACCTAAAATCCTAAACATATTTGGGGCACATTGGGTGGGGGATAATCTATGAACCCTTAGGTAATCCCTAGTGACTGTGCCAATGGAGATTCTCATCCCTCCCTCTATAAAGGCAATCATCAAAATTACCACTTCTCCTACTTGCCTCTAAGTGTGCTAGTCCCCTTCCTTACAGTATCTAATGGAGTCTGAAAGTTCAAAAACGTGTACAAAACACCTTTGAACGTTTAGACCCCCAAAAACAACTTAACCAACTCAAGTAATATGTCAAACAACTAGTGTGCGGAAACTTAACACATGCTATAATATGAAATTGGTTAAACAACTATCTAAGCCATAACAAAATAAAACCACAGCAGATAATGTAAAGGCAGAGATAGAGAGGAAGGAAGATGCAAACACACAGACAACACGCGATGTGTTATCGAAGAGGAAACCGAAGTCCTCGGCGAAAAACCTCTCCGCCGCCCTCCAAGCGGTAATCAATCCACTAGAAAATACAGTTGGGATACAAGGACAGCAATAGACCCTCTAAGCCTAATCTACCCAGTGCACCTAAGCCCTTCAAGTTTCTTGCTCCAACGAGGTTGCGCCGAACCTTTTTCTTTTCTAGCTTCCCGGATTCTGCTACTAGACCATAGCATCAACCAATGAAGATTGGCTCCTTCCTAACTGCTTCCCAGAACTCCAAACAACTGTCTCACAGAGATGATAATGGTGAGAACCAGGTTTGGTATAATGCCTCTCAAGGTTTTGACAATGGAGAGGAAGAGAGTGAGGGAATTTGAAGAGACTCTAAGGTATAGATTGTGGGTAAAACAATCTGGTTTTTCTTTAGGGTTTCTCTCTCAAAATTCTCTCTGGAAGCTCTCTTTCAATCGTGGGTTAAAGGGGTATTTATACTAGAGTGGAGAGGAATGTGAAACGTCAGGTTTTGGCAAAACTGGGGTGGCTCGCGGCTTGACCTAGTCGCGAGATCCAGTCGCGAGTTAACCGTATGGCCAGTTGTCCTGTTTTGTCCTGTAGTGCTCCAGCTAGCATGACTGTTCATCTTCCAGCATGCTTGGCACGTGTGCAACTTCTGGCGGCTTGCAGCCGCGAGTCCACCCGCGAGTCCCAGCCGCGACACTCTGTTTTCTTGCACACTCTTGAGCAAACTTCACTCTATCTCACTCACTACCCTTACAACAATCCCACCTAAATACAGGGTTACTAAATGCTGAATTACAAGCAAATTTGGCACGGAATAAAGCCAATTAGATGGTTGAATAAATTCAACCTTACAGAGTCTCTTGACGGGATTCTATATTGAGCTTTAAAGCTTTCTATACTCTTCACGAAGTCTACCAAGTAAGCAAATCTACCCATATGTGAAAGAGGGTTGAAGATACTAAGATGGTAAAGGGAAATTAAGAGGGCCGAGGAGAAAAGGGCTCTGTACAAAAAAAAGTAGAAGATAAAGTAAATGAAAATGTTTAAAAAGACTTACGCAAAGAAAAATACTCTCCTCAGACTGGCTCTTGATATTTATGAGTGCAAAAGTGAAATGAATGAAGTTCTCAAGTAATATTTGTATCAGAGAGAGAGACAAGCGGGAGAATTCCCACCCGAGTTCCAATAAAATCCCCAGTCATTGGATTCATATCGCATCGTAGAACGGGGGGAACATGGAGCCGCAGAAATTTAATGAACACACGTCTCGGATGCCAAAGCATCAGGAGTGTGCGTTGGGTAGTTAAAAAGGTACTTATGCAAACAGAGATGATGTATGATAAGAGCAGGGTAATTGTAGTGATATCGAAATCCTCCTTTCTTCCCGAGGAGCAAGAGAGGAGAAATTCAAAAGGCTATTGTAGGTATGATAGGCCCAGTAGTATGGACAAAATTGGCCTTTGCCCCTTTCTATCAAACAATCCAGCATTTTACCCCATTTTCCAAACTAATTAGGAAAATGTCCCTCTTTTGAAACTCGATTTTCTCAAAATCGAGTTAAGCCCTATAGTGATGTTTTAAGGAGCCTATAGTGGCATTTTAAAGAGCCTATAGTGACATTTTGGAACTCAAGCTCCATGAACTCGAGTTATAGGTAAAAAAAAAAAAAAAAAAAACACCTTGCATGGAACTTGAGTTCATAGAGCTCAAGTTCCAAAACACCACTATAGGTCCTTATAATGTCACTATAGGCTCCTTAAAACACCACTATAGGGCTCTAGAATTTTTTTTTTTTAACCTCAATTTTGAGAAAATCGAGTTTCAAAAGAGTGGCATTTCCATAATTAGTTTGGGAAAGGGGGCAAAATGCTGGATTTTTTTTTTTTTTTTTTTTTTTTAAAGGGCAAAAGCCCATTTTCTCCCTAGTAGTATATATCTATATATATGTTGGGCCAGGGGCCCAATCCGATGACATCTAGTAATCCGAGGATGAGTAAATGCTGTCATGGAAGTCCGCATTAGTAAATGAAGAAATGGGGTCTGGTCATGAGGGTCCAGGAAGGTGGTCCGAGGAGGAATGCCTCCTCAGCTGAGTAAAGCAGAGGTCAAAAGGTGTGATCTACCATCCAGAGCAACGTTCCGGAAGATTCTATTGATAAGGATACACATCATGAAAGCACAAGAGAAAGGGGAACTATGATATATCCAAGAGAAAACTGTTACCACCATATTGAATGCTCTGTAGCTAACTCTCTAGTTGCATTAATGTGGAAGTAATACCTAAATAGTAAATGGAAGTCTACCTTAGTAAATGAAGAAATGGGGTCTGGTCATGAGGGTCTAAGAAGGTAGTCCGAGGAGGAATGTCTCCTCAGTTGAGCAAAGCAGAGGTTAAAAGGTGTGATCTACCATCCAGAGCAACGTTCCGGAAGATTCTATTGATAAGGATACACATTATGAAAGCACAAGACAAAGGGGAACTATGATATATCCAAGAGAAAGCTGTTACCACAGTATTGAATGCTCTGTAGCTAACGCTCTAGCTACATTAATGTGGAAGTGATACCTAAATAGTAATTTTCAGCCTTACAGCTACTCCCAAAGATTTTAGGAAGGTGCTGATGGGACATAGATCAACACCAGAAACTTAGTCTACATGTGGAGAGTGGAGATGAAAGAAGGCAGACAATATAAAAGAGAAAGAATACACTGAGGATGGGGGATAAAAAAAAAAGGAAAAACACTGTAACAACAAGAATGAGACTTGTAATCAAATTCAAAAGATATATATATATAAGAACACATCTTCTCGAATTGTGCCGATGACGATTTTCTTTAGATAAAACCTGTTTATCTTTGCTTTCAGGTCTTCTAGACCCACCATAATTGTTGTCCAATTCATTAGAGCCTAGTTTTCTGACCCACTCTCTATAAATTCGTTGTATTGAGTTCTTTGGGCCAAGATCCTTTTGACTCTTGGGCTTGGAACTCAAATTGGGTCCTTACAAAAACCTTTTGTATGTCACCACTTGGCATGAACACTTTTTTGTATGGATAATTCGATAGTTAAGCACTGATAATTTGAATCTTAGATGTCTCTTTTAGAAATACTAAAAATTGCCAATTGAGCGTCAAGAGCCACCACAACTTCTAAGTCCCAATTTTTATTTTATAGTTATAATATAACATATGATATGATATATGATATTTTCCTGTTATGCAAATCTCTTTTTTTTTTTTAATTAAAAAATCATAATAATAAAGAATCTGGGAAGGTTTTTGAAATAAAGGATTTGGGATGACACATTGCAGTATTACCATCACAGTAATAAACACTTAGCTAGAATGGTTTGGTCGACCCTACACGAAACCCTTTTAAGTTGGTCGCTAAGCAAAAATAAGGCAGTGAATTCTCTGTTCACTTGTCCTTGTTCATTTTGCTCCACACATGGTAGAATATTATGGGTTTAGACTTTAGATAACACTTGCCCTATATGAGTAATAACATCATGAAATTTGGTGCTTTTAGACAACACTTGCCCCATAGAGACATGCAAATCGCGAAGGCCAGAAATTTTACATAGGGTAATTTACTAATTTGCTGCTTCTTTTTGTTCTTTTTGGCAAGATATGGTTTACAGAACACGCAAAATAGCAGAATATAATCTTGCTCCCAACATGTGTAACGCGATATGTTTAACCAACTTTGCTTCATGCAGTAACATCAAGAAATATAGTACCCCACTTAAGAAGACATGTATCGGTGACCACAGTTACATTCAAATTGCAGAGCCAACAATTTTGCAGAGGGGCTAGAGTTTTAAGAACTAAGAACACCATTTGTGTGTAGCTTATGAAGCTTAAAAACCAACAACTCTAGATCAGCATGTATGGAGCAGTGTCAACATTATCACAAACTAAACATCAAAAATGATATTGTAGTATTAACTATTAAGGCACACCTCTGAAAATAAAAAAATAAAAAATAATTTTAAGTATTAAATCCAGAAATAATTTTCATCGCTGAAATTGAAATCGTTGCAATTTTGTCACCAAAGAATTTAGAGAGTACTAATCAATTTTTTCTATCCATTCATCTGCCAGTCAATATACTTCAGTTCACTTTTGTGTTTTAATGGGCCATATTAATACCCTGCTTGCCATCTATCTTCAAATTTTCAGCACTTTTTTTTATAAATAAATTTTCAGAACTAAGACTATCACATACAAAAATAAAACTTCAGACCAAATTTCAAGGACGAAAAATGTAGTAGTGTAAATTTGGCTAAAATTAATGCATGGAGTGAAGTTGCAATCAAACCTCACTCCCTATATTAAAGCACAAAAAATGATCTTTAATCACTCATTATTATTTCCTGTATGCATTGATTGGAAACTAACATAAACTTGATGAGATGAAAACTCAGCTACAATACATTACAAAAAGAATCACTAAAAAGATTCACAAATGCAGAAAGTAAAATGTCCTATATAAAAACATATAAGAAGCAGAAACTATGTCTGTCTTTTGACTCTAAACAAGGATATGGGCCAATAAATAAGTTCTACAATGAGTTCATGACATGTCCTGAGAAGGGTTATACCAGCAATCTTCCAGGCTTAAGGTGGGCAGTGTTTTTCTAAGCTGCATTCTCCTTGCTTTAGACATCACCGTAAATTATATTGATGGATCATTACCTCTGTGTCATGATTGAGATCGCTGCTCATTCTTCCAAGAATTTTTAGCAGCTTCTGCAGATGAATCAACAGAATCCCCATTGCCATCTTTTGGTTTTGAGAAAAAAGGATCCCATTCATGAGGTCCCACCTCACGCTGTCCCTCTTCCAACAAAGCATATTTCCAACTGTTTTCCTCAATAAAGTTATCGTCTGTATGACCTTCAATGATGTCCCTCCTCAACTTGGTAACTTTGTCAATAACTGCTTGCACAGAAACATCAAAGGCATCTTTGAGAGTCTCCAGTTTTGAGCGAGGATCTGCATACACCAGCCTCGGAATAAGACTTATAACCTCCTCCCTCATGATTTTCACCTGCTCAGGAGAAATTTGAAGCAGCCTTTCCTCAATGCTAATATTCCTCTTTCGGATTTCATCCTCAGGAATGAACACAGAATACTTTGTATAATCCTTTGGAAGATGCCAAGTATATTGTGTGTATGCTGACCCGGGATGGAAAAAGACAGGTATGCAACCAGCTAACATAGAGTCAAAAGCTGATCTTCTGGTGTATGAATCGCCCTGAGGTTGAAGGCAGAAAAGAGAGCTCTGGAACATCTGCATTATACTGCTTGGAGAATGACACTTGCTCTCCCCAAAATCGCATTCCAACAGCTTGCCGCGCTTTGAGCTCTTGCATTGATTAATAAGCTGTCCTCTAATTGACTTAAGATTGCCAGGACGTGGGGCACCAGCAAAAGAGAAGAGCCACTTCCTTTCTAAATTCCTCATCCGCTCCTGCCAATTGAACACATCAGCATCCCTTGCTGGATGGAAGTACGTGGGATATGGAATACCAAAATCATTAGCATTCCATGGACTTGATTCAACCACAAGCATTGACATATTCTTCGCAGCAGGCAAGAACAGAAGCTTGTTACCCCAATCCTTTTCTTCCTCCGATAACCTCCTAAAATCCCAAGTGATCCTCCCTGCAACGAGAAAATGATCTTTCCCACCCATAATTCCCCATTCCGGCCTCTTCATAAGCCAATCAACCAGATCAAGCGAAGCTGCATCCCTCCTCGAGATATTGTGCCCCCAAAGATACCGTGCAATGTCAAACCCTGCATAAAAGGGTACAAAAATAGCCGCGGCAAGAGATGAATCACGCGTCAAGCACTCATACTGTTTCATCCGATTACTAAATATCACATCAACTGCAAACTGATTTGTTGCATACCAACCAGTATCCGAAAACACCCCTTCAACATTCTCAAGCGGCGGACCAAGCCCTGCATTCGTCGTAAACTTACACATATTCGTCCAAAGACTCAAAGACCTACACTCCCTAAGCATATCCTCATTAAACCTTGGAGGAAGATCATGAACATAGATATACCTCCCACCACACGGATCACTCTTGTTCTCTACCGTCCTCAACGCCCTCATAAACGAAGGATACTCCTTCTCCTTAGTCTCCTTCTTAGTTTCCTTCTTAGCCTCACCACTCCCACCCTGCCTAGATTTGGGATAATTCCCGGGTTTCTTGGGTTCACGGGCCGGAATATTTTCCAAATGGGCGTCAGATTCAGGGTAATTCTCGGGTTCGTGAACCCGGGCAGTTTCCAAATGGGTGTCAGATTGAATTAGAGGGGGATCGGGCAAATGGGTATTGATGGAATCGGTGTTAACATTACTGGGTTGTAATTTAAGAGAATCATCAGTGGCATTAGTATTACTAGTTCCAAGCACAACGAAATGGACATACAACAACAAAATCCAAAAGAAAGCTGACAAAGATGCCAAGAAACAAAGCCTAGTGTTGTGATTCTTTCCGGTTCCCTTCTCCATTTGCTCAATGGGAACACTCGACGCCGTACGGCGTCGCATCACCCTCTTGAAATCAATCCCAAAATTATCTAACAGTAACAATCAAAACAAAGAAAATCCCATTTCACACACATCCCCAATAAACTATTTTCTCAACAAAAACAAATCACAAAGAAAGTGTTTTGTTGAATCAGTTGGCGGATCTTCAGGAGAGCTAAAAATGAAGATTTTCACAAACAGAAATTTACAGAACAAAGAGAATTGAAAGAAAGAGAGAGAGACTTACTGGGTTTTGATTTTCTGAGCAAGATCGACAATTTCTTCTTTTTTTTTTTATAAATAAATTTTTGATAGATTTAATGTGAAAAGAGAACCGAGGGAGAGTTTTATTTTATATAACTGAGAGTCACTGAGGTTTGGGGTGGCGCAGGCGCACGTTAGTGACGTGCGCTGAGGTTTGTCTTGATGTCGGTAGCCGGTGAGATTTCGACGCGTGGACTTTGTGGGTTAACGTGTCGGTGTGCTGAAACCGATGGAGGGTGAGGGGCTTCCTGAAATTACGTTTGCAATTCTTGAATCATGATGTGATAAAAGGAAAATGGTGGTTTTGTTTTTGTGAGAAATGTCAAATTTAAGGTTATTCCATTTCCATTATTTATTATAGGAAGTCCAATGAAAATTCTAGGAGGTGGCGGTACTAGAAGTTAGACCTTGCCTATTACACGTGTAGGACACATGGTGAAACTAAGTGCATCCCACTTACGTCGGGATAATTCAGGTTTAATAACAGCTTTCTAAAAATACAAAGCAACAAAATTTGGTGACACAATTTTGGTACTATGATTGCTAATTATAAGTAATAGATTTATATGAAAGTGATAAATAGTTATTTATAATTTATTATATTAGAGTCGTGATATAAAAATTGTGGTTCTAGAATAATTTAATCAACCACTACTAAGATATTTGATGTTTACTATCATGGTACATCTAATTGTGTATTACTCTTTTTTTTCCCCTTTTTTTTTTTTTTTTTTTTTTTTTTTTTTTTTTTTTTTGATAGAAACAAGATGTCTTATTTATTTAATATAGAGTTCATACAACAACATCATAATCCAACCATCGGGCACAGAGTCTATTACTCCCGAGGCTAGCCAAATCCCTTACAAAATAGTGGTATACAAAATTGGGACAGGTACTACAAAAGACAAAAGATGTTGTTGGCTGGTTCCCCGCTTCGCTAGTGCATCCGTGCATCCATTTGCTTCATGGTATATATGATGCGTCTGCACCTCCCATTCCTACTTCATGAGGCTCCTACAATCATATATTAAAGACGTCATATCAGGAGGATAAGTAGCATTTCTATTAGTTATCCATGATAATACTCTAATAGAATCAATCTCAATCTAGATAAACTTAAAACTCAAATCCCATGCTAGTGAAAGTCCCTATCGGACTGCTGCCAATTCAGCCATATTATTGGTTACTATGCCCAAATTTAACGAAAATCCTAAAAGCCACCAGCCAGAGCTGTCACCCAATATACCCCCTGCACCAGCCAACCCTGGATTGCCGATGGCACTGCCATCCGTGTTTAATTTTATATAGGGGTCCATCGAGTAAGATTGTGTATTATTCTTGGCTTCTCAAAAAATTTGTCTATTATTCATGATGTAAAAATTAGGAAAAGCAATCAATTTGTCTAAAGTTTGATTCTTCACATCCATTCATGGTATATGGTGAGGCTCCAGGAACAGTTTATTTATTTATGTTTGACAATTCAACAATCTGATCTGTCTTTAGAAGGAACCTTAAAAGGTGTGAATTCATGAGTTATTCACTTTACACAACTTGTGTCATTGTCCTTCACTCCTTTGTTAATATCCCGGAGTTTTTTTTATACTTATCTAGCACGGCTTTGATTAAGAAAATGATGTTGTTGACATAATAAAATCAAAAGACGGCAAAAACAAATACATGCTACAGTAAATTAATTTAACAAAAGTGAAAATAGTTGATCCGGTCACTTTCATCACTTATTGAAATGCAAGGACCAACATGCATGGTCTGTTTCCAATTTTGCTTGCTTTCGCAATCAAACAATAACATAAAAAAAAAAAATATATTTATATATATATATATATATATATATGTTTTTCACAATAAATGTTGATGTTAAAATGTTTTTCACAACAACGTCACTTTTTTAGGGAACCATTACTAATACTATTTTTTATTTTTGATAATTCAAATAATTTAATAATTACAATAGAGATGGAGGAATTTAAATCTTAGGTATTTTCGTTGGAAATAACAATAACAGTCAATTGATCTACAAGACACTTAGCTACTAACACAATTTTTATTAGATTCTAAAAAAGAATCATTTTTATTAACACTGTTAGAAGTTTAGCCTTGTTTGGCAAAAAAAAATTCCCATTAGTGGTAAAATCTATTAGACAAGTTGACCTCTTTATCAAACACCAATCATTACAACATTTGCTGGGGGGTAAAAAACATTTTTTTTAGACATTGATAATGCGTCCACTTTTATTATTCAAAGACCAATGATAAATATTTCAAGTGTCGATGAATAAAAATTATAAAAGATGTCCAAGAGCCAATCACACGTCGACATACATTGATATTTAATTTAAAGTAACATGAGTAGTCTAATTAAAAGCTATCATGTGGTACTTTATATTAGAACAATTTGACTAATCAAATAATGTCATATGTTCCTTCTCAAAAACAAATAAAATAAAATAATGTCATGTTTCCCTCGGAGAACAAGACATAAAATTTGTCCATTTAAATCATGACACATGTCACCAATGAGAGCTAATCATGTGCCTTCAAATCTCCTCAAGACTCCTATAAATAAAGACTCCCCTCAGTCTTATGGAGGAGATTCAAGCACATTTAGAAGTTTCGAAACTATGCCAAAATCAAGCTCGAAAGCCTTCCAAGAATTCCAAGAATTTCAACCTTCAAATACAAAAAATATTCGAAAAGAAATCATTTAAATTATCCTCCTAGATCTCAAAGTTCACTGGAATCAAGTTCAAAAGCCTCTACAAGCTCTAAGAGACTACAAATTAGTGAAGACCTACAAATTTAAGCCTTCGAAATCCCAAAGAACTTCCACCACAAATCTTCAAGTGCGAAGAACATTCATCCAAACCATCCTTCCAAGTCTTAAAGTTCTATTGGAATCAAGTTTCAAAGCCTCCAGAAACTTCAAAAACTCTAATCAATCAAAGCTTCATTGGATTTAAGCTTTAAAGCCCCGAGGAACTTTCACTACAAATCTTTGAAGATCAAGAGCATTTGAACAACACACAAAGAACATGAAAAACGCAAAGAACACAAAATTTCTAACAAGCACACAGCCATAGATTCATTGCAATTTTATTCCAAAGATCTTTCAATCTACTTTCCAATCAAAGCAATGACAATTTGAGTTTGAATCAAGACAATTCTTGAATTGAAGATTTTTCTAAGGAGATTAAATCAGATGATTATTCTATTATAATAGAATCAAAATATAGAGAATTGCCCTCACACATTCATCAATACAAATTTAAATTTGTTAAACTATTTTGATTGTTTGATTTCCCAACTTGAGATTTTGTGTTTACAGACACAATAAGAAGGGAAAAAAAACAATTAAATACAAAAAGGCAAAAAATAAAAATAAATAAATAACTTTAAAAAAAAAAAAAAAAAAAAAAAAAACCCAAAACTTCACACCTAATTTTTATCTATGTTTGTGGGTTCCAATTAGCTTAACTAGTAAAGTCTCTTGTTGTCGAATAAGAGATCTATGATTCAATCCCCACTTACACCCAAAACTAATTGGTATCTTGATTTGATGATAAAGAGCAATCATAAAGAGCAGACATCATAGGTTGAAACTATCTCTAAAAGAAAATTATCTATGTTTGTATCAAGTATTAAAACATTAAAAATAAAAATAAAAATAAAACTTTCTCAAAAAAAAGTATTAATAACATAATTAAAGGAGTAGATGTATAATGCGGGTCTCTCACTTTGCTTTTTACATTCATTTTACACTCGAATTATCCATATAATTTTGTATGTTTGTTCCTCCTAATTTTCATTAACTCTGTTAAGCATTCAATAATTATTCAATATTTTTTTGAGAAGAATAATTATTCAATATAGTAATATGAAACTCCATTTTCTTACATAACAGTGGATTATATTAATTAAATTTATGGTAGGATCCATCATTCATGTGAAAGGATGAAAACCACTTCTACTTTAAAAATACATAATAATTTTCCGTAGGCACCCACAGAACTAAAATCAGCAAACAAGGTTTTTAGACTCGGACCGTTCATTGAACCGTTAAAGAGAGAGGTTCAAGGTTTTTGAGGTCGAATCGAGGTCGAACCGGGGTCGAACCGTGATGACATCATAATTAATTAAAGCCTAAATATAGATATTAAATTTATAAAATTAGCAAAATTGACAATATATCTATATATGTAAGAGAAATTTAATAATTTTCAAGCATATATTTAATAATTAAATAAGAAAGTTAATAAAATAAAATAATAACCATAAAAATATTAAAATTTATGATTAATTTTTGAAGTAAAGTTGAATATCTTTGAAGGATTTTAATTATAATTTTTTTTTATTCTTTGTAAGAAATGGATAATTTAATTAAGTAGAATAAAATTGTAAAAAAAAAAAAAATTGCTAAGGGGTTGGACCGCACGGTTCTCACCGGTTCGTACGGTCCAACTCCGGTTTAGCGGTTCACGGAATTAACAAAAAATCCGGTTCTTTATGCTTAAAAAACCGGTTTTCATCCCGGTTCCCGGTTTTCATGGTCCGACCTCCCGGTCCGGTCCGGTTCTGAAAACTATGTCAGCAAATAGGGGTTTTACGGAATAATGTTTTGCAATGCGAATCATGTTAATTATTTATAGGAACTGTTAAAATTTTGTTGCATGAAACCAACTTTGGTATCTTATCTTGTTATGTGCCATATAATAGTGCAATTGCATAACCAAATTTTAAATTCTTATTAAATTCATTTTGTTGGATGACATCAAACTAACATTCTGTCACTTTTTTTTCTTTAGACAAAAAGTTTTATTACCAAACCCATCAACATCCTAAGAATGTTTTGAAATTTCATATGAATAAGATTCAATTATCAAATTATATTAGATTAACTATCACCATGATCTCAAAACAAAAACTCATCGTAAATTTTAGTCACCTTATTACTAATGAAATCTTTACAAATACAAAGTACAGCATTCTCTACTTACAACACACTGCATCTAATCACATTATATTAAACTTCTTCTTTTTTTGTTGTTGTATCAATTACCTTTCATTGTGTTACATTAGATAAATGAAGATCATCGATCCACACACGAAGAATGAGGCTGCAGGGAACATGCATGTTTTGCCAGCTCCATTTCCAATGAAAGGAGTTACAGGCTTTGGGCGAAATTAGTGGGGGTCTTGAGGTTTGACTGTTCTAAACGCATGTGAGGAGCATGATCCAATTAGGGTGTGGAAAGTGAATGCAGTTACACCATGACCTTTTACTTCATATGAATACTCAATAGGATAGCTCCACGTGTATGAAATGAAAGTACAAAGATAGGTTTATAATCTCTCAATTTTTTTATAATTTCAATAGTGGGAAGATTTGATTCTGAATGTTATGAAAACATTAGGAGGTAATAACCTGTTGAACTACAAAACTCTTGACATAATTATAATCTCACTTGTTACTAAGTAAAAAGGGTCTTTCGATGGTTTTTTTTTAATAGTCTTTTTGTTAAAATATGTTAAACAAAACTTAGGAATACTTAATACAGACCATAAACTAAGACAAGAATGGACTCCAACTACCAAGTAAAAGCAAACTATCCATATAAAACTAAAATCAAAATTGTACCTTTACATGGTAGTATCTAATTATCTATTATCCCCCAGCTCGAGTAAACAATGATCAGTGTAATTTTAATATTATTGTTATATTCACTTTTTTCTCACTTTTTTGAATAGCCAAGTTAGACCCCTTTATATGATTCCAAGATCCTAAAGTTCCGGGACATAATGCTCTAGTTATGAATGCCTTTTGCCTCATTATTATGTATGGTATGCTCTTTCCACCATCAAAAGCGCAATCTGCACTATTGTAGTCAACTATTTGCCCTTAACTTAAAAGAGTGATAGGATCTTAATCAAACCAATCATATTGGTGAATCCAATAATGCTATAAATTCTCCAATTAATTAAGCACCAAGAAGTTTCTCTAATCTAGATGCAAATAAAGAAGTCCAATTTGCTAAGGAAGACTCTGGTGATAAAGTTTCTCCAATATTCGAACAGCTCATAAAAATTTAATGAAGAAAGAGGTCTTAAAAGGACCCAATGTGGCAATGTGTAAAATGTGTGGTGATAAGGTTGAAGATGGTCCCTAAGTCCCTATGCTTTGTGGAATTTTGATATATACAACATGTGTGGGAAGAAACAACGATATTCTCAAAAGTCACAAGAGCTGGTGGAACAAATATGGCTAATTTTATTGATCTAGTATTAATGCCATCCAAATCACAACACTATTTGCTAGGGTTAAATAGTCGATCTTGTAGCCAAGAAACAAAATAGGCACACACAATCAGTGGATCTTGGATTGGATTGGATTGAATTAGATTGAGTGTGTATTGTGTAAGCGTGTGCCAAGTTTCACATCGGGTGTTATTAGATAATTATGAGGAGCTTCAATTATAACTTGACTAATCTTCTTAGGATATAAGCACAGATGTTACTATTTTTTTTTTTTTTTTCAAATCATTACACATACATAGGAAGATAGCCATTAAATTTATTAGAGATTAGAGAAAAGAAAAAATTAGGGGACAGATGGGGAGAATCGAGGGACACTTAACAACAACATAATTACTGTGGTGAGTGATGAATGTATATTATTATATAATTATCACTATATATTACATATACATACTATATGTGCTTTTTCATAAAAAAGTTGAAGAATGAGAATTAATCTCAAACTCCGATATACCCATTTGAGATGCTTCCCCAACCTGCCTACAACTCTGCTTGTTGTGAAGCTTTCTGCCTGGGGGTTGGGCATCACACATTTGATGGGTAGAAAGAGTGGGCAACCACTAAACTATTATTTGAGTCGAAATGGACATTGTGACATAGCAATGTTGGCAATGTAACTTGTGGTGATAGTTTATTAAGGGATTAAAGAAACAAAAATCAAATAAGAACTCCTGGACTTTGTGATTGATAGATCTGCATGTGGAGTTGGAAGTCTCTGTATTTGTTGTATTTTTAGCACGTAGGACCTGGATGTTTGCCATGTGTATGTATCATAGAACTTCGTGGTTAGCATTAGATTCCCCATTATTTCGGTGATATATAATACAATTACAACACACTTGAAAGAAAATGAAAACTTCGATCATTTAAACAATCAAAGGAAATGCATGATTGGTCCACTTTTTAAATATTAAATCTTTGAATCCAAGAAATTATTGGAGTTTAAATTAAATCAGGAAATAATTGTAAATTTGCTGAGTTTTTGACTTGGCCTACCATTGAACCAGTCTTCAATACAAGCCGAGTTTTTATATCAATGATAGCAACAAAAATAGTATGATAATCACAGATAAAAACTTTAAACAAAACCCAAGTCCAATCCCTAACGTATCATTGTACATTATTTTGTTGATAGTTTGAGATCTTCTACTCAACTTGACATCCCCAAAAGACAAGCTAACTCCTGGGTCTCTCATTCTGAGCGCACTCCCGTACAAAGTGGAATTGTTTGCACCTTGAACATTGTTGTTTATATAAATGTTAATGCAACAAGAATCATGGGACTCACCTCTAGGTCTACCGCGCATGAACATTGCTGCCCCAACGTTCCTTCCTTCCAAGCTGGGGTGTTCAAAGAAGTAGTCTTGGGCCTCTGGGCTGGCTTCTGGGTCCATGAGATATTTGATTGTTTCTGTTGGTGGTTCGAGATTTCTATTTTTTTTCCTTCATGTTTGAAGTGCATGAACATTTTAGTCGTTGATTTTCTCTCTCTCTCTCTCTCTTTATGATTCCTAACTTGTTTTATGAGTAAGGTTGTTTGCCTCTCCTACAAGGTAAGCCAATCCTATTGGAATATGGCTTAAGCCACTTTCCAACACAAAGAATCTAGTATTGCTTAAGATCCTTATTACCAATTGGCTTCTTTGGTATTGCTTTTTCTTTCTCTTCATTATCTTTTCTGTGACTATCTCAAACTCACCAGCACTTAGCACCAACAAAACCCAATGATCCAAAAATTAAGGAAAGAAAGGGTGCAGTCACATTTTTGGGCAAGAATGGGGACTAAAAAGTTAAAAAATAGTCAATAGAACTCTCACAAAAGTAGCTAATCTACCAAATTCTAAAAGGAATTTTCTTTTTTTTTAGAATACTAAGTATTTTATATTTTGTACTACATCTGACGTATTGTATATTTTACCCATACTCTAAAAATCTTAGACACTATAGTTTATTAAACTTGGTTGGTAAAGATAAATGGAAATTTCTACTTACATTTCAAAAACAGAAATATAGTTTGTCAAAGAAGCAATGTGAAATTGTTTAAAAGATCAAACAAGATGCATCCTTTTTTAATCTCTCTCTCTCTCTCTCTCTCTCTCTCTCTCTCTTAATGTTTCTTGATAAGTAATCCTAATCTCACTCTTTCAAAACTGTTGCAATAATTATTAGTTAGAAAATGAAGATAATTTTCAATCCTAATCCCAAAGCAAATTTTTACACAAGACTTCAACACAGACACCACCCTATTGAACTGTTCGATAATACTGGGACTCCTAGACATCTCTTGCACCTATCATGAGTGACAATAGCTTTAAATAACTATAAATTATTTTGGACAATTTTCCGACAATCGATAGGTACTTCTAGAAATATGATATATCACCATTTCAAAATGACATGTTAGAGCAGATAAAAATCATATAATAGTTGGTCTAGAAATTAGAAAAAATTTATAGGCCACAAGTAAAAATAGTACAAGTGAGACATACTAGTAATTGATTAAGTGGACTCTTTTATTTTTGTTCCCCTGAACTCTGAGTTGATTACTTGATTGAGGCCACAATGTTGCGACAGGAGGACAATATATTATTGCAACTATGGTTGACATAACTATTATTCATTACATGCCACAAACTCATGTTAATGGAAGTCACAATTGTTGCCGATCAATGGACAAAAAGTGTCACGATAAAATATTGTTGAGAACTGGGAAAAAAAATTGATGGCTTCTGAAACTTGAGGTGATAAATGACAGATAATAAAGAGTACCACCTTTGAGTGAAAATTTAGCCTCTTCGGTTAATTATAGTTGCTAAAATCCTGACTTATAGTCAGATTTACTAAGATTATCAAATATATATATATATATATATATATATACATATTTATATACCAAATATCTTTGATCCTTGATTAAACATAAACATCTTTTTGAGAAATAAAATATCCAATAAATTGTAATTGTTCATTAAGCTTCTTATAGTTGTTTAACATATGAGCTTTTCCTGTTTTATTCTCATTATGGTTTCTTACCATAAAAGTGGGACTAGAGTGAAGATTTTTTTGTTTCTTCTATCATTTTTTTTTTTTTAAATTTTTATAAAGTTTCTAAATTTGAAGGTCAAACTCATATCTTGTCTACTGTATATTATGGGTTTGACTATAATAATGACACTGGGATCTTTTAAATTACAAAATAGAGGGTTTCTTGACTGTAGTTTCTAAGAATTTTCACTGAAATTTTATTCAAGAATGATATAGATACAATGAGATGAATCTAAAACATTAATTGGATGAGACTCACCATGCTTTGTTGGTGCAAAGTCTTAAGTGCATCTATACTTGTGTTATTCAAGTAATTGAATAATAACAAACTCCTATTTTAGTGTTAATTGCCATTTGCCATATATTTCTAATGAATTTGCATCAAGTACAAAATTATTTAGGAAAGTACTGCATCATAAAAACTCTTCCAGCGTATTGGAACAGTATTTTTGGTAGGATAAATTTGTTCTTGTTCAACCAAATCAAAATATTCTTACTTTTAGTTTATAAGTCTACCATTAATTTCTTTGGACGGCAATAGAATTCTTCATAAGCATTCATTTTTCGGAAGAACATTCCACCTAAGCAAGTAAAACGTAGTGGCATTCTTCTTTTTAATGCTATTTTGAACTTGAATGCAACAATAAATTTCAATCACCAGGAATATTAACTATTATGTTCAACAGGCTTCACCAACATTTACCACACGTAAACTTTTGTAGTGAATAGTGATTGCCATTAGATATGAACAAGTATCCCAGCTTTTATTAATCATTGTTATTGAACATCATTGTGAATTCTACATATGAATGAAAAAGATACAACAGTCATGCGCTCAAAAATCTTTTTACCATTTGCTAAAAGAAATGGAGGCCTTACACGCCTGTTTCAAAGTCTTCAACTGGGTGAACTAAAAAACATTTGGGACCAAAAAATCCACAGAACCTCAAGCATAATCATCAGTAGAGACTTTTTCACTTACAGTAGAACCAAATTGGGGACCACCCTTACGAAATGCGATAAGAAACTCAATAGGGTATCCTTTCAGCTTATGAGGCACAAGCCCAAGATCACTGAAAGTCAAAGCTGCAAATTCCACCACCAAAATCAAGAGAAATGATAGAATAATATGACTGAAATGGAAGACTTATAGTTTACCAAAGCAAAGAAAAAGAGAGGAAAACTTCAGACAACAAACATGCAAAAAGAATAACAGGCCAAAGCTAAACTCACCATTCTCTGAAACGACTGTGTCTTTAGTTAATGCAAGGATCTGATCAAGGTTGAACATGAAGGGAACGGGTAATGGAAAGGGAACTTTATTAAGTAAAAATTCTCGTGGCATTGCAATAGCCTGAAAGCATTTACAAACATTTGTAATTAGGATTCACATAAAAAATAATAAAATAAAATAAACACATACACAAACATATAGTAATCCAATTGTTCAGCGTCTACCAGCTAACAAAGCAAGATACAATCATATACAGCAACATACATGCCAACAACTTAAAAAGACATGATAGCCAAAAGTAAGTCACAACACATATGAGAGCCTCATTAAGAAACAACTGTCAGGCACATATAAACACACACAATGCGTGCTGATTGTTGGAACATGTGACATCCTTCTATATTTTCAGAATTAGGGCTACAAAAAGAAATGTCATATAAGGAAACCAGTCTAATTTGACATGCAAGAACGCAGAATATGAGTTCCAGTATACATGTCTGATCGAGTTTTTGTTACGGCATCATTCATTAGTACATTTGAAGCAGACTTTACCCTGCTAGTCAATCATCAAATATATTTTTGGCTTCCAGAAAACAATAAGAAGTTAAACAAAACCTGAGAGTTACACAGGAAGTGCCATTTGAGCTAGAAGTCATTGGCAAAAATTCAGATTTTAGAGGAGGTATTTCAATGAAATTAAAATCAAGAAGCCTCCCCATACATCATGATCTATTAAGATGTGTGACACAAATTTCAGATGTCTGATAAATATTCACTTATAGATACTTCAAATAAGGTTTTCCTAAGGCAAATAAACCCAACCATCTAAAGTAACAGAAGCTAAAATGAGCTTATCAGTGGCACTAAAAACAGAAGATTCAAAAAGATTCGTTTCCATTGGCCCTAAAATATTGACACAGTCTATTTACCTTTGCAATAGGGAAAGGAACTTTGACATAGCGAGGCCATTCCCGGATCACATCATACATAATTTCTGCCTGGAGTTTGCAAAGATCTCAGTTAAAATCAGTACATATCAACAGGAAAACGGGAAAGATTAGAAAGAGATTTACCAATTCATGTATGGTATAGATATCTGGCCCACCAAGTTCATAAATTTTTCCCATGCTGGTGCCATCATCTTTCAAGGCCGCAACAATTGCACCAGCAACATCAATAACATATACTGGTTGGATTCTGCATATAAGCATTTATCAGAAAAATGTCCATAAAAATGGATGCTGTCATTTCTGCAGCATAATTTGTTGATTCTGCACCCTCATTAATGAGGGTGATATTAAGGTAAAAATATCAATTATATTACCGAAAATTCCCCAGACTAAAAACCCCATCCTGACATTGCTCAGCTTTACAAAAAAATATCTCTTGGGCTTAAATTGGCAAGTGCCCGTTAGTGAGCCCACAAGAAAGTTACACCTCTACAACTGGTGTGCGTTTGGGAATTGTTGAAAAAAGTTTAACCTTTTGCCTTTTGTTAGCTTTTTTGCAAATAATCTAGCTTTTAGCTTTTTGTAACAAATTTAACAAAAAAGTCCAAAAACTATATATTTTAATAAACACTATGCAAATAAGCTAACAAAAATAAGTAATTCCCAAACGAACACCTGGTATATTTTCATCAAGAAATTGTGGTTTGTTGTGGAGAGCCAAAGGAAGATTGGGGGACAATGAGATTGACCACCAGTGTTGGGTAAAGTCGGATCTCCTAGATGCCTGCGATCGAGTGGCACCAAACAAGGGGCATTAGTTTTTTTCATTTGTTCTCAATGTCACAATGGCTGTGGCTTCAAATTTGCATCCTTCTAATCTTACTATTTTATAGAAGATAGGACCAACGCACCAACCTCACATGAACCAATGGTCCCCACAACACCAATAACACAAATATATAAGATACACACCCCAAAAGATAACCCCAACTCCAGCAAGCTAGGGTTTTCTTTCCCTTTCCAATTAGGGTTTCCCACCACACTCCCAACCATCCAATTCCTCTCTCTCTCTCTTTCTGCACAATTGGATCAGATTTTGATGATGAATAGGTGAAGCCAGGAAAACACATGAAGGACATTGCAGCAATAACATACCAGTCAGGTCTTTCCTCAAGCAATGTCAATCTAACCATCTCTTCGAACAAAACCCAAATTGAATGTGCCACCAAGTTTTTGATCTTTACCCGCAAGTAGTAGCCAATTTAAACCCAAGAGATTATTTTTTAGGACCAAGCACTGTCAGGAAGGAGCTTATAGTCTCAGATTATTACGGTAATATAACAGCTATTTTGACAAAAAGCTGCTGCCCTCATCAATGAGGGTGGAGAAGCAGCAAATAATGGTTCACAATAACAGCACCCCCAAAAAATTAAAACTTAAAGAACTGCCATGAGTTACAATGAAAACTTTTGAAATTTAACCATTACATAATTTTATTACCAGACTGCAAATGATAGATTCAAGACATACTTGGTAGATCCACCACCAATGAGTGGAAGGAAGCCATAGTTTTTTGCAGAACGTGCCCAAGTATTCATAATCCTATCCTCTGTTCCAACCATTACAGCAGGTCTCATAATTGTGGCCTGCACAAGGAACTGCATGTCAGAAATTCTGTTCTCAAAGGCAGTGTGGTCAGATTTATAATTAAGAAAGCACATAATACAGACTTTTTTGCATCATCCAACCTCATATCAACAAGAAATATCAAATTTTAATGGATGAGTCCATAGCCGACTACATAATTAAACCACAAATACATTAACATTTCGCTTGAAGTTGATTTCATTTCATTTTTAAAAAATTACCTAGTGTTTGTCAAAATTTTCCTAAATAGTCATAAGCTTTGCTGCCCATTAAAGCTAAAATCATAAAGTCTCTTCTTTTCTTTTCTTTTTTATTTATCCTTGATAAGTTACAATAATCATGTAATTTTTTTTTTGGAAGCAAAAGAGAGAGAATGAGGGACCAAAAAAAATCATAAGTTTTACAAAGACTTTCACATCCTCCATCACAAAGAAAGACAGAGCATGTAAGAACTTTATAAAAGGCTAGCATATAACAAGACAAATGACATTATAATTCCACAAAAATGCCATATGTACAGTACATTTGTTAGGTGGGAAAAGTAAAGGAATATAAGAGGGTATAAAGAAAATGGAAGAAGGATTGATATTCTCTCATTTGTAGAGTAGAAGAGTTCTATTTGAACCCATCATTTTTAATCTTCCTAAACTAAGGGGAAATATGAGAAATAGTCTTACATAGGTGATTTGACAATATGATCCTTCTAGTTTATTAAAAAGGAGTCATACAAGGACATGATACAAAAATGCTTTGTTTTCTTTTTAAGTAGAAAGTGTTCCGTTTGTCCTTGTATAGCTTCTTTCAAAAGGGCTTCCGCTTCCACTTTTCTATTCCTTCAGACAAAGACTAATCATCAATCAATATATATATATATATATATATATATATAAGCAGAGACCTTATGTGGGAGAGCATGACGTTCTGCCATATAGTGCACTCTTTGAAAAGAAAATTGAATTACTCTTAAGCCACATTAGAGATAAGAACAAATTTAAAAATAGGGACTCTTTATTTCCTTTGGTTCAATATTTCAAGACTACTATTGGTTTCCTTTGATTCAATGTTTCAAGACTACTATTGATTTTCTTTGGTTCAATACTTCAAAACTTTTCCTCTCTCACATACACAAAACTCTTTGCATTTCCATTCACCCTTTTCACCCCTTGCACTTCTACTCCTTTATATACACATGCCCATAGCCCTTCATGCCATCCCATCTCAAATACACCCAGACCAAAAACGATGTCATTTACCTTCAACCTTTCAATGACATCTACATAACTCCAACATTGTCGTACCATTTGATTGTAACCTGTATGTATAGGATGTGACCAAGGAAGGGGGTTTGCATTTTTTATTCAATGACAATAGCTTACGGTTTTGATGTTGAAGTCGAATGTTGTGGATTTTGTGTTGATTTTGTGAAGGTTGTGATTGCCTTTTAAGTCTTTAGGTGTTTGGGATTTTGGTGTGAAAAAGTCATAACTGTATTTTATTTTAGAACTAAATAGAAAGAAAAAGAAACCTTCTAATTGTGATTATTTATGAATTTAGCTATTTTTTATTTTGTTTTAGAACACATAATTTGTATATTTTTCACTACTATTTTGTGCAGTATGAGCCATAGTGATAAAATAAAAATCAATGATGAAGTCAAAGAGTTTTTTGTGTTTTTAGCCAGTTTCTCTTTGTTTAATCACATTCTCTTTATGCTAATACTTATAAATGATTTTCTTAATTTCATTGAGATAATGAATTGGATGTTTGAGATTGGGATCTCCATATTTGGTTGTGAGAATAAAGCGGTCGAGGAATTGTTTAGGTTAGGGACAGAGCCACTCTCGAACAATGAGGCTACCACTTATATCACTTTTTTACATAACAATAACCACTGAACACATTAGCAAGTCATAAAAACGTTTTTAACTCTAGCATTTTCCTCCTTTTAAACGCTATAAAAAATTTATAGATCTAAAATCTAAAATAAAAAATAAAATATACAAGCCCAAAAAAAAGTAGCCCAGCAGCAAAAATTACCAATAGCAAAAATATTTAAAAATTAAGCTCAATCAACCAATTTTATCTAAAACAAACAACCTGGCCTTTTGAAAAAATTTAAACAAAATAATTTTGTCCTTACCCAGCAGTACACATCAAAGACACTAAAAAAAAAAAAAAAAATTCACAGTAAAGCCAGAGGCCAGAACCGCCACACCAGCAGCAAAGCCGCCCCCAAGTTCAAGTCCCGGCTCCATCTCTGGTTCATGTGGTTCCTTAAATTTATGTAATTTTAGGATATAAAAGTATTTTACTACTATCAATGTTATTTTTGGTCCTCCTAACCTTTTTTGTTCCCTCAACTTAAATCAAGTCACTCTGTTTCACTGGTGCATTAACCGCTCTCCTCTGAACATAAACTATCTCAAGTGATTCTCTCTCATCTTTTCATCAATAAGGGTCACTACTATCTTTAAACCACCCTCCCAAATGGATCTTAAATGTATTAGGTATTATTCTTTGGCTCAGCCATTGATTTAAACTAAGCATCTTGATCCTAGGTCCATTATCTCCTTTGTGCCCAAGACTGCAAATCAACCTTAGAGTAAAGGTGCAATATAAATTTTTATTTTAATGACATGGGACCTCACCAAGGCAGTACCCTTTAGACTCACCCCTGAGAATTAAACCATGGATACACAACCTCACTGACCAAAACTGTGTATAGGTAAGTTTAGGGAACTTCTAGTGGGGATCAAACCCAAGATGTCTAGATCTACAGCTCATCCCAAGCCTCCAACCACTAGGCTGCACCCTAACGGGTGGTGCAATATAAAGATAATAGTCCATCCTATGTGTAGCTAAACTAGTACATAGCTTTATTAGTTAAGATTGCTCTGGCTTGATTGATACTGTTTCAATCTTTTCTTTTATATACAAAAATGGGGATATAGCTAGCATTAAACCTGCAAGCATATTGGGTTAAGGTCACTAACCATATTCCTAGCAGTAATGTATGTAAAACTCACAAGAAGTGTCATTATCAGCTTAGGCTAAAGGAAAGAAAAGAGTTTACTTCAGGTATCTCTCTCAAAACAGCTTCCTCTGCAGCAGCTTTAGCCCTTAGCAGTCTGGACGGAGATGATGGAGATGCCCCCAAACAAGAAACTTGAATGAATCTTGCGATACCACCATGTTCTTTGGCAATCTGCACAAGTTAAAGACTAAAGAGTGAAATGACTACGAAGGAAAAGAAAACTACAAACTAAGTCTCCTGGAAAAACATATCATGAAACACCAATTCAGCAAAGTCTTTTGGTTATTTTGGTAAGAAAATTAAGTTACCTCTAGCTGGAATCCATTATATGTGGTATACCAGATAGTTCAGTTCCCACAGTGCAACTCTAAAGTAAATCACACTCAACTTACTTGCATTTAGTACTGAATTACTTGAGATGAGGTATCACCATGATATAAAGCATCACAAAGAGTTTATAGAGTAACATCCCCACCTCCCAAATAAATAAATAAAAAAAAAAAAAAAAAAAAAAAAAAAAAAAAAAAAGAAGAAGAAGAAGAAGACAATCTTCCTAATTTATATACATAAGGTAAGATTAAAATCCATAATAAAAGGTATCCCTCAACCCTATTTATCCCAAATTATATATTTTTCATGATATGAGTGATGAAATCATAGAAAAACAGTGAATAAGTTTGCATTTTTCTCATTTGTTATTGATGATGCTTCTTCAAGCCGATACAGAAGAGAAGAAGAGCAGCAATAGTTTTGGGAGCATACAGGAACTACAAAATAAAGACAATGTACACATAGGAACCTACCATTGCAAGTTGTTCAGCCATGGAAAAGTTCACTTCCTCAAAGCTATAGTTCCTTGTCTCATACTCCCTTCCTGTCAATGAGGGTAGTTACTCAGGTAAGTACATTCACAACCTCCAAGACTGAGAAAACAAGTGAAGAAAGTCTACCAATCAGATTGAGAACAACGTTAGCCTTCGCCATAACAGCCTTAATCGAGTTTTCATCTCTTGGGTCGTATTTCATTGGTACGATCTGAGCAATTGAACAATGAGACAAACAAGCAATGCAGTAGACTAAATAAATGAATGGTCAAAACAACCACAAATTGTATTTTCAAGCATATGAAAATATTACGAAATAATTTACCTGTCCCAAATCTCCCATCAACTTGAGATGGCGAGGATTATCCTCAGAACCTCGGAAAGGAACTAACACTTGAGTTCCTATTTTAGCTGTGGAAGAAAAGTAAAGTATCAGGCTATCAGCACAAATCACCATAAGAACTAACACTTGAGTTCCCATTTCATTGATTGCACTCAAGTTAATAACAGTTACATTCACCAACTGACCTAGCTGTTGAACCACATAACGACCAAGGAACCCTGTAGCTCCAAACACTGTAGCAACTATACCGCTGCAAAACACAGCATTATCCTTTTCAAATTTATATAAGCAATCACATCATGAACTCAACCATTTTCTGCAGAATCTAATCTGTTAATTTTATATTCAACCAGAAACAAAGACGTGACAAATTTTTCCCAGAAAAAAAAAAGCTTAATCTTTGTTTGGTTGCTGAGAAAATGATTTTTTTTTTTTTTAAATTTATTGAAATATTCTTCCTTAGGACCATGAATTACCAAAAAAAATCATTTGCTAGAAATCTCAGAATGACAATTTTTTCCTACATTTTCAGACCAACCAAACACTGTAGCAACTATACCACTGCAAAACACAGCATTCTTCGTTTCGAATTTATTTAAACAATCACATTACTAACTCAACAATTTACTAATTCAACCAAAAACAAAATACAAGACCAAAATTTCCCACAAGCTGCATTCCGAGGAGGGGAAAAAAAAAGATTAATAAGTTTAATCTTTGTTTGGTTACTGAGAAATGAAAGGAAAAAGAGCAAAAATTATTGAATTTTGTTTCCAAAGGTCCCCAAATTACCAAAAATAAAAAATGTTCATTAGGTAGAAATCTCAGAATGACAAACACAATATTTCTCTCAATGTTCCTACATTTTCCGATCAACCAAACACATTAAGAGGGAAAAGTGAAAAAAGCAAACCTAACGGAGGATCTTCCACCAGTGCCTTTGCGAACGAGGTGGCCGACGCCTTTGGTGGCCAAAGTAGATCCGTACCGTGGATGATCAGCTCCATAACCTGCAAGCAAGAAAGAAAAAAAATTGATAATGTCCAATTTGACCTTGTGAACGAGAGCAGAAATTACAATCGGAAAAGGGTAGAGAGGGAATGGGAAATTACGGTGATCGGAGCTGGAGATGGAGTAGAGGGACTTGAGGGATGAGATTGAAGCCGACGATGACTTCAGAGATTGCTGCTGCACTATACGCCTCGAAATGGCTTGCATCTTTGCTGCACCTCAGTTACAGAGAGAGAGAGTGTGGGTTGGGAAGAAGAAGTTTTGGAAGGTGCTAACTTGCGCATTCTGTGTGAAGTTTGGATTTCGGTCCATCGGTCTTGGGATTGGTTCCTAGTGGGCTTTGCTCTAAACTTTTTGGGATTTTGGGCTGACCCAATAAGATATATGATAATATGTTTGTATAAAAAATTATAAAATGATATTGATAATATCTTCTTCTTTTTTGGGAGGAACATAAAATGATAATATCTCTTGAAGGTTTTTGTTAATGCAATAATTAAATCAATGTCTTCTATCTTTTAATGAAGTATTCAATTTATATATATTTCTACATAAGCCATGGACAAAATAACCCTTTTTTTCTTGAGTTTGTACAAAGGACACTCTCATTTTAAGTTCCTACGAATGAGTAAAAATCTAACATTGTAAAATTGAATAGATTTATTTATTTGAGTTAATAGAAATCTTAATGGAAAGTGCAATTTATATAAATGAATAGGAAATCTCATTTCAATAAATCTTAATGAAAGTTGGTGTAATTTACCTGCAATTGAAGATAGGATAAATTACATAATTTTAATTAATTTTTAGATTTACAAACAAAATGTAATAAATCTTATAAGTTGTAATTATAATTTATAACCTACGTATACACCCAAAAAAAAAAAGCCTCCATGACACATAAAGAAAAAAGACTACAAAATAAATTTAAAAAATCTTTTTCTTTTTTTTTTTTTTTTGGAGAAGCAAATCTAAATAGATAAATATAGATTAATGAAGTTATGATCAGTTTGAGTGTTTATTTATTTTATTTTTTTTTGGTTAATAAAATACCACTTGTTGTTTATGTAACAGGTCTTTTAGTGCCACGATAGCCCTTATATGCAATTTACTTGATTTTTTGTAATAGCTTTTAATTAATATGAATTTCTGTTAGATGATGATTTAAATCTATGCTTAGAAATTTGGAGGAAAAAGATAGGAGAGGTTAAAAGGGAGATGCAGAGGAGACTAGAAGATTAGAAAAATGGGGAGTAGATAACTTTGTCTTTAGTTGAATGTTTTTAAAATTAGAAGGGAGGAGAGGATAGTAAGACGTTTCTTCACTTGTTCAATTGTTTGGTTGTTGGAGACTCGGATGGGAGTAATGTATTAAAAAAATTAACAATTATATCTTTAATTTATTAAACTCTATACTTTCTTTCTTTCTTTTTTTCTTTTTTGGATAAGATATTAAACTCTATACTTAAGAAAATATAAAGGGCAAATAATAAGTATATGAAGATTCATTAAACTTAAATCTCTCCTGTTCCAAATTCTCACAAATTGAAAATGAAAAATAAAAGGGATTTGGATTTGGAAGGTTACCTCAAATTTTTTTCCCATCCTTTTTTCAAAAACCATCTATATAATGAGAATTAAATCCATATCTCCTTCCCAATACTCTCCTCTCTTCTATCCCAATTATAGGATACTACAAAATTTATTATATATATCTTGCAAATTGTTACATACATATTTAAATACAATACAAAAAATAATTATTGAAGGGTCACATTTTTCAGCCCAAGCCCAAGATGTATGAGACCTTAGACCAGTGAGCCCGGTACAATGAATTTGTAGAGAGCGGACCAAAGAGCTAGGCTTTAGTGTATGGACAACGGTTAACACGGTGTTCTTCACGATCGAGCTGAGATGGACTGAGTTTACCAGAGAAGATTGGTCATCGGCATAGTTTGAGGAGCTTTTTCTGGTGCCTCTGGTGTGTTGGGGGGTCTTAGCCCCCTTTTTCTATCTTTCTCCCCCCCTTTTTATAGTAGTTTCCTTTCTACTGAATGGGGTTCCTAAGGTAGGTAATTGTCCCATCAGCCCTCCCCTCTAGTTGTTAGGAGTGGTTATAAAGGCAGAAAGGCATGGCTATGTCAGGCATAAGGCACTGAATGAAATCATGGCAACCTTTCCCTCTGACATTTCCATTTTCTCCGTTGTTCTTTTCTGCTTTAGTACTTTTTTTGTTCCGTGGAATGACCTGGAGTGTCACTACCAGTGGCAGGTTGTACCCTTTGTCCTCGACCACATCCATGCCTACGAAGGTTCTTTCCATGGCCGAGGAGGGGTATTTCCTTGGACTGGGCCCTTGGCCCAATGTGGAAATTGACATGGACCTCCTGGTCTTTTACCCCCCACAATAGCCCCTCAAAATCCTACTGTCTGGCTCCTCGGACGGAGAGGAGGGTTTTGGTGACATCGGGCCTATGTCATGGCCTGCCAAATCTTGCCCTCCATTAATGCTAGAGCCTTTTCGCTTGCCTGAGGCACGTTCTTGGCCGAGAGGCATTCTTTTAGTTTATCCAAGCCACGTTTCTGGCGTTTCGGTGCATGAGGCGCGCTTTCATTAGGATCTCTTCACAAGGCGACGCAAATCCAACGGTTGAAGACTACTTTGGAAATTGAGCGAGATTTATCTCGCTTGTAATTCCTTCTTGGAGATTTGGGCGAATTGATTGCCACCAGGCTTGCCCTCTATATTAGACACATGGGGGGAGATCATTCTCCTTTATTCGCAGACCCTTGAGTTTTTCAGGTTTCTAACTCCCTAAATGTTCCCAAAGTCCCCACTATGAGAGTGATTGAGATTTAGGGAGTGAAATGGTCAAGGATAGGGTGAGGGTGAAGGAACCAAACCCTCTTCAGAAGCCTCGGGTGTTTCCGAGATTCAGAATGGCCCAGTCAGGGCAAAGGAGACAAAGGCTAAAGATATTTCTCCCCCTCGATTGGATAAGAAAGAAGTCTCTCTTTCTTCAGCCAAAATCCGAAGCAAGTGTAGGTCGCATCAGATTTTTGGTGCGACAAAATTTGGACTTTCATCCGGCGTCGTGTGTCATGCATGTGAGGGTTTGGGTTTCCCATCTCCGGTATCATCCATACTTGCTCGATTGCTGCTAGAGCAATACTTGCTCGATTGCTACTAGAGCAAGTATGGAGATTTGGCGTTCCTGCTTCTTCTTCTCTTCCACCACCGATGCCACCCATACTTGCTTGATTGTTGCTGGAGCAAGATTGAGGATTTATCGTTCCCGTGTACCCCCCATTTTTTATAGTTAGCTTTTGATATAGGCTTGTCTAAGCCTTTTTATGTACATTGTACTTTTTATTTATCTAATAAAAAGACGATTTTATTTCATTTTGCGTATCCTTTCTTTTCTACAATAATTGTTTTATGAATGGATGTACCGGTGTCTTTTCTTTTGAATAGTACTTAGAACTAATGCCATTGATGGTAAAGAGTTGTCACTCTGAACTTATCAAAACTGATGGGCATAGCAACGCCGACTTTAAGTAAGTTAACTATATAAGACTAACTGGGAAAAACAATCGCATGTTCTGTTCTGTGAACAGGGTAACCGCTCGAGGACGTGTAACCTAAAGTAAGCTGTCTGAGGGGATCACCGGGTACTAGGGTTCTTTTCCACGTTTTCGATGATATTTATGGCTTTAACTTGTTTTAGGCGTCTGGTCCGAGTACCGAGGCATGATTGAACTTAGCTTAAACACTTAGAAAGGTACCATCGCATGTTAGTTTCCACAAAGCCTAAGGTCCAAGGATCACGCAAGACCTTCGTTCCGTCTAGGACTTAGGTTTTTCTCAAAGTAGCTAGTTTCCCCATAGGTTGAGTCCGAAGACCATGCAAGACCTTGATCTGTCTAGTACTTAGATCCTTTTTGGAGTAGCTAGTTTCCCAATAGGCTTGAGTCAGAGGACCATGCAAGACCTTGGTTCTGTCTAGTACTTAGATCCTTTTTGGAGTAGCTAGTTTCCCCACAGGTTTGAGTCCGAGGACCATGCAAGACCTTGGTTCTGTCTAGTACTTAGATCCTTTTTGGAATAGCTAGTTTTCCCACAGGTTTGAGTTCGAGGACTATACATGACCTTGGTTCTGTCTAGTACTTAGATCCTTTTTGAAGTAACTAGTTTCCCCATAGGCTTGAGTCCGAGGACCATGCAAGACCTTGGTTCTGTCTAGTACTTAGATCCTTTTTGGAGTAGCTAGTTTCCCCATAGGTTTGAATCCGAGGACCATGCAAGACCTTGGTTCTGTCTAGTACTTAGATCCTTTTTGGAGTAGCTAGTTTCCCCATAAGTTTGAGTTCGAGGACTATACAAGACCTTAGTTCTGTCTAGTACTTAGATCCTTTTTGGAGTAGCTAGTTTCCCCAAAGGCTTGAATCTGAGGACCATGTAAGACCTTGGTTCTGTCTAACCGCTTCAAAAGATTCTGGTTTGGCCTTCGGCTTTTTTCTCCGAAGGGAATTCAGCGGACCAAACTACTAGGCCCGCGAGAATTAGCCCCTTGTCGAGTGCACGAGGCACACATCTGATGTCAAAAGCCCCTAGAACCACGTTTCGCTTAACAATCCTTCCCGCGTAATCAACGCTTTGAAGTGTGGACTTGAGTGAAAGCTGAGTTACGACAATGATGGTATGTTTTTGGAAATAATGGAGAGGCTTTCGTGTAGCTTGTACCATCGCCACAATGGTCTTCCTGAGGGACTCCTGCTGATAGGAGCTTGATCCCACCATGTTAACCATTGCACTCACTAATGCACAAGCTCTCCCCATAAATGGCGCCAATTGTAGGGTCACTTTTTTTAGTCCAGACCCAAGATGTATGGGACATTGGATCAGTGAGCCCGGTACAATGAATTTGTAGAGAGCGGACCAAAGAGTTAGGTTTTAGTGTATAAACAACGATTAACACGGTGTTCTTCACGATCGAGTTAAGATGGACTGAGTTTATCAGAGAGGATTGGTCCTTGACATGGTCCGAGGAGCTTTTTTTGGTGCCTTTGGTGTGTTGGGGGTCTCAGCCCCCTTTTTCTGTCTTTCTCCCCCCCCCCCCTCTTTATATTAGTTTCCTTTCTGTTGAATGGGGTTCTTAGGGTAGGTAATTGTCCCATCAACCTTCCCCTCCAGTTGTTGGGAGTAGTTGTAAAGGTAGAAAGGCATGACTATGTCAGGCATAAGGCACTGAATGAAATCATGGCAGCCTTTCCTTCTGACATTTCCATTTTCTCCGTTGCCCTTTTCTACTTTAGTACTTTTTCTGTTCCGTGGAATGACCTGGAGTGTCACTACCAGTGGCAGGTTGCCCCCTTTATCCTCGGCTACATCCATGCCGAGGAGGGTTCTTTCCATGGCCGAGGAGGGGTTTTTCCTTGGACTGGGCTCTTGGCCCAATGTGGAAATTGACATGGACCTCCTGGTCTTTTACCCCCTACAATTATACAATAAGTATTTATTATGTTGCTGACGTGACAATAATCACATTCGTTGCTTTTTATTATTATTAAGAATCCATTCATTGCTATATTTGATTGTAAGCATTTTTGTAGTAAAAGTGACATTAGTTTTAACATTTTTTTCATAAAATGCTAAAGCCTACTATAAATTTTACAACAAAAAGGTCTACAAACTTATATGGCAATAAATGTGATTGATATGTCTTCAGCAACATAATAAAAAATAAATGTTTTAAATACCTTTTTATGACTAGTGATACCTTTGTAAGACTTTTTTTTTTTTTTTTTGGAAGGAAAAGACTGCTTAGTTTATTTTATTGAAAGTTGGCTAAATCAGCTTGGAAAACAGAAAAAAACTTGTGGTGGAACATTCGTTATCCATACAACAAAATTTGAGATATATAAAGCATATTGAGCTAGATTGTGAGCAACTTTATTACTTTCTGTCCTTGTACAAGGGTAATGTAATTCTATAAAAAGCCTAGAACAAAGACATTTATTATTAACTAATAACCTATTAGAAATCAAGATTTCCTTTTCGTGTTGTAATGCCAAAATCAGTGTTTGAGAGTCGCCTTCCAAAATAGCGTTAGAGAAACCAAGTTCTAGGGATAACGTTGCTCCTCTGTGTGCAGCTAAGGCTTCGGTCACTTCCGGACTGAAAGCTTGTTGTAGCCTCTCAGTTTGGGGGGCAAACACCAAACCATCATTGTTGCGAATTACCACCCCAAGAACTGCATTATTTTCCTTAGAAAACACTGCCCCGTCGAAATTGATTTTAACAAAAGCAGGTGGAGGAGGTTTCCATCGTATCCAAGGAAGAATATCTGGAGGTTTAAGGGGAGGTTGAATTGACAAAAATTCTTGCAATTGATCCTTGGCCAATTGAGCAAGTAGATGGAGAGAACAGTTGGGTTTATGAAGCCGATCCTGATTGCGTTGATTCCAAACGAACCACACAGTCAAGACGAAGAGTTCTAAAGATTTCTGTTGTTGAATGATCCATGCCATGAGTGATTTGAAGTCTGTGAATTGGACTATTTCTAGAAAATTCCACAGTTCAAAGCCCAACTAGACTATATCAATTTCTAGATAGGACCATAAAGCATGAATCACCAATTCTGAGGAAGCATGATAGCAGTCACACGTGGGATCCTTGATGATTGTTCTTCGCACCAAATTCGACTTTGTAGGAAGTGAGTTTCGACAAGCTCTCCATAGAAGGTTCTTCACCTTATTCAATACATTCAATGACCAAATGCCCTTCCATAATCTTTTATCCTAATTCACCTCATCAACTAGAATCAAAATCTTAGCTTCTTCTCTTAAAAAATGATGTTAAATCAATCAAATATTTTGTTATCAATTTAGTTAAATCAATCTGCGTATTTCCAATATTTGATGAATTTTCCGTATAGATAGCATTCTTGTAGATATGGAAGTTTTATATTTTTTGTGTCATGTATTGCTGATACTATTGTTGGGGTTGTTCTATGATAGGGCCAGGGGTGGCCCTAGACATTTTGGGGCCTAAGGCGAGAATTAGAAATATATGTGTATATGTATGTGTATTTATGTATGTGTATGTGTATGAGTGTGTATGTGTATGTGTATGTGTATGTTTATGTGTGTGTATGTGTATGTTTATATTTATGTTTATGTGTATGTGTGTTTATGTTTATGTTCATTTATATTTATGTATGTTTATATATGTGTGTATGTGTATGAATGTGTATGTGTATGAATGTGTATGTACGTGTGTATGTTTATGTATGTGTGTATGTTTATATATATTTATATTTATAAACATAAATATAAACATAAACACATATTTACATAAACATACATGAACACAAACACAAACACAAACAAACATACACAAAAACAAACAAACATAAACACACATACACATAAACACGCATAAACAAACATAAACAAGAACAAACAAATATAAACACACATAGACATAAACACACACACATAAATATAAACATACATAGACATAAACATACATACAGACTGAAAAAAAATTAAACCTTCATATAGACTAGAAAAAATTGCAAATTAACATCAATCTTCAAACAATTTCGTTAGTTACTTTAGTGTGCTAAATCGAGCTTTTATGTGTGTTTATGTTTATATTTAAGTTTATGTTTATATTTAAGTTTATGTTTACGTTTATTTGAGTTTATACGTGCATTCTCAACATTAGCAAAAGAGTAATACTAGGAACACAAATAAATTTATAACTTTTACCGCAACTTATCACGTAATGAGTTATAATAAAAATTGTGCATTTATTTGTGTTTCTATCATTTTCGGAAGCAAAAACCTCCTCTGCTTCATTACCCGAAAATCCCAGCCCACTGGTAGTGATTTGATTTCCTGTGAACAACCTCACTGCAAACTCCCAAAATTTGCTACTTCAATCCCTCCAAAAAAAACTTTTTCGGCCCAACCCGAAACAATTAAATCCAAGCCCAACGTGAAATTTAAACCTATGCTTGCCTGAAAACCTAAGCCCAACCCCAAGCCACAAGCATAATTTTTTAAAATTACAAATCAACCCCAAAACTTTCCAAAATCATAGAGTGTGTTTTGCAATTTATCCAAATTATAAAAGCTAAAACTTCAAAGCGAAAAGAACATTCACGAAAGAGTTTTGGGCGGAACAGATTTGAGCAAAAGAAGAGAAGAAAAAACACCACAGCTGGACGCCGGAGCTCGTCTCAGTCGCCGAAAAACCCTATCGGTGGGTCTCTCTCTCTCTCTCTCTCTGATTTTGCAAGTTATTTTTTCTTAACATGTTTTCAGATATGTTTCTAAGGCTTTTGATAATTGTTTGTATTTACTTTCTACATCAAAAAATTTATATATATATATATATATATATCATGATGTATTCACAAATATTTTGTTATCAATTTAGTTAAATCAATCTGCGTATTTCCAATATTTGATGAATTTTCCGTATAGATAGCATTCTTGTAGATATGGAAGTTTTATATTTTTTGTGTCATGTATCGCTGATACTATTGTTGGGGTTGTTCTATGATAGGGTCAGGGGCGGCCCTAGACATTTTGGGGCCTAAGGCGAGAATTAGAAATATATGTGTATATGTATGTGTATTTATGTATGTGTATGTGTATGAGTGTGTATGTGTATGTGTATGTGTATGTTTATGTGTGTGTATGTGTATATTTATATTTATGTTTATGTGTATGTGTGTTTATGTTTATGTTCATTTATATTTATGTATGTTTATATATGTGTGTATGTGTATGTGTATGAATGTGTATGTACGTGTGTATGTTTATGTATGTGTGTATGTTTATATATATTTATAAACATAAATATAAACATAAACACATATTTACATAAACATACATGAACACAAACACAAACACAAACAAACATACACAAAAACAAACAAACATAAACACACATACACATAAACACGCATAAACAAACATAAACAAGAACAAACAAATATAAACACACATAGACATAAACATACACACATAAATATAAACATACATAGACATAAACACAATACAGACTGAAAAAAATTAAACCTTCATATAGACTAGAAAAAATTGCAAATTAACATCAATTTTCAAACAATTTCGTTAGTTACTTTAGTGTGCTAAATCGAGCTTTTATGTGTGTTTATGTTTATATTTAAGTTTATGTGTGTGTATGTTTACGTTTATTTGAGTTTATACGTGTTTTTGTGTATATGTGTTTATGTTTATGTATATGTATATTTATGTGTATGTGTGTATATGTTTATGTGTATTTGTATGTGTATGTATATGTGTATGTATATGTTTATGTATGTGTGCTTATGTATGTGTATGTGTATGTGTATGCGTTTATGCGTGCTTATATTTATGTATGTTTATGTGTATGTGTATGTGTTTATGCGTGCTTATGTATATGTATGTGTATGTGTATGTGTATTTGTATGTGTATGTATATTTGTAGATCTCTTTGTCTTTTTCAGATTCAGGTGCAATACCCTGATGCAATTATAATTAATGGCTGAGATTAAAAGTTGAAAAAACAACTTTCAATCTCAACCATTAAATAAAATATATTAAAGGAGAGTTAAAAAGTTAAAAAAAAAGAGTAAAAAATGTATAAAAAAATACCTGCGACAGTGCACCTGATCTCAGTTCGTCTTTCTTCTCTCACTATTTTTCTTTTCTTCTTTTTTATGCGGTGCTTTGTTCTTCTTCCTTTTATTTCTCTTTCTATGTCGCCTAGGCTGACAGGAGAGGAGCGAGCGAAACGTCAAGAAAGGAAATCGAAGATTGTGCTGCCGAGCCAAAAACTATGAAAATCTCTTCCTCTCAACTCAGACGATCCATTTAGGTGAAATTGTGACTCACGAGACTTCACCAGATTATGGTGTGTGATTTTTATTTATTTATTTATTTGTTTGATTAATTTGGATCTAAAATTAGTTCAACAAGATGATTTTTCTTCTAAAATATAATAACAAAATCAATATATGTTTTTTTAATGGTGGGTTCACTTTCAGTGTTTTCATTTTGTGATTTTGGTTGTTTTGTGGGTTTTGTGTTTTGATTTCGGTGGGTGTGATTTGATTTGTGATTTGGTGGGCTTCTGGGTTTTTGTTGCGATTTGATTTTGGCTGGGTTTTGGCCGTGGTGGTGGTCGTGATTTGATTTTGCCTGGGTTTCAGTAGTGATGCATGATTAAAGGTGATGAGCTTAAAAAGCTCCGGCCATGGAGGTTTAGAAAGAGAGCTCGATGATCAGCCATGGAGCACGGTGTGACGTGGGTTGAGGCAGAGAGAGGATGAGAGGGAAATAAGGGTGGCCTTAGACATTTTGGGTCCTAAGGTGAGAACTAAAAATTGGGCATTTTTTTATACTTATATGTTAATTAAATTAATGTTTATTTAATATTTTTATATTATATTTTTCATAATTATTTTCATTTTCTTCTAAATTATTTTGAAGTTCATTATCAAGATTTGTTGTATTGCAAAATTAAACATCATCTTCTTCTAAATTATTTTGGTGAATTTTTTGCTCATTTGTGATATTTTCATCTAAATTTTGTGTTATATTTTGTTTATTATTAATAACAAATTTATTCATTGATCCTTTTTAAGACTCAATTAATTTTTCTTCTTTTTTTAAGTTTTTCATATCCAAATATATATTTTCTAGTAGACATTTCTAATCAAACAATATATTTATAAAGACTAAAAAAAAAAAAAATAACTTTCAAGTGTAGAGCAAATGAGAAATAGAACTTGATTTATATAAAAAGTATTGTTGTAGTTTCACTGAACAATAACAAGTTTTTAGCAATCTCAACCTACATAAATTGAAAAAAAAAATAAGTACAAGCATAACAAAAATTTAATCACAGCCATAACACTGACACAAGACTTATTAATAAGGCCACCCACCCAAAAAAAAAAAAAAAAAAAAAAACAAACAAACAAACAAAAAACAAATCCTATCTATAACTAAAAAAAAAAAAAAAAAATGCAGACTTTAAAAAATAATAATAATATAAAAAAATAACAAAAAAAAAAAAAAAAATCTTTAAGGCCCAAACTTAACGCCCAGTCCAGGGAGGGTCCAGGCAGCCATAATGATAAACTGATAAGTGATAAACAAAGTTACAAAACCGGCGATTTTGGCCCATTAGCATTGATTTTTAAAATATTTAGGCCCGAAACACTGTTTGGGAAATATATAGCGATATACCACTTTTTTAGGTACTCGAGCTTGCCAAGCTCGAGTACCATGTTTTTTTAATCCACTATCGGCCCATATTCAAGGAGCCCTATAGTGGCGTTTTTAAGCCCTATAGTGACGTTTTCGGGCCAAAAAACGCCACTATAGGGCCCCTTGAAACTGTTATGGGGACTTATAAAAAAAATTTGCAGGAAAACGCCGCTATAGGGCCCAAAAACGTCACTATAGGGCTTAAAAACGCCACTATAGGCCCCCTTAACCTGTTATGGGGATTTATAAAAATTTTTTTGCAGGAAAACGCCGCTATAGGGCTCGAAAACGTCACTATAGGGATTAAAAACGCCACTATAGGGCCCCTTGAACCTGTTATGGGGACTTATAAAAAAAATTTTTGCAGGAAAACGCCGCTATAGGGCCCGAAAACGTCACTATAGGGCCCCTTAACCTGGTATGGGGGCTTAAAAACGCCGCTATAGGGCCCGAAAACGTCACTATAGGGCTTAAAAACGCCACTATAGGGCTCCTTGAATATGGGCCGATAGTGGATTAAAAAAACATGGTACTCGAGCTTGGCAAGCTCGAGTACCTAAAAAAGTGGTATATTGCTATATATTTCCCAAACAGTGTTTCGGGCCTAAATATTTTAAAAATCAATGCTAATGGGCCAAAATCGCCTACAAAACCAGCCAGGGAGGGCCCAAACAAACAAAGTTATCTTAAGTTCTTAACAAATAAAAGCCCAAATATTTATAATTTTATACCTGATTCCTGAACCTCAGAACCTGATACGGTGAGGTGAGCGGTTGAGACTTGAGAGAGGCGGAGAGCAGAGAATCAGAGAGAGGCTGAGGCGGTTCAGCTGGAGACTAGAGAGAGGCGGAGAGCAGAGACTAGAGAGAAAGGTAAAATTTTTAGGGTTTTGAGTGGATTTATTTGTTTTGATTTGTGATTGTTTTGTGGTTAATCTCTTAGATCGGATTTGTAGTTTATCTGGTTGATTTTTGGTCAATGATTTTGTTTAGAACCAATGTTTAATAGGATTTACCAAAAATTTTTGTTTTTTTTGGTTAAAAGGATGTGCCAGATTATTTTTGTAATTCATTTGAAACTAAATCCTCTACTACCCGGTTGGTTCTTTTCTAAAATTTTGGGACTTGGGGGCCTTAGGCAATTGCCTAACTCGCCTAAGGGAAGGGCCGGCCCTGGATAGGGCTAGCCACTATGATCAAGATTGTTTATTTGAAATGTTTTAATCTTAAATTTTTATTTATATTCATGAAGGAATGATGAAGTTTAATAAAAAAAACTTGAAAATACTGATCATATTGGGTAGTGGGTACCATTTCCTTATAAACACAAAAGCCCCATAATGTAGTTCTTTTTTGTTGTTGTTGTTATTGTTATTGTGAAGTATGGAAAATAGAGGCTAGGATGCACGGATACTCTGATTTTGCTCAAATACCCGTATCTGATACGTATGGTATGGATAACTTTTCATGTGTTGCCCAATTCACTGATACGATACACCAGTGATATGGCTTGGATATGGTTGTAACCCAAACCTTGATAGTGAGAGAGAGCCGAAACTTGTAAGAGTTTTTATTTAAATTTTTTTATATATTGGTTTCAATATTGAATGCTTATCTAGTTATCTTTTATTTACCCTTTTGGATCTTACTTTATATTCTAAACATCATGTAACGGCCATGAAGTCACTTTATTATTCATTATTGCTATTAAATTGATGTATGCTTAACAATATATGAAAAATAAATGCTTAACAATATGTAAAAAATATAAATAAAATATTTAATAAGTAATTAATACACGTATCTCCGCCGCATTGTATCCTAGTTTTTCAGGAATTGTCGTATCGTATTATACCCATAAACATACCTGTACATGTGCATCTTAGAATAGAGTTTGGGCCTTGGTTCAATAGCAAGTGCCTTGTATCCAAAATGGCGGGATTTTGAGTCTCTGGAATCACCTTTGTAAAAAATAATTGGAGGTAGATTGCCTACTAATCACCTCTCTTAAACTCTATAAAAGTAGTTTTGTGCGTTGGGTACAATCTTTTTTTATCGAGAAGTATGGATTAATAGTGTAATGCAAGATTTCTGTGATGTTTTCGTATTGAAATGAGTATAAGAATAGGGTGGCTTGATGTGGTTGCAGTTTAGTTTAGGGTGATGGATGGTTATCAAGCAAAGCTGCTTGTGTTTGTTTCATCATTTTAAACTCTTAAACTAAATTCTGTGTGTTAATCTGGAGTAACTTCACTTTGGTGTCAGGTATAATATTGAGGATGGAAACACAGAAAAGTCCCGCTGAAAAACAGACTTCACCTGCTGCCACAACCCCACCACCTATCACTTCATGTCGAAAGAAGAAGAATGAGCAAGCCACATTCCTGGAGGATGTGAAGGACCACATCGATGAGTTCATCAATGCATCTATGGATGAACACAAATCTTGCTTTAAGAAGACTGTCCAAAAGGTCTTTTTATTTTTACCCCTTTCAACTTCATCCTCCTTGTGTTACCCGTCTTTGCTTGTTACTCATTGTTTAGTTGAAATTCAGTTTCAACTGTTTGTGTTTGTTACTGATCATGTAGTTGAAATTCAATTTCAGATGTTTGGAATGTCAAAGATTGTTGCAGAGAGGAGTTCTGAAACTAAGGAAGTTGTAAGCACTCTGCCCCTTCAAACAACGGTTTCAGATTAGAATCTCTCCCCTCTGTTGATAGCTTGCTGCTTGGTTTTAGAAACAAGATTTTGGTAAAGGATAACAAGTTGTGCCATATGTGACTGTTAAAATCTTAATCTGAATATCATTCTTGGATATTATGTAGAAGTTCCATAAACAACAGACACTGTTCATGAGCATTATGTGGTTTTGCTACTCAGGTCTTGTTTAGTGACTGCTCCTACTAATTGTTGAATCTAGTGGGGAATCAGTTTGTTGTCGAAGCTATTATAACCTCTCTGAAGCATATTTGCCTAAGCTCTCTAGGAAATGTTAGTGATGGTTTTCATCTCATGGGAGATCATCTAAAAGCCCTTGTACTTCTAAAATATGTTGACTTCTCCACATCTATGATTATGGCCTAGGTGTTACGAAAGGGCCTCTGAAAGGCACTTCCACACATATTAATGGGAAAGACTAGTATGAAATTGTGAAAGATCTCGCAAACGCTTTTTTTTTTTTGTTTGGGGGGGGGGGGGGGGGGGGCGGTGTGGGTAGGGTAGGGGGGAACTAGAAAAAGAAGAAAAAACATTTATAGTTTTATACAAAGAAAAAAATTGGCTCCAAACATGTTTGGAATTTTGGACTCCAACCACCAATAGGAATATTACATTTCTTCTTATCATGTGAAATGCACAATAAGACAATTTTTATTAATTTTCCTAATTAAATTAGCTTCTTTTTATTTTTTATTTTTGAGAAGAAAAACTGATGTCGTCTAATTTTGTAACGAAAATTATAGTGTAGCTAAGGTTGTCAATCCACTGAGAAAAGGAAAACAAGAACATGTCAAAAGCACCAATAATATGTAGAAAAATATGATTGAAACTTAGGAAAAATATAGTTTGGTAAATTCAGTAATTAAAATCACTAAGGTGTTAGGGTTTATCCACTAATATTGTTAGGCATCTTCTACCAATCCAATTTAGTACACAATCAGGTAAGTAAATATACAAATTATCCGATTGAAAGATTTAGAAATAAGCTTTATTAATAAAACTCTCTTTGGTTGATTATATTCATCAATTATTCCAACAATTTAGAGGCAATACTATATCTAACAAGATTACTATTTTTTACTAGAGAGATTATAAAACCCTATTTTGACAATAAGAAGATTTTCAAGAATAAACTTATGAAAGAATTATAAATCAAATATCAATCTAATAAAACAATTATAAAAAGAGAACAATTGATTTCAATGATCAAAATGTGAAAAACATGCTTGGATTGAATAGTGGACAACTTACAACATTGAGAATTTACCCCTAACCCTAGCTTAGGTTCTTAAACTTCTATAGAAAATAAAAACTCTCAAAATTAATGAAAAATAAGGTTTCCCAGCAGCCAAAAACGTGGCTGCCTTTGTATCCCTTTAATATTTATAACATTCAAAACCCTAAAATACATGCATCCCAAAAGGGAAAATATAAAATGTAATTCCCGTTTTTGAACAGTGGGTTAACTTCAAGTCGGTTTTGGCCTTTAACACGGCAGATTCTGAAGTTTTGGTAAACTACAAAGTTTTAGATCTTTAAGTCCTCTTTCCGTGGTCACAAGAATCAAGTCAATCTGATATCGGAGTAAAAAGATATGGCCAAAATACCAAAACTGGTCAGAAAATTTTCATGCCAGGATTTTTCCATCTTTGGCTCAAACGAATTTCTCTCTTTCCTTTTATGTTTCTACACATCTTTGACTCACTAAATTTTTCAAAAGCCACTTCTCAACTGATTTTCACCCTTGAATTCTCTTGGTTTCATGTTTGCATGCTTAGTCATTAGTTTAAATCTCCTACAAGAGAAAAATACACATAATGAATTTATTTTAGAGAATACTTGCAAACTCTTATATTTACATGTAAATGTGGGAGTAAACACAAAATAGGTATGATAATGTCTACCAAAACTAAGATAATATTGTACTTTTAAGTTATTATAAAAAATTAAAAAACTTTATTAAGACAAACTGTCTATGTCAGCCCGAAAAATAGAAGAACACTTTGGTGGAATAGTTTCCATCCACACAGGGACCGAACCAAAATTTTGATTGAGGGGGGGGGGGGGCTAGAATTGAATTTTTTTTTTATTTTTAATGAAAATGCAAATTACCGTCCATTTGGCACTAATAAACTATCAACACGCTAATATGCAATTAGAAAAATGCTAAAACTATTAGAAAATTAAAAGAAAAAATTACAAATTGATGTGGTAATTAATGTAATTAGTGTCATTTCAATAAAATAATAAATTAGTATTTATATTAATTTTTGTAATTGATAACACATCAATTTATAAGGCTTATATAGTAAAATATGTATTATACCAAATATCACTCATTCAATTAGGAGAATGAATGAAACCATGCACAAAGTGCTTGGGGGTCTAGGAAGGAAAGGGTTCGAGCTGTGAGGTTAGCAGCATGTTGTAATTATTTCTCAAAAAAAAAAAAAAAAAAAAAAAAAATTAGGAGAATGAATGAGAGTTGAGAGAGGGTAGAGAGCTCTCTACTTAAGAGAGAATTGTTTAAAAACAAAGGTTGTCAATTTCGTACGATGACCGTTTCGGTTTGGTTAAGGAAATAATGTGTTTGGGTATCAATCAAATACCATTTCGACATTATTTACAACAATAGTTGGGTATCAATCAAATACCATTTCGACTTGGTTTTTTTCTAAATGAATGGAACTCGACTGTCACAAAATACACATATGTGCTTATGATGAATGTTCAAGTTTTCAATCAAACCATGTAGCCAAAGAGCCCCCTTGATGACTACAATCAAACCCATGTATTCAGCTGTAGTGGTTGCCAATGCAATAGCCTACTGCAGTATCAACCTCCAACTCACCAATGCTTTAGCAAATGTAAGTAGCTCATAGTAGAATGGTGCTTATCTAGATCCTTGACATAGTCTGAATCAATGTGTCTTCTAAAAGATTCATCTCTCTCAAACTTCAAACCCAAGTCATCTCAAGATCCATATAGCAGCTTGCAAATGATCCTTCCTTAGATCATGCAAATAACAACTAACCATGCTAATAGCCTGAGAAATGTCAGGCCGCGTACATACCATTACAAATATGAGGCTGCCAACCAAACTGGTATTAGAGCTTCAATTATCACAAAAATAACAGAAAAGACATTTCTTTGTATTCTACAGTGTCAATGGTTAAATAGAATGACAAAAGAGAAGACATTAAATAACATGAGTTATTCTTTTCTAAGTAACTATGACAATGAAAAATGGTATACCGTTAATATCTAAGTTGGGATTTAGAGAACAAATTCTATTGTTGCAGCAGATTAGGTCACCAATTTTCCAGATTTGAGTCATTTATTTAGGTAGCAATGATTTCTCCACTGACAACCACACTTCACATCCAGATGCAATTAGCTTTTAATGTCCTGCAAGATACCAGCCTAAGGAATTGAAGAGCAGAATGACACTAAAGAGTATCCAACTCTTTCAGCTAGTCTAGTTTACATTTACCCGAGATTCTAGCAAATTTGTCAACTTCAGGACCTGCACAAACAAATATACGACATAAATTTAGCCATGGGAAGAATAAAAGTAAATTTGCTAGTGAGTTGTTTAGGCTACAAGATTAAGTAACGGAGTTAGTAATAGTAAAGCTTAATATTGACTGGGCATAAAGTTGTTCAGCCTTGATTAGCAATTAGCAACTATCACTGCTGCTTTTTGAATAGACTGCAAAATTAGTTTATGTAAGCAATTTAGATTTAGCATTCATATATGTATGTTTTTCCAGGAAAACTACACACTGTATCTTGCTTCAACTTATCATGGACAATATAGTTTTTGGTGTACGAACTACAACTTTTGATAAGTAATAAGCTTGATTGAGACCAAAATAGAATCACCCAAATCAGGCAGGAAGTAATTGAATAATACAATTAATTTAAAAACCAAATGGTGCTAATTGAATAATTGCAAATAATAGTCAACATAGAGAGAGGCATATGTTCATTGCCTTATCCACTCACTGTAGGCTAGTATCCTTCAAAATTTTGTATAAATTGGAGCACTCAAACTAGTTGACCTCTTAGTTAGGACAACAAGATTGACAAGAGGAGAAGGCTGTTAGAGCATTAGCATTGGAGAATGCTAAACAGCAGTATTGCAAATTTTTTTGCAATACTGCTACAGTGCAATTCTAAACATAGAATTGCACTGTAGCAAGTATTGTAAAAAAAAAAAAATATTTTATCTGACTCTCTCTCCTCTGTCTCTCATCTCTCGTCTCTGTCTCTCATCTTTGTCTCTCCATCGCTGAACCAAAAACCAACACCACGGTGAAACAGCCACCCAGCACCATATCACGCCAACCCAAAAACCGAAACAGCCACCCGCAACCCAGCACCACAGAGCACAACCAACGATCCACGACCACCCGCAACCCATATCACGAATTCGCAACCTAGCACAGCCAACGATCCACGAGCACCCCACCCGCAACCCGTAACCCATATCACGAATTCGCAACCCAGCACAACCAACGATCCACGAGCACACGCAACCTGCAACCCATATCACGAATTCGCAACCCAGCACAGCCAACGATCCACGAGCACCCGCAACCCATATCACGAATTCGCAACCTAGCATAGCCAACGATCCACGACTACAGAGCACAGCCACCCGCAACCCATATCACGAATTTGCGATCCACGACCCACGATCCACAACCGGAGTAGTGCGAGTACGAGCCACGATCCACGACCCATGAAGTTTTGGGTTTTATTGAAGCCGAGTTGTGAAATTTAGGATATTTTGTTTGTGGGTTTTGTTGATTGATGCGTTTTTGGTTGATCTATGAAGTTTTGGGTGTTTGAGTTGATGTTTATTGTTGGACTATTTCACCACCTTGCCGGAAATGAAGGCTTCGGCGGAAGTTACAGAGGGAAGAGAGCTTTTTTTTTTTGAGAAACAGAGGGAAGAGAGCTGAAAATGAGAGAGAGGAGAGAGATGGGAGAGAAGATATAATTTTGATATATATTATTTTATTTTGTAAATAAATTATTTTAATGAGTAAAAAAGGAAAATAGAAGTTTGGGATGTGGAGGTATTGTAAAATAAGATGGTATAATGATAAAGTAAGTTTTTAGAATGGTAAAATAGAATAGCATTAGAGCATCCACATCAGTTGGTGGATACTCTTCTATAATACAAAAACTTCCTCATTTTACACATTTTGACCAAAAAACCTCCCACATCAGCTCATGTAAACCTATGTAAAATCATCTAAAAATTTCCATGAGTTACAGTAACCGTGCATATATACACAGTTACTGTAGCTCGTCTATACATTATTATAATAATTTCTAATTTCGCTCGTTCTTTTCTCTCTCTTCTCCATTTGCACAACCAACACCCTCATCATCATCTGCTTCTTCCTCTGATACACACACTCCCACAGTCAAAATCAAAAATCAACCACAAAAATCAAAAATCAACCACAAAATCAACAACAAAATCACCCAGAAACACCACAAAACCAAACACACCCACACACGGACACACCAACGGAGACAGAGAGAGTGGATCGGAACTTGTGGCAGATCGGCGTGCTTGGATCGGAGTGCTTGGATTGGCGTTCTTCTCACCGTGCTTGGATCGGAGACAGAGAGAGTGGATCGGCACTTGTGGCGGATCGGCGTGCTTGGATCGGAGTGCTTGGATCGGAGTTCTTCTCGCCGTGCTTCGATCGGAGACAGAGAGAATGGATCGGCGCTTGTGGCGGATCGGCGCGCTTGGATCGGAGTGCTTGGATCGGCATTCTTCTCGTCGTGCTTGGATCGGAGTTCTTCTCGGCGCCGTGCTCCTTGCTTGGATCGAAAGTTCAGAATGTTTGGAATAGAGAGGAGTGAAAATCTTGGAATAGAGAGGAGTTTCAGAGAAACTCTAGAACAGAGTCTCGTGAGTGGAGAGAGAGAGAGAGAGGCTCGTGAGTGGAGAGTGGAGAGAGAGGGTATGGGGAGATAGACCAAGAGGGAGAGATCGGGTATGGAGAGATAGAAGAGAGAGAGAAAGCGCGTATAAAAACGGGTAATGGGTTAGGTGAGAAATAATAAAATAATTAAGAAAATTGATTATTTAAATAAGAGAGGTGATAGAATAGATGAACTGATATGGGTGTTTTGTAACAATGATGGTGTAAAATAGAAAAAATAGGTTTTTGGTGTAAAATAGACGGAATCTTTTAGACGAGCTGATGTGAATGCTCTTAGCATTGGTCCAATGCTAATGCTCTTACAGATATGTAAAAATCTATTAACTGAAGCTATTATTATTAAATTGCTCTGGCAGAGATATGCTGAAGCGATTTTTCTGTGAAACTATTTGACAATCAATCAAGTGTGCAAGATGGCTAACCATCAGATTCGTACCTTAGCTAGCATTGAAGTGTTGAAGTCACTGGAACAAAGGGCTCTAGCCTCTAGGTGAGGCCATGATAACAGATAAGATTTGATAGGTGGATGAACTGTTAGGGATTCTGTTTAGTAAAAAGATCCCTTGTTTAGTATATACATAGGGCATGGAAGAAACCTGTGTAGCTAACTTTGGTTAGCATCCTCCACAATAAATGTCAAGAAATCTAACCAACTTATTCACAAGAAACATATCTTACCAAAATGTAGAAATTCGAAAAACTTCAAAGAAGCCACCATACTCGTGAATATATGTAGCTTCTCTAGTGGCAAGTTCATTGTAATTGTCAGTTGTCACGGCCCAATTGAAACAAGAATATGCCATCCTGCCACTGTTGGAGTATGTCATGGATCTTGCCCTCTTCTAATTGGTTAGAGGAGTAATCAAAATCTCTCGGCAGAGTGGCCATTCACTGTTTTTATATTCATGAAACTCATAAATGACTGGATGTGTAAAACACTAAAACTTTCAAATCATTACTATGAGTAACAGAATGAAATTCTAAACTAAATTGTAATTTGAATAATAGCCAATAAAAGTTATATATGTCCATTACCTTATCTGCTTACTATAAAGAACTGTTCTTCCAACATTTGCAGAAATTGTAGCATCCGAACCAATTGGCCTTTTTGTTAAGGAAAAGCTTACAAGAAGAGAAGAACAAAACTGACATTAATTGAAGCTGGAAAGATATGAAGAAGAAATTATTTTGTGAACCATAACCAAAAAAAAAAAAAAGATTGAATATTTTGTAAAAAAGATCCATTACTAAGTACATAAGAGATAGCAGAAACCATGATGTAAAAGCTGGAAAACTAAGACTCACCTTAAATTTTGTTGGTTGACAGAGGTGGTGCTACCATGTAGAGTAAACTTGTAAACATTGCAGACATAGATGCAATATTATTCCAATTGGCCAGCAACCAGAAATTTCACACAAGTTAAAAAGAAGAAAAAGGAGAAGAAACCCAGAAAAAGTAATGACTTACCAAAAATTGTGTAAACTTGGTATCAGATATAAAATGAAAAGAGGCTCTTCTTTCTTGGGGACATTAAATAGGTCATTTACAGACAAGTCAAAAATTTCACAGCGTTTTGCTCAAACCCTCTGTCAGCTGGTTGAAGTTTGAAGGGAATGAAGCAGATTGAGTGCCTGTTGATCAAATGTGACCTTTTATTGGAACATTGAAAAATAACTAGCATCCAATATTCAACAAGGCACTGCACCACATCCAATGCTTATCCAGTGCTGGTATATGTTCCGGCTTCTTGCAACTGTTAACAGACAGATGATGTATAAATGAAATGTTCCCCAACTATAGAAGAAAAAAAAATCCATTCTTTCTAATTCTGTGGTTTTAACTTTTAAATATTATGGCGCTGTGTGCTGAAGTTGAGGCAGAGACTTGAGGTAAGCATAAAATCCCAAAGCATTTAGCCTTGTCCAACAGAAATTGATCTTTAGTCCTAACATACTAGGTATTATGCTACAATAGTGATGCTTTGGATTCACTGTCTAATGAAAACAACAATACGACTGCACATAAACAAAAAGTAGATATAAAAATTTCATTAAAGTTTACCAATTATATATCATTAAGTTCTTCTATAGTCTTAAAGTGTGAAAGAGAAAATCCCCAAGGTGCATAATTTCATTCCAATACATAGAAAATGCGTAAGAAAAAAAAAAAAGAGTAGCATAGAAAAGGATAGATTTATGAAACCTTCAAGAATCCAACTTCAATGACAATCATAATATGCGCTGGGTCCTCGACCTCTGACTTCCATCAATTTGCCACAAAAATTGAGCCTAACAAAAAGAATGATTTTAAGGCAGAACATTAGAAGATAAAGGATTATTTTTACAATATCAAGAAATCTAGTAAGCACACAAGATAGAGAAGAAGAGAAGAACATGAGATTGGAGGAAACTCACAAATTTTAATGAACTTAAACAAGATAGGAATCAAATTAACACCCTGGCATAACACAATTCTTGGAATGTCTATGTCCTCTATTTAACCTCTCTGGCAGCAAACAGTACGAAATATTCAGCTTTGTGTGTGTGTGTGTGTGTGTGTAAAGTGAGCATCAAATGGTAGTAAATTCTAACAAATTTTCAACCACTTTGGTAGACCTTCCTCTTAGCTAATACCAAAGAGCATCTCTATCAGAATGGTTTGCATTCCTTAATTTGCTCCAGAAATTAGCAATCTTGTACCACAAAATTCAGCTCTTAAGGAAAGGAAAAGTTACCCACCACTCCAGCAAAGCTTTAAGATCATCAAAATATGATGCGTTCAACTATGAATGTGCTTAGGTGTCCAAGTTTGACTGATTTGAAAACTATATCTCAGGTCACTGCAAGAAGAATAGCCCCCTATAAATCAAAAGCTACAAGTGGCTCATATATCAAATGAAATGCAAAGTACCACCCCTGAATTTAAAATTTTTGGAGTACAAGGCTGCAATGATATCAAAAAAACAAAAAAACAAAAAATTCATATCAAAACAAACAAGCGGCTCTTATATGGAAGGAAATGCAGAGTACTACACAAGATTTAGCTAGAAAGATGTTGTCTTTGTTATCCCTGTTTGCGTTTATTATATAAATGTCTATTATTCAATATGACATCATTTTCACTAAAAAGATCACCCTTTTTTTTTAGCATTCCTTCTCTCACAATTTTTTTTTTAAAATTGTGGCAGATGATATAAATTTTCATTTTAAAGATTAGATATTACACGTGTTGTTGATTTAGAATGCAATAGAAACAAAGACACTGGAGCAGGTTACCTATCATTAACGGTCAAAGCGAATGAATCAAATCTCCCCAAGTAGGGTTTGAACCTACAACCAATCAGTTGGCGGCAACCACTGAACCATTGAGCTACTGAAGAACAATGATAGATTAGAAGCATGATGATGGTACAAAGTAATGCTCCCATTGGACCTGATAATTGCATAATACAAAGCTAAGATTGTGAATGTAAACTAAAACTCTACGGCTACACTATTAAATACTTGAATGTTGGCTGAAGTGCTTCAACAATAGATTGCTAATATCAATATTGTGCTAGTGAAAATTTTCTTTTCCACGATATATAAGCAAACATAGTTTTATTGAATTTCCCTTGCATTCTGCTATATTGGAAAAGAAAAAATAAAATGCCTCGGGAAAAAGAGAAATCAAAAGTACCTGAACTTTTTTTTCACATTAACGCATTTCAGTTCTTTCCCCAGTTCCATAACAACCATGGAATAAGCTACAAACAAGCACATCATTTAATATTTGGTTCCTTAAAAAAAGGTTTACTAGTAAAGAAGAGGAAAAGATCAGGTTTAGATGGAATTACCACATTATTTCTGTAAAATTGGAATATGGTCAATGTTGGGCCATTTTTCTGTGATTGGGGATGCTGAAGTGAAAATTCATCAGCTTCTCTAATTTGGTGATGCATCGCAAGGAGCTCTTGAATATCAGATGATTCGATTTTTTTCCATTCTTTTGATAGAGAATAAGGAATGTATATATATTAGGAAAAGTGAGTAGAGGAATAAAGAAATTAAGGTTGAGTATGAAAATATATAATTTGTTCATTCAAACAAATGTATAAGAGAAGAGGATTTGAGGAATCAAAAAACTTACTGCTCATCTGTCTTGGACCAATCTGCATAGCTACCAGAACACGACGTTTGGAATGTGGGAAATCTTGAACCACTCTGCCCCGCTTGCACATCTTTCCTGTAACTTGTAGCAATTTCGAATTTCTATTGTTTGTAATCTGGTGAGCCATTGCATGGTTTGCGCTGTGGGAAGATACATTAGGTTATTGCAATCATGTAGAAAGAGTTCTTGAAGAGAAGAAAGGTAGCCCAACCACTCAGGCACAGCTTCTATTCCATGAAATTCATATATTCCCAGAGATGTAAGGGAAGTTAAATATTGAATTTCGTTTGGGATAGCTTGTATACCTGGAAAACAGCCATATATTTTCAACTCAGTTCCCCACTTCAGGAAAATGAAGGCGTCCGGTATATAACTCAGTTTTATCTCGAGTGATTGGCAACAGAAAAGCTGTTGTGGCACAAAAGCAAGTTCTGGCACTTCATAAATACGGGCGGACGTGAGTGTTGTAAGATTGCTGCTAATACTTTCCAATGCCGTGTAGCTGATTTCAGAAACCTTTAATCTCTGTAGAAACGGAAAATTATATGGGGCACTCATCAGTTGAGGACACTTCTCAATGATCAGCAACTCAAGGCAAGGAAACACCACACTTGCTGGTGTCACCTCCAGCGCATCCTTCCACTTCCTTAGATTTTGCAAATTCCTAAAAATGAGTCTTCCTAATGCCGGGAACAATACATTACTGTGCACGCCGTAGAACTCAACTCCAATACATGTCACATTATCCATTCCCTCTATTTTAAGAACCTCGAGGCATGGTAGATGGCCGAGGGTGGGAACTTGTTTACATTTGTTGCAGTGATTTAAATTTATCTTGATCAAATTGTAAAAAGGCGACAAAGCATCCATGGCATTACGACTTGTCAACATCCATGATGGGAATTTCTTTCCACCAAAGCCATCAATTGTTAAGGATTTCAGATTTTGATGAGGATAGAGGGCTTCCAGCACTTCTTCTTCAATATGGTGGTTGACTTTTCTATCTGAACCATCACTCCAATAAAATCCTAATTGGTTTATTTTGTCCAATTTTGCCAAATTTGCACTTCTAGCTTCTTCTTGATCTCTCACATTCTCCAGATTCTCGATGTCTAATTTTCCACTTAGTTGATTCAAGGACCCCAATTCATTGATCTGATGTCCTTCATCTTTGACCCACAATGAAAAATGACAACGTTTGTAGAAAATTCAACTCCCCCATATCTTTTGGTGATTGATGGATGTAAGAAGAATCATCAACGTAAATATGGCTCAAGTTAACCAATTTGTTTAGATCTTTTGGAAGTTCTTCGAGACTATAGCACCCTTGAAGTCTTAAAGTTTGCAAATTGTAGAGCTTGGTAATGGACTCTGGTAATGCTTTGATCTCAGCCCATAAGATGTGAAGAAGCCTCAAGTGTATTAAGCAACCAATTGATTCTGATATCTCTGTTATGCTATTCCCAGATAATTTCAGAACACGCAAGCACTTAAAATTAGATAATAAGTTTCCAAACGTAGCATTCTCTGAAATAAGTGTGCGCAATCTCCGAACACTATCTTTTGAAAGTGGAATTCTTGGTTTTGTTTCCCAATCATATTGGACTAATAAACGGCGCCGTACATGATGGATATCACCCCTCGAATCATCCTTCAAAATCAAGGTTTCAAATTTTGAAATTGAGCGGGCAAGATCATGTACCAAATCATGCATTTTGCAACTTGTAATATTATCATACATATCCTTTTTCACATCTTGGAATAATGAATTCTCTAAAAGGATATTAAAATACTTGTTACCAATATCCTCCATTACCAAACTGCTTCCTTGAGCTGGTTGAAGGAACCCTTCAGCCATCCAAAACTCAATTAATTCTTCCTTTTTAATCTCATAATCTTTAGGAAAAATTGAACAATATGCAAAACATTGTTTAAGAGAAAGTGATGGAAGATGATCAAAGCTTAATTCTAATATTGGGAGCATTTCATTACTATCATGTAGATAACTCCAAACTTCACTATTTTGAATTGTCAACCACTTACTTTTCTGCTTTTTACGTGACATTGTCCCTCCTAAAATGCTTGCTACCAATGGAACCCCTCCACATTTTTCAGCAATGTCCCTTCCGATCGTCTCCAAATCAGGAGTTAATGGAATGCTTTCATTTTTTGATACAATTTTCTTGATTATGGACCAACATTCATCTTTTGATATCTTTTCCAAGTATTGTCGAGGAACTGTTTCCATGATTTCTGCCACCTTGTCACTACGAGTTGTTACAATAATATTATTTCCAGTATTTGAACTAATTGTTGACAAGCAACTCTTTAAATTACACCAATTTTGACTCTTTTCATTCCATACATCATCAAGTATGAGAAGATATCTTTTAGCTTGCAACTGTGTTTGAAGACGTTTAATTATTGCACCCTTATTATTTGATGTCCATGATTCTTCAGTAATGGATTCAAGAATCTCTCTCAAAATCCTTTTATCATCAAAATCATCTGAGACGCATACCCATATCCTTTCATCAAAATGTCTTATTACTAGCTCATGATTGTACACTAGTTTTGCTAAAGTTGTTTTTCCCAAACCTGCCATTCCTACTATAGGAATGACTGAGAGTTGTTGATTGGTTGCACTAAGCAACAAGTTTACAATTTCTCCAACGTGATCTCTCCTTCCTACAATTTCGGAATAATCAAGACTGGGGTCTGTCTCTCGGTTTGGAATAATCTTAGGATTTGAAATTACAGAGCTCACTTTAGGAAGTCTAAATTGATTTGCATCATCATTAATCCCTTTTAGCAATTCACCAATAGCCTTAACTTTGTTGGCCATCTTGATACGAAATGCAATAGGGTTTGAAAATGAAAAGAAGGAGTGTACCTTTCTCTTCATTTGGTTCCGGATCTCTACCTTTCGCCGGAGAATCTCATAAGCAAGCTCGTCCAGCAAGTCATCAGCATCATAAGCAACATCTTCAAGCCTCTGCAGCCAAAGCCTTGAGGACTCTTCTCTCACTTTCCTTCTCTGTGCATCAGCCAGCACAGCCTGAATCATCTCTACAGACCCACGAAGCTGTGTCAGCTCCTCCTTGAAACCCCAAGCAAGGCTGATCTGCTCACTAACAAGTGGAATCAGCTTGCTTAGAATTCCCTTAGCAACATCAGCAACGAAAGCCTCAGCCATGTTTTCTTTAGTACTCAGGTAAAAGCAAAAAATAAGCTGGAAAGTATTGGGAAACTATAGAAGAATCAGGATGCTAAAGTCTATCAGCAATAATAATCATATAGAAGATGGGAGCATCAGATCACCAACTTGCACATATCTATTTGTTCTGTGCGGGGACAAAACCATGTGTTGGAGCTTGGTCATCATCATTAAATATTTGTTCAAGGGCCAATTCAGATATACGTTCACATTTTGGCAGACTCAAAATTCATATTATATGGTAAACAAAGTAATATATAACACAGACACCTGCATTGTGAACTGCGCATCAACGTTCTTATAGCACCATCTACATGTGCAATTCTGCAGCATCTTCAATATAACATTTTTGTTTAATAGCCTATGCACAGATATACATAGAGAGAGAATATTATATATATATGTATTGCTGCTCATACACGAACATTATGCACATCGCGCTCATTCTCATCATGGTTTTGTAGAAGTTGCGGAGAAATTCAGGTTTCTTCTATCTTTGATCATTCTCATCATGGAATGGGGACATAAACCATTTGGTGATGGAACTAGCACATCTTCATTAAATATTTGTCTAAAGGGCCAATGCTGCAGGAATACGTTTTGAAAAACTCATACGCTCATCAGTCAAAAAATTATTACTATATATACACAGCAATATATCTGTGACTGTAACCATGTGCGCGAGTCTTGCGCAACAACACCTGAATAAATCACATGTTACCTTTATAATTTATGTAATGGTCCTGGAGAGGTGGCGTGGCGACCATTCTCAAGAACAAAGAAAGACTGAGCACATCTAAAATTGAACCCTACATTTTTTAACATTTTGATTTGACAGTCTTTGTAGTTTGTAATGTTTTATTTGTTCTCTATTTTTCTTCTTTGGATTTACTATATATTAATTATGTTAGTGCAATTTAATTTATTAGTATTTTTATAGGAACCCCATATTTATTAGTTCTCGTAAGCTGTCCATGCCATACACTGATAATTTAAATGGTAGTGACTTGTGTTGTTGACAACATGAACCCAATAGTACCAAGGTGGCACTACAATGTCATTTGTTATACCACCTAATTGCTTTTTATTGGATTAGTTTTTAAAAAAAAAATTCAAGCATTGAATTATATGTTCATTTTGAACATGTTCTTAACACATACTCCAAGTTTCATGTCAATCAGTTTCAAAAAAAAAAAAAAAAAAAAAAAGTTTCATGTCAATCAAATGTCATTTACCATTTAATCTAGAAGCCCATATTTAATGCACAATTTTAAATGCAAAAACTTAAGATTTAAACACTAGTTATTGATCTTAGATAATCTTGAAATTTTGCAAAAATGTAGAGTATAAAAATAGAATTTAATCCAATGATTGATTTGTTAAAATTGTCATCCAATAAAGAAATATTGAGTGGTGTAACTTAATTTAGAGTTACACTAGTTGTAAATTTGTAATTTGAACCAAACCCAACTAAATTATGCAAAACAAAATTAATTGAAACCTAAAGTCATCAATTGAAACATTAATGTGTACACCACTCATCCAACTTTAGTAAATAATCCCTAAAAATTCAATAACTCAATGTTAACAATATGTTGGCTATTTAATTTTAGAAAAAAAAAAAAAAAAGCGTTAATCAAATCCAAACAGTGAAAATAAAAAATAACATAATTACACGACAAAAAAAAAAAAAAATCACAAATACCTGTAGACTTTAAACTTTCAATATAAACGCTCAATTCAACATTGACAAATAAATCTGACTTTTTACAACAAACATTTAAGAGGTTATAGATTTTTTTCTTTTATATATGGATCATAGCTGCATTGAAAAATCAACCATTCAAAAGAATATAACTTTTACTACAAATACTCAAGGGCTAAATTGGAAGAACACTAGCCGATAAAGTATAACAAAATTTCAAAGTATAGAAATAATAAGAAATTAGAGATGCTAATTCAAATAGGAAAAGCAACGGCAAAAACTTTGAATTGCAAAAGACATATTTGAAGATGGAAAATAATAATGTTATGCTGATCCTTGGGTATATATAGAGAGGAAACGAAACATACAAGAAGTGCAAGAACTAAAGATGTCAGAGTAAAAATTGAAAGGAGGAAGAGGTTTTCTATTGTTGTTTTGTTTTTACCGAATTGATACATCGTTTTTGCATTGGGGTGTGCCGATTGTTTAGGGATGTGGCGTTTCAAAAGGAGTAGAGTTCGTCTTCCAAGTGATGAGAAAGTGGATGATCTTGAACAAGAACATCCTGCGGATACCGAGATTGAAGCGGAAAGCGGAAGGACAACCACCTTCTTCAAGAAGAGGTGGTGGTCATGGAAGGAACCAAGCTTCATTGTCTTCATTAGTGCCTCCAGATGCTTTTCAGATCATTCTTGAGAGGATTGATGGCTTAGGGATGTCCAAACTGAGCACTCCAACAAACTTACAACCATGTAGGACCAAATCAACTTGCTCACAGCTAAGTTTGATAGCTTCACGAACCAGCATTAGCCCTTTGGCCATTCCAGTAAAAAAAAGGGAGTAGTATGGAGTAGCTCTTGAGGGGGGGCCTATCTTAAGAGGGAGAACAGTTTAAAGTTTAAAGTTTTTATAGCTATCTTATAGTGTTTCTTTATAGCTTTTATGGATTTTCATAGCACTTATTCTAGTACTTTGGTTTTTAAGTACTATATGACTTTTATACTTTGGTTTTAAAATATTTGGATATTATGTGTTATGGATGCTTGCATTTTTAGCTATTTAAACTATTCCATATGTACCTTTGCTTTGTAGCTTTTTAGTACTTTTAGATTATGTTTGCATTATCTTTAGTACTCTTGTGCCTTTGTTGGATCTTGAATCCTTGATGCATTAACTTTAGTGTTCTTATATCGGTTGAGTGTTGGACATGCAAATAATACTTTGCATTGAGCTTATTAGCTTGTATGTTTGGATGTTCATTCATTGTGTGAATGATCATTATGGTCACTATTTATAGTGATTGTTCTTGTTTGGTCAAGCCATGGTTTATTGTTATATTCATTATTGCTTGATCGCATTGTGATTGCTTGATCGCATTGTGATTGCTTGATCACATTGTGCTTGCTTCATATGAATTTCAAGATTTCTGCTTACAATGAACTTCTTGTGTTATTGTTTTCAGGAAAACTTGTTCGTATGGTTCAAGAGCTTAACAGAATCTAGAGTTTGGTGTGAGTGAGTTTTGGCAATTGTTCCTAACTCATATTTTAAGTCTAGAGTCTGTTTTAGGGTTTTCTCACGGAATAGCCAAAGGGGGAGATTGTAAGGTTGAATTTATTTAACCTTGTGTTGGCTTTATTCTCTGCCAAATTTGCTAGATACCCTGTATTTAGGTGTGAATCATGTAAGAGTTGTGTGTGAGAGAATGTGAAGAATTCAAGTGTGTGTGAATTTAAGCGGATTCTCGCTATTGGATCTCGCGAGTGGCTCGCGACTGTTGACTCGCCAAAATACTACACATGTGAAGCATGCAGGAAGCTGAAGGGTTATCATAGCTGGAGCACTACAGGACAAAAAGGACAGTCTGGCTAGTCAGTTATTTCGCGATTTATCCCAGTCGTGAGTGAGTCACCAGAACACCCTATTTTGCAGAAAAATGTCTTTTCACATTCCTCATGTACCCTACTATATATACCCTTATACCCATGAAATGTAGAGAGCTTCTAGAGATAATTTTGAGAGAGAAACCCTAAAGAATAACAAGATTGACTCATCCACAATCTTATATATTTGATTCTCAAATTCGTCTACTCTCACCCTCTCAATTGACATACCCTTGAGAGGTTCATTGTCCAAATCCTTATCTTACTATACCCATATATGTGAGGAGGTTATTTGGTGCTTAGGAGGCAGTTTAGAGATGACCAATTCGTTTGGTTGATGCAATGGGCTTATTGCGGGATCCGGAAAGCTAAAGAAAACACGGTTAGACTTAACCTTGTTGGAGCAAGAAGCTTGGAGGGCTTAGGTGCATCGGGTAGATCAGGCTTAGAAGGTCTATTGCTATTCGTGTATCCCAACTTTATTCTTTAGTGGATCATTTTACCGCTTGGAGAGCGGTGGAGAGGTTTTTAGCTGAGTTCTTCGGTTTCCTCTTCGAATAACACGTGCTAGTGTTATCTTTGTGTTTGCATCTATCTAACCCTTACTCTTTACCTTTAATTGCTGCTGTGTTGTGATTAATTATGGTTTAAAGTAGTTTGTTTATTTGGGTATTGCTTGTACTTATCATTCCACACATATATTGTTTGAGTATAAGCTTGTGTTGGTTATTTTGAAATTAGGGGCCTAAACATTCACTAGTGTTTTATACACCAAGTGAACTTTTAGAATTGATCATTGAAGCTTCACTCTAGACTAAGGACTATTCCACATTTGATACACACACACAACACACATGCCTAATATTCAATGAATGTCTTATTCATTTGTTCGATTGTACTTGATTAAATGTGTTGTATGTGTGCTCAACTACATGTTTGATCAAACTAAAAAGATTTTTGATCATTTTATATGTATTTGGAAGTGATTTTATCACTCTTTGTGTTCATGTTTAGTGCTTACTATGTTTTTCATTGTTTTTAGCATGTTTTGTGTTGAGAAACAAGTGTCAAAATTTTTGGCTACTCATTTGGCAACTCATTCATGAGTAGCGAGTTTTGGCGACTTACTGGTGAGTAGCGAGTTTTGGCTACTTGTTTTGGCGACTCACTCACGAGTTGCGAGTTCATCTAGAGGTTTTCACGACTCACTGGCGACTCGTCTCTTAACTCGCCCAATTGCAAAATTCCTAGAAACAGTTTTTTAAAGGGCTTTTCATGGAAAATCTATTTTAAACTTCCCTCATCCTCTTTAAAACCCCTCTTTCAACATTTTTACATCAAAACCCAACCAATTGGAATGGTTTTTCATTCCATTAACATCTCTAAGGTAATTCTAAACTCTTTTCATTGATTTTGATCTTTAGATTATGTTTTGGAGAGTTTTTGTGCTCTTGGTTGGGATTTTCATCTTAGGGGTTGGGAAAACTTAATTTTTGTCAAATTTTTTGTATGGGATATGTTTCTTTTGATGATTTGCTTTGGATGTTAGCCCCTTGTGGCAAAAAGAGCATGTATTAAGGGTGGATTTCATGATGTTCATGCATTGTTTCATATTATTGTTCATAGTGTGCACACTAGGTGTTTAATAAAATGCCTCTTAGGCATTTTCTCACTTGTTTGGACTCCAATGAGTACCAAACTTTGGGATTTCTCATGTTTCCTCATTAGGATCATGTTTGGTTCATTGGTTGTGTATTTAACACAACTTGCCCCACATGTGCATTTTCCATGCTTTGGTCATGCATTGCATATACCTACCTCTTGCACACACCTTTGCTACCCTTGTCATGCATTGGTCTATACCTTATTTCTTCATCCTAGCATGTCATGTTTACCTTATACTTTGTAGCATTTTGTTTTGTTTTTTGTTTGAGCTTCATTTCTCATTCATCTTGCACCCCTCATGCATCATTATCCTTGTTCATACCTTCATCTCTTGCCCTCATTTCTCCTTGACCCTTTGTCTATTCGTGTTAAAAAAGGTGAGAGTATACTCTAGAGTAGTATATCGGAGAGTTTTTTCATTTCTATATGACTCTTGTGCACATTCTTAGGGGAAGAAATTCTATTTCTTGTAAATAGTTTCTGAATATGTGTACATGGCCCAATAATCAATGTGAATATTAACGCATCCGTGAGAAATTGTTATTTTGAAGCAAACATTATTCATCACGAAAGTCCTAGCTTATGTATATCAGGTGAGGGTATTCTCTACAAATTTTGATATTTTCCATCCCAGCTCACTTTTCCATTTGGGGGAAATCAAAATTCATTTGAGAGTGATACAAATTTTGAAATTTTCTTTCACAAGTCAAAATCTTAAATTTTTCCAAGCTTACAAAGCAATTTTTCTGGACTTATGACTTTGGGTACATGATTTCTTGTACTAGACTAAGATTCACTAAGTTTAGATTTTGATTTAAGACAAACTGGACAAGTGTGTTTAGTAGCACCACAATGTTGACAAATAGGAACAAACTTTGGATCATTAATTGTGACAATTTGGTCTTGGTTCTTACCTAAGAAAATGACAATTTGGTCTAATGTAACCAACAACAACATAATTGTGACAAGTAGCTAGCATAGATATATCTTGAAGCCAAGGAAAGGGCCTGGACATGGGTTTCAGCTTAGGCGCTTCTACCATAGGTCTCTTACCTAGTTACCTTTGTCTAGCCTAGCCAAACTTGCTTTTATCTCCTCTTTAAGATTCCTCTTGAATTCAAGAGCATGCACATTTTTGCCTACGTTTATCATACTAGATTGACGTTCTATATCAGGCTTGACACTAGACACTATTTCCAAGTTGAGAGAGAGAGAGATAGAGAGAGAGAGCTATTCACTAACTTAAAGTTTATAGATGTTTTGGATGCCCTTGGGCCTTGATATGTGCACTTCATCTCATCATTCATTGCTTAGAAACTTTAAGTCAGTGAATAGCTCTCTCTCTCTCTCTCTCTCTAATGATTACTCTTTCTTTTCTTAAATTTCTTTCATAATTTCTATTAAAAATAAATAATTCTTGATTTGTTGTAGATGATTGTGTTAGGTTCTAAAGATTTAGGATTAAATGTTTAGAGTCCTAATGTGTTTATTTTGGCAAATCGAGAACAAAAACATGTCTAAAATAGGTGTTAGACATTGCTCAAAGTGTTTCAAATTTCAAGTCAAGTCTCAAGAACATTCAAGTTGTAGGAAAAAGAATTAAATTTTAGTGAAGCTCGATAGATCGAAGGACAGGCTCGACCGATCAAAAATTGCAGAAAAACAAATTCTACAGAATTTAAATTAGGCCCAAGCTTGCGAAAACGTTTAAGGTTTTAGTTCAACATTTCTAAGTATAAAAGGAAAATCCTAACTATGTTTTGAAGACTCTTGGAAGACTTGTGAGTTACTCCAGTGAGGTCTAAAAGGTTCTGTGCCTTTTAACTCTACAAGTATCTACCGGAACAAGATCTACAATCAAGTGATGGTGGAATCTAGTTGCCGCAAGATCAACAAGTGGTGATATGAAACATTTGAGTGAGATCTCAAAGTCATAAGCGTGGGAGCTTGTGTGCTACAAATCTAAGAGAGAAGAGTCCGTGGATTTGGAGCTTGCACTTAGTCGTGTCAATAAATTACTACTGAAGGTAACAATAGATTTAGGGTTAAATCTTATTGTAAAAACTTCAATTCTCTATTAGTGGATTTATTTACCTTGAGGATAGTTAGGTAAAATCCTTCCAAGGTTTTTACCTTAAAACGGTTCGTTTCATTGGTTTTTCTAGATGATCATATCTGTGTGTTATTTATTTTTTCACTGTTTGCATGATACGATCCTTCACTATTTAACCTAGATATCATAATTAACCTAAATAATCACTTGGCTAATATATTCGGTTAAACAATCTACTTTAAGAAGTCTAAATGAACAAACAAACAGGTTGAACTAAAAGCACAACAAAGATTCAGTTTAGATTTTGAATCAAAGCAAAACCACATGGTTTTATGAGGCTTAACAAAGTTATATAGATGGAAGAATTACACTAAAAACATATTTAAGTTAAAGCACTAAAATGAAAAGAAAAAAAAAACGAAACTATAGGAACATAATTGAAAATAGTTCAAAGTTATAGGGTGTGAGTTGTGATTTAGAGTATATAATACTATTTGTTTATATGTATTCATTATTCAAATATTTGTATATAAATTTGACATTAGATTGTGATAGTTTGTAAATAAGTTTATACTATATCAAATGATTTTGATTTTTTGGTAATTTATTGGCAATAGAATAGTCTATTTCATATTAAAAATTATACATTATTTTTAACAATGCAAGGTTGGTATTGATCTAATTTTTAAAAATAAATGATAAGTTAATCAAGTAATTCGTCAATAAACTTGAACTTGTTAGATAAGAAAATAAACTAAGTATGAACATATAACATAACTTAGTGATGAGCTCGAAGTTGAGTTGTATATGAAACCAAATTAATTGCATCGATCTTGAGTTGCTAATACTCATCTTAACTTTGATCACTTGTTTACAAAAGAGTACATGTTCTACAAACAACAGATGGAGTTGGAAACTATGTCACATGCCCACCAACCAACGTTTAAATTCCTCAAATGGAAAGGACCCACAAGGCTAATATTCATCAATGAAATTACAAAGGTAACAGTACAAATAGTCCAGGATGGGAACACTCAAACATTAACTGGATTCAAATTATTACACATAATCTCTTTGTAAATCAAATTGCTTAATAGAAGGCATAGCTCGTAATATCGGTGCAGAGAGAGAGAGAGAGAGAGAGAGAGAGCATATACTCATTACCCACACATGTTACAAACGACGTCTGAGTCTTGACACTTGTTTTGACGTGAGTAACAGTAGTAGCAACTCCTGATATTAGCACAAAAATAAGAGAAAAAAAAACCATCAAGACTAACTTTAGCTACAAAATTAGCTATAGTTTAGGAGTAAAACCTTACTTAATAAAATAAATATTACTATATATTTTGAAAATTTAACAGTTAAATTACATTTTCTTTACATTCTTAATATACATATCAAATTTTGTGTCAATCGGATATTATTTACTATATAATTTATAAACTTATATTTTATGCATAATTTTAAACTATAAAAACTTACAATTTAAATAATTTATTGACGACATAGCTATTGATCTATAATTTTTTAGAAATTTTGTAATTAAACTTTGTCTAGCCATCAATCTAGATTCACTAAATAGCAGTAGAACTACTTCATGCATGGTGAAATTTACCACCGGGATTAAGCTTATGGCCTTCAGCACTGTTATGCAACCTTATATGCAATTTGAAATACGTAAATCACTCGTAATACTTCTTCGGCATGTGCCGAAAAACCAAGAAATTGCAAGATGAAAGGGAAAAAAACACTAAATTAAATTGAAACAGATTAAAGACCATTTTTAAAAAATAAATAAATTGTAAATGCCCATACTACAACAAAATGTATTTTTAGTGACAAAAAAATTCGTCACTAAAAGTCTAGTTTTTCATCACTAAGGACCTTTAGTGATGAAATTGGACTTTTAGTGACGAAATTCATTTTGTCACTGTAGCCCCGTCACTAAAAGTCCTGGTGACGAAAAATTTAGTCACTAAAAGTTTGATTTGATTTTTTTTTTTTAAACTTTTAGTGACGAAAATGTTTTGTCACTAAATGTTTTCCTCACTAAAAACACTTTAATTTACTAAATCATATTTAGTGAGGAATAATTTCGTCACTAAAACTATGTTCGGGTACATATAGTGACGAATTTTTTCGTCACTAAAACTATTTTTAAGAAAATCCAGGCACATATAGTGACGAAAATTTTCGTCACTAAAAGCATTTCTTACAAAATTTTGCTATATTTAGTGATGAAATTTTCGTCACTAAAACAATTTTTTGTTGCTATATTTGTGACAAAAAAATTCGTCACTAAAACTTATTTTCTGTTTTTATTTTTTTGTGACTTTGATATTAACCTGTAACCTGTCATTATATTATTAAAACCTCACATTTGAATAATACATTTATTTCAACAACACATTTATAAAAAAAAATCCATACATTCCACAAGTAAAAAATAAAACAAGTATCCAATTCAAACTCCTTCCATACAATAATTGTTTGCAATACATACAATAACTCCACCTAAACCCTATTTTAAAACTAACGGAAGATATCCCCATATGTCTTCAAGTAATACCAAAAGTAAATCCTCTAAAAGCCACCAATAAGAAATCTGCACAAATATAATAACAATACTTCGTTAAAATTGTAAAGTAAAAACATTAACTATGTTATAAGAAACATTTCTAACAATGTATTAAGACCAATAAATTAAAATCACAACTCCTAATATATAAGTTGTAGAAAGCAAATAAAGTACTAACCAAAAAGTGTTTTAACTTGAAGTTGAACCACCTCCATAAGTAAGAGCATCATCATAACCCTTGCTCCTCAAAAAGTTAAGAATATTCTTTTGGACCTCATCTTGCTTAGTTTGTGCCTCTTGGTCCTTAGCTCGCTCCTCTTGATCTTTAGCTCTTGCCTCTTTGAGCTCAATTATCTCATTTTCTAACCGTTGGATATACTCCACCGATGAATTAGAGGAGACGGTGGTTACTAGAGAAGAGGAAGGTCTCATGCCAAGTCCTTTTACAATACTAGACTTCTTCTTAAACACCAAGTTTGAGATCTCCTCTTGTGTAAGGAGAATTGCATTAGGATCTTGACAATGATCCGCTTGCACTTTGAAAATATTTTCCTATCATTTGAATGAGAGAGAAACAATCAAAACATTAATACTACATATGTTATAGCTTTACAAACATGATAGGGATGGAATGAAACACATACATATGTTGCTTCATCCTCAGGATGTATCCACATATTTGTATTTGGATTGAAATGAACATCTTTGAAGATTTTTGCCAATTCAAGAACTTGATCATCATTATTATTTGTCTGATTAATTAACATTCAAGTGTTAGATAGATATACTTAATTAATCACAACATGCAATATACTAAGGCTTAAGAAAATGAATATTCTTTATTCTTTATTCTTTATTGGGGGATAAAGAAAATGAATATTAAGCGTTCACCAAAGTGAAAGAGAGCTGGAGATAAAAGAAAGATAACTTTTAGTGGACCAAATTTAAAATACATATTCTTTATGTTTTTTCCCTTGGAGCTAAGTTTTTAACACCAAGTGGAGCAAAGCATTTATCTTCACATCAAAATCTTTTGGTGGCACCCTAAATTTATATATAAAACAATATGCAAAAAAACAGTGTGATTTAAATTTCATTTCAAGTTGTACACTAAAATCATAGATCATGACCCATCTTGGTATAAGTTACATATAACAAAAAAAGCCTCTAAATTCAACTCCATTAACTCTAACTAGAGTTATATCTTCTATTAATAAACAAAGAGGGATTGGCTGACAATGACCACAGGGACTTAATTCATAATCAAGCAGCAAGGATTCATGGGAACCCCTAACGTTAGTTACCAAACAGGACAGACTAGCATTGTTAAAATAAATATCTGAAGGTTACATGCATACAAATTTGACCTAAACAAATATACTAAACTCCCTATATATCCGTGCCTATTGCCCCCAAGCAATCAATTCCACACTCAAAATTATTAACATATATTCAAGTGCATATATAAATCCACATAAACTGTGCAAATCAAACTTCAAATTTGTTGGTCCAATAAATGACATTCTTATCAGACAATTAGATTGAACAGAAAACACCATGACCCTCAAATTTTGATCAAATCAGGAACCAGAACCTGCAGTACTTCAGTACCTCAACATACTCGCATATAATTAATTAATTCTATGTATATATCATAAACAACAATACTTTTTTCAAAATTAGGAACCAAACCAGAATAGCCTATCAAATTATAAATATCACTAACACAATTCCAAAATTCTTCAAATTGCAAATGCATTAAATAATCTCAAATCACACTCAAAATTAGTATTCTGCATTGACAGGCTATTTGAGCTAAAACTACCTCTTCAACTTTAGTTTTTCCAACAACAACCTTGTCCTTGGTCTCCTCAACACCTTTCCTAAGCAGAAAAATTAACATCAACTGTTTAGAAACAAAAATTAACAAAAAAAATTAACTCAAAAGGAAAAAAAAAAAAAAAATATCGGAAGCATCGCGAACTGAAGCGTCGTCGGAAGCGTCGCGAAGGATGAAGTGTCGCTGAAGGATGAAACGTCGCCGGAAGCGTCGCGATTGCATTTGAAGGAAGGCGACGGTGAAGCGAGCGAACCATCGCGACGATGAGGCTGGGTTTTGGCAACGGTAAGGAATGCAAAGGGTCGCTGGAAGTCGAAGCGTCGCTGGAAGTGTTTGGGAGCTGAATCGTCACGATTGCGTCTGAAGGAAAGCGACGACGACAATTTATTTGCAACCGTCGCGAGTTGAAGCTAGGTTTTGGTAACGGTGAAGCGAGCGAACCGTCGTGACGGTAAGGTTGGGTTTTGGCGATGGTAAGTAATGCGAAGGGTCACCGGAAGTCGAATCGTCGCCGGTTTGAAGGAATGCGAAGGGTCGCGATTTGGAGTGGGTATCGGCGATTTGGAATGGGTATCGGTGTATATTTAAACATTGATTATGATTTTGACTGTGAAAGGATTTATTTGCAACCGTTGCGAGCTGAAGCGTCGTCGTTGAGTTTAATTGGCGATGGCTGAGCTCAACGGCAACGGTGGTTGGAGTCGTTGTCGCCTAAAGGAGCTGTTTTTTTTTTTTTTTTTGACCGAAAAAGTGACGGTTTGTTTTGTGGCTCTTTGGTTTTTTTGGGAGGGCTGGTTATTGAAATTAGGTGTCTTTAGTGACGAATTCCAGTTTCATCACTAAAGACCGGGCCTTGTTAAGATTTTTAGAGACGAAATCCATATTTCGTCTCTAAATCATACTTTTAGTGACGAAATATGAATTTCGTCTCTAAAAACATATAAGTGCAAACTTATTATTATTTTTAGTGACGAATATTTTTCGTCACTAATTCTTCCTTATAGTGACGAAAAGATTTTCGTCACTAATACTATTCACAGTAATATCTATAGTGACGAAATATTTCGTCACTAAAAATTTCAACTTTTAGTGACGAAATATTTTGTCACTATAGATTAATTAAACTTGCACCAAAATTTCCCTCCACTGGCGCCTATTTTTCAGATCACAATAGTGACGAAATTTATTTTTTGTCACTAAATGTTATATATTTTTTTCATTATTAGTGACGAAATTCATATTTCGTCACTAAAGCTGTATTTTTAGTGACGAAAAATATTTCCTCACTAATTTTCGTCACTAAAAATACATTTTGTTGTAGTTAATATCAATGAAAAATCAAAACTAATCTCATAAACCATGTTAGCTGTATGTTTGTTTTAAGGTTAAAAAAAAAACAATTAGTTGTATTTTTATTTTGTTTTAAGGTTTTAAAAAATTAGTAATATAGGTCTTACACTCTTACCCTGTTAACCTGACTTGATCATCATCCATGCCTCTGAAACTTCCTCCACAATCTTGTCATGTTCACTGTCATTGTTACATAGAGCCAATCCTTTGTGTTGTCCAATAATAAGAAATAGGCATGTCTCCAAGAATGCTTTAACAGCAAAGAACAACTAACACTCCAAAAACCCAAAGGAAATCCAAATTCCATTCCGAAATAAAACCATTTTCGAAATTCATTTCCATTCTCTTCATTATCTTTAGTAGTTGTTTTACTTGGGTTTGATGTTTCTTCTCCTGGACATTTTTGTTTAAGCGGAGGCCCACAAAGTGTTGTGTTTCCAATAAAATCATTTGCATTCAAGCTTTGGAGTTGAGTGCTTGAAGGAATCTTTCCAGACAAATTATTGTAAGATAGGTCTAGGTCACTTAAAAAGTTTAGATCTGACATGCTAAATGGGATTTCACCTGAAAACTGGTTCCTTGACAAATCAAGTGATTCTAATTGCTTCAATTGACCAATCATGTGAGGAATCTCTCCAATTAAGTTGTTTCTCGATACATTCAGCACAACCAACTCCAAAAGGCCCGAGATTTCGCTTGGAAGTTTCCCACTCAATTTGTTACTTGAAAGGTTAATGATCTTTAATAGGCCAAGATTATTACTATACACATACTCCTTTCTTTTCAACACAAACATAGCACTATAAACATATTTGTGCAAATAGGCCAAATTATTACCATGTATAATAGTTACAATGGTATCAATGGAAAATTTCCCTTTTTGAGCCATGGCAGTGAAATTATTGATGCATTCTAGTATAGTTCCAGATATGTCATTTAAACATAGGTCCAAGATTTGTAAATGTTTCAGCCAACACAAATGCAATGGTATGCTTCCATAGAATTTATTGGAACCTAGTAATAGAAAAATCAGCCTTGGCAAGCCTTCCCCAATCCATGCTGGTACTTTTCCAGAAAATCTGTTATTTCCTAGGTCCATAATTGTCAAGGAATTGCAATTTCTCAGGGATGAAGGTAAGTGTCCAGAAAAATTATTATCATTTAGACACAATGTTTGGAGTTGAGACAACGAACCCAAAGAACTTGGAACTTCCCCAAAGAAATTGTTGCCAGCCAAATCCAAAATGATTAGCTTATGCCAATGCATAAAACAATTAGGGAGTTGTCCAGATAATATATTATGGGATAGGTCTAGGAGAGTCAACAACTGACCATTGATTTTACAAAGAGATGAAATTGACCCTGAAAACCGATTTTTTGAGAGTTTCAGGATTGTGAGATTTGTTGGAAAAAGTGGTAGTGGACCCTCTATACGATTAGCACTCAAATCAATTGCAAGACCATTCAATCTCTTTGCTGACACATTTGGTAACCGTCCATGTATTTGGTTGCTAGAAAGATTTAAAACTCTTATCGTAGGAGGCAAATCTTCTAACCACTCATCTAGGATGGTATCCGAAATGTTAGCATCATAGATATCAGGGAAGGAAAGTTTCCTTTGAGTTCGAATCCAATTTGGAAATCTAGGCCCTAAATTACAAGATGTCAAATACATTACATCCAGTTGGAAAGGGGGAACCCAATCGAAGCTGAATTCCAAAGAAAGAGAATTATTAAATAGGAATAAAGATTGTAATTTGGAGAGATTTGAGAAAAGAGATTCAGAGATCACGCCATGCAAAAAGTTTGAAGAAACACTCAAAACCTCTAGTTTATATAGGTTTCCAATGCTTCTGGGCACAGTATCATTTAATTTGTTGTGTGAAAGATTTATATCTTTCAATGATGGGAATATTGCAAAATTAGGAAATGATCCTGTAATTTGATTCAATGATAAATCTAAAACCTCTAATGAGTTTTTTGCACATTCAGACAAGTTATTCATAAGCTCAACGAGTTGTCCATTAAGATTATTTGAGGACAAATACAATTCACGTAATGTACATATATCCCCAAAAGATTTTGGAATGTGGACAAGCTGATTGTGATAGAGATCCAGAATTTCAAGAGGAGCAAAAGATTTCGAATAATTGAAATAGGAAAAAGCTGAAAAACTCATTGGAGGTGGATCACACCATAACATTCTCAAGGATGTTAAATTAGGGAGATGACTTACAACTTCTAGCCAATCATTGGCAACATTACTAAGATTTGTGGAACTTAGGTCAAGGTATTCTATGGAAGATAGACGAGACAACCATTCAAGATTTTCAATAATTTTCAAATCATTCCAACCAAGATTGAGATATTGCTAGTGGGAAAGGTTTTCAAGTTGATGTGGAACTGGACCACTGAGATTGGCCCAAGAGAGATCAAGGTAATTTAAGTTACTAAGAGAACCAATGAACTTTGGGATAGGGCTCTCATTAAAATCATTGCCACTGAGATCCAGAAAATTCAAATGATGCAACTCAAGTAGTGAAGGACTAATATTCATACCTAGCAATCTTTGGAATCCATCAATTTGATAAGCATTGAGATGTAGCTCGAGTACACGACCTGTTTGGTTGCTGCAGTGAACTCCTTCCCAATTGCAGCAATTCTTCTTTTCATCTTCACTCCCCCATGAAGAGAGCCTACCATGGTGATCAACAAGGCCTTTTTTGAACTCAAGGAGGGCTTGTCTCTCCCTCTCTATGCACATAACGCTATCATCTCCAACTCTTGAAGTGAATCCAATGGCTGGTTTCAAATGTAGTAAAAACGTTAAAATTGCATAGAGAATTATTAGGGACCTTTCACCCATGATTATTATCATCGCCAATGAAGAGCGATTAAAATTAGGATCAAGATGAGAAGAAGCACCCACTAAAACATTTAGTGTTGCAAGTTTGATTTTTTAATTTCTTGAGCTCTAAAACCCCCCCAGCATGACCTATTTATAACCATAACTGCATACCACGTGCTTTAAGGGGGAAAAAAAAAGTGTCAAAATCTCTACCAATAAAAAAGTGTCAAAGTCAAATTGACCCATTATTCCAATTTGAATTTAAAAACATGCAGCTTGACTTTGGATTGATAAAGAATAATTCTATTTGACACTTCATTTTTTCAACCCTCTAGACCTCCCCTATTCTCCAAAATACTCAGCCCCTGTCTGTGTCTTGACTTTCCTCACTCTACCGATCCTCCCTCTTCACCCTTCACTCAACGGCCAAATCACGCACGCCACTCTCACACACGGAAGACGAAGGTGATTGATTTTGTACGACATGGTGGAAAAGACCTCTGCCTTGGTTAAGATTGCCAAATTGAAGGCTGGCGAGGAGGCATGCACCAAATCAAACGGAGGGTGGACGGTTGGGCTTGCTCAGAATGTATAGAGATGTTCACTTGTTGGCTCAAATCACATGGCTCATTAAAAAAAGTTATGGGGTTAAAATTCTACATAAATAATCTTTTCAATAGTTGCATATTGGGATAGAGAAAAATAAATCTGGAGTTACATTTTCTATAACAATATAAGCCAATGAAATTTTGGTACTGCCATATATGACTTAATTATTGGATTTGAAAATTCTTTTCAGAATGACATTATATGTCTTGGTCTTACTCCTAGTAGATGCTAGATAGATCTACTTTGATTTAACTAAAAGACATATTAATTGACTGATGATGGAGAAAATGGAATTCCAATGGCCACTTTCTCAAGGCGTATATTTTCCTTCTCCATTACCAAATCCTCCATATAGTGGTTCTCATTCAACCCATCAACTCAACAAAACCCAACTAATTGGATTGGCTTTTATTGGTTGGGTTGTAATTCTAATTTGAGTCTTAGGTTGGGTTGGATTGAGATTATTAGTTTTCCCAACCAATGCAACCCAATCCGACCCACTATATATATATATATATTAGTTTATTTATATTATTATCCTTATTTAAATTTTTTTTTTTTTTTTAGTTTGATTAACTTTTGTATCTTGAGGATCAATTTTGATGAATTTGGAATATAATTTAAGCATATTATGTGAATTATAATAATTTATTGAAAAAAAAAAGGTGCTTGAATAGTTTATGAAAGTTCAAATTTGTATAAGACATGAAACAAATAAACGCAATTAAATTAACCCAACCCAACTAGACAATTGTGGATTGGATCGGGTTAAGTTCTACACATGTGATAGATTAGGTTGAGTCGGGATTTTTTTTTCCATTCGAAAAGGTCGGGTTGTGTTGAAAAAAATCCTCCAACCAACCCATGCACTCCACAAATTATTAGACAACATGTTTTGAAATTATTTGTACCCCCATTTTTTTTATAAATAAAAATAAAATTGAAACACCCTTAAAATTTTGGGTGAGCCAAGAGTCGTTTAACTCAATTGAGTCAATTGACACCTAATAGTATTTTCAAAGAAATAGCCACGATTCAAATCTCTCCATTATTGTGCCACTTAACCTTTAGGTTATTTTTTTATGAGTAGACTATTAAATATCCTTTAAAATAAATAGTGAAATGCTCATGTAATAACTTGTGATGACCATATTTAGAGTTGCATTTCACATAAAACAATGTCCATTGGTTGGTTGGGAGTATGAAAATGTAGGAGGATATAAAATGTTAAGAAAGAAAAGTGAGAGGCTAGAAAATATGTGTGTTTTTAATCATGTGTGTTTAGTAGAGACTAGAAAGAATGGAAAGGTGAAGGATAAAGTGTAATTACTATTATACCTTTATTATTAAAAATAAAAAGAATGAAAAATTTTTATGTAGTTTTATACTTCATAATTAAGAAGATATATTTATTTGTAACTTTATATGTTTACATTGTACTTGCAAATTGCAATGTACAAGGCATTCTTGTGTTTTTGTTAAAGGAGCTGTGAGACATTTACTATACACACTATCAATTTGCAAACTTGAAAGAGAAATACTACGTTTACAATATTATTCTTACAACAAATTCTGAGTGGAAAGTTGTTAATGACTATTACTAGTGGACAAAAAGTAATTTCAACAATGAGTTTAGATTATAACTAATAGAACAAGTTGACACCTAAATTCTGAAATGGTTATGAAAATGTTGTGGATATGACATTACTCAACTTAAAATGCACACACGCCACTAATGACTTTGACCTAGACTAATGTTTCTAAGAAACAATGGATCTGATTGCAATAATTAATAAAAACACGGGCAACTAATGACTTTGACCTGGTCTAAGTACTAATGACTTTGACCTAGACAACTGTTTCTAAGCATGGTTATGAATACCGTTTGGGATCTCATTTTTGTTTGTCCATTGGAACGGAATATTTCAGTACCGATCAATATTGGTCAACACCAGTGTACTATTTCGGAAGTACTATCATAATATATATATTTACCATTTTGATATATATTTTTTGTCAAACCTATAAAAATTACCATGAATCTTAAAGTTATAAGCCCATATTTAATATAAATTATTATTATTATAATAACTAACAAGTTTTTTAAAATATAATAACAATAATATTTACTAGACCAGAAAAAAAAAAATCACAGAAGATTGAAAAGACACAAAGCCTGCAACCTATTAACTCTCCTTTAGAATTGTATTATTATAATGCTAGTCACGTGGAGTGGCTCACAAAACTAAAAAATTGGAACAGAAATGCCAAAATATAAAGCTCAATGAAAAAAAGTGGAGGGTAACTAAGTAAGCAAATGGGCGGACAACTAAGAAAATGTACAAAGAAAAGAAGAAAACGGAGAGGACGAAGTGCAGAAGAAAAGAACTGAAGAAGGCCAAGTTGTTGAGGCTACTAACGAAGTGAGATGAACTGCGATGGGTGGCTTTATTCAGGTAATAGCTATTAATTAAACTTGTAAAGGTAAAATTTTTCTGCATTTATCAGTAGATTTAGTACTGGCCGAAATATGTCTACTGGCCAAAATGGGCCAGAACGAACCGAAATTTGGTCCGAGGTGGAACAAGAGGGTGATTTGTACCAGTTTAAGGACTGGTACAAAATTTTCTGACCGTTCCGGCCGGAACATAACGGTATTAATAACAATGTTTCTAAGAAACAATGGATCTGATTGCAATAATTAATAAAAACACTGGCCACGTACTAATGAATAAAATGCATACAGCTAGACTAATGTTTCTAAGAAACAATGGATCTGATTGCAATAATTAATAAAAACACTGGCCACTAATGACTTTGACCTGGCCTAATGTCCTGACACATTTTGGACTCTTATATAACATTGTCAACTTCTCCCCGGAAGTTTATCATCTAGTCTTGATGGCAGACATTGGACACGCAATGAATCTATCTCTTGTAAAAAGTAAGGAACAATGTACATGCATCTTGTATCATTTTCAAAAAAAAAATTTGCATATCGGTTTTGTACTAAAATGATTTGATATAGCGGAAAGGTCAATTTTGTGATACTAAATTGCAGGTTTAAATTTTTAATCCTAATTCTTGAATCTCAAATACTGCATACGGTGTGAGACAACTCAACAACATCAATAATGAGTGGAAGACTTTCACCATAATTGCCTTTGCAAGAGGCATATGAGACTCAAGTTCAACTGTGAAATGGAAACATGTTACATCGATCAAACAGTCATAAGTATTTTGTTCTACTATTTTTCTTAATATTTTCTACTTCGTCATTCAATTATTCAATCCTTAACCCAATGCAACTGGCAAACCCAATTAACCATTGGGTGTTCTCAAACTAGAATAAGTAATTAATTGAATGTTCAAATAATGTGTAAAACACCTATGAACGTTTAGACTCTCAATTTATAAATTACCAACACAAGTTTATAATCAAACAATGTTTGTGCGGAATATGAAAATAAGCTAAAATAGAATTGGTAAAACAATCTAAACCAAAATTAATCACAACCCTAGCAGTAATTAAAAGGCAAAGATTAAGGGAAGAGATATACAAACACAAAGACAATATAGCGATGTATTATCGAAGAGGAAACTGAAGTCCTCGGCAAAAAACCTCTCTGTCGTCCTCCAAGCGGTCAATAATCCACCAGAGAATAAAGTTGGAATACATGAATAATAGAAGACCCTCCAAGCCTTATCTACCCAGTTCACCTAAGCCCTCCAAGTTTCTTGCTCCAACAGGGTTACGCCGAACCTTGTCTTCTCTAGCTTACCAGATCCCGCAATCTCCCATTGCATCAACCAAAATGAATTGGTCTCTTCTGAATTGCTTCCTAAGCACCGAATAATCTCCTCATAGATATGGGTATGGTGAGATAAGGATTTGGCTAATGTACCTCTCAAGAATGTATCAATGGAGATGGTGAGAGTAGAAGAATTTGAAGAATCAAAAGATGAAGATTGTGGATGAGTCAATCTTGTTTTCTCTAGGGTTTTTCTCTCAAAATTCTCTCTGGAAGCTCTCTACATTTCGTGGGTATAAGGGTATTTATAGTAGGGTGTGTATGGAATGTGAAGAGTCAATTACAAGTCGCGAGTTTGAGTTGCGAGCTAACTGTCTGGCCAGACTAGAAGTTTTGTCCTGTAGTGCAACAACTGGCGTGACCCTTCAGCTCCCTTGCATGCTTCAGACGTGTGCCACTTCTGCCGACTCGTCAATCACGAGATCCAGTCGTAAGGCTCTTCTTGAGTGCACAATCTTGAGCTTTTCTTCATACTCTCTCACACACTACCCTTACATAATTCACACCTAAATACAAGGTTTCTAAATGTTGAATTACAAGAAAATTTGGCACAGAATAAAGCCAACTAATAATTGAATAAATTCAACCTTACAATCTCTTCCTTTGGCTATTCCGTGACAAAACCCTGAAACAAACTCTAGACTTAACATGTGAGTTGGGAAAAATTGAACAAAACTCACTCACACCTAACTTTAGAATCTATGAAGCTCTTGAACCTTACTAACAAGTATCTCCTAAAAACAACAACACAATACGATTATTGTAAGCAGAAAACTTGAAATGCATATGGAGCAAGCACAATGCGATTAAGCAAAAAGGAATGAAGCAATAAAGCATGGCTTGACCAAAAATGAACAATCACTATAAATAGTGACCACAATGATCATTCACACAAGGAATGAACATTCCTACATGCAAGCTAATAAACTCAATGCGAAGTATCATTTGCATGTCCAACACTCAACTGATACAACAACACAAGGAAATTGCATCAAGGATATAAAATCCAACAAGGCAAGAGTGATGTACTTAAAGAAATGCATAACATTAACAACAAATATTAAGCTACAAAGTATGGGTACAAATCAAAATACTGAATATCAATTGAAATAATTAAACCAAAGTATTTAACAAAGTGCTGTGCAAACCTATATTAAAATTATCCAAACATAACAGCAAAAACCATAGACAACATAAAGTAAAATGCTCAAGGTTTTTCTCTCCCTCAAAATAGTGCTCCCCCTCAAGAGCTACTTCTCCCCCTTTTTGATCGGAATGGCCAAAAGGCTACTGCTGGGTAGTGAAGCTGTCAAACTTTGCTGAGAGAAGATTCATCTGCTCTTGGATAGTAGCTAGCTTGTCAGATTGCTCATTTTGGACGTCTCAAAGCCCGTCAATCCTTTCAAGGATGATCTGAAATGCATCTGGAAGTACCATAGAGGATGATGAAGTTTGGCTCCTTTTGCCCCAACTTCTTGAACTTGAGGGTTGTCCTTCAGCTTTTGTTTCAGTGTCCATAGGTTCTTCTTGTGCTTGATCACCCACCTCTTCATCACTTGGAAGACGAACAATGATCTCTGTAATGGTTAGAGCATTGATAGCTGAAGGAGTAGGCATGAGACTAATGTCTTAAGGAATTTCCACACCCTTTGCTCGAAAAAGCCTCATGAGTAGACTAGGAAAAATCAGCTTTGCCCTTGAAGTGGTTCTTGTTTCATCAGCAATAATGGAGAAGATATGAGCACTAATATCAATATAAGTGTTCTCCCGGAGTTCCATGAGGAATATGGCTCTAGCATTATTAATGGTGGTCATCTTCTTCACCAGGTACAGGTTGAACATCATGATCACAATAAGGCATCTCAAATTAGGTGGAAAAGCAGTAGTGTTTAGGCAGCTTCCTTCTCTAACTCCACCAATGTAAGATTGAACAGTTTCTATGGAGAGCATTCTGTCCTTGTAGTTTGTGAAATCATGGTCCAACTCCTCAAAACCAAGGACTTCATCAATGTCCTCCAAGTTAATGTTGAATTAATGACCTCTTATCCAACAGTTGATTTCATCCTCTCTTAAGACTGCATTGGCATAGAATTCTTTGATCAATGGTTCACATACCCCACGCAGATCACCAAGAAGCTTATCCCAACCTCTGTCCTGAAAACAATCATGAATGAAGTAGTCTTTCAAATCAACCAAATCCACAAATCTCTCTTGGATGATAGGAGCCTTCTCATAAAATTGATTGTATTTCTAAAAATGTTTGGTAGACCTGAACCAGGTATTATCCATTTTCTTCCTTTTGTCAACCTTTTGTGCAATAGTCTTCTTCTTTGGAGTCATTTGTAAATACATAGCAGCAAAAACCACAAAACAGAGCACAACATATGGTAACACCAAAAATTAGTAACAAGTTAGTAGCAATAAAATGGACTTAGAATCAGATCAAAGATTTGATCTACAACACATTTCAGCAACAACTTAACATGAGAAAAACACATGGCATCAATGCTTAACAAAGTTTTATCATTAAGGCCACAATCAAATCACATTGTGTGTGTGTGAGCAAATATCATCATGTAAAGGCTAGGGCATGTATCAAAGCATAGAACCAGAGATGCAACTTTCAATCATTGAAAACCATGAACTTCTTACAACCATTGTAATCCATGAAATCTTCAAGAACACAAGAAAATGCCTCTGAGACATTTTACCATGGGTATAATATGCACAACACAACACTAGCAAAATATACAACTCAAGAGTGAGAAGTAAGCATAAATAAGCATCATATTATCAATATCAACAAAACCTATATAACAAACTCGACAAAAGTAAACCTAACCCATATTTGAACATCACATTTTTCAAATCTCAACAAAAACTCAAAACTCAAGAAATCAAAGGCTATAGACATGAAATACTTTGAGAAAAATAGAAAACCCATACCTTTTTTTAAAGTTTGAAGTAAGAGATGATGATGAAAATGGTGGATTTTTGGGGAGAACACGGTGAGTTTGTGAGAGAGATGAATGGACAAGACAATGAACAGTCACAATGGGCGAGGGAAAACTGAAAAGTTTTAAAAACTGTCTTGAAAAAGGCCTTTAAAGTGCAACACATGCATTTTTTGCAACTGACTTGAGTCGCGACCAAGTCGCCAGAAACCCCATGAAACAAAATTTTAAAAATTTGTCTAAGTGTTTTTCGAGACTAGAAGTTCCACTCGCGAGTGAGTCGCGAAGGGAGTCGCCAAACATTCTGAGTAAAACTCGCGACTAGAGCTTCCATTTGCGAATAAGTCGCTGAACTGAGTTTGCAAAAATTCTAAAAACCCAGATTTTTGAAAATTTTCTAAGTCTTTTTCGTGACTGGGGTCTTGACTCGCTAGAGAGTTGCAAGGAGTTATTGAGTAAGCTCGCAACTAGGGCATGCGACTAGCTTGACCCGCGAGGCAAGTCGCAAGAATAGGGTTGCACAGTTTTTGAAATTTTTGACATTTTTCAAAACAAAAACACTTTCCAAAAACAACTAAAACACTCAAAAATATTTTTGTGTTTGATCAACATATAATTGAGTATGTGCAACATACTTAAACAAGTACAATTACACAAATGAATAAGGCATTCATTGAACATAGACTTGTGTGATGTGTGTGGGTACCAAAACCGAGATAGTCCTTAGTCTAATGTGAAGCTTCAATGATCAATTCAACCAAGACATACACAATTAGTACGAGGAAAAGTGATCAATCTCAATTATAGAAGTATGCATATATGACCTCCCACATAAACTTGAAAACATAATTTTGAAGCTTTTCATTTGGCTTCATTCACATCATAGCATTTGATCTTTTTGAATCAATACATCTCATTTTGAGATTGATGAACAAGCTACGCTCGTAAATACACAAAGCCATTAGTACAAAGGTACAAGGTAAAACATGCTTGTGACAATACACAATAATGTTGATCAAACTTTTTGGATTTTCTACTTTTTATGTGTTTTTGGATTTTTGACACAAAAGTAAAGATTGAAAAAAAAAATGTAAAAACATTTAAAGCAAAAAGCAAACAAACAAGCAAAAATTTTTAAAACTTGTTGGAGAGATAACACAAATCACACAACCAATCAAAGTCACAAACCATAGAAAGTATTAATGCATGGATATGTTGTAATGCTTATGCATGATTACCCCTTTTCACCCACACGGCACGTGCGTTTAGGGTGATATCCCTAAAGGATTGGGTACTATTGTTTTGGCTTTCAAACCTTTTGTTGAACCTTGTCAAGCATGTGGTGAATGCATCAATCATTTTCATTACATCTCCAATGTTAGACACAGTTTCTCCCCCTTCGATTGCTTGGGGTTCCCTTTATCCTTTCTTTGTCCACTTGGCCTTTGATGGTTACCATTCTTTAATGCCCAAAGTTTATGACAATTTGGTCTGGTGTGTCCTTGAATTCCACAGTGATGGCAGAAATGTTGAGTTCTTGGACCTCTTTGTGACTTTGGGAGTGATTTCCCTTGAGCCTTAGGTTTGACCACTGATTGGTTAGGAGGTTTAGTCAAAAACCGTTGGTCAGTCACATTCTGCTTCTTCTCCGCCTTCACTTTCTCAACAGTAGTGATTTCCACCATTGGTTCCTTAGCTTTCACAAACTTCATTTCCTTGGATATATTGGCAGCCGAACTTCTCTCTCCGGTGTATCCCAATCTGCTTTTGTAGGAGAATGGTTTTTGATGAGCAAGTACATCATCAAGTTTCTTGGAGGAAACCCGCTCTACTTTAGCATTCGCTTGAATCACTTCAAGCTCAAGAAATTTGATCTTTGAATAAGCTTCGGTTAACTCTTCGTTCAGTGTCTCCATTTCACATTTGGTCTCCTTGTATCACGCTAAAAGACTTCTATAATCTTGTTCTGCTCTCTTAAACTTTTTAATGGCTGCCTTAGCCACTTTTGCATATTCACTGTTCTTCTCAAGGAGGGAATTGTAGGTCTCTTGCAGTCCCACTGTTCCTTCATCATCAGATTCCTCTATTATCCCTATTGACTCCAATTCAGTGTGCTTACCAAGCTCTTCCACTAGCGCACCCAAATCATTCGAAGATTCCACAGGAGCAATGGTCATGAATGTAGAGAAGTTTCCCTCTCCATCACAGCTTTCATTTGAATTTGAATTAGAGGAGTCGATGTCACTAAGAGTAGTGGCATACACTTTGCCCTTCACTCTCAAATAATTGGGACACTCTTTCTTGAGATGTCCATGTCCGTTGCATTCGAAATACGTGATTCCTTGAGAGGATTGAAAGTCCTTCCCATCTTTCCTCTTGAAATCCTTTTTCTCCTTTCCAAAATTTGGGAATTTTCCCTTCTCAGCAAACTTTCCATTCTTCTTGAACTTCAAGAACTTTCAGAAATTCTTCACAAGATATGCCACATCTTTATCGACCTCATCCTCATTCGATGAGTTGTGAGCTTCCACCCTCTCATTGATCGTTTTTAGAGCAATGGATTTACTCTTCCTTTGTGAAGGTAGAGACAGCTCATATGTTTGAAGTGAGCCAATTAGTTCTTGAACTCTGATATCATCAAGGTCCTTGCTCTTTTCAATTGCAGTAACCTTTGCACAAAAGCTTTTCGGCAATGCTCGAAGGATCTTCCTCACTATCTTTAAGTCCTTCGTCTTCTCACCCAAGTTGAACTTGCTAATAACCACCTCATTCAGCTTGCCATAGAATGAGTCGAATGACTTGTCTTCACTCATTTTCAGCTCCTCAAATTGAGTGGTTAGCATCTGCAACTTAGTGTCCTTCACCTTCTTCGTGCCTTCATAGGTGGTCTCCAATATTTGCCACACCTCCTTGACAATTGTTACGTGAGAAATCCTATGAAACTCATTCGGAGATACACAACAAAAAATAGCATTTAGTGCCTTGCTATTTGCATTAGTTGCCACGAGGGCTGCCTTATCCCATGTGGATTTGGCAGCCTTCGGCCTAGTCCATCCTACATCTACCGCATCCCAAACACTTTCATCAATTGAACACAAGATTGCCCTCATTCGGACTTTCCAAAAGGCATAGTTGCTACCATCAAAATATGGTAGAGCATTTAGAGATTGAGATCGATCCATCTCAAACGGGGTCAAGGATCGCACTTAGGTAATTAAACTATAGCAAGTGCACCCGCTCTGATACCAATTGAACGTTCAAATAGTGTGTAAAACACCTATGAACGTTTAGATCCCCAATTTACAAATTACCAATACAAGCTTATAATCAAACAATGTATGTGTGTGGAATATGAAAATAAGCTAAAATAGAATTGGTAAAACAATCTAAACTAAAATTAATCACAACCACAACAGTAATTAAAAGGCAAAGATTAAGGGAAGAGAGATGCAAACACAAAGACAACACAATGATGTGTTATCAGAGAGGAAACCGAAGTTCTCGACGAAGAACCTCTCCGCTGCCCTCCAAATGGTCAATAATCCACTAGAAAATAAAGTTGGATACATGAAAAGTAGAAGACCCTCCAAGCCTAATCTATCGAGTGCACCTAAGCCCTCCAAGTTTCTTGCTCTAACAGGGTTACGCCGAACCTTGTCTTCTCTAACTTACCGGATCCCGCAATCGTCCATTGCATCAACCAAAATGAATTGGTCTCTTTTGAACTGCTTCCCAAGCACCAAAGAACCTCCTCACAGATATGGGTATGATGAGATAAGGATTTGGCTAACGTACTTTTCAAGGATGTATCAATGGAGATGGTAAAAGTAGAGGAATTTGGAGAATTAAAAGATGAAAATTGTGGATGAGTCAATCTTGTTTTTCTCTAGAATTTTTCTCTCAAAATTCTCTCTGGAAGCTCTCTACATTTCGTGTGTATAAGGGTATTTATAGTAGGGTGTGTATGGAATGCAAATAGTCAGTTACAACCAAATAGGGTGTTCTAGTGACTCGAGCTCGCGACTGGAATGAGTTGCAAGTTTGAGTCGCGAGCTAACTGCCTGACCAGATTAGAAGTTTTGTCCTGTAGTGCAACAGCTGGCGTGACCCTTCAGCTCCCCAGCATGCTTCATATGTGTGCCACTTCTGGCGACTCATTAGTCACGAGCCAGTCGCGAGATCCAATCGTGAGGCTCTTCTTGAGTTCACACTCTTGAGCTTTTCTTGACACTCTCTCACACACTACCCTTACATGATTCACACCTAAATACAGAGTTTCTAAATGTTGAATTACAAGCAAATTTGACACAGAATAAAGCCAACTAATGATTGAATAAATTCAACCTTATATTAATATATTTGAAATATGTAATAGATAGACTTCTATTAAATTATTTTTTCTATATTTGAAATATATTTTTCTATATTTCAGAACTGCAAAAATTGCTTAGAAATATAAGTTAGTTATCTTTCTCTTCTTCCATAAATAGTTACTCTTTCTTATATTTTTCTTTCTTTTCTCTGCTAATTTCTAATAATTATAATACTAATAAATAATTCTTGTTTGAATTTTTTTTTTTTTAGGAAATTTTTTTGAAGTATATGATTAAAGTGGAAGCTAAACATAGATTCAATTTAGATTTTAAATCAAAGAAAAACTACATTGCTTCTTAGGTTTAATGATATCGTTGGAAGGTGGACAGAAGGACTATATTTCTTTAAAACACATTTAAGCAAATAGAAAAAATTGAAACTTTTGGGATGCAAATGAAAATAATATTAACAGTTAGAGGGTATAATTTGTAATTTATAATATTGTATGTTTATATATTTATGTTGTAAAACTATATTTCTACAAATTTGAGATTGAATTGCATCGGTTTGTAATAAGGTATTAAATTATCATTATATGATATTGACCGTACAAAAAGTCTATTTTTTTAGTAAAAATATATTTATTTTTGATAGATATACATGATTTGGTAAATATAATTTTATAAGTCCATAAACCAAAATCCTCATACATATCTAATTAACGCAAATAACACAATTGCAACTATAATTTAGTTATTAATACTAACATATGTTTGTAAAGGGATAAAAACTAAAATAAAAAATAGTCCATGGCTTTTGTTATATACTGCATATAAGAAAATGATAAGTTAATCAAATAATTTGTGAACAATTTCAAACTTGTTTTACCAAAAAAATAAAAAGAAATCAAATTTATATATCAAATTTTAACAAGCTAAAACTAAAATTATCTCTCTCTCTCTCTCTCTCTCTCTCTCTCTCTCTCTCTCTATATATATATATATATATATATATCAAATTTGAACGAGCTAAAACTTAACTCATCTTGTACAAAATAAAATTAAATAAATCAATTCTACGATCAACTTGACCACTTGTTTACATCACTAGTGGGAAGTTGTAACATGAACAAGTTGCGCTGAATAGTCAATTGCAATATAGAGTATAGACATATTCTTCAGACTACGAAATACGAATGATGTTAGAAACAAGCATTACGCGTTTTGTTGAGCGAATTTTTTTATTTAAAAAAAGACTTATTTTCTTAAAGTTTGTTTGTTTTCTTGTGTTTGACTGTAACATTGAAAATGAGGGACAAAGTTTGTAGTCAATGACTACAATTCTCACTAAAAAATTTAATATAGTTATATGTTTTGAAAATTTTGAACTGTTGAATTATACATTTTTTATGTTCTTAACATGCATATCAAATTTTGTGTCAATTAAATGTTAGTTATATTATTCGATCCATACACTTATTTTTTATGCATAATTTTATATTAACAAAAAATTGAAATTTAAATATTTGATTAATGCATATCTTTTTGTCTTTGATTTTCTAAATTTTTTGCAAGTGTGGAGGATATAGGAAGAAAATGTAATCAAATTAAGAAATTTATCAAAATTTCCATTCAATGAAAAAAAAAAAAAAAAAAAAAAAAAATATATATATATATATATATATATATATATATATATATATATATAAATTGAGTGGAAGTGTAGTTATTAGCAACAAACTAGTTTGTTGCCAAATTTTGTCAAAAAATGAGATAAAAAAATATTTGTCATGTGAAATTTATTTTGAACAATGTTTGGTTACAAACTTAGTTATAGCCAATGAGTCAATGACCAATATCAAATCATTCCCACCAAGATCAAGGTACTGCAAGTGTAAAAGGTTTCCAAGTTGTGGAAATGGCCCGTTAAGATTGGCCAAACTGAGATCAGTGTGTCGAAGTTATGATTTTTTTTTTTTAATATATAGAGTTTCGGCCTATGATGTCTACTTTTAAGCATTCTTTATCATCAAACCAAGATATCAATTGATTTTTGATATAGGCAGAAACTGAACCCAGATATTTTATTCAACCATTAGTGATTTTACTAATTAAGCTACTTGAAACCCACTGTAAGTTACACTACTAAAAAACAGGCCTAAGCCATTGTTTTTGTGGTGGCGTTTTCAAAAAACACCTCCATAGGCGACCTATGACAGTGTTTTTGACAAATGCCACTACAAAACTTGACCTATAGCAGTGCCTTAGAGTGTTGCAATATAGAGGAGGTCTATAGTTGTGTTTTTAAGTTTGGGTAATTTGGTTGGATTGTTTTTGTTTTGGGTATATAAGTAGAGAGGATATTTGGTGTACAATGTAGAGCCATATTCTACCATGATTTTAAATCATCTATAAGACACATGCATAAGCATTTGCCCACACTATATCTTAATGTCGCACTATTAAAGAGTTAAAGATGGTGAGAGCGTTGGACATACATTTATTTCATGGTATGCAATCTATGAATACAACACAAATTAGTTGATTTTTATGCTACTGTTACTCTTTTGCATTTATTTTTGGTTTTATGATTTAAAAAAAAATTAATATTACATTTAGAAGGCTACAAATGTGTAGTGCAACTACTAAACAAATTTTTAATATCTCAAAATGTATATGTTTCTTACTCTAATTTAGTTTAAAAAAAAATAATAATAATATATGAACAATATTCTTCAAAACTGTCTTTCATAATAAATGTTTAGGTATACCTTCGTCTAACATAAATAGTGAATATCTTCATAAATTAAATTAATAGGTTTTTTTATTATTTTATTTTAATAAGAATCTAGTTAACAGGACCTAATAGGCTAATATTATATGAAGATAATATTATATCACTTTACTTTCAAAATATATAATAACTAATTCTCAATATGTATATATATATATATATATATATATATATATAAAATAACTAGTTATAGACCTATGCATAGAAAAATTTGACGATTTATTTTTTAAGTCCATGTAGAGTTTGAAATTCTTACAATAAATCGTACTATGTAATAGAAACGATTAAGACAATCCAACTAACTGGCCTAAAATTTCAAATTTGCAGCCCCACCGAAAGAAAAATCTTCCACTGTTTCAATTATATATATCCATGTACTTCAATAGGATCTTTTAATATTGGCTTTGAGTGGAGTAATTTTACCATGTTTCCGTTGCATGCTTCCGCTCCCTCACATGAGGGTGAGCCCCCGGAAACACAGTAAACCTTCTCCTTTGAGTGGGCTCAGGTACTTGGCCAACTGAGACCATCCAATCATGATTTATGAACGTCAAACATTAAGGTAAGCTAAAAATTAGACTTTAATTTTTATAATTGATTCTCACAATCAGACTGCTCACTGCTGCAATGGATGAACCAACTTGACACAGTTAGTCAAATCCAAGTAATTAAAACCATTACTATTCCTCACGAAAGTGACAGAAGTCCTAGCTTACTTATATCAGGTGACCGTGACGCTATTCTCTACAAATTTTAAAATTTTCCATCCCAGCTTATTTTTCTATTTGAGAGATACAAATTTTTAAAATATCTTTACGAATATCAGTCCCAGAAAACTTTTCCACTGGGAGAAATCAAAATTCAATTGAGAGTGAAATTTTTTTTGAAATTTTGTTTCACAAGTCAAAATCTTAGTTTTTTTTTTTTTTTTTCAAAAACTCCCAAGGAAATTTTTTAGATTTTAATTTAAGACAATTTGGATAAGTGTGTCTAGCAACACCACAATGGTGGCATATAGGAACAAGCTTTAAATCATTAGGCTTCTTATATGAATCTAGTCACTAGGTTTTGGTTTTTGCCTAAGTAAAGAAAAATTTGGTTTGATGTGACCAACAATATCACAACGGTTACAAATGGGTTGGACAAGGGTTCAGCTTAGGAGCTTCTACCGTAGGTCTCTTACCTTTGTCTAAACGTAGCCACTTTAGCTATTATACCCTCTTTATGATTTCTCTTGAATGGAGAAACATACACCTTTTTGCCTAGGTTTGACATTACACACTATTTTCAATTATTTTCAATTTGAGAGACAGAAGTTTAAATTTAGATGGGGTAATTTGCGATTTAGAGTATATAATATTATTTGTTTATATGTATATATTATTAGAATATTTGTATATAAACTTGAGATTAGATTATTTAAGTTTGTAAATAAGATCATAGTGTATCAAATGATATTTTTCCCTCATAATTTATTGGCAATATAATAGTCTATTTCATATTAAAAATTATATATAATTTTTAACAAAGCAAGGTCGGTCAATCTAATTTTTAAAAGTAAATGATAAGTTAATCAAGTAATTCATCAACAAACTTGGATTTATTCCACAAGAAAATAAACTAAGTATGAACATATAATACAATATAATATTATATTATAATATAATATAACTTAATGACACTTAAATGCATCAATCCTGAGTTGCTAATACCCATCTTAACTTTGATCACTCGTTAAAAAAGACCAGTTCTACAGACTCTAGATGATGTTGGAAACTATGTCACATGCCCACCAACGAACGTTTAAATGCCTCAAAAAGAAAGGACCCGCACGGCTAATATTCATCCGTGAATATTAATATATTATGAAATTACAAAGGTAGCAGTACAAATAGTCCAGGATGGGAACACTTAAACATTAGCTGGGTTTAAATTACACATAATCTCTTTGTAAATTAATTTCCAAACGGGGCTTTAGGCTCACCTTGGGCCTCGTTTTTTATGGCCGCGGCTTAAAAAACGCGGCCCAAGGCGCCCGCGTTTTGTAGTGTAAAACAAAGCATATAGACCTATTCCCACACAGATGTTAAGTTGTGACACTTATTTTGACGTGAGCACCCAGTAGCAGCAACGTACTTCTGATATTAGTACCAAGATAAAAGAAAAGAAAAGAAAACCATCAGTCTATATTCACCAAATAGAAGTAGAAGTACTTCATGCAAAGTGAAATATTTACCACGCGGATTAAGCGTTTCGCTTTCAGCACCGCTATGCAACCATCCCTGAAATGCAGTTTGAAATATGAAAATCAACAGTAGTATTTTTTGGCATGTGCGGCAAAATCAAGAAATTATGAGATAAAGTAGAAACAAAACACTAAAATTGAAACAGATAAATGATTTTTAATGAAAAATACAGAACTAATCTCATAAGCCAATTTTTTTTTTTTTTTTTCAGAATTAACTTATCTTATAAACCATGTTAGCCGCTATGTTTGTTTCAGTATATATATATATATATATATATATATGTGAACAGGACAAATTGTTGTCCAGAGGATATATAAAAGAGTAATATACATCTTACACCTTACCTTGCTAAACAGAAAGTGGTCATCCCTGCGTCTGAAACTTTCTCCGCAATCTTGACACGTTCACTATCATTGTTACATGGAGCCAATCCTTCATTTTGTCCAATAACAAGAAATAGGCTTGTCTCGAAGAACGCTCAAATACCAAAGAACCACAAACACCCCAAAAACCTATAGGAGATCCGTATCCTATTCCGATATAAAATCATGTTCTGAATTCATCTTCATCCTCTTCATTATCTTTAATACCATCTTCCGTTGGTTCGCTTTGGTTTGGTGTTTCTTCACCTGGACAGAGTTGTGTAAGTGGAGGCCCACAAAGTGCTGGGTTTCCCACAAAAGCAAATGCATCGCAAGATTGGAGTTGAGGGCTTAAAGGAATCTTCCCAGACAAATTATTGTAGGACAGGTTCAGGAACAACAAAAATGTCAAGTTTGACATGCTAAATGGGATTTCGCCTGAAATCTTATTCCATGACAAATCAAGTGATTCTAATGACCCCAACTGACCAATCATTTGAGGGATTTCTCTAATTAAGTTGTTTCTTGATATATTCAGTGCAAGCAAACCTGAGAGGCTCAAGTTTCCCTGTCAATTTGTTTCTAGAAAGGTCGATGATCTTTATTAATCGAAGAAGTTTAGAGTACGTATGCTCTGAACCCTTGATTATAACCATCGCACTATCCACATATTCTTTCCCATAAGTGATACCATTATAATATGAGTAAGGAATAAAATGTTTAATGATGCCAACAGAAGAGGTCCCTCCCCGAGTCATGCCAGTAAAATTATTGAGGCATTGTGGTATAGTTCCGGATATGTCATTTAAAGAGAGGTCCAAGATTTGTAAATCTTTCAATCAACACAAATGCAATGGTATGCTTCCAGCGAACTTATTGGAATGTAGGGATAGACTAAACAACCTTGGTAGGCCTTCCCCAATCCATGCTGGTACTTTTCCAGAGAATCTATTCCTTCCCAGATCCATAACTATCAAGGAACTACAATTTCCAGGGATGAAGGTAATTCTCCAGAGAAATTATTATTATTTAGATTCAACGTTTTGAGCCCAGACAACGAACCCAAAGAGGTTGGAACTTCTCCGGAGAAATTGTTACCAGCCAAATTCAAAACGATTAGCTTTCGCCAATGCATAAGACAATTAGGAAGTCGTCCAGATAATATATTATCGGATAGGTCTAGGAAAGCCAACAATTGAGCATTGATTTTACAAAGAGATGAAATTGATCCTGAGAACCGATTTTTAGAGAGATTTAAGAATGTGAGATTTGTTGGAAAAAGTGGTAGTGTACCATCTATACGATTAGAACTCAAATCAATTGCAAGGCCGTTCAATCCCTTTGTTAATACATTTGGCAATTGTCCATGTATTTGGTTGCTAGAAATATTTAAATCCATTAATGTAGAAGGCAGGTCTTCCAACCACTCTACTGGAATGGTATCAGAAATGTTCGCATCAGAGATTTCAAGGAAGGAAACTTTCCTTGCGTTTGAATCCAATTTGGAAAGGTAGGCCCTAAATTACAAGATGTCAAATATATTCTGTCTAATTGGAAAGGAGGAACCCAATCCAAGCTGAATTTCAAAGAAAGAGAAGTACTGGATAAGTCTAAAGACCGTAATTTGGAGAAATTTGAGAAAAATGAATCAGAGATCACTCCTTGCAAATTGTTGGAAGAAATACTCAAAAGCTCGAGGTTATATAGGTTTCCAATGCTTTTGGGCAAAGTCCCATTTAATTCGTTCTTTGAAAGATTTAAGTTTTTCAAGGAGGGAAATATGGAAAAATTAGGCAACGATCCTGTAATGTGATTTTCTGACAAATCCAAAACCTCTAATGAGTCTTTTGCACATCCAGACAAGTTATTCATAAGCTCAATGAGTTGTCCATTGAAATTGTTTGAGGACAAATACAATTCACGCAATGTACATATATCCCCAAAAGATTTTGGAATGTGGACAAATTGATTATGATGGAGATCGAGAGTTTCAAGAGGAGCAAAAGATTTTGAATAATTGAAACGGGGAAGTGATGATAGACTCAGTGGAGGGAGATCACACAACCATAAGCTCAAGGTTTTTAAATTTGGGAGATGACTCACAACTTCCAACCAATCATTGGCAACAACACTAAGATTTGTGGAACTTAGATCAAGGTATTCTATTGTGGACATATGAGATAGCCATTTGAGATTTTCAATAATTTTCAAATCATTCCCACCAAGATTGAGATATTGCAAGTGCGAAAGGTTTTCAAGTTGATGTGGAATTGGTCCACTGAAATTGGCCCAAGAGAGATATAGGTGTTTTAAGTGATTGAGAGAACCAATAAACTTAGGAATATGGCTTTGATTAAAATCATTGGAACTGAGATCCAAAAATGTCAAATAAGGCAACTCAAACAGTGAAGGACTAATCATACCTCGAAAAGGTTGCATTCCATCATCTTGGGAACCACTAAGATGAAGCTTGAGTACATGACCAGTTTGGTTACTGCAGAGAACTCCTTCCCAATTGCAGCAATTCTTATTTTCATCTTCGCCCCGCCACGAAGAGAGCCTGCCATAGTCATCAATGAGGCCTTTTCTGAATTCAAGGAGTGCTTGTCTCTCCCCTTCTGGACACCTGATGTTGTTAGCATCTCCAACTCCAACCCCTGAAATGAATCCAAGGGCTGGTCTCAAGTACTGCACCAAAAGCGTTATAAATAAAATTGCACGAACGAGTTTCAGGGACCCTCGACTTGAGAACGTGACCATTGTCATGGCCAGTGATCAGAATAATATGATAATTAATTTCACAGTGAAAGATGCGAGAACGATGAGAGGCACACTCCGTTAAACTACCCAATGCTGCAAGCGAGTTTCACAGCATAAATAATTTACGTTCAATAGAAAAAGGCTCTATGTAATGACAAGGACGTGTCTTTCAAGTCACAAAAGTGAGCATATTTTATTGGACCCGGTCATAGGAGTGAAAAGTGAAACAAGCTAAAGGAGAAAAAGTCAAGCTGAAGAAATACACTCGGTCTCACTCATGTCAATTTGAGTTTTGAAAAACTGTGAGAGAGTTCAGTCCCAAAAACTGAGGGTGCAAGCCGTGAGTGATAAATTAAAAAGGGGCAATTTTCTTTGCTCAAATTACACACCTTGGAATTTTCTCTACAAATATGGATTTCTGAGGCAATTCTTGAAGGAGATTCATAGATTATTATGAATTCTCTAAAAGCGGAGGAGGTATCTCTAGTCTCATATGGTCATTTGATTATTGATGCTAAGTTACATATAGATTCTTTTAGGGGTATTAGTTTCTCACATGTTCGCCACTTCGGTAATTTGCTGTTCAGTGTGGATAGAGGATGTTCATTCCCACTTTACTCTTGTAATCCAAGCCAATATGGCTCTTCTTCAATGGAATTTCAGCCTTCTTTTCAAAAATAAAAAATAAAATAATTACACACACAAGGAGATAAATTGGAGTTTTCTCTTAGATGGTTTTTTTGAGTGCTACAAGCATGTAGAGTTGAAGCATTGAAGTTGTGGGGGCCAATTATCTAGAAGGTAATATTAAAACTATATGAATTGGGCCTATGGCCCAATCCGATGATATCAACCAATCCGAGGATGGTTTAAATAAGGTTCTAATGGGAATGGTATAAGAAGAAGAAATAAAGATTGTATGTGATAGTCTAAAATACGTCTGAGGAGAGAATTCATCTCGGAAATGGAGATCCGAAGTTAGTAAGAATGTCTTATCATCCCAGGCATCCTTCAAAATTGCATCACAATTAAGAGTTGGGCATTGGATAAGGGATGAGTAAAGGGTGGCAACAAATATCATCAAAAACTGTTACCTTCACATTAAATGCCTCTCAACTAACTCTCTGACCGCATTAATGTGGAGGTGATATCTGAACAGTGATCAAACAGCCTTACAGCTATTAATTGATGGTTCTCGGAGGTGTTGGATGGGACAAGAAGAAGTTTCTTGAATCTAGCTTACACATGTATTGTAGGGATGATACCAAGATTGTAGTATATAGCATGAAAAAGAGGCCTAAAGGAGGGGGATCGGAAAAAATCAAGAAATCTTGATAAAAATATTGTGAACTCTTATAACTGTGTTCATCAACAAGATATTATAACATAAGCTCCTTAGGTCGTGCCGATGACAGATTTTCTTATTTTATGTGTGTTTAACAATCTTAATTCAGCAACTTTTATTGTCTATCTTCTGGAATAGAACTAGTTCTTTCATCCACGCTCTATAAATTCATTGTTTGGGCTTATTGGGCTTAAACCCAATCCTATACTGGATCCAATCCAAATTCAATCCTTACAGAAGTATTGGAAAACTGGAGGGAAAAAATGATAGGAGGCTGATAAAGATTTAATTTTTCCTGTGTGTTTGGTTAGAGGGGAAAAATGGAAGGATGAAAAATTCTTCTGTTTAATTGAGAATAAAAATAAGAGGGTGAAAAATATAGTTTGCACAAATTTACTCTTGTGCCCCTGTAATATAAAACATTATATGTATATTATATTACCCACAAATATATAAATATATTTAAGCATGTCAATCTATTTTTTTTAGGAATATTACACAAAAGTATTTCTTATAAAAAAAATCCACACCCAAATTTAATAATTTTCCCCTTATCTATAAAAAAAATTAATTAAAACATAATATTATATATATATATATGAAAAGAAACTTTGCACTTGCACGTGTAGAAAGAAAAAAAAAAAACACACACACACATTTACAACCTTTCATTTACAAATAATGCTAGTGTCACAAAAAACTTCACAAATTTTGCTACAACTCGTCACGTGGTGAGTTGTGAGTGGTGGAGAAAAAAAGTTGGTCCATATTTGTAAAGGGGTATAAAAAATTTAGTCATTCTATTTATTATATATATATATATATATTGTAAAGGGGTATAAAAAATTTAGTCATTCTATTTATTTTATATATATATATATATATAGAGAGAGAGAGAGAGAGAGAGAGAAAGAGAGAGAGAGAGAGAGAGAGAGATGATGAGTTAGTCAGTGGTTTGCAAATAAATTCAAACTTGTTAGACAAAAAAAAAAAAAAAATGTATCAAATTTGAATAAGCTTAAAACGAAATCATGAACAAAATAAAAATAAATCACTCAATTATACATTTTTTATACTTGGCACTGACCTGATCACTTGTTTACATCACTAGTGGGAAGTTGTAACGTCAACAAGTTGCGCTGAATAATCAATTGCAATATAGACATGTTCTTCAGACTATGAATGATGTTAGAAACTAGCATTACGTTAATTTGTTCAGCTTGAAAAATGACTTATTTCTCCAATTAACTGACTCGTTTTCCTGAGTTTGTTGGTTGCTGTTACCTTGAAAATGAGATAAAATATTTGTGGTGATTTATTTGGTATGTTAAAGACATTACAAGTTTTACTCTATGAAATTTATAAATTAATATAACAATGAATGTGATTGGCGGACTTTAACCGGTTAATTAATAAATGAATGTTTAAATTTTCTTATTTGTAACTGGTTTGACGATAAATGTTTTTTTTTAAAGGAACGTAACAATAAATGTGATGGGGAACTTAAACTTCCTAATTAATAGATGAAGGGAAATGAAATATTTTTAAAAACTTTTTTTATGGGAAAAAAAATGCTGCGGTATTTCTTATGAAAGTAGTATTAAATTAAAAAAAAAATATATATATATCTATATATATTTTACTAGCAAATGTTCAAAAGACAGCAATTAACAAAACCCATAAATAAATGTTTAAAGCGTAAAACATTCTTCACTAAAATTAGTCTAAAATTTCCGCTGACCATAAAAAGCATTTTCAGTAGACTTGTGTTTTATGTCCAACTAAACACCAAAAATAGAGAAAAAAAAAAATATATATATATATATATATATATATTTTCTACCCCCAAAAAGAGCCACATTCAACAATATTATTAAGAGTTAAGAATTAGGAGAAAAAGAGGACCCCACACGGCTAATAACCACCAATGATCAACGAAGTCACAAACAATTAGGGTGACATTACAAATAGTTCCAGGATGGGACCACTCAAACTGTCAAACATTTGTAAAATTCAAATTACACACCGCTCTCTTTCTAATTAATTTGGTTTATTGCTGCAGAGAGAGGCGATAAAACAACGCTTATAGCCTTCAGTACTACCGCCATGCACCTTATATGCAATTTGAAAAATGAAAATAATTGCTAATACTTCTTGGGAAAAAAAACACTAAGTGAGCGTTTGCGCTCGGCGTCTGCGTCCACGTTTTGGTGAGTTCACGTTTTCTCACTTTTTTTTTTTTTTTGGGCCCGCTTTTGTTGACTATGGGGGGACAAAATTTACTATTATGAACAGTAAATACACTGTTCATGCACTGTGCTGACACTGTTCATGCACTAAAAAATATTAAAAATGGGTTCCACGGTACTATTTACACATTTAAAAATTATTTTGCTACAGTGTTTTCAATTTTCAGTTTTCAGTTTTCAGTTTCAGCAACAATAAGCTGTATCCAAACGGACCCTAAGTGTCTATTTGGGATCCGCTTATTTTGCTGAAACTGAAAACTTTTTACTGAAAGTACTATAGATAAAGATAAAAATTAACTGAAATAGTATAATGAGACTTATTAATAGTTCTAAAAAGTGTAGTAGAACCTATGAATAGTAGCAAAAATAAGTTAAATAGTAAAATAAGTTGGCAAAAATAATCTTTACCAAACAGACATTAAGATTGAAACATATCAATGATTTTTTCTTTTTAAATAAAAATATGGCAAAGTCCATATCAATGAAAAATATAGAACTAATCTCGTAAACCATTTCCATAAAATAAAATACACAATGTCCCACGTTGTTTCTTAACACAATATGAGTGTGGTTTTCTTTTGTTTTTTAATCTACAGCAATCAGATTTGAATTGCTATTGACCCTGATCAATATATTGACCAGAATTACAAATGCTGATTTTCAGCCATATTGATTATTCTAATTTAATTTACCGTTTGTTTAACTTGGCTCAGGTTTGTGGTCAAAGAAATGGGTTGAGAACTCTTCCACACACTGCTGCTATAGCAACGGTTGATTGGCACCCTACTATGCCCATCTTCTTGACTAAATCAGCTGATAGCTCGGTTCGAGTAACATCTATTCTATAAAAGGCTTCTCACTTCTACATCTCTCTTTTATTCTTAGTCAGTTGGAATGAAGTTTACTCGGTTGGTTTAACATGAGTTTCAAGTTGGTGACTTGGTGTGCATCTGAGCTTTAGGTTGTATGGATATTGTTATATAATTGGTTGCACGGGGCGTTAATAGTTTACTAGCCATTCGTTGATGTGGTTATTTATCACACACTCTTGCCAAATGCTTAACTTTAAAAATTAACGGAAGGTGACTTGGTCAGTTTTTGTTAAGTTGGGGGTCACGACTTTTTGTGATAATTTTGAGGGGGTAGATTGTAAGTGGTTGTCTATTATTTACACATAAATTCACTATTTTTTCTTTACAACTCATACTCTGACACATCATAGTTGTGACAAAAAATACTGTAACACAGTAATAGTTCGTTATTAGATTTTTTCAGGAAGAAAATAAAAGAGGACGCATGGTAGATATTGGTTGGTTGAGTATTAAGTCTAGGCATTTGGAGTGAGACAGAGGAGCTGGAGTCAATTGCTACATTTCCTTTTGTCTAAATCACTTTTATCGTGTCCAGAGGGAGCCAAAGAAAAAATTGCATTTGTTCCAAATTGAGGAAGCGATAACGTGGAAGCGTAGAACTTTGGCTTGGCGCGTTCGTGACGCCTTGACTGGAGTCAATAATGTAGACTTCCTGCTGTGCTGCCTTAAATTCCAACTACCACGGTTGACGTTGTAAATTATAATTTTTTTCTTTTTCTTTTTCTTTTTTAGAGAGTGTTGTAAATTAAATTATAATTAGTATTACTACAAGGTTACTTTCATATGCCATCATTTTATGCACAAATAATTAATTGGAGTTTTCTCTTATATGATTTTTTTGAGTGCTACAAGTAGAATCACGTAAAAGTTGAAGCATTGAAGTATTGGTCCGTTTTAATTAAAAAGAAAGGAGAAGAATGAGAGGAGGATAAATTAATTTGATGACCTATTTCTATGCTTTTTTGAGAGAGAAGTGTCTATTTCTATACTTAGTTTCAAATTCAAAATATATGTATTTTAAATTGTAAAGTAATGAATTTATTTAATTAATGTTTATAATTTTAGAATAAGTTATAAACATTGAGTTATTATAAAATTATATTTACAAGGACTAGTCAATTCTTTTAGACCATGGTAAAATTTTTCATTGAACTTTATACTTTGAATTAATAAAAGTTTATAAATATATTAAAGGGAATTTACTTTCTCAAAAAAAAAAAAAAAAAGGGGGAATTTGAATGTTTAATGGGCAAGAGAAAGGAAGGGCACACTTCTAACCAGAAAGTTCTTCCTTGATTTTCATCAACCAAAAAAAAAAAAGTTCTTCCTCGCTCTTGGACAGCTCTATATATCACAAGATTTAGCAACATAAGAACGGCTGAAATGGTAAAAAGACTGGCTTAACATTTCGATCACATCAATGAGAAAACCCACCTTTGTAGCGCAAGACTATTGAATTAAACATAGACACCAAGTCAATATTTATGCAATCCAAATCCACCAAATTGAAGCCATTTTCCAAACTGAAATAAAGAGCATGTATGACAAAGGTAGGCAATCGTCACAGATTGTCTTCACGAATCCGCAATTAAGCACACTTAGCAGGCACGACAAAACCCTTGTCATTTCTTACCAGAGCACCCAAACCCACAACATCCTTTTAACCTAACTTAGCCATTCCCAAATTCGATTTCATTACAATTTACACCCCGAATTAATAATAGCAAATAATTGGTGTTAGTTTAAGGGTTTGGTTAATGTATGCTCCTAGGATATACATTAATTATCCATTCTAGAAAATATTTTTAAGAAATTGAAAAGGGTGTAAAACAAGTAAGTTATTTTTTTCTATTTTCCTACAAAAGGTTTTTTTAAATGGTTTACTAATGTATACCCTAAGGGCATGTATTAGTAAAACTCTTAGTTTAAAATGGATTGGGAGTAATTTTAAACGGACTTTGAATAAAAAAATTACTTAATGTGCTAAAAGTAGTTTTAAATTGGCAAGTTGATGCATAACAAAAAAAGGTCCTGTTAATAGGTGATCTTAGGTCATTTTTTAATGGATAATTTTAAAAGAGTTTGATACTACCTTCATGAAAAATATAAAAAATGTGTCAAAAAGGTCTGTTGTTTTTTCTTTCTCACGAAATTTTTCTAAAAGTATTTTCTAAACCAATTCTCTTAAAGCATCCTTTAACATTTCCCAACAAAAGATTATAACATGTGAAATTAATTGGAATGATACTCTAAAAATCCAATTAGATAGATAAAAGTGGAAGCTTCTTAAAGATCCAATTTAGATTCTAATTAAAAATCATAATCTAATTATTATTTTTTTTTTTGCCAAGTGGAATTCCAATTAGATTTCACATGTTCTAATTATTTACCAAGTTTGAAGTGTCTCTCCAGTTGAAACTACTTCTAGTCCATTAAAACTATTTTATCAAGCTCTACATTAATGATTAGATACATATGGAATACAGTCATATTATATTTCGTCTTCTTACATAAATGATAAATCTTATCATAAAATTAGTAGGGCTTTTTTAAGAATCTAATTTGTAGGACCTACTATATGAAACAAAAAAATATCACATCACTATTTTTGAAAATAGTAATTACTAATGTTTATGAGATATAATTATTTTATCATCCACTTTATATGGTGCGGTTTTGGTAATTAGTGGATCTAGCTACTAGACATCCATATGTTTTGCTAAAAGAGTTGTGAGCCGTTCATTGCAAAAATCTTATACGTGCCGGGTGTTCGCTATACGCAATAGATTCATAAAAATTATAAAATAAAACATCACCTTCACCTGTAGGAGAAGTCAAGTGGTATAGTTGTGTTGGGTCCACACCTTGTCAAAGCTCCAAATAATATCTTACAAGCTTAGAGAAAAGTCAGCCTTCATTTAATGAGCTTTGTCTCCAAGCCTTGTGACAAGCCAGACTTCTCTTAACATTTTAGAAAAGTGCAATTTACGTATGTTTCACGTGGTAGTAACAAGACAGCTCATGGTCTAACTCAATATACTAGAAACATTTCAGATTTTGTAATTCGGATAAAAGAAACTCTATATTATTGAGTGTGTTTTAGTTTAAGATAGACTGTTTTTATTCTCATCTTAATGAAATAAAGATATATGGCATTAGTATTGAGCATCCACATCCGGATCTCATATTTCATCTTATTTTACCATCCCAAAAAACTATTTTATTAATTGTACCATACCATTTTACAATACACCAAACATCCCAACTTTTATTTTCCTATTCTACTCATTAAAATAATATTTTTACACAATAAAATAATATATTCCACAATTACCATCATTTACAATAAAACACATTATTTATTCTTTCTCTCTCTTTATTTCTGTTCAACAACCACAATCACCACCACCGGTGCACTACACACACCTGACACCGCCACCGCCACCGCCACCGCCAGCAGCAACCCATAATCTACCGTCAACACCCAAAAAAAAAAAAACCAGGTAGCAAACCCATGTCGCCACCCACTGACCCAAAACCCATTCCGACGGAGCCACAGATACCCACCCCACCGTCGGCCCACCATCCACAACTACTTCCACCACCTCCATCGTCGGCCCACTAGCCACAACCACAAACCCCAGTAGCTGAACCAAAAAAAAAAAAAAACACAATCCAACGGCAACACAGCACAGCCAAATCAAAATCAAAATCAAAATCAAAATCCTAAATCAAAATCAAAATCCAAAATCCAAAATCAAACCCATCTGTTCTCACCAAACCCAAACCCATCTATTCTCACCGGCAACGATGGCGAGAGAGAGAGGGTTGCCCGTCGCCATCTAGATTTATCCCAAACCCGTTATCATCTTCGACCTAAATGCCAAATGCCAAACACCACCCAAACACCGATAGCGATGGCGAGAGAGAGAGGGTCGCCCGTCGCTGTCTGGATACATCCCAAACCCATCATCATCATCACCATCTTCAACCCAAACGCCAAACGCCAAACACCACCCAAACACCACCCAAACGCCACCTAAATTCGACCCAAACGCTGGAAACCCACGACCTCCATGCCTCAACCACAGCTTTTCTGATCGAGCCTCCACGCCGTTGCCTCCATTTCATTGAAGAAGAGAGAGCAGGAAGAAAGAGAGAGAAGGAAGAGAGAGAAAAGAAACAGAAAAAATGAGAGAGGAGAGAGAAATTTACCGGGATAAATGAGAGAGGAGAGAGAAATGAGAGTATTAAAAAATTATTTTTTTTATACCATTCAGCTACAGTACCATCTTACATTTGAGATGGTATTGTAGCTAAATCTCAAAATTTTTTTGGCATATTGCATATGGCCTTCCCATTGTTGAGCAGTTTTGGGGCTTAAATGCCAAATGTTCCTAACATTTGGCATATACAAGCCCCACGGCTGATGCTCTTTTAGCATAGGGAATTTATGGGAAAGTAGTACTTACTATTTAGACTTGGGCTTGGGCTTGGGCTTGGGCTTGATTTTGATGCTGCGGGTCATTTATTTGTCTGCGAAAATGAAATATTTGCGTTTCCTTTCTTTGGACTTTAGGCCGCTTATTTGAAGGTCCAAGTTTAACGTGGATGGCCCATTGGCCTTTGGTACATTCATGACAGAGATGTATGTTCAGATAAGCTTAAATATAGCTTATTTTAACCATAGTAACCATGGTATGCTTTGGATGTGGATTAAAATTATAAATTATTTAACTATTTAACTTATTTTTACTATTATTTATGAGCCTCACTGTACTATTTCAACTAATTTTTACCTTTATCTACAGTACTTTCAGTAATAAGTTTTCAGTTTCAGCAAAATAAACGGTATCCAAACAAACCTTATAATTTTAACTTTTAATTAAATCTTTTTTAAATAAATTTATTCTAATTATTTAAAGTAAAATAAGTCCCAAAAAAAAAAAAGTTTCCAACTGTCCAGAATTTGTTAAGAAATATTTATTACTTAAAAAAAAAAAATCACTTCATTCCTCCAAAATTAAAAACTAGTTTCCTAAAAACCAATTCTTAAATTTTTTTTATATAAAAGTTAAAGCTTTTTTTTTTTAATAGAAACAACCAAGTTAAAGTTACTACCTAGTTTCGCTAAAAAAAGTGGGTTCTAGCTAGCTAAATTGGTAAAGTCTCTAATGGTTGAATAAGATATTTGGGGTTCAATCCCCGTCTACACCAAAAAATGATTGGTATCTTGGTCTGATGATAAAGAGCTATCATCAGAAGCAGACGCCATATATTGAAACTCTCTCCCAAAAAAAAAAAAGAAAGTTTCGCTCAAAAAAAAAAAAGTTACCACCTAGTTCATAAATGTCGCTAGTGGCTTCCTTTTCAAATAAAAATAAGAAAAATTATTTTTTATTTATAAAACAAAAATAAATCCTATTAAAAAAAATCTCCACTAACAATAAATGCAGAGGTTGTATATATTATAAATATGTGGGAAAAATGTCCATACACCGCCTAAACTTTTAGTTACTGGCAAAAACACCCATTGAATTTTTATATTGGTTAATTTACTCTATAAACTATACACAATTGCCAAATTAATACTTCTATTAGTTTGGTGTTAAAAAACTAACTGTTAACTCATGTGATAGACACATGAGATTTAAAAATCAATAATTTTTCTACAATGAATTGTAAAACTAAATCCGAAACACATGTAACACTCTAAAACTAAAGGAAAACAACACGCACAAAGCTCTTATGATTCACAATCTCAATATGCTTTAACAGATGAAGATGTACTGGGAGTAGACGCAGAACCATGTCCACTCTTGCTGCCACAATCTCTTCCATTCCTTGAAGCCATAGCAGCCAAAAACCTATCATTCCATCATCCCTTACCTCCACCACAGTAGCTGCTGCCGCCTTTTAACACGTGTGGTCAGCTAGGAACCGATGCTTTAAGCACACCTTCAATTGGAAAGTCTTGCACGTACTTGTATTCGAAAAGGGCAGTATCTCCTTCCACCAACTAACAGGACACGTTGGTTTCTTCTTCTTCTTCTTGGGGTCACAGTTACCAGACTTCTCACGCTTCTCCAACATAGCTTTCTCGTCCTCTCCATCTCATGGTGCTAGGTTTTAAAACTAACTTGTCTCTCACCTAAGTTAATCGTTAGTCTTTTAACACTAAATTAACAGAAGTATTGATTTGACAGTTGTGTATAGTTTATGAAGTAAATTGACTAATGTAAAAGTTTAGGGATATTTTGGCCAACAGTTGAAAGTTTAGGGAATGTATGGGCATTTTTGGTGATTAGCTTATTTGGGGCTTTAGAATTTGGATGCTACCATATTGTCTAACTCCACCTAAAGGATTATTTGTAAGTGATTAAGTTGAAATATATTAAAAAGCAGCTATTTAATATCTTTTATTTATTTTTATTTAGTGAATACTTACAAATAGTTTGTCAATAGTTTTTCATTTATGTTTTATTTGTTTTATTTATGTACAACTTTGTAAAACTTCTTTTTTCATTTTTTTTTTTAAAGTATATGTATATTTTAGTCCACTTTTAGCAACCAAAAAAAAAAAAAAAAATCAGATATAGAATAGTTTTACTAGTTTTATTTTTATGTATATATAGATTAGATTTTAATTTAAGTGTATTTCTTATTTTTGAATGATATATATATATATATATATATATATATATATTGGTTTTACGCTTTGGCTCCCTTAAAACGAATTCCCCTTTCTGTCACTGTTTCATGTTGAAGGAGTTAGCTAGTGTGAGAAGCTGTAATGTAACAAGTTGCACTCAGTATTCAATAACAATAGACATGTTATTAGCACCATTCAACAATGTCTAAATGCCTCTAAGAGAGGAGCCACAAATAACCACAACAAAGTTAATAGTACAAATAGCTCAAGATGGTAACACTCAAAACATTAACTAAATTCAAATTACACATGATTTTTTTGCAAATTGAGTTGCATTATTGAAAACATAGTGGATAAAACAAAGCCTATAAACACACAAGGCACACCCACGCAAATGTTACAAACGGCTCCCGACACTTTTATTTGCGTGAGCAGCAGAAGCAACATGCAACTCCTGATCTAAGCAACAGGGAAAGAGAAAGCTATGAGCCCAGATTCAATATGATAGATATAGAACTACTTCAAGCGAAGTGAAAATTACCATGCATGTTAAGCTTATACCCTTCAGCACAGCTATGCAACCTGATCATGCAATTTCAAATAAGAAAAGAATCAGTAATTGGTGCTTCTTGAATCTTAGCATGAGAGTCATAATCAAAAAATGGTGAGAAAAAAAAATTTTCAAACACACGTCATACCATAGACGAAGTGCTCATCCGGGCCTTTGAAACGTCCTACACAGTCTTGCCATGTGCACAGCCATTGTGTTACGTAGAGGCAATCCTTCATGTTCTCCAATGACAAGAAATAGGCATGTCTCCATGAATTCTTTAGCAACAAAGAACCGCAAACACCCAAAAAACCTACCACAAATCCAAATCCTGCTGCACCATAAAACCATTTCCAGAACTCATCTCTATATTCTTCACCGTCTCCACCTTGGTTTGGTGTTTGTTCACCGGGCCAACACTTCTGTGAAAGTGGAAGCCCACAAAGTGCTGGGTTTCCAGCAAAATCAGAAGCTTCAAAGCTTTGTAGTTGAGTGCTTGAAGGAATTTTTCCAGACAAATGGTTGTATGATAGGTCTAGGTGGTTCAAAAAGCTTAACTCTTGACATGCTCAATGGGATTTCACCTGAGAACTGATTCCTTGACAAATGAAGTGTTTCTAGCTTCTTCAACTTACCGATCAAATGGGGGATCTCTCCAATTAAGTTGTTTCCGGATACGTTCAATGTAACCAACTCCAAAAGACTCGAGATCTCAATTGGAAGTTTACCAATCAGTTTGTTGCCTGAAAGGTTAATCATTATTAATAGTCCAAGATTTTTGCCATACTCATCCTTCCTTCCTTTCAATACAACTGTGGCACTATTAAAATATCCTACTTGAGATGTGGAATTTCCAACATCTAAAAAATAACCAAGTCCAAAAATCATATCACGATAGTACACTTTCTGAGCCATGGTCGTGAAATTGTTTAGGCAGAATGGTATAGTTCCAGATATGTCATTTAAAGATAGGTCCAAGGTTTGTAGATGTGTCAACCAGCATAGATTCAACGGTATGCTTCCATCAAACTTATTGGAACGTAGGATTAGAACGATCAACTTTGGCAGGCCTTCCCCAATCCATGCAGGTACTTTTCTGGAGAATCTGTTGTTGTCTCCCAAATCTATAACTTTTAAAGAACTGCATTTTTTCAGGGCAGAAGGTAAGTGAAAGTTCAAAAACGTGTACCAAAACACTTTTGAACGTTTAGACCCCCTAAAAATTAACTAAACCAACACAAGCAATATGTCAAACAACAAGTGTGCGGAAACTTAACATATGCTATAATATGAAATTGGTTAAACAACTATCTAAGCCATAACAAAATAAACCACAGCAGATAATGTAAAGGCAGAGATAGAGAGGAAGGAAGATGCAAACACAAAGATAACACCCGATGTGTTATCGAAGAGGAAACCGAAGACCTCGGTGAAAAACCTCTCCGCCGCCCTCCAAGCGGTAATCAATCCACTAGAAAATACAGTTGGGATACAAGGACAGCAATAGACCCTCCAAGCCTAATCTACCCAGTGCACCTAAGCCCTCCAAGCTTCTTGCTCCAACGAGGTTGCGCCAAACCTTTTTCTTTTCTAGCTTCCCGGATTCCGCTACTACACCGTAGCATCAACCAATGAAGATTGGCTCCTTCCTAACTGCTTCCCAGAACTCCAAACGACTGTCTCACAGAGATGATAATGGTGAGAACCAGGTTTGGTATAATGCCTCTCAAGGTTTTGACAATGGAGAGGAAGAGAGTGAGGGATTTTGATGAGACTCTAAGGTAGGGATTGTGTATGAAACAATCTTGTTTTTCTTTAGGGTTTCTCTCTCAAAATTCTCTCTGGAAGCTCTCTTTCAATCGTGGGTTAAAAGGGTATTTATACTGGAGTGAAGAGGAATGCGAAACGTCAGGTTTTTCCAAAACAAGGGTGGCTCGCGGCTTGACCTCGCGGCTTGACTAAGTCGCGAGTTCCAGTCGCGAGTTAACCGTATGGCCAGTTGTCCTGTTTTGTCCTGTAGTGCTCCAGCTAGCATGACTGTTCATCTTCCAGCATGCTTGGCACGTGTGCATCTTCTGGCGGGTTGAAGCCGCGAGTCCACCCGCGAGTCCCAGCCGCGACACTCTGTTTTCTTGCACACTCTTGAGCAATCTTCACTCTATCTCACTCACTACCCTTACAACAATCCCACCTAAATACAGGGTTACTAAATGCTGAATTACAAGCAAATTTGGCACGGAATAAAGCCAATTAGATGGTTGAATAAATTCAACCTTACAATCTCCCCCTTTGGCTATTCCGTGACAAAACCCTAAAACAGACTCTAGACTTAACATGTGAGTTGGGAACAGTTGATCAAAACTCACTCACACCTAACTCTAGAAGCTGTGAAGCGCTTGAATCATATGAACATAAACTCCTGAAACACAACAATACACCATGATCATTGTAAGCAGAAAATTATAAATGCATATGAAACAGGCAATATGAGATCAAGCAAAGATGGAGTTAATAAACAAACCATGGCTTGATCAACCAAGTGAACACCACAAGGTAGTGATCACAGTGCTCATTCACACTTGGAATGAACACACGGACATACAAGTTAACAAGCACAAGGCAAGATACTTGTATGTTCAACACTCAACCAATGCATAGCACACAAGGCATATGCATCTAGGAACAATCCTACAAGGGCACAAGAGTGACAGTACATAAACCAAAATGCAGAACATTTTAGATTAAAGTACTGAATACAACATAGCATAAAGGCTGCACTTAAGCAAGGTACATACCATAAAGCCTACAAACTATGCATAAAACATAAACCCTAAAAGCTTACAAAAGCACATGGGTACAGACCACATTATATTGAATAAAAACTTAAACAATATAAACTAAAAGTGTATAAAGTTTCTCCCCTTCAAAGTGATGAGAAGCTGTGATGCACTTGGAACATATATACTTGTAACCTGAAACACTTGCACAAAACACATTAGACCTTCAAGGTAAAGCAAGTAATAAAGAACAAGTATAATATAACAAGTATAGAAATGGCTATAATGATCACATAGAAAAGCAAATGATCATTTGAACATGCATTCAATGAAGCATAATAGCATAGGGATATATGCATGTCCAAAGCACAAACATGATGCAATGAGAACAACAAAGCATAACTCAAAGCACCATAAAGCCAACAAGAAAACAAATAGAACAAGGTTTTCTAGTTAACACAATGTCTTCTCCCCCTTGGTATATGCATCTCCCCTATGGAATATCTCTCCCCCTACAAATGTGCATGAGAAATAGAATTTCTCCCCCTAAGGATGTGCACAAGAGTCATATAGAAATGACAAAATACTCTGAAACATACTCTAGAGTGTACTCTCCCCCTTTTTGTCAGGAATAGACAAAGGGTCAAGAAGAAACAAGGGCAAGAGATGAAGGTACGAACAATGCCAATGATGCATGAGGGGAAAAATGAAATTTTTTTTTTTTTTGAAAACAACTTTGAAAATAACCCTCAATATGCAAAACACGCGATTTTCGCGACTGAGTTAAGTCGCCAGGGCAATCCGCCAAAACGCTCAAAGACAAAATTTTGAAAAATTTTCTAAGTGTTTTTCGCGACTGGAAGGTCTACCCGCGAGAGAGTCGCGAGCTGAGCCGCCAAAATCTCTGAGTAACCCTCGCGACTGGACCTTCCACTCGCGAACAAGTCGCCAAAAATGACCAGCGAAGATGCGACTGAGGCTCGCGACTTGACATACCCGCGACTGAGCCGCCAAAACAGGGCAAAACTGTATTTTTGAAATTTTCAGATTTTTCAAACAAAATACTTTCCAAAAACACCTAAAACACTCAAAAATCTTTTTGTGCTTGAATTAATAAAGATTGAGCATGTGAAAACACATTTCATCAAGTACAATCACACAAATGAATATGGCATTTATTGAACATAAACTTGTGTGTTGTGTGTGGATATCAACAATGAAATAGTCCTTAGTCTAATGTGAAGCTTCAATGATCAATTCAACCAAGGCATACACAATTAGCACTAGATCAAGTGATCCATCTCAATTATAGAAATATGTATATATGACCTCCCACAAAACTTGATAACATATCTTGGAGCTTTACATTTGACTCCATAACATTTGATCATTTTGATCTCTTGAGACAATCGCCTCTCATTGTGAGAGTGATATTTGATATTTCACTTTAATGAACAAGCCTTTGGCTTTTTGAATAAACATTCTCTTTAATATAAGGTCGCTTACCCTTTTTCCTAGTCGAATACTAGAATGTGCGACAGGCTTTTGCAGCTCAATATCTCTTTTCATTTGGAGATTTACATTTGGTGAGCTCTTCTTAGCAAAAACAAAAATAAAGAGTGGGAAGATATATAGACACAAGTCTATGCAAGTTTCAAGATCAACATAACCATTCACTAATCATTCATGACAAATTTGAAGATCTATTTACAACAATCACATAGATTTCAAGATTTCTTCCACAGTGATATGAGTGCATGAAAACAAGCAATGCTCGAAAATGCACAAAGCCATTAGCACAAAGGTACAAGGCAAAACAAGTTTTGAGACAAAACTCAACAATGTCGATCAAGCTTTTTGATTTTCTACTTTTTATGTGGTTTTGGATTTTTACACACACAAACCAAAGACATAAAAGTAAGATCAAAACAAAAACAAAACAATGCATATAAAGATATGCATGATGCACAAATGCATGACAATGAAGCATCTAATGCATGAAGGGTCCTACAAAGATCGAAAGAATTAGATCAAGGACCAAAGGAGCAAAAGCTCAACCATAGGAACCCTTCCTCATCCAAACAGAACAATTGTTTGGAATGAGTGTCTCATGAGAAGTGAGACGAGGGTTGGAAGAATGAGAACCGGAGATGCACATAGACAAGGAGTTAAGAGCATTAAACACTTTCTTTAACAACATGCTATTATCACTCAAATCCGGTTTATCCTTTTTAGCACAACTTCCAAGAAGCTCAAGTTTTTCTTTTCTTTTGATTCTTTTAAAAGCATGAAACTTAGAGCATTGAGGTCTTAGATGACCAAAGGCACCACAATGGTGACACACAATGTGTTTAGGTCCACTAGGCCTTTTGGGAAGGGATCTAGCAATATGGTTTTGTTCCCTCTTCAACTTATGACATTGAGGTCTTATATGACCAATCACACCACAATGGTGGCAAGTTGGAACAAACTTAGATCCATCCAAAGCCTTAGGTTGAGACCTAAACAGAGGCTTTGACTTAACAGCCTTTCTCTCCACATTTTGATTTCTTTTATGTGGAGGAACGTACACCGATTTGTCCTTAAAGGTAGAATACACATTAGGCACAAGATCGGGTACCACAACATGATTGCAACACATATTATCATCCATTTTATCAATGGGTTCAGCAATCAAACACTTGGCATGCATCTTAAGAGATTCATTATCACATTTTAACTCATCAACAAGTTTGTTGGACAAAACAAGTTTAGCATCCAAGTCCATATTCAAACATTCAAACTCTTTTAGCTTTTCAAGAGAATCTTCAGCAAGTTTTTTATATTTCTCAACCAATTTGTTGGATTCATTGAGCTTAGCAATCAAATCATCCTTTTCACAAAATAACTTGCTTAAATTCTTTTGAAACTTCTTAGCATTTTTCTTCAAGAGTTTGTCAGCAACACCCATAGATTCAAATAACATGTCATCACACTTATGAGGATTAACACTCATAGAGGCATTTTCACAAACACGTGGCATGTTACATTCATCACCAACCAAATCATGCAAAGAGGCATACAAAGCACAATCCATGGCAAATAAACACAAGGGGTCAAGGATCACACTTAGGTATTTAAACCACAACAAGTGTACCCGCTCTGATACCAATTGAAAGTTCAAAAACGTGTACCAAAACACTTTTGAACGTTTAGACCCCCTAAAAATTAACTAAACCAACACAAGCAATATGTCAAACAACAAGTGTGCGGAAACTTAACATATGCTATAATATGAAATTGGTTAAACAACTATCTAAGCCATAACAAAATAAACCACAGCAGATAATGTAAAGGCAGAGATAGAGAGGAAGGAAGATGCAAACACAAAGATAACACCCGATGTGTTATCGAAGAGGAAACCGAAGACCTCGGTGAAAAACCTCTCCGCCGCCCTCCAAGCGGTAATCAATCCACTAGAAAATACAGTTGGGATACAAGGACAGCAATAGACCCTCCAAGCCTAATCTACCCAGTGCACCTAAGCCCTCCAAGCTTCTTGCTCCAACGAGGTTGCGCCGAACCTTTTTCTTTTCTAGCTTCCCGGATTCCGCTACTACACCGTAGCATCAACCAATGAAGATTGGCTCCTTCCTAACTGCTTCCCAGAACTCCAAACGACTGTCTCACAGAGATGATAATGGTGAGAACCAGGTTTGGTATAATGCCTCTCAAGGTTTTGACAATGGAGAGGAAGAGAGTGAGGGATTTTGATGAGACTCTAAGGTAGGGATTGTGTATGAAACAATCTTGTTTTTCTTTAGGGTTTCTCTCTCAAAATTCTCTCTGGAAGCTCTCTTTCAATCGTGGGTTAAAAGGGTATTTATACTGGAGTGAAGAGGAATGCGAAACGTCAGGTTTTTCCAAAACAGGGGTGGCTCGCGGCTTGACCTCGCGGCTTGACTAAGTCGCGAGTTCCAGTCGCGAGTTAACCGTATGGCCAGTTGTCCTGTTTTGTCCTGTAGTGCTCCAGCTAGCATGACTGTTCATCTTCCAGCATGCTTGGCACGTGTGCATCTTCTGGCGGGTTGAAGCCGTGAGTCCACCCGCGAGTCCCAGCCGCGACACTCTGTTTTCTTGCACACTCTTGAGCAATCTTCACTCTATCTCACTCACTACCCTTACAACAATCCCACCTAAATACAGGGTTACTAAGTGCTGAATTACAAGCAAATTTGGCACGGAATAAAGCCAATTAGATGGTTGAATAAATTCAACCTTACAGTAAGTTTCCGGAGAAACTATTATTAAACAGCTTCAAAGTTTCGAGGTTAGAGAGCCTGCCTAAAGAGTTTGGAACTTGACCAGAGAATTTGTTGCTAGCTAAATTCAAAACGACTAGCTAGCTCATGCCAATGCCTAAAACAATTTGGAAGCTAACCATAAAATAAGCTATCGGATAGATCTAGATAAGTCAACGAACGACCATTGATTTGTAAAGACTTGAAATTGACCCTGAAAACCGAGTTTTAGAGAGTTTCAAGATCTTGAGATTAGCTATGAAAAGTGGCAGTGGACCCTCTAAACTGTTAGCACTCAAATCAAATCCAATACCATTTGAATTATTCATTGTTAACACATTCGGTAACCGACCATGTATTCGGTTTCTAGAAAGATCTAAAAATTCCAATGTAGGAGGCAAGTCTGCAAACCACTCTATTGGTATGGTATCAGAAATTTCAGCATTGGTGATTTTTATGACGGAAACATTCCTTTGAGTTTGAATCCAACTTGGAAATCTAGGCCCTAACTTGCAAGATGTCAAGTATATTTCTTCCAGTTGGAAAGGGGGAACCCAATTGAAGTTGAATACCAAAGCAAGAGAATTACTGGACAAGTCTAGATACCGTAATTTAGAGAGATTTGAGAAATGGGGTTCAGACATGGTGCCTTGCAGAAAATTCCACGACATATCCAACCACTCAAGCTTATATAGGCTTCCAACGCTTTTGGGTACAGTCCCATTTAGAATATTTGTAAAGTTGAATTTAATCAACCATCTTGTTGGCTTTATTCCGTGCCAAATTTGCTTGTATTTCAGCAATTAGTAACCTTGTATTTAGGTGGGATTCTTGTAAGGGTAGTAAGTGAGATAGTGTGAAGAAATGCTCAAGAGTGTGCAAGAAAAACAGAGACTCGCGATTGGATCTCGCGGGTGACTAGCGGCTGCAAGCCGCCAGAAGCTACACACGTGCCAGGCATGTCAGAAGTTGAAGTGTCATGCTAGCTAGAGCACTACAGGACAAAATGGGACAACTAGCTGTTCAATTATCTCGTGGCTGGATCTCGCGACTCAGTCAAGCTGCGAGCCAGCCCTGTTTTGAAAAACCAAACTCTTCACATTCCATTCTCACCTCAGTATAAATACCCCTCATACCCACGAAAGAAAGAGAGCTTTCAGAGAGAATTTTGAGAGAGAAACCTTAGAGTAAAACAAAATTGATTCATCCACAATCTTCACATAAGAGAGTCTTCAAATTCCTCTACTCTCTTCCTCTCTAATGTTAAATCCTTGAGAGGCCTTTTACCAAAACCTTTTCTTACCATATCCATTACTGTGAAAAGGTTGTTTGGTGTTCTGTGAAGCAGATAGGAAGGAACCAATTTCACATTGGTTGATGCTATGGTCTAGTAGCGGAATCCGAGAAGTTAGAAAAGAAATAGGTTCGACGCAACCTCGTTGGAGCAAGAAGCTTGGAGGGCTTAGGTACATTGGGTAGATTAGACTTGGAGGGTCTATTGCTGTTCATGTATCCCAATTACATTTTCTAGTGGATTACTTACCGCTTGGAAGGCGACGGAGAGGTTTTACGCCGAGGGCTTCGGTTTCCTCTTCGATAACACATCGTTGTGTTGTCCTTGTATTTGCATCATTCTTCCCTTAATCTTTTGCCTTTTATTTTCTGATGTGGATGTAATATTAATTAGCTTAGATTGTTTATCAATTCTATTTATAACTTGTGTTCATTTTCCACACACTAGTTGTTTGTCATAAAGCTTGAATTGGTTATTTTGTAATTGGGGGTCTAAACGTTCAAAGGTGTTTTATACACTATTTGAACTTTCAATATTATTTGAAAGATCAAGATATTTTAATGATAGAAATATTGCAAAATTAGGCAACGATCCCGTAAGTTGATTATTTGATAATCCCAAATACTCTAATGAGTCTTTTGCACATCTAGACAAGTTATTGATAAGCTCAACAAGTTGTACATTGGGATTATTATACAAAAAATACAATTCGCATAAAGTACATATATCCCCAATTGATTTTGGAAGGCTAACAAGTTTATTGGTATCGAGAACCAAACTTTCAAGAGAAGTAAGAGATTTCCAATAATTGAAACCAGAAGGAGATGAGAACATCTGGGAAGGAAGATCACATCCCCATAAGCTCAAGGTTGTTAAATTAGAAAGATGGCTCACAACTTCTAGCCAATCATTGATGACACTAAGGGTCCGTTTGGATGGAGGAGTGGAAAAGTGGGAGGATGGAAAATATTTAGTTTTCCCTCTTGTGTGTTTGGTTAGAAGAGTGGAAAAGTAGGAGGGTGGAAAACTCTTTTGTTTGATTGGAGAGAAAAAGGGAAGGAGGAAAAAAATTTGTGGGCCCAGGGAGAAAATTTTCTCCCTGGTTTTCCACTCCCCCTATTTTCTTCTTATTCCCAAACAGAGGAAAACTCAGTTTTTCACTCCATTTTCCTTCTTACATTTTCCATCCCTACTAAAATCCACCCAACCAAACATAGTGTAAGATTTAGGGAAGTAGGTTGAGGTATTCTATTGAAGGCAAATGAGACAGCCATTCAAGATTTTCAATAATTATGAAACGATTCCCTAGGAGATTAAGATATTGCAAGTGCGAAAGGTTTTCAAGCTGATGTGAAATTGGCCCACTAAGATTGGTCCTAGAGAGATCAAGGTGTTTTAAGTTATTGAGAGACCGAATGAGCTCAGGGAGATTGCTCTGATTAAAGTCATTTTGACTAAGATCCAAAAAATTCAAATCAGGCAACTCAAGTAGGGAAGGGCTAATCATACCTCGCAAAGGTTGGTCTGCATTAAAACGATTTTCACTTAGATGAAGCTCAAGTACATGACCAGTTTGGTTGCTGCAGTGAACTCCTTTCCAATTGCAGCAATACTTATCTTTGCTCCTCCACGAAGAGAGCTGGCCATTGTCATCAACAAGGGCTTTTTTGAATTTAAGGAGCGCTTGTCTCTCTGTCTCTGGGCACCTGATATTGTTAGCATCTCCAACTCCAACCCCTGAAATAAATTCAAGGGTTGGTCTCAAGTGCACTAAAACTAAAAGTATAAAGAATGCATGAGCAAGTTTCAGTGAGTTTCCACCACCCGTGAACATGATCATTGTCATTGCCGGTAAAAATAATGATTAATTACACAATGAAAGATGGGATAACAATGAGAGGCACTTCCCTTTAAACACACACCCAATGGCCAATGGTGCAGGGGAAAAGGAACGTATATGGGTATGGCATCAGTATTGTCAACTTCAGGAATTTATAGGAAAGTAAAAACTACTTACCAAATGACGTAATTAATGTTTCTAGGTTTCACACTCTTGTCAAATGCTTAACTTTAAAAATTAACCGAGGATGATTTGATTAGTTTTTTTAAGTTGGGGATTTCATTTACTACCTTAAGTGTCCGTTTGGCAAAAATTATTTTTGCCAACTTATTTTACTATTTAGTTTATTTTTGCTATTATTCATGAATCTTACTGTATTTTTTAGTACTATTTATGGATCCTACAGTACTATTTCAACTAACTTTTACTTTTATCTACAGTACTTTCATCAAAAAGTTTTTAATTTCAACAAAATAAGCGGATTCCAAATGTACCCTAAGAGGAGAAAAAAATAAAATAAAAGAGGACAAGTGGTCGATATTGGTTGGTTGAACATGGTGTTTGGTGTTAGGAATTTGGAGATTTCATTCACAACATTTTTACAACAAATTATAGGTGGTAAGTTATTATTGGTTATAAGTTGAATTTATAAGTTAAATTACTTTTTTGCCTACACATAACAACTAATAACAACCCACCACTTAAAATTTATTATAAAAATGTTATAAATATAACATTTTTATTGTATGAAATATGAATCACATTGGGGAAATATGAATCACAGTGGTTGTTAGGAAAGCAGTAATGTGTAAGCATAGAACTTCAGCTTGACGCGTGACAGTTTGACTTGAGCCAATAATAATGTGGACTAGACTCCTTGCTACGCTGCCTTAAATTCCAACTACTACTGTTGACAACTTGACATGATCAATTATAAGTTGTACAAGGTCGCTTTTCGCATGGGATCATGGTTTTTTTTTTTTTTTTTTTTTTAATGGGAAACATGGGATCATGCTTAATATCATTTTATACCCAAATAATTATTACACAAAAATAAAAAATTATTTGTTTACTTCACTACCCGTCACATTGGTTTTGATTTTATATTTCATAAATAACAACTTGTTACATATTATTTTTATTTTTATTATAAAATAAATCAAAATTTATAATAAAAAAAAATTAAACAAATGGCATACCACCAAATACATATAACAACCTACCAACTTATCAAATCTAAAATTTGTTGTGGTATTAGACTTAGTGTTTGGAATATAATTAATTTCGGTAAAAAAATTTTTTCACACATGGCCAATTATAGTTGGTACATATTGACCTAAAAGAGTTATTAATGATGGGCCCTTATAAAAATAATGTTATTCTAATCATAATTTATCACCTTAACAAGATAAAAATATTATGAAAAAAAAAGGCCATAACATTACTCTTTGGTATATTTATGTTAAGAACAGTAAGGTATGAGAGAATTAGGTTAGTTTGTTTCAAAATAAAATTTATTTTTAAGAGAAAATAATTTTTTATTTATTTCTAATCAATCGGGACAACAAAAAATATGGTCAAATCAAAATCATTTTCCTTTAACTAGGAAAAATGGCCCCTTTAGGGATAATAATATTTTACTTTAGGGAAAAACCTTGTTCCATATAATGTGTGGATCCACACACTACCAAAAAATAACTAAACTTGCGACTTTAAGTTACAATTTTAAGTTATTCACACATTATGTGAAATAAACACTGCCCCTTATTTTATGATCCTAAAAGAAGTGTGAAAAAGTTTATTTTATTTTTTATTTTTTGGTCTCAGGGGAACAAAAATCTCTCTTTCTCTCTCCAAAATGTTTTAAAAAAATACCTTCACAACCTAAAAAGTGCTCCTCTAAAACTTTTATGATTGAAAAACCCTTAAAAATTATAAAATGACAAAAATACCCTTACAGTCTCTAAACTAATCAAACACCCTCAACACCTTCAAAATTTCCATTATAACCCCCCTACTGTGAAAAATATAAATTGAATAAAATAATCTTCAAATCTCCAAAATAAAAAAGTGAAAAACTCTAACTTGACTAAATAACCGATAAAACCACTAAAATGGTGCCAAAACCATCAGAAAGACAAAACGAAAACCTCAAAACCTGAACAAAAGCCCTTGGGATCTCCCCAATGAGTTTGTCTTTGTAGCTTGTATTACTCTTAAAAGGGTTCTCTTGATTTTCCTCAGTTTCTGCAGGACTTTCTTTGAACTTTTTTGTACTTTGGGTTAAAGCATCCTCTTCTTCCTTGGTGCACTTCAGAGTTTCTCTCTCCTTCATATTTCCATCATGCATTCCACAGGTATTTCCTAAAGAGACTTTCTCACCGTTATCTCCAAGTGAATCCCCTCTATCTCTGCTTCTGAGAGCAATTTTTCCGAAGGGTGCACATTTGATTTTGTTGCAGATGGATCCGAGTTGATCTGAGGAGAGATTTGGATTGCAGGCCAATCTGAGAGGAACCTCCACCATGGATTTGGTGCGAGGGCCCAGGCTTCGTCCTTCATGGGCAGGTACCCCAGCCTCTTGCTCGCCTCTGTAAGAGGGAACAAATTCTTCCAAGCTAACATCAGCTCTAAGTCGAACTAGCCCCATATCTCCATCGGGTCTTGCTTGATCCATTTGATCGTTTTCTTCCCCATCGGAATAATTTTTCCTTGATAGAAAATTGCCCAGTTTCTCGCGATCGTCATTTTTGTGAACTCTCAGAGCAGTATCTCTTATCTTAGGTTTAAGTATTGAACTCTTAGACGGAGCACTTGCTAGGCTAGAAAAAATAAGAGGTATTGGGCTTGGCCCAGTTGCACCCTCATAAGGTTGGCTCTCTCCAAAGGAAAAAGAAGGTTCGTAGTTGCTTGTCCCCACCTTATATCGTTGGGATTGAACCAAATGCCTTCCCTGTTTAGTTGCCTTTGCAAGCGATTTCACAGTCAAAGAGTCAGACTTCACTCCATCCTTTCTTGGGACTGGTTTAGCAGTCTTATCAGCCGTTCTCTGTGACCTCGATGAAGCCGGGGATGGGACTTTTCTCTTGCCATCTTTTTTGCTTAGCTCATCCACTCTAGGTGAACTTTTACCACCTTGCCCCTGAGAGGCATCAAACACTTGACTCGTTGACTGAGTTTGGTAACTTATCTTAGCTTTGCTCATCGGCTTCCGTCTTGTGACCACCATCCAGTCACCATATTCCTTTGATCTTTCATCCACCTTATTGCTAGCCTCATTGTTTTCTTTCTGCGGTACGAGGGGTTCCTCTTGGCTTAAAGTTGTCTCCTTATGTATATCCTTAATGGTATATGGACATTCCTCCTTTCTATGTCCAATCCTACCACAAGAGAAGCAAAGGGAGTTAATCCCTTCATATAAAATAGTTTGGGTCCGCTTACCAATGGTTAGAGATTTTGCCAAAGGTTTGTCTAAATTGACTTGTACGCATATGCGAGCAAAACGTCCCCTAATTCAACTCGCTGTATGAGCGTCAATGCGCAGCACAAGCCCTATCGCTTGCCCGATTCTCCGGAGAACAGCAGGGTCATAATATTGAATAAGCAATTCAGGTAGGCGCACCCAAACTGCTACAAATGAAAACGTAGCTTCTGAGGCACGAAACTCTAGTTCCCATTGTCTAATAGCAAGAAATTGTTTTCCAATAAACCATGGACCTCCTTTGAGTACCCTATCTACATCATCTTCCAAGTCAAATTTGATTAAAAAATAATCTGAACCCAGATCAATACAATCCATCTTTCCACACGGATTCCACAGGCTTCGAATTTTGGGGTATAAATAATTATACCCTACCTTTCTCCCAAAAGCCTTAATGATCAAAGCCTTTCTCCAAACCGCCCTTATACGAGCTTTTTCTTCTCTAGACAAGCATACCACCAAATTTCCTTCAGTACCATCTCCAGTCTCTGAGTCTGATTGAACATCTTCATCCATGTCATTTGACAGAAATGAAGTTATTTTTAGAACTGGGCAAGACAACCCAAACCTTGTTAAGAGATGTGTTCAGAGCAGTGCTGAATATTTCTCCATTGGTATGAAAACAAAAATTCATCCATCCAAAATCTGTATCCCCGTAGCTTGGCAGAAACCTTCTCTTAGGTGGGCGAAACTCAATACGGATGGCTCGGCTTTAGGCAATCCTGGAAGAGCAGGTGGGGGAGGTGTGATTCGAGATCAAAGGATACAGCAGAGCTTTGGGGACTACTTACAGTTTTACTGCAGAATTATGGGCTCTCAGAGATGGCCTCATCATTGCTAAGGAATTGGAGCTTTGTAACTTGATTGTTGAGTTAGATGCTTCAAGTGTTGTTCAGTTGTTATCTAGCGATAAGCCAAATTTGTTAATGGAACCTTTATTGTCTGATTGCAGGAGCCTATACAGAACAATCCCTAATAAACGGATACAGCATGTGTATCGGGAAGCCAATCAATGTGCAGATGCACTAGCTAGATTGGGATCAAGTGTTGTTTCCTTTTTTGTTGTTTTTGTTGAACCACCACTTGTGGTGGTCAGTTTGCTAGCTCATGATGAGGCTGGCTTTTTTTTTGTAATAGACTTGTTTGTTGTTAATTAAATTATCTACCTTTCTTACCAAAAAAAAAAAAAAAACCTCAAAACTGTAGATGATCGCGATTGTCTCAAAACTTCCAAAATTACACCTAAACTTTAACAGGTCGCACAAGTTTCAAGTATTCTTTTTGTGGTTTCAAATATTTGCAATTATGTCTATGAATGTGTATTTAGGTGAGGCACTGTAACTCATTCTCAAAAAAAAAGATAAGGCATTGTAACTCTATAGTACATTCTTTAACAAGCAAGATGAGCAATTTGCACATCTTTTGTTGTTTGTTAGTGTGGATGGAAGATGTACTATCAGACATTGTGCCTATATTTCAAGCTTATCTTAAAAGCCTCCCTTAATGAATAAGACATAAACTTCTTCTCAAAAACGAAAAAGAAAAATAGACATGTTGGGCCCCACATATAATAAATGAGTTGTGTTGGCAATAAACATAATTTTTTATTTGATAGTTTTTTATTCTTGGTATGCTTACTTTTTTTTTCTTTTTTTTCTTTTTTGTGGCAATTACACTTTTTCTACTATCTTTATATATATATATTGATGATAATGTGCAAGAAGAATTATTCAGAATCCTTGAATCAAACAACTCGTCTGATTCTTTGGAAGATGATTTTTCTTCTTCATCTGATTCTTGCTATCAATCTACTGATGATTCTTTTGATTCTCCTAATATTAAAATTGGTTGTAGAGATTCTTGTTGCAATGTTGTTAATACTCTCACCAAGACTGAAGAAGATGAAAAATTAATAATTCAACTAATAAATCAAATTCAAAACCCTGAACTCCAGAAAGAATATTTGGATAGGTTTAAGAAAAACTTGATAAGAGATGAAACTGGTAAAAAACCAAAATCTACTATAAGCTTTGAAGAAACTTTGGAGAGATTTAATAAAAAGAAATCTAAAGAACTAACTGTTAATGATCTCCAACATGAAATTCATATTGTTAAACAAGAGATAAATGAATTAAAACATGAATTTAAAAGCATGAAAAGTGATAACAATAATCTCAAACAAGAATTGATAATATTAAAAATTGATAAAGATCTTAATAAATCTAATAAGGAAAAAGATCAACAAAATGAGCACAATGATGGAGATGAATCCAGTCAACAGGCTCTTCTTTCTGATAAAGGTATTCCTGATACATTCACTGATCCTCAACTTGCTTTTGTTAATAAATTACTGCCTCCAAAATGGTTTACAAAAGTTAAAATTGTTGTTTCTCCTGATTATCATTTCACTGTTAATGCTATGATTGATTCTGGTGCAGATATGAACTGTATCCAAGAAGGATTAATTCCTTCAAAATATTTTGAAAAATCTATTGAAAGATTGGTCTCTGCTAATGGTTCTCAAATGAAAATTAAGTATGAATTGAATAATGCTCAGGTGTGCCATGATAGTGTTTGTTTCAAGATTCCTTCTGTTATTGTCAAAAATATGACTGATAAAGTGATTCTTGGTCTGCCATTTATTAATGCTTTGTATCCCTTTCTTGTTGAACATGATGGAATTACTACTGATCCATTTGGACAGAAAGTAAAATTCAAATTTGCTTCAAAGTTTGAAATTGATATTGATAATCTATCTTATAAGAAAGATTCTCCCATGAATGAACTTATTCAAGAACTAGTGATGAGTTCTCACCAATATTTCACTGATGATTTTAAAGGTAATTTTCATAGTTCCAAAATGTGAAATACTATCCATTATCCTAACATTATCAATGATTCTTTGCAGGAATCAGACAATGATGCGTGGATAAATACCACTAATAAGTGGGATAATAATAATATTCATATTTATACCACTAGTAAGTGGATTATTAGGGAAAAGAAAAACAAGGGAAAAGCTCCTGCACAGGACTATTCTCAAAACAAAGGGTTCCCAACGGGACAACCTTTTAAAATGCATGAAGGCGCATCTTCTGGGGTAAAACCTAGTGGATCAACATCCCTTCAAGGAGATGTCCCGGCAACGGTGACATATTCCAATGGTGATATGTTAATTGCTTTACAAGAAGTTTTGTCAAGAAATTTACAATTCCACAATGGAACCTGTTCAAAATTACCAAATTCTATTAAATTCATCCTTGATAGCCTTCAATTTGTTTTTATTAGAAACCACCATGATCTTTTCCAAAAAACTCTCAGAAACCTTGAAATCCATCTTGTTAACCTCATTGCTCAAAATGAAGCTTATGTGAGCCACCTAGTTAACCCTATTTCAGAAAATGATCTTGTTTTAGAAAATAACTTTGCTTCAAAAACTGACATTGTTCCAAAAAATAAGGCTTTTGGAAGCCATCCTGTTAACCACCTAAACATCACAAACGAACCCAATACTAGTCAACTCTTTGGCAAAGAGGACGTCCATTCAATGGATAAAAAGATTATTATGGGCACTGATTACGCAAGATTGAGTCTTAAGACCCAATCTTTGTTGAAAAGTGTTATTGCCAACTTGCCAACGGACATACAATCTCGTATTTTGAAAAGCAAGGCTATGTTTAAGTCTTCTGACTTATGGTTCGAATATTTCAAGATACTTGTTACAACTGTTATTCCTGATCCTGCTAATTCAGATGATGTTAGTGATATTCTTCAACAAGCTGATTGGAAAGAACACTTTGGGAGTAGTTTCAGAGTGTATGAAAAGAAACACCCGTTTCCCAGCCTTCTAGTCAATTATGATGATGGTTCAGATGATGTTAAGAGGAGTCCTAACTGGCTCTCCCAAATGTTTGAGTATGGCTTTATTAGGCTCATAAGACTAACAAGCCATGACCATACCAGCCAGCTCCCACAAATCATTCAGACTGCTATTAAAAAATTTGAAAGTCCTTTTGTTTCAATCAAATGCTGGAGCACTTTGCCTCAATGGGAAAGAGATAACTGGATGAATGTCCAGCCTTCAAAACATCTCATTCTCATTAATGGATACACGCACCAAGGGCAATGGTATGAAGGAGACTCTTATTTATCCTTCAAAAATCCTTGGGCTCTCACTGACTGCTGGAGTAATTATTTTAACAATCAAATTTGTGAGGTTGCTCAAAATTTATGGAAGAATTATCACTTTATGGGGAATTCAGATAGAATTTCTGTTTTTGGTCCTAGACCTTATGCTAATGCCATTCCTCATTTGCGGATAGCAGATCACTGTAATCCAAGAAGTTTTCTCACTCCAGGAAAAACTCCAGAGTTTGAGCCACTTCTATACTGTGGATTTTGTAACCAATATGTTCTTTATCATGAGCATGAATGTAATGATGATCCTCCATGGGAACCTTATGATGACTACCCATCGGATGCTACTTCCACTGATTGATGAGTTTATTCCTGAGGTTACTACTATTGCAAGACTGATGCTACTTTATTTGTCTAGCTTGCACAAAAGCCAAAATGTTTTATTGTCCTTCACAAATATGTTGCGGAAAATCCGGAACTGATTCATGATACTCCGGATTCTGTGGAAGATTTTGATTCCCCTATTTGTCTAGCCTGCACAACGGCCAAAACTAAAGGACACCAATAATGAGGCCTTGTCCCTACACTTATAGGCCTATTGCTGATCTCTATGGAGGATTCCCATAATCTTTTGAATTCCCCACAATCTTGGGTCAAAAAGGAAGAGAAATTCTATTTTACTATTCAGTCACTACTCACCTGTCACTATTCATCTATCACTATTCACTATCACTGTTCATCCGTTATTGTTCATGACACTGTTCACTCCGAATTTTGCCTATTTAAGGGGGGTTGTCCCTTATTTTTAGGGGGCTTTTCAGGTCAAGTTTGAGTTCTCGTTTCTCTTCCCTTAGAACTAGTCTTCTTAGAGAGAGAACTCTTTGCTTCTACTACTACTACTATCTTGTTCACTTTTGTTCACTACAAGCCTTGTAATCCTACAAACCTTGTAACTAGGACTAGTTCAAGTTTTGTAATTGTTAACCTGTAACTGTTGAGATCTTGTATTCACTACTACTGTAAGTGTTTATTCTACTTTCAATAACAAGTATTTTCAGTTTTATGTTCATCATTTTACTTGTTGCTACCGCCACCTAGGACGGATTACCGCCATACCGGACGGTTCTAAATTGCTTTCATTTATTTTGAACTATTGTTCTTATTTACTTTGAATTATTTTGATATATACTGCTTGGCTGGTTCTACCGCCTTATTATTGTTCTTACATTCAAGTTCTTTACATTCAAGCTATTTACTTTCAAGTTACTTACATTATTTTCACTACAATATTACTGTGCTTCCGTCTCTTTCCATCAGCAGTGCGTCCTCTTCCCCCTTTATGGTATCAGAGCCACTCTTTTCTGGCCGGTGGTAGTGTTGTTGTGTTATTTGTCTCTTGTCCGTGTCTCCCCGAACGCTTGATATTCCGTTGTTATGTTCCCTTCTTACCATCATTGGCGCCACCCTAGTCGTAAAGTGAAGTCCTAGAACCTAGCTGTAAGGCCCGTTTGAGCCAAGAGAGGGCGTGTAGGGCATGAGAGGTATAAGGTTGGTTAGGGTATGTGTTATGAAATGCAACAGTTGTGAGAAAAACATGATAACTGAGTGTTGAACCTAGGATAGTATGGATAAGTTGTGGAGATCCAACTCCTCTATCATTTCCAGGACTAGTTGTCCTTCTGATATTGTAAATGAAGAAGATCACACTATTAATGATAATGAGTTGATCCCTGATTTTCGTAAATGGACTATTCCTAAAGTTGGTACTAAAACTATTTATAAAACTAGTTTTGTTGAAAGTACTTTTCATTCTGCTTACAAAGCTAGAACTATTGAACAAATTTTCTCTATTTCGAGAGTTCATGAAAAATGCTCTTTGTTCACTAAAAGGAATATTAATGACTTCCTTGCTGCCAAAAAATTCAGTTATTTGCATATTGGTATGGTTCAAGTTGCTATTAAACCACTCACCCGAAAGGGTATTAATGCTTCTGTTCTTATGTGTTTAAGAGATGCTAGATTTAAGATTTTCAAAGATAGCATTCTTTGTATGATTACTGCTTCTATGTACGATGGTACTGTTTATTTTAACTGTTATCCTGATCTTACTCTTACTTTGGATGATCCTAATATTGTTGAAGCTTTGACATTGAATATTGCTTCATCTGGTTATAACATGGAAGAAGGTAGTAAGCCTTTTGCTTTGATCTATCGCATTTATTATAAACTAATGGGTACTCAAATGAATCCTTGTGCTATGATTCCTAGAGAACCTTCGAGTAAAACCATATTAATTCAATGTTCAACTCCTGATGCTAAAATTCAAGTTCCAAAAATGATTCAATGGCAAGATGTTAAACTTCCGAATGATTGGTTGTTAGAACAAAAAACCCCTTCTGCTAAACCTATTTTTGATGAACTTGATCTTACTCATATTCAACAATATCTTGATGGTACTGTTAAAATAAGTTTTCAAAACAATCCACCTTTGAGGATCAACGAAGGAAGAAATTCCTTTGCTGGATCTGAAAGTATTTCAAAAAGAGATCGAGAGATCATTGATTTTTTGAAAAAGAATTTGGAAAAATCCTCTGATTTAAAGCTAAAAGGTATTTCAAGTGATAAATCTCAAGTTAGCTCTGTTTACTATTCTACTAAACCTGAATCTTCCTCTCTTTATGAAAATGTTGTTGTTAATGATGAAGAAGATTCTGTTTCTGTTACTCCATCTAACTTTGATTCTCCCCCTATTGAAAATCCTCCTGTTTACCAAAATCCATTAAGAGTTTTGACTGTTTTAAATGATGATTTTGAAATTGATTGGGATTCTCTGTACAATGAGTTTATGCTTGCAAAAAACATAACCAAAAGAAAATATTTCCAAAATAATTTTGCTCAGTCTGAAAAAGACCGTGTTAAAGGAAAATGGTTGGAAAAGATGAATCAATTGAAAAAACATATTTTGTTTTTCGATTTTCTTGAAAACCATTATGTTTCAGAAGATGAGGTTTCAAAACAACATTTAAATGTGATAAAGAAATCAAATTTTGTTAAGATAGATAAAACCATTGTTAGGTCTAGTCATCTTCCTCTTGACTCAATTTTGATAACTACTAAGAAAGATGAAGTGACAAAAGAGGAAGTGAAGGCGTCTCCTTTCAAAATTGCTGATGATCAAACTCCTATTGTTAGCCTTATTGAACAAAACAATTTTACTAATCAATCTTTGCATATTATTGGTCAACAGCTTGACCGTATTGAAGAAAAAATTGTTGAAAAATCTGTTTCTGTTTCTGAAAAATCTGTTCCTGTTAAAACTGAGAAACCTTTGATTGATTTACCTAGTCAAAGGGAAAAAGTTATGTTTAAAACTTCTCAGTCCAAGACTCTTGAAATTGTTGAAAAAATGCTTTCTGATTTAAATGTTAAAACTGAAGGTACTTCTACAAGTACTCCAACTGCTCGAACTTTTTCCAAAAAAGAAATTGTTTCTGAAGAAAATACAGATTCGGATACTGTTTCTTCTGTTTCTGCAAAAAGAATCTTTGATGATGATTTCGCAGAAATTAAAAGATTTGTTGGAAACTCCAAACCCATGTCTTTTATTAAAAACTGGTATTCAAAACCCACTCCTCCTGATATGCAGTTTGAAGAGAGATCTTTTAAAACCCAGTTTTCTGTTTCTGCTGATAAGCTTTATGAATGGAATATTGACGGTTTGTCTGAACAAGAAATCATCAATAAAATGAGTCACATGTCTATGGTTGGTATTGCTTATCAAAATAATCATGATCTTGATCAACCTGAAATTGTCAATCTACTTGTTACTGGTTTTTCTGGTACTCTTCGTGGATGGTGGGATTCATACATCACTGAAGAATCCAGAGAGTCTATTAAACATGCTGTTAAAAAGAATGATGAAGGTTTGCCTATTTTTTATGAAAGTATTGGTCGTGGTATTCCTGTTGGTGTTAATACCTTGATCTATACTATTCTCAAACATTTTGTTGGTACTCCATCCAATATTTCATCTCATGTTTCTGATTATTTGAATAATTTGAGTTGTCCTACTATGTCTGATTACAGATGGTATCAAAATATTTTTACTTCCAGAGTAATGCTCCGGAAAGATTGTCATAAGCCTTATTGGAAAGAAAAGTTTATTGACGGTCTGCCTCCTATCTTTGCTTATAAGGTAAAACAAGAATTAATGGAAAACAATGATTCTATTGATTATGATAATTTAACATATGGTGATATTTTCAGTAGTATTAAAAAACTTGGTATCAATATGTGTAATGATGAAAAATTATTAAAACACCAACTTAAGAATAAAAGAAAAGCTAAACATGAAATGGGAAATTTCTGTGAACAATATGGCTTGCCTCCTATTGCTCCTTCCAGACAAAAAGGTAAAAAACATGATAAAAGCCATAAAAAATACAGAAATAACTTTGTTAAACCTAATGATTTCTATACTAAGAAGAAAAATGCATCTAAAAAACATGATAAATAGAGATCAAGTAAAGGTAAATGCTTTAACTGTGGTAAACCTGGACACTTTAATAAAGACTGTAAAGAAAAACCTGCTAAATTGAAAAACAAATTCAACATGTTAAACATTGATGATAATGTGCAAGAAGAATTATTCAGAATCCTTGAATCAAACAACTCGTCTGATTCTTTGGAAGATGATTTTTCTTCTTCATCAGATTCTTGCTATCAATCTGCTGATGATTCTTCTGATTCTTCTAATATTAAAATTGGTTGTAGAGATTCTTGTTGCAATGTTGTTAATATTGTTAATACTCTCACCAAGACTGAAGAAGATGAAAAATTAATAATTCAACTAATAAATCAAATTCAAAACCCTGAACTCCAGAAAGAATATTTGGATAGGTTTAAGAAAAATTTGATAAGAGATGAAACTGGTAAAAAACCAAAATCTACTATAAGTTTTGAAGAAACTTTGGAGAGATTTAATAAAAAGAAATCTAAAGAACTAACTGTTAATGATCTCCAACATGAAATTCATATTGTTAAACAAGAGATAAATAAATTAAAACATGAATTTAAAAGCATGAAAAGTGATAACAATAATCTCAAACAAGAATTGATAATGTTAAAAATTGATAAAGATCTTAATAAATCTAATAAGGAAAAAGATAAACAAAATGAGCACAATGATGGAGATGAATCCAGTCAATAGGCTCTTCTTTCTGATAAAGGTATTCCTGATACTTTCACTGATCCTCAACTTGCTTTTGTTAATAAATTACTGCCTCCAAAATGGTTTACAAAAGTTAAAATTGTTGTTTCTCCTGATTATCATTTCATTGTTATTGCTATGATTGATTCTGGTGCAGATATGAACTGTATCCAAGAAGGATTAATTCCTTCAAAATATTTTGAAAAATCTACTGAAAGATTGGTTTCTGCTAATGGTTCTCAAATGAAAATTAAGTATGAATTGAATAATGCTCATGTGTGCCATGATAATGTTTGTTTCAAGATTCCTTCTGTTCTTGTCAAAAATATGACTGATAAAGTGATTCTTGGTCTGCCATTTATTAATGCTTTGTATCCCTTTCTTGTTGAACATGATGGAATTACTACTGATCCATTTGTGAAAGTTCAAATATGTGTATAAACACCCTTGAACGTTTAGACCCCCAATTTACAACTTAACCAATTCAAGCATTATGTGAAACAACTAGTGTGCGGAAAATGAACATATGCTATAATATAGAATTGGAAAAACTATCTAAGCCAAGTTAAAATCACAACCCACAGCAGATAATAAAAAGACAAAGATAAAAGGGAAGGAAGATGCAAACACAAAGACAACACGCGATGTGTTATCGAAGAGGAAACCAAAGCCCTCGGCGCAAAACCTCTCCGCCGCCCTCCAAGCAGTAAACAATCCACTAGAAAATGTAGTTGGGATACATGGACAGCAATAGACCCTCCAAGCCTAATCTACCCAGTGCACCTAAGCCCTCCAAGCTTCTTGCTCCAATGAGGTTGCGCCGAACCTTTTTCTTTTCTAGCTTCCCGAATTCCGCTACTAGACCGTAGCATCAACCAATGTAGATTGGTTCCTTCCTAACTGCTTCCCAGAAAACCAAACAGCCCTCTCACAATGATGAATATGGTGAGAACAAGGTTTTGGTAAAATGCCTCTCAAGGATTTGACAATGGAGAGGAAGAGAGTTGAGGAATTTGAAGAGACTCAAATGTATAGATTGTAGGTGAATCAATCTTGTTTTTCTTTAGGGTTTCTCTCTCAAAATTCTCTCTGGAAGCTCTCTTTCATTTGTGGGTATAAGAGGTATTTATACTGGAGTGAGAGAGGAATGTGAAACGTTAAGTTTTACAAAACAGGGGTGGCTCGCGGCTTGACCTCGTGACTTGACTGAGTCGCGAGATCTAGTCGCGAGATAACCATATGGCCAATTGTCCTGTTTTGTCCTGTAGTGCTCCAGCTAGCATGACTGTTCACCTTTTGGCACGCTTGGCACGTGTGCTACGTCTAGCGGCTTGAAGCCGCGAGCCACCCGCGAGAACAAGCCGCGAGTCTCTGTTTTCTTGCACACTCTTGAGCAATCAACACTCTATCTTACTCACTACCCTTACAACAAACCCACCTAAATACAGGGTTACTAAATGCTGAAATACAGGCAAATTTGGCACGGAATAAAGCTAATAAAATGGTTGACTAAATTCAACCTTACAATCTCTCCCTTTGGCTATTCTGTGACAAAATCCTAAAACAGACTCTAGACTTAACATGTGAGTTGGGAACAGTTGAACGAAACTCACTCACACCTAACTCTAGAAGCTGTGAAGCACTTGAATCATAAGAACATGAAACTCCTGAAACACAACAATACACCATGATCATTGTATGCAGAAAAGCATGAAATGCATATGAAACAAGCTTAAGGTAATCAAGCAAAAATGAAGTGAAGATTTAAATCATGGCTTGATCAACCAAGTAATCACCACAAGGTAGTGATCACAGTGCTCATTCAAACTTGGAATGAACACTTGAACATACAAGTTAACAAGAACAAAGCAAGAAACTTGTATGCCCAACACTCAACCAATGCATAATACACTAAGTATATGCATCTAGGAACAATCCTACAAGGGCACAAGAGTGACAGTACTTAAAACAAAATGCAAGACATTTAGATAGAAGTACTGATTTCAACAAAGCATAAAAGGCTACATAAAGCAAGGTACAAACCATAAAGCCTACAAACTATGCATAAAAACATAACCCTAAAAGCTTACATAAGCAACAAGGGTACAAAACACAATATATCAACTTAAACTAAATAACTTCAACATTATAAAAAAATAAACCAAGTTTATAGGTTATGAGTTAAAAACAAGAATACACCAAACCCACAGTGTATCAAACCCATAGAAACACTAAATATCCAAAAACATAAACCTATAAGTTTAAAGGATAAGACTTAAAACAAAAGTATGTGTGTGTACTCCCCCTATTACTATGCACACTTCCCTTTGAGCTTTCTCCCCCTTACTGAATGCTCTCCCCCTTTTTGGCACGAATAGCTAAAGACTGTCGTCCAACTTCTGTTGAATAGCGTCAAGCTGATTCTCCATTGTCTCGAGTCGCATTTGAACATGGTTGTTTGTGGAGTAAAGAAGTGTCACCATCTCATTAATGCGTTTCTGAATATTTTCAAGCAAACTACCCATTCTATCAGTTTGAGGATCAGTCTGTGCTTGCGGAATGCTGGCTTGTGGAACTTCAGGAATAACACGCGAAGAAGGTGTGGTATGTACAGGTGTCTCTGACTCAGGAGCAGATGGAGTAACCAGAGAGATGTGTGCACTCTTTAGTGTTTTAAAGGAGTGACTTCTGCTAGCTTGAAGAGTGTACATGGAAATAGGATGCTGACGGGTCAACATTTTTCCATTTGTGGGAGGAACAACGCCTTCACGAAGGATGAGCTTCATGATGAGACTGCAAAATGGAATAATTCCTCGAGCTGCAGTTTGAACCGCAGTCTTCCTCATGGTGTAAAAGATGTGAGCACAGATATTAATGGGGGCTCCTGTAATAAGATCACAAAGGAATTGAGCTCTCCCAAGATTTATGAATGTAGTGTTGGACAGTGGGTAGAGATTAGTGAACATGACAAACTTCAGTGTGGTCAGCTCTGGTGCAAACTTTGCGGTGCTGATGGATGTGCCTGTATTGGATACTTCATGATTAGATCCTAGGATTTGTAGAATATCTTGAATCTCTGGAGTTCAATCATCGTACGGAGTTAGATCCACATTCTGAGGTCTAGTGATGCCGAGAACATCTACGATGGAGTTTGGGGAAACGCCAAATTCCTTTCCTCTGACCCAGAAAATAAGTTCAACTCCAAAATCACTTGCATTACAGAAGCATTCCTTAACCAATTCATCCATTGGATCGACAAAATTCCCAAACAAGTTTGCCCAATCTCGTGGCTCAAAGATTCGAGGGATAAAAGTGGTCCCTAAGGTGTTAAACTCAACTACCCGTTCCACTATAGGAGTTGACTTGTCAAAGATATTTGAGTAGATGTATGAGGTAAGCGGGGTTCTAAACCTCTCCTCATTGGAGTCTTGAGATGACTGTGATGAGAGTCGAGTCCTTTTAGCAACTGGGGTTGCTGGATTGTCAGCAACAATGTCTTTACCCTTAGAGGATCGACGAGACATCTGCAAGAAAATAGGCCCACAACAAAGACCCAAAAACAGCACCACACAAGATGAATATCAACATGATTCGATGCAATTAAGAGTGAAAACCAGAGAATTTAATACACAAATACTAACTTAAGACAGTTCAGACCCAAACAAACCACCATCAATACTAAAGTGCACAATACGATAGGTGTAGCAAAATGGTGAAAGTGTAATAAAGCATAGAGAGACACAAACTCAAAAATAACTGTCAATTAGACAATCTACCATGACCATGATATGCATACAAGGATAGCATTCGAACATAAAGAACGGATAGCATAAAACAGACCACATAAAATTTCAAAAAGAAGGATCAGAGCACCCAAAATAGAGCACATGGCAGTGAGACACAACATTCAGAAAATGAAGTTGTTTTAAAGGAATACTTTCAAGATGCCATCACACACACGTTATGTTAACATAAAAACACAGTAAACCAATGCCGCAAGCCAACTTCAACACACAAACAGGTGAAAGGAGCAAATCACAAAAATACCAAACCCATTTAACAAAAGAGTTTAAGAAACAATCAACAGGCAAATATTAGAACAAAGAAAAAGCACATTGTAACCAATCAACATGAAAGCGGATGAAATCAACAACAAACACAACTAGCCATACCCATCAAACAAAGAGAGGAATGTTTCAAACACAGTATCTATCCAAATGGCAAGAAAAACATTCAATAAGCAGGGAAAATGAGATGAGGAAAACAAGACCCATACCTTTTCTTGATGATTTTGAGAAGAAATGAAGCACCAATAAAGTTTGAAAATGGGTACATGGAGTGTTTGGGAAGGAGACAGTTGAGAAAGAAGATGAACAGTCACAAAAGTTCGAGGGAAAACTGAAAAAGATTTAAAAACTTCCCTTATTTTTGCCAAACACGCATTTTTCGCGACTGAAGTGAGTCGCCAGCAAGTCGTGAGGTCAAGCCGCCAAAACACTCAAAGACAGAATTTTGAAAAAATTTTCTAAGTGTTTTTCGCGACTGGAAGGTCTACCCGCGAGAGAGTCGCGAGCTGAGCCGCGAAAATCCCTGAGTAACCCTTGCAACTGGACCTTCCATTCGCAAACAAGTCGCCAAAAATGACCTGCGACCACACGATTGAGGCTTGCGACTTGACTTACCCGCGACTGAGTCGCCAAAATAGGGCAAAAATGGATTTTTGAAATTTCCAGATTTTTCTAACAAAATACTTTCCAAAAACACCAAAAACACTCAAAAATATTTTTGTGCTTGAATTAACAAAGATTGAGCATGTGAAAACACATTTCATCAAATACAATCACACAAATGAATATGGCATTAATTGAACATAAACTTGTGTGTTATATGTGGATATCAACAATGAGATAGTCCTTAGTCTAATATGAAGCTTCAATGATCAATTCAACCAAAGCATACACAATTAGCACTAGATCATGTGATCCATCTCAATTATAGAAATATGTATATATGACCTCCCACAAAACTTGATAACATATCTTGGAGCTTTACATTTGACTCCACTTTCAATCATAACATTTGATCTTTTTGATCCTTTTTGAGACAATCACCTCTCATTGTGAGAGTGATATTTGATATTTCACTTTAATGAACTAGCCTTTGGCTTTTTGAATAAACATTCACTTTAATTTTAGGTCGCTTACCCTTTTTCCTAGTTAAATACTAGAGTGTGCGACAGGCTTTTGCAGCTCAATATCTCTTTTCATTTGGAGATTTATATTTGGTGAGCTCTTTTTAGCAAAAACAAAAATAAAGAGTGGGAAGATATATAGACACAAGTCTATGCATGACTCAAGATCATCATAACCATTCACTAATCATTCATGACAAGTTTGAAGATTTATTTACAACAATCATATAGATTTCAAGATTTCTCCCATAGTGATATAAGTGCAAAGAGACAAGCTATGCTAAAAAATGCATAAAGCCATTAGCACAAAGGTACAAGGCAAAACAAGTTTTGAGACAAAAACTCAACAATGTCAATCAAACTTTTTAATTTTCTAATATTTATGTGATTTTTGGATTTTTGACATAAAGAAAAAGATAGATCAAAAACAAAAAGAAAACCAAAAGTATGCACAAATAAACAAACACACAACCATCACATAAACAATAAGCAAACAATCAAACATCGTCACAAAGCATAGGAAGTATTAATGCATGGACATGTTGTAATGCTTATGCATGAGTACCCTTTTTCACCCACATGTCACTTGCGTTTGGGGTGATTTCCTTATAAGATTGGGTACGGGAGTTAGGGCTTTCAAACCTTCGTGAGAAACTTTCCAAACAGTTGGTGAATGCACCAATCATCTTCATCACGTTCATCATTCCAGGATCACCATTTTGATCTCTTGATTGTTCACCTGCCCAATTTCTTCTATCATTTCTAGGTCCTCGTGACCTTTGAGGAGTTGCACTATTCTTTGCTCTTAGCTTTTGGCAATTTGGTTGAGTATGCCCTTGAAGACCGTAATGATGACACACATAAGTTGATCTAGGACCTCTTTGTGGTCGTGGACGAGACTTGGCTCGAGATTCAGACCTGCCCACAGATTGATTACGGGAATTCAACAACCGTTTGTTCCCCACATTTCTCTTCTCCTCTATCTTGGGCTTCTCAGTAGTAGGACCAACATCAGCTGATTCTTTGGCCTTTATAAACTTCACTTCTTTAGTGACATTTCCAAATGAGCTACTTCCTCCAGTATATCCCAACCCGGATTTGTTTGAAAAGCACTTTTGCAATGAAATAACATCATCTAGCTTCTTGGTGGTGACCCTCTCAATTTTAGCATTTGCTTGCACAACCTCTTGTTCAAGAAATCTCACTTTTGTGTAAGCTTCTGACAGCTCATCATTCAGTGTTTCTATCTCACATTTGGCCTCCCTATATCGGATTAGGAGACTTTTATAATCATCCTCTGCCTTCTTCATTTTTCTCACAGTTGCCTTGGCCACCCTTGTGTTCTCATCCGACTTCTCCAGGAGTGAGTTATAATTCTCTTGAAGATTAGTTGTGCTTTCATCTTCTTCAGCATCTGATTCTTCAACAATTCCCAGTGATTCTTCATCACTATGTTCTCCAAGGTCTCGCACAAGCAGATTCAACTCGTTTGAAGACTCAACATGAGCAATAGTCATAAAAGCTGAGTAGTTCCCTTCTCCATCACAGCTTTCTTCAGATTCTGAGTTGGATGAATCCGAGTCACTCAATGTCGTGGCATACACTTTTCCTTTCGATTTCAAATAATTCAGACATTCTTTCTTAAAGTGTCCATGCCCGTTACATTTGAAACAAGTGACACCTTGTGTAGGTTGGGATTCTTTTCCATCTTTCTTTTTGAATTCCCTTTTCTCCCTTCCTGAACTTTGGGAATTTTCCTTTATCACCAAATTTGCCATTATAGGTCTAAAGAGAACCAACCAGCTCCTGGACTTTGATGTCATCAAGGTCTTTGCTCTCTTCAATCGCTGTCACTTTAGCACGAAAACTTTCCGGCAATGATTGAAGGATCTTCCTTACAATTTTAGAGTCCTCCGTTTTCTCTCCCAAATTGAACTTGCTGACAATCACCTCATTCAGCTTGCTATAGAAAGAGTCAAAGGACTCATCCTCACTCATTTTTAACTCCTCAAACCGAGTGGTTAGCATCTGCAGCTTGGTGTCTTTTACCTTCTTCATGCCTTCGTAAGTGGTCTCCAATATCTCCCATGCTTCTTTAGCAACGGTAATGTGAGAGATCCTGTAAAATTCATCTAGAGAGACACCACAGAAAATAGCATTGAGTGCTTTACTGTTAGCATTAGATGCAGCAAGTGCTGCCTTATCCCATGTGGATTTGGCTTCCTCAGGCCAGGTCCAACCTATCTCAACAGCATCCCAAATAGACTCATCAATGGAACACAGAAAAGCTCTCATGTGAACTTTCCAAAAAGTATAATTACTACCATCAAAATATGGAAATGCATTTAGGGATTGAGATCGATCCATCTCAAAAGGGAGTCAAGGATCACACAATGGTAATGAAACCACAAGATGTGTACCGCTCCGATACCAATTGAAAGTTCAAATATGTGTATAAACACCCTTGAACGTTTAGACCCCCAATTTACAACTTAACCAATTCAAGCATTATGTCAAACAACTAGTGTGCGGAAAATGAACATAAGCTATAATATAGAATTGGAAAAACTATCTAAACCAAGTTAAAATCACAACCCACAACAGATAATAAAAAGACAAACATAAAAGGGAAGGAAGTTGCAAACACAAAGACAACACGCGATGTGTTATCGAAGAGGAAACCGAAGCTCTCGGCGTAAAACCTCTCCGCCGCCCTCTAAGCAGTAAACAATCCACTAGAAAATGTAGTTGGGATACATGGACAACAATAGACCCTCCAAGCCTAATCTACCCAGTGCACTTAAGCCCTCCAAGCTTCTTGCTCCAACGAGGTTGCACCGAACCTTTTTCTTTTCTAGCTTCCCGGATTCTGCAACTAGACCATAGCATCAACCAATGTAGATTGGTTCCTTCCTAACTGCTTCCCAAAAAACCAAACAGCCCTCTCACAGTGATGAATATGGTGAGAACAAGGTTTTGGTAAAATGCCTCTCAAGGATTTGACAATGAAGAGGAAGAGAGTTGAGGAATTTGAAGAGACTCAAACGTATAGATTGTAGGTGAATCAATCTTGTTTTTCTTTTGGGTTTCTCTCTCAAAATTTTCTCTGAAAGCTCTCTTTCATTTGTGGGTATAAGGGGTATTTATACAGGAGTGAGAGAGGAATGTGAAACGTCAGGATTTACAAAACAGGGGTGCCTCGCGGCTTGACCTCGCGACCTGACTGAGTCGTGAGATCCAGTCGCGAGAAAAACCGTATGGCCAGTTGTCTTGTTTTGTCCTGTAGTGCTCCAGCTAGCATGACTGTTCACCTTTTGGCACGCTAGGCACGTGTGTTGCGTCTGGCGGCTTGAAGCCGCGACCCACCCGCGAGAACAAGCCGCGAGTCTCTGTTTTCTTGCACACTCTTGAGCAATCAACACTCTATCTCACTCACTACCCTTACGACAAACCCACCTAAATACAGGGTTACTAAATGCTGAAATACAGGCAAATTTTGCACGGAATAAAACCAATAAAATGGTTGATTAAATTCAACCTTACAATTTGGACAGAAAGTAAAATTCAAATTTGCTTCAAAGTTTGAAATTGATATTGATAATCTATCTTATAAGAAAGATTCTCCCATGAATGAACTTATTCAAGAACTAGTGATGAGTTCTCACCAATATTTCACTGATGATTTTAAAGATAATTTTCATAGTACCAAAATGTTAAATACAATCCATTATCCTAACATTATCAATGATTCTTTGCAGGAATTAGACAATGATGCATGGATAAATACCACTAATAAGTGGGATAATAATAATATTCATATTTATACCACTAGTAAGTGGATTATTATGGAAAAGAAAAACAAGGGAAAAGCTCCTGCACAGGACTATTCTCAAAACAAAGGGTTCCCAGTGGGACAACCTTTTAAAATGCATGAAGGCGCATCTTCTGGGGTAAAGCCCAGTGGATTAACATCCCTTCAAGGAGATGTCCTGGCAACGGTGACATATTCCAATGGTAATATGTTAACTGCTTTACAAGAAGTTTTGTCAAGAAATTTACAATTCCACAATGGAACCTGTTCAGAATTACCAAATTCTATTAAATTCATCCTTGATAGCCTTCAATTTGCTTTTATTAGAAACCACCATTATCTTTTCCAAAAAACTCTCAGAAACCTTGAAATCCATCTTGTTAACCTCATTGCTCAAAATGAAGCTTATGTGAGCCACCTAGTTAACCCCCTAAACATCACAGATGAACCCAACACTAGTCAACTCTTTGGCAAAGAGGACATCCATTCAATGAATAAAAAGACTATTATGGGCACTGATTACGCAAGATTGAGTCTTAAGACCCAATCTTTGTTGAAAAGTGCTATTGCCAACTTGCCAACAGACATACAATCTTGTATTCTGGAAAGAAGGCTATGTTTAAGTCTTCTGACTTATGGTTCGAACATTTCAAGATACTTGTTACAACTGTTATTCCTGATCCTGCTAATTCAGATGATGTTAGTGATATTCTTCAACAAGCTAATTGGAAAGAACACTTTGGGAGTAGTTTCAGAGTGTATGATAAGAAACACCCGTTTCCCGGCCTTCTAGTCAATTATGATGATGGTTCAGATGATGTTAAAAGGAGCCCTAATTGGCTCTCCCAAATGTTTGAGTATGGCTTAATTAGGCTCATAAGACTAACAAGCCATGATCAAACCAGCCAGCTCCCACAAATCATTCAGACTGCTATTAAAAAATTTGAAAGTCATTTTGTTTCGATCCGATGTTGGAGCACTTTGCCTCAATGGGAAAGAGATAACTGGATGAATGTCCAGCCTTAAAAACATCTCATTCTCATTAATGGATACACGCACCAAGGGCAATGGTATGAAGGAGACTCTTATTTATTCTTCAAAAATCCTTGGGCTCTCGCAGACTGCTGGAGTGATTATTTTAACAATTAAATTCAAGAGGTTGCTCAGAATTTATGGCAGAATTATCACTTTATGGGGAATTTAGATAGAATTTCTGTTTTTGGTCCTAGACCTTATGCTAATGCCATTCCTCATTTGCGGATAGCAGATCACTGTAATCCAAGAAGTTTTCTCACTCCAAGAAAAACTCTAGAGTTTGAGCCACTTCTATACTATGGATTTTGTAACCAATATGTTCTCTATCATGAGCATGAATGTAATGATGATCCTCCATGGGAACCTTATGATGACTACCCATTGGATGCTACTTCCACTGATTGATGAGTTTATTCCTGAGGTTACTACTATTGCAAGACTGATGCTACTTTATTTGTCTGGCTTGCACAAAAGCCAAAATGTTTTATTTTCCTTCACAAATATGTTGCGGAAAATCCGGAACTGATTCATGATACCTCGGATTCTGCGGAAGATTTTGATTCCCCTATTTGTCTAGCCTGCACAATGGCCACTATTTGTCTAGCCTGCACAACGGCCAAAACTATTACAATATTCAAAATGAGTCTGAAAAGCCACAAGCCATGATGGTAGAGATGAGATGATGCCCTGACAAAGGCTTCATTTATGCCAACAAAAAATGTCACCTTTGTTGGTTTCTTTCTTATTGGTTTCTTTTGCCTCTAAAGGACACCAATAATGAGGCATTGTCCCTACACTTATAGGCCTATTGCTGATCTCTACGGAGGATTCCCATAATCTTGTGGATTCCCTACAATCTTGGGTCAAAAAAGAAGAGAAATTCTATTTTACTATTCAGTCACTATTCACCTGTCACTATTCACCTGTCACTATTCATCTGTTACTATTCTCTGTCACTGTTCATCCGTTACTGTTCATGACACTGTTGACTCCGAATTTTGCCTATTTAAGGGGGGTTGTCCCTTGTGTTTAAAGGGTCTTTTAAGTCAAGTTTGAGTTCTGATTTCTCTTTCCTTAGAACTAGCCTTCTTAGAGAGAGAACTCCTTGCTTCTAGTACTACTACTACCTTGTTCACTTTTGTTCACTACAACCCTTGTAATCCTAAAAACCTTGTAACTAGGACTAGTTCAAGTTTTGTAACTGTTAACCTGTAACTGTTAAGATCTTGTATTCACTACTACTGTAAGTGTTTATTCTACTTTCAATAACAAGTATTTTCAGTTTTATGTTCATCATTTTACTTGTTGCTACCACCACCTTGGACGGATTACCGCCATACCGGACTGTTCTAAATTGCTATCATTTATTTTGAACTATTGTTCTAATTTACTTTGAATTATTTTGATATATACTGCTTGGCTGGTTCTACCGCCTTATTATTGTTCTTACATTCAAGTTATTTACATTCAAGCTATTTACTTTCAAGTTACTTACATTATTTTCACTACAATATTACTATGCTTCCGTCTCTTTCCATCAGCAGTGCGGCCCCTTCCCCCTTATTTAGAACTATTATTCTTATTTACTTTGAATTATTCTGATATATATTGCTTGGCTGGTTCTACCGCTTTATTATTGTTCTTACATTCAAGCTAATTATTGTTCTTACTTTCAAGTTATTTACTTTCAAGTTACTCTGTCTTATTTTCTTTACAATATTACTGTGCTTCTATCTCTTTCGATCAGCAATGCGTCCCCTTCCCCCTTTATGGTATCAGAGCCACTCTTTTCTGGTCGGTGGTAGTGTTGTTGTGTTCTTTGTTTCTTGTTTGTGTCTACCCGAACGCTTGATATTCGGATGTTGTGTTCCCTTCTTACCGTCGTTGGCGCCACCCTAGTCGTAAAGTGAAGTCCTAGAACCTAGCTGTAAGCCCCGTTTGAGCCAAGAGAGGGCGTGTAGGGCATGAGAGGTATAAGGTTGGTTAGGGTATGTGTTACGAAATGCAACGGTAGTGAGAAAAACATGATAACTGAGTGTTGAACCTAGGATAGTATGGATAAGTTGTGGAGATCCAACTCCTCTATCAGCTCCAGGACTAGTTGTCCTCCTGATATTGTAAATGAAGAAGATCACACCATTGATGATAATGAGTTGATCCCTGATTTTCGTAAATCGGCTATTCCTAAAGTTGGTACTAAAACTATTTATAAAACTAGTTTTGTTGAAAGTACTTTTCATTCTGCTTACAAAGCTAGAACTGTTGAACAAATTTTCTCTATTTTGAGAGTTCATGAAAAATGTTGTTTGTTCACTAAAAAGAATATTAATGACTTCCTTGCTGCTAAAAAATTCTGTTATTTGCATGGTTCAAGTTGCTATTAAAAACTAATTGGTATGGTTCAAGTTGCTATTAAACCACTTACCCGAAAGGGTATTAATGCTTCTGTTCTCATGTGTTTAAGAGATGCTAGATTTAAGATTTTTAAAGATAGCATTCTTGGTATGATTACTGCTTCTATGTATGATGGTCCTGTTTATTTTAACTGTTATCATGATCTTACTCTTGCTTTGGATGATCCTAACATTGTTAAAGCTTTGACATTGAATATTGCTTCATCTAGTTATCACATGGAAGAGGGTAGTAAGCCTTTTGCTTTGATCTATCACATTTATTATAAACTAATGGGTACTCAAATGAATCCTTGTGCTATGATTCCTAGAGAACCTTCGAGTAAAACCATGTTAATTCAATGTTCAACTCCTGATGCTAAAATTCAAGTTCCAAAAATGATTCAATGGCAAGATGTTAAACTTCCTAATGATTGGTTGTTGGAACAAGACCCCCTCCTGCTAAACCTATTTTTGATGAACTTGATCTTATTCATATTCAACAATATCTTGATGGTACTGTTAAAATAAGTTTTCAAAACAATCCACCTTTGAGGATCAACGAAGGAAGACATTCCTTTGCTGGATCTGAAAGCATTTCAAAAAGAGATCGAGAGATCAATGAATTTTTGAAAAAGAATTTGGAAACATCCTCTGATTTAAAGCTAAAAGGTATTTCAAGTGATAAATCTCAGGTTAGCTATGTTTACTATTCTACTAAACCTGAAACTTCCTCTCCATTTAGTAAAACTGCTAATGAAGATGAGGAAGACTCTGTTTCTGTTACTCCATCTGACTTTGATTCTCCCCCTATTGAAAATCCTCCTGTTTACCAAATCAATTAAGAGTTTGACTCTTTTAAATGATTATTTTGAAATTGATTTGGATTCTCTGTACAATGTGTTTATGCTTGCAAAAAACATAACCAAAAGAAAATATTTCCAAAAAAATTTTGCTCATTTTGAAAAAGACCGTGTTAAAGGAAATTGGTTGGAAAAGATGAATCAATTGAAAAAACATATTTTGTTTTTTGATTTTCTTGAAAACCATTATGTTTCAAAAGATGAGGTTTCAAAACAACATTTAAATGTGATAAAGAAATCAAATTTTGTTAAAATTGATAAAACCATTATTAGGTCTAGTCATCCTCCTATTGACTCAATTTTGATAACTACCAAGAAAGATGAAGTGGCAAAAGAAGAAGTGAAGGCCTCTCCTTTCAAAATTGCTGATGATCAAACTCCTATTGTTAGTCTTATTGAACAAAACAATTTTACTAATCAATCTTTGCATATTATTGGTCAACAGCTTGACCATATTGAAGAAATAATTGTTAAAAAACCTGTTTCTGAAAAATCTGTTTCTGTTAAAACTGAGAAACCTTTGATTGATTTACCCAGTCAAAGAGAAAAAGTTGTGTTCAAAACTTCTCAGTCCAAGACTCTTGAAATTGTTGAAAAAATGCTTTCTAATTTAAAAGTTAAAACTGAGGGTACTTCTACAAGTACTTCAGCTGCTCGAACTATTTCCAAAAAAGAAATTGTTTCTGAAGAAAATACAGATTCAGATACTGTTTCTTCTGTTTCTATAAAAAGAACCTTTGATGATGATTTCCTAGAAATTAAAAGATTTGTTGGAAACTCCAAACCTATGTCTTTTACTAAAAACTGGTATTCAAAACCCACTCCTCCTGATATGCAGTTTGAAGAGAGATCTTTTCAAACACAATTTTCTATTTCTGCTGATAAGCTTTATGAATGGAATATTGACGGTTTTTCTGAACAAGAAATCATCAATAAAATGAGTCACATGTCTATGGTTGGTATTACTTATCAAAATAATCATGATCTTGATCAACCTGAAATTGTTAATCTACTTGTTACTGGTTTTTCTGGTACTCTTCGTGGATGGTGGGATTCATACATCACTGAAGAATCCAGAGAGTCTATTAAACATGCTGTTAAAAAGAATGATGAAGGTTTGCCTATTTTTGATGAAAGTATTGGTCGTGGTATTCCTGATGGTGTTAATACCTTGATCTATGCTATTCTCAAACATTTTGTTGGTATTCCATCCAATATTTCATCTTGTGTTTCTGATTATTTGACTAATTTGAGTTGTCCTACTATGTCCGATTACAGATGGTATCAAGATGTTTTTACTTGCAGAGTGATGCTTCGGAAAGATTGTCATAAGCCTTATTGGAAAGAAAAGTTTATTGACGGTCTGCCTCCTATCTTTGCTCATAAGGTAAAAAAAGAATTAATGGGTAAAAATGATGCTATTGATTATGATAATTTAACCTATGGTGATATTTTCAGTACTATTAAAAAACTTGGTATCAATATGTGTAATGATGAAAAATTGCTAAAACACCAATTAAAGAATAAAAGAAAAGCTAAATATGAAATGGGAAATTTCTATGAACAATATGGTTTGCCTCCTATTGCTCTTTCTAGGCAAAAAAGTAAAAAACATGATAAAAGCCATAAAAAATATAAAAAATACAGAAATAACTTTGTTAAACCTAATGATTTCTATGCTAAGAAGGAAAATGTTTCTAAAAAACATGTTAAACAAAGATCAAGTAAAGGTAAATGTTGTAACTGTGGTAAGCCTGGACACTTAAGTAAAGACTGTAAAGAAAAACCTGGTAAATTGAAAAACAAGTTCAACATGTTAAAAATTGATGATAATGTGCAAGAAGAATTATTCAGAATCCTTGAATCAAACAACTCGTCTGATTCTTTGGAAGATGATTTTTCTTCTTCATCTGATGCTTGCTATCAATCTGCTGATGATTCTTTTGATTCTCCTAATATTAAAATTGGTTGTAGAGATTCCTGTTGCAATGTTATTAATGCTCTCACCAAGAGTGAAGAAGATGAAAAATTAATAATCCAACTAATAAATCAAATTCAAAACCCTGAACTCCAAAAAGAATATTTGGATAGGTTTAAGAAAAAATTGATAAGAGATGAAACTGGTAAAAAACCAAAATCTAATATAAGCTTTGAAGAAACTTTGGAAAGATTTAATAAAAAGAAATCTAAAGAACTAACTGTTAATGATCTCCAACATGAAATTCATATTGTTAAACAAGAGATAAATGAATTAAAACATGAATTTAAGGCTCTTCTTTCTGATAAAGGTACTCCTGATACTTTCACTGATCCTCAACTTGCTTTTGTTAACAAATTACTTCCTCCAAAATGGTTTACAAAAGTTAAAATTGTTGTTTCTCTTTATTATCATTTCACTGTTATTACTATGATTGATTCTGGTGCAGATATGAACTGTATCCAAGAAGGATTAATTCCTTCAAAATATTTTGAAAAATCTACTAAAAGATTGGTCTCTGCTAATGGTTCTCAAATGAAAATGAAATATGAATTGAACAATGCTCATGTGTGCCATGATAATGTTTGTTTCAAAATTCCTTCTGTTCTTGTCAAAAATATGACTGATAAAGTGATTCTTGTTTTGCCATTTATTAATGCTTTGTATCCCTTTCTTGTTGAACATGATGGAATTACTACTGATCCATTTGGACAGAAAGTAAAATTCAAATTTGCTTCAAAGTTTGAAATTGATATTGATAATCTATCTTATAAGAAAGATTCTCCCATGAATGAACTTATTCAAGAACTAGTGATGAGTTCTCACCAATATTTCACTGATGATTTTAAAGGTAATTTTCATAGTACCAAAATGTTAAATACTATCCATTATCCTAACATTATCAATAATTCTTTGCAGGAATCAGACAATGATGCGTGGATAAATACCACCAATAAGTGGGATAATAATAATATTCATATTTCTACCACTAGTAAGTGGATTATTATAGAAAAGAAAAACAAGGGAAAAGCTCCTGCACAGGACTATTCTCAAAACAAAGGGTTCCCAGTGGGACAACCTTTTAAAATGCATGAAGGCGCATCTTCTGGGTAAAACCCAGTGGATCAACATCCCTTCAAGGAGATGTCCTGGCAACGGTGACATATTCCAATGGTGATATGTTAACTGCTTTACAAGAAGTTTTGTTAAGAAATTTACAATTCCACAATGGAACCTGTTCAGAATTACCAAATTCTATTAAATTCATCCCTGATAGCCTTCAATTTGCTTTTATTAGAAACCACCTTGATCTTTTCCAAAAAACTCTCAGAAAACTTGAAATCCATCTTGTTAACCTCATTGCTCAAAATGAAGCTTATGTGAGCCACCTAGTTAACCCTATTTCAAAAAATGATCTTCTTTTAGAAAACAAATTTGCTTCAAAAACTGACATTGTTCCAAAAAATGAGGCTTTTGGAAGCCATCCTGTTAACCACCAAAACATCACAGATGAACCCAATACTAGTCAACTCTATGGCAAAGAGGACATTTATTCAATGGATAAAAAGACTATTATGGGCACTGATTACGCAAGATTGAGTCTTAAGACCCAATCTTTGTTGAAAAGTGCTATTGCCAACTTGCCAACAGACATACAATCTCGTATTCTGGAAAGCAAGGCTATGTTTAAGTCTTCTGACTTATGTTCGAACATTTCAAGATACTTGTTACAACTGTTATTCCTGATCCTACTAATTCAGATGATGTTAGTGATATTCTTCAACAAGCTGATTGGAAAGAACACTTTGGGAGTAGTTTCAGAGTGTATGAAAAGAAACACCCGTTTCCCGGCCTTCTAGTCAATTATGATGATGGTTCAGATGATGTTAAGAGGAGTCCTAACTGGCTCTCCCAAATGTTTGAGTATGGCTTTATTAGGCTTATAAGACTAACAAGCCATGACCAAACCAGCCAGCTCCCACAAATCATTCAGACTGCTATTAAAAAAATTTGAAAGTCCTTTTGTTTCGATCCGATGCTAGAGCACTTTGCCTCAGTGGGAAAGAGATAACTGGATGAATGTCCGGCCTTCAAAACATCTCATTCTCTTTAATGGACACACACACCAAGGGCAATGGTATGAAGGAGACTCTTATTTGTCCTTCAAAAATCCTTGGGCTCCCGTAGACTGCTGGAGTGATTATTTTAACAATCAAATTCGTGAGGTTGCTCAGAATTTATGGAAGAATTATCACTTTATGGGGAATTCAGATAGAATTTCTGTTTTTGGTCCTAGACCTTATGCTAATGCCATTCCTCATTTGCGGATAGCAGATCACTGTAATCCAAGAAGTTTTCTCACTCCAGGAAGAACTCCAGAGTTTGAGCCACTTCTATACTGTGGATTTTGTAACCAATATGTTCTCTATCATGAGCATGAATGTAATGATGATCCTCCATGGGACCCTTATGATGACTACCCATCGGATGCTACTTCCACTGATTGATGAGTTTATTCCTGAGGTTACTACTATTGCAAGACTGATGCTACTTTATTTGTCTGGCTTGCACAAAAGCCAAAATGATTTATTGTCCTTCACAAATATGTTGCGGAAAATCTGGAACTGATTCATGATACCCCGGATTCTGCGGAAGATTTTGATTCCCCTATTTGTCTAGCCTACACAACGGCCACTATTTGTCTAGCCTGCACAATGGCCAAAACTAATACAATATTCAAAATGAGTCTGAAAAGCCACAAGCCATGATGGTAGAGATGAGATGATGCCCTGACAAAGGCTTCATTTATGCCAACAAAAAATGTCACCTTTGTTGGTTTCTTTCCTATTGGTTTCTTTTGCCTCTAGAGGACACCAATAATGAGGCCTTGTCCCTACACTTATAGGCCTATTGCTGATCTCTACGGAGGATTCCCATAATCTTGTGGATTCCCAACAATCTTGGGTCAAAAAAGAAGAAAAATTCTATTTTACTATTCAGTCACTATTCACCTATCACTATTCATTTGTCACTATTCACTGTCACTGTTCATCCGTTACTGTTCATGACACTGTTCACTCCGAATTTTGCCTATTTAAGGGGGGTTGTCCCTTATGTTTAGAGGGCTTTTCAAGTCAAGTTTGAGTTCTGATTTCTCTTCCCTTAGAACTAGCCTTCTTAGAGAGAGAACCCACCTTGCTTCTACTACTACTACTACCTTGTTCACTTTTGTTCACTACAAGCCTTGTAATCCTACAAACCTTGTAACTAGGACTAGTTCAAGCTTTGTAATTGTTAACCTGTAACTGTTGAGATCATGTATTCACTACTACTGTAAGTGTTTATTCTACTTTCAATAACAAGTATTTTCAGTTTTATTTTTATTATTTTAATTGTTGCTACCGCCATCTTGGACGGATTACCGCCACACCGGACGGTTCTAAATTGCTTTCATTTATTTTGAACTATTATTCTTTTTTACTTTGAATTATTCTGATATATACTGCTTGGTTGGTTCTACCGCCTTATTATTGTTCTTACATTCAAGCTATTTATTGTTCTTACTTTCAAGTTACTCTGTCTTATTTTCATTACAATATTACTGTGCTTCCGTCTCTTTCCATCAGCAGTGCGTCCCCTTCCCCCTTTATGGTATCAGAGCCACTCTTTTCTAGCCAGTGGTAGTGTTGTTGTGTTCTTTGTCTCTTGTCCGTGTCTACCCGAACGCTTGATCTTCCGTTGTTGTGTCCCCTTCTTACCGTCGTCGGCGCCACCCTAGTCGTAAAGTGAATTCCTAGAACCGAACTGTAAGGCCCGTTTGAGCCAAGAGAGGGCGTGTAGGGCATGAGAGGTATAAGGTTGGTTAGGGTATGTGTTACGAAATGCAACGGTTATGAGAAAAACATGATAACTGAGTGTTGAACCTAGGATAGTATGGATAAGTTGTGGAGATCCAAATCCTCTATTAGCTCCAGGACTAGTTGTCCTCCTGATATTGTAAATAAAGAAGATCACACTATTGATGATAATGAGTTGATCCCTGATTTTCGTAATTAGACTATTCTAAAGTTGATACTAAAACTATTTATAAAACTAGTTTTGTTGAAAGTGCTTTTCATTCTGCTTACAAAGCTAGAATTGTTGAACAAATTTTCTCTATTTCGAGAGTTCATAAAAAATGCTGTTTGTTCACTAAAAAGAATATTAATGACTTCCTTGCTGCTAAACAATTCAGTTATTTGCATATTGGTATGATTCAAGTTGCTATTAAACCACTTACCCAAAAGGGTATTAATGCTTCTGTTCTTATGTGTTTAAGAGATGCTAGATTTAAGATTTTCAAAGATAGCATTCTTGGTATGATTACTGCTTCTATGTACGATGGTGTTGTTTATTTTAACTGTTATCCTGATCTTACTCTTGCTTTGGATGATCCTAATATTGTTAAAGCATTGACATTGAATATTGCTTCATCTGGTTATCACATGGAAGAAGGTAGTAAGCCTTTTGCTTTGATCTATCGCATTTATTATAAACTAATGGGTACTCAAATGAATCCTTGTGCTATGATTCCTAGAGAACCTTTGGGTAAAACCATGTTAATTCAATGTTCAACTCCTGATGCTAAAATTCAAGTTCCAAAAATGATTCAATGGCAAGATGTTAAACTTCCTAATGATTGGTTGTTAGAACAAGAAACCCCTCCTGCTAAACCTATTTTTGATGAACTTGATCTTACTCATATTCAACAATATCTTGATGGTACTGTTAAAATAAGTTTTCAAAACAATCCACCTTTGAGGATCAACGAAGGAAGACATTCATTTGCTGGATCTGAAAGTATTTCAAAAAGAGATTGAGAGATCAATGATTTTTTGAAAAAGAATTTGGAAAAATCCTCTGATTTAAAGCTAAAAGGTATTTCAAGTGATAAATCTCAAGTTAGCTCTGTTTACTATTCTACTAAACCTGAATCTTCCTCTCTTTATGACAATGTTGCTGTTAATGATGAAGAAGACTCTGTTTTTGTTACTCCATCTGACTTTGATCCTCCCCCTATTGAAAATCCTCCTGTTTACCATAATCAATTAAGAGTTTTGACTGTTTCAAATGATGATTTTGAAATTGATTGGGATTCTCTGTACAATGAGTTTATGCTTGCAAAAAACATAACCAAAAGAAAATATTTCCAAAATAATTTTGCTCAGTCTGAAAAAGACCGTGTTAAAGGAAAATGGTTGGACAAGATGAATCAATGGAAAAAACATATTTTGTTTTTTCGATTTTCTAGAAAACCATTATGTTTCAAAAGGTGAGGTTTCAAAACAACATTTAAACGTGATAAAGAAATCAAATTTTGTTAAGATAGATAAAACCATTATTAGGTCTAGTCATCCTCCTCTTGACTCAATTTTGATAACTACTAAGAAAGATGAAGTGACAAATGAGGAAGTGAAGGCCTCTCCTTTCAAAATTGCTGATGATCAAACTCCTATTGTTAGCCTTATTGAACAAAACAATTTTACTAATTAATCTTTGCATATTATTGGTCAACAGCTTGACCGTATTGAAGAAAAAATTGTTGAAAAATCTGTTTCTGTTTCTGAAAAATCTGTTCCTGTTAAAACTGAGAAACCTTTGATTGATTTACCTAGTCAAAGGGAAAAAGTTATGTTTAAAACTTCTCAGTCCAAGACTCTTGAAATTGTTGAAAAAATGCTTTTTGATTTAAAGGTTAAAATTAAGGGTACTTCTACAAGTACTCCAACTGCTCAAACTATTTCCAAAAAAGAAATTGTTTCTGAAGAAAATACAGATTCGGATACTGTTTCTTTTGTTTCTGCAAAAAGAATCTTTGATGATGATTTCGCAGAAATTAAAAGATTTGTTGGAAACTCCAAACCCATGTCTTTTACTAAAAACTGGTATTTAAAACCCACTCCTCCTGATATGCAGTTTGAAGAGAGATCTTTTCAAACCCAGTTTTCTGTTTCTGCTGATAAGCTTTATGAATGGAATATTGACAGTTTGTCTGAACAAGAAATCATCAATAAAATGAGTCACATGTCTATGGTTGGTATTGCTTATCAAAATAATCATGATCTTGATCAACCTGAAATTGTTAATCTACTTGTTACTGGTTTTTCTGGTACTCTTCGTGGATGGTGGGATTCATACATCACTGAAGAATCCAGAGAGTCTATTAAACATGCTGTTAAAAAGAATGATGAAGGTTTGCCTATTTTTGATGAAAGTATTGGTCGTGGTATTCCTGATGGTGTTAATACCTTGATCTATACTATTCTCAAACATTTTGTTGGTACTCCATCCAATATTTCATCTCGTGTTTCTGATTATTTGAATAATTTGAGTTGTCCTACTATGTCTGATTACAGATGGTATCAAGATGTTTTTACTTCCAAAGTAATGCTCTGAAAAGATTGTCATAAGCCTTATTGGAAAGAAAAGTTTATTGACGGTCTGCCTCCTATCTTTGCTCATAAGGTAAAACAAGAATTAATGGGAAAAAATGATTCTATTGATTATGATAATTTAACATATGGTGATATTTTCAGTAGTATTAAAAAACTTGGTATCAATATGTGTAATGATGAAAAATTATTAAAACACCAATTTAAGAATAAAAGCAAAGCTAAATATTAAATGAGAAATTTCTGTGAACAATATGGCTTGCCTCCTATTGCTCCTTCCAGACAAAAAGCTAAAAAACATGATAAAAGCCATAAAAAATATAAAAAATACAGAAATAATTTTGTTAAACCTAATGATTTCTATACTAAGAAGAAAAATGCATCTAAAAAACATGATAAACAGAGATCAAGTAAAGGTAAATGCTTTAACTGTGGTAAACCTGGACACTTTAGTAAAGACTATAAAGAAAAAAATTTGATTGTGCTTATCTTTTAGAGAAATGATACGTTTTCAATATTTTCGCAACACTTATATAACAAATTTCAAGTGACAAGTTGTTATTGATTATTACAGATGGATAAAAAAAGTAATTTCAATTGTGAGTTCAAATTAGAGCCAATAATAACTCACCACTTTGGATCTATTATGAAAATGTTATGGATATAGAATTTTTTATTTTTAGGTTGATTTTAGTTTTAAGTTGTGAATTTAATATGCTATTATGTGTGTGTATCATAAGACCTGACAAGATAAGAATGGGTCATGTGGGATCTTACACCTTAGGCCTAGGCCTAGAGTTCGGCCTTGTTCACAATGCTAGGTATTCAGCAAAGAAACTTCACTATGCCAGGAGGCCCAGAAGCCCAAAAAAAAGTAATACTACAAAATATGCAGAAAATATGTATAGCAAGCAATGTAGAATGTACATTAATCCATACGTTTTTTTTTAGAGAACAGTAATCCATATTCGAAACATCTATAATTTTTATCTTTAAAAAAAAAAAAAAGACTTATTTTTTAGATAATTTTTTTTAAATGCCACCTAATGGATGAAAATATTAGAGTACTTTTATGAGTGTTTCTATAACAGAAAAATGACCACATTTTAGCCAATTAAGCCCCCCCCCCCCCCCCCCCCCCCCCCCCAAAAAAAAAATCACATTAAGTCATGCAAAATTGTGTAAAAATACATGATTTCTACAATAATGGTATAAATTTATACTAACACTACTCATTTTGCACTTAGATTTTTTTTTTTTTTTTTTTTTTTTTTTTTTTTTTTTTTTTTTTTTTTCCTCTCTACATATCGTGAGAATTAAAAAAAGAAAAAAAAAGTAGATGTTGGTTGCTCTATATGAAGAAAGAGAAATAAATAAATAAAATTATATTTTAATAAAGTGTAATGTAAAATAGATAATCTGATTTTAGGTGTTTTGAAAAGTGAATATGTAAAAAAAAAAAAAAAAAAAGTAGGTTCTTATACTAAAATAGTCATAAATTATTTTTGCACAAATTGATACAAATACTCTTAAGGTATGTTTGGATACCGCTCATTTTGCTGAAAACTGAAAACACTGTAACAAAATAATTTTTAAATGTGTAAATAGTGCCGTGTGGCCCATTTTTAATGAAAGTTTTGTTGAAAAAAAATGTTTGTGGGTCCCGTGAACAATGCACTGGACCCATTAGAAAAGTATGATATGCTTTTCTCAAAAAAAAAAAAAAAAAAAAAAAAAAAACCCCAAAACACAGACGACACTGCTTGAATCAGTTGTATCCAAACGCTACTTTAATATCAACCAGAAGTATAATATGTTGGACCTAATTAAAATATAAATATATGAAGAAACCTGATTATTTATGAAATTTGGTACAAGTACTCTATTACAGACAATTCCAGGTCCTACTAACTTGCAAAGTACACACAATCTCATTCTACTAGAATTTTAAGATTAGGTGTAATCCAAATCAAGCTTTGTTTATCAAAAAATAAATAAAATTAAGGGGCTGTTTTGGGGGCTTTTTGGATTTGCTGTTTCCATAACTCATAACTCTGTTTCCATCACTCATAACTCAAAATATGTGGGTCCCACGGCTGAAAAGTCTGTTTGGTTTTTTTTTTTCCAGTTTTTATTTCCATCACTCAATTTTCTGATTTTTGAGTGGTGAGTTATGGAAACTGAAAACACATTTTAGGTGTTTTCAATTTCCAAAACTCAGTTTTCAATGGCATTTTGGTAATTAAACACACATTGAGGGTCCCACGGTTAGAGCAACATCACACCCAGGCACTGCTTTTGATAGGCCTTCTTCAACGACTCTTCACTAAAGCAGACCACACTCTCATCTCCACTTTTCTTTCTTTCTCTGTTCTTCTTTATCTGTTCTTCTTCTTCAGAGCAAAATCTCTCCCACACCAAAAGACAAAAGAATCTCAACCCTCCCCATCCACAGCCTCTTCATACCACCACCGATCAGAGCTCAGACCCACCATCTTCTCCATCCTTCCAAAATCAAGAAACAAACTTTTCAATTCGAACAATACCCATCAAATTTTTCAATTCAAACAATCTCCGAAACAAACCTCATCCCAAAACAAACACAACCCCATCTGCAGAAAAAACAAACTGGGTAGGATGTTTGTGTGTGGGTATTGTTGTTTTTCTTCTCCATTTCCACCGTTGGCACCATCATCTCAATCTCAGACCCATAAAAAAAAAAAAATCAAGAAACAAACTTTTCAAATAGAACAATACCCACAAAAAATCTTTACAAATTTCACCGATAAAACTTAAGGGATCTATGAAAAATCAAGCCTTGGGGTTTTCAAAAATCAACACCGATAAAACATGGAGATCGGCGCTGGGTTGAGAAGGTGGGAGATCGGCGTTGATCAATGCCACTACACGTCGAAGGATCAACATCAATCAGCACCGCCACTACACCGATCAACACTAATCGTCTTCTATCTTAGCTGGCTTCGGGTTTGTGTTGGGAGAGTAACAGGGCAATGGTGACTGAAGGAGCAGAAAATGAAATGAAAAGAGTTGAGGGAGGTGGGTAGGCTACTCACTGATATGTGCTCAGGCAGTGGGTCTCACAAATAGTAGAAAAATTTGAGTGATGAAAAACTGAAAATATGTGCCAAACGGGTGGGGTTTAAAAAATTGAGGTATTTTAAGTGATGAGTAATGAGTAACGAGTTATGAGTGACGAAAATTAACGAGTAAGGAGTTATGAAAAAAAAAAACCAAACAGCCCCTAAGCTTTCACCATAGCATGGATGTGAATCCATAAGCATAAGATAAGCATGTAAAATCATAGGCACGTCACACACACACGATCTTGCACAAAGTTTTTTCTTATCATTGAGACCTACACAATCTATGCCCAGATCACTGCAATGGGCTGAAATGGTAGCAATTGTAACAAATGTTACAAAATCGCTTATTTTTTGTGGCATTTTTATTTTGCTAGAGAAAACGCTATAAATAAACTGATGGTCGGAGCCAACACCGAAACGACGACGTTCAAATAAGAAAAATAGAGTGATAGTCTGATGATCTATTAAAAAAATAAAATACTATTTAAATAATTTTTTAATGCTAAAAAAATTAAAATGAACGAAGATTTTTTAACCGCAATGAACAAAACTAAAATGATATTTCACCAAATTTATAGGGTGTATTTTAAACTTTTAGCTTTTTCTCCAGTAATTTTTAATAAAAATAAATAATTCTTGATTTATAGAAAATGATTCATCTGAAAGTTCAACAGAGATTCAATTTAACTTTTAAATCAGAACAAAAAATAGATCGACTTATGACACTTAAAAGTGTGATATGGATGAAAGAATTACATTGAAAATATATTTAAGTTAATAGAATAAAAAAAAAATAAAACTAAGTATTACTTTTTTAGCTAAAATTTTTAAATAATATGAAGTGTATAAATATATATATATATATATATATATCGACCCTATTTGGAGGTTTAAAATAAATAAATAAATGTTGATAACTTTGTATTTAAAAGATACCCATTAGATATGTAATAAATATTTATATGGCCATACTGCAAAGATTGCTTAGAAACTTAAGTTAGAGCTCTCTTTCTCTTCTTCCATAAAATCTCTTTCTTTCTTTCTTTCTTTTTTTTCTTTTTTTTTTTCCTGGTAGTATCTGCTAATAATAAGTAATTCTTGTTTTGTGATAAATGATTAGTGGAAGCTTAACAGAGATTTAATTTTGATTTTTAATCAAGGCATGAAAGGCAAACTGCTGACAAAAGGACATTGAAAACATGTTAAAGGATTGAAATGAAAAAAAAATTTAACTATAAGATGAAAAATGAAAATAATTTAAAATTAGGGAGTATACTTTATAATTTAGCCTATATAATTTTATATGTTTACATTATAAAAATAAAGTTATATAAACTCTTTTTTTTTTTTTTTTTTTTTTTTTTGAGAAACTAGTTATATAAACTTTAATTGGATTGTGTGAGTTTTTAAATAAGTTTACGAAATATCAAGTTCTTATATATGCTACCGTTTCAATAAAAAAAAAAATTATATAATTTGTTGACAATATAAATAATTTATTTCATAGTAAAAATCATATATAATTTTTAACAATATAAATTAATGGATCTATTTTTTATTAGTTTATAAAATAAAATATTTCTATCTAATTAACTCAAATATTATAATTGTAACTATCATTCAGTTATTGGTTATTAGGATATATTTTTAAAGGGGGAAAAACTTACTCGTGGTGTTTACTATATAATTAAGTTTGAACTACTTAACTTGTGTACAAATTAAAATTAAATAAATTAATCCTGAATTTTTATCCTAAAAAAAAATATCCTGAGTTTTTAATACTCATGACTTATTTACTGACATTGGGAGGAAGCTATAGTGTAACTGAGCTGAGCACAATAATCATTATAATAGACATCTTCTGCAGAGTGCAGACTATAAATGATGTTTGAAACTAAGTCAAATGCCCATTCAATAATGTTAAAATGCCTCAAAGAGAGTGGCCACACAGCTTAAAACCACCAAAGTTACAAACAAAGGTAAGAGTACAAATAGTTCAGGATGGGAACACTCAAACATTAACTAAATTCAAATTACACACGATATCTTTGTAATTATTTAATTTGGTTTATTGAAGACGTAGCTGATAATGACGGTGCTGAGAGGGGCGATAGAACACAGCATATTATAGACCCACAACCACACAAATGTTACAAACGGAGATTCTGACACTTATTTTGACGTGATCACCAGTAGCAGCAACTTCTGATTTTAGCACCAAGATATAAAAGAAAACCATCAGTCTTGATGCATGCACTAGATAGAAGTACAACTATTTCATGCAAAGTGAGATTTACCTTACGGGTTAAGCGTATCATCTTCAGCACAGCTATATATGCAACCTGGTAATGCAATTTGAAATATGAAAAGCATTAGCAATATGCTTCTTAGCATGTGCGGCAAAATCAGGAACTGGTAAACAAAAAGGTAAAACTAAACTAAAAATATATCATTCCAAGAGTCTTACAACTCAATTGACATCTCATGTTCTCTTTAATTTAAACATTCAAGAGTTTAAATTCTCTCCCCAAACTATTGAGTTATAAAAATAATTAAAAAAACATATTAATGATTTTTTTAATAAGTAACATGTTATTTATTGAATAATAAAATTAAATTAAAAAAAATATTATTGATTTTTTTTTAATAGACTTTTAGCTTTCCTTTTCCCTCTCCGAAAGACTTTTTGTACTTTACTTTTTCTTTTTGTAATCTTGTAACCTTCCCTTTAGACAGATAATCTTGTAGCCTTACCTTTCCAGACAGACAATCTTGTAACCCTTTACAGATTTTACATTGTAATCTTGTAACTCTTCAGACAGCTCTTATTTTCAAAGCTTGTAAGAAAGACAGTTTGTTTTCAAGTATAATCAAAGACAGAAGTATTTTCAAGTAAGATTTTATTTGTTTCAGTTTTATATTCCATACCCTGTTTTAATCTATTTTTGACTATATCTATTTTGCTATTCTCTTCTTTATCAACTATTTTATCATTGTTCATGCTTCTATATTACTGCTGTGCTCACTCCTGGGTAGTTACTGCTGGCTTGATCCTGGGTAGTCAATGGTATCAAAGCCATGGATGGTAGGTGTATGAGTTTTATTTCTTTGCAATTAAGAAGTTACTAGGAACTTATATTACTACATAGCCACTACTTGCTCCTTGTTAGCGTTGGTCAGCCTAGAGACTCGTTGGCAAACCATAGTTTCGCATTGGTCAGCCCCTTTGTTGTAGCCGACGGACAGGCGTTGTTTGGGTGGTCCCGCAATGGAGTTTCCCGAGGAGGTGGTCCCGATAGCAAGGATACCAGTGGTTAGTAATAGTTCCGCCAGTAATTATTAATTGCTTAGAAAGAGAATAAATACATTTATCAGCTCATCATCTGTTTGCTTGTTCACACTTAGGCTAGGCACACACTAATTGAAACATGGACTATGATGATATAGTTTATGATGAAGGTTATAGCATGAAAGATATAGATGATAATTGGTCAAATAGTGATATAGAATATGAAACAGATTCTGATTCTGACAGTGAAATGGATAATTATAACTATAATGGTAACACAAATAATTGGAATAATTTAACAGGAGATAAAATCAACCGACAGACTAATAAACACAATAATAGTTTTTTAGACAGAATTAATAGAAAATTGGAGTCCTTGGAAAACATTGACAGATCTACTATATATACTAAAGTTGAAAAGAAAAATGATAGCTTTTTGGACCTCTATGAAAGAATGAAAGCTTTAAATTCACATTATAAAAAAGAAATAGAATTTGAACCCCATCTAAGATCATCTTTTACAGAAACTATGACAGATAATTGGTTTATAAATAGTAATTCAAAAGAAGTTGTAGATAAGAATTTACAGACATTAAAAGCAACTGACAGATTAGTTGATAAAGATATTGGCCCTATTAAGGAAAGAGTAACACGTATAAAAGATAGAAGTACTATAGAAAATGACAGACTAAAAGAAATGGTGGAAAAGCAAAATAATAGAGAAATTTCTAGTTCAATACAAATTATATGTAAAGAGCTAGACACAGATAGACAAAAGAGCCTAATAAAGACAGACAAGAAAGAATCTCTACATGAGAAGTTGATAGATAAAGAGATGAAAGAAATGTTTGAAAGACATAAAGATGAAGATGTTATACGTAGAAAGCTAGAAGAAGAAATAGGAAAAAATGATAGTCCTAGATATAATAATGATAGCTTGAAAGAATTATATGAAAGACAAAACAGTGAAATGTTACGTAGGATGTTAGATACAAAAGAGATAGAAAGAGATGGTGAAAAAGTAGTCAACAATGGTAGGAAAAATAATGGTAATTTAAAAGAAAAAGCAAATAGTGATAGTGTAGTAAAAGCAAAAATGGAAGTAAAAGACAGAAAGAGTAATAGTTTTAAAGAAGAAATTGATGAGAGACTTAAAACAATTGACAGAACTGAAAACCACAGTTTAATAGAATTGGCTAAAAAGATAGAAATTTTAAGTTTACCAATGGAGACAGACAGATTAAGAGACATAACAGTTTTAAATACTACAGAATTATCAGATAATGAGAAAACTGATAGACATGTTAATAGTACTATTTGTCATAAATGCAAAGGATATGGACATACTAAAAAACAATGTGACAGACATAATAGAATTACTAAACAAATTAGTAAATTAGAATTTGAGAAAAATATTATAAATGAATTAATGGAAATATTTAATGTTAGTCAAAAAGAGATAGATCTAGTAAAGAAAGAGTTAAAATCAACCAATCCACTTAAGATTAATAAAAGAAGGAGAAAACAAAAAGACATAATAATAAAACTGATAGAAAATCTACCAAATCACTATAAAGACAAGAAAGAATATTTATTAAAATTGAAAGACACTATAGAAATACCTATTGCTTGCATTAAGTGCAGGAAATATGGTCACCATATTACGGATTGTAGAAAGGAAGAAAAAGCCAAGAAAGAAAAAGACAAGAAAGAAAAGGTAAAAATGAAATTAAAACAAGATGGTGTAAAGATAAAACCAATAGCTCTACTGACAGAAGAAGAAATGGTAAAAAAGGAAATTAAAGAAATTAAAGAAGAAAATCTGACAGATATAAATGAACATAATATTGTAGAAATAATAAAAGAATTTTCTAATCCCATGATAAATCCCCTTGTTCCTCCTACAGATAAAGAAGTTATAGATATTAATGTTTCAAACAATAGTAATAAATTTGATAGACAGAATTTCTTAAGTATAATTGACAGAGTAATTTTCAAAAAATGGCATACAGAAATTATTTTAGAGTTTTCCTTGACAGAAATTGCTTTGACAGATTCAGGTGCTGATATGAATTATATACAAGAAAGATTAATACCCTTAAAGTATTATGAAAAATCATCTGAAAGATTAATTCAGGCTAATGGAGAAAGACTAATAATTAATTATAAAATACCCAATGTTCATATATGCCATGATAGAATATATTTTGAGACAGCCTTTGTTTTAATTAAAGACTTTCCTTCTAAAATTATTTTAGGAACTCCTTTTATGATTTTAATTTATCCCTTTTCAGTGACAGATAGAGGAATCTATAGAACTGAAAGAAGTTTGTCATCTTTAAAGACAGAATTATTACTTATTAATCAATTGACAGAAAATGACAAAAAGAAAGAGATAGAGATATGTTTTTATTCTCCTATTGCCTTTTTACATAAAGTCCAATCTACAGAAGAACTAATAAAAGACGGAAATATGAATACAATCTTTTGTAATCAATATGCATGGACTGATAGTATATGGACTGACAGATGGCAACTTGAGACTATTGCCCCCACACCAAAAATAGATGGTACAATTATTATTTCTTTTAATAATAATGACAGACATACTGATAGACTGATAGAAGTACTAAATGACAGATGTACACCCTTTATAGCATCTTTAAATATTCATATAACATATATTTTAATAAAAGAATCTTTGACAGACTCTTCTTTATTGATCATTAAAGAAAATATTAATTATGGTAATCGCTTGAATAATGACAGATTTAATCTCCCCATAGATAGAATTAATCCCCTGATAGATTGTACTATTAATGAAAGACTTTACGAAGAGATATATAGTAGTACATGCATGGATAGAATCATACTAGATTTTAGAAATATTTTGAATATCACTTACCCTGACAGATCCCATCATGACTACTCTAATACTGTTGCTACTCAGCAAGAGCACGAGAGTGTACAAAGAAAAGTTTGTTTTATAAATGTTGTTTGTTTTATAAATGCTTTTCTTGTTTTTCTTATAAAATATTTCAAAAGAATTTCACAGAAAGACATTGACAGAAGAATTTCAAAAGAAGTTTTTATTTGTTCCAAATATAATCCTTTTCCAAAAACCCAATTGCAGACTACCATGAGTAAAAGATTCTCTCAGAAAGACAAGGGCAAGGCACCAGCGGTGCAACCCAGAGGTTTCCGAAAGCCCTCAGTCAAAATTTCGGATATGCATGAAGGCGTCTCGATAGAGACAATATCCCTTCAGGATACACTGCTAGCAGAGGCAATGTATTCATGTGGTGATAAAAGTGTAATTCTGCAAAAAATGCCCGACAGAGATCTTATGTTTCAAGACGGAGAATTTACAGACCTTCCTTTTCATATTAAACTACTTCTTGATAATTTACAGGCAGCATTCACCCTCAGACAGAAACCCTTATTCCAGATGACCCTTCAGGCTTTGGAATTAGATCTTGTTAGCACCGGGGCATTTATTGAAGCTCTCGGTTGTCAACTCCCTGGCAAGGAGGATGGAGATTCAAGCTCCACAAAGACAGAACTACAGTCTCTAAAAAGCTATCTTATGGGAACAAGCTTTTCAAAGCTCCACCCTAAGATTCAGCAAAAAACGAGACTTGCTATCAGAACCTTACCCCCTGAAATCCAACAGAATATATTAACTCATAAAGCTATAACAAGTTCTTATGACAGATGGATGTATCTTTTTAAATTATTAGTCTCTACAGCATTTATCAGAACAGAAGACATGACAGGTGATATATGGTTATCTCATAAGGCTAAATGGTATGACAGTTTTGGAAATTCAGACAGAGTTTATGAAAGAACAGGAGACAGATTTGATCCCTACCCGGGATTACTTATCAACACAGAGACAGAAGATCCAGTAATCTGTGATCCCTTATGGTTATCTGAAATGCTAGAAGCAGGGTTTATCAGAAAATTAACCATTACTTCTGCAAATCAGATTAGTTTATTTCCCAGAGTCATCCAAGAAGCAGCAGCACAGATTGGAAGACTTAACTATATGAAGATAGAAATCTGGAGTACTCTTCCAGTTTGGGACACTAGCTATTATATGGAAGCTCAGCCAGCACACATTTTAGTCCTTATTCATGATTGGTGTGGTATCCTTGAATATAACTGGTATACAGGAGATACTAACTTACCACTTGATGATCCAGGTGCTCTGGCTCAAGAATGGTCCAATTTCATGAGTAATAAAATTTATGAAGAACAGAAAGAATTAGATAGAGGTTTTCATTTATATGGCTACACCGACAGGATAGCTGTGTATGGCCCAAAACCTTCAGCAGGAAGGCTCATTGGGAGAAGAAGGATTGTTAAAGATCCCAGATTGATGACAGCCAAAGATCATGTTCCTGTTTTCGTTCCTATTTCATATTGTGCCCTATGTAATGATTATGGAGTGCTCCATGAGCATGAGCAGTATGAGGATAACACTGATCCGCTAGATTATGATAACTACGCGGATACAGATTGATAGACAGATAGACAGAAGGCACAGACAGACAGAATTCTCTTCCGATAGACAGCGGCGACAGATCACTATTCACCAGCGACAGATCACTATTCACCAGAGACAGATCACTATTCACCGACATGCATGAATAGCTTCCAGACAGATCCATTACAGTCCAGACAGATACAGATAGATCCAGAAAGATATTTTGAAAGATATTTTGACAGAATATTATTCACATGCAGACAGACTATTACTGTTCCAGATAGACTTTTACTCTACCGACAGATAGACTCTTCCTGTTCGAGATAGGCTTTTACTGTTCAAGATTCTACCGACAGATTAACTTGAGTTCACTTTACTTAACTCAGGTTACTTTTGAAGACTTACCATGGTTCACTTTATCTATAAATAGATAGACTCTGAAGACAGAAGATAGGTTCAAAATTTCAGTTTCAAATTTTAAGTTTAAGTTTCCATTCCAAGGTCCAATCCTCAGAAAGACTTTAGCTTTCCTTTCCCTTTCCCCGAAAGACTTTTGTACTCTCCCTTAGAAAGACTTTTGTACTTTACTTTCTTTTTGTAATCTTGTACCCTTACCTTTCCAGACAGACAATCTTGTAACCCTTTACAGATTTTACTTTGTAATCTTGTAACTCTTCAGACAGTGTTTATTTTCAAAGCTTGTAAGAAAGACAGTTTGTTTTCAAGTATAATCAAAGACAGAAGTATTTTCAAGTAAGATTTTATTTGTTTCAGTTTTTATATTCCATACTCTGTTTTAATCTATTTTGACTATATCTATTTTGCTATTCTCTTCTTTATCAACTATTTTATCATTGTTTATGCTTCTATATTATTGCTGTGCTCACTCCTGGGTAGTCAATGGTAACAAGGAGCAAGTAGTGGCTATGTAGTAATATAGGTTCCTAGTAACTTCTTAATTGCAAAGAAATAAAACTCATACACCTACCATCCATGGCTCTGATACCATTGACTGCCCAGGAATGAGCACAGCAGTAATATAGAAGCATAAACAATGATAAAATAGTTTATAAAGAAGAGAATAGCAAAATAGATATAGTCAAAAATAGATTAAAACAGGGTATGGAATATAAAACTGAAACAAATAAAATCTTACTTGAAAATACTTCTGTCTTTGATTATACTTGAAAACAAACTGTCTTTCTTACAAGCTTTGAAAATAAGAGCTGTCTGAAGAGTTACAAGATTACAAAGTAAAATCTGTAAAGGGTTACAAGATTGTCTGTCTGGAAAGGTAAGGCTACAAGATTATCTGTCTAAAGGGAAGGTTACAAGATTACAAAAAGAAAAAGTAAAGTACAAAAAGTCTTTCGGAGAGGGAAAAGGAACCTTTGAGTGAACCTCGCGACTGGACCTTCCACTCGCGAACAAGTCGCCAAAAATGACCAGCGAAGATGCGACTGAGGCACGCGACTTGACATACCCGCGACTGAGTCGCCAAAACAGGGCAAAACTGGGTTTCTTGAAAAATTTCAGATTTTTTTTAACAAAATACTTTCCAAAAACACCTAAAACACTCAAAAATCTTTTTGCGCTTGAATTAACAAAGATTGAGCATGTGAAAACACATTTCATCAAGTACAATCACACAAATGAATATGGCATTTATTGAACATAAACTTGTGTGTTGTGTGTGGATATCAACAATGAAATAGTCCTTAGTCTAATGTGAAGCTTCAATGATCAATTCAACCAAGGCATACACAATTAGCACTAGATCAAGTGATCCATCTCAATTATAGAAATATGTATATATGACCTCCCACAAAACTTGATAACATATCTTGGAGCTTTACATTTGACTCCATAACATTTGATCATTTTGATCTCTTGAGACAATTGCCTCTCATTGTGAGAGTGATATTTGATATTTCACTTTAATGAACAAGCCTTTGGCTTTTTGAATAAACATTCTCTTTAATATAAGGTCGCTTACCCTTTTTCCTAGTCGAATACTAGAATGTGCGACAGGCTTTTGCAGCTCAATATCTCTTTTCATTTGGAGATTTACATTTGGTGAGCTCTTCTTAGCAAAAACAAAAATAAAGAGTGGGAAGATATATAGACACAAGTCTATGCAAGTTTCAAGATCAACATAACCATTCACTAATCATTCATGACAAGTTTGAAGATCTATTTACAACAATCACATAGATTTCAAGATTTCTTCCACAGTGATATGAGTGCAAAGAAACAAGCAATGCTCGAAAATGCACAAAGCCATTAGCACAAAGGTACAAGGCAAAACAAGTTTTGAGACAAAACTCAACAACGTCGATCAAGCTTTTTGATTTTCTACTTTTTATGTGGTTTTGGATTTTTACACACACAAACCAAAGACATAAAAGTAAGATCAAAACAAAAACAAAACAATGCATATAAAGATATGCATGATGCACAAATGCATGACAATGAAGCATCTAATGCATGAAGGGTCCTACAAAGATCGAAAGAATTAGATCAAGGACCAAAGGAGCAAAAGCTCAACCATAGGAACTCTTCCTCATCCAAACAGAACAATTGTTTGGAATGAGTGTCTCATGAGAAGTGAGACGAGGGTTGGAAGAATGAGAACCGGAGATGCACATAGACAAGGAGTTAAGAGCATTAAACACTTTCTTTAACAACATGCTATTATCACTCAAATCCGGTTTATCCTTTTTAGCACAACTTCCAAGAAGCTCAAGTTTTTCTTTTCTTTTGATTCTTTTAAAAGCATGAAACTTAGAGCATTGAGGTCTTAGATGACCAAAGGCACCACAATGGTGACACACAATGTGTTTAGGTCCACTAGGCCTTTTGGGAAGGGATCTAGCAATATGGTTTTGTTCCCTCTTCAACTTATGACATTGAGGTCTTATATGACCAATCACACCACAATGGTGGCAAGTTGGAACAAACTTAGATCCATCCAAAGCCTTAGGTTGAGACCTAAACAGAGGCTTTGACTTAACAGCCTTTCTCTCCACCTTTTGATTTCTTTTATGTGGAGGAATGTACACCGATTTGTCCTTTAAGGTAGAACACACACTAGGCACAAAATCGGGTATCACAACATGATTGCAACAAATATTTTCATCCTTTTTAACAATAGGTTCAGCAATCAAACACTTGGCATGCATCTTAAGAGATTCATTTTCACATTTAAGATCATCAACAAGTTTGTTAGACAAAACAAGTTTAGCATCCAAGTCCATATTCAAACATTCAAACTCTTTCAGCTTTTCAAGAGAAATTTCAGCAAGTTTTTTATATTTCTCAACCAATTTGTTGGATTCATTGAGCTTAGCAATCAAATCATCCTTTTCACAAAATAACTTGCTCAAATTCTTTTGAAACTTCTTAGCATTTTTTTTCAAGAGTTTGTCAACAACACCCATGGATTCAATTAACATGTCATCACAATTATGAGGATTAGCACTCATAGAGGCATTTTCACAAACACATGGCATGTTACAGTCAACAATATCCATAGAAGCATACAAAGCATTATCCATGGCAAAACACACAAGGGGTCAAGGATCACACTTAGGTATTTAAACCACAACAAGTGTACCCGCTCTGATACCAATTGAAAGTTCAAAAACGTGTACAAAAACACTTTTGAACGTTTAGACCCCCAAAAACCAACTTAACCAACACAAGCAATATGTCAAACAACTAGTGTGCGGAAACTTAACATATGCTATAATATGAAATTGGTTAAACAACTATCTGAGCCATAACAAAATAAAACCACAGCAGATAATGTAAAGGCAGAGATAGAGAGGAAGGAAGATGCAAACACAAAGATAACACCCGATGTGTTATCGAAGAGGAAACCGAAGACCTCGGCGAAAAACCTCTCCGCCGCCCTCCAAGCGGTAATCAATCCACTAGAAAATACAGTTGGGCTACAAGGACAGCAATAGACCCTCCAAGCCTAATCTACCCAGTGCACCTAAGCCCTCCAAGCTTCTTGCTCCAACGAGGTTGCGCCGAACCTTTTTCTTTTCTAGCTTTCCGGATTCCGCTACTACACCGTAGCATCAACCAATGAATATTGGCTCCTTCCTAACTGCTTCCCAGAACTCCAAACGACTGTCTCACAGAGATGATAATGGTAAGAACCAGGTTTGGTATAATGCCTCTCAAGGTTTTGACAATGGAGAGGAAGAGAGTGAGGGATTTTGATGAGACTCTAAGGTAGGGATTGTGTGTGAAACAATCTTGTTTTTCTTTAGGGTTTCTCTCTCAAAATTCTCTCTGGAAGCTCTCTTTCAATCGTGGGTTAAAGGGGTATTTATACTGGAGTGAAGAGGAATGTGAAACGTCAGGTTTTTCCAAAACAGGGGTGGCTCGTGGCTTGACCTCGCGGCTTGACCAAGTCGCGAGATCCAGTCGCGAGTTAACCGTATGGCCAGTTGTCCTGTTTTGTCCTGTAGTGCTCCAGCTAGCATGACTGTTCATCTTCCAGCATGCTTGGCACGTGTGCATCTTCTGGCGGCTTGCAGCCGCGAGTCCACCCGCGAGTCCCAGCCGCGACACTCTGTTTTCTTGCACACTCTTGAGCAATCTTCACTCTATCTCACTCACTACCCTTACAACAAACCCACCTAAATACAGGTTACTAAATGCTGAATTACAAGCAAATTTGGCACGGAATAAAGCCAATTAGATGGTTGAATAAATTCAACCTTACAATCTCCCCCTTTGGCTATTCCGTGACAAAACCCTAAAACAGACTCTAGACTTAACATGTGAGTTGGGAACAGTTGAACAAAACTCACTCACACCTAACTCTAGAAGCTATGAAGCACTTGAATCATATGAACATAAACTCCTGAAACACAACAATACACCATGATCATTGTAAGCAGAAAATTATAACTGCATATGAAACAGGCAAAATGTGATCAAGCAAAGATGGAGTTAATAAACAAACCATGGCTTGATCAACCAAGTGAACACCACAAAGTAGTGATCACAGTGCTCATTCACACTTGGAATGAACACAAGGACATACAAGTTAACAAGCACAAGGCAAGACACTTGTATGCTCAACACTCAACCAATGCATAGCACACAAGGCATATGCATCTAGGAACAATCCTACAATGGCACAAGAGTGACAGTAGATAAACCAAAATGCAGAACATTTAGATTAAAGTACTGATTTCAACATAGCATAGAGGCTGCACTTAAGCAAGGTACATACCATAAAGCCTACAATCTATGCATAAAACATAAACCCTAAAAGCTTACAAAAGCACATGGGTACAGACACATTATATTGAATAAAAACTTAAACAATATAAACTAAAAGTGCTTAAAATTTCTCCCCTTCAAAGTGATGAGAAGCTGTGATGCACTTGGAACATATATATACTTGTACCCTGAAACACTTGCACAAAACACATTAGACCCTCAAGGTAAAGCAAGTAATAAATGACAAGTATAATATAACAAGTATATAAATGACTACAATGATCACATAGCAAAGCAAATGATCATCTGAACATGCATTCAATGAAGCATAATAACATAGGGATTATGCATGTTCAAAGCACAAACATGATGCAATGAGAACACCATAGCATAACACAAAGCACCATAAAGCCAACAAGAAAACAAACAGAACAAGGTTTTCTAGTTAACACAATGTCTTCTCCCCCTTGGTATATGCATCTCCCCTATGGAATATCTCTCCCCCTACAAATGTGCATGAGAAATAGAATTTCTCCCCCTAAGGATGTGCACAAGAGTCATATAGAAATGACAAAATACTCCGAAACATTCTCTAGAGTATACTCTCCCCCTTTTTGTCAGGAATAGACAAAGGGTCAAGAAGAAACGAGGGCAAGAGATGAAGGTATGAACAATGCTAATGATGCATGAGGGGAAAAATGAAAAAAAAAATTTTTTTGAAAACAACTTTGAAAATAACCCTCAATATGCAAAACACGCGATTTTCGCGACTGAGTTAAGTCGCCGGGGCAAGCCGCCAAAACGCTCAAAGACAAAATTTTGAAAAATTTTCTAAGTGTTTTTCGCGACTGGAAGGTCTACCCGCGAGTGAGTCGCGAGCTGAGCCGCGAAAATTTCTGAGTGAACCTCGCGACTGGACCTTCCACTCGCGAACAAGTCGCCAAAAATGACCAGCGAAGATGCGACTAAGGCACGCGACTTGACATACCCGCGACTGAGTCGCCAAAACAGGGCAAAACTGGGTTTCTTGAAAAATTTCAAATTTTTTTTAACAAAATACTTTCCAAAAACACCTAAAACACTCAAAAATCTTTTTGCGCTTGAATTAACAAAGATTGAGCATGTGAAAACACATTTCATCAAGTACAATCACACAAATGAATATGGCATTTATTGAACATAAACTTGTGTGTTGTGTGTGGATATCAACAATGAAATAGTCCTTAGTCTAATGTGAAGCTTCAATGATCAATTCAACCAAGGCATACACAATTAGCACTAGATCAAGTGATCCATTTCAATTATAGAAATATGTATATATGACCTCCCACAAAACTTGATAACATATCTTGGAGCTTTACATTTGACTCCATAACATTTGATCATTTTGATCTCTTGAGACAATCGCCTCTCATTGTGAGAGTGATATTTGATATTTCACTTTACTTGAGTTCACTTTACTTAACTCAGGTTACTTTTGAAGACTTACCATGGTTCACTTTATCTATAAATAGACAGACTCTGAAGACAGAAGATAGGTTCAAAATTTCAGTTTCAAATTTTAAGTTTAAGTTTCCATTCCAAGGTCCAATCCTCAGAAAGACTTTAGCTTTCCTTTCCCTTTCCCCGAAAGACTTTTGTACTCTCCCTTAGAAAGACTTTTGTACTTTACTTTCTTTTTGTAATCTTGTACCCTTACCTTTCCAGACAGACAATCTTGTAACCCTTTACAGATTTTACTTTGTAATCTTGTAACTCTTCAGACAGTGTTTATTTTCAAAGCTTGTAAGAAAGACAGTTTGTTTTCAAGTATAATCAAAGACAGAAGTATTTTCAAGTAAGATTTTATTTGTTTCAGTTTTTATATTCCATACTCTGTTTTAATCTATTTTGACTATATCTATTTTGCTATTCTCTTCTTTATCAACTATTTTATCATTGTTTATGCTTCTATATTACTGCTGTGCTCACTCCTGGGTAGTCAATGGTAACAAGGAGCAAGTAGTGGCTATGTAGTAATATAGGTTCCTAGTAACTTCTTAATTGCAAAGAAATAAAACTCATACACCTACCATCCATGGCTCTGATACCATTGACTGCCCAGGAATGAGCACAGTAGTAATATAGAAGCATAAACAATGATAAAATAGTTTATAAAGAAGAGAATAGCAAAATAGATATAGTCAAAAATAGATTAAAACAGGGTATGGAATATAAAACTGAAACAAATAAAATCTTACTTGAAAATACTTCTGTCTTTGATTATACTTGAAAACAAACTGTCTTTCTTACAAGCTTTGAAAATAAGAGCTGTCTGAAGAGTTACAAGATTACAAAGTAAAATCTGTAAAGGGTTACAAGATTGTCTGTCTGGAAAGGTAAGGCTACAAGATTATCTGTCTAAAGGGAAGGTTACAAGATTACAAAAAGAAAAAGTAAAGTACAAAAAGTCTTTCGGAGAGGGAAAAGGAAAGCTAAAAGTCTTTCTGAGGATTGGACCTTGGAATGGAAACTTGAACTTAAAATTTGAACCTAAAACTTGGACCTATCTTCTGTCTTCGGAGTCTGTCCTTTTATAGATGAAGTGAACCATGGTAAGTCTTTAAAAGTAACTTGAGTTAAGTGAAGTGAACTCAAGTTAATCTGTCGGTAGAATCTTGAACAGTAAAAGTCTATCTAGCAATCTGTCTGGGTACACATGCTAGTAAACAGTAGCTTTCTTTCTATGAGAATCTTATCTTTTGGTCTGTCTTCTGTCTTCTTTTGTCTTTTGTGTCACGGGTCTGGCTTCTGTCTTCTTTTGTCTTTTCTGTCACATTTGTCTTCTGTCTTCTTTTGTCTTTTCTGTCACATGTCATAGGGGTCTTGGGAATCCTGGAATGCTTCCGGATGAGTTCTAAAGTTTGGAGAAGAGGATTCCATTACTGTGTCATCTTCATCGTCTGATATTTGGGATGCAGCTTCAAGCAGTTGCTTTTTAAGCTGTCATCTGTCTGAAACAGAGGCAAGCTGGCACTGAACTTGACTCTTTTCTAAAAAGAAATTAGAACTTTCTGTCTGGGAGGAAGAGGTCTTTTTCTGTAATTCTTGGCAAATATGATCAAAATTAAACTTATTCCACCATTTTAATTTAAACTTTCTGGCGAGCATAGGAAAAGGATACTGGGGATGCTTTTCTATCTTGTATTCCCATCTAATGATCCATGGGAGATCTGGAAACCTGTAAAAGAACTGTAAAAGATGTGGGAAATCCCTAAGATGCAATATGTTAGGTTCTTTCTTGAAAGTTTCATAAGCTTTTAAAAGATCAGGGGGAAGAATCATAGCTTCAGGACCATAGGAATTCCACCAGTCAATGAACCATCTTGGAATCATCATGTCTTTCTTTCTGTACATATCAAACCGGAAAAACCAAGTATGCCTGTTGATATTGTTTTGAAATAAAAGGAATCTGTCCCAAGCTTCCATATAGTCATAATAATTATAAAACTGGGGCTCAAAAAGTACAGAAAAGTTCTTGGTGATCCAGGGTTGTGCTTTCCACTGAGAAGGGGTGAGAATCTGTTTTATAACAACTTTAGAATAGCCAATTCTGTTTGGTTCCTGGGAACAAGGCATATGTGTAACTAAAATTGAATCTGTATCTACTAAAATATGCTCATAAAATGTTTGGGTCTTAAAAGTTTCTGTCTTAGGATGTTCCCATCTTGGGGGTATGAGCTGTCTGACAAGGGAGAGGGTGTCTTTTATGTGCTGGTATTCTGGTTCAATCCACAAAATAAAATTCCAAGAGTCTTTTGGGATTTCAACGCTGTGATCTTCTTTTGGGATTTGGGTTTGGGTTTCTGGAGAGGTAGAGGATCTATATTTTGGTTGGTTGGAAGGAGAGGTCAAAGGAGGAAAAGAAGATGCAACTACATTAAATGGTTTCTTTAAAGGAGGGGTTGAGGAGGTTGAGGGTATGGCATAAGTCTGTTTGGATGTTGGATTGGGACTGGGGGAGAGTGGTTGGAAAGGGTTTGGGCTACAGATTAATGGGGATCTGTCTAGAGATTTATTTGAAGAGAAAGTGGGTGAGGTGAAAGAGGGGCAAGGGAGGAATCTGCTAGGGGGAGGAGGAATTGGGGGAGCAGCATAAGACTGTCTGGTTCTGGGTTTTGGGGATTTGCTCTCATCTGCAGGGGAACTCATCTTCCCTGTAGAAATTCACGGATCAGAAAATCAGGAATTGAATTAGTTTCTCCTTTAATATATTCAATGTCAAAGTCAAAAACGCTTAAAATAGCCTGCCATCGAGCAAAACTCTGTTTGGAAACAAGATTTTGAACATCTTTCTGTAAAACTTCTTTAGCACTTTTACAATCAACTCTAATTAAAAACTTTTGATTAAAAAGATCATTTTGGAATTTTGAAATACATAGTATGATAGATAAAATCTCTTTCTTAATAGTGCTATAATTCTGCTGAGTAGCTGACCAAGAGCCAGAATGAAATCTAACAATTTGTTCTTTAGCATCATTTTTTGCTACCTGTTTTAGGATTCCACCATATCCTATATCAGAAGCATCTGTCTCAACAATTTTAAAAGTATTAGGAGAGGGAATAACAATACAAGGAAGTTGCTTAACATATTTTTTAATCTGTCTGACTATCATAGTATGTCTGTCTGTCCAAGGTGGAGGATTCTTTTCTAATCTTTTATACAAGGGTCTGCATATTTTTCTTAATCCTTGAAAATAATATGAAAAATAATTTAAACTGCCAAGAAATCTCTGTAATTGATTTTTATCTTTTATCTCATCTGGGAATTTATCTGCAAATTGAATAGCTCTGTCAATAGGGCTTAAAGTTCCCTTATAAATATTATGGCCTAAAAATCGAATTTTATCTTGAAAAAGACTTATTTTAGAGGCTGAAACAACTAAACCATTTTGTTTGATTACTCTAACAAATATATTCAAATGTTTCCAATGGTCATCTATTGTTTTAGAAAAGATTAGAACATCATCTATATAAACAATGGAAAAATCTGTGAAAGGTGTAAATATGTCATTCATTATATTTTGAAATTCACTGGGTGCATTTTTCAAACCAAAAGGCATAACATTCCATTCATAATGACCAAAAGGAACTGTAAAAGCAGTTTTGTATCTATCTGTCTCATCTATCTGTATCTGCCAAAATCCACTTTTCATGTCAAATTTAGAAAATATAGTTGCTTCATGAAGTCTGTCAAGAAGATCTTTCTTATTGGGAATAGGATATCTTATCCACTGTAATGCTTTATTTAAAGGTTTATAATTTATAACTAATCTTGGAACTCCTCGCTCCAATTCTGCCTGTTTATTAACATAAAAAGCAGCACAACTCCAAGGAGACTTGCTCTTTCTGATTAATCCTTTAGTTAAAAGATCTTCAATTTCTTTCTTACAATGTTCTAATAATTCATTATTCATTTGTATTGGCCTAGCTTTAGTAGGTATCTGTCTTTCATTAAAATCTTTCTCATAAGGTAACTGTACTATATGTCGATGCCTGTGCCAAAAGACAGTAGGTAGACTAGAACAAATTTCTGTCTCAATCTGTTGTCTAAATAAATTTATTTTAATATTTAGAATGGGGTCAGTTAATTGATCAGTTATTCTTTTATATTTTATTTCTGTCTTTAAAGATTCCAAATGTCTATTCTTTCTGTCAATTCTTTCTCTATCAATTTCCTTTACTATGGTATTAAGTGAATAAATATCTTTTGGAATTGGTGGTAAAATAAATTTAACAAGTATATCTTTCCCTAGCACATTAGTTTTAATACCTTCTTCTGTCGTTAAAAAGGGGTAAAGTAAAGTCATAAAGGGGTTTCCTAGAATGATTTTAGAAGAAAGGTCTTTAATTAAAACAAAAATTGTTTCAAAACAAACTCCATCATTACATATGTGAACACTAGGTATTTTATAATTAATTATTAATTTTTCTCCATTAGCTTGAGCTAGTCTTTCAGATGATTTTTCATAATACTTTAAAGGTATTAATCCTTCTTGTATACAGTTCATGTCAGCACCTGAATCTATCAAAGCAATTTCTGTCAAAGAAAACTCTTTATTAATTACCAAAGTAATTTCTGTATGCCATTTTTGGAAAATCATTCTGTCAATTAATCTTAAGAAATTCTGTCTATTGTCATCATTTTCAAATTTTCTGTCTGTGGGATTAGAAAATTCTTTTAAGTTTATCAATTCTGCAATATTTCGCTCATTTATGTCTGTGGATTTTTCTTCCTTAATTTCTTTAATTTCCTTTTTTACGATTTTCGCTTCTGTCATTAAGTCTTGTAGATTTATTTCTTTCATTTTCATTTTTATCTTTTCTTTCTTGTCTTTTTCTTCCTTTCTATAATCCGTAACATGGTGTCCATATTTTTTACATTTATGACAAATAGTATTACTAACATGTCTGTCAGTTTTCTCATTATCTGATAACTCAGTAGTATTTAAAACTGTTATATCTCTATTTCTGTCTGTCTGTAAGGGTGTATTTAAAATTTTCATTTTTTTAGTTAATTCTGTCAAACTATCATTTTGGGTTTCTATTATAGATCTTTCAATTAATTTTAGTCTTTCATCTACCATTTCTTTTAAACTATTACACTTTTTGTCTTTTACTTCCACTTTTACTACACTATCATTATTTTCTTTTAAATTACCATTATCATTTTTCCTACCTTTGTGGACTTTGACTTTTTCTCTTTCATGTCTCATCTTTTCTTCTATTTCTATCTTCATACGTAGAGATTCTTTACTACTATTTGTTTTTGGTTTTTGCATGTCCTTTACTTTCCCTACACCTTTACTATTTTGTCCTTCATGTGATTCTTTCAAACTATCATCATAATTTCTAGGACTATCATCTTTCTTTAGATTGTCTATTTGTTTTCCTATATCTAATCCTTTACGTAGAGTTCCATCTTTTAATTCACAATTCTGTCTTTCAAACATTTCTTTCGTTCTGTCTTGTACTATAGTATTAGTCTTTTCATCTTTTAACTTCTGACTTAGAGATTCTTTAAGGGAGTTATTTTCTTTACTGTTTTGTCTTTCTATGTTTTCTATCATTTCTTTTACTATGCCTTTCCTTATCTTACTTCTTTCTTTATCTTCATTTATTATATCTCTGACACTTTCTATAGTATCTTTTATACGTGTTGCTTTTTCCTTAATAGGGCTAATTTCTGTATCAGCTCTTCTGTCAGTTGTTTTTAACATCTGTAAATTCTTAGTACTATTTATATACCAATTATCTGTCACGGTTTCTGTAAAAGATGATCTATGATGGGGTCCAAATTCTACTTCTTTTTCAAAATGTGAATTTAAAACTTTCATTCTTTCATAGAGGTCCAAAAAGCTATCATTTTTCTTTTCAATTTTAGTATAAATAGCAAATCTGTCAATATTTTCCAAGGACTCCAATTTTCTATTAATTCTGTCCAAAAAACTATCATTGTGTTTATTAGTCTGTCGGTTGATTTTATCTCCTGTTAAATTACTCCAATTATTTGTGTTACCATTATAATTATAATCATCAATTTCACTGTCAGAATCAGTTTCATAATCCATATCAGTATTTGACCAATTATCATCTATATCTTTCATGCTATAACCTTCATCATAAACTATATCATCATAGTCCATGTTTCAATTAGTGTGTGCCTAGCCTAAGTGTGAACAAGCAAACAGATGATGAACCGATAAATGTATTTATTCTCTTTCTAAGCAATTAATAATTACTGGCGGAACTATTACTAACCACTGGTATCCTTGCTATCGGGACCACCTCCTCAGGAAACTCCATTGCGGGACCACCCAAACACACGCCTGTCCGTCGGCTACAACAAAGGGGCTGACCAACGCGAAACTATGGTTTGCCAACGAGTCTCTAGGCTGACCAACGCTAACAAGGAGCAAGTAGTGGCTATGTAGTAATATAAGTTCCTAGTAACTTCTTAATTGCAAAGAAATAAAACTCATACACCTACCATCCATGGCTCTGATACCATTGACTACCATTGACTACCATTGACTACATTGACTACCCAGGAATGAGCACAGCAATAATATAGAAGCATAAACAATGATAAAATAGTTTATAAAGAAGAGAATAGCAAAATAGATATAGTCAAAAATAGATTAAAACAGGGTATGGAATATAAAACTGAAACAAATAAAATCTTACTTGAAAATACTTCTGTCTTTGATTATACTTGAAAACAAACTGTCTTTCTTACAAGCTTTGAAAATAAGAGCTGTCTGAAGAGTTACAAGATTACAAAGTAAAATCTGTAAAGGGTTACAAGATTGTCTGTCTGGAAAGGTAAGGGTACAAGATTACAAAAAGAAAGTAAAGTACAAAAGTCTTTCTAAGGGAGAGTACAAAAGTCTTTCGGGGAAAGGGAAAGGAAAGTTAAAGTCTTTCTGAGGATTGGACCTTGGAATGGAAACTTAAACTTAAAATTTGAAACTGAAATTTTGAACCTAAAACTTGAACCTAAAATTTGAACCTATCTTCTGTCTTCGAAGTCTGTCTATTTATAGATAAAGTGAACCATGGTAAGTCTTTAAAAGTAACTTGAGTTAAGTGAAGTGAACTCAAGTTAATTTGTCGGTAGAATCTTGAACAGTAAAAGTCTATCTTGAACAGTAATAGTCTTTCTTGTCGGTAGAATCTTGAACAGTAAAATTCTATCTGGCAGTCTGTCCGGGTACGCATGCTAGTGAATAGTAACTTTTCTATCTGTGAGAATCTCCGTACGAATAATATTCTGCTAAAATATCTTTCTGGTTCTGTCTGCATTCTGTTATCTTATCTTTTGGTCTCTTGTCTTCTTTTTGTCTCCTTATCTGTCTCTTGTCTTCTTTTTGTCTCCTTCTGTCACATGAGTCCTGTAGTTTGGAAAGGAGGATAAAGGAGGATTCCATCTGTCTGTATCTGTTGGAAACTGTTCTGGCGCAGGGGCACAGTGTCTATCTTTTCTGTAATTTTGTCTAACCACTTGAATACACTGTCATTTTTGACCTTGTATTCTGAAGGGATATTATCTCTATTGAGACGCCTTCATGCTTTAACTGAAATCTGTATTAAAGATTTCTATTTTTGGCAGAATTTGGTCTAAGATTTTAGCCTTAGAATGGCTATCTTGCTTGCCAGGCAATTGACCGTTAATTTTAAAATTAACTATTTAAAGGTTATTATGAAATGGTAAAATATATGATGAGAAAGGACAAGAATAAACTAAAGTCATGAACCTATAGTACAAGACAAATATCCTAGCAAAGGAGAAATGATGGAAAGATACACAGGAACAAAAGATACGTAGGAACAAAAGAAAGACTAGAATAGTCAACAAAAGTAGGAAAATTTTATATATATATATATATATACATATATATATATATATATATACATACTTAAGTATATATATATATACTTAAGTACTACTGCTACTGGGTAGAATAGTATTATCTACCATTGTAGGAATCTCATCATCATCTATCACTAAGTCTGCCATTGTAGAAATCTCATCATCACTTTTATCTTTTGAGATGGAAATTTCTTTCAATAAGTGTATATCTTTGGGGGAATGGGGGTAGAAGGAATTTAAAGAAAACTTCTGTCTTTAAAATATTAGTACATATTCCATTATCTGTCGTGAAGAAAGGGTAGATTAAAGCTAAAAAGGGATTTCCTAATATAACTTTAGAGGATAACTTATTTGTTAAGAAGAAAGGTGTTCTGAACTTGATTCCATTATTATATATGTATGCCTTAGTTAGTTTATTACTTATTTTAAGTCTATCACCATTAGCCTGAGTTAATCTGTCTATTGTTGATTCATAATACTTAGAGGGTATTAATCCTTCTTGTATGCAATTCATATCAGCACCTGAATCAACAAGGGCAATAACAGTTAATGAAAATTCTTTATGAACTACCAAAGTTATCTCTGTGTACCATTTTTGAAATATCATTCTGTCAATTATATTTAAAAATTCATCTTTATCATCTTCTTTATGAGAACTTTCACCAATATAATCATGTCTGTCAAGAAGAGAGGAGTCTGTTAGAGGTTCATTACAATATTTAATTCTATCTTTTATGCTAATTACCTGCGCAGTTATCTGTTCAACCATGCCTTTTAATATGAAATTTTCTGATTTTAATTTTCCCAGTTCATTTTTTAGGTTATTAATGTCTATCTGTAGGTCTGTCATAGTTATAGGTTTATTGGGTTTAAATCTATCAGTAATTTCAGTAAAATTATAAGTTGACTTATAATCTTTTAGATCTATTTCAAATCTATCAGTTTCAGTTAAAGATTCTTTTAATTTAGATAAATAGTCTTTTTTAGATTGTAGGTCTGGAAGTTTATCTATCAAATCCATTATTATGTCTTCTTGTTTTGTTAAGACACATATTTTTAATTTTCTTTTACAATAACAATTATTAGGATTGTTACAGTTACATAATTGAACATTTCTATCATGTGAAGAAACATCTGTAGAGGAGGATGAAGTACTGTTACTATTATCTATCTGGTGAATTTCATTATCTGTTTCATCACTATCTGTCAGTTCTGTTATACTCATTAATTTGTCCTTTAATTTTTTTGATATATCGAGTTTATTTATCTGTCTTTGAAAGTTACAGTATCTACTAGTGTGTCCCTTTTTCCCACATTTGAAACAAGTAATGTCACTTTCCCTACGTCTATCATTTTTCTTTCTTTTGGACTCTTCTTTCTTGTCTTTAGACTTACTTTTATAATATCTTCTATTATTGTTCTTATATCTATCACTTCTGTCATCTTTCTTTTCTTTTCTTCTTTTTCTAGAGGGAGCAATTAATGGGTCAAAACCATATTGCTCACAGAAAGTTCCTAGCTCTTTTTTAGCAAATCTTTTCTCTTTTTCTATCTGGTTTTTTAGTCTTAAGTCATTACATAGCCATAGACCTGTTTTATTAATTGAAGATATTATGTCTCCATATGTTAGGCTAGGATAGTCTATAGTTCCGTCATTATTAACTATATCAAGTCTAACTTTCTGAGCAAAGAAATAGGGTAAACCAGCAATGAATTTTTCTTTCCAGTAGGACTGTTGGCAATCATTCCTACTTAAAACTTTTGAAATAAAAACATCTTTATACCATCTAAAATCTGAAAGTTGTGGACATCTTAAATTAATTAAAACATCTGAAGCTCTTTCTTTATATTGATTGGGATCACCAACAAAATGTTTAGTTATAGTAAAAATTAAAGTATTAACTGCATCTTGTGAAGGCTGCCTGTCTGTCATTATAACACTTCCATCTGTTTCTCTTTTAACAGCTGTCAATATTCCATTTATGTCATCATTATTTAAATAATGATCCCACTAGCCTTTCAACTGGCCAGTAAAACCAGTGACTATTAAATGAGCTATCTGATGATCCTGTTTTCCATGATTTTTATAAACATTAGTGAGCAAAGTCATCTCATGTAAAAGGTTTATTATTTCATATTCTGACATTCCATCAATATTCCATTCATAAATTAAATCTGGTGAATAAGATGAATTAACATAAGTATGTCTTTCTTCAAATTGTAAATCAGGGGGAGTAGGTTTAGGATACCAATTCTTTCTGGGGTATAAGTCGTCAATTCTTCCTTTTTTACGATCTTGTGATGAAGATGCTAAAATTAATTTATTAATTCGTAATTTATCTGTAAATTGTGATTCCAAATTATTTATATCTGTCAAATCTGTCAATTGATTGTCTTCTGATTCTTCATCCTCTGAAGAGTCAGTTCGTCCTTTTAATGTTATAATATTCTTATTTTTTAATGGCTCCATATCCTTTGATGATTCTAATTTCATTAAGTCTAATTTTTTATTTATTTCATTAAGTAAATTATCAGTTTTTTCTGTCATGGGTTTCTTTAAAGGTGCTCTAAGGTGAGGAGGAATCTCATGAGGGATAAACAAAGGGGTATTAGACGTGTTTTCTTTTTTTATGGAAGTAGAAGGGGGTATTAGTCTGTCTTCTATATCTTGTAACTTTTGACCAATAGTTTTTAGATAAGTATTGGTGTAATTGTTCTGTTGAATTATACTGTCTAGATTCTTATTATCATCACTTAGACTGGGTCTTTTAATGGGTGTAGCCAAAACTTGGACTCCACTATTTTGACTCAATATAATTGATTCAAATGGTGGATAAGTCTGATACACTTTCTCATGATTTTCTGTCTTTGTCCATGATAATATTTTCTCTATTACACTTATCTTTTTGTTATAATAGTCCAAAAAGTCAAAGAAACTAAAGTGTGTCTGTAAGTCTGTCATCATTTCAAAATACTTAGTTCTTAAATTGTTTCTTTCATGTTCATTATATTCTTCAAAAAATTGATTCTTTCTGTCATTATTTTCAGGTTTTAAATAATCATATTTTAATAGTTCTTTATCTAAAAAAAATTCTTTAGATAAAATATTAATTTGTCTATCATCTGTAAATCCTAATATATCTGTGTGGGTAGGAGAATCAGGTTGAGGTTGGGGCTGATAAAGAGGTTGGTGAACATTAGGGGTAGGTTGTGTGGTATCTGTCGGATAATAAGCTGGCTCTGTCTGAATAGGGGTTTTCTTAGTATTTATAGGGGGAAGGTGTATAACTAGAGGAAGATTCTGGGGAGGTAAAGGTCTGGAATCAGAGAAAGGTGTCCTAGAGGAAAAAGAGCTTCTAGGGGTAAACATCATTGGGGTCTTTTTGCCTGTAGAACTACTAAGTCTTATGAGGCTATCAGTATATCTGTCATTATTATTAAAAGAAATAATAACTGTACCATTTGTATTTTGGGCTATGAAGTCTGGTTCAGTGTTTTCTATTTTTGGTGTGGGGCAATAGCTTCAAGTTGCCATCTTTCAGGAAGGGTTATATCTTTCCACTGTATTTGTTGAGGTACCCGTAATCTAGTATTCCGGGTTGAGGCTTGCAGAAGGAGAGTCTGTCCTTTAGGGGAAGGATCAACTATGGATTGAGGGTCTAAAGTGGTTTTCATTAGTTTATAATAAATCCTATAAATAATAGCTAAAGGTTCTGAGCCTTCTTTCATGTAATAACCATTTGTTTTTACATTTAAAGTTAAAGCATCCATAATATTTCTGTCAGATAGGCTTAAAGCAAAGTTAGGATAACAATTAAAATATACTGGTCCTTTATGCAGACTTGTTTCCATCATTCCAAGAAGTGAGTCATCAAATCTTAAATGTCTGTCATCTCTTAAGAAAAGTAAAACACTTGCATTTAAAGCTTCTCTTGTTAATGGTTTAACAGCTACTTGAACCAAACCAACATGTAAAAATGCATATTTCTGTCTATGTCTGTCAATTGAATCTATTGAGAATAACTGAATTGTCTCATATTCATCAAACAAAGAGTAAGTTCTTTCAACAGTTTTTATGGTATAATCTGTCAAGAAAGATAATTTAGAAAAAGTAGTCTGTCTGTAGATTTTATCAGTTCTTTCAGTTGGTATATTCCATTTATTCCATTCTAATAAGTTTCTGTCTATATCTCTCATGCTAAATTCTTCAGAATTAACTATCTTATCACTTTCCATGTTCAGATTAGTGTGTGCCTGTCCTAAGTGTGTCTTAGCAACAGATAATGAGCGACTAAACATATTCATTTTATCTCTAAACAATTAATAATTACTGGCGGAACTATTACTAACCATTGGTATCCTTGCTATCGGGACCACCTCCTCGGGAAACTCCATTGCGGGACCACCCAAACAACGCCTGTCCGTCGGCTACAACAAAGGGGCTGACCAACGCGAAACTATGGTTTGCCAACGAGTCTCTAGGCTGACCAACGCTAACAAGGAGCAAGTAGTGGCTATGTAGTAATATAAGTTCCTAGTAACGTCTTAATTGCAAAGAAATAAAACTCATACACCTACCATCCATGGCTCTGATACCATTGACTACCCAGGAGTGAGCACAGCAGTAATATAGAAGCATAAACAATATAAACTATTTTATCATTGTTTATGCTTCTATATTACTGCTGTGCTCACTCCTGGGTAGTCAATGGTATCAGAGCCATGGATGGTAGGTGTATGAGTTTTATTTCTTTGCAATTAAGAAGTTACTAGGAACTTATATTACTACATAGCCACTACTTGCTCCTTGTTAGCGTTGGTCAGCCTAGAGACTCGTTGGCAAACCATAGTTTCGCGTTGGTCAGCCCCTTTGTTGTAGCCGACGGACAGGCGTGTGTTTGGGTGGTCCCGCAATGGAGTTTCCCGAGGAGGTGGTCCCGATAGCAAGGATACCAGTGGTTAGTAATAGTTCCGCCAGTAATTATTAATTGCTTAGAAAGAGAATAAATACATTTATCGGTTCATCATCTGTTTGCTTGTTCACACTTAGGCTAGGCACACACTAATTGAAACATGGACTATGATGATATAGTTTATGATGAAGGTTATAGCATGAAAGATATAGATGATAATTGGTCAAATACTGATATGGATTATGAAACTGATTCTGACAGTGAAATTGATGATTATAATTATAATGGTAACACAAATAATTGGAGTAATTTAACAGGAGATAAAATCAACCGACAGACTAATAAACACAATGATAGTTTTTTGGACAGAATTAATAGAAAATTGGAGTCCTTGGAAAATATTGACAGATTTGCTATTTATACTAAAATTGAAAAGAAAAATGATAGCTTTTTGGACCTCTATGAAAGAATGAAAGTTTTAAATTCACATTTTGAAAAAGAAGTAGAATTTGGACCCCATCATAGATCATCTTTTACAGAAACCGTGACAGATAATTGGTATATAAATAGTACTAAGAATTTACAGATGTTAAAAACAACTGACAGAAGAGCTGATACAGAAATTAGCCCTATTAAGGAAAAAGCAACACGTATAAAAGATACTATAGAAAGTGTCAGAGATATAATAAATGAAGATAAAGAAAGAAGTAAGATAAGGAAAGGCATAGTAAAAGAAATGATAGAAAACATAGAAAGACAAAACAGTAAAGAAAATAACTCCCTTAAAGAATCTCTAAGTCAGAAGTTAAAAGATGAAAAGACTAATACTATAGTACAAGACAGAACGAAAGAAATGTTTGAAAGACAGAATTGTGAATTAAAAGATGGAACTCTACGTAAAGGATTAGATATAGGAAAACAAATAGACAATCTAAAGAAAGATGATAGTCCTAGAAATTATGATGATAGTTTGAAAGAATCACATGAAGGACAAAATAGTAAAGGTGTAGGGAAAGTAAAGGACATGCAAAAACCAAAAACAAATAGTAGTAAAGAATCTCTACGTATGAAGATAGAAATAGAAGAAAAGATGAGACATGAAAGAGAAAAAGTCAAAGTCCACAAAGGTAGGAAAAATGATAATGGTAATTTAAAAGAAAATAATGATAGTGTAGTAAAAGTGGAAGTAAAAGACAAAAAGTGTAATAGTTTAAAAGAAATGGTAGATGAAAGACTAAAATTAATTGAAAGATCTATAATAGAAACCCAAAATGATAGTTTGACAGAATTAACTAAAAAAATGAAAATTTTAAATACACCCTTACAGACAGACAGAAATAGAGATATAACAGTTTTAAATACTACTGAGTTATCAGATAATGAGAAAACTGACAGACATGTTAGTAATACTATTTGTCATAAATGTAAAAAATATGGACACCATGTTACGGATTATAGAAAGGAAGAAAAAGACAAGAAAGAAAAGATAAAAATGAAAATGAAAGAAATAAATCTACAAGACTTAATGACAGAAGCGAAAATCGTAAAAAAGGAAATTAAAGAAATTAAGGAAGAAAAATCCACAGACATAAATGAGCGAAATATTGCAGAATTGATAAACTTAAAAGAATTTTCTAATCCCACAGACAGAAAATTTGAAAATGATGACAATAGACAGAATTTCTTAAGATTAATTGACAGAATGATTTTCCAAAAATGGCATACAGAAATTACTTTGGTAATTAATAAAGAGTTTTCTTTGACAGAAATTGCTTTGATAGATTCAGGTGCTGACATGAACTGTATACAAGAAGGATTAATACCTTTAAAGTATTATGAAAAATCATCTGAAAGACTAGCTCAAGCTAATGGAGAAAAATTAATAATTAATTATAAAATACCTAGTGTTCACATATGTAATGATGGAGTTTGTTTTGAAACAATTTTTGTTTTAATTAAAGACCTTTCTTCTAAAATCATTCTAGGAAACCCCTTTATGACTTTACTTTACCCCTTTTTAACGACAGAAGAAGGTATTAAAACTAATGTGCTAGGGAAAGATATACTTGTTAAATTTATTTTACCACCAATTCCAAAAGATATTTATTCACTTAATACCATAGTAAAGGAAATTGATAGAGAAAGAATTGACAGAAAGAATAGACATTTGGAATCTTTAAAGACAGAAATAAAATATAAAAGAATAACTGATCAATTAACTGACCCCATTCTAAATATTAAAATAAATTTATTTAGACAACAGATTGAGACAGAAATTTGTTCTAGTCTACCTACTGTCTTTTGGCACAGGCATCGACATATAGTACAGTTACCTTATGAGAAAGATTTTAATGAAAGACAGATACCTACTAAAGCTAGGCCAATACAAATGAATAATGAATTATTAGAACATTGTAAGAAAGAAATTGAAGATCTTTTAACTAAAGGATTAATCAGAAAGAGCAAGTCTCCTTGGAGTTGTGCTGCTTTTTATGTTAATAAACAGGCAGAATTGGAGCGAGGAGTTCCAAGATTAGTTATAAATTATAAACCTTTAAATAAAGCATTACAGTGGATAAGATATCCTATTCCCAATAAGAAAGATCTTCTTGACAGACTTCATGAAGCAACTATATTTTCTAAATTTGACATGAAAAGTGGATTTTGGCAGATACAGATAGATGAGACAGATAGATACAAAACTGCTTTTACAGTTCCTTTTGGTCATTATGAATGGAATGTTATGCCTTTTGGTTTGAAAAATGCACCCAGTGAATTTCAAAATATAATGAATGACATATTTACACCTTTCACAGATTTTTCCATTGTTTATATAGATGATGTTCTAATCTTTTCTAAAACAATAGATGACCATTGGAAACATTTGAATATATTTGTTAGAGTAATCAAACAAAATGGTTTAGTTGTTTCAGCCTCTAAAATAAGTCTTTTTCAAGATAAAATTCGATTTTTAGGCCATAATATTTATAAGGGAACTTTAAGCCCTATTGACAGAGCTATTCAATTTGCAGATAAATTCCCAGATGAGATAAAAGATAAAAATCAATTACAGAGATTTCTTGGCAGTTTAAATTATTTTTCATATTATTTTCAAGGATTAAGAAAAATATGCAGACCCTTGTATAAAAGATTAGAAAAGAATCCTCCACCTTGGACAGACAGACATACTATGATAGTCAGACAGATTAAAAAATATGTTAAGCAACTTCCTTGTATTGTTATTCCCTCTCCTAATACTTTTAAAATTGTTGAGACAGATGCTTCTGATATAGGATATGGTGGAATCCTAAAACAGGTAGCAAAAAATGATGCTAAAGAACAAATTGTTAGATTTCATTCTGGCTCTTGGTCAGCTACTCAGCAGAATTATAGCACTATTAAGAAAGAGATTTTATCTATCATACTATGTATTTCAAAATTCCAAAATGATCTTTTTAATCAAAAGTTTTTAATTAGAGTTGATTGTAAAAGTGCTAAAGAAGTTTTACAGAAAGATGTTCAAAATCTTGTTTCCAAACAGAGTTTTGCTCGATGGCAGGCTATTTTAAGCGTTTTTGACTTTGACATTGAATATATTAAAGGAGAAACTAATTCAATTCCTGATTTTCTGACCCGTGAATTTCTACAGGGAAGATGAGTTCCCCTGCAGATGAGAGCAAATCCCCAAAACCCAGAACCAGACAGTCTTATGCTGCTCCCCCAATTCCTCCTCCCCCTAGCAGATTCCTCCCTTGCCCCTCTTTCACCTCACCCACTTTCTCTTCAAATAAATCTCTAGACAGATCCCCATTAATCTGTAGCCCAAACCCTTTCCAACCACTCTCCCCCAGTCCCAATCCAACATCCAAACAGACTTATGCCATACCCTCAACCTCCTCAACCCCTCCTTTAAAGAAACCATTTAATGTAGTTGCATCTTCTTTTCCTCCTTTGACCTCTCCTTCCAACCAACCAAAATATAGATCCTCTACCTCTCCAGAAACCCAAACCCAAATCCCAAAAGAAGATCACAGCGTTGAAATCCCAAAAGACTCTTGGAATTTTATTTTGTGGATTGAACCAGAATACCAGCACATAAAAGACACCCTCTCCCTTGTCAGACAGCTCATACCCCCAAGATGGGAACATCCTAAGACAGAAACTTTTAAGACCCAAACATTTTATGAGCATATTTTAGTAGATACAGATTCAATTTTAGTTACACATATGCCTTGTTCCCAGGAACCAAACAGAATTGGTTATTCTAAAGTTGTTATAAAACAGATTCTCACCCCTTCTCAGTGGAAAGCACAACCCTGGATCACCAAGAACTTTTCTGTACTTTTTGAGCCCCAGTTTTATAATTATTATGACTATATGGAAGCTTGGGACAGATTCCTTTTATTTCAAAACAATATCAACAGGCATACTTGGTTTTTCCGGTTTGATATGTACAGAAAGAAAGACATGATGATTCCAAGATGGTTCATTGACTGGTGGAATTCCTATGGTCCTGAAGCTATGATTCTTCCCCCTGATCTTTTAAAAGCTTATGAAACTTTCAAGAAAGAACCTAACATATTGCATCTTAGGGATTTCCCACATCTTTTACAGTTCTTTTACAGGTTTCCAGATCTCCCATGGATCATTAGATGGGAATACAAGATAGAAAAGCATCCCCAGTATCCTTTTCCTATGCTCGCCAGAAAGTTTAAATTAAAATGGTGGAATAAGTTTAATTTTGATCATATTTGCCAAGAATTACAGAAAAAGACCTCTTCCTCCCAGACAGAAAGTTCTAATTTCTTTTTAGAAAAGAGTCAAGTTCAGTGCCAGCTTGCCTCTGTTTCAGACAGATGACAGCTTAAAAAGCAACTGCTTGAAGCTGCATCCCAAATATCAGACGATGAAGATGACACAGTAATGGAATCCTCTTCTCCAAACTTTAGAACTCATCCGGAAGCATTCCAGGATTCCCAAGACCCCTATGACATGTGACAGAAAAGACAAAAGAAGACAGAAGACAAATGTGACAGAAAAGACAAAAGAAGACAGAAGCCAGACCCGTGACACAAAAGACAAAAGAAGACAGAAGACAGACCAAAAGATAAGATTCTCATAGAAAGAAAGCTACTGTTTACTAGCATGTGTACCCAGACAGATTGCTAGATAGACTTTTACTGTTCAAGATTCTACCGACAGATTAACTTGAGTTCACTTCACTTAACTCAAGTTACTTTTAAAGACTTACCATGGTTCACTTCATCTATAAAAGGACAGACTCCGAAGACAGAAGATAGGTCCAAGTTTTAGGTTCAAATTTTAAGTTCAAGTTTCCATTCCAAGGTCCAATCCTCAGAAAGACTTTTAGCTTTCCTTTTCCCTCTCCGAAAGACTTTTTGTACTTTACTTTTTCTTTTTGTAATCTTGTAACCTTCCCTTTAGACAGATAATCTTGTAGCCTTACCTTTCCAGACAGACAATCTTGTAACCCTTTACAGATTTTACTTTGTAATCTTGTAACTCTTCAGACAGCTCTTATTTTCAAAGCTTGTAAGAAAGACAGTTTGTTTTCAAGTATAATCAAAGACAGAAGTATTTTCAAGTAAGATTTTATTTGTTTCAGTTTTATATTCCATACCCTGTTTTAATCTATTTTTGACTATATCTATTTTGCTATTCTCTTCTTTATAAACTATTTTATCATTGTTTATGCTTCTATATTACTACTGTGCTCATTCCTGGGCAGTCAATGGTATCAGAGCCATGGATGGTAGGTGTATGAGTTTTATTTCTTTGCAATTAAGAAGTTACTAGGAACCTATATTACTACATAGCCACTACTTGCTCCTTGTTACCATTGACTACCCAGGAGTGAGCACAGCAGTAATATAGAAGCATAAACAATGATAAAATAGTTGATAAAGAAGAGAATAGCAAAATAGATATAGTCAAAAATAGATTAAAACAGAGTATGGAATATAAAAACTGAAACAAATAAAATCTTACTTGAAAATACTTCTGTCTTTGATTATACTTGAAAACAAACTGTCTTTCTTACAAGCTTTGAAAATAAACACTGTCTGAAGAGTTACAAGATTACAAAGTAAAATCTGTAAAGGGTTACAAGATTGTCTGTCTGGAAAGGTAAGGGTACAAGATTACAAAAAGAAAGTAAAGTACAAAAGTCTTTCTAAGGGAGAGTACAAAAGTCTTTCGGGGAAAGGGAAAGGAAAGCTAAAGTCTTTCTGAGGATTGGACCTTGGAATGGAAACTTAAACTTAAAATTTGAAACTGAAATTTTGAACCTATCTTCTGTCTTCAGAGTCTGTCTATTTATAGATAAAGTGAACCATGGTAAGTCTTCAAAAGTAACCTGAGTTAAGTAAAGTGAACTCAAGTAAAGTGAAATATCAAATATCACTCTCACAATGAGAGGCGATTGTCTCAAGAGATCAAAATGATCAAATGTTATGGAGTCAAATGTAAAGCTCCAAGATATGTTATCAAGTTTTATGGGAGGTCATATATACATATTTCTATAATTGAAATGGATCACTTGATCTAGTGCTAATTGTGTATGCCTTGGTTGAATTGATCATTGAAGCTTCACATTAGACTAAGGACTATTTCATTGTTGATATCCACACACAACACACAAGTTTATGTTCAATAAATGCCATATTCATTTGTGTGATTGTACTTGATGAAATGTGTTTTCACATGCTCAATCTTTGTTAATTCAAGCGCAAAAAGATTTTTGAGTGTTTTAGGTGTTTTTGGAAAGTATTTTGTTAAAAAAAATCTGAAATTTTTCAAGAAACCCAGTTTTGCCCTGTTTTGGCGACTCAGTCGCGGGTATGTCAAGTCGCGTGCCTCAGTCGCATCTTCGCTGGTCATTTTTGGCGACTTGTTCGCGAGTGGAAGGTCCAGTCGCGAGGTTCACTCAGAAATTTTCGCGGCTCAGCTCGCGACTCACTCGCGGGTAGACCTTCCAGTCGCGAAAAACACTTAGAAAATTTTTCAAAATTTTGTCTTTGAGCGTTTTGGCGGCTTGCCCCGGCGACTTAACTCAGTCGCGAAAATCGCGTGTTTTGCATATTGAGGGTTATTTTCAAAGTTGTTTTCAAAAAAATTTTTTTTTTTCATTTTTCCCCTCATGCATCATTAGCATTGTTCATACCTTCATCTCTTGCCCTCGTTTCTTCTTGACCCTTTGTCTATTCCTGACAAAAAGGGGGAGAGTATACTCTAGAGAATGTTTCGGAGTATTTTGTCATTTCTATATGACTCTTGTGCACATCCTTAGGGGGAGAAATTCTATTTCTCATGCACATTTGTAGGGGGAGAGATATTCCATAGGGGAGATGCATATACCAAGGGGGAGAAGACATTGTGTTAACTAGAAAACCTTGTTCTGTTTGTTTTCTTGTTGGCTTTATGGTGCTTTGTGTTATGCTTTGGTGTTCTCATTGCATCATGTTTGTGCTTTGAACATGCATAATCCCTATGTTATTATGCTTCATTGAATGCATGTTCAGATGATCATTTGCTTTGCTATGTGATCATTGTAGTCATTTATATACTTGTTATATTATACTTGTCATTTATTACTTGCTTTACCTTGAGGGTCTAATGTGTTTTGTGCAAGTGTTTCAGGGTACAAGTATATATATGTTCCAAGTGCATCACAGCTTCTCATCACTTTGAAGGGGAGAAATTTTAAGCACTTTTAGTTTATATTGTTTAAGTTTTTATTCAATATAATGTGTCTGTACCCATGTGCTTTTGTAAGCTTTTAGGGTTTATGTTTTATGCATAGATTGTAGGCTTTATGGTATGTACCTTGCTTAAGTGCAGCCTCTATGCTATGTTGAAATCAGTACTTTAATCTAAATGTTCTGCATTTTGGTTTATCTACTGTCACTCTTGTGCCATTGTAGGATTGTTCCTAGATGCATATGCCTTGTGTGCTATGCATTGGTTGAGTGTTGAGCATACAAGTGTCTTGCCTTGTGCTTGTTAACTTGTATGTCCTTGTGTTCATTCCAAGTGTGAATGAGCACTGTGATCACTACTTTGTGGTGTTCACTTGGTTGATCAAGCCATGGTTTGTTTATTAACTCCATCTTTGCTTGATCACATTTTGCCTGTTTCATATGCAGTTATAATTTTCTGCTTACAATGATCATGGTGTATTGTTGTGTTTCAGGAGTTTATGTTCATATGATTCAAGTGCTTCACAGCTTCTAGAGTTAGGTGTGAGTGAGTTTTGTTCAACTGTTCCCAACTCACATGTTAAGTCTAGAGTCTGTTTTAGGGTTTTGTCACGGAATAGCCAAAGGGGGAGATTGTAAGGTTGAATTTATTCAACCATCTAATTGGCTTTATTCCGTGCCAAATTTGCTTGTAATTCAGCATTTAGTAACCCTGTATTTAGGTGGGTTTGTTGTAAGGGTAGTGAGTGAGATAGAGTGAAGATTGCTCAAGAGTGTGCAAGAAAACAGAGTGTCGCGGCTGGGACTCGCGGGTGGACTCGCGGCTGCAAGCCGCCAGAAGATGCACACGTGCCAAGCATGCTGGAAGATGAACAGTCATGCTAGCTGGAGCACTACAGGACAAAACAGGACAACTGGCCATACGGTTAACTCGCGACTGGATCTCGCGACTTGGTCAAGCCGCGAGGTCAAGCCACGAGCCACCCCTGTTTTGGAAAAACCTGACGTTTCACATTCCTCTTCACTCCAGTATAAATACCCCTTTAACCCACGATTGAAAGAGAGCTTCCAGAGAGAATTTTGAGAGAGAAACCCTAAAGAAAAACAAGATTGTTTCACACACAATCCCTACCTTAGAGTCTCATCAAAATCCCTCACTCTCTTCCTCTCCATTGTCAAAACCTTGAGAGGCATTATACCAAACCTGGTTCTCACCATTATCATCTCTGTGAGACAGTCGTTTGGAGTTCTGGGAAGCAGTTAGGAAGGAGCCAATATTCATTGGTTGATGCTACGGTGTAGTAGCGGAATCCGGAAAGCTAGAAAAGAAAAAGGTTCGGCGCAACCTCGTTGGAGCAAGAAGCTTGGAGGGCTTAGGTGCACTGGGTAGATTAGCCTTGGAGGGTCTATTGCTGTCCTTGTAGCCCAACTGTATTTTCTAGTGGATTGATTACCGCTTGGAGGGCGGCGGAGAGGTTTTTCGCCGAGGTCTTCGGTTTCCTCTTCGATAACACATCGGGTGTTATCTTTGTGTTTGCATCTTCCTTCCTCTCTATCTCTGCCTTTACATTATCTGCTGTGGTTTTATTTTGTTATGGCTCAGATAGTTGTTTAACCAATTTCATATTATAGCATATGTTAAGTTTCCGCACACTAGTTGTTTGACATATTGCTTGTGTTGGTTAAGTTGGTTTTTGGGGGTCTAAACGTTCAAAAGTGTTTTTGTACACGTTTTTGAACTTTCAATTGGTATCAGAGCGGGTACACTTGTTGTGGTTTAAATACCTAAGTGTGATCCTTGACCCCTTGTGTGTTTTGCCATGGATAATGCTTTGTATGCTTCTATGGATATTGTTGACTGTAACATGCCATGTGTTTGTGAAAATGCCTCTATGAGTGCTAATCCTCATAATTGTGATGACATGTTAATTGAATCCATGGGTGTTGTTGACAAACTCTTGAAGAAAAATGCTAAGAAGTTTCAAAAGAATTTGAGCAAGTTATTTTGTGAAAAGGATGATTTGATTGCTAAGCTCAATGAATCCAACAAATTGGTTGAGAAATATAAAAAACTTGCTGAAATTTCTCTTGAAAAGCTGAAAGAGTTTGAATGTTTGAATATGGACTTGGATGCTAAACTTGTTTTGTCTAACAAACTTGTTGATGATCTTAAATGTGAAAATGAATCTCTTAAGATGCATGCCAAGTGTTTGATTGCTGAACCTATTGTTAAAAAGGATGAAAATATTTGTTGCAATCATGTTGTGATACCCGATTTTGTGCCTAGTGTGTGTTCTACCTTAAAGGACAAATCGGTGTACATTCCTCCACATAAAAGAAATCAAAAGGTGGAGAGAAAGGCTGTTAAGTCAAAGCCTCTGTTTAGGTCTCAACCTAAGGCTTTGGATGGATCTAAGTTTGTTCCAACTTGCCACCATTGTGGTGTGATTGGTCATATAAGACCTCAATGTCATAAGTTGAAGAGGGAACAAAACCATATTGCTAGATCCCTTCCCAAAAGGCCTAGTGGACCTAAACACATTGTGTGTCACCATTGTGGTGCCTTTGGTCATCTAAGACCTCAATGCTCTAAGTTTCATGCTTTTAAAAGAATCAAAAGAAAAGAAAAACTTGAGCTTCTTGGAAGTTGTGCTAAAAAGGATAAACCGGATTTGAGTGATAATAGCATGTTGTTAAAGAAAGTGTTTAATGCTCTTAACTCCTTGTCTATGTGCATCTCCAGTTCTCATTCTTCCAACCCTCGTCTCACTTCTCATGAGACACTCATTCCAAACAATTGTTCTGTTTGGATGAGGAAGAGTTCCTATGGTTGAGCTTTTGCTCCTTTGGTCCTTGATCTAATTCTTTCGATCTTTGTAGGACCCTTCATGCATTAGATGCTTCATTGTCATGCATTTGTGCATCATGCATATCTTTATATGCATTGTTTTGTTTTTGTTTTGATCTTACTTTTATGTCTTTGGTTTGTGTGTGTAAAAATCCAAAACCACATAAAAAGTAGAAAATCAAAAAGCTTGATCGACGTTGTTGAGTTTTGTCTCAAAACTTGTTTTGCCTTGTACCTTTGTGCTAATGGCTTTGTGCATTTTCGAGCATTGCTTGTTTCTTTGCACTCATATCACTGTGGAAGAAATCTTGAAATCTATGTGATTGTTGTAAATAGATCTTCAAACTTGTCATGAATGATTAGTGAATGGTTATGTTGATCTTGAAACTTGCATAGACTTGTGTCTATATATCTTCCCACTCTTTATTTTTGTTTTTGCTAAGAAGAGCTCACCAAATGTAAATCTCCAAATGAAAAGAGATATTGAGCTGCAAAAGCCTGTCGCACATTCTAGTATTCGACTAGGAAAAAGGGTAAGCGACCTTATATTAAAGAGAATGTTTATTCAAAAAGCCAAAGGCTTGTTCATTAAAGTGAAATATCAAATATCACTCTCACAATGAGAGGCAATTGTCTCAAGAGATCAAAATGATCAAATGTTATGGAGTCAAATGTAAAGCTCCAAGATATGTTATCAAGTTTTGTGGGAGGTCATATATACATATTTCTATAATTGAGATGGATCACTTGATCTAGTGCTAATTGTGTATGCCTTGGTTGAATTGATCATTGAAGCTTCACATTAGACTAAGGACTATTTCATTGTTGATATCCACACACAACACACAAGTTTATGTTCAATAAATGCCATATTCATTTGTGTGATTGTACTTGATGAAATGTGTTTTCACATGCTCAATCTTTGTTAATTCAAGCGCAAAAAGATTTTTGAGTGTTTTAGGTGTTTTTGGAAAGTATTTTGTTAAAAAAAATCTGAAATTTTTCAAGAAACCCAGTTTTGCCCTGTTTTGGCGACTCAGTCGCGGGTATGTCAAGTCGCGTGCCTCAGTCGCATCTTCGCTGGTCATTTTTGGCGACTTGTTCGCGAGTGGAAGGTCCAGTCGCGAAGTTCACTCAGAGGTTCCTTTTCCCTCTCCGAAAGACTTTTTGTACTTTACTTTTTCTTTTTGTAATCTTGTAACCTTCCCTTTAGACAGATAATCTTGTAGCCTTACCTTTCCAGACAGACAATCTTGTAACCCTTTACAGATTTTACTTTGTAATCTTGTAACTCTTCAGACAGCTCTTATTTTCAAAGCTTGTAAGAAAGACAGTTTGTTTTCAAGTATAATCAAAGACAGAAGTATTTTCAAGTAAGATTTTATTTGTTTCAGTTTTATATTCCATACCCTGTTTTAATCTATTTTTGACTATATCTATTTTGCTATTCTCTTCTTTATAAACTATTTTATCATTGTTTATACTTCTATATTACTGCTGTGCTCATTCCTGGGCAGTCAATGGTATCAGAGCCATGGATGGTAGGTGTATGAGTTTTATTTCTTTGCAATTAAGAAGTTACTAGGAACCTATATTACTACATAGCCACTACTTGCTCCTTGTTACCATTGACTACCCAGGAGTGAGCACAGCAATAATATAGAAGCATAAACAATGATAAAATAGTTGATAAAGAAGAGAATAGCAAAATAGATATAGTCAAAATAGATTAAAACAGAGTATGGAATATAAAAACTGAAACAAATAAAATCTTACTTGAAAATACTTCTGTCTTTGATTATACTTGAAAACAAATTGTCTTTCTTACAAGCTTTGAAAATAAACACTGTCTGAAGAGTTACAAGATTACAAAGTAAAATCTGTAAAGGGTTACAAGATTGTCTGTCTGGAAAGGTAAGGGTACAAGATTACAAAAAGAAAGTAAAGTACAAAAGTCTTTCTAAGGGAGAGTACAAAAGTCTTTCGGGGAAAGGGAAAGGAAAGCTAAAGTCTTTCTGAGGATTGGACCTTGGAATGGAAACTTAAACTTAAAATTTGAAACTGAAATTTTGAACCTATCTTCTGTCTTCAGAGTCTATCTATTTATAGATAAAGTGAACCATGGTAAGTCTTCAAAAGTAACCTGAGTTAAGTAAAGTGAACTCAAGTTAATCTGTCGGTAGAATCTTGAACAGTAAAAGCCTATCTCGAACAGGAAGAGTCTATCTGTCGGTAGAGTAAAAGTCTATCTGGAACAGTAATAGTCTGTCTGCATGTGAATAATATTCTGTCAAAATATCTTTCAAAATATCTTTCTGGATCTATCTGTATCTGTCTGGACTGTAATGGATCTGTCTGGAAGCTATTCATGCATGTCGGTGAATAGTGATCTGTCTCTGGTGAATAGTGATCTGTCGCTGGTGAATAGTGATCTGTCGCCGCTGTCTATCGGAAGAGAATTCTGTCTGTCTGTGCCTTCTGTCTATCTGTTTATCAATCTGTATCCGCGTAGTTATCATAATCTAGCGGATCAGTGTTATCCTCATACTGCTCATGCTCATGGAGCACTCCATAATCATTACATAGGGCACAATATGAAATAGGAACGAAAACAGGAACATGATCTTTGGCTGTCATCAATCTGGGATCTTTAACAATCCTTCTTCTCCCAATGAGCCTTCCTGCTGAAGGTTTTGGGCCATACACAGCTATCCTGTCGGTGTAGCCATATAAATGAAAACCTCTATCTAATTCTTTCTGTTCTTCATAAATTTTATTACTCATGAAATTGGACCATTCTTGAGCCAGAGCACCTGGATCATCAAGTGGTAAGTTAGTATCTCCTGTATACCAGTTATATTCAAGGATACCACACCAATCATGAATAAGGACTAAAATGTGTGCTGGCTGAGCTTCCATATAATAGCTAGTGTCCCAAACTGGAAGAGTACTCCAGATTTCTATCTTCATATAGTTAAGTCTTCCAATCTGTGCTGCTGCTTCTTGGATGACTCTGGGAAATAAACTAATCTGATTTGCAGAAGTAATGGTTAATTTTCTGATAAACCCTGCTTCTAGCATTTCAGATAACCATAAGGGATCACAGATTACTGGATCTTCTGTCTCTGTGTTGATAAGTAATCCCGGGTAGGGATCAAATCTGTCTCCTGTTCTTTCATAAACTCTGTCTGAATTTCCAAAACTGTCATACCATTTAGCCTTATGAGATAACCATATATCACCTGTCATGTCTTCTGTTCTGATAAATGCTGTAGAGACTAATAATTTAAAAAGATACATCCATCTGTCATAAGAACTTGTTATAGCTTTATGAGTTAATATATTCTGTTGGATTTCAGGGGGTAAGGTTCTGATAGCAAGTCTCGTTTTTTGCTGAATCTTAGGGTGGAGCTTTGAAAAGCTTGTTCCCATAAGATAGCTTTTTAGAGACTGTAGTTCTTTCTTTGTGGAGCTTGAATCTCCATCCTCCTTGCCAGGGAGTTGACAACCGAGAGCTTCAATAAATGCCCCGGTGCTAACAAGATCTAATTCCAAAGCCTGAAGGGTCATCTGGAATAAGGGTTTCTGTCTGAGGGTGAATGCTGCCTGTAAATTATCAAGAAGTAGTTTAATATGAAAAGGAAGGTCTGTAAATTCTCCGTCTTGAAACATAAGATCTCTGTCGGGCATTTTTTGCAGAATTACACTTTTATCACCACATGAATACATTGCCTCTGCTAGCAGTGTATCCTGAAGGGATATTGTCTCTATCGAGACGCCTTCATGCATATCCGAAATTTTGACTGAGGGCTTTCGGAAACCTCTGGGTTGCACCGCTGGTGCCTTGCCCTTGTCTTTCTGAGAGAATCTTTTACTCATGGTAGTCTGCAATTGGGTTTTTGGAAAAGGATTATATTTGGAACAAATAAAAACTTCTTTTGAAATTCTTCTGTCAATGTCTTTCTGTGAAATTCTTTTGAAATATTTTATAAGAAAAACAAGAAAAGCATTTATAAAACAAACAACATTTAGAAAACAAACTTTTCTTTGTACACTCTCGTGCTCTTGCTGAGTAGCAACAGTATTAGAGTAGTCATGATGGGATCTGTCAGGGTAAGTGATATTCAAAATATTTCTAAAATCTAGTATGATTCTATCCATGCATGTACTACTATATATCTCTTCGTAAAGTCTTTCATTAATAGTACAATCTATCAGGGGATTAATTCTATCTATGGGGAGATTAAATCTGTCATTATTCAAGCGATTACCATAATTAATATTTTCTTTAATGATCAATAAAGAAGAGTCTGTCAAAGATTCTTTTATTAAAATATCTGTTATATGAATATTTAAAGATGCTATAAAGGGTGTACATCTGTCATTTAGTACTTCTATCAGTCTATCAGTATGTCTGTCATTATTATTAAAAGAAATAATAATTGTACCATCTATTTTTGGTGTGGGGGCAATAGTCTCAAGTTGCCATCTGTCAGTCCATATACTATCAGTCCATGCATATTGATTACAAAAGATTGTATTCATATTTCCGTCTTTTATTAGTTCTTCTGTAGATTGGACTTTATGTAAAAAGGCAATAGGAGAATAAAAACATATCTCTGTCTCTTTCTTTTTGTCATTTTCTGTCAATTGATTAATAAGTAATAATTCTGCCTTTAAAGATGACAAACTTCTTTCAGTTCTATAGATTCCTCTATCTGTCACTGAAAAGGGATAAATTAAAATCATAAAAGGAGTTCCTAAAATAATTTTAGAAGGAAAGTCTTTAATTAAAACAAAGGCTGTCTCAAAATATATTCTATCATGGCATATATGAACATTGGGTATTTTATAATTAATTATTAGTCTTTCTCCATTAGCCTGAATTAATCTTTCAGATGATTTTTCATAATACTTTAAGGGTATTAATCTTTCTTGTATATAATTCATATCAGCACCTGAATCTGTCAAAGCAATTTCTGTCAAGGAAAACTCTAAAATAATTTCTGTATGCCATTTTTTGAAAATTACTCTGTCAATTATACTTAAGAAATTCTGTCTATCAAATTTATTACTATTGTTTGAAACATTAATATCTATAACTTCTTTATCTGTAGGAGGAACAAGGGGGTCTATCATGGGATTAGAAAATTCTTTTATTATTTCTACAATATTATGTTCATTTATATCTGTCAGATTTTCTTCTTTAATTTCTTTAATTTCCTTTTTTACCATTTCTTCTTCTGTCAGTAGAGCTATTGGTTTTATCTTTACACCATCTTGTTTTAATTTCATTTTTACCTTTTCTTTCTTGTCTTTTTCTTTCTTGGCTTTTTCTTCCTTTCTACAATCCGTAATATGGTGACCATATTTCCTGCACTTAATGCAAGCAATAGGTATTTCTATAGTGTCTTTCAATTTTAATAAATATTCTTTCTTGTCTTTATAGTGATTTGGTAGATTTTCTATCAGTTTTATTATTATGTCTTTTTGTTTTCTCCTTCTTTTATTAATCTTAAGTGGATTGGTTGATTTTAACTCTTTCTTTACTAGATCTATCTCTTTTTGACTAACATCAAATATTTCCATTAATTCATTTATAATATTTTTCTCAAATTCTAATTTACTAATTTGTTTAGTAATTCTATTATGTCTGTCACATTGTTTTTTAGTATGTCCATATCCTTTGCATTTATGACAAATAGTACATTAACATGTCTATCAGTTTTCTCATTATCTGATAATTCTGTAGTATTTAAAACTGTTATGTCTCTTAATCTGTCTGTCTCCATTGGTAAACTTAAAATTTCTATCTTTTTAGCCAATTCTATTAAACTGTGGTTTTCAGTTCTGTCAATTGTTTTAAGTCTCTCATCAATTTCTTCTTTAAAACTATTACTCTTTCTGTCTTTTACTTCCATTTTTGCTTTTACTACACTGTCACTATTTGCTTTTTCTTTTAAATTACCATTATTTTTCCTACCATTGTTGACTACTTTTTTACCATCTCTTTCTATCTCTTTTGTATCTAACATCCTACGTAACATTTCACTGTTTTGTCTTTCATATAATTCTTTCAAGCTACCATTATTATATCTAGGACTATCATTTTTTCCTATTTCTTCTTCTAGCTTTCTACGTATAACATCTTCATCTTTATGTCTTTCAATCATTTCTTTCATCTCTTTATCTATCAACTTCTCATGTAGAGATTCTTTCTTGTCTGTCTTTATTAGGCTCTTTTGTCTATCTGTGTCTAGCTCTTTACATATAATTTGTATTGAACTAGAAATTTCTCTATTATTTTGCTTTTCCACCATTTCTTTTAGTCTGTCATTTTCTATAGTACTTCTATCTTTTATACGTGTTACTCTTTCCTTAATAGGGCCAATATCTTTATCAACTAATCTGTCAGTTGCTATGTTCACTGCCGTTGTTACGTAGAGCCAATTCTTCATGTTGTCCAATAATAAGAAATAGGCATGCTCCACGAACGGTTCAACAACAGAGAACCACAAACAGCCCAAAAACTTATAGCAAATCCAAATCCTGTTCCGACATAAAACCATTTTCCAAATTCATCTTCATCATCTTTATTGCCATAATGAGCTTGGTGACTTTGGTTTGGTACTTCTTCACCTGGACATTTCTGTATAAGCGGAGGCCCACAAAGTGTTGGGTTTCCAATAAAATCAGATGCTTTAAAGCTTTGGAGTTGAGTGCTTGTAGGAATTTTCCCAGATAAGTTGTTGTATGATAGGTCGATGTCGCTCAGAAAGTTTAACTCTGACATGCTAGATGGGATTTTGCTTGAGAACTGATTCCTTGATAAATCAAGTGATTGTAACTGCTTCATTTGACCAATTGTTTGAGGGATTTCTCCAACTAATTTGTTTCTCGAAACATTTAGTCCAACCAATTGCAAAAGACTTGAGATTTCATCTGGAAGTTTTCCCATCAATTTGTTGCTTGAAAGGTCAATGATCTTTAATAATCCAAGAATTTTATCATACTTATACTCCCTTCTTTTCAACATAAGCCTCGCATTATCAACAAATTCTCTTTCATAATAAAAAGTTATATTAGTATACATATTATCAACAAATTTAAAGTAATATCTATGAAAGATATCACTGGAAGAGTTCCCAATCTGAGTCATGGCAGTGAAATTGTTGAGGCATTGTGGAATAGTTCCAGATATATCATTTAGGGAGAGATCCAAGATATGTAAATCTTTCAACCAACACATATGCAATGGTATACTTCCATTGAGATTATTGGAATGTAGGATAAGAATATTTAACAGTGGCAGGCTCTCCCCAATCCAAGCTGGTACTTGTCCAAAGAATCTATTGTTTCCCAAGTCTACAAAACTCAACGAACTACAATTTTTCATGGGCAAGGGTAAATCTCCATAGAAACTATTGTTACTCAGACTCAATGTTTCGAGCTGGGTCAACAAGCCGAAAGAGCTTGGAACTTCCCCAGAAAAATTGTTGCTAGCCAAATTCAAAATGACCAGCTTACGCCAATGCATAAAACAATTAGGAAGTTGTCCAGATAAACAGTTCTCAGATAAGTCTAGGTAACTCAAGAACCCACTGCTGATTTTACAAAGAGACGAAATTGTCCCTGAAAACCGATTTTTAGAGAGATTCAACATCATGACTTTAGTGGGAAAAAGTGGTAATTGACCCCTTATCTGGTTTGCACTCAAATCAATTGCAAGACCATCATTCACAAACTTTGTTAACATATTTGGTAACCGTCCATATATTTGGTTGCAAGAAAGATTTAAATATGCTAATGTAGGAGGCAGGTCTGTGAACCACTCTGCCGGAATGGTATCTGAAATTTGAGCATCGGAGATATCAAGCATGATGATTTTCGTTTGAGTTTGGATCCAATTTGGAAATCTAGGCCCTAACTTGAAAGAGCATAAGATTATGAAATTCAATTGGAAAGTGGGAACCCACTGGGAGCTGAATTCCAAAGTGAGGGAATTCTTGGATAAGTCTAAATACTTTAATTTGGAAAGATTTGAGAAAAAGGCTTCAGAGATCACGCCCCGCAAACAATTTGAAGTGACAGCCAAATAGTTGAGGTTATATAGGTTTCCAATGGTTTTGGGGACAGTCCCACTTATATTGTTATGTCGAAGATTAATTTCTTTTAACAACGGAAATAATATTCCAAAATTATTGGGCCACAACCCTGAAATTTGATTAGATGGTAAACTCAAAATCTCTAATGAGTCCTTTGCACATCCAGACAAATTATTGAGAAGGTCAACCAGTTGTCCTTTGAGAGTGATGTTCGACAAATACAATTCACGTAAAGAACATATATCCCCCAAGAATTTTGGAATGCTGCCGTTTAGTTGATTAAAACCCAAAGACAGACTTTCAAGAGAAGTAAAAGATTTTGAATAATTGAAACTGGGCGAAAATGGGTAATTACCCATAAAAAACAAACTATCTAGTTAATAGGGTCCGTTTACAAACTATATATATTTTAAGCAAATCGAGTTTCAAAGACTCGATTTTGGGCCCCTAAATCGACTCTCTAAGCCTCGATTTTCATGGGTTGTTCCTGTCTGATGTGGCAGTTTGTCCAGATGGCGTCTACATAGAAATCGAGTCTCTAAGACTCGATTTCCAACCCAAAAATAAAATATTAATGACCCAAAATGCAACCCAAAATGCAGAAACAGCTGAAAAAAAAGGCAGAAAGAAAGAAAAAAAAAAAAGAAAGAGAAGAAGAAGAAGAAGGAATGGCGACACAGGCCGCGCGCGACAGATCCAGGCCGGCGACTCAGGTCGCCGCGCGACCCACGTCGCCGCGCGACCCAGGTCGCGCGCACCCAGGTCGCAGCGCGACCCAGGTCGCACCGCGCCACCCAGGTCGCACAGCGTGACCCAGGTCGCACCGCGCGATCCATGTCGCACCGCGCGACCTAGGTCGAGGTGCGATCTGGGTTTTTTTTTTTTTTCTTTCTTCTCTTCGCGGTGCAATCTGGGTTTTTTTTTTTCTTTTTCCTTTCTTCTCTGATGAACACATTCTTCTCTGGTTTTTTTTTTTTTTTTTTCCTTTCTTCTCTGATGAACGTGTTGTTGTGGTTTTCCTGCTGCCCTTGTGGTTTTTTTTGTTTTTGTTTTAAATGTAAATCGAGTCTTTGAAACTCGATTTTCATGTAGACGCCACGTGGAAAAAGTGCCACATCAGACAGGAACAATCCATGAAAATCGAGCCTTAGACACTCGATTTAGGGGCCCAAAATCGAGTCTTTAAGACTCGAGTTGCTAAAATTATATATAGTTTGTAAACGGATCCTACTAACTAAATAGTTTGTTTTTTATGGGTAATTACCCATTTTCGCCTTGAAACTAGGAAGAGATGAAAAACTCATAGGAGGAAGATCACATGTCGACAAGACCAAGCTTTTTAAATTTGGGAGATGACTCACAACTTCTAGCCAATCATTGGCAGCTCTGAGATTTGTGTGGCTAAGATCAAGGTATTCTAATGAAGATAGATGAGAGAGCCATTCGAGATTTTCATTAATTTTCAAATCATTTCTATTAAGATAGAGTTGTTGCAAATGCGAAAGGTTTCCAAGTTGATCTGGAAATGAACCATTGAGATTGGCCAAAGAGAGATCGAGGTATGTTAAGTTACTAAGAGAACAAATGAACTCTGGGATATGGCTTTGATTAAAATCATTACCACTGAGATCAAGAGAAGTCAAATAAGGCAACTCAAGTATTGAAGGACTAATCATACCTCGCAAATCATGAACCTCAAGCTCAAGTACATGGCATGTTTGATTGTCGCAGTGAACTCCTTCCCAGTTGCAACAATTCTTATGTTCATCTTCACTCCGCCATGAAGATAGCTTGCCATAATCGTCAACGAGGCCTTTTTTGAACTCAAGGAGCGCTTGTCTCTCCCCCTCTAGGCACCTGATGTTGTTAGCATCTCCAACCACTACAAGAAAAAATGTTTATTGCAACGAAAAAAACCATTGCAATAACATTAGAGTCATTGCAATAGTTGATACAAGATGTTGTAATAAAATTTGAGGTAATAGGTTTATACAACAAAAATTTTTGTTGCAATAAACTCTAAATATTTTAATAATAACTTTGATGCAATGATATATATATATATATATATATATATTGTTGCAATATGCAATTTACTATTTCGAATATCTTGTAAGTATAGATTATTACTTCACGAAACTTGTTACAATAGATTGCAAATAATTAAACAAAATAGATCGGATTAAATTACTGTAATGATATCTTCATTGTAATAGATAATTAATTCATTTTGTCACTGTGATTGACCATGAAATAATTGATACCAAGTTATTGCAACGATATATTCATTGCAGTTATGTGTTTGTCATTGCAATAGATTGTAAAAGAATTAATATCAAATTATTGCAATGGTAACTTCAATGCAATAAGCTATTAATTCGAAATTTTCATTGCAATAGATTGCAAAAACAATTGGTATCAATTTATTGCAATCATTCTTTCATTTTAAGTTATTGCAACAATTTTTCCTAAAATATTAAAGTTTCTATTGCGGCTGAAAATTATAAGTTATTACAACTTATTATTGTTGATGCAATAATTTAACACTTTTAAGTTACTATTGCAACCATTTTAACTTGTAGATGCGATATTTTGTCTAAAACTACTATATACATACTTTGTTGTATTAACACTTGATGTAATAGACATTTTTTGTTGTAGTGAACTCTAGCCCCTGAAATGAATCCAAGGGCTAGACTCAAGTGCACTAAAAGCATTAAAAATGCATGAAGAAGTTTCAGGAACCCTCCACCTGGGAACTTGATCATTGTCATGGCAAATGAGAATAGTGATTAATTTTACAGTGAAAGATGGGATAACGATGAAAGTCACTCTCCGTTTAATACCCGTTTGGATTCAACTTATCAGCATCCAGCGTTTTTGTTTTTTTTTAAGATGGCATTAATGTGGCTGTGGTGGTTTTTCAGTGGACCACGTGCACTGTTTACAGGACTTGCAAACCTTTTTTTTAATAAAAATTTTATTAAAAATGGGTTTCATGGTACTATTCACATATTCAAAAATTATTTTATTACAGTGTTTTCAGCAAAATAAACTATATCGAAACGGATAATACCCAATGTTGCAAACGCGTTTTTGGCATAAAAAATTTATGGTAAATTTCAAACTACACTCTAAAGTTTAAGAGGATTTGAAATTTATACCCTAAAGTTTTAGAATTTAGATTTTATTCTCTGAAGTTATATTTTGTTTGGATTAGTAACATTTCCGTCTATATTTTTCATTAAGTGCCACATAAACTTGTCATGCGTATTTAATTTATCCAATAAAAGAATGTTACATCATTTTTTTACCCTACATATTTATATTACTATTAAAAAGATTCCTCTATTTCATCTTCAATTTTTAGCATATTAAAATATTCTCGTACAAATTTTAAAATAACATATTCTATAGTTTAATTTTATTTGATATAAAAGACAACAAAAAGGTTAAAAGCATAATTTGACATTTGTCCTGCTCGTGATTCTCATGCTATGATCGGAGAGGTGAAGATTATAATATAGAAAGTAGGATCAGACAAAATCTGTACTTGCAGGACCTGGATTTCTCTTTTTCCTTCCTGGAAGGTATATGTTGCTTACAGCAGATCGATGCAGCACATCCTTTTTTCCTGAAAGAATTTTTCTGTTCTACGTTGAATGTTTCCACTAAGAACAAAGAGGTTTCTTTTGAGTGGACCAACACTTCAGTTTGATACCAAAATGTAGACGTTTGTATCGATACATATTTTCACATGGCATAATCTTAAAAATGGAATATAAGAAACAACACATAAGTACTGTACCTAAGTGTACATTTGGATACGGTTTATTTCCTCAGCGTTTGCCTTTTGGCTTCTTTTTTTTCTTTTTTCTTTTTTGGAGAGAAGTGCGTTTCAGCTTTCCAGTGGGTCTCATGTACTGTTCACAAGACTCACAAGCTTCTTTTTTCACACAAACTCTCATTAAAAATGGGTTTTACAGCACTATTCACACATTTAAAAATTATTTTGCTACAATATTTTTAATTTTCAGTTTTTAGCAAAATAAACGGTATCCAAACGGATCCTAAGTCTTGCTCTAAACCAAAGCCCAATAGGCTTTAGTTTATCCATCAAAAAAGAAAGAAAAACCAACCAAAACCCAACCTGTTCACAGTCTTCCAAAGTTTATCAAGTTTTTCTATGTTCACATGTTATTGCTTGTATGCTTCTCATGCAATTCACATTTTCATATCTCAAAACACACACTCTCTTTCTTTGTGTTCAAGTTCAAGCTTTTAGTTTCAGCCCCTCTTTCTCTATATATTACTCTAAGCTTTAAGCCCCATTTCACAACGTCAACGAATCGATGGTGCCACCATTCACCTCCAGTCAACAATATCGTCCCAATGTTAGGCCGAAAAAATCAATGGTGTAAAGGGCAAAGTGCCGGAGAGAGCCCATCTGACGAAGGAAGAGAAAACCAGTAGATTAGATGGCGTTTTTGGGTCAAGTTCAATACCAGCAAGTATCCATTAACCAGCTAAAATCCAATATTTACTTTGGTACGGCTGAAAGGATCCCGGTATGACCAGTATTTAAACCAAAACGAAATCACTACATTTCTATACTGACTAACCTACCGGAATGGAAAATGCCAATGGTACCAGCCGGTATGGTACGAAATCATCTTCCTTAGATGTTCCATCAATGATCTCAGGTGCCAACAACACTGGTTCCCACAAACCAACCAAAAAAATCTCAAAGCCATGGTGAAGAATACATTAAAAGAATCGCAATGGGGTCTTACTACTATAATTTATGTTATCGTTAATCATGGATGAGTTTTTTTCTATTGATGGGATACCTCTTACGTGCATTTGTGTGATGCATGAACCATTATGGATAAACAATTCTCTTTGTATATGCATAGCATAAATCAGTTCTATTGTATGTACATATTAATTGTGAAATGAATGTAGATGCATAACTTAGAACAAGATATATTACTTTTTTTTTGTTTTGTATTGTAAGAAATTTAGATATTATTATGAGATGCCTTTACTGTAAGACTTTTGCCAAAATTGTAGAATTTGATGTCAATGGAAAGAAAATTAAATCAAAGGACAAGTATAAAACTATATAAGGTAGCAATAGACAACCAAAAAAAAGACTAGGGTGAAAGATTATCCAAGTTTGGACAAAGCCTCAAAATTCACAAAGACCAATTGGATGTGAGAAATTCCACGAAGATGTATGCTTGGCTATATGAAGAAGACCAATTGAATTGAATTGAGTTTTCTATCACAAGTCCTCTCTCTCCTTCAATCTTATTGTTTTGATTTAATTTTTGTTTGAGCTAATACTTAGTTAAAAAGTTTAGTTGTATTCTAGATATTCAAGAGGAGAAAATTCTAAAAGGAAAATCAAGTTGTTGAAAAAAATAGCAAAATCCAAAATCTAAAGCTATAAACCCAAATTAGGAAAACATAATGCACTATAACATAGTTTTGAGGAATATAAACCACCTAAAAAATGGATAAATATCAATCAAATACACCCAAAATAATAGAATGATATTTTTGTATTTTTAGAGATATTGAGATGGAAAATAATTTTAGAAAGTATTTAATTTTTTAGAAGTGTTACGTCTACAACGCTTTCACAACAAGTCATAGTTGGTAAGTTGTTATTAGTCTTAATTTAAACCTATCACTAAAATTATTTTTTTGTCAACTAATAACAACCAGTAATAACTTGCTACGTATGATTTGTTGTGAAAGTGTTGTGAAATTATTGTCGACATAACATTTTTCTTAATTTTTTGGTGGAGCAAATTATTTTCAACAAATACCTTACAGGCTTATATGCTTTAAGACCTCAAAAATAGGCCCTAAAACTCTTTGCCCATTCAAACTCAATCCTCATAATTCATAAGCATTTCATCCAAGTAAATTAGAGAAAGAACACTCTTTTTCAAAACAAATGGCTATTTCTCTATAAGTGTCTCAAAAACAAGAAAAGTTCAAATCATACGCAAGATTTCTTAAACGATGTCGGATGTGGAAATGTCAAGAAGCAAAACACGTCTACTTCTAAAAAAAAAAAAACACGTGTACTTTTGAAAATAACCTCGAATCCACGAGCGTTCTTTGAATCCACACGGAAATAGGGTTCTAGAATCCGCCAGAGAAATAATTGACAAAAATCTGAATTTTTATTAATATCAATAATACTAAAAAAAAAGTTTACAGACTTAAGGGTCTATTTAAGGATTCTGTAAAACTTAATAGACAAAAAAATATATTCTAAAATAAATCCTAATTAATACCTAACCATAACAGAAACTAAATTTAACCTAAAAAGCATTAAAAATACCTAAAAACAAGGAAATAATAACCCTAAACCTAAAATAGCGTTTGTTACATAAAAATACCAAAATTAAATAATTACAAAAACTAAATTGTAGATTCTGTCTTACATCATTAAAACAAGAAGTGCTCCACTTTGGACCAAATCCATTTGCAATTTAATAAAGAATTAGGAGATTTACAATCAAAATCATTAAATTTAATTAATGGTATATAAATCGATTTAAACCGAAACAACTTATGTAAAAAAGTCAAAGATATAGCATGCATAAACTAATTGACAATTTAACATTGAACCATTTTAACCAAACTTTTTTTTTTTTTTTAATTTTACTTAGGATTCGCATATCTAGACTTTCAATACCTTACCAAAATTTTATGCTGTCAACAAGGAAACCCAGTTTAAACAGTATTTGATTTCGATGTCTACTATTGTTTGTTGTCAAGATTCTAAAGCCTCGCAATCGTGCTTTAATTTTCTCGAAGGACACTTTCTTGAAAAATCTAGACAGACAAAATTGCTATTAAGTGTATTCATTGTTAGTGTGGAAAATTATGTCAAGATTCTAAAGCCTCACAATCGAGTTTTAATTTTCTTGAAAGACACTTTCTTGAAAAATCTAGACAGACAAAAATGCTATTAAGTGTATTCATTGTTAGTGTGGAAAATTAGGTACTAAAGAAACAATTTTATAAATTAAAAGGTTCTGCCCAGCGTATGGATTACTCCAAATCCAAAGACTCTAGACAATAAAAACGAAATCTCCAAAACTATCTTTTCAAGACTTTAGAGGTTCAAAGTCTTTGAATCATAAATTTATAATCTCCTAAAAGAATAAAAGTATTAAAATAAATTTATTATTATTCAAATAATCACGAATTCAGAATTATCATTTTGTATTTTGATCTTGGTCACAATGGTGACAACGCAGTAGCCCCATTATATATGGTTAGGACTTAGGAGCCATTCTAATTTGGGATTTCAAATGGAGAGTCATAGTTTGGGATATTTTGTTTAATCCCTCTTTTATCTTTTCTTTTGCAAATAAAAAATAGTCATAATTTTGTAATTACTATAAGACCAATTTTCTCTATTACGTTATGCAAGTTGGAGGACTCTTTCATATCGTTTGGATTTTAAATGATTTTAAATATGTATGAGTCCTAAACCATCAAGCTCAACTCTTTGTCCAATTCTTTATGAAGAACATTTCTCACGTATACTATTCAACCAATTCATAGCCCCACTTGGAGATAAAATTTTGGTAGTCCTTATAAGCTCGGCTGGATTTAGACGTCTCTAATAAGAAACAATGGCAAAGGCGGCAAGCATAGCAACAACAAAGACGCCTTCATTTGGAAAATTTTTGCATATAAACAAATGGTCAATTTTGTGATGCTTACAGATATGTCCTTTCTTCTATTTCTTTTTATAATTTTATATCTTGTCACACTCACACAACTCTGCTGCGGAACCCATGCATTGATTGGTTGGGTGTTCTCCAAATTACCTAGTATAAGTAATATCTTTTTCCATATTTGATAATTAAAATATTAAAAAAAATTGTTCATCCTTCAAAAATTCAACCAATATATTGGTTCACCTGGAGACTAAACTTTTGGTACTGAGCTCGGCCGGACTTAAGAGGTTAAGAAACAATGGGAAAGGCGGAAAGCATAGCAACAAAGAGTCAATCAAAGACTCCTTCATTTGGAAATTTTTGCATATAAAAAATGGTCAACTTTGTGATGCTTACAGATTTAGGCTCCGTGTGAATGCAGTTGTATATATGGCTATACTGTAAAGATGGCTTTAGAAGATCTAATTGGTTACTACTCACTAACTCGCTCTCTCTCTCTCTCTCTCTCTCTCTCTCTAAAATATAAAATATATAAGTACAAAATTTGATTTCAAACATATTTAGAGCCCCTCAAACAAAAAAAAAAAAAAAAAAAAAAAAAAAAAAAAAAAAAAACATATTCAGGGCCTTAGGGCCCGTTTGAATGGAGGGGGGGAAAGAGGGGGAGTCGAGGGGAATTGGCTAAAAATAGGCTAATTTTGAAACAAATTTACTCTACTCTACTCTTCCTCCCTCCCTCTCAATCCAAACTAATGGCGGCTCCAGAAATTTTTTTGAGGGTGGTTATTAAAAAACTAAGTTATACAAAATCTAATAAAAAGAGAATAATTTCATACATTAACCAAAAATAAAATAAAATAATAATAATAACACACACACACATGCAAATACATAAAATCTTACAATTTCCTTCTACAATTTTTTATTTTTTAATTTTGAAATCATTACATGATAGTCATATTATCAATGTTGCAAGCTACATCTCTTCAAAAGTTTAGTTAAATAAAAATTTTCTTGGGCTTTTTTTTTATTTGTAAGGACCTAATATATTGTTAAGTGGACCAAAATTTAAGAACAAAATGTGACTACAAACTTTGTTATGGTCACTCTCACTAAATGAATTAACATTGTTACATATTCTGAAAATCTAATCAATGAATTGCAAGTTCTCTATATTCTTAAAACACGTTAAAATTTCATGCCAATCGGATGTTGTTTTCTATTCAATCCATAATTTTTTTTTTTTTTTTTTTGTATAATTTTAGACTACAAAAACTCAAAATTTAAATATTTGATGACGACATAACTATTGATTTTTTATCTTCTCTAAATGTTGCAAGTATGAAGGATTTAATAAGAAAATGTAATTAAATGGTGGATTTGTTAAAATTCACATTCAATAGAAAAAAATATTGAATAGAGTTGTAGCCTTAATCTACAACCATGCTTGTTGCCAAATTTTGTCCAAAATTTAATTATGTTGGGCCTAAAAAAAATTTAGGGTGGTCACAAAGTTTTTTTAAAGATAAAAAAATCACAAATTTTTAAAATTTATACATAATAATTGTATTTTTTTTGTTTTCCAGGTCAGGGTGGTCCTATGATAGTATGATCACCCTGAACTCTATGTAGAGCCACCTCTTATTCAAACAGACCATTAGACTCCAACCATCAATAAAAAAATTACATTAGTTCTTGTAATGTACAATGCATGTGACTTACTTAACCCAACCAACTACATGTGCATTGCATATAACAAGACTAATGTTATCTTCTTATTAGTAGTTGGAACTCAAGGTTCTAAACCTATTCTAAGCCAAACTTTTTTCTAATATAAATAATGACTCTTTTTTTGTCATTTATGATAAAAATAAATATATATATATATATATAAAAAAAAAAATTTTATGAGAAAAATAAATAATTCTTGTTTTGTAGTAAATGATTTATATTTTATTTATGTACATATAGCGCATTTAAATGTTGCACAATCGACTCTTTCACATAATATTTCTATTTTTCTATTAAAACTTTAACATTGATTTTTTTTTTTTTTTTTTTTTGAGGAAAACATCGAGATATATATGTTCTTTATTACTATAATTTAACTTGTTTGTAATCCCTGTTTTGGCCGTGTGAACTATTGTAAGGTATTATTGATACCCACTTTGCCTTTTTTCTAAATGCACAAACAATTTTACCTAATGAATCCCTAATGCAAGTTTACTGTTTATAGCCCCTATTCTTAAAAACACTAACCCAATGTTTGGATGGACCTTCCCCTTCCTCCATTCCAAATAGAACATAAGTAACTAAAAAAGGGAATTCCATAAAGTTACTTTAAGGTATAGGCTAAGAAATTTGAGTTGAGGTCCTTGAAGACCTCATAGATTATATGAGACTTGGAAGCTACTATACCAAACCCATCGGTGATTCTGGTTGGTGACTATTATCCCACTTGTGATTCTCATTGTTTGATTGGGGAAGTGAAGATTATAATATAGAAAGTGAAGAATTGGACAAAATCTGTACTTGTAGAACTTAGAATTCTCTTGAATTAATTTATATATAATATTTTCTTCTAAGAACCCGAGGTTTCTTTTGAATGGACCAACACCTTGGTACCAACACGTAAATGTTTATAATGATGATTCTCCCAAAAAAAAAATAAAAAAGATGTTTGTAATGATAATATTTTCAAAAAATTTTAATAAAGAGGGTTGAGTCTATTATTAACGGTACAATCCCAAACTGCAGCATTTCTGTCGAAACAAAACAACAGCAACCAAAGGGCATCGTTTCTATTAAAACAAAGCAACAGCAAGGAATACAAAACGATGTCGCTCTATTAAGTGGTAAATCAAACGGTGCCATATCAGAAATAATGTGAAAATGTGATGAGGCTGAGTCTGAGGGGTAAGAATCACCTCCAGTTTCAAAACCTCCAGTTTCTTCCCATTTTAAAATAGATGAGTGACATGTATAAAAATAATGATCAAACTGTGATGGCGCGTGGGTCGACGGCCACAGTGCGTGTCTCCGAAAATGGAGATCAAACTCTTGGGTTTTGCAAATCGGAGGCCAAAGAAGAGATTTGCAACGTCGATTTCACGAAAGGATGGAGAAAAACTAGTAGATCTAAAGGGAGGCTCGAACTGATGGTGTGACGGCTGTGGCTTCTTCTTTGTTTTTACAGTTGCTTGGTAAACTTAGGTGAAAGAGACAGGGGGGAAAAGAAGAGAGAAAGAAGGAAAAATAATGCTATGAAAATTGTATTTAAAGTTGTTATGTTTTGACCCTTAGGTGCTTTGTTTTGTGCCTTTGGATTTTTTTTTTTGACACTTGTCTTGCATCCGGATAAAAACTGGAGAAAACAGGAGAAATTTGAACTGGAGGGGATCCTATCCCCTCACACAGTGTCGTTTAGTTGAGTGAAGATATTTAGAATTAGTGAACCATGTGTTCACCAGTTACTGGTTAAAGTGATCGGCGGGTTTGGTTAGAGTTTTGTGACGGATCCTCCAACGTGTTCAAATAATAACTACATTGAGTTTAGGTGAAGAAAATTGGCAAATGTCCCTTTCACACAAACTTTCTAGAATTTTACTTCATTTTTCAAATTAATTAGGAGAATGTTCCTGTTTTGAAACTCGATTTTCTAAAAATCGAGTTTCAATATAAAACTTGATTTTTGGACAATTGAGTTATAGCGAACCGAAGAATTTATAAAAAAAAAAAAAAAAAAAAAAAAAAAAAAAAAAAAAAAAAAAAAAAAAAAAAAATTCTAAGACTACTCGAGTTCATGGAACTCGAGTTTTTTTTTTTTTTTTTTTAATTTCTCTAAGCCCACGTTCAATATAGCTCGAATTTTCTAAAAATCGAGTTCCAAAAAATTCGAGTTTCAAAATAGGAGCATTTCCCTAATTAGTTTGGGAAAATGGGCAAAATTCTAGAAAGTTTCTGTGAAAGGGGCATTTGCCAATTTTGGCCGAGTTTAAGACTTAATTCATGTGGATATACACTGTAATTGTGTAATTACTCATTAATCCAACTTAGTTAATTTCTCTCAAAAATCGCTCTCAAATCTCTCTGATATCTTATTTCTCCCTGGTTTCCTTCATTTTCCCTCTCTTTCTTTCTCTACTTTCTGTTTTCAATACCGCTATTAGAGGACTATGACTACTCACAGGCTCACCACATTATGTAGGCCCACCATTAATAATCCAGCGTTTTTTTTTTTTTAAGAAGCACTTTTTAGCAACTTTTGAGAGATTTCAATAGGTCTCATGTACTGTTTACGGGACCTACAAACATCTTTTTTCAACAAAACATTCATTAAAAATAGGTCTCACAACACTATTCACTTATTTAAAAATTATTTTATTACAGTATTTTCAGTTTTCAATTTTTAGCAAAATAAACGGTATCCAAACACACCCTAAAATTATTCCTATGACCCATTCACTGAAAACTGGAAAGTATCTGGTGAATTGAGTGTATATGTTTTTAATTTGTGAGACTCATATGTAAGCCCCATCCACATACCCAAAAAAAAAAAAAAAACTTATTCCTATAAAAGATAGCACGACATATAATCCTTATTTATATTCTCAATTCACTTTTAAATATTCAATTGACATGTTTAAATTTCTTATATATGTTAGTGATTTAAATTTTTTATGGAAATATGAATAATGATTACGTATTAATTATTTTTGTTTATATCTTTTAATTGTATGCGCATGTAGTTGTTTGAGTTATAACTTATATGAGTATAACTAGATTATATTATGGTTTTTTCAAATCTTCTTTCAAATCCTTTTTTTAAGAATTTTATTTAATTCCCATCTCAATTACATTTCTTATTTGTATTTATCTATTGTATGATCATTAATTTTTTATTTAACTATATACTCATTTTTGTTGATTAAATTTCCCAAATATTTTTTAAATAAACTTTCTTTCAATGTTATCTTTTAGTCCTTCCCCTAGATTAAGCTCATGAATCCACTGTTACCTTTAAGTCACTTTAATCTAAATTGCACGAAATTGACATTTAGTGTACATATGGTCATCTCATAGTTTTTAATAGTTTATTTGTATAGTATATATATACATAAATTTTTTATATTAAAAGGGTAGTTTGTAAAAGAAGAAAAGTTAAACGTGGAATGTTGTGTCATCTAGAGGAAGAACAGTGAATTTGAATTTTGAAACTTAGAGTTAGTGAACATATTCAAAATTAATTTTAAGGAATAAAATCAAAATTACTTCAAGCTTTCAATTTAGTCTATATATATATATATATATATATATTGATAAGATTTAGTCTATATTTTAATTTATAATGGTTGAGGTGATAATAATTTATGTATTACAATCATGATGTGATTCGTGATTTTAATAAAAAATATTCTTACATTGACCAAAACATACAACCTTCACATGTTATGAAAATTGAGAAGCACTACATATATGCTATAAGTTTTATTGTATTAAATTTAAAAATTGATGTGTCACCAATCATAAAAATATATTTTAAATATTTATTTATAAGTAAATTGAAATCCATCAATGATATTCATCGCCATGTTAATTTTTAAACTTATAATAACTTTAACATTTTATTGTGAAATTTGTTATATGATTTTTTTAAAAATAAATACATGTGATCGCAACGCATACCGGCCACAATGACTTTAACCTGGACTTGACGTTTCCATTTGCTTATTGATGAGGGAATTGGGGGAGAAAATCTCTCATTCACTAGGCGCAGGAGACCTCTCTCTCATGGGCTCCACACGTCTCATGCGCCTGGCAAAGGGACAGCCTTAATATTGACTCCACAGTCCGCAAGGACCACAACAGTGGACAAACCAGCGCGGCTAATTTACATCCAACCTTGAAAATTCGCACGTACTATTCAACCAATTCATAGCCCCACTTGGAGATAAAATTTTTGTAGTCCTTATAAGCTCGGCTGGACTTTGACGTCTCTGTCAAGAAACAATGATAAAGGCCGAAAAGCATGGTAAAAATGGCTCACACCTACTATTTAGCAAAAAAAATTTAGTAATTTATTACTGTTTTAAAAATATGTAAGGTTAAAAATATGTAAAAATTTATTACTTTTTTTTTAACTTGTGTTAGTTATGAAATTCGAGTTCTAAAAACTCGAGTTCTTTGAAAAAATATACTCTAAAAAAATTTTAAAATTTTTTCATGGTACTCGAATATCATGAAAAACTCGATTTTGACAAACTCAACTATCAAAAAAATGATAAATCCTTACATATTTTTGAAACAATAGTAAATTGCAATATAGTTTGTGAAAATTTTCGCAAACCCATTTTTGGCATCTAGGTCTGCTGCTATTCCTGATTGAGTTCTGGTTGAGTTCATTATTAGCTTTATCTAAAATTGAAATTGAAATTATTGTTTATTTAATTTTTTATTAGTTTATGCAAATTCAATAGGCAACTTTGATGGAAATAAGATTTTTTTTTTTTTGGTAAGAAGATGGAAAGAAGATATACTTTGACAGATGTTACTTATCTAAAAAAAGGGAAAAAAAATAAAAAAGAGATATCCTTGAGCATGCCCGGATAGAAAAAATGATGAGAATTTACACCAAGCAACAACTTTTTTATATAGGGAAATGTAAAAAAAAAAAAAAAAAAAAAAAAAAAAAAAAAAAAAAAAAAAAAAAAAAAAAAAGTAGAATAAATGCAGTAAAAAGCTGTAAAAGATTGTTGTTAACGAGTATCTTATTGTGCCCGTTAACACAACCCTTTTATATATATATATATATGGATCAGGTTAATGTGTGTCCTAAAGGCACATATTGATTTACTATAGTGTAACCTTAAGCACATATTAATAAAATCCTCTATATATATAAAGGGTTATGCTAACGAGTGCCCTAAGGGCACTGGTTAAGAATCAATTTTAGGAAAGTTTTGACATCACTTTTATTAAAAATGAAAAAAACTGTTAAAACATTAATTTTTTTTTTCCCCATAAAAACTTTTTTTAATTAGATTCTTAACGAGTGCCTTTAGGGCACTCGTTAGCATTTCTCATATATAAATATGTGTTAAACATCAAACACTCCCCCCCCCCCCCTCTCTCTCTCTCTAGAAATATCTAGAGTTTCCCGTTAACAACAACCCTTATATATATATGGGAAATGCTAACGAGTGCCCTAAGGGTACTCGTTAAGAATCCAGTTAAAGAAAGTTTTGACATCACTTTTATGAGAAATGAAAAAAGCTGTCAAAACATTAATTACTTTTTTTTTTCTTTTCCCATAAAAACTTCCTTTAACTAGATTCTTAACTAGTGCCCTAAAAGCACTCGTTAGTATAACCCTATATATATATATATATATATATATATGTGTGTGTGTGTTAAACATCAAGCACTGCCCCTCTCTCTCTCTCTTTTTTAAAAATATCTAGAGTTTATCTCAATTTCTCTCTCTCTGGAATTCTTTAGAGCTCAGTTTAAGTTCAGCCGCACATTTTCAAATTGTCTAGAAGGTTTGAGAAAGTCATTATTTTATTGTCAATAAAAGAAAGAAGCTAGAAGCTAGTATAAATAGATGTAGTGATGGTTGAACTTCAGCCGTTAAAAGTGAAGAAAAGGTAATGTAGCAGGTGTGAGAGACTTGTGAAGTGAGTGTGTGTCATAAAAACACCAAGTGAGACGTTTGAAGCAGCGTGTGACGTGAAGTGCAGCAGGTGAAGTGAAGAAAATAAAGTCAAGACTTAGGTGAAGTAAATTAGAGAGAAGTGAAGCAAAGACAACAAAGAAGAGCTATAGTGTCAGTAGGTTTGAATGCCAATTTGGGGAGTGGAGTGTTTGTATAGTGCCATGTGTGTATTGATGCAATAATAGTTCTTGTAAAGTCTTAGGCTTGTTTTGTAGAATTGTTAAATAATTTATTTTTTATTTTTAGATAATATTATACAAAAATAATAAAAATTTACATCAAGCAACAACTTATATATATATATATATATATATATATGTTAAACATCAAGCATTAACCCTCTCTCTTTCTTTAGAAATATCTAGAGTTTATCTTAATTTCTCTCTCTCTGTGGAATTCTCTCACTACAAGAAATCTGGATTTAGGCGGCGCTTTTTTTAGAGACGTTTTTAAATTCGCCATTATAAGTAGTATATTATGACGTTTTTAGAAAACGCCGCTAAAGGTGATCCTTTCGCGACGTTTTTCTCAAAACATCGTTGTAACCCAAAACAATAACAGCGTTTCTTAAAACGTCGCAAAAAGTACAGTTTTAGTGGCGTATTTTTTTTATAGCGACGTTTTTATAAAAACGTCGCTATAGTTTTTAAAGAACTCCCACCATTTAATCCAAAAAATTTTGGGGAAACAAATAGCGACGTTTTGGATAAACATATAGCGACGTTTTTAGAAAAACGTCGCTATATGTTTATCCAAAACGTCGCTATTTGTTTCCCCAAAATTTTTTGGATTAAATGGTGACGTTTTTCCCCAAAATTTTTGTCCTTTTCCCGTTCAAAATTTCGTTGAGTGGGAAAGTTCCCACCGTTTTTTCTTTTTGTTTTGTATAAACATATAGCGACGTTTTGAAAACGTCGCTATATGTAACCCATTCAAAATTTCACTGAGTAGGAAAGTTCCCACCATTTTGTCCTTTTTTTTTTTTTGGTCTCCTTTCCTTACACGTTTTTTCAGTCCTTTTTCTTTTTTATCATTCTTTTTTTTTCTCAAACAAACTTCCCTTCCCACTTATCACTTCTTCATACTTAGCCACTGCCAGCCACTGACGCCGCCACCATTGCCACCGCCAACCCATTGATGTATGAGTTCTTCCCTCTCTAACCACCACCCACTGCCACCACCATTCTTTTTTCCCACTTTTTTGGTGTTCAAGTTTCTTTAAAGTGTAAGTCTTTGTGTTTTGATTTATGGGTTTGCTTTGATTTGGTTTTTCTTTAATGGGTCATGGAGTCTTTGTATTTTCGCTTATAAATTTGCTTTGATTTAGTTTTTCTTTAATAGGTCATGGAACTTTTGTGCTAATTTTTTTTTGTTTGCTTGTTTTGGTTGGAGTTTGGTACAGAAAACTTTTATTCAAATTTGGATTTTTGAGCAAAAAGACCTGAGCATCAAAGGCTAAATCATTATAAGTTTATGTACAAGTTTGTAAATATTTTTTTTTTCCTACAATTTTTATGTAGTGTGTAGATTTTGAATTTTTTTGTTATTAGTTTTGTGTTTTAGCTAGCTTGAAATCAATTTTTTTTAAAAGCTCACTACCCACTAATGTGTAAATAATCTCAACTAAATGCTCTTTATATGTGTGTGTGTGTATATATATATATCGTTACTAAATTTTCAAGCACCATGACTCATTAACATTGGACATTTGATATTGTGGAATAATGATGATAGGTCTATTTGATTTATTACAAGCTTATTGCAAGCATATGTTAGTTATTGTTGAAATTTCAGTAGGTTTATATAGCATTTTTAATATTTTTTTTAAAAAATAATGATAGGTTTTGCAACGTTTTAAAAACGTCACTAAAAAGCAAAAGGATAAATGCTTTTGTGACGTTTTTGAAACGTCGCTATTGGTGTGATTATTTGCGGCATTTTATAAACGTCATTAAATGTATTTTTCCTACATCATGTGCGAAAATGTTATATTATTTAGTGACGTTTTATAAAACGTCACTAAAAGTTTCTGGACGCCACTAAAGAATACCATATAGTGACGTTTTTCGAAACGTCGCAATAAACCTATGCGACCACTCTATTGCGAAGTTTTCGAACGTCACAAAAAAAAAAGTCGCTATAGACCATTTTAGTCTATAGCGACGTTTTTTGGGTTTTTTAGTGACGTTTTACAAACGTCGCCTAAACCCAAATTTCTTGTAGTGTCTAGAGCTAAGTTTAAGTTCAGAAACACATTTTCAAATTGTCTAGAAGGTTTGAGAAAGCCATTATTTTATAAAAGAAAGAAGTTAGAATCTAGTATAAATAGATGTAGTGATGGTTGAAGTGAAGAAAGGTAATGCAGCATGTGTGAGAGACTTGTGAAGTGAGTGTGTGTCATAAAAACATCAAGAGAGACGTTTGAAGTAGTGTGTGACGTGAAGTGCAGCAGGTGAAGTGAAGAAAATAAAGTCAAGTGTTAGGTGAAGTAAATTAGGGAGAAGTGAAGCAAAGTCAACAAAGAAGAGCTCTAGTGTCAGTAGGTGTGAATGTGAATTTGGTGAGTGGAGTGTGTAGTAGTGCTACGTGTGTATCGGTGCAATAATAGTACTTGTAAAGTCTTTTTTTTTTTTTCTTTTTTTGAAGTGGAAATATATTCATTAAACCAACCAAGAAAAACATACAAAGAGCCTGCAAAGCAGGACAGAGTAACATTAACTACATAGATCAGATTGCATATCAGATCACAGAAAAGACAAAACAAAGGGAGGGGCAATGCCCTTCCAAATTTGGCAATTTCCAGTTCTTCTAGCATGCTGTGCAAGCTCGTGGGCCACTGAATTGTAACTTCTACTTAAGTACTTGAAATGGTAAGATTCAAAAGACTCACAAACTTGATGAATTCCCTGAATAAGGGAGGGAATGTGCAAAATAGATGTGAATAGTGATTGAAAATAGTAAGTTAGGAATCGTTTGAAAGATTTAAGAAAAGTAACATCTCGAGTTTTAAAAACTCGAGATTTAAGTTAAAAAGTGAGTGTTATAAAGTCGTTTTGCAGTTGTTGTGAACTGCTAAGGTGGCAAAAATTGCCACGTAGATCTCGAGTCTTAAAGACTTGATTTTACATAGTAAAAACCGAGTCTTTAAGACTCAAGATTTAATTAAACAAACGCCTGCTTTTTAATTAAATTTTGAACAAAACTCAAGTCTTATAGACTTGAGTTTCTCTAGGACTAAGTATTCAACACGCATTCTACAGAAATTTATTTAGTCCACACGGAAAGTTCAAATAGTATAAAAACACCCTTGAACGTTTAGACCTCCGATTTACAAATTAACCAATTCAAGCTTTATGTCAAACAACTAGTGTGCGGAAAATGAACAAAAGCAATAAAACAGAATTGGAAAACAATCTAAGCCAAATTAAAATCACAACCCACAACAGATAATAAAAGGCAAAGATAAAAGGGAAGGAAGATGCAAACACAAGGACAACACGCGATGTGTTATCGAAGAGGAAACCGAAGCCCTCGGCGTAAAACCTCTCCGCCGCCCTCTAAGCGGTAAGTAATCCATTAGAAAATGTAGTTGGGATACATGGACAGCAATAGATCCTCCAAGCCTAATCTACCCAGTGCACCTAAGCCCTCCAAGCTTCTTGCTCCAACGAGATTGCGCCGAACCTATTTCTTTTCTAGCTTCCCGGATTCTGCTACTTGACCATAGCATCAACCAATGTAAATTAGTTCCTTCCTAACTGCTTCCCAGAACACCAAACAGCCCTCTCACAGTAATGGATATGGTGAGAAAAAGTTTTGGTAAAATGCCTCTCAAGGGTTTAACGATAGAGAGGAAGAGAGTTGAGGAATTTGAAGAGACTCTTATGTAAAGATTGTAGATGAATCAATCTTGTTTTACTCTAGGGTTTCTCTCTCAAAATTCTCTCTGGAAGCTCTACTTCTTTTGTGGGTATAAGGGGTATTTATACTGGGGTGAGAAAAGAATGTGAAACGTCAGGTTTTTCAAAACAGGGGTGGCTCGCGGCTTGACTAAGTCACGAGATCCAACCGCGTGATAACAAAACGGCCAGTTGTCCTATTTTGTCCTGTAGTGCTCCAGCTAGCATGACGCTTCAACTTCTGGCATGCTTGGCACATGTGCTGCTTCTGGCGGCTTGCAGCCATGAGTCACCCGCAAGATCAAGCTGCGAGACTCTGTTTTCTTGCACACTCTTGAGCATTCAACCACTCTATCTCACTCACTACCCTTACAACAAACCTACCTAAATATAGGGTTACTAATTGCTGAAATACAAGCAAATTTGGCACGGAATAAAGCCAACAAGATGGTTGAATAAACTCAACCTTACACACACTTAGCCTCACTAACCTCTCACCCAAAAACAGAGCATCCTCAACTCTCACCCATACACTTAGCCTCACTAACTCTCACACCTCTCACTCTCACTCACCACATTGCCTCTCTCACTGCTCTTCCCTCTCAACAATTTCATATTTCAGGTAAAGGTTTTTTGATTTGATTGTTATTGTAGTTGGGTATTAGTTGTCTATGGGTTTTGTCACTAAGAGAACTTTCCAATGGTTCTTAGTGTCTTTAAATCTTTTTATTGACTTCTTATCACAATTCATGTTCCCATTCTGTGCTGCCAAACGCTGCGTTAGTTTATTTGTTTTGAGTTTTGTTATCTAATTTATTATGAGTAGTAACAAAATTTATTTATTCTAAGGATTTTGGGCTTTTGACTTACCAACATATGTAAGATATAAGCACATATTACACTTGGTGTAACTTTTTTCAATGTTGCACTATTAAATTAATAACTTTCATTGGATTTCCATGCTTGCAAAATTCGCAGATGATTAGATATATATGTAAATTTCAAGGGTTTTTTTTTTTTTGGTGCTTTAAAAATGTTCGCAAAAATATGAGTTTATGGATTAGAATTAAATAATGTTTGAGTAAAGTGTTTGATTAAATTGAGAAAACTTTCCAATGGTTCTTAGTGTCTTTCGGTCCATGGGTATTAGTTGTAGTTTTCTACCAGATGGTTCTTTGTATTTGATTAATGGGTTAAACATGCTGCCAGCCTTAGCATATTGGAAATTCCTCTTAAGATCAACTTTAACCTACTTTCAAGCATGTAAGAAGTAAATATTTGTCCAATAGCAAGGTTAGAAATTTAAGGTAATCAAGGTTCTAGTATATTCCGTTTTGTTCAATAATAAGCTCTCTACTTCTTTTTGATAAAAGGTTAGAAAATACGCTATCTACTTCTAGTACAGGTTAATATAGATGTGTACGTGTGAAAAAAATATTATGGACTTTAATCTTGTAATGACTTTTCACGGAATCATTACCAAAGTGCTCTGTACAGAATAGCAGAGGTTCTCTTATTCTTTTTCGAAGGGGCTTTTGTTGAGAACAGTCACAATTTTGAAGCAGATTTAATTTGTAATGAGTGTGTATTATGTGTTTATTAGGCTAAAAGGTCCACTCTGATGTGGTTATTAAAGGTAGTCTTGGAATCTAATAAAATGGTTGACTGAGATTTCAGTTGATACTAATGTCTTAAGCATGAAATATGTTGGAAATACTAAAAAGGTCTCAATTCTTTTTTTTTGGGGGGGGGGGGGGGTTGTATGTATTACAAAAAAATTTGGCTGTGTTTGTGTTACAAAATTATATGATATATCTTTTACAATTATTTAGTCCCCCATTATCTTTTGCAATTTTGTATGTGTTACAAAAAATTGCGTTTGCAATTATCTTTTGCTTTACATGTGTTTGCCTCTCATACCATCCTGCTGTAATTAGCCTCTTGTATATAGGAAGGACAGATGGATTTGTATATGTCCAATTGTTAAATATAGTCATACTACAGCCAAAATTTTAGGAAAAAATGTTCAGTTTGTATCATGAAAAGCAAATTAAAAAAATTTCTCGGCCGCTTCTTTTTATTAGAAAGTTAAAGACCTGCTTCAAGTTTCTTTTAGATCAGGGAACTTGAAAATGTTTGTTAACTAGCATAGTAACTTGACTTTAACAGGTTCACAATGCCTGAAATTGATATAATCATATACCACGGTGGTCCGTTGAAGAATGCCAATGCGAACAAGGGATTGCCATTTGAAGGGCCGGGTATAAAGACCTATTATACCCAAATTGATCGTAGGTTAAAGACCCTTGACGAATTGAAGATGATGGTTATGGAAGAGTTGTGTGAGAATCCTGCTGTGCATAACATACAAATTACTTATCGTATGCCAAGTGAAATCCTGAAGCACCGGATTAATTACAAGTATATGGTGATAGAAGCAGACAAACATGTGAAGATCATGTTTGACAAGTTGGAGAGAATACTTGAAGTAATTAACATTGAGTTGTACATACAGTTGGAGCCACGTGCAGAAGTTGGTATCGAGGAAATCCAACAAACACAAACAAGTTTACAAGTTACAGTTCCGAATGCTCAATATGAGTATTTTCCACATGTAGAGCATGATGATGTTCATGCTGATGATGATGAGGATGAGAATGAGGATGAGGATGATGATGATTATGACGATGAGGATGAGGATGAGGATGATGATGATTATGATGATGAGGATGAGGATGAGGATGATGATGATGACGACGACTATGTTGATGAGAGTATTGCCATTGACGGTGAAGATTTTGGTGATAGAGATGAGATTGAAGACAAGATTGAACAAGGGGACTTTAGGGACTTTGAGAGGGACATTGATGACAATGAGACATTGGTCGGTAGTGAACCTAATGCAGACAATGTTCTTAGTGTCCAAAACATTACAAACACAATCCCTGCCTACTCACCACCTGCCTTGTCATTTTCTGAAAATACTTGGGAAAATATGGTTGATTCTTCACATATTGAGACACCATTTGTGTCTACTTGGAGAGAGGGGATGAATTTGTGCAAAGGCTTGACTTTTGCCAATAAAGTGGAGGTGCAGCGCGTATTAACAAAGTGTGCCCTTAAGGAAAACAAACACTTTATGATCAGTAGGTCGATCACGACAAAACATTGTGCGAAATGCGTGGATGAGTCATGTAAGTGGTATGTCTGCGCAGTCATGAAACCCAAGTTCCACAGACTATGGATGGTCATCGTGTACAAGGGTCCTCACACGTGTATACGGATTGGGGTGCGAAATGATGGTAGAATGATGAGTTGTAATTTTATTGCAGATGTCATCCTTAAGAAGTTATGTGAGGATCACACTACCCCAATTAAGCATCTCAAATCTGTGATAGAGTTGAAATATGAGGGACAGAAGCCTTCTTACTACAAGGTATGGGATGCGAAACAAAAGGCAATTGGGAAGATGTTTGGGAATTGGGAAGAGTCTTACCAAAGGTTGCAAAAGTTGCTAATGACATATATTGATCAGGATCCGACTATCCAGGTGTTCAATCGTACCACATCCACCGGTGAAGATGACACAGTATTTTTGAATTAAGTGTTTTGGTCTTTCGGTCCAAGCATTGATGGATTCAAATATTGTAAGCCGATTATCAGTATAGATGGGACCCATCTGTATGGTAAATATTAGGGAAAGTTGTTGGTTGCAATGGCAACCGACGCTAACAACAAGGTATTCCCTTTTGCCTTTGCTATTGTGGATTCTGAGTCAAGGTCCAGTTGGAGGTGGTTTTTACAATGCCTCAGAGATGCGATTGGCCACGTGATACCTAACGAAGGCATTTGCATAATTTCTAACCGACATCTCGGTATCAAAAACACCATTGCAAACTAGCCTAGAAGGGATGATGGAAGACCACTGGTATTTCATAGATATTGCCTTCGACATGTTGCTAGCAACTTCAACACACATTTTCAAAACTCAACTCTAAAGTCAGCGGCATTGAAAGTGGGATATGCTAGTCAGGTAGTGAAATTTTATACCATAATGGAGACCATTAAGCAGGTGGAAATTGAGACCATTAGAAATAAGAAGAAGGTGACGGGGAAGGATGGCAAGGAAAAGAATCAAGATTATCTTCCATACACATACCTAATGGGCGAGTCTGTGGATATGTGGACCCAGTCACATGATGGTGGGAGACGTTTTGGAGCAATGACAACCAATATATCAGAGTACTTCAATGGTGTACTGAAAGGTGCACGGGGCCTTTCTATTGCCGCGTTGGTTGAGTTCACTTGGAACAAACTTGTTCAATATTTCCACGACCGTCACAAAGAATACCATTTTGAGTTCTCAGAGGGTAAGAAATGGAGTGAATATGCCTTCTCCATGTGGGATGGAAATAAGTGTAAATCTGAGAAACACTATCTTAAGCCATTTAGCAATGAAGAGCTGATATTTCAAGTAGTTACCCAACTCAACACGTGTAGCGCAGGAGGGGGAAACCACAGTTATGAAGTTCTGTTACAGGAAAGAACATGTAGTTGTGGGAAATGGCAAAACATAGGGATCCCATGTTCACATGCAATTAGAGTATGTGACTATTTACATATTGATTCGATCACATATATTCACCCATGTTATGGTTTGAACAATGCCATTAACACTTATGAGCATGCATTTGTGGTTCCTAAGTCGCAGTCATTGTGGAGGGATCCCATAGGGCCAAAGTGGTTGTCTAATCCAGAATTGTTGCGGGCTAAAGGCCGACCAGTGAAGTCAAGAATAAGGAATGAGATGGATGGAGTAAGGAATAAGGACCGAGGACCGGGATGGCAGAGGGAGGACGCAGATTTGATAGAGAGTCAACCCAAGTAGACATGTGCACTGTGTCATGCTTCCGGGCATAATCGCAAAAAATGTCCGTAGTCCCGTGGTGCTTCCACAAGCGGTCATGTTCCACACTAGGTAGGTAGGCAGATGGCAAATACTTATGCATCGGTTAAATATTTGTTGTTCATTCCATGTTTACCTAATGTTTACTATCTTCTCTCCTAACGTGATTACTCTACGTTTTTCAGGCATGCTTCCATGGACGATGTTTTTATCGTGCGGACCACCGATCTTAGGAAAAGTGACTATGTTGTATTGGCTCTATGTGAACTTTTTGGATTTTGTTGAAAGTACTTGTAATTCTCTATTCAATGTACCTCTATGAAGATTGTGATTTGAGTAGTATGGTTAGAACTGCAAATTAAGCGTGGTTGGGCATGTTTAGAATGTTGATATTGAGAATGCCTTTTGCTGCGATGTAAGTGCAATTGTATTGTAAAACCATGTTTATGCAGAGAGCGTAAAAGTTTCTATAGTTTCGTGCGTACTGAGAACGCGTTTTGATGTAATTTAAGTGCATTTACATTCTCAGCTTCTCTGCCTCTCAATGAGTGTTTATGGATTACATTCTCAGTTTCTTTATCTCTGTTTCTCAACAAGTGCATGCACACGTTTCAGTTTCTGGTTTGTCTGCGTGACCAGGAAAAAAATAAATAAAGAAATTCCTAGTGAATGATTTCAGGAATGAGCAGAGGAAAACAAAAATAAAAACAAAAAAATTCCCAGTGGAACTCAAGTTTCAGGAATGAACAGAGGAAACAGAGCAACCTCTCAGACTAAACAGAGCATTGATGCTCTTTTGTTCTCGAGAATTAAATACTCGAGTTCCACTGGGAATCTCGAGTTTTAAACACTCGAGTTATTTTATTTTATTTTTTTTTTTTAAAGCTCACAGTTTTTGTTCTTTTCTACAAATGAGCTTTTTAGAACTTTTTAAGGGAAAAAGTTGTGTTTATGTTTTTGTAATTTTTTTTTTTTTTTAACTACTTGGCCTCCTTTTATGTGGGGTAGATGTGAACATTGGGTTTTTTTTTTTTTTTTTTTTTTTTTTTTTTTAACTTTAATTGATTGAGCTCTTGTGTTACCCCAATGCCAATACTAAAACCTATACTATTAGCTCTAAATTATAATAAATACATGTTCATAAATGGTCCTCCTCATGGAAGTAGCTTTTGCCGCATTCAGTCTTAAATTAATTGGAATCACCAGCTCCTATATTGTTATGCCTTCTAGCTAGCATTATTGCTAAGTTATATAAATGACATGCATATGAATGATCATTTTAAATTCACATATACACTATTTTCGAATATGAAATTTTAAAATTTTTATGCTCATTGTAATTCATAGAAATTGACTCTCGCCTCACATTTACCCTTGTTTTTTCTTTGTTGGCAATAATAGGGAGAGGGATTGGATTACCTCAAGATTTTCACCTGTGACTATTTTTAGGAAAACTATAAGCAACATAAACATGTTAAGCAAAAAGAAAAAAAAAAAAAAAATCACAACAATAACTCAAGAAGAAAGCAAAGCATCAGTTAATGCGATTACTCACATCTATCCCAAGGATTTTATTGACACCATACATGTGATGCTACATCCATTTCAAAATTCCTATAAACTTTACATTCAGAACAGCAACGTAACCTATAGATGCATTGCATTCAATAAATTATTCCTCTCCATAACACCAAATGAGTGCTTTTGACAATATAGTGAAATGATCTTAACTCCAAATAATATGAGACACATAAGCTTTTGATATAAAAAAATATGTCAAGTACCATTCTTTTCTGGGAGTCACCTAACAAAACATAAAATTTCTGCCAATCAAGGCTTAAATATCCACAGCTCAATACATAGTTCTCTCTATTAAAAATTTGCAATCACACTAAGAAATGGCACGGAAAAGAAAGTTATCCACCCTTTTAAGACGGTAACCAAAGCAAGATATGTGGCAATGACAGTGTTGGTCTCAAATATTTCATTCAACTTCCAACTGTCAGGCATTGGAGATGGCTTTACCCGGTCCTTTGAAATCGTCATGATGGTCCCTAATACAAATCACAAACAGAATTTGATCACATTTCCCATATAATGCAAAAAACAAAAATCTATCATTCAAATCTTTATCAAACTAATTTATTATATATTTTTTACAAACTCTTTAGTTTCTTTAGAAAGAAAGCGAGGCCAAGAATACCAGCTAAGTAATAGAAAAAAGAAAGAAATATTTGCAAGAGGCTCTTTGAAATAATACCATCATTCAGTATTACGATTATCAGAAGCATGAAAGGTGGGAAGTTATATTCCCATATCAAAGCTAGAAGCACGAAACCAAGCTGCAAAAAGGTTGCATTAACGAATTATACGAAAGTTGAAACAAAAAAGCAAGAATTAAACCTTTAGCACTTAAGCTAGTGAAAATGAACTAAACAAAAAGTACTTAAATGCAAAATACTCCTAGCTTACCAATGTCCTTATGGTTATGGAGACAGCATATATCTGTATATTCATGCAAGCTAATTAGTTTTACCATTAAAACAAAAATATATAGAAACAAAACTAAGAAGAAAACACATGACAAGTTATGTGTAACAATCATGTTTGGTACTACAAAAGTTTCTGATATATTTTGCATGCTTATTGCGTAGACATAAAAATGACAAGTAGCAACTTCAAGTCTAGGATTCAACCTTCCAGGGTGATGTTAAGAAGCAAGTTCTTGTTAGAGATTATGAAATGGGAAAAGCAGTTGCTTTTCAGCAAAGGATCCTGAATTTGAAGGAGGTTCACACTTTAGATGGATATCAAATGTAAGTCCAACTTACATTATTTATCTCTTTATCAATTTTTCCCTGGTCGATGCATCTTCTGGCTCTCATGCATATGGTGTTGAAGCAAATGCATCTTCTGCATCGAATGTTGACGAGCTTCATCAAGAAATCTCAGTTTGCTTACTAATAGTCATAATTCCATTGATTATTGTGTGGACACACACACATATTCCTTGGAGTATTTTCTAGAAAATCCATAGAGGAGGTACAAGAGAAGAAGATGTTGTTGGAAAAGCTACAAGTCAGAATGAATGAAGCAGAAGCAAAGGCCAACAAGCTTAAAGTGTCATTCGAGAATCTATGTGGTATACTAACAAGGTTTTTACATTTCATATTTTGTTTTTATTATAAATAATTCTGTAAGGTTGAATTTAATCAACCATCTTATTGGCTTTATTCCGTGCCAAATTTGCTTGTATTTCAGCATTTAGTAACCTTGTATTTAGGTGGGTTTGTTGTAAGGGTAGTGAGTGAGATAAAGTGTTGAATGCTCAAGAGTGTGCAAGAAAACAGAGACTCGCGGCTTGATCTCACGGGTGACTCGCGGCTGCAAGCCGCCAGATGTAGCACACGTGCCAAGCATGCCAGAAGGTGAACAGTCATGCTAGCTGGAGCACTACAGGACAAAATAGGACAACTGGCCATACAGTTATCTCGTGACTGGATCTCGCGACTTACTCAAGTCGCGAGGCCAAGCCGCGAGCCACCCCTGTTTTGTAAAACCTGACGTTTCACATTCTCTTCTCACCCCAGTATAAATACCCCTCATACCCACAAATGAAAGAGAGGTTCCAGAGAGAATTTTGAGAGAGAAACCTTAGAGTAAAACAAGATTGATTCATCTACAATCTTTACATAAGAGTCTCTTCAAATTCCTCAACTCTCTTCCTCTCCATTGTCAAACCCTTGAGAGGCATTTTACCAAAACCTTGTTCTCACCATATTCATTACTGTGAGAGGGCTGTTTGGTGTTCTGGGAAGCAGTTAGGAAGGAATCAATTTACATTGGTTGATGCTATGGTCAAGTAGCGAAATCCGGGAAGCTAGAAAAGAAAAAGGTTCGGCGTAACCTCGTTGGAGCAAGAAGCTTGGAGGGCTTAGGTGCACTGGGTAGATTAGGCTTAGAGGGTCTATTGATGTCCATGTATCCCAACTACATTTTCTAGTGGATTGTTTACCGCTTGGAGGGCGGCGGAGAGGTTTTACACCAAGGGCTTCGATTTCCTCTTCAGTAACACATCGCGTGTTATCTTTGTGTTTGCATCTTCCTTCCCTCTTATCTTCGTCTTTTATTATCTGCTGTGGGTTGTGATTTTAATTTGGCTTAGATTGTTTTCCAATTCTGTTTTATAGCTTTTGTTCATTTTCCGCACACTAGTTGTTTGACATAAAGCTTGAATTGGTTAATTTGTAAATTGGGGGTCTAATCGTTCAAGGGTATTTTTACACTATTTGAACTATCAAATTCCAATTATACATTATTTTTTCTTCCATAATAATATGTTAGAGCTCAATCACACAATGGGAAATTGAAAGTAGGAAAAAGCAGAAAATGAGCTGATAAAGCTTGAACAAGCCCTGCATGATGAAGAAGCGGTCTACCTTCTTTTCCTGGAATCTTCACCTTCCAATGCTTCAAGAGGTTTGATATAACAATGATATCTATGTGTCTACAAATAGAGCAATAATTATAATCAAAACCCAATGCAATTGAAAATTTGAAAATGTATCTGATAATAACTTTTTTTTTTCAAAACATTGAATCTAATACTTGCCTAAAACGAGTATGTTTCTCAATGAAGGAATACAACTGGCTGCAAGGTCGTAGTACTAAGTGCACAAAACTTTCACTATTTGTGGGGTTTCGGAGTGGTTAAGGTTGAACCCACAACAACTTTTGGTGAAAGGCACTTGTCATTGCAACAAGGCTTGACCACTAGTGCAACTGCTAATTCTGACCACTAGTGCAAGGCTTGATTGAAGGCACAATTTATATGTGCAACTGCTAATTCTCACTCTTAACATTTTCAAAACTCATTATTAAAATAAATTAATTTTAAAAGTCAATCGACCATACCATAACCCTTTTCAAAAGATCTTTTGCATTATTGTCATTCTTGAAGTGTTCTCTTACACGCTACAAACAGATAGAACAAAGAAGTTAGACCACAGAATTAACGAATTTGATGTTTTATAGGCTCCCTTGAGCATACTTTGCAATAGCCCCACCCTTCCAAAAAATTCACCCTATGTTTGGATGGGGCAGTTCCAAACATACCCTAAAGGATGTGGGCCAATCAAATTAAGGTCCTAGCAATTTAATCATAGCTTCAACATGGTAATGGGTTGCAAAAGTCCAACATCATTTATCCAAAATGTGTAAAGTAGTGGCATCACTCCCCAAAGTGATGGGGAATCAATCTACCTAAGAAGCATTAATTAGAGCTAAATGGATAAATGGAAACAACATACCTCTAGTATCTTATTGAAAGCCTTTGCCAAGGCTGGTTTAAGATCAGCTCGATGTAGCTTTCCACTTTCATAGTAAGCAACCAATTCTTCAAAGCTTTCGAAGCTCTTGGATTGTAGAGAAAACTTACATTGGAAGAAAACAATTTGAGTTACTATTCCCAATGAAAAATGATTTTGGAAAAATAGCTCAAGCAACTATAGAAATTACTTAAGGAGCACGCACTTTGAACAAGATGCAAGGGTTGACCATCATGTGAAAAGGTAGATGTCGTAGCATTAACTAAATAAAATAAGTAAAGCTTTCATAATAAAATCCTTATGATTTACTTATCACCACCATTCTCTGCACTGCGCTCTATTACAAACTTTTTAAACCAAGATAAAATGAGGTACTTCACATACTCCAAGCATGGATTCCCTTCCACAATATCTGGAGGACAGTATGCTCTCTTTATCTTCAAATTTACTTTGGCCTACAACATGGAGGCAGACTAAATCTAAGGTTAACCTCGTTTTATAATCCACTATCCTTATGCTATGCGCAACTAATAAAGAAAACACAATGTAACCCCTAAATGGCAATTTGATACCCCTATACATGCACCCTACCTCGTCATCTTCCATAAAAATTGAAGATAGTGGATCACTTTTTGACATCTTCTCCTGACCTTGTTGTAAACTGGGTAAAATGTTTGTAAATTACCAGTAAGTAAAACAAATAAAGACCACACAACTATACACAAAATGTTACAGGATACAAAAATAATTAGACAAATAGTCAGTATAAAGAATTAGGAACATATGGTGTGACAAAATAATAGGCTTGTTTTTCCTCTTCATGTCAGCAGAGTACTCTCTTGCAAGTACATTCACCTTTCGATGATCCATTCCCAGTTGGCAAATGTCGGCCTATTTATTTTATAAAAAATTCAGACAGTTGAAAAAAAAATTGTTTTTCCACAAAATCAAATGGTTCATTCACAAACTAGAAGTGAAGAAGGAAGCACCTTCAAGAAAAAAACACATAAGCACATTGCATGCATGGGTAGAAAATTTGTGCTGCAGTGAACTCTTCCTCATCACTTCGACCCATAATGTGACCACACCTACAGCAAAATATAATAGAAGTAAAAATAACGACCACATCACCAACATATCAATATATTACTAAAAGTTGAAACGTAGTATTTAATGTTGCTACGCTTCCATTGAGCCACGTCAGCAGTTATGTCATTATCAATTTTTTTTCAATTTTTTTATTATTAAATTTTCAATTCCATTTTAACTTTTTATATCCCCACTACTCTTTACCTTAACTTTCTTCAACCTTTCTCATTCCATTTCCACTTTTCATATCCCCACTACTCTCAATATTAATATTATTCTATCTTTTTATCTTCCTTTATTTTTTACTCTTCTTATTCTTATCCTCATGCTATAAAATTGTCATTCTCCCTCTTATTCCATGCATAATTTCTATTTTTCCACACACAAAAGCCCCCCCCCCCTCTCTCTCTCTCTCTCTATAAATATATATATATATATATATATATATATATTCCTTCAATTTTTGGTATATATATATATATATATATATTTTTTTAATTTTAGTGTAACAGGTTGACCATCAAAACATACTGATGTAGTATTGAAAGCTCCACCAAATGCATCGCAGAAATCAGTTTTAGACTACTAGAAGTCAGTTAGTTTGCTAAAATTGGAATTGACAGGTAATCCAGCTTGATACGATTTAGTTTTATATTTTATGTTGTTATCTTTTTTATTCACATTGATTGTTAAATGTTATATTATTGCATTATAAAGATAGTATATAAAAATATAATATTATTTTATTACATAGCATAACTAAAATAATATGGTGTTTATTGCTATACATTTCATTTTTATTATTTTTTTTCTCATCTTATTTTACTCAACATTTAAATTTAGCAACATCCTCCATATCATAATTATTTATATTTTCTCTCATTTTTTTAAAAATTAAACGTATAATATTTTATTCAATAAATAAAAATTGGTCTTATAAAGTCTTCCCATGAAATGTTACAATGCATCAATGGAAAAATGAAATACAAAACAAATATCAATTTAGAAACACTCAATTTTATAATATAAATAAAAAAATAAATAAACAATTTTCTTATAAAGTATTCCCATAAAAAGTTACAATGCATTAATAGAAAAAGAGAATACAAAAAACATGCTATTTTAGAAACACTAAATTTATAATAATAATAATATCAAACCAAACATATCATAAAATAATAAACTAATAGTTATGGATGTACTAACTTAATGGTAGCAAAAGGGAGTAAAATAAAAATAAAAATAAACGTTACAATATGCATATTCAGTACATTAGAATTATCATCAAATTTGGGAAAACGATAGGATGTTAACAAAGAGGGAGAGAAAGAGATTAGTAAAAGAAATCAAATGTCAATTAAATAAATTAATTAGTAACCGTTAATTGGAAAACAAAGAGACCGACGGCTAAAGGAGTAAAAATTAATTAAAGATGACCCTATGAATGTTATTATAAACTTTACAATGCAAATAAATAAATCATTAAATTCACTTAATTAAATCATATAATCAACAATTAAATAAAATCATACAAAATTTAAACTTAAAACTAATCAAACTCTAATCTAGAAAATCATATTTATTATCAAAACTAAAAGGAAAACGTTCTTCAGTAATAATAGAAATATATAAGAAATAAAGATGAAAATTTTCAAAATCTTTTTTTTGACATTTTATTTAACATTATTTATAAATAATAAAATATATAAAAAAGTCCTTAAATGCTTATATTCTTCACACACCATGACTTTTAAAATCTAATGAAAGGTTTGAAGAATTTAACTCTCATTTAATGCCTCTATTATGAAAATCAACAGCCAGTAAAATATGATAATAGTAAGAAACATTATAAATGAGAACATGAAAAAACTAATTAGCCACTATTATTATGGAATAGATGTCTTTTTTTTATGCATCTAAGAAAATGAACTATATAGGGTTTACTTATTAAGGTATATATAAAGATTCACGTTAAAAAAATATGTAAAGGTTTTTTGAAAAAAAAAAAGTAGATGTAAGGTTTTTATTAACTTAAAAGACAATGAAAAACCAATTTTTAATTACTACCACCGTCGCTACTCTAGATCTATAAATCACACACAACACTATATTAAATATCCTAAATAATATAATTAGGCCCTTTTGGATATACACCACCATATTCAACTTATAAATTACAACCCAAATCAATCATACAATTACACAATCAAAGCATGAACATGTAACATGTATTACCTTCTGAATTATTGCTTGGAATTTTCACAATTATTTAAAGAGAATCTCCAAATTTAATTTTTAGAAAACATCAAGACAAGGTGAATTTTATTCTTTTTAACTTCCATAGAAAAAATATATATTACGCACATTATTTCAACCCTTATGGAAAAGAAGGTTTACATGTAGTATGCAAAACGTGTTTAATTGACTTAGAGATGTAAAAATTAGTCAACCAACTATGGTAGAATTAAGGTTTCAAATTTTAAATAAAACAATTCTAAAATAATAAAAAATTATTTTGTGATAAATATGATTATGAAATGCATTACTTTTCATTAAATTAGTTCAAATTACAAAATAATAATAATAATAATGAGATCACCATAAAAAATAATCACGCGCAACGTGCGGGTCTGTGACTAGTTAAAGTAATAATAATAATCATCATACAATAATTCACCTTTTTATCCTTGAAACCGTATTCCTTTGTGCTATATCCACCACAAGAGGCTAGTACTCATGAGCTTGATTCAGTTTATCTCCTTCGAGGACCATAGAAACTCCACCTTCCCTCCATCAATATCCATCCCAACGGCCTTCCAAATCTCAATGAGGTAGCGGCCAACAACATCAATTTTCTTCAACTCACCTCCCATCTTATTGGTTAGCTGGGCAAACCAATCTACAATCCATATTTTCACTCTACACCCAGCAGATGTCATCTTGTTCACATTTATTGCCTTCATAACTCCCTGCAGAACAAAAAAAAAAAAAAAAAAAAAAAAAAAAAAAAAAAAAAACCGTCTCCAACCTCAGAACATAAATCATACCAAAACCCAATAAAGCAACACAATTCTAAAGCCAGTATGACAGTATCAACAAATACACAAATATAACGTCTACGGACTCTAATCGAGTGTTATCCCAAATACACAAACGTGTCCCATTATTATGGATTGCAAGTTCTTTGAGTTAACTTTACGATAAACGCCGCTTGCTATAATGTCCAGCATAATCAGATTTAATAGTTTTATCCATGAGAAATTATCATAGTATTTTGAGTTCAAATCATGCAGCCACTATCACGGGTAATGATTAAATTGAACATTAAACCTTTAATACAAGTGCTGATTTTATGACTAAACCATTAGAGCATACTTATCAAGACTGCTCAATATTTGAGCATTTACAATTTCAGTTCAATTCCTGCTTTATCAATTTTAACATACCAATTTACAATCCACCAAATATCAAAACTTCTATTATTTTACCATTTCATTTAAATATTCTTTTTTTATTCGTTCTTTATGTTTTCTTTATTCTTTCTTTTTATGTTTTCAAATAACTACCATTAAACAGATATTAAGTTTTTTCAAATAATAAACCTCGGGTTTCTTTTTGAGAAGATTCTCGAATGACATTATAAGCTTCTTGGCCTTTGCTTCTGATTCATTCATTCTGACTTGTAGCTTTTCCAGCAACATCTTCTTCTCTTGTACCTCCTCTTTGGATTTTCTTGAAAATACTCCAACGAATATGTGTGTGTGTCCACACAATAATCAATGGAATTATGACTATTAGTGAACGAACTGAGATTTCTTGATGAAGCTTGTCAACATTTGATGTAGAAGATGCATTTGCTTCAGCACCGTATGCATGAGAGCCAGAAGATGCATCGACCAGGAAAAAATTGATAAAATTTAAAGGACCTGCATATTCCAGCCCATAAAAGACCTGCATATTCTAGCCCATAAAAGACCTGCATTTGGGAAGTTAAACAAATAAATTTTAAAACAAATTTATGCAATAGGTCTTCCATAAAATAAGAAAAATCAAAATAATTTAGTTATTACATAATAATGCAATAAGTATGGGATAAAAATTATGTTACCAAGAAAGTAATAAGCAATAGCCACTCTAGCACATACACAAATTATGTTAGTGATCTTGTACAAATATCAAGATTACAAAATTAAAAACATCCTCTAATCTAATCAATTGACAAGTCGCTCATCTAGGAAGTTGTACTGCACATAAGCCCCATAGAGAGGAATATCCATTTACAATATTCTCTACGCAGAGATGAAAGGGGATAAAAAGATTCTAACTTAAATAAGAGTACAGCATAAATTTTAAAACTTCAATAATTTATTTTAGAAATTTTTTTTAAATTCAGTAAGAAGAAGATAAATTTTATTTTTCTCATAAAAGATTACATTATAGATGTTGCATGCTATCAGTGATTTTACATTCTTAACAAAATGAAATTAATCACCACTAATGAACTGTGATATAATTAAAACTAGCCTCTGAGCACGCGCGTGAGCTCTTCTATTTTTTTGGGTAAAAGTTAATAATATGCATAAACTATAATTTGTCTTTAATATATTTTCCAATCAAGAAAAAAAACCTAAGGGTGTGATGAAAAAATTATTTTACCACAAACACTTAACACTCATCACACCCCTAGGTTTTTTTTGTGATTCAGAAATACATTAATCCCAAATTATAATTTATGCATATTATTAATGTAAGGACTCAATTTGTAACGACCACAAAATGATATTGGGTTCGCACGTAAAAGAGGCCCAAACAATATAATTTGTAGAGCATGGGTTTGAAAGGCTAGGCCTTGGTCACCGAATGGTGGTTAGACATGGTGTTCATACAAACTTAAACCGTGTTCGCTCGAGGAGTCTTTCTTCTCGATACGGTCTGGGAGGCTCTGGTTCTTGGCCTTTTTTCCCAGCCCCTGATCTCTGGGATCTCTACTCTTATTTATACTACATATTTTCTTTCATCTCTACCCTACACGTGGATAATTGATGGTTTATGCTGATACTTGTCCCATCAACCCCCTTTAGAAGTCTTCTGGGGTGGTTGTAGGGCTGCATTAATACTGTGCAGAGGTCACTTCCTCATTAATGCGGCGAGGGAGTTAGCTGGGGTGCATTCAATGCGGTGACAGTAGCTTTTCCCAAGATATTTTGGGATTCTTCTCTGTCTCTTATTCTTGCAAGGCTTATCCATATTTCCAGAACTTCATGGATCGCACCCCTAGATGGCAGGCATCCTTTACGGACCTCAGCCTTGGCTAGCCGAGGACAAATTCATCCTCGACACAAACTCCTAGGCCATTATGTTCAATATTGTCTTCCTTATCCACTAGTATGGGTTTCCTTGGCTATACTTACCCATCCTCGGACAACCCCTTATCCTTGGCTTAGGCCTTAAGCCCAAAACCCAATTGTATGATCTGGGCCCATGACCCCACAATAGCCCCTCAAAACTCCGGTTTTTCCTCTCATCTGAGGAAAAAGGTGGGGTTTTGAATTCTTAAGAGTTAATTCTGCTTTGATCCTTTGATTTACACCCGGGGGAGTGCCGTTTCACGCGCCCCATATTTGTACTGTAAATTGCTCCTTTCAAAGCTACCAATCTGAGGAGTTGGTTATAATTTTGGGTCTGTCTTGAAACTTATACAAAGATGTTATGTGTGTTAATTTTCCCAAAGCCTGTGGTCCGAGGACTCATGCATGGCTAAGGTTCTGTTTAGCGTAGGTTTTGTTTAGCGTAGGTTTGAATCCGAGGACCATATAATATCTTGATTCTGTCCAAAACTTAGATATTTTCATTAAGTAGTTGGTTTCCCCATAAGTTTGAGTCCGAGGACCATACAATACCTTGGTTCTGTCCAAAACTTATATATTTCTTTAAGTAGTTCGTTTCCCCATAGGTTTGAGTCCGAGGACCATGCAATACCTTGGTTCTGTCCAAAACTTAGATATTTCTTTAAGTAGTTGGTTTCCCCATAGATTTGAGTCCGAGAACCATGCAATACCTTGGTTCTGTCCAAAACTTGGATATTTCTTTAAGTAGTTGGTTTCCCCATATGTTTGAGTCCGAAGACCATGCAATACCTTGGTTCTGTCCAAAACTTAGCTTTTAAGTAGTTGGTTTCCCCATAGGTTTGAGTCCGAGGACCATGCAATATCTTAGTTCTGTCCAAAACTTAGCTTTTAAGCAGTTGGTTTCCCCATAGGTTTGAGTCCGAGGACCATGCAATACCTTGGTTCTGTCCAAAACTTAGCTTTTAAGTAGTTGGTTTCCCCATAGGCTTGAGTCCGAGGACCATACAATACCTTGATTCTGTCCAAAACTTAGTTTTTAAGTAGTTGGTTTCCCCATAGGTTTGAGTCCGAGGACCATGTAATACCTTGGTTCTGTCCAAAACTTAGCTTTTAAGTAGTTGGTTTCCCCATAGGCTTGAGTCCGAGGACTATACAATACCTTGGTTCTGTCCAAAACTTAGATATTTTCATTAAGTGGGGGAAGGGGGGGGGGGGGAATTAGCCCCTCGGCCAAGCCATGGGACATTGGTTTGGAAAGATTAACCCCTCGGCCAAGCCCCTAGAACCATCCGCGTTACTGACGCTTCGAAGTATAGCCCCTAATGAAAAAGCGTAGCCCCTAATGGGACTTTACTTTAGAGCACTACAACGAGCTGTTGGAGGTGATAGGGGGACTTTCTCGACCCACCGCCTGTGCCAACACACAAGCCTTCCCACAGACAGCGCCAATTGTAAGGACTCAATTTGTAACGACCACAAAATGATATTGGGTTCGCACGTAAAAGAGGCCCAAACAATATAATTTGTAGAGCGTGGATTTGAAAGGCTAGGCCTTGGTCACCGAACGGTGGTTAGACATGGTGTTCATACAAACTTAAACCGTGTTCGCTCGAGGAGTCTTTCTCCTTGATACGGTCTGGGAGGCTCTGGTTCTTGGCATTTTTTCCCAGCCCCTGATCTCTGAGGTCTCTACTCTTATTTATACTACATATTTTCTTTCATCTCTACCCTACACGTGGATAATTGATGGTTTATGCTGATACTTGTCCCATCAACCCCCTCTAGAAGTCTTCTGGGGTGGTTGTAGGGTTGCATTAATACAGTGCAGAGGTCACTTCCTCATTAATGCGGCCAGGGAGTTAGCTGAGGTGCATTCAATGCGGTGACAGTAGCTTTTCCCAAGATATTTTGGGATTCTTCTCTGTCTTTTGTTCTTGCAAGGCTTATCCATATTTCCAGAACTTCATGGATCGCACCCTTAGATGGCAGGCATCCTTTACGGACCTCAGCCTTGGCTAGCAGAGGACAAATTCATCCTCGACACAAACTCCTAGGCCATTATGTTCAATATTGTCTTCCTTATCCACTAGTATGGGTTTCCTTGGCTATACTTACCCATCCTCGGACAACCCCTTATCCTCAGCTTAGGCCTTAAGCCCAAAACCCAATTGTATGATCTGGGCCCATGACCCCACAATAGCCCCTCAAAACTCCGGTTTTTTCCTCTCTTCCGAGGAAAAAGGTGGGGTTTCGAATTCTTAAGAGTTAATTCTGCTTTGATCCTTTGATTTACACCGGGGGGAGTGCCGTTTCACGCGCCCCATATTTGTACTGTAAATTGCTCCTTTCAAAGCTACCAATCTGAGGAGTTGGTTATAATTTTGGGTCTGTCTTGAAACTTATACAAAGATGTTATGTGTGTTAATTTTCCCAAAGCCTGTGGTCCGAGGACTCATGCATGGCTAAGGTTCTGTTTAGCGTAGGTTTTGTTTAGCGTAGGTTTGAATCCGAGGACCATATAATATCTTGATTCTGTCCAAAACTTAGATATTTTCATTAAGTAGTTGGTTTCCCCATAAGTTTGAATCCGAGGACCATACAATACCTTGGTTCTGTCCAAAACTTATATATTTCTTTAAGTAGTTCGTTTCCCCATAGGTTTGAGTCCGAGGACCATGCAATACCTTGGTTCTGTCCAAAACTTAGATATTTCTTTAAGTAGTTGGTTTCCCCATAAGTTTGAGTCCGAGGACCATGCAATACCTTGGTTCTGTCCAAAACTTAGATATTTCTTTAAGTAGTTGGTTTCCCCATATGTTTGAGTCCGAAGACCATGCAATACCTTGGTTCTGTCCAAAACTTAGCTTTTAAGTAGTTGGTTTCCCTATAGGTTTGAGTCCGAGGACCATGCAATACCTTAGTTCTGTCTAAAACTTAGCTTTTAAGCAGGTGGTTTCCCCATAGGTTTGAGTCCGAGGACCATGCAATACCTTGGTTCTGTCCAAAACTTAGCTTTTAAGTAGTTGGTTTCCCCATAGGCTTGAGTCCGAGGACCATACAGTACCTTGGTTCTGTCCAAAACTTAGTTTTTAAGTAGTTGGTTTCCCCATAGGTTTGAGTCCGAGGACCATGTAATACCTTGGTTCTGTCCAAAACTTAGCTTTTAAGTAGTTGGTTTCCCCATAGGCTTGAGTCCGAGGACTATACAATACCTTGGTTCTGTCCAAAACTTAGATATTTTCATTAAGTGGAGGGGGGGGGGGAATTAGCCCCTCGGCCAAGCCGTGGGACATTGGTTTAGGAAGATTAACCCCTTGGCCAAGCCCCTAGAACCATCCGCGTTACTGACGCTTCGAAGTATAGCCCCTAATGAAAAAGCGTAGCCCCTAATGGAACTTTACTTTAGAGCACTACAACGGGCTGTTGGAGGTGATAGGGGGACTTTCTCGACCCACTGCCTGTGCCAACACACAAGCCTTCCCACAGACAGCGCCAATTGTAAGGACTCAATTTGTAACGACCACAAAATGATATTGGGTTCGCACGTAAAAGAGGCCCAAACAATATAATTTGTAGAGCATGGATCTGAAAGGCTAGGCCTTGGTCACCGAACGGTGGTTAGACATGGTGTTCATACAAACTTAAACCGTGTTCGCTCGAGGAGTCTTTCTCCTTGATACGGTCTGGGAGGCTCTGGTTCTTGGCATTTTTTCCCAGCCCCTGATCTCTGGGGTCTCTACTCTTATTTATACTACATATTTTCTTTCATCTCTACCCTACACGTGGATAATTGATGGTTTATGCTGATACTTGTCCCATCAACCCACTCTAGAAGTCTTCTGGGGTGGTTGTAGGGTTGCATTAATACTGTGCAGAGGTCATTTCCTCATTAATGCGGCCAGGGAGTTGGCTAGGGTGCATTCAATGCGGTGACAGTAGCTTTTCCCAAGATATTTTGGGATTCTTCTCTATCTTTTGTTCTTGCAAGGCTTATCCATATTTTCAGAACTTCATGGATCGCACCCCTAGATGGCAGGCATCCTTTACGGACCTCGGTCTTGGCTAGCCGAGGACAAATTCATCCTCGGCACAAACTCCTAGGCCATTATGTTCAATATTGTCTTCCTTATCCACTAGTATGGGTTTCCTTGGCTATACTTACCCATCCTTGGACAACCCCTTATCCTTGGCTTGGTCCTTAAGCCCAAAACCCAATTGTATGATCTGGGCCCATGACCCCACAATTAACTTTTACCGAAAAAAATAGAAGAGCCTCTGACGCGCATGCTCAGAGGCTAGTATTTTTTATTTAAGTAACCACATGACTAAATTTTAAGAAAATAACTTAAGGAATAACACCTAAGGTACTATACTTAAGACTAAAATTTTGTAGTATTTTTTTTTTTTTTTTTTACAATTCAAGTCCAAAAAAAAAAAAAAAAATCCTAAATTTTAGGATTTCAGATTCTCTACTAATGGCCTACTAACCAGCACAGTTTCCCATTATAAAAAATTTTTAAAAAAAATCATGTTTTAGGATTTTAGAATCCTAAATTATCTTTTTGTTTTACATTTTATTTTTTTTACTTTCCTTATTATGTTTGACGGTTGAGATTCAGGATTTTGGATTGTGCAATATTGTTAAGGATAAATTGCTATGTTTAAGGATAACAATATCCAATAGAGTTTTGGTGAAAAATAAATCCATTACTTTTATTGTTTCAGTTAATAAATTGTGATCCTTGAACGTTGCTTTGATAATTTTTTTTACAATTTCAAGCAAAAAAATAAAATTTTAAAAACCCATGTTTAGGTATTTTTATTCCTAAAAGTTTGCCTATTATTTAGAAGCCATTTTTTCTATGATTTTATAATTATATCTTTAAAGAAAAGAGGAAAAAAAAAAACGTTTTTAGGTTTTTACCCGGTATTTTTATTCCTAAAATTTTGCCTGTTATTTAGAAGCAATTTTCTCCATGATTTTACAATTTTATCTTTAAAGAAAAAATAAATAAATAAATAAAACCGCCACATTTTAGGTTTTTACCCGTAAAAGTTAGTCTATTATTTAGTAATAATTGTTCCATTTTTCTCAGTCTATGGCATTTTATTTTTATTTATTTATTTTTTTTACAAATATATTAGTAATATGTATATAATGGTCAATCACTCTCCTTTGCCTATATATTTTATGCTTCGAAATAGAGGTAAGTGCAATATAATTAATTAATACGTGATACTTATCCAAATTGCACAATTTGTATTTCTTTTATACAATTTGATACTTATCCAAATTGCACAATTTGTATTTCTTTTATACAATTTGATACTCATCCAAATTCCACAGTTGTTGTATTATAATATTGTAATCAAAGAAATTCACAGTAATATTGCAATAAAAAAGAAGAAGAAAAGCAATGACTAAGCTTTAACCTACAAATGCATAGAAAAAAGAAAAATAGAAAAGAAGAAAGAGGATAATCATAAGGAAATAAGAAATTAAAGAAAGAGCCAGAGTAAAAATAATTAGACTGCCATTAATTTCTTTATAAAAACAAAATAGAAAAGTGCAATGTACATTGACATACCTACAGAATCGAAACAATTAGAATTGAACTTTTGTTTTTGTAAGTAAATTTTTTATTTCTTTTTTGGATTTTGAATTTAGGAAAAATGATTATTAACAATACCACAATCAAACAAACCATTAACCAACATAAGTAACCATTTACAGTAATTATTTATTCAATATATATTGCCTGAGATAGTGAACGTCGAAGTTGATGAATTTGATTTTCTAATTATCATTGCAAAACACAAATAGAATCACGAAGGATCAAATAAGTTCAGATCTAAGATGTAATGCTTAACATATATAGAAGATCAGAATAAGAACGAGAAATTACAAAATACGAACAGAGACAGTAAAATCGGAATCAAACAAATAGTTTGAATTTATAGCGAAAATAAAGAGGAAGTACTTGATTTGGAGGGAACAATACAGCCTTACACCTTGGCCCAGGCTCTTCCTCACAAAATTCTTCACGAAATTCCCTAAACAACTTGTCTTGAATTCTTTCCAGCTTTCACACTTGGAACCATCACCCATCATGCGGTAGTCGATGAATTTTGACTGCGCAACTGGTAAATACGTGGTAGAATTCGTCCAGATTGGGTTTCTCCATTCTCGTGTTCTGTGCAAGAGAAAACCATTAGCCAAGAAAAGTTAACTACCTTAAAATGTCAAATGCTTATAAACATAACTAACACAAACTTATTAGCACATTCTACAAAATTGCATGATACGGCTAATTAGATGTCTAAAACACATAAGGTAAGAAAAGTTAACAATTGTTTTTTCTTTCCCAAATCATAACTGCTTTCAATTTTTGTTTGCCGGAAAAGCACAAGTATATTCATCTGAGTCAAACTGTTAGTTCTGAGCTTAAAGAAAAACCAAAAAAAGAAAAAATAAATAAATAAATAATAAATAAATAAAAAATAAAAAACCCAAATTTGTAAATATAAATTTACTCACTTTTTTTACACAACAAAATACATACAATCAGTCGATCACGGTGTTACTCTTATCCCTAGACCACTAATCCCTTTCGCGAAGCAAAATCAAACATATACAAACAATGTTCAAAAAAAAGATAGAAAAAGATCCATAGATACCTAGAATGAAAAAACAAGTTCTTGCACAAAAATTAAACAATCATACTGCAACCAAGGTTTTGAAACCCGGACCGTTCAATGAAACCTAAAAGAGAGAGGTTCAAGGTTTTGAAGGTTGAACCGAGGTCGAACCGGGATCGAACCGTGATGACGTCATAATTAATTTAATAATTATTTAAATATAAATAATTATATTAAATTAGTATAAATATAAAAATTAACTAAAATAATTTAATTAAATATAAAAATCTATCTTTCAAATATATTTTTTATATCATAACTTTCCCAAAACAAATAAGAAATACTAAATACTAAGTAAAGGTAGATATGGTATTCTTTATTTATTTATATGTTGATTAGTTAAACTTGTGATAGCAATAATAATATACTAATTAGAAGGACACTTATATTATATTAAATAAAATAAAATTTTTAAATTATTTAATAGTCTTAAATTAAAATAATTTTAGAATCACACAATTTTATATTTTTTTGGGCACAATTGTAAATTTGAATACCTATCAAATATATATAAACCCATTATTTTTCCTCTACTACCTACTCTCTATCCCATCAGAATTACAACCAAAAAAAATAGCTAACAACCAAAAAAAGCTAAGACAAATTTCGGTATTAGATTTTTTCTTTAAAAAAAAAATTGTAAATATTAATTAAAAGTACTTAACAATTAAGAGAGTTGTCACATCATGTTGGGAAGGTGAAAAAAATGGATGGCTGAAACTCTTCTTACCTTTCCAATGTAATCACGTGGAGGGCTTTGGAAAAACACAAATAAAAAAAATAATACAAAAACTAATGAGTGGAGTTAAAAGAGAGAAAGTGCAGACGGACAAAAGAAAGAGAAGGAGAAAAAGAAGAAAGAAGAAGAAGAAGAAGAAGAAGGAGGAGAAACAGCACCAGAGGATGAAGCGTTCACTAGCACTACCTCGTCTGCCACTCCACCGCCGTTCGTCCTCCTCCCCACCACCAGATTGGGTCAGATTGGCATGTTCTTTTTTTTTTTTTTTTCTTGTTCTAATTCAACTTCATTGTAAGAATTGGATTTTGTTTTGTGTTTTGTGTTTTGTGTTTGGATTATTTGAGATGTTTTTTGAGATTGAAGCAAAGTTAGATAGGCTTGTTCTTCCTAGCAATTGTGTTTCTTTTTCTTTTGTTTTTTTGTGTTTTTTTTTTTTTTTTTAAGGTTCAGATTCAAAGAGAACCGTGAGAAGCGGTCTGATCACGATTCTTAGAACTGTGCGGTTGAACCGCGGATCGAACGGTTCCCTGCTTTTTTGACATAGACAGGTTTTTAAGCTTAAAGAACCGTGATGGTGGGAGGTTCACGGTTTTTCCGGTCGGACCGTATGGTCCGGTCCGGATTTCAAAACCATGACTGCAACTAGCAAAAGTGCTATTTAATGCTTGCAATCCTGATAAAATATACCTAATTGAAACACAAATTAAGAACTGCTATTACCTCAATAAATAAATAAAAAAGAAAAATGTAATGACTGACTATCTCAAAAAAAATCTAAGGCCACAACAACTATTAAAACCAATACAACCATGATATATGATATCTTTTATATATATAAGACATTTTATGGTGACCCAATTAATCATTGACATTATTTATAAATGTGAAATACAACCATGTACAAGAAGAGAGAATGGTCATGAACTAATGAACTAACAACTGACAAATCCTTAGAAAATATTATCATTTGTTAGGGGGACTTTTTAAATAAAACTTGTATTAGGCTTGCACCATTTGCACTTTTTCAATGAAATTATCAGTTTAAAAAAAAAAATGAAAGAGATAGACCATATGCGCAATGAAACATGTGCATCAAAAACTGTTCTTGTTCGTTAAATAATCTTAGATTTGGCGAATACAAAGATGCAATCCATCACAATACAAATATTTTTCATATTCTTAGAAAATGAGATTAGGAATAAATAATAGATAATTATAAAGTACAAGTAGAATAAAAAATGGCTTTGGATTGGATTGGATTGGATGGAAAGGGAAGCTGACCTGAACGATCCAAAGAGCAGTGGTGGTGGCGGCGACACCCCACAAGGCAGCAGACTGAACATCGATAGGCTGAAGTCTAGGCCAAAGAAATTTCATGAGTCCTCCCGATCTAGATGCGATCCCAGCAGACATTTTCAGATATATTCGTCTCAAATCCGAATATGTTAAGAGTAAAAGCAAATATAATGAACAAACAGGTACATATGACCCTGCAACCAATACACATCCAAGGAAATTAGACCAAAAAAAATACAGAAAGTTAAGCATTAAAGCCTACAATGAAGAAGTTAAAATGGATGCGTAAAAAAAGAATTGGTAGCAGATAACCAATGTGCCACTACTACTACAACAACAACAACAAAGCCTTAGTCCCAAAAGACTACAGAAACAAATCTTGACAATTTGTTCCCTTGCATTAATAGACATTCCTGTGTCATTTGGTGTTTTTTTAATTTATATTTCTTTGAAATGATAACATTTCAGAATTTATGTGAAAAAAATACAACCAGTTACAAAAGTAGCTATGCCCTGTAGTAGGGGATTCTACACAAGCAAGGAACAAAACGCTAATAGAGTAAACACAACCAAAATGAGGATGCCAGTGAATAAGATAGGGGGAAAAGAAAAATATGAATTGAAGAAAAATTCATGTCGGCCAATGGCCTTTGGGCTTGATGGCACTTCCATGTTGGGTGGTGGGTAAGATCATAGGTTGATGTCCTATTGGGTGCATTAATAAAAAATAAATAAAAAATAAAAAAATATGGGAGAGACTAGAGCAGCAATGCCTTCTAAAGAGGAGGAGGTGAGAGTGCAGAGAATAAAAGCAATGGAGCTTATCTATAGGTTGTAGAATTTTTTTTGCAGCAAGCAAAACTTCACAAAACAATCAAACCTGTAAAGAAATTTATAGGACTCAATTTTCCTAATATAGAAAGAGTCCAAATAACTAATTGAATTCAAAGAAGGAAGCAAGAAAAAAATATGAACCAATAATGATAGGAAGTCCAACATAATAGAAACATCTTAACAGGAAGAAAAACAGCACCGTTTATAGGCATGTTAGAAAAGAAATAGAATCTTCTTACCATAGAAACTCTCAAGTAATACTTCATAAATGTGTGAATCCACTAATTTCCTAGAATACACCTAGGCTAATATAATAATAATAATAATAATAATAACTATTCGCTAACCCGTGCGATGCACGGGATAGTTGGTTAAATAACAATTACAAATAATCACACAAAGGGCGCAAAATATGTTCTTTGATTATAAATTTAGGGTGTTTCACATAACACATAAAGATCACACCTTGGTTTCTCTATGTCGATGAAAAAATTATAGCCAACATTCCAATAGCTCATACACAAATTTGGGCATAATATGAATTCACATAATGCTCAATTGCAAATCAATTTATAGTCTACCACCAATATAAATCATATAAAAAAATTTATTGATAAAATGAATATTTAAATGTATAAATAATCTCATGACAACATTAGCAAGACCATGCATTTGTTGCCAGGGAATAATATGCCACATAAACACATGGGGCCCTATCCCACTATCTCTTATAAGAAGCAACTCATAAACACAATATTCAAAACTTTGAAAAGAAACAGCTAACAAATAGTCTAAGTATCTTTGCTTATCTACTCTTTATGACCCCCAATTTTGATTATGCTGGCTTCTTGGAAACTGTTGAGGAGATCATTTGCAGCAACATATATTTGTGTCAGATGCATCTAATTTCCTTTAGATACATCTTAAGTACATGCAAATGCCTATATATTTGAAAGAGTGTCTATTTGAAAGGAATCAAACGAAATGCCTATATATTTCAGTTTCAACTCTCTATAAACAATTAAAACCAAATTTCATAAACTCTTTGGATACATCTTAAGTAAGACATACAATCAATTTCAAAAACACCAAATGTTGGGTTGAAAGTAATACACAATTATTTGAAGTAGTGCTATTAGGCTCAACCAAGCCACTCTCTATGGAAAAAATTCAAAATATTGCATTTAAATAGAGACAATGCAATAATGTATTAATAGCTATTTCTATGAGCAAGAAAATAAAAAATATTTGAAGCAATTGCTTGAAATCATTTAAGTACATGCCATCAATGAAGTTGCTTGAAATCATTTTAAGTACATACCATCAATGAAGCTACAACATTAACATTGTTCATAACATTATTTTATTATTTGTAGCACACAATGTGGGCATGTAAGATATACATTGGTGCATGGAAATCTACAAAATCACCCACACAAAAACAAAAAAGGAGAGAGTTAAATCAATGATTGTGTAATAATCATAGTGCAGTTTAGGTAATAATCAAAGATACTTACCCAAGAGAATGAACTTTTGATACCTCCTACTGTGTGAAGGAATTCTCCACTATGGTTGAAGATAAGTTTCCCATCTTGAACCACAACTTCATAAGCCTTCCTTTTTGCCTACAATGCATGATGATTGAACTTCAAATTAAGTATGGTGTTTGTTCCATGATGCATGATTGCTTTTTATCAAAATACAAATTCTACTTCCTAGTTAGGGAGCATAAAGCAGGGACATGAGACTCACTGGACCAAGATATCTGATGCATTGCAGCTGAAGCTTCGATCTAGAACATCTCTCATGATTGACCTTTTTTCCTTCTCCTACATCAATCCTGTTATTTTTCGAAGTTCAGATGTTAAGCAAATTAAAAGTCAAAATTGTTGTAATTCTGTCAAATTTATCATTGCTCCCCATATGCAGAATCCCATTGAGACCTAGCATCAAACACCTCACAGGCACTATTATAGAGACTCTTTTTATCATTTTGTCGAATAAAAGCAACCACCATTCAAAATTTGAGAGATAAGTAGGATAATTAATCGATATAGATAATTAAACTGTCTATTTACTAATATATCTTGTAGGCATTCTATCAAACACCTGTTAGGAATCTCAAACAGCTATAGTAACCAACCCCAACCTCCAAAACAAAAATAACGACTTCTATAGAATAGAAAGTGAAACAGAGATGACATTCAAGTTGATCAAATAAATGTCAAGAGGTATTTGGATGTGCAGAGTGATAAGAGAACTAATTCTCACATTTATGGCTTTTGCAAGGTTTTTTATTTTTGGTGGTAATGTAGGAAGGGGATAAGTGGAGTGGCTTGAAGATTTGGAATTGCTACTGTGAAGTAACATAAAAAAAAGTCATGCTATGCTTTTCAATAGCTAAGATTTAGTGTTTTTGCCTTAACCCACCCAGCTGTCAGTGAAACAAAAAGAGTGTCTATTCAACACAATGTTTATTTGCAAGTAAAACCATTTCTAATTTTTGTTTCATAGAGCGTAAACATAGGAGATGGTAACAATTTCAACTGTAGCCACATGCTGCCACTATATATTTGTTGTCTCCCTTAAAAGAATAATTTCCCCCTCAATTCTCAACACAGCTTAAAAATAACTTCATCTATAATATATTTGTTCTTCATAATTAAACAATCACTCTATAGGGACATATACACAAAAAACCTCTGCTAGAAGATATGACTCGAGAGTTTAATACCACATTGCACATGGAGAAATACTGTCATTCATAGACAGAATAAGATTTGTTATTTACTCTAAAAGGAAAAACCTAAAGGGATACAGTGTGGACATTTCCAACTAAGTTTATATGTCGAAAATAGGCTGGTTCTGAAAGGTAAAAGTACAAAGCAAAAAACAGTCACCATTAAAACATTAGCCATACAAGCCAAGTAATTTGTATACAGCATGAATAAAAGAAGCCTCTTTAATGACCAATAAATTATGCATTACATATAAGTGAGTTAATTCAATCCATTTAGTAACAAAACAGAAAAACCAAATTTTCATGAGATATTTTTATTTATTAAATTAAATAACAATGATATATGTGCACCAAACGAAAATAGAAATAAAAAATAAAGACAAACCCAAAACAAATATTTCAGTCATATAGCAATATTCAACAATACCCACAAAAAGAAATTTTGATTTTTTGGGTTATACCATCCTCCTTTCCTCTCATCCTAATAATTCCAATTCTCCAACACTACCAATCATGAACGGTTAAATAAATTTTAAAAAAAATAATAATCTCAAGAAAATTCCAAAACCTGCTTCAGAGGCTGCGTTAGATTGCTCATAGCTTCCTCGATGACATCGGCGACATCTGAGTTTTGGGTTTTTGGGTTTTGATTTTGGGGAAGGAGAGGGTTTTTGCTCATAGCTTCCTTGATGACACCGGCGGCATCTGAGTTTTGGGTTTTTGGGTTTTGATTTTGGGGAAGGAGAGGGTTTTGATTTTCGGGGAAGGAGAGGCTTGCATGACAGAATCTGGGCAGTCGGGTGTTTTCATTTTTTTTTTTTTTTTGTTTTATTATTGGTTATGGTTTTCTTTTTTTTTTGAGGCAGAGAATCGGGCTAAGGAAAAGGCAGAGAAGAGGAAGGTCTGGTGGGAGGAAGGTCCGGTATTCGTGAGAGGGAAAGGTATTCGTGAAAGGGAAAGAGAAGGCAGTCGGGTAGTGAAAGAGAAGGCAGGGTGTTTTCGTTTTTTTCTTTTGTTTTATCATTGGTTATGGTTTTCATTTTTTCTTTTGTTTTATTATTTGTTATTATTATTATTTTTTTTTTTTTTTAATGATGTGCTGACGTGGAAAATTGTGGAAGTTTCAAAAGTTTCGGTTTTATATATATATATATATATATATATATATAGATTTGTTATTATTATTATTATTATTATTATTTTAATGATGTGCTGACGTGGAAAATTGTGAAAGCTTCAAAATTTTCGGTTTTATATATATATATATATATATATAATCAAATCAAATCAAATCAAATAAAAAAACAGCTCTAACAAGTAACAACTACAATAAAGGGAAAATTACGAAATTCCCAAACAAAGTTTCTAAGATGCAACCCCACATCAGAATTTTCACATCAAACATCATAAACTACGGACACCTTAGCATCCACAACCGGTTTTGCTATCCCATCTTATTTTACCATTCCAAAAAGCTACTTTATTAATTATGCCATACCATTTTACAATACTCCCAACATCCCAAAACTCTATTTTCCTCTTCTACTCATTAAAATAATATATCTTTGTAATAAAATATATTTTTTCCTTTTTTGTTTTTTCTCAATTTTCTCCCCCGCGTCCCTTCCAGAATCCTCCATTACTTTACTTTTCACCTTCTTCCAGCCTCCTCCTCCAATCCATCATCCATATCAACCCAACTCCTTCACACAACTCCTCCATCATCCATATCAACCCAGATCGACGAAACAGAAAAGGAAAAAAAAAAAAAAACCATCACGCCTATAACAACGCCACAGCCACCACAACGCTGATCACATATACCAGCAAACCCAGAAAAAAAAAAAAAAAAACAAAACAAAAAACCATTAACACCCACGCCGATCACAACGCCACAGCCACCACAACGCCATAGCCACCACAGCTCCACCGATCTCGCCACCCACCAATCTCTGCCACGCCACAGCCACCACAATGCCGATCACATACCAGCAAACCCAGAAAAAAAAAAAAAAAAAAAAAAAAAAAAAAAAAAAAAAAAAAAAAAAAAAAGCCCATTAACACCCACGCCGATCACGCCACAGCCACCACAACGCCATAGCCACCACAGCTCCACCGATCTCGCCACCCACCAATCTCCGCCATGCCACAACCACCACAACGTCGATCACATATACTAGCAAACCCAGAAGAAAAAAAAAAAAAAAAAAAAAAAAAAAAAAAAAAAAAAAAAAAACCATTAACACCCACGCCCACTGAACCACCGTCATCAAAACCCACGATCTCCACCGTTGTCAAAACCCACACCTCCAAAGAAACCCACCAGCCTAGCCTCGTCGAAATCACTATCGGAGCCATAGGAGCTCCAATTCAAACCCATCGGAGCCACGCCGACCCATCCGATTTCACCATTGAGGAAGCCACGGGGTCTTGGGTCTGAAGAGAGCAGAGAGTAGATGAGAAAGAGAGAAGGAAGAGAGAGAAAAGAATAGAAATAATGAGAGAGGAGAGAGAAATTCCCGGTTAAAAATAAGGAGAGAGGATTAAAAAATTAATTTTTTTTATACCATTCAGCTACAGTACCATCTTACATTTAAGATGGTACTGTAGCTGTATGCCAAAAAAAATTTAACATTTCCCATATGGCTTTCCAATTGCTGAGCACATTTTGGGTTTAAATGCCAAATGTACCTTACATTTGGCATTTGGCCCTCCAGCTGCGGATGCTCTACAAGCTAAAGAGAATATCACCTACAAAACACTGAAAGAGTCCATATATATATATATATATATATATATATATATATTGCAAGAATCTAAACTCCAAATAGATATTACAAAACCCTTAAGTCACTCACTTCATCTGGTGGAAGCGGAAACAACTGATGATACTCTTCACTCTTCAATGACGTTGGAGACTGTAATAGAAAAGTAGAAGAGCTAAATAATGTTAGAAAATAACATTCAAAACATATCTCCTTATCAACAAAACTGAACTGTGTCCCTCATTTGTTACATATTTCATATTCCCATCTATGAGCTATGTTCTGTATCTGTGACATGTTAAGCATTGCAAAGTGTGTTTGGGTTAATCAATTTACCCTAACACATGCTTCGCATTTATACTAACAACTTTAGTACATTATTACACATTTACCTCTTAACCTAAGAAGCATGGACACAAACACAGCACAAGACATAGTGACATAACAATTCTGAAAAAAATAGCACAAGACACAACAGTAACATAGCAATTAATTAATTAATATTTTGTGTATTTTACATTTTTAAACAAGTTTAATGTTAGGCTTTTGTTAATGAGTGTTGTAAGAGCAAAACCTTTTTTTTTAGGAAGGGCTTGAAACTTCGACGTTGTGGTTAATAGCCACATACTCTAAGCTCTAAGAGCAAAAGTTAAGGTGCATTCAGCTTGTTTTACTACAAAAAGCCTTATTCCCAAATTTTGGGATTGGCTAAAAATCCTCAACAGATTAGTTAGCATCAGCCACATGTATTTTTTTTGTTCACAGCTTGTTTGACAGAGAGAAAATTTGATAAGCCCGGTCTTCAAAAAGAAAATAATTCAAAGCCTCTTCCGGAAGCCACTGACTCTCAAACCATCCAAAGCAACCAAAAAGAAAATGAAAGAAGAAGAAGAAGGCAGAACATATGAAGGCAACTAATGGCAAGAATGCTGATGCGATGAGAGCAGCAGTGAAGGTCTAAGACCACTGCCAATGGGCTGAGACCAGTGCTGGCCACGTCAAAAATCCCACTCTCTTTTCCTTTTTCTTTTTCTTTTTTAAAAAATTGATTTCATCTCTGTGTTGCAATTATGTCTGAAACATGTCTTGATTGTGTCCAAAAAGAATCTTTGGACACCACATCAACACATAAGCAACCGTCTCTAAGGCATGTCTATATCAAACATGGACACGCTAAGCTTTTTAAATTGTTCGTGCTTCCTTACTCTTAACATGTAAATACTACTCATAACACAATCACTCAAACTAGGACATACATATCATATAATCCCAGCTGGCCATATAGTAAATCCAATCAAATCTTGCATAAGGGTTTAGTAAACGTATCTGCATATTGAGCTCCTATAGAAACATATGGCATGACAATCACTCTATTTTCCACTTTTTCCTAACAACATGGATTGTTTTGTAATTTACAAATATAAAGCAACACCAAAACAGCAGTATAACAAGTTATAAAAAGTCACCTTTTTATCGTTGAAGAAGTTGGCATCAAATAACTCAAATGTACATCTAAGGGATGCAACGTCATTACTTTTTTCCGGACACTCACCATTCTTCTTACTGTCCTGATCAAACAACACAAGATTAATCTATAACAGAATGTGGTAGACAAGCAGCTTACCTGTACTTTGCCTTATAGTTTAATAGGCGTTTCTTGAATGTGAAACTATCCAAATGTACCTCAACTTTCTGATGGAACATTTTCCAGATTTTTTTTATAGGTTCTCACCTCTTTTATTTAAGTTAGGGTGCAAAAACAAATGGAGTTTAGCACCACAGTAAGTACTTAAAGCATTGGTGATTTCCAGTTTAGCATAGACTGACATAGAGTGACTACAAAGCATTGACATAGAGTGACACCACTAAACAAGATAGTTAACAAACCTCTTTTTCAAGGTTCACGAATTTTGCGATTTTTAACCCTCGTGTAATGTTTGGGCGGGGGAGGAGGCTGCGGTGCACCATCCTTAGGCTCATCATCGTGTTGCAAAAAGGATGAATTTATAAAAGAGCCACTACTAAAGGATGAATTTATAAAAGAGCCATTACTGAAGCATAAAGATTGATTAATCTCTAATCTTACAAAGGGCAGCTCCATCCATCAATTAAAAGAATGCAGTAATGCATATTGAGAAGTCGATATTATGGTCCAATTCCATGACTTTAGCACTTACTCAAGGTTCACCAATTTTGTGTTTTTTAGCCCTCGTGTAATGTTTGCGCGAGGGAGGAGGCTGCGGGGCATTATCCTTGGGCTCATCATCGTGCTGCTAATTCCATTAGATACATGCAATCAATATTCGGTATAATGATAAGAATAAAGTGAACTAGAAAATATATTATTACGTTCTAATTAATGTTATCATACCATAGAGCTGCCTCGGTGTCTTATTTTGTGTCCACCTGTCCCACAAGTGGGTGCTCTTCTAGTGCGTTGCGGTCTACCTCGTGGGGGTGAGGGCTGATGGGGGGATGCTCGTCCGGTACATCAATATGTGGCTGTAGAGTGTCAATCCCAACCGGAGGTCCTAGAGGGTCAGATAAGGATGCAGTAGGTGGGTAATGATGCTCTATGTAGAGGCCAGGAGTGGGTGCAGTAGAGCTGGTGGGTGGGTATGAGGGTGTCTTGGGGAGTATAGGAGGGGTCAAATTTTGATCAATACTGACATCAAAATTGGGCTGCAAAGGTGGGCTGGGTGAAGGGACCTCGGGTTAAGGAGATGCATCTGGGATGGGTGGAGGGACCTCAGGCTGAGGAGATGCGTGTGGGATGGGTGGAGGCATCTCAGGACTAGTTATAACCCAAGGGGTTGTTGCACGCCGACCACGGCCCCTGACTACACTTGTGCTTGGGCTTGCTGTAGCAGGCCGACCACGACCCCTAGCTGCGCTTCTGCTTGGGCTTGCAGTAGCACGCTGACTACGGGTCGGTGTACTTACGGGTGCTGCGCTTGTGCTTGGGGTTGCAGTAGCTGCTAGTTCAATCTCATGCCTATTGTTTGCCTGCCCATTTGCTGCAGGACCACCACCAAGGCCAGCCACAATATTTAGGACACGTCAGACATGGTTGTGAGCTTGGCTGCCTTTAGGAAGCATCTCCAACAGCACTAAATGGCTTTGAATCTGAAACGGAGAAAGAACCAGTACAATCAGATTTGAGACATTTATGTATCAATTAATGAATGGATAATATAATACTTATTAATCTACTCAAATACTCAACTCAAAACTAACAGTTCTATTAGAATACTATATGTATCAGAAACTCTTAAATTAGATGTCAGTCAAATCAAACCAGATTTGCTGAAAAATTCATAGAAATTGATTCTACGTTCATACATGTACTCAAGTAAAATGAAGTAGGCAATAAAATGTAATTAGAACACATTACCATTATATCTAATTTAGCGCTTTTGCGGTCGACATACTTTCGAGTGACCGGACGGTACCATAGGTAATAAGCATGATTACGGGGCATCTCACCAATCTGAGGAGGTGCATGACAAACTTGTTGTCGTCTCATTTCCCATGAAATGATATACGGTCCATGCTCCTCCCTCCAATTCTTTTCCACCTTCCCATGTAAGTCTATTTTATGCAATCTATCATCGTAGACAACATCGTCAGGCCGCTCTTGCGCCCAGCCAAACTGTCGAAGGACACGGTCCGGGTGGTGTCTCTCTACTATGCAAAAACACACAAGTGGCACCCTTGCTGTCCACGTATCCCTCCCTGCAACGCAGAACTCAGGAAGGTGGCCGAAGTCTGCCTCGTATGGCTGCCACACAATCTACAATAGAAACAAAAAACAATTATCATAACATCTTAAAATGTGAAACAAGGGAGAATACATAGATAAAGGGAAAAACAAAAATTATAACAAAAGATATGTTAAAGGATGAAGCAATCATATTCTTAAGGAAAATTATCATAACCAAACAAAAATTTTGAATATTATTACTTGGTCTGGTTGCATTGTAACTAATTGCTCACGATAATGGATCAAGGCCGTGTTGGATGGCCTACTCTTCGAGCTTGGCACCCGCACCCATCTACAATTACGAGCGAATAACATAAGAACGATTATACAATTTAGTTACTAAGAAGAGTACATTGCATAACACACTAAATATTAGGAAAAGACTTACTTAAATGCAAGTGGAGCATATGGCCATGGGCCATAATCACATCCAGGTGGGGGCTCTATCCTCAGGCACAAGAATGGCAACCTTGCCCTTGCCCAATATTGGACCAAGGTGCACGCCCCACCAATCTGTGATGCCCCTTTCTCGCTTGCCCGACACAACTCTCTGTACAACCAGGCCAGGCAACCACTACCCCAACTATACTGTGGCGTATCACAAAGGTTGCGCATGAAGTCCAAGAACATTAGATGCACCCGATCTCCTGACTTGTCCATGAAAAGTTTATCCCCTACTAGCGCAAAATATAGCACCGGGCATACTGGTGTATCTACATCTCCATTGCGTCATGAGGCAGTGGTGCTGCAATGGCCTCAACAAGTCAGCTGATGAGAATTCTTTGCCCCACCAAAGTTTTATTGTCATTCGGCGGAGTAAAACCAAGCAAGTCCCTACACAGTTGACTCCAATCCCCATCCACCACAACAGTCGGCCCAACCAAAACCTCACCGTCTATAGGAAGTCCGAAAATTACCACCACATCTTGTAGGGTGATTGACATCTCACCATGTGGAAGATGAAACGTATGAGTCTCCGGCCGCCATCGCTCAACTAGGGCCGATATTAGGCAATGATCTATCTCTCTAGAAGGGGCTCTAAACAATCCTTCCATCCTTAGCAATTTGATAATGTCAATCACTCGATCATCTTGCATCTGAACGTTTGCCATCTCCTTAGTGTGACCACGACACGTAAGTGGGCCCGAGTCCTACAAAATTGATAAAAATTATAGCGGTTGTTAGAACTAGAAATACAACTTTGAAAGAACTTGCTAACTAAAAGTCAAAGACAACGTAAAAATTAAAGCGGTTGTTAGAACTAGAAATTTCACCTCGCCATTCCAAATGGCCTCTGATCGATGATATGGTTGTCGCATCAACAATGACCTCTGAAGCGGACCGAGGTGTAAGATCTCTAGCTCCTCATCGATCCGAGGCTCCATACTACAAAGAGTGCTACTGTGAGATATTAATAGTGTAGGGGCAAAGGAGTGCTATTCTACATGCAAGGAAAATCTATACTGAAGAGTAGCTTATTGGCATTATTTAAAAAAGGATGCTAAAACAATGATGAGTTAATAAGACAACTTTGTTTACAGAAAACTCAAAAACAATGATGAGTAATTATGTAAAAATGCTTGAGAAGCATTAATAAACACAATGTGCTTCTTCATATAGTAGTTCATTTTGTTGTTCTAAAAACACATGGAAAGATTGTCAAATTAAGTAGAATGTAATAGAAGGTTTAACTTCTTCACTATAAAGATCACTACTAGAAACACCTGTCCATAGAATCTTCAGCCATAATGTTGAGTGGGATTAGCTACAGTAGAGATGTTTTCTAGTAATGGCGGAAGAATTGAGCACATTTGACAAATCAAACTGCTTCAGACTAGTAAAAACTGTTAAAGGATCCTTTAATTTTTCTAGTTTCATAGGATGGCAGAGGATAGCACCAAAATGCAGTACCAAATTGATAGAAAGAATGAGTTTACGACTTGGAAAGATGGGCAAGGCTAAGTCTCTTAGAGCAGGCTGGGGTTGTTTCAACTCTTCAAGAGACAAAATCTTGGAAAATGCCTCTTAGTTATGCTTTCTTGTTGATTATAAAAGATGACTATACTATTTTATTGATAAGTAATTATAACAGATGACTACAATATGCACTACCTTGTCTATTTATAGTTACACAAGGATGCATGCCATTGGCTAACTGCAATGCTTTAAATAAATATATATATATATATATATAAGTAATAAAGATTTATGTACTGTATGTGGGACCTACACAATGTGAGTGTGATAGTGAATGGTCTTACTAGAGTACCAATGTAGAACAAGGCAATTGATTCTTCAATTTTTCATTTTATTTAATTAAACACAAGCTTGACCAAGTTGAGATTTAATTGGTTTGGTCAAAGTAAACCTGGAGTGGGAATATGGATTATATTTTAGTAGTAGGAGGCTACTGGTTAATAAGGGCTAAGGAATGGCATCATTAATATTGCAGTGATATCGTACTGATAATTGCTATTTGATAAAACCTATATCACTACGTTTTAATACTAATTAGTTGCTAACAAATACTATTAGATTTTCTTTTGAGTAATCTCATTAATTCATTGGATATTTTATATTTCACATATCAAATGATTCATCCAGTCAAACAAATGTGGTTTCAGTCAATGTGCCCATTAATTTAAAATAAAAAGCAAGTCCACCTTTTAAGGATTCAATTCATACATAAATGACCTGCTACTGTAAAATAGAATTTTCTTCAAAAAATGTAAGCTTGCAACCTACCCCAATTAAGCAAACTACTATAGCTTCTATTTCTAGAAGTTATCACGGTATGTTTTATTCCTAATCATTGTTAGTACTATTAAAAGAAAATTACTATTTGAGAGAGGTTTGTGTTCTTATATTGAATTATTTTTAGTAATAAATTATAAATTAGGACAATATTTATCTAATCACCCATGTAAAACCCTTTTTTTTTTTTTTCATATTTGCTTCCCATGTTGGGAAGATTAAAAGTATGAACCCAGATGGAAAATAATAATTTGACCACTTTTTTTTTTTTCTTAATTTCAACTACTCCATTCTACCAAACATGGGGAAAAAATCAATCTTTCATTTTTTGTTTACTGAGCTTGAGCCATCTCATTGGAGACCATTTGTCAACATTTGAGACTTCATAGCAGAACTATCATCATATGATTCCAGAATTACTATTTTATTAGCACCAAGTAGGGTTAAGTGGTTAACCAGATTTAGTTTGTTGCAAGTCTTTTTGTTCTTGGTTCTTAGCCCCCATAAAAAAGAGTGGGGTTATAAGTGCTTAACCAGCATAGCTATAGTGAGTTGAAAATCTCTTTGTGTGAATTATGATAAGAAAGACATAATTGTTAATCTATGCCAAACTATAAGAAACTCAAAGCGTAAAAGCTAAAGCGAGACACAAGAACAAAGTCATCCCCACAAAATCAAAAGGTTAGTGGAAGATTCATAGTCCACCCCCAAAAGCTTTAGTATTCTTCAATCTTTAATCTTCACACCATTCACTACCTAGTTTATTTATTAAATAAACTATAGTGAGATAATTGTAATAAAATAATTATATATATATATTTGGATGGATGATTGGATCAGATGGTTTCAAAAAACTATTAACCTCAAACTCAACGCAACCCAAAATTTTTTTTTTTTTTTTTTTCAAACCCAATCTATCAATCTATGGAAACCAAACAATGACTCATTCCTTATTCCCATGGCTGAACCAAATGTGGCACAACCCCAAAACCATGTCCACACTCAAATACAGATGTTCTGGTGTAAGTTTTCATTTTTTTCAAATGAATATTCTCTCAATTATTACTTCACAACTCATACACTGTTCATAGAAGCATTTCATCAAACCCATAATTTGAATTACAAACCCACAAACGAAAATACATACAGAAAATTAAAACAAACCCAAAACAAATCAGTGAAAATACCATGAAACAAGATACACAAACAAATCAAACAAAACCCACAAACAAATCAAATGAAACCCAAACAAACTAGATTAAATATCAATGTAATCCAGATATTAACAATTTTTACACTATCCAACAATTCGAATGCTCAATTAGTTAAAAAAAATTAATTTTCCAAACAACCAAACAGAATAATATACATGCATTCACTGAAATGACATGAACCACCAAAACCCAGAAAGATCCGAAATTGAAAAACGAAATAGGTAACATCATGAAATTCCAAAACCTAAGATTGGAGTTGGAGAAAGAGAGAGTACCTTCGGCGGATGGTGGGTCAATGGGAGCAGTACTGAGTTTGAGTGGCTGACTGTCAATGGGAGCAGCACTGAGTTTGAGTGGCTAAGTGTCAATGGGAGCAACACCTTCGGCACGGTGAGTTTGAGAGAGCGAAGTGTCTGAGAGTGAGTTGATTTTGAAATTTTCACAGTAAGGGGATGAGTTTGAGAGAGCGGAGTGTCTGAGATTGAGAGATGTTGAAAGGGTCTGAGAATATAGATTGTTTTAAGTGGTAACTGAAACTCGGTTTTAGAAGAAAAAAACGTTAAACAGAAACCGAGTTTATAAAACTCGATTTTGGAAAGCGAGTTTTATAAACTCGCTATCCAAGTGGAAAACTTTGGCCACGTCATCATATGAAAAACCACAAAAACGAGTCTTAAAAGCTCGATTTTTAATTGGATCTCGAGTTTTAGAAACTCGAGATGCTAGTATTATATATTCTTTCGTAACCGGGCAACTAACGAAATTCTTAGCATATTACAGTTATTTAGAAAGGGTGTTCTTGAATAAGGTGGCCAATATGCTCCCCGTAGCTTTATCATTAACTGTTTGAATAACTACCAGAGCATCAGATTCAACAATAATCCGAGGCAGCTGAAGCTCTTGAGCAAAAAGGACACCTTGCTCCAAAGCAAAAACTTCTGAAAGCTCTACAGAAAAATAAGACTGAAGCAGCAAGCACAGAGCAGCCACTACTTGACCATTGAAGTCTCTAATAACAACACCCACACAAGAAGAACCTTCTTGTTCTGAAAAAGCACCATCAACATTTACTTTAAAAACTCCAGGAGGGGGTGGGCTCCATCTAGAAGAGGTAGGCCTTACTAAGCCAAAATCCCAACTAGTAGAGCATGTAAATTCTTCCACAGCATTTCTTGCTCTATGCCAAACTTGGAGAGGAGAAAGACCACCCTCCTTATGCACTATACTATTTCTGTTAGACCATATGGCCCAAGCCGTGGCAAAGAAGAGCTCCAAATCTTGAAGAGTTAAGTGAGAGAGGATAGATAGAGTCGAGTCTAGGAAGGAATTTTTAAATCCTTGGGTGTGAAGAGGATTTTCAAGCCAAAAGTCCCAAACCAAGGATGAGAAATCACATGTAAAAAGAGCATGATCAACAAATTCAGCATCATTTCCACAAACAGGGCAGGCCATATTTTGAGAAATCCCTCTTCTAAAAATGGCTTCCATCGTAGGGAGACCATTGACACAAGCTCTCCAAGCAAACACCATTTTTGTTGGCAAGTGGAGATGCCAAAGCCGCTTCCACAAGGGCTTACAAGGATCCCCATTAGAACTTTCACCATGATCATTTGCCCTTACCATGATCATTTGCCCCCATTAGACCGTGAGCTACATGATAGGCATTTTTTACTGAGAATTCTCCATGCTTATTTCCAATCTAGATTATTTTGTCTTCTGGAAGGGTGCAGCTTAGAGGAATCTTCAAGATTGTTTTTGCTTCGAATGGGAGAAAGGTTGCCCTAACCAAATCCACATTCTACCATTTTGTCATTGGGTTTATGAGAGATGAGACCATTGGGAATTGGGGAATAACATTTGGGGGGGAGGGGGGGGGGGGAAATGACCTTGTAGGTGGACGGGGTTGGCAGCCATTTGTCATCCCATATGTGAATTAGTTTCCCGTTGCCCACTCTCCAACGAGTTCTCTCTCTAATAATGTCAAGGCTGCTATGTATGCTTCTCTAGGAGTATGATGGGGAGTTACCAAGCTTAGCATTTAAAATATCTCCAGAAGGGAAATATCTTGATTTAAGAATCCTAGCCACAAGAGAGCTTGGGTTTTGCAGAATTCGCCATAACTACTTAGCAAGCATTGCTTTGTTAAAAGCTTGTAGATTCTTGAACCCCATTCCACCGCTTACTTTCTGTTTACACATTGTTTTCCAGCTCACCCAACACATCTTTGCTTCTTGTTGCCTTTGGCCCCGTCAGAAACTTCTCATCATACTCTCAATTTCTTCACATAGGCTTTGGGGAAGAAGGAAGCACCCCATAGTGTATGTGGGAATTGCTTGAGCAACTGCTTTTATAAGGATTTCTTTACCCCCCATAGAGAGAAGTTTATCCTTCCACCTGGCTAACTTTTGTCCAATCCTCTCTTTGAGAATAGAGAAGATTTGTTTCTTCGATCTACCAATGAAGGATGGGAGGCCTAAGTATCTCGTGTGTCTAGAATCCTGCATAGGGCCAAGAGTAGCAAAATTCTCATCCTTGACTTCTTGAGATGTATTGGGGCTAAAGAAAATGGAGGATTTCTCGATATTAATTTTCTGACCCGAGGCTTCCTCATAGTTCTGGAGGATTTGCTTCAATACTCGACATTCCTCAGCACTAGCTTTGCAGAAGAGAATGCTATCATCCGCAAATAACGAGTGACTCTTGGGCAGCCCCTACATATAGAAATGCCTGTCCAACTATGGTTTCGGGCTGCCTCGTGATAAGAGCAGAAAGCCCTTTAGTACAAATAAGGAAGAGAGTTGGGGAGAGAGGATCCCCTTGCCTAAGCCCACGGGAAGGAGTAATGTTCCCACAAGTAGCACCATTTATTAAAACAGAAAAAGATACCGAGGTGATACACCTCATAACAAGATCCACCCACTTGGAACTGAAGCCTAATTTCTCCATAACTGCCTTAATAAAGCACCACTCAACTCTGTCAAACGCCTTACTCATATCAAGTTTGGCGGCCATGTAGCCTTCCTTGCCTGCATTTTTGTGGTTTAGAAAGTGCATTAACTCAAACGCCACAAGCACATTGTCAGTAATAAGCCTGTCAGAGGTGAAAGCATTTTGATTTTCAAAAATAATATGAGGAAGTAGGGCCTTAAATCTATTTGCAATGGTTTTTGATATGAGCTTGTAAACAACATTGCACAAGCTTATGGGCCGAAAATCAGCCATCTTTTTGGGATTATTAATCTTTGGGATGAGAGCAATATTGGTTCTATTAAGGCTAGCCATAGACATATTACCATTAAGAACATTCAAAACCATATTAGTAATGCTACAACCCACTATATTCCAGTATTTTTGATAAAAGATGGCAGACATACCGTCCAGGCCAGGTGCTTTTGTGGGATGCATCTGTTTGAGGACAGTGGCAACCTCTTCCCTGGTGAAGTTCTTGTTTAGACTTTCATTCATCTCTTCAGTCACCCTTGTAAAGTCTTAACTCCGTTTGATAGAATTGTTAAATAATTTAGGCGTAAATGTTCTTTTCATCTCTATATTTTGGGGTCATTTTTATTTTGGTCCTTACATTTTTATTTTATCACTTTTAGTTCCTAAATCAATTAGCGCATGTCATATCAGTTCTTGCCATCAGCCAACTAACAGAAAAAGCTGACGTAGCTGACGGCACTATTAAAATAATAATGAAAAAAATTATTTTGGCATTAAAAAATGCCACATCAGCATTTAAGTTAAAAATTAATTTTAACTAAATTAAAAAAAATTAAAAACAGAATTAAAAACAAAAAATAACATGAATTGAGATTTAAGAGTGCCTTGAACAAGAACAATAAGAACACAAATCCAGATTTAAGAACAATAAGAAAATTTTCCTTTATTTGACTTTTTTTTTTCCTTAGAAAACAAACACAAGATTAAGAAAGAACAAATTTAGATCTAAGAACACAAACCCATAAATTAAAATCCAAAAATTAAAAAATCTCAAAATTACCATTTTCTCAAACCTAGCAAAATCATCAAATCCCAAAGCACCAAAGTACCAAATCAATCCAAAAAATACAACACAACCAAACAAAAAAATCTCAAACTCAGGAAAACCCATCTCTGAACCCAACAAACCCACCTCACTCTCAAAAACCCAAACTAAAAACAACAAAAACAAAACATAAAAATCAAAATCAAAACGCTGACTCTAAAACACTATGAAGATTTTTCTGATTCTCTCATTAGCTTCAATCTTCTACTTTTCTCTAAGCAATTCCATTGAAGACGATGTGATGTGCTTGCAAGGCGTGAAGAACTCTCTCTCTGACCCGGCCAACAAATTGAGTTCATGGACCTTCACGAACTCGTCTGTCGCTTCAATCTACAAGCTCCAAGGAGTTATGTGCTGGAACGAGAAGAACCAGCTCATCAGCCTTCAGCTTCCAACGATGCAACTTTCCGGCGAGGTTCCGAAGAGTCTGAAGTATTGCCGAAGCCTTCAAACCCTATATCTGTCCAACAACTCCATCTCTGGTCCAATCCCTTCTCAAATCTGTAACTGGTTGCCATAGTCCAATCCCTTCGTGATCCCCTAGATCTAGGATTTGTTGACCCATTTTTGCTCTTTGATTTTCTGTAGTTCAGTTTCATAGATCTGGGGTTTGTGGACTCATTTTTGCTATTTGATTTTCTATAGGTTTGGATTGTGGTTTCTGTACTTTGGGTTTTTGATTTTCTCTAAGTTGACTTCTCGTTTTTGCTATGTTCTTCTCGGGTTTGTGTCAATCTTCATTTTCCTATGTTTGCTTTTGTTCATGCTCTTTGATTTGGTGATGTTCATGTTTTTTTTTTTTTCTCCTGTAGGTTTGATGTTCATGTTCTTTGATGTTCATGTTCTTTTATTCTGAGTTTGTTCTTTGATTCTGGATTTGATGTCATTGCTGGGTTTATTTCTTGATTTAAGAAGAACATTGAAGAACAAGTTCTTATGTTCTCATGTTCTTAGATCTCACTTCATGTAATTTTTTGTTTTTAATTTTTTTATTTAATTAAAATTAATTTAAATGTTGATGTGGTATTTTTTTATGCCAAAATAATTTTTCTTATTATTATTTTAATAGTGCCATCAGCTACGTCAGTTTTTTCTGTTAGTTAGCTGACGGCAAGGACTGATATGACACGTGTTAATTGGTTTAGGGACTAAAAGTGGTAAAATGAAAATGTAGGGACCAAAATAGAAATGACCCCAAAATGTAGGGACGAAAAGAGCATTTACGCCAATAATTTATTTTTAATTTTTAAATAATATTACATAAAAATGATAAAAATTTACACCAAATAACAACTTTATATATATATATATATATAGGTGTGTGTGTTAAACAAGAAGCATGGCCTCTTTCTCTTTCTCTAGAAATATCTAAAGTATATCTCAATTTCTCTCTCTCTCTCGAATTCTCTAGAGCTCAGTTTAAGTTCAGCCACACTTTTTCAAATTGTCTGGAAGATTTGAGAAAGTCATTATTTTATTGTCAATAAAAGAAAGAAGCTAAAAGCTAGTATAAATAGATGTAGTGATGGTTGAAGTGAAAAAAAAAAAAGTAATGTAGCAGGTGTGAGAGACTTGTGAAGTGAGTGTGTGTCATAGAAACATCAAGTGAGACGTTTGAAGTAGCGTGGGCAAAAATTGCCAAATAGTCTATTTCTGAGAAAAAATTAGGCGCGTGGCATGCGTTCAAAGTTATTTAGTAAGTTGGACTCTTTTTGAAAGTCGAGTTTGGCAAACTCGACTTTGAGCTGGAAAACGAACACTATAGTGGCATTTTTTTAGTGCCTATAGCAGCGTTTATATAAAATGCCACTATAGGGAACCTCTAGCGGCGTTTTTGACAAACGCCACTAAAAAAAATGTCACTATAGTGTTTGTTTTCTAGTCCAAAGTCAAGTTTGTCAAACTCGACTTTCAAAAAGAGTCCAACTTACTAAATAACTTTGAACGCATGTCACGCGCCTAATTTTTTCCCAAAAATAGCCATCAACCCCTTACTTTCTTTGCTTGCATTACTTCGGGCTTGTTGTGACCCATTCTCACTTTTCTACCTCACATACTGCTCATGGGTTTGCTACTTCTCTCTCTCTCTGGGCTCATTTAGGCCCGTTTGCTTCCTCAAGACCCATTTGTTTATTTTATGGGCCTATGATCCATTACTTATTCCTGCCACTTGGGCTTAATAGTTTTTTCTATCCACTTACTAACTCTTTTCTACCCATGTTGCTGGGCTTCTTCCTTCTACTAGGCTTCCCGAAATGAGCATCAACAATTCTTGACTATTCTTTTAAGATCTTAGCCAAAAAAAAAAAAAAAAAAGAGACTATTCTTTAAGAAATTATATCCAATCATAAAATTTTGGAATTAAAATTATGTTTGATTTGACTGAAATTAATTTCTGAAAAATATTTTTAGCGTTTACGAGTGTTTGGGGGCAATTGAAATTGTATAATTTCTAGTTGATTGTAAAACAAAGCCATTTCTAGTAGAAAATGATTCACACTTTCATTTATCGTAAAACATTTTTCGTCTCATCAAAAATTCAAAAATTCATCAACCAAACCTCCTTCCTCCACTAATGTCCCGTCTCTATTCGCAAACCACCTCAGCTGGCAGCCAATCATGCTTTTTTTTCTTTTTTTCTTTTTTTTTTTAAATCTAAAATTCTCCTTTTATATATATATATATATATAGGAGATGAGAAAATGCTGGAAAATAGTAGAAAAAATGTTTTCCATAGCTTTTTTAGAAACACAACTAAACACTTAAAAATATTTTTTGGCAGTATTTTTTGGAATGAAACTAAACACAAACCAAGTTTAATTGTTGTTATATTATATATACATGAGTTGTCGACTGCCGATTGTGCTGATACCAGTAGCGACGGTGGTTTGTGTTCAGAAAATTACCGACAACTTTCACATATTAAGCCAACATGAAAGTGAATGTATATCAATTAAAATTTGGATTAGAGAAAGAAACGTGTTTATTTTTTCCTGTCTCTCTCTCTCTCTTAAACGTCATGAGTTTGAAGAAGACAATGACTTTTCGGTCATGAAATATTTGGAGGGTAGGTTGGATATGTGTGTGCCAATCGTTGCTATCCATATTTCTTGTTAGTAAGAAGAGTAGGCTCCGCTCTACAAATGGCATAGTCTTGTCCATCCCAACCCAAAACATTCGTCTCCCATTCCCCATATTTTGAATTTTAAACCAAGTACGGTTTGAATGAAAGGTAAAACAACCAAGTTATTAATCAGATATGCATGCATCTCCATCCAAACAAGCTTCCTTATCAGCCACTATTTTTTTTTTTTTTCCAATTTCATATCCAAAGAAAAGTAGACGTTGAAAATTGAAATTCTAGTACCAGGCCCTTATAAGATGGTAGTGGTAGATACAACTAGAACCTCTCCCTCTCTCTCAATGTGAATGTAAAAAAAGATTTGCTAGTGTGGTCATTGTTCTCGCACCACTTATAATTGTGTTATGACATAGGCTGTGGGGTACCTGGGCATGCTTGTCACTGCTCAAATCTACAACTCGCTGATTTTTACAACTAGAACCTCAAGTTCTTCTATGCATTTATAGTAATTGTCCCCAAAAAACATCAAGCTGGAAAATATTCGCTTCATAGCTCACACATATGTACCCATAAACTGGGCCTTTTGGGTGTGTGTGCGCGTGTGAGTTGGAAAATATACATATTCCAAATGCAAATTTAAAATTTTTACATACTTTCCATATTATGAGAAAAGAAAAAGATAAGAAAGAAACCAGGAAAATATAAATAAGATTAAACAAAAAAAAAAAAAAAAATTTGAAAAAAGAGGGGCATCCGGAGGTACAATCCTTTATTAAAAGGAAGCTGCAAACGCTTTTGGGAATCAGTTCAGCAATGAGATTCAAAGATAGCACGTAAACATTGTTCAAAGCTGTTCCTTGTGGGATGGGATTGGAAGTTAGAAGGAACATCCAAGAAAAATAGTCAACCTATTGCAGATGCATATTTAAAAATATTCTCTATTTTTCCATACATTTGAGAAAATATAAAGAGAATACAAGAAGTAATGGGGAAGAGTTAGAGTATGCTCCACCACAAGAACAATAAAGGGATCACTCTATTTAACGTAAACACAATGAATATCATCCCTCTCGTACTATGAAGGCAATTCGTAGTTGGATTAAGGGGGATTCAGTGTAACCAAGTTATTACATTTTCTTTTTTTCTTTTCTGCGAAAAAAAAAAAAAAAAAAAAAAAAAGGCTTCTACATTTACTGGACTTGGAAATGAAAACAAGAGACAATGAACATGATAGAAAAAATGAATTGAATTCTGAGTCTAACATCTTGATCTAAATTGCATTTTCACTAGAAATTGTGGGATTGACATTGACTAGTTCAGCTCTACAAATTCCGTAACTAAATAACAACCTCCTGCTTCAGTCTAAACACTACATTATTGAACACTAATTTCTTGCCCATTTTCTCTTCCGTGTAATTATTATTACCTCTACCAACCCCACTTATTTTTTGTGTTACAAAGCATGCCAACCATGCATGAATTCCCCAGTTATGCTTAAGGGGATGAATTAACTCAAAATCACTTTGAACTAATAACTTATTTTTTTCCTTTGGGGTCCTGGTGGTTTGATAACACACAACACGCACCTTCGTTCCACATGTTTGTGTATCAATGTGCTGGATGGAGCAGCAATAAGTGGAGCAGACTCAGCTGGTTCAGTTTTGGGTAGTCCTCTGTCCTTGCTGCTTTGACTTGGTTCTCAGGTATGCATGGCATCCATTTTAAAAATCTGGTATGCCACTTGACCGTGATGAATACTCAGTTACCAATTTGAAAAACATTGATGATTTATCCTCTAATAGTCGCATTGGAGTATCAAACTCTGCAACTCGGCCTGCAAAATTATCAAAACAAGTTTCATGAGCAAAGAACATGTGTGCATTCCCCCCAACCTTAAATCCCAACCAGAAACAGAAAACAGAAGCCACAAAAAAATCAGGTAGTGGAAATTAATATTAAGATAATTCAGAATCATGCCCTGTCAGACCCAATTCCAAAGAGTTTCAAGGAGTTCAGATTTACTTTTAGTTTCCTGTGTCAATTTGGGAAATAAACAATAGATCATGAATCTACAGTAATAGGAGCAATAATAGCTGCATCCAGTGCAAAAAAGGAGAGTCAAATCATTGAAAGGCCATAAGCACATGGACAACTTTCTGAAATTAATCTACCATCAAAACTCATATTATTGAAGTTACTTTCAGTTATCTGAATAAAATCTCACATACATGGATTATGATTGAATAAAGTGAACCAGACCACCAATAAGGCTATCACAATCTGGGCGTGGTGGACTTGGTGGGGGCATAATCTACAGCAATATGCCTAAAATTTGCTTTACATTCATATGTATGGATAGTTCAAAAAAATTTCTTTAGGAAAACCCTCTTACAACCAAATTGGAAGATCGTAGAATAAAATGAAGCAAATGTAATGGATACAGTTTTTAATGATCTTGAAACACTTCCAAGTATGCTCCCTTTTCCAGCCACATTTTCCATATAACATTCTTAACCCTTCCTTAACAGATACATCCACCAATTGAATGTATAAAAAGCATGATGAAAACTGAACATTTAGATATATAACCTAACCTATATGAAATACCACTTGAGTTCATTAGTACTAATCACAAATGTCACACTGAGGCCAGACCTATATGTCGCAATGAAATAATGAGTTCAGAGTTAAACTTTACATACCATCACTGAGTACCAGAACTAGATCGCTGTCGATAACAGTTGGAATACGATGTGCAATTGTGCATACAGTACAATTCTTAAACTCAGTTCGAAGAATCTTCTGGATGAGATTGTCAGTGGCTGAATCAACTGATGCTGTTGCTTCATCAAGCACCAGTATCCTTGCCTGCTTAAGCAAAGCCCGACCCAAGGACACAAGTTGCCGCTGACCCACGCTCCAGTTATCTCCATTTTCAAGCACTGCAAAACAAAGTACAGCTGATCAATCACACATAACTCCAAAGGCTTAGTGAAAGAGAGAAATTTACAACATAATTATAGTAGGTGATATCTTGCCACATACCCGGTGCATCAAGCTTTTGCTCCTTAGCCCGGATTATCTCTCCAAGTTGAGACTTATCAAGTGCCTGTGCCAAATCAAAATAAACCAATTAGTCAGGGGCATATTATCACACATAATCACTATTTATTTTAAACTATTTTATAATCTATTATAATTTTTGGTTTTCTTATATAAACTTGGTCTTACGCGATGTGCATTCACGGGTTTGAGTCCAGGAATCAGCCTCTCCCAAAATAAAATTGGGGGTAAGGCTGCTTATCAATCACCTCTCCCAGACCCTGCAAAAATGGGAGCTTTGTGCACTGGATACGACCTTTATATTGAAATATTTTCTTTTGTTTACATATGATTCTTGATTAAGCTGTGCTTCACAGATGAATGAAACAATAAAAACTTCAACAACAACAACAACAACCAAAAAAAAAAAAAAAAAAAAAAAACACAATTGAATTTTCTTGATTACCAAACTTCTTAGAACCTTTCTGAAATTCAGAGGGTGAAAAAAAAAAAAAAAGAAGAAGAAGAAAAAAAGGAATGTGAATTAAAGTTGATACTAACCTGCCAAATTTCATGATCTGAATGCTCTTCAAGGGGATCAAGATTGTTCCTAATGGTACCTTCAAATAAGGTAGGATCCTGAGGTATGATACTCAGACGGCTACGAAGATCATGAAGGCCAATTTTTGAAATATCAATGTTGTCTATAATGATCCTCCCACCTTCTGGTTCAATTAATCGAAACAAAGCCTGGATCAAAGTAGATTTACCACTTCCAGTACGCCCAACAATTCCAATCTTCTTTCCACCTGGAAATTTACAGGTTACGTCACGAAGAACCACAGGCAGATTCTCCTTATAACGAACCTACATAGGGAAAAGGGGGTGGGGGGGAGAGAGGGAGAGAGAGAAAGAGAGAGAGGAAAGAATAGAAAAGGGAAAAATGTCAGCAACAAAGTTCAAATGCCAAGAAACCTTTATCGTCAATTTTAAAAAAGCACAAGCATGTCAAGGTCAAACTGAACTGCATACCTTTAAGTCATTCATTTCAATTGTTCCATTCTCAGGCCATGAGGATGGAGGTCGAGAGTCCTCAATAATCGCTGGGGCTTCTCCTGGAATTTGGCTGTACTGATAAATCCTTTCTATGGAAATAATTTTGTTTTCAAGCTTGCAAAAGCTAAGTATCCATCGCGATAGGCGTGCATTCAAATTAAGGCCATATGTCACAGCAAGGCCTGCCATGCCTACAGAGAAGAAGCAACCGTGCTTAGCAAAAGTATATTATCAAAAATTAAGGCATTTGATCAGGTGCCTACTTTGGAACTTCCAACTCACATTTTACTCTTCCATTATTATTTTCAAAATCAAGTAATTTTTCATCACTTGCCTCCCCAAGACCAAAGTTAAATATGACAAACACAAATCAGTAATCTTAAGATACCATACATGTGCACAAAGAACATTTTGTGACTTAAAAAGTGTTGAAGTGGCATGCCGAAAACACAAGTCAACACAAACTGAATAAATTAGAAAAGGAAAAGGAAAAGGAAATATCATGTGCAAAGTTAGTTTTTGACAATTGAGGGCTCTCAATAGGTTGGCAGTGTAAAGTCCGAATGGTAAAAAATAGCACATCGCAGAAATTAATAGTCCCATTACACCAACTACCAAGCAGGTTTTTTCTGTCTGGAGTGTATGCTTTAAATGCAGGAAATGGCACATCAAAACATTTTCACCTTATTATTTCACTGGACATGTCACTCCACACTCATACAGAATTTTTCTCATAAGAATAGGCAGAGAAATTTGAGGATGGGAGAGGCAATATACTTACTTGGATCAATACTCCCATGTGGAAAGCTCACAAGTAAAACCATGCAGAAAGCAAATACAAAAGTTGAGAGTAACTCCATCCGTAGGCAAAGCCATTCAATAGCTGAGAGACTGCAGAAGAATGGGCGAGCAAAACTATCAAGAAGGAAGAGGTTCCTCTTCATGAACCTTTTTTCTTGTCCAAAGCCTCTTATTGTTGCTGCTCCAGCAATAGATTCACCAAAAAGATTGATAATTGGAGATTTCTGGATACTGACAATGCGAACCAATTCCCTTGATGAAGCCATGTAGTATTTCTGCCATGCCAGAGATATACGAATATAAGTTACATAGTCCTTTTGGTAAATGGCATTAAATAAGATTCAGAATTTTCAAATCACCACTTCCAAGTCCGAAGTAATTAGTGAGAGGGTTCATATTTGCTTCAAATTAAATCAAAGAAGTGCTTCCCTAATAATTAAGTGGAATATTAACTTTCACAAGATTGACGGAATGGACCATTAACACAGTAAGTATTGTGTATACAAGCAGAAAAAGGAAAAGGAGAAAAAAGAAGAAATAAGGTGTAAGGTGAATTGATTAAAAGATGCATAATATTTGAGAATTGAGATTTCTTAATAGCATAAGATGTTCAATGCACATTGATGCAGACCATCTTTGGACATAAATTATGTGTTTAAAAATTTGAAAGCTGAACTATATACACACCGGTTATTGGAAATAACGAGAATGGAAAAGTGCCTGAGAAGGAAGCTAAAAATTTAGCAATTTCTTTCCCTTTCATTTGAAACAAAAAGAAAAATGAGCCTGATATTACAAAAATGGGAGCAAAAAGAGAAAAATTCACCTGCATCCACAAGCAGGCAATGGCCATAGGAACAACAAGAAGCAAAATTTGCCAGGTAACCGTTGTCATAACACCAACAATGCCAATAAGCTGAATTGTCGTTGAAGCAAACCCACCAAGTCTAAAAGGAATATCAAGATCCACGACACTTTGATCAACTGACACCTGCAATGTCATGAATAATCTGTGACATCAGATAATGTGAACAAAGGGAAGATCAAAGAAAAATAGAAATAAATATTACATAGAGAGATAGACAGATACATAAGAGAAAATAAATTTCAAGTTGCATATGTTTTTCCAGTGAAATCAAGCAACTTACACGATTCAAGATCCGTCCAGCTGGAGTAGAGTCAAAGAAAGACATTGGTGCTCGAAACACACTTCTAAGCATATTCAGAAACAATTTCTGTGCAGCCGCCAGACCAAACGTAGCTACCAGAACAGCTCTAACAAATACAAACCAAGAGCTTCCAAAAGCAAAGGCCATATAAACAACTAATAGGACCATAGGACTAACTTTAGGTTGATCTCCTTCTGTTTGGGGATTAGCCCAAGCCATCCACCAATTACTAGCAATTTGAAGGAACTGAAACAGTGCTTGTGCAACAATTATGAGTGGAATCAATAAGCCCTTATATGCTGCAGCCATATATGAGAAGTACACACTCATGTTGACCCTTCCCCTTACCCGCTCCTCTTCCTGAACAAGCTGCTTTTTCCTTAAGCGTTTTGCTTTCTTTTTCTCTTTTATTGCTATCTGGTCCAAGGGCGACACAACTTCTTGCACTTCCTTCGACAAACTGTCAATACCATTTTCAGCTGTAACACATGTTTTACCAAGTACAAGGGACCCAGACAGAGATGGGCTTTCATCTGAATCTTCTGAGTGACAAGGAATATCCATCGCTTCGATTGCTTCATGGTGAGCTGAGACCAAAGTATTAAAATCAGTTCCAGCTTGTAAAAGTTCATCATATTTTCCTGCTTGTATAATGCGGCCTGCTTTAAGAACCTACAAATATAGAGAATTGTTTGTTAGCTTTTTTCAGGACCGTACCATCATATCACAGTCTCTGGTGGATATTTAAGCTAAAGCATACAAAACCTCATTCGTGTTAATTTATAAACCCACAATAGAAAAATATAAAAAATTAAAAAAAAAACTTTCAGTAATAAAGTCAAGCAACCACAAAGGCTTAGTGACTCAAAAGATAAAATGCCAATAATTATTTAACTCTTGGATTTTGACCATGCTCTAATATTTTTACCAAAATACTAAAATATCAAAAGTTATTTGAGGGCTAGAGCTTTTAGTCAAAGAATCAAAATAAGCTGAGAACACCTGAATTTCTATTGAATAATTGTTGGAATAGCCATTTTTTTTAACATGATAAACTAACTTCCGTTTTAGTAAAATCATTATAAAAAAAAAAAAAAAAAAAAAAAAAAAAAATCGCACTAATAGAATTATATGCTCATTCACATAATCATTCAACTCCAACTTCACATTGGATCAATACATAAGCAGAAACAGTCCCATTTTTATTAAAAAAAATAATGTTAAAAACAATATATAGATGCAAGTTTATCACATATATCTAGTCAGTCATCTTCTGGCAACTTTGTGCCAGCTTTGCAATATGGTCCTGTCATTATTTTCTTCTATACTTTAGTTCAAAGTGTATTATTATTCTCTGCCAAGTCTCCTTCACTTGACCTTTCTTTGAACAATAATATATTTGATCAGACAACCAATAACATCAGCTAAAGAAAACTTGAGCTAATTACTTTAATGAATTTCTTAGGTTTTTTTTTTTTTTTTTTTTTAATAAACTATAGGTTAAAAATTAAATAAATCTCATAAACCTCAAAACATAGGGTTTTGCAAAATAGAAACAAGAAAACTAAAACAAGGGGGAAGAGATTAAATAAACTGAGGATTTTGCAATTAGCAACAGAAGCTACATGGACATGCAGCCTCAAAACTAACAAATTGATGTACTACCAGTCTGGGTAGACACTCATGAGGAGCTTCCAAGATTAATTTCACAAGATGCCACCTCGCATGCTTGGACACAAAACAGATGCCAGCACAGAACTCTATATGCATAAGGAACATATAAAAATGAAGTGTGAAGACAATTTCATACCAGTATAAGATCTGCTGCAGGTAGAAATTCAACTTGATGGGTCACAAAAATCACAGTTTTAGTTGCTAGAGCTGTCAATATGTATTCCTGCAGTTCCATATCATATATTTAGCCACAGTTCAATTATTATTATTATTTTTATTCTAGGCATTGTTCATTCATATGAACTGCAATACTAATGACAATGACAAAATTTATGTCTAACCTTAAATAATTCAGAACCAGTATGTGCATCAACCGCACTAAAAGGATCATCAAGTAAATAAATGTCAGCATCTTGATACAGTGCTCTAGCAAGCTGCACTCGTTGCTTCTGGCCACCACTTAAATTTATACCTCTATCACCAATAATGGTCTGATCTCCATGTGAAAAAAGTTCCAAATCCTTTTTCAGTGAACAAGCATGTAAAACACGCTTGTACTTTGCTTTATCCATTGGGCTTCCAAAAAGAATGTTTTCTTCTATATTTCCAGACTGTATCCATGCTGACTGGGATACATAGGCAGCAGTACCACATACTCTTACCTGAAAAGAACATCAAAGTAACAAGTAATATGAATATTCAACTGCTATTAATAACAGGATTTACAAAACAGCAGCCAAGAAAAACTGAGACAGAAAACAGAATTAGAAATTTGATAAACAAACGTACTTCACCAGAGATTTTTGGTATCTCCCCAAGGATGCAAGAGAGAAAGCTTGATTTCCCAGAACCAACCATACCACAAACAGCAACTCGCATTCCTCTCTCAACTTTCATTTGTATTCCTGATAATGTTGAGGTAGGAGATGAAGGGTCCCAGCAGAACACACCATCTTTAATTTCTATGGACACATTAGTACTGCCTCGCGGCATGACGATGGTGGCGTCTTCCTGCAACTCTTCCTCCAGCAGGAAACTGGAAATTCGATCAAGAGAAACTTTTGTCTGAGCCATCATAGACACCAAATCAGGAAAATTCCTGAGTGGTTCTTGGAGGATCCTGAAAGTGGCCAGAGCAGAAAGAACACTACCTGCAGTAAGCTGACCACCCAACAATATGCAAGTACCAAAAGTGACAGCTGAAACAAATATGGGGGAGCTCCAGAAAATAAATGTAATAAAAGCTTGAGAATATAGGGCTTTCCGTAGCCACTTGAACTCTACATCCCGCATTTCCTCCAACATAACCCGATACCTGTCCTCCCAAGCTTGCAACTTCAGAATCCTCATGTTCCTTAGACACTCAGAGGTTTTCCTCATTCTTTCATCCTTAGCAGTCATTAACTTTTCTTGATAATCCTCCTGTATCTTTGCCACAGGAACAGTAACAACAATGGAGATGATGGTGGCAATCAATGTTGCGACAGAAGCAATTCCAACATTCTTATACAAAATTGCAAGGGCAAGAATGATCTGCAAAGGAAGCATCCATATATCATGGAGATACCAAGAGTAGTCCCCCACTCTCTGGACATCAACTGCCATGTAGTTTACAATTTCTCCACTGGTGTGACTTTGTTTTGCCAAGCTTGAGAGCCTGAGCCCCTTTCGATACACCATCGCTGTTAAAGCTGATCTCACATGCATACCCAAAATGTCTACCCCAAGGTACCACTGCCGGGTTGTTAACGTCTCCACAAGCTTTGCTGAAAAGAATATTCCGGCAAGAATATACCCCTCATGGGGGAAGGTATTTTTCCCCCCTAAGTAATCAACAAAGTAGCTAATCAAGTACGGCCCCACATATGAAACGAGAGTATTTAGACCGGCAAAAACAGCATTACAAGCCGCCTCTTTCCAAAATGACTTGAGAATTGCCCAAGCCAAAGAAGGCTGCTTGGAAGAGTTTTCAGCCTTCAATTTCTCCCAATTTGACTTCAAAATCTTATAATTGGTCTTGGATCTATCTTTTGGTGCAAGAAGGGGAATGTCCTTAAGCTCAAGCGGTCTCTTTGCACCAATTGAAAGAAGTGGGTTCAACCAAGAAAGTGTGGCCAAGGAAAAAATTCCGGCATCAGTATAAGGGGTAACCTTAAGACACCCCTGTTCTTCTTCAAGAAGCAAAGGTTCTTGAAGATCAGAGTTCCTAGAAACTTGAATACCAGTAACACCCCTAATTGCAACAACACAAAGGAAAGCAAGAACTGGAGTCACAGCAAAATTTGCCACAACATGAGAACACAGGTGCTTTGAACCTTCTACTGAGAATTGTCTTCCATCAATATATAGAGTGCACAGACAAATCAAAAAGGAAAGAAACCACCACACCCTCAACAACAATGGGAATTTCTCAGACGCCTTGAATTTACAATGCAGAGCTGAAAAGCTCAACACAAACCAAGCTAAGCTTTGTGCAGCTGGCAACAACAGACCAAACCAATTCACAACCTTCCCATTAACACTCTCTCTTACTAAAGCAACCCCATCAAACCCCAAAACGAAAACTTGAACCAACAACACGTAGAAACAACAAAGCACTGTAGCTTTAAACCCAGTACCAATACTAACATCGCGGATTTCTCCGTCTACACTGCGCCTAATTGGGCTGGCATTTGCAGCAGCCGAATCATCCTTAACAAATTGAATCCTACCGACACACACAAATATCTGCCTAGCGGAGACAATGAAGAGGAACACAAGAAAGAGCGTCAAATTGATACATATTGAAGAAAGTTCCAATAGTGGAACACCTTGAAAATCACTCAAAAGGGCATTCGGTGATTGTGCTTCTGGTGATGAATAAGATAGAGCTGGGATTTTATCAAGCAAAAGAGAGATACCCATTATTGAAAATGGCATATAGGTGAAGGAGGCGATTGAGAACAGTGAGTCGGTGTTGCTTTTGTGGTTGAGCTAAGCGAGAGAGATCAAATCCTATTGTGAAGAAGGGCATTTCACCATCTGGGCTGTGAGAGACAGCAGCAAACGCGTATTTGGAGACAGAATCTGCGGACACATTGCACATCAAAACAAACAGATTTTTATTTTTTACCAGCACGGAAAACAAAGTAAGAGAAAATGAGAAATGCTTCAACTTTGCTTCTCTCTCTCTCTCTCTGTGTCTCTCTGTGAACGTGTGTGTGTGTGTGTGTGTGTGTGTTTTGTGTGTATTATATGATATCTGGAGGTGAATAGAAATGGACAAAGACAAGAAGGAGAAATCAAAATCTAAACGAAACCCATTAGAGGAAATAACAAAAAAAGGACTAACCTTGTTGCGTCTTGTATATTCGTTTGGTGAGCCGGTGCAGATTGCCGAGGCAAGTCTGTGAATGTTGTTGTTGTCAAACAGAGAGAGAGAGAGAACAAGTTTTACACAGCAAGCTCCTCTGACTCTTTTCAAGAGAGAGTTAAGCAATCCCAAAAAAACGATAACGATGAATGAAGTAAGCTATATAAACGTCGAGAAATTGAGAGAGAGAGAGAGTGTGTGCGTGTCCTCTTTCACCTCTTCTTTCTCTAAAATATTAAAAGGGTTTTTCTCTGTTTCTTTTTTTGGTTTTTGTATAAACTATATATCTCTATCTATCTGCTGCTACCTTTGTAATTGTTGTTTGCTGTCAACGCGCACTGGGACTGCCGTGTGAGAGAGGAAGAGGAAGAGAAAGAGAAAGAGAAAGGAGTGTTGAATGCTGATGACAAAGCAAAAACCCAAAAAAAAATAAAAAAAAACAAACAAAAGGGGTTAGATTTTGAGAAGGGAAGGTAAAAACAAACACTGAATGGGAGGTGGTGTCCTTTTGTGGCTTTTAATATATTTCCCCAGATTTTGGTCTTTGTTTTGATCAATTGCTTCATTTACTATTATATATAGACAACTGTATAAGAGAGAGACAAAGGAATGTGTACGTTTTTTTTTTAATTTTTTTTTAGAAGAATATGAATATTAGTATTTTAAAGATAGAATATTATTCAGTCAAAAAAAAGAAAAAAAAAAAAAAAAAGATAGAATATTATTTACATGGTGTGCCTATTGATGAGACCATGATGATAGGGATCTCAGAATGTTTTTTTTATAAAGAAATATCTGATTATGAATGAACTTTCCATTATTCATGTTTTGAGAGAGAGAGAGAGAGAGAGAGAGAGAGATGGGATTTTGTTTTTTTACACTTTACAGTGTGTAAACAAAGTAATGGGGGGTGGCGGTGGAGTTGAAATGAAAGTATGAGTGAGATGCCATAATAATAAGCTTTTTGGGGTTGAATATTATAGTAGCTGATGATTCATGATTTGAGCACTCACTTGTAAAATTGCACCAACCATAGGTTAAACAAGAATGTGTGGAAAAAATAAAACCCAGTACTGCCCATTTTTTTGATACAGAAAAGAGAAAACTGGCAGTATATAGTGTTACTGTCATCTGTTCAAACAAACTAATAGGGACCCAAGCCGTAAAAAGTCATGGACTGCCTATGTCATTTGAATTTGTTGTTTAGTTGAGAATGTATCAGCTAACCCACTTATCAAACTCGTTTTTGGCTGCTACCGAAAAAGTAAAAATGATGACCAAATCACCTAACTTTACAGCGTATGGAGGACCGATGGTGATCCAAATAGAATAATTTTAAGACCCTACTCTTTTCCACACCAAATTTTTTTTATAACTATCATACGATAGATAGGGGCAGCAACTTGATGCATTTGAGGATTTTAGGTGAAAACTGATTTAAGACTTTTTATATATTTAAATATAACTTTTTTGAGAAATAAAAAAATTTTATTTTACTTGAATTCTATTAATTTGTTTTAGATGAAAACTTACTAATTAACGACGTATAATATTTTTTTTTTTTTAGAAAATCTATAGATAAAAAAAAAAAAAATTTGACAAAACTTTTCGCAGTTGTTTATGTGACAAATCAGTAGTAGTAAGTAAAAATATAATGTTAGTGGTAGACCTAGATGAAAATTAGTAAAAGTTTATCAACTCAACTGTTATGAAATTCTTTGTGCATTGCTTTCTTTCTTTTTTTTGTGAAAAGTGATATATTCACAATATTTTCACAACAATTCATAAGTATTAAGTTGTTACTGGTTTTAATTTAAACCCACCACTAAAATTACTTTTTCTCCCACCAATAATAGTTAGTACCAACGTACCACTTAGGAATTATTGTGAAAAATATTGTGGACACAAAATTTTTCTCTTTTTTGTCTTGTTTGTCATTTGATAAAAATATATTATTTTATTTATTGGCTAATACTTGGGCTTAATGAATACTTCTATAATAAAAAAAATCACTCTATTGGATAAAATTTTGGGGCATTTTTCTACTTGGGGGCCTTAGGTGAGAGCCTTACTTGCTTTTATACTAGAGCCAGCCCAAGTGGCAAATTATGATTAATTACCTAACAATTCCACATAGGCTCACCCATTTTTCTCTGCCACTCATTAGTTTGCCACATCCAATGGCAGCTCAACCATTAAGTATTTAGGTTATTCCAATGGCCTAAAGCCTCTAAAATATAATATATTATATCTATTTGTCTAATAATATTATATAAAATAATTATTAAAAAAGTAATGACTCCCACCAAGAAAGAAAAAAAGAAAAAAGTCATCTTCTATTGGTCCATAGAATGTCTTATCTATTTCTCTTACGATATAAAATAAATTAATTAAAGCCCAAAAATTTAATAAAAAATTATTTTTTAAATATTATACTTTTTTCGAATGTTCAACATTTTATTAATATGTTTTACTATGTTTGTAGTAGTTTAAGATTGTAAAAATTTTACTCTTCCTTTCTCTCTCTATCAAAATTAAAATTAGAATTAATAGTTTTTTATACAAATTCATTATTTAATAGCTGAAATTCAACGTTGCCAAGGGAGATAGTGACAATCTAAAAATTGATCTTTGTTTGTTTCTAAAAAAATGATATTTATTCTGATACTAATTGTTTCAATATTTTTAGAATTTCAAAATTTTAAAAATATTTTCTAAATTAATGTATTAAATTATATAAAAATGTTATATTATTTTTTTTCTAATTCATGTATAACTTATAAAATATACATTTTACATTTACGTTTGACCCTAAAATGTGTTGAGTCAACTCTAAACTAGGTCTTATTTTTGTGAATCATGAATTTGAGTGACGTTTGACAAGAATGTATTTGAAACTTGTTGAGGTCTAAAAAATCACAGCAAAAAAATAAGCCCAAGAAAGAATAAGCTAAGCCCAAGAAAGAGTGAGTTAAGCCCAGAAGAAAAAAAGACCAAGTCCAAAGGTATTATACAAAAGGCCCTGAGGATCCCGAAGCCCAGAAAAGGAAAAGCAACCAAAAAAGAAAAAGAAAGAACATCACAGCAAAGTATAAGGCGCAAGGATCCTCGGGCACCATCAATGAGCGCGAAGAAAAAAGAAGACCAGGACAGATCGATAGAAAGAAAAACAAGAAAAAAACAAAAGGACGCAAGCGACCCTTCATGGCACAGACAGAAAAGGCGTCGGGGAACCAAAACAAGGAAGAAGAATGTTAACAAAACGATTTCAAAAGAGCAGAACAGGATTCCGCCCAAATAGGAAAGAAACGGAGAAGTAAAAGACACCAGAAGTAAGGATGCCGAGAAGGGCATACCTCAGCACACCCCAAAGAGGATGGCCAACCAGAAACTTTCGAAGGAATCAGAACCAAGAAAAGGAAAGAATGAGAGAAAACGGAAAAGGGGACTTACCGAGATGATGAGGACAGAACATACTCTGTTCACGAAAGACCAAAACAGGGGAACCAACGGTTCCCCAAGACGCCCAGAAAACTCCACTATAAAAGGAGAGGATGGGTTGTGAAGAAAAGGGGCGAGAAAAAAAGAAAGGAACAATAGAAAGAAGAGATTCACTAGAAAAATCATCAGAAAGTTTAGGCAGAAAGAAAATACTAAAGGGAAAGACAAATACTGCTTCCCGATATCCTGTAAAAGCAACTATGGCACATACTCGGATCCAACAAGAATCAAACTTCGCAAGTTTTGAAGGCTGAAATAGCCATTTAAGGCTGCAATTTTTGAGCTTGATTGGACCTTGTATCACGTCCTAGTAAGCTTGCTGTAATCAAACAGATAATGCTTTAATGAAATATTGTCCCCAGGATCCCCACAGTATTTACTTCTTTTTTATTGTCTTGCTAATCTTGCTTAATTTTTCCTTCTGAACTTGCGTTGTTAATTCTGGCACTCCTCGATATCCTTGTTTGTCATCCTTTTGTATGATGTCAGGAACATTCTCTGCATTCACTTGATTCTTAAACAGCCATTTAGCTGCGGTGAGTCAAGGCCCAGTCCACCAAATCCCCTTTTTCTTTTTCACTCAGGCTCGGGATCCTTGGGCCTGAGTATCCCGAAAAAGACACTCTCACATTTTGGCGACTCCACTGGGGACTGGGCAAAGAAGAAGGAAGAAACAATCCCTTCACAGAGAATGCCTCCAAGACAAAGAAACAGCAAAGGAACCAATGTGCCACCTACGGCCTCTGAATCTGTAGGAGAAAACGAGGAAGTCTCCAGGCAAGGAGGTGGGATACCCTTGGTGGAACAGGAGGTTGTGTCGGAACAAAGACACGCAAGACAGGAACCAGACCTAATGGCCAGGATGACAGCAATGTTAAAGGATTTGGAGCAAGAAGTTCGTCTTCTCAAAGAAGGCAGGACACAGGAAGTCAGAGACAACATTCCCCCTACTGGCCACCAAGATGGGACCCAGCCAGAAGGAGGGTCAGCAGTAGGAGGAAGAGCCAACCCTCAGTATTTGACACTGGCAGACGTCAATGCCCTCTTGGAGCAAGAAAGGGAAAAACTCTCAGGGATCCCCAAGCAATTCTCTCGGGATCCCCCGTTCCCTCCAGAACTCCTTGGCAAACCATATCCTAAAGGATACGAACCCCCAAAGTTCCATCCTTTTGATGGGAGGAATGGAAGTGCCGTGGAACATGTGAGCAGGTTTGTCCACACTATGGGCCCTTATGCAGGAGATAAAGAATTATGTCTAAGGGAATTTGCCAAATCTTTGGTAGATAGGGCATACACCTGGTACACCACGCTGAGACCCGGGTCCATCAAGACCTGGGATGAGATGATGGAAAAATTCTGCGCCAAATATTACCCTGGTGAAGACAAAATCACTTTCCAGAACCTGCAGATGGTGAGGCAGAGACCTGGAGAAGATCCTGTTCAGTTTATTAAAAGATTCGAAGATGTGTCTCTAGACTGCTATGGAGACCATGAAGAAAAGGAGCTCGTGGAAACCTGCATAGCCAACATGCTTTTTGACTACAGGCTCAACCTTGAAAATTTATGTATCACACAGTTTGCTGATCTGCTGCAAAGAACCAGAAGGACGGCGCAAACCATGAGAACCAAAAGGCTGCCCGCATCCCAAGCTATGACAGCATCAACAGGAGAAAAAAGGAAAAGACCAGACGGAAAGGTGTTTGAAGAACCACCAGTGATCCCATGCACAGCTGAGGAGTTAAGCCATGTCCTAGACAAATGGATTGGAGATGGGGTTGTTAGGCCATTCACTGTGTCCAGGCCACCAACCGAAGAAGAAAGAAAGAATCCTTTATTTTGCAGAATCCATAACTATGTGAAGCACTCCACCAAGGACTGCTGGACCCTTCGCAGATTATTCCACAAAAAGTTGAGAGAAGGAACCCTGGAGCTCACCCAGAAGGAACCAGAAGTGCAGAGGAACCCTTTACCTAACCACAAAGGAAAAGGGGTGGTAGCAGTAGTAATACATGGGAACCCAGCAGAGGCAGGAGAATCTGAAGGATCCTTCCACCCGAGTACAGTCAAGACCCTCCAAAAGAATCCTAAGTTCAGGTCACTATTCAATCAATTAGGATTCGGACCAGAAGCAAGAAGAGTGGCCACAGAGTCTCTCATGAGTATAGCAGCAGATTCAGGGATGGAATGTTTTACAGCTGAGTCACATGCTAGTCGAGCTTTCCTGGAGACAACCAATGCAATAACTTTCACTGATGAGGACATGGAGATTGAGCACCCAGACCACCGTAGACCCCTTTATTTAATGGCCACCATAAACGGCGTTCAAGTCAGAAGAGCACTGGTGGATACAGGGGCATCACTCAACCTCATAGCCTTGAGTACCTTGGAAGCTGTTGGCTTAGCTGACAGAAGGATCCTGGGGGCCCCCATGGAGATAACAGGATTTGGAGGATCGGTGGAAGCAACAGAAGGATACGTACAGCTAGCCTTAAGGGTAGGGCCAATAGTAGCTTTGACAAGGTTTCATGTGATTAATGCAGAAGTTTCTTATCACGTACTGCTGGGACGCCCGTGGCTTCACAAACATCGTCTTATTCCATCCACGTTCCATCAATGCATTAAAGGGAGACTGAATGGGAGGCCCATAAGGATCCCTGCCAATCATAATCCTTTCAGCCAGGGAGAAGTGAACTTTGCAGAAACAATGTTTTATGATGAGTTGGAGCCAGATGATGAGAACCCCACCCCAGGGACCCCGGGGGCACCTATCCTAGAAGAAGAAGAAGGAGGAAGGAGCACCCGTGACCTGAGAAACCTTTTAGAAAGAAAAAGACAAAAGAGGGAGCCCAGCTCTTCAGGATCCCGAGAATGTGTGGTGGTGCGGGAACCTGGGGGAAGGCTAATTTATCGTTTGTGAAGGTGCGTGGGGCCCGAATGCATTGTGCAGGAAGGTCCCGGACCACCAAGTTGCATGATGGCCCAAGAAGAAATCCCAGAAGAACCAGTTAAGGAGGCCCAGTTTCAGCCCGAGGAAGAACTGAAGGAAGTAGACCTGGGAACAGAACCAGGATCCCGGAAACCTGTTTTCATTAGCAGTCAATTGGTGGCTTAAGAAAGAGAACAACTGGTAGCCTTACTTCAAAAATACAGAGATGTGTTTGCATGGACTTATGATGAGATGCCTGGTCTAGACCCGGAGTTAGTAGTCCATTCTCTTAATGTGGAACCAGGGGTGAGGCCAGTAGTCCAACCAGCCAGGGTCTTCCACACTGAGGTAGAAGCTCAAATAGTCCAAGAAGTCAAGAAATTACTAACAGCTGGTTTTATCAAACCCATCCAACACCCAAAATGGCTTTCCAACATTGTACCTGTGAAGAAGAAGAATGGTCAAATCCGCTGCTGTGTAGACTTTCGCAACTTGAACAAGGCATGTCCTAAAGATGAGTTCCCCTTGCCCAATATCGATCTCCTTGTAGATTCAGCTGCAGGAAACTCAATGTTCTCGTTTATGGACGGGTACAGTGGATACAATCAAATTCGCATGGCAGCCAAAGATGCAGAGAAGACGGCATTCAGAACTCCGATTGGGAACTTTTACTACACTGTAATGCCCTTTGGCCTCAAAAATGCGGGGGCTACGTATCAACGAACCATGACAGCCATTTTCCATGACATGATGCATGAGGAGATGGAAGATTATGTAGACGATATTGTGGTCAAGTCAAAAACCAGAACAGGACATTTCCAAGTACTTGAGCAGGTCTTTGAAAGATGCAGGAAATACAAGTTACGTATGAACCCCATGAAGTGCGCCTTTGGAGTGTCTGCTGGAAAGTTCCTTGGGTTCCTGGTACATCACAAAGGCATAAGCGTGGATCCAGCCAAGGCCACAGCTATTGCCACGATGAGAAGACCAAATACTGTTAGAGAACTCAAAAGCTTCCTGGGAAGAGTCTCATATATCAGGAGGTTTGTGCCTGGTTTAGCCTCAGCCACGGCGGGCTTATCAAAACTACTGAAAAAGGGAAATGAATTCGCCTGGGGAACAGAGCAGCAGGAAGCTTTTCAAAGAATTCAGAGCATTATGAACCATCTGCCCACCCTCCAGGCACCAGTACGTGGGCGACCTCTGTTGCTATACTTAGCATCAAACTCTCAGGCAATAGGAGCTTTGCTGGCGCAAGAAGATGACCAAGGAAATGAGCAGCCTATATATTATGTAAGCAGAACACTCAAGGATACCGAGACCAGGTACCCCAGAATAGAGAAAGCCTGCCTAGTAATTGTTTATGCCTCCCAAAGGTTGAAGAGGTACTTCTCAGCTCACCAAATCCTCTTGGTAACCAAGTCCCACCCCATAAAAGCACTCCTGCACCAGCCCCTCCTCACGGGAAGGATGGCACAATGGCTGGTATTGCTCTCACAATATGATATAGGCACAAGAACTCCCAAGGCTGTAAAGAGCCAGGCCATAGCAGATTTGCTAGCTCAATTCCCAGGGAAGGAAGAAGGCCCGCTGAGCGAAGAAATCCCTGGTGAGGTAGCAGTGATGGAGATCCCAGGGAAGAAATGGACTATGAGGTTTGACGGGTCAGCTACAGCAACTTCAAATGGGGTAGGAATTGTGCTAAGCTGTGAAAATGGGGATGTCATGCCCCTGTCTTTCAAGCTTGGTTTCTCATGCTCTAATAATGCAGCTGAGTATGAGGCATACTTGACTGGGTTGACTATAGCACTCAGCATAGGAGTGAAACACATGAGAGTGCTGGGAGATTCTAATCTTGTAGTCTCCCAAGTAAAAGGTGACTTTGCATTACGGGAACAAAGTTTAGTAGCCTACAGGACTTGGGCACAAAGACTGGAAATGGAGTTTCAAACCTTCAGCATAGAATACACTCAAAGAAGCGAAAACAGGTTCGCAGATGCTCTCGCCACCCTGGGATCCCAAATACCATTTGATGGGAGAGATACACTGATAAAAATAGGAAGGCAGGAACATTCTATTGTGAGAATCCTCCAAGGAATGTACCCAGGGGAATCCAAACAGTGGGACTGGAGGGACGAAGTCAAAGAAAGGATGAAAGAAGTAAATCCTAGGGGGAACATCAAAGAACTAATGGATTACACTCAGATAGAAGGAGAATTGTACAGAAGACTGCCAGGAGGAATACTGTCCAGATGTATCACCGAGAAGGAAGGAAAGTTGAAATTAGAAGAATTACACGCCCAAACATGTGGAGTTGCAGAAAAAGTCAGCCTATATAGGAGGATGCAACGCATGGGGTACTACTGGCCAGACATGGACAAGGAAGCAGCAGTCATACAGGGGAAATGTAAGGAATGTCGTTTGGCAATCGATAAAGAAGAAAGCTACGCTGTGTTTGTTACAGAAGATTGGCGGGTTCCTTTCATAGGATACCTGGCTCAGGGTATCCTGCCAACCGACAAGGAGCTGGCCCATAAGCTCAAGAAACTGGCGTGCAGGTATTTCTTGCAGAATGATATTTTGTTCAAAAAAGGATACCACGGGGATCCCCTCAGATGCCTGGGACCGAAGGAAGCTAGAGAAGTAATCAGAGAGGTGCACTCTGGAGATTGCGGAAGTCACCCAGGGAAGAGAAGGCTGCATAAGCAGTTACTGTTGTTGGGGTATTACTGGCCAACGATGAAAAGAGACTCTGAGGAGCTGGTCAAAACATGTCATGCTTGCCAAGTCCTAGGGGATGCGATTCACACTCACCCAAATGTCCTACAGGATATGACAACACCATGGCCTTTTCATACTTGGGGGCTCGATCTCATAGGGCCCATAAACCCTCCATCCAATGGTTATATATGGATCCTGGCAGCCACGGAGTACTTTACAAAATGGGTAGAGGCCATCCCCTTGAAAAAAGCTACTGGAGCAGCTGTAGCAAATTTCATTCGAGACCACATCATTACAAGATTCGGGATCCCCAGAAGATTGATCAGCGACAATGGAACCCCATTCATAAACAAAGATGTGAAGGGATTAACTGAAGCATACCACATCAAGCAGGGAAGATCTACCCCATACTACCCACAAGGAAACGGCCAAGCTGAAGCTACTAACAGGGTAATATTAAAAATCCTTAAAAAAATGAAGCATGAGTATGGAGGAAAATGAAGTGACCATTTGGCAGATGTGCTTTGGGCATGTAGGAGCTCTGTAAAGACAGCCACAGGATTCTCCCCATTCTCCCTGGTTTATGGAACAGAGGCCATCAGCCCTGTGGAGTTAATCATTCCTACACCAAGGGTAGTTCTTGAGGAAAATCAGGGAGAAAGTGAAGACGCAAGCAATGAAAAGAGATTAGTAGATCTGGAAGGAGTAGAAGAAGAAAGGGAACTGGCCAAGAAAAGGAGCCAAAGATACCAGCAAAGAATGACCAGAGCATATGCACAAGCAGTACGCCCAAGAGTGTTCACCAAAGGGCAACTAGTGCTAAGGATGGCGGAGCACGTGAGGAGGAACCTGCCAGGGCCTTCCAAGTTCACCCCAAAATGGGAAGGACCCTACATCATCAATACAGCTTATGAAAGTGGATATTATTACCTTACCAAAGAAGACGGGACAGTCCTGACAGAACCCATAAACGGGAAGTGGCTGAAGCAATATTATGCATGAGGACAACGGGATCCCCAGTACCTCAGGGTCCTTTCACCGACTTCACTATCTGCTAAGTTCTTTTTATTTTGTCTTTTTATTTTTTAGCCTTTATCAAAAATTCTAGCCTAAGATAATTTTGTTCAGGAACATGTGATAGATTGACACTTTGTGGTCAATACTGCACCAAAAGACTTTTGCTTTTGTTCCAAAAAAAAAATGATCATGTTTTAATGGAATTCCTTTTTCTGCAACATTTAAGTTTTTTTTACTGCAAAGACCAAATATGGATAAATTCAAGGAAGGATACCTGAGTCAAAAAAAAGGGGGAGAATATGCAATACCCTTTCTACATATGGCCCAGGATCCACCTCACAAATAATTTCGGATATCCCACAAACAGTCCCAAGTGCATAGGTCTAGGATCACAGAATAAAAGAAAATATCTAGGATACCTAGCCTAGCACTTGGCAAAAGGGGAACCTGTCAAAAGTTCATGAACTGGGACCGTATCTCAAAAAATACACAGAGAAGGATACTAGTGTACCCAGTTCAGTACTTGCACAATAAGTCACCAAGTACCTGGACCAGAACTTACAGTGAAACCTGTGAAAACCATGGTCCAGGACTCAGGAAAGAAAAGAATCACAAGAAAGTAAAGACAATATATATACATCCAAGGAAAAAGGCAGATTCACATACCAAGAAATAAGAAGCAGTTTTGATGCACAAAAGAGAAAGAGCAGAGCAATGTTTTAAAAAAAAAAATTATACAACCCCAAATTGTTCATATGAATAAAAAAAAAAAGCTAAGGAATGAGGCCGGCCAACAGAGAAGCATCTGGAGAAATAGCAGGAACAGCCAAAGAAGAAAGGATCCTCTACCGCTTGACTTTCAAATCTTGTAGAACTTTGTGAGCATGAGCCAAAGCTTCCTCAGCAACAGCTATCTCAGTATCTATACTCTTGAATGATTGCCTTTGAAACAGCATATGAGCCAGCAGACGCAAGTAATCCAGCAGGAAAGACAAATTAAACTTGGCCTCTAGAAGGTCCTGCACCACACCTCTCCATTCCAGAAGCTTTTCTTCAGACAACGAATCAACAGAGGAATTCTTTAGAGAAATCAACACAGCACACAGCAACTCCATCAGAATATTGCCTAGAAAAATGCCTCCCCTGAAGCCACTGGTAAAATCCCCGTGACTCTTGAGCAGGCTCTCTAGTAGTGGCAAGCCCTCCACAGGAACAGAGAAGCGTAGGAAGCTGCCATAAGAAGACCCAAAGACATGAAAGTGGCTGGCAGGAAGACTGTTGAATTCCAAAAGATCGAAGCGAGCTAGGAAAGAGGAAAGCCTTGAATCAAGATCTGAGGCAGCCACCTTCGAGGCATCCCCCATCACCGTGTCACCACTTGCAGAAACCTGAGGACTTGCAGCCTTCTGCTCTGGATGAAGGTCAGCAACTCCAACAGGTCTCACAATTCCTTCAGGGATAACAGGCTCAGAACCTGCAAAGCCTGTATCAGTATTCAAAAAAAAGGGGGAGAAAGAAGAAAAAGAAAAAAGAAGAACAAATCTAGAAGAACAAACCGGCTCCAGTTTCTTGAGGCAGAACCTCTTCTTCCTGATCTCCTGACTCCCCCGAAGATTCTGGGAAGGAACATAAGGCAAGTTGAAGAAAAGGTGAGGGACCAATGGCAAATTGGCTAAAGGAAGGGATAGATGCAGGGGGCTTCGCCATATATAAAAAAAAAAGGGGGGAAAACACGATGGAACAGCCTGCACTCACCTTCTGAGCTCTCTGATTCTAAAGAAGAGGCAACACTATGAGCGGGTTTCTCACTGGTTTGACCTAAAAGGAAAAGAAGGAACTCAAGAGAAACTGGGAAAGAGAGTGAAACATAACGTTATTTCAAAAGAAACAAGCTTTACCTATTTGTTTGGATAAAGGAGTGTCTCCCAAAGCATCTTTATCTGACGAGGACAGAGGAAACACAGTCTTGATAGGACTAGGAGTGCGTTCAAGATGGGGACTCTGAGATGATGGGATCCTAGAAGCTTTGGGATCCTGAGAGTCCTGGGAACCTTGCATCGGCTGCCCAATTCCATCAGCAGGGTCATCAGTAGGGGGCTCCTCCCCCATAACAGGAAAAATGACAGAAAGAGCTGTGATAGTTTTCTCCCCCAGAACCTTGCCAGTCACAGGAGGGGATACCTCCACCTAAAGAAAGGAGAAGCAGAGAAGGCAATACTAAAAAAAAAAAAAAAAAAAAAAAAGAAAACAGCAGGAATGCTAGCAACACAGAAAGAACAGAAGAAAGGGGAACACACGTACCACGTCGTCTCCAGAAGATTGACTCTTACCCTTCTTATAATCAGACTTGCGCTTGGACTGCAAAGAAAATCACCACTCGTCAGCAAAGATAGAAAGTGAATGCAACAAAAAAAAAAAAGAGAGAAGAAGGAAAGAAGTCTTGCCCTTCTCTCTCTCTCTACAGATTCTCTGGAAGTCTTTTGCTTACTACGAGTACGCCCAGAGGGTCCTAAAGGAGGCTGGGATACCAAACCAGAGGATCCTAAAGAACCATGGACTGAAGCAGTCATAGGAACCTGGGGAAAAGAAGACTCTACCTTGGTCTTCTTCCGGGTCCTTGAAACTAAAGGTTCCCTGACATCCTTGCCTTCGTGAGATGCCAAGTGTACTTGAGATTTCCCCGATTTCCTTCTTTTTGCTTCAGAGCCTATCTCCACACCCCCTGCACTTTCGCCAGCATCAGCAGCTTTCATCTTCTTCAACTTAACATCCTTACCTTTAGCAATAGCAGCACTAATTGTCTCTGTTGCACCCTTTTTGATGGGTACCCCAGAAGAGGTACCAATGATAAGGCTGTCACCCAGCCAGGCTTCAGGAAAATCCTGTCCATAAGTCACCCAACCTCCCCTGGAGGAATGCCACTCTGCAAACCCAGTCTTGCTGCTTGCAGCAGCAGAAACAATCCCAGCAGTAGGAAGGGATAAACGTCTATTGGCTGTCGGAGTAGAAACAATGCTAGAGTTCGGGACTTCCCGAATTGTACCAGTGCCAACATAGTCAACAAAAGATTTTTGTACTCTTCTCCAATAACCGGTATAGCCACTGGAAGCAAAGACTCCTCTCTGGGAGTTAGGCACTACGAACTGGGGGCTCCTCCGAGACCAATAAGAAAAGACCTGCAGCCTCAAGAAAGGATCCAAGGAAGGAAGGGATGGCACCACATCCTTGAAAACTGGCGGGACATCTTGATCAAAACCAAACTGTCGAAGCACCCGATGTGCTGAATAATGAGTGTACTTTGGGCCACTTGAAGAAGGCACGGGAAGCCAGGAGGGGCTAATGCAGGCAAGATAAGCCAGGCTGCCCTCATCACCCCGGCGCAAGTCAAAGGTGTTACCTGTTGAAGATAAAAAAGAAGATAACACAGAATCACATGCAAAGCCAGGACCAAACTCACGAGGGGATCTCCAATATAAGCTCCCTGCTTGGTCAAACAACTCCACAAGATTGAGGCCACCACCCTTCAAGCTAATCCAGTGAAAAATAATGGGAAAGGCATCAGTAGAATTGCCACAAAGACCCTTCACTATGTCGGGGGATCCTTGGAACTTGTCCTTCACAAACTTCAAATTTCTACACTTAGCCAAGGTAACTGCAGAACGGTCCCACATAAAAATTTGAAGAATGGCACAATGAAGAGATGAAGTAATCACATAGCAAGAGTCACCCTCAGCCTCGTCTCCATGAAGCTGGTCCAGTTGAGAATAAACATGACCCAAAAACAGAGGGGCCAAAGGATACTGGGTACCCCGAGCCAACTTGATTGCCAGTGGAAAAAATGAAGACTTAACTCCGTACCCAGGGAACTCACTGAATAGAAATTTACTAAGCCAAAAAGCCAGGAAACCGGCCCACCTCACTTCCTTATCCTTTTCACGAGAGAGGGTCATCACCCATCTCCCCATCCTAGCCGGTTTACCACCAGGAGAGGCGGAGCGGCCACCAAAATGACCAAATAATTTCTCTTCCACCACGAGATCCTCACCAGAAAGATCAATATCAAAGGGATTTTCTTCACCAAACACCGGGAGGAGGAAGTTATTAACCACATCCTCCAAGGTGATTGTCAATTCACCAGTAGAAAAGAAAAAAGTATGAAGGGAAGGACACCAACGACGTACCAGATGCCTGAGCCCTTTGGCATCTCTGAAACCCTCAAGGTTTCTGGAAATAGCCACTGCCTTTAGGATGCCGGCGCGCTCCAAACGACCCACGAACTCAGCATCAGACAGTTCTTTGTCTACCCATATAGGCCAACCCTGAATCTTTCCTGGAACAAAATCAAAGAAAATAGGAACCGCCTCTCGGATTCCTTGTCTGATCTGGAGATCAAAAATCTCTCTAGGGTCAGGAACCTGAGCGGAACCAGCGAAACCCGCTTGGCCAGAAAATAGCCAAACGTGAGGGGATGGAGGAGCCTCACCATGAGATATATGGGGGAAAAATAAACTGAGAGAATACCAAGGATCCCGTAAAGGGAAGGCCGGACGTTCAGCAACCTCGCGGGAATCGCTCGGAGCAGAACCAGAAGAACCTTCCCCCTCAGAAGGACTGGGGGTGCGCTCTCTCCTCTTGCGAGAAGAAGAAGAAGCCATGGAAACAGCACACACTCTGAGAAGAAAAGAGATTGAAAGTGCGAAAAAGGGAAGACCAGAGTAACAGAGAAGAAGAAAAAACTCAGGGAATGAAAAAAGTTCAAAGAAGCAAAATGATAAGGTGAAACGGCTACAATAAAGGCGCAAGTAGCAGTTGGGAAAAACAGTTTATGAAAAGACGCGCCAGTTGCAAAAAATTTAATTTGAAGAGAGGGTTAATCAGCAGTTATTAATGAGAAGCAATGGGAAACGAGATAAGTGGGTAGAAGAGTTTTATCTCAAATACTCAATTGCCACGTCCCGTGTAAAGAGGAAGCTGCGAAAAGTAATAATTGTAAAAGAACACAACACGCGAAAAGGAGGCGACCAAAAGCAGCATAAGAGAGCTGGGATCCCACAAAAACCTAAGGAAACCTAAATCACTCACGCGTGGGCTTCAGGCAATCCACGAGCTCGGGGGGCTAAATGTTGAGGTCTAAAAAATCACAGCAAAAAAATAAGCCCAAGAAAGAATAAGCTAAGCCCAAGAAAGAGTGAGTTAAGCCCAGAAGAAAAAAAGACCAAGTCCAAAGGTATTATACAAAAGGCCCTGAGGATCCCGAAGCCCAGAAAAGGAAAAGCAACCAAAAAAGAAAAAGAAAGAACATCACAGCAAAGTATAAGGCGCAAGGATCCTCGGGCACCATCAATGAGCGCGAAGAAAAAAGAAGACCAGGACAGATCGATAGAAAGAAAAACAAGAAAAAAACAAAAGGACGCAAGCGACCCTTCATGGCACAGACAGAAAAGGCATCGGGGAACCAAAACAAGGAAGAAGAATGTTAACAAAACGATTTCAAAAGAGCAGAACAGGATTCCGCCCAAATAGGAAAGAAACGGAGAAGTAAAAGACACCAGAAGTAAGGATGCCGAGAAGGGCATACCTCAGCACACCCCAAAGAGGATGGCCAACCAGAAACTTTCGAAGGAATCAGAACCAAGAAAAGGAAAGAATGAGAGAAAACGGAAAAGGGGACTTACCGAGATGATGAGGACATAACATACTCTGTTCACGAAAGACCAAAACAGGGGAACCAACGGTTCCCCAAGACGCCCAGAAAACTCCACTATAAAAGGAGAGGATGGGTTGTGAAGAAAAGGGGCGAGAAAAAAAGAAAGGAACAATAGAAAGAAGAGATTCACTAGAAAAATCATCAGAAAGTTTAGGCAGAAAGAAAATACTAAAGGGAAAGACAAATACTGCTTCCCGATATCCTGTAAAAGCAACTATGGCACATACTCGGATCCAACAAGAATCAAACTTCGCAAGTTTTGAAGGCTAAAATAGCCATTTAAGGCTGCAATTTTTGAGCTTGATTGGACCTTGTATCACGTCCTAGTAAGCTTGCTGTAATCAAACAGATAATGCTTTAATGAAATATTGTCCCCAGGATCCCCACAGTATTTACTTCTTTTTTATTGTCTTGCTAATCCTGCTTAATTTTTCCTTCTGAACTTGCGTTGTTAATTCTGGCACTCCTCGATATCCTTGTTTGTCATCCTTTTGTATGATGTCAGGAACATTCTCTGCATTCACTTGATTCTTAAACAGCCATTTAGCTGCGGTGAGTCAAGGCCCAGTCCACCAAATCCCCTTTTTCTTTTTCACTCAGGCTCGGGATCCTTGGGCCTGAGTATCCCGAAAAAGACACTCTCACAAAACTGAATTAAGGTATTTAATAGAAATGTCAGCATTTAAAATTTAAGAAATGTTTTGTTAACAACACTTTCATAACAAAGTAACTTTAGGAGTAGGTTTAAATTAAAACCGATAACAACTTATCACTTATAATTTGTTGTGAAATGGTTATGGACGTAGCACTTATCTTAAAATTTATAAATCTTCAAAGAACTATAGCCATATTTTGCATGTAATAAATATAAATGCTAATAACATATTTAATATTTCATGATTTTGGTATGAGCATAGTGGTATTAGTACAAATAACCCCAATTCAATAGTGACTATTTTTTTTTTTTTGAAACAAATATCAAATTGATGGCTTTTTATAAAGTAGTGTTCAATAAATATTGAAAGAAACTAAACCACAAAATGTGTTGGACCGATCTTGTCCACATCAAAATTGCAATAGAATTATGGCACAAAATGATGTAATCCTATATTTTTTCAGATCTCCCCCCTTACCCTAAAATGTACATATGGTTGTGGGGCTTTCTTAACTTCTACTACAATATTTTTACGAAGGATATAAATAAAAGGTTGGCCACATCAGCAGTTTGTGGCAACTTATCACCTAGAATCAAGCTGTTATATCCTTCATAATTGTATCATCTTTTTAAAACCATTTATTTTTCAAAAAAATTTACAAACTGCTGATGTGATGAGTGATTATTGGTAAATGAAAAAAATGATATTAATGGTAGGCCTAGATGAAAACTAATAAAAGGTTGGTCACATAAGCAGTTTGTAAAAATGTTGTAAAATAGTTTGTAACTATAGCATTACTCAAGGAAAAATATTGTTCATAAATCCCTAAATAAATGGTTTTAAAAAGATGATACAATTATGAAGGATATAACAGCTTGATTCTAGGTGATAAGTTGCCACAAACTGCTGATATGGTCAACCTTTTATTTATATCCTTGCTATAAATATTGTAGTAGAAGTTAAGAAAGCCCCACAACCATATAATCTTTAAGCTTATAATATTTAAACTTATATTTTATGCATCATTTTAAACTACAAAAACTTACAATTTAAACAATTTATTGATGGCATAGCTATTGAGTTTTGATTTTCTAGAAATTTTGCTAGCATGGAAGATATAAGAAGAAGATGTAATCTAATAGTGGATTTGTTAAAATTCATTTCCAATAAAAAGATATTAAGTAAGGTCATAGCTCAAGGTTATAACTAATTTTATAATTAAACTTTGTCAATTCTTTTTTGTGTACACACTATTTAAACCCAATTTTTTTTTTCCGATAATAATAGAATTTATTGATTGAGGTAACTAAAAAAAAAGGGTAATATTTTATTGAAATGAAATAAAGCAAAATCAAAATCAATATAAATTTCCTTCTCTTTATTTGGGAGCCAATTCCATTTCCTTCTTCCTTTTTTTTTTTAGCAGGTGTTATATAGAGGTATTCTCTTGGCCCAAGTTATTGGTTAGAGATTTTGAACTAAGACCTCATGAATCTTAGAGCATGTTTGGTAAACTGTAATAAACACTGTAATGTAATAATTATTCATATATTTTAGTTATTCTTTAGTTTGATTATGTTTTTATTACAAGGAATAATAATTCCTTATGAATAACTATTCTTCAAAATGAGAAATAACTATTCTTCTTTAAAAGGTTGTATTAGCTCTTTCTTAGTAAATGCAATAATTTCAAAACTTAATATATTTCCAAATAAACAAACTTTCTATATACATCTAACAATTATAAAAATAAAAAATCATAAAAAATAATACATATCTTTCTGAAATTTAAAAATAACAATTTTTAAAGAGATATAATTGTATAAGTAAGAAATTTCCTAAAATAAATGTTAGGTTTCATTATAATGTTATAACTCACAACCAAATTAATGAATTGGTTTAGTTATTACATTATAATACATTTTATTCCTAGTAATAGAGATTACAATTCCTGTCATAATCCAAATTCAGTGTACCAAACGTACCCTTATAAAGCCTTTTATTTATTTATTTTGAGCAAAGAATCTTATAAAGCCTTAGGATCCACTAGATTACTAAATTAACATAAGAATTAAGCTAATGTCAGCTGTAAATCTATGTTAATTGATTGAGTTTATACTAAACCAATAAAGAAGGTGAATACTATTTACCTTTTTCCTTTTTTTTTTTTTTTTTTGAAAAAAGAACATATGACTTTTACGTTATATTGATTTTTTTTTTTTTTTTTTTTTTTTTTTTTTTTTTTTTTTTTTTTTTTTTTTTTTTTTGAGAAACTGATAGTCATTGGAGACAGTCCTTCCTAACCGGGAAAAAAAAAGTCATTGGAGATAGTCAAAATTTTATCAGACTAACATTAACCACGTTCTATGATGAATTTACCTGAATCTAGTCTAATAAAATTTTGACTATCTTCCGATAAATAAATTGACTTCTACAATTACAAGAATTTTTCTTATAGAAGTTTCAATAGAAATTGAAATGTTCTTTATTGGACTTGAACGTATCTAAATCATTTGACAAGCTACTCTTTCGTATGGCTAATCAATAATGGGAGGATCCATTCCTCTTATATATGGCAGATGGAGGGACTAGTAACCAAGACCAATGACTAAGAATCAAGTCGGATGGGGTTTAGTCCAATATGACATGATCAAGTGTTTAAAGGGGCCTTTCAAAAAAAAAACGTGTTTAAAGGGAAGGTCACCAAGTTGGCCATACGAAAATATTTTGTACATAATTATGAAAAAAATAGTCATTTGAAGTGTCTGACACGGCAAAGTCTATCTAATCCACATTAAATGAGCCCCTAACCACTCATCCGATCAATTGATGGGTTCTAGAAAACTTGACTGGTTAGGGATCGAATCACCTAGACATTATTTTTTAAGGACCTTAGAACAAGAGAAATTTGAGAGAGTAAAATAAGTATAAAGAGAGACCCGATCCCTTATGAGAGGTGTGTCTTTTGGTTGAAAAACATCAAAATTATCATATGGAATTTTACATAAAAATCCTTCTAATTTAATTATTAGAGCATCGTCTTGTGATAACAAGATGATTCAATTGTGCTCTTATAGAATCAAGGCTAAGGATATGGTGGAATCCAGAAGCAAAAACTTCCACAAGATCTACTCGACTTTGGCTTCCTTAAACAATCAAAATCCCACCACCCATAGTTGACATGCCATTTTGAGTTAGTACTTGCATTATTAGCATGAGGCAACCACCTTGGAAAAGACACGTCCTAATTTCAATTTACAGAATATTTTCCAAATAACTTTAAATCAATTTACCACTTGTATGCACTGTTTTAAAAACTGGACCGGACCGGCCGGTCCGACCGGTTCAACCGGGAACCGGAGGCCAATCCGGTCCGGTTAAAAGGTCAATAACCGGTCAAAAACCGGAAAACCGGCCAAAAACCGGTCAATAACCGGGGTTGAACCGGAAATTTAAAAAAAAAAAGGTTCTTTGACCGGTTCGGTTTTTAAAACCATGCTTGTATGATTAAAAGAGTAGAAAGAGAAAAAAAACATGTACAATAAGAGTCATATTTATTTTGTGTCAAGTGGTGGGCGAAACCTATGGTTTTTTTTTTTTTTTTTTTTAACAATTAATTGGGGGAGGGGGATTCAAATTTCAAATTCAAGTTATTTTTTAATGGAAGAACCGAGCATTATTATTAAGCCACAAAACTCTTGACACACACAAAGATTATTTCTTTGTTAGATGTATAATGTAATTCCATTCAACCCATCTAAAATTGCTTAGTTAATAAGCTAAGCAATTTAACTGGGCAAAACTTATAAATCAAAACTTGCACTAATAATTTAATTAGGCAACAAGGCAAATCAACTTGCACTAATTTATACGAATCAAAACAATGTGTCTCCATACGAAACTTCTCACGTTCTTCTCTGTGATGGTGGCCAAGGCTTCGGCTTCTACCTACTTGGTGAAATAATCTATGCCGCCTATAAGGAACTTCAGCTGCCGCATTGCTATTGGTAACGGGTCCATGATGTTCAGTCCCCATTGAGCGAATGGCCACGGGGCTGTCATTGGGGTCAGTTCTTCCATTGGCTTTCTGATGACGTTGCTGAACCTTTGACATTTGTCGCAGGTTTTGACATAACTCTGGGCATCCTTTTGCATAGTGGGCCAATAGTATCTAGTTTGAATTAGTTTGTGTACCAATGACCACGACCCTAAGTGGTTCCTGCAGATCCCTTTGTGGACTTCTCTTATGACATAATCCACTTCTTCGAGGCTTAAACACCTTAGATATGGGCGGGAGAAGCCTCTCTTGTATAGGACATCCTTTATCAAAAGGAATCGTGCTACTTGGACCTTCAACTTCCTTACGGCTTCCTTACTGTCTGTCAGTCTGGTAACTCGTTGTTTTTTTAGTAGGAGACTAATGGTGCAATCCAATTTCTTGCAAAACCTATCTCTTGCACATCGATGGGATCTATTAATGGTGAAAGCTGAATGAAGGAAAGTACCTTGTCAAGAATGATCATGTGTTTTGCTGATGCGGCCTTGGCAAGACGATCGGCTTGCTTGTTCTTTCCTCTGGGGATTTGAATAATCTTGGCATGTAGATCATCCACCCTTCTCTTTACTTGCTTTAGGTACTTCTTCATCCTTTCGTCCTTACATTCGTAATCACCATTTACTTGGTTTGTGACGACTTGGGAGTCGCAATGAATAACCACACTCACAACCCATGCCGCTTTAGTGAGATCTAGTCCCGCTACCAGGGTTTCATATTCTGCTTCATTGTTGGTCATAGGGAAGTTGAGACGAACCATACATTCAATCTCGTCCCCTTCTGAAGAACGAAGTACAATGCCCGCTCCACCAACCTATCTGTTGGACAACCCGTCCGTGTGTATACTCCACTGAGGATACTCTTCTGCCCCCTGACCTTCCATGTTAGTGAATTTCGCAATGAAGTCAATGACCACCTGCCCCTTAATGGTAGTATGCGGGCTGTACTGTATGTTGAACTCACTTAGCTCTATTGCCTATATTCCATTCGTCCGGCAGCTTCAGGATTGCTCATTGCTCGCCATAAAGGCTTGTCAGTCCGGATGATCACTGTGTGGGCTTGAAAGTATGGTTTGAGCTTACGGGCTACTGTAATTAAAGCAAAGGCGAGCTTCTCCATCGGTGGGTACCTCTCCTCTACACCATGAAGTGCCCGACTGGCGTAGTATATTGGCTTTTGCACCTGGTCTTCTTTTCTGATCAAGGTTGCATTGACGGCGGTCGAGGATACAGCCAAGTAGAGGAACAATTTTTCCCCTGGTTTCGAGCGACTCAGCAATGGCGGGGTAGAGAGGTAAGCCTTCAGATCCTCGAATGCCTACTAGCACTCGGCCATCCACTCAAAAGATTTCTTCAACATGCAAAAGAAAAGTAGATACTTATATGTTACTCTTGACACAAACCTATTCAGCTTGGCTACCTTGCCGTTGAGGCTTTGTACCTCTTTCAAGTTCTTTGGGGGCACCATTTCTATTATGGCCCGAATCTTGTTTGAGTTGGCCTTGATACTTTTCTGAGACACCATGAACCCTAGGAACTTTCTTGCCGTCACCCTAAATGCATACTTGCTCGGATTGAGCTTCATGTTGGAAGAGCGAAGGGTGTCAATGGTTTCCCTAAAATCATCCAAATGATCGTCCTCCCTTCTACTTTTTACTAGCATATCGTCAACATAGACTAGAACATTTCTTCCAATCTGATGTGTGAACATCTTGTTCATGAGCCTCTGATATGTCACTCCTGCGTTCTTGAGGCCGAACGACATCACTTTGTAGCAGAAGAGGCCTTGGTTGGTAATGAACGAAGTCTTCTCCTGATTCGCTTCGTCCATTTTGATTTGGTTATAACCTGAAAAAGCATCCATGAAGCTCAGTAACTGGTGTTGAGCCGTAGAGTCTACTAGGACATCAACCTGTGGGAGAGGATAGCTATCCTTAGGGCGTGCTTTGTTCAGGTCTGTAAAGTCCACGCACATTCTCCATTTCCCGTTGGCTTTCTTAACCATTACCAAATTTGAAAGCCAATTGGGGTAGTAAACTTCCCTGATGAAGCCTGTCTCTTGTAACTTGCGGACTTCTTCCGTTATAGTTTGATCTCATTCTTAGGCATACACCTGTTTCTTCTGACGGATGGGTGGAAAGGCAACACATTTAACTTGTGCACCATGACCGAAGGGTCGATTTCTGGCATGTCTTCATGGCTCCAGGCAAATACATCCTGGTTCTCTTTAAAAAAAGTGGTGAGTGCTTGGCAGACCATCTAGCTGGCGAGGGTGCCGATCCTTGTTGTTCGATCTAGCCTGAAGTTGTCGAGAAGTATCTCTTCAAGTCTTTCAACGGGCTCTACCACCATCCGCTGCTCTTCAATGTTCATTGTTTACACACGGTCGTCCATCTCCAACATTGCTATGTAACACTTGCGTGCAGCCACTTGATCTCCACGTACTTCTCCTACTCCGTATTTAGTGGGGAACTTGATCATCAGGTGGTAGGTTGAAGTCACAGCCTTCCACGAGTTGAGGGTAGGTCGTCCGAGGATGGCATTATAGGCAAACGAGCAGTCTACAACAAGGAATGTAACATCTTTAGTGATTTGCTGAGGATAATCACCAATCGTAACGGGCAATGTGACTATGCCGAGGGGGTATACTATAGTCCCTCCGAACCCAACAAGTGGGAAGTTGGTCAGGACTAGTCGTTCTCTGTCAATCCTCATTTGCTGTAATGCCGGATTGTAAAGGATGTCAACAGAGCTTTCGTTGTCGACCAGGACCTGGTGTGTGTTGTAGTAGTCTCCTACCTAAATGCTAACGATGAGTGCATTGTCATGCGGGTGATGGAGTCGTTAAGCATCTTCTTCTGAAAATTTGATGATGGGGTTGTAGATCTATGCCATCTTTGGGACAAAACCCATTAACTAGACATTCTAAACCATCCTGAGGTAAGTCTTATGGGCCTTTTTGGACGAGCCAGAGGCCGCAATGCCTCCCACAATCATTCTTATATCTCCAATAGACGGCCTAGGACGCTCGTTCTCCTGTCAGGGAACCTACTTTTGCAGCGGGTTCGCTCTTTCCTTGCTGACGAACCTTTGCAACTTTTCTTGTTTGATAAGAGCTCTTATTTGTTGCTTCAAGTCGTAGTAGTTGGCTGTGTCATAACCGTGGTCACGGTGGAAGTGTCAATACTTGTCTTTAGACCTCTTATTGAGATCTCACTTTAGCTTGTTGGGAAAAGTCAGAGTTCCTTAATCTTTGATCTACATCAAGACTTGGTCGATAGGGGCAGTTAGCGAGGTGAAGATTATGAATCTCCCCGTGGGGGGCTTGGAGTGCCTGTCCTTTTGTCGTTCTCCGGTCCTACCCATCTTCCGCCTTCTATCCTGCCGTACGTCCTCCCGTCTTTCCCTCTTCTTGGGCTTCTCTTCTCAGGCCAACAATGTGTCTTCCGCATTTATGTACTTAGTAGCCCTATAAAGCACATCCGACATGTCTTTGGGTCGTTCTTATATAAAGAAAATAGGAACTTATCCTTCCGTAGTTCATTCGTGAATGCAGTCATGAGTATCTTGTTGTCAGCTTCATTGATTGAAAGGGTCTCTTTGTTGAAACGGGTTATGTAAGACCTCAGTGTCTCGTCCTCTCGTTGCTTAATGTTTATTAGGCATGCAATGGGCTTCTTATACCTATGTCCCCCAATAAAATGAGAGGATTGGGCGCTTAACTCCTTGATGCTAATAGAGTTGGGCGTCAACCTGTTGAACCAAATCCTTGTGGGTCCCTTCAACGTAGTGGGGAAGGCCCTGCACATGATCTCGTCTACTACTCCTTGCAGGTGCACTAGGGTCTTGAAAGACTCCAGGTGGTCCAGGGGATCCTTAGATCCATCATAGGTCTCTAATTATGGCATACAGAACTTTGGTGAAAGGGGGAATGAAGTGACGGATGCCGTGAATGAGGAATCAGTTCGATGGACCAGGTCATCGAGGTCACTAGACACCCGTCCTCTGAGGGCGTTCATCACGAAGTCCATCCATTCCTTCATCATCTATATCTCTACGACCATGTGAGGTGGAGCCATATCTATGATGGATGGATGGCTCGTATCCTATCGCTTTGGTCTGCTTGGGGCGTTGCTACCTTCCGGCCCTTCTTGGTCCCTTCTCTTAGCGCTGGTGCCTTCTTGGTCCTCATCTTGAGTGTTAAGCCCCGTGTTCTTTTTGGCGCAAATATTCTTCTAGATTATGGTTTTGCTTGATGAGGCGCTTTACGGCAGTGATAAGAGTTTGAACCTGTCTCTCGAGAGCGGTGGTGCGTGGTTCGTCTCCTTGAGCATTGTTGGTGGTTGTCATCGAGCCAGTAAGTACCATGCAACTCTTTATCTGGGAAGTAAAAGTATGGCTTACAAGTCGTAAGTTTCCATAGACGATGCCAACTGATGATGCCGAAAATCGTCAGTAAGTCACACAGTTCTCATGTGCTTGAGACAACACTTGCGAAATGAAAACAAAGAAGACCTTGTAGAGAGTACCAGTGTGGTACTAGCCAAATACCCTTCGAAAGTCAAGTTAGAAAACTTTCACAACTTTAGAGTGCCGGAGCTGGGGAAATTATGCGTACCTTGGTTTATAAGGGTTTTAGGGTTTTTATAGTAGGTAGGGTTGACATTCGTTTCTTAGCATAGAGGGCTTTTCCTTGTGGGGAAGATCTTCATTAATGTGCGCACCTTACAGGATCCTTTCCTTATAGGAGTCCCTTTGATTAGGGTTAGTTGTGGAGCACACGATGTTTCCTTATATATTCATGCGTGGGGGCCAAACAAGGCCACGTCAGATCCATCAAAGGTTTACCCATCCCCTTCAGCTTCCTTCCGTCAGCTTCTTAGCCTGTCTATACATCCTGGTCGTCATATTCGAGCATCATTGATCTCTAGGTGCACTCGTCGGCATTGAGGTGGAACCGTCGGCTTTATGGTGCTGTTTACGGTGCACAAGCAAGGTCGTCGGGTTTATTGGGTTCGTCAACTTTGCCTCGAATCTATCAAACTTCTAGGATTACCCTTATCATCATCTATAATGCATTTTGCATCATCCAATGGGAATGCACTTATTACCGTAAAAATAGAGTTTTAGATGTGGAGTTTTAGTTGTTTAAAGCTTTTGTGATAAAGGACCTTAACTTCAAAGCTTTTTAATTAATGTTTAGAGAATTTGATAATTAATTAATTATAGGTAACCACCGCACTTCCTTGGTGCGATGGTCACTCCACAAGTATAAGTGCTTGTGGAGTGTGGGGGGTAAGGGCCGGGGTTCAAGTCTCTAGGAAAGAACTTCACACATATATACACTTAGATTAGGTTAGAGTAGAATTCTATCTTGTATCAAAAAAAAAAAAATTATAGATAGAAAGGTACTTTTAAGCTATTATATATTGAGTAATGCTATAGACATAAACTATTTTACAACATTTTTACAAACTGTTGATGTGACTTTAGTATTTTCCAAATAGTTATTACAAGTAAAAATGTGATGATAGTGATGGGCCCATATTAGAACTAGTAAAAATTTGTTATATTAACAGTTTGTAAAAATGTTGTAAAATAGTTTGTGTTTGTAACATTACTCTTATATATTTGGTAATCAAAATGATTATAAAAAAAAAAAAAAAAACTTGTATACGTGTGAATATTTCAAAAATGTTTTGTATTTTAGAATTGTTTAGCATAAAAAGTGTTACTTATAAAAGAGTTTTGACACTGAATTACAGAAATTGAGCTTTAGTTGGGACTTGGGAGCACATAATAAAACACTTTTCAGAACTTACTAGACATATGTAATTCTTCTACAAGAGGGTGTCATGATTAAACATCTAACAACTTTTATTCAACTAATATTCAAAATCTCATTTGATGCCGACTTAAGCAACATTTATTTTGTTCTTGCCTTGCTTGGACCCGACCAGCCGCTCTCAACCTAGCTAAGGTTGTATTTGGACGGTTTGACCAGCGTGAGTCATGACACGCTAATTTGACCAGCACACGTCTGTGTTTCTGCATGTGTCCTCCGACATTCGGTCATAGTCTTAATTACTAGAAAGTTCATTCATTTCTATCACAAAGAAATCATAACTAAGCCGAGATGATTCAGATCAATCCTTTCTTCTTGTGTTAAAGATTTTACCAAAAAAATGCGGAGAACAGTCGGCACTCGGTACTCTAACAATTTTTAACATAATTAAGGAATATTTTTCACTTAAATTTGTGTAACAATAACAACTCATTTCTATTGTGTGGTGCCTACAAGTTTGATTGAGAGATCTTTATTTTTTTAATTTTTTTATATGAAAAACTTGTAACTTTATTAGGAAGAAGATTACTTTATTACATTATGAAAAATAGCAGACTCAATCAGCAATGAATTGAGAAACGTTGGCCTAGATTGTAGTATTATTCATTATCCTAATGGTAAAGGAAGAAAGATGGCATATCTTTGTCTAATTTTTTATGGCTAGTTATTGAATATTTAATTTAAACCTAGACAAAGAGGTGCATTTTGATAGACTTCGAGTGAAAAGTTAATAGTAATTTTTTTTTTTTTTTTTTTTATGGAATAAGTTAATAGTAATTAGTAATAATATCTTTTATGTTGTTTAATCTCCTCCTCCTCCAACAAGTATCTACTATTCTACTTAATAAAACAGAAACGTGTCTATATTGAATTTTAACAAAACCGTGTATTTGTTGAATTTTAATGCTTTCTTTCTTTTGTTTTGTTTTTAAAGTTGCATTAACATTTATCACGTTTACATTTACTATGGGCCACATTAGGCTTAGGTATTCCAATTTGGGCCCCAATGGACAGCTCGCAGTAGGTGCGTTAACGTCAACAAAGCTATATGGTGACACGTCAAAGTATATCACTTTGGAAAAAAAAAAAAAAAAAATTATATGTGCTTTAGGATATAGCTTATTTTGCTAAAAACTGAAAACAATAAAAAAAATAATTTCTGCAATACTATTCACTCTTTTAACACTGTAGCTTTGCCTACTTACACTATTCATGTCCCATGAACAGTGCAAAAGGCGCTAGTCAAGGAAAAAAAATTAAAAAAAAAACGCAGAAATGCTCAAACATGGCCGCTATCCATCTTTCAAATAATGATGTTTCTCAAAAAAAAAAAAAAAAAAAAAACAAATAATGATATCACCAATTCATCACTTAAAAAGAAAAGGGAAAAAAAAAATACTTTTGATCTCTTTAACTTCAAAAAAAAAAAAAAATTCGATCGCTATCATTTGGTTTTTATGAATCAAAATCTTAATTAGTGATCTTAACTTTAGAATCACTAATATTTCTATTCAAATTGAGTAATGCTACAGTCACAAACTATTTTACAATATTTTTACAAAATATTGATGTGGCTAACCTCTTATTGGTTTTTATTTAGGCCAACCACTAATATCATATTTTCATTTACCAATAATTGCTTACAACATAAGCACTTTGTAAAAAATTTTGTAAAATAATTTATATCTCTAACATCATTCATTCAAATTAGTTAACCTTGAACCATACCATAATTAAGAATATTTTTTTAATTTTTTTTTTTTTTTTTTATGAAAAACAGAAGAAGAAAAAGAAGTATTTTGTTTTAAGGTATTTTATCACTTATAGTTTTTTTTTTTTTTTTGAGATAATTGCTTATAGTTGATAGACCTTGCAGAATGATATATTTTCTTTTTAAAGTCTCATTTATCATACGAAATTAAAAAAAAAAACATGTTATCTATAATAAAACAACAAAGCAATTTTTCTCAGTATAATAAAAAGATTGTTAGTAAAATATTTTGTCGTCGAATAACAAACCTAAATTTGAATCCTCTCTTTTTTTGAGAAGAACCTAAATTTGAATCCTCCATATAAAATAAAATTAAAAAAAACCAGCCGGTTTCTTTTGTAAAATGAAACAAAAAATTATTAGAAGATAGTGAATTTTCTAAACTTGAAATAAATAAGTGAGATACATTATTATTATAAGTTGTATCGTGCTTAATTGATATATTGACTTAATAATAAAGAACAATTATCATAAAACGGATGTCAAATATTCAAATCTTAATTATCTTATCATATTTATTTAAAAGATGATGGCTTTCCACCTCATACAGGGAAAATTTGCCCATAGAGAGAGGAAAAGTGAATTTTTCTAAAGATATTGGCAAAATGTAGGCAGAAAATTGTGAATATTAAAGATGCCTGATCTAAAGGCATATCTTTCTCCTTGTGATAGGTTATCTAAAGCCTAAAAGGAATAAAACACAATTATTTTGAACAGTGTTTTATCGAGAAAGAAAGTAGCATATCTGATGGACATCCCATCCAACATTTGGCCCAATATCATCATTTGCCTTTTAAGGAACCACGAACACGTTGAAATAAGAACCAGAATTGTGCTTTGGATGTGCCCTAGTTTTGTGACATATAATAAGGTAATTTAAAGCTCTTTTTAAAAAAAAAAATATATATATATATATATATATATATATAAATTTTGATCACTAGACATTGCGGTTGAGTTTTAAAGTATGAAAAAGCAGTTTTGTAAGTGAAGCTTTATTTTTCTTTAATAAAGCACAAGCTTTTCTCCTAAATTAAGCGATGAGACATTCTCTGTATGGCACTGACGTTCTCTCGATTTTTTAAAATTATTTATTTGAATACATATATATCTATAGGCCTTATCCACTGGGGCCTTTTGTGAATAAGAGACTATTTTAATAACTCATATGAAAAGTTGATAGTTTTAAAACCATCCAAGGATGTATGGTGGTGGATCTGTCACTTTATCTCAAAAGAAAAAAAAAAAAAAGATGTATAGTGGGTTTTATGCTTTTAAGCTTTTAAAACATTATTTCAAGTTTAATGATATACTAAAAATTGTGTTTTGAACATGTAATTTTCGTTTGTGAGTTTTAATTAGTTCAATTAATTAAATTTTTTATTGTTGAATAAAGAATCTTAGATTGAACCTCTTATTAGTTGTATGAAATTAGCAACTGCACCGCATTGTATTGCATGGTGTGTCTGTACATAGTCAGCCATCTTTGACGGACTTAGTATGATCGGTGCAGTTGGTTTGGGTCGATGATGATATACTATCTCAGACTCACAGTAAACTCTCAAATAAAACTCCATAAATGAAAAAAAAAAAAAAAATTATGGTCAAATTTTGACTTAAAAATAATGGGAAAATCAATCACAAATATCAATTTTTATTAAAATAATCCAACAAGTTCCAATCTCAACATAAACTACTTCCACCGAAGAGAATGAGGAGCCCTTCGTCTCTATCTGTTAACAACTTACGTTCTATGAATCAATAAGATTATCAAGAAACGACAGAGCTTAATTAAGGAGAAGTGAGACAAGGATTTGTGCTTTTAATGAATAATGACAACAAATTTAGGTCAGTTCATATAGGATGATTTTAGGGGAGGGAATGATATATGCAGATTGATATATACATCTTTTCTTATCCTTTCAAATTAGATTAATTAGAGATTAGAAACGTATTTGTCATTGTGATTTCTATCGCTTTTATTTGAATAATGATATTGGATTAGTTGATAAAGTGTATGACCATTTATATTTGGCATGTGATCAAATAATGAATAGAATTGAATTACTATTATTTTAAACATATGCTTAAAAGCTTGTTCAGAAGGTTTTTGTTCTCCCTTGAAGTTAACATCTCTCCATTTCATCAAGAGTCTCGTAACTCAATTGATACAACTTAATACTTCTAATATAAAGATGTTTAGGGTTTCAATTTTCCTCTCCTAACAATGGAATTAACCAAAAAAAAAAAAAACAATTTTCTATGCGTTTGCCATATTTGTTTGTGCTTTCCAACACAAACATACGAGATAGGTGAGGCCGAAGTGGCCATGACATGGACGTAGTTCATTTCCAACTTTCTATTGTCTCACACAAAAGACAAGCCTGCATACCCGGTCCCCATGTAAATGATGTAATCCGAGTATAGCTAAGACCAAGTGGCCACTAAAGTATGCTGGGACCAAACCTAACAAACTAACAAGCAATCCCATCATACTAATAATAGCATCAAAGAAAGGAGTACCAAATGTTAGACTTAGACATACACATGTGATCCCATGCACACTTGTTGTGGGAGCTCGAAAAATCTTATAGGACCGTTTCATAAGATTATTTTTTTGCAATGAGTAGTGGGTATTTATTCTCTATATAGAACTAAACTAAAAAGAATTTAATCGTGCTTATATAGAGCGTATTTGATTTATTTATTTTTAATCATTTAATTTTACTTTTTAAAATTTTGTTTTTTAGGCATAAATATACTTTTGCTCACAAAAAAGTTAATCCAAATGCTCAGTAATTTGGATGTAAACCTCTTAGACAATAATTGAGATGTAAGAAAAAATTATCTTAGAAGACCTTTGCATGAAGCGGTTTCAAATAATCTATAGGCAAAAGCAGATTATTATTTTTAATAATTCAATAATTAGGGAAAAAAAAAGATTTAAACCGTAGATGTTTAGGTTGAATATCTGAGAAAGTGCCAACCAATTAAGCAATAGGACGGCACTTGGCACTTGGCAGCAAAAGTAGACCATTAAATCATCAGTTAACTTTTAACTTATCTATGTTATGGAATATTTTTTTTTTTTTAGGTCTTTTTAAATATATACTATAGTAAGTTTCTTTAAAAATCTTCCCTTTTCTTTATGTGTATTAAAAAATTTAGTATTCTAAAAAAAAATGTTATGAAATACTTCAACCTAAAAGATCTATGTAATTACAAACAGCACACTTTTTTTGACTTTTTAGATCAGGATTAAAACGAGCTTTCGGCTGCTCAAAAATAATAAATAGCCTATCTATTAGTAAGTTCGGTACAAATGCATGTGCTGTAGGAAATATGCATTGCGTTGAAGAGACTCAACGGTCAGCACTAAAGCACTAGCATCGAGATGCGTATCAGTCTCTATTTTACCCCTTAAAAATCTATTTTATCTTTTTTATTATTTTATTTTATAACTCACCCAAAATATTAATTTTTATTTTTATGTAAAACTTATTAAAATAATATAAATTACAACATTAAATAATATAAACAATTCAATTACACCTCAAATGCTAGTGCTCATGCTTATTGGCTTGAGTGTTCTAAATTTGGTTTGGACCTATGCTTTTAAAACTTTTTTTGTCTCTTTCTGGCCAACGACCATGTAAATGGCAGTACCTCTTTCTTTTCTTTTCTTTTTTTTTTTCAATACTTACTTTCAACACTATGAGACGGTTTGGCTCGTCATAATGACAAACATTGTCAATATTAAAGTGTTTGATTCATTTACAGTAACATAAAGGTTACCAAAATATTCATATTATCATAAATCATCTGCTCATTTATTGAATCCCTATTTTATTGGAAAAATTATTAGATATTCTCGGAGTACCATAAATGCGTATTCCCTCATCTCACATAAATAGTAGGTCCCACTATGAATTTAATTAATGGGACCTACTATTTATATAAGAGGAGAGAATATACATTTATGATACTTCAGGAGTACACAATAATTTCTCATTTTATTGTGTGCAACCAAACTCTTGCAAAATGATGAAATTGAAAACTTCTCTCTCTCTCTCTCTCTCTCTCTCTCTCTCTCTCTCACATAAATAATGATGGTAATAATAACAATAACAACAACACAAGACCACTGCACACCTTGGTGTGATGGTAACTTTATAAGTATAAGTTCTTATGGAATGGAGGGGTAAGAGTCGGGGTTCAAGTCTCCATCAGGGAGTTTCATACACATATACATTTAGATTATGTTAGATGTTAGAGTATCTCCAATGGTGTAACTAAATGTATAAAAATCTCTGTAATAGAGAATGACACCATAAAAATAGTTTTCAATGGACTCTCTATACCTGTAATTTTTTTTGGCTCATGAACAGTAGCTCATCAAGTTTGATGGGCTACTATTCATTCTTCATTTTTTTTTTCTATTATAATAATCAGGTATTGAATAAAAAAATGTTGGAAGATGTGTAGTTGTTAAAAAAAATAATAATAATGAATGAAGAAATAATATCTAAATGGGATAGAGAATCTGTTAGAAAGTGTATTTGAAAAAGTGGGTAGTTAAAAGGTAAAAGTCACTGTTCATTCTCCAAACAGTACAAAAAATTGATGAATCTGCTAGAGATGCTCTTAGATGATAAGATTAGAGTAAGATTTTTTTTAACTTAGATTAAAAAAAAAAAAGTACTCTAAACTTGCTGCAAAACTGAACCATAAAAATAAAAAATCAGAGTCATAATGTTCATATATTACGAATGCTCTAATTTGTCCTTGATGATGAGATTTGCTGAAAACCTCTTAAAAATGAGTGATCATCTTTGAGACACGGTATGTGATGTCTATAGACATGGCAAAATGGACGGGTCGGGTCGGGTCGGGTCACGGGTCAAAAACGGGTCATTTTAAGCGGGTTGAAATCGGGTTCGGGTCAATTGGGTTGCGGGTCGGGTCGGTTGACCCGTATTTTTCACATGAAATTTTTTATTTTTTATTTTTTATTTTTTTTTATAAAGAAAACAATATATATTTTCCATTTGGATAGTTATGCAACATATTACTTGATGTAAAATGCATTATTTTGAATTCACTACTTATATCAAGAATAAACTCAGTTAAACTTATTAATATTTATTCAATAATTTTAAAATTATACAAATCCTAATATTGCTATCTAAAACAAAACAACACAAAGATAAGTAAAACAAATATATAAGTTTTATTTTTACACAATATCAACATTCCAAAAAAAAAAAAATTACAAATGACTTATTGGATAACTCATTTGATAAAGAATAAAAACATATAAGAAAGTTGCAATTTTAAAAATTAATTTTATAATCTATTATCAATTGTGGTTGACACTCTATTTCAATTTGAGATATACATTAAAGTTTGATTGCTTACTTATTTATACCTAGTCTCTTTTATGAAGATCATATCATTGTTAAGCAGCACACATTCTAGGAAATATCATAATTTATTTTGAAAAGCCGTTTATTTTGAACATAAATTGTTAAAAAATAGATCTAAGCATTCATAATTTATGCTAATTTGATACTTTGGCTTTACTATTTTCACACTTGTGAATGTGTCTCACACATATTTACAATTTTAAATCTGTTTTTAACTTTACTGTAACCAAATTATCTTAGCATGTACTTTGCTATTTGATATCTAAAAATCTTTACTCATTATAGAATGCTCAACCATTTATTTTTCAATTAATTTGTATGTAGTTATGTAAATGTATCAATTGTTTCCTTAAAGCTCACAATAAACAATTAAACCAATATTGTCTTAATTTCACTATTTTTTTTACCCAAAAAAAAAAGTTTTAAAAAAATGGTTCGGGTTCGGGCCGGGTTGCGGGTCGGGTCGGGTTGACCTGCACAAAACACAGGTTGGGTCACGGGTCAATCCGTTTTTGCTTCGGGTCAAAAAATCGGGTTCGGGTCGGGTATTTTTCGGGTCGGGTCGGGTCAGAAAATTCTGACCCGTTTTGCCATGTCTAGATGTCTAAGGATCTTCTTTCTAGCTAGTTCTACCGACTGTACATGTTAACAATATTGGGTGCATGCATACCATAGAAAAAATGAAGATAAGATATTCCCTTGACCTCATTTTCAAATTAAAGTACCCTTTCATCTTTTTATGCAAACTATTAAACCCTTATTATTCATATATGTACTTAAATATGTACTTAAATCCTTTTTGAAAATCCTTACCAATTGCTCCATGTACACAAGGGACTCTCTCTCTCTCTCATCTTTACCTTTTTAATTAACTTATATATCCTTTGTTGTTTCAATGGAATTTTAAAAAAAGAAAAAATTATGTATTTTTCAGAAAACAACTTTTTAAAAAATTGATATTTTTTTGTGGTGATAATTAGCAAAAAACTATATATGTTCTGTTGTTTGACTTGCATGTAGAATCGTTAGAACTTCTTACTTTTCCAAATAAATATATGAATAGAAATATACATTCACAAATGCAATCCCAAATAAGAAATATTTTCTATTTCTGGTTCACTAGTGAGCTTCAAATTGAAAAACTTACCCCAAATTTTGAATTACACAAAAAATTAAGTAGAAAAATGACTAGTTTGAGAGAGAGAAAAAAAAAAAAATCTTTTGCAGCTGATAGTCATCAAGATAAAACTTGCCCTAGCTGAATTTTTTAATATAATTATTAAGGATTAAAAATATAAAGCATTAGAGGTTTATTATTATTGGTTTTTAAGTTTATGGTTAAGGTTAAAATTTCCAGTTTTATATCATAATATACTAGGACTTAGGTTTGGAAAAAAGGGCTGCTTAATAAGAGATTTATTCACTTAGAAATTTAACTTTTTTTTTAATGTAAATCTAAATAAATTAGTTATATATTAGAATAAGAAAATTTTATATTATATTTCAAGTAAAAAAGGGTTTTCTTTGGTCTTCAATATAATCATATAATGAATGTATTAGTTTTTTTTTTTTTTTTAAAAAAAGAGAGAGAGAGAGAGAGAGAAAAAAAGCGCGTTAAACTCATGAATATTATGCATTTGGGAATGAATAATGGCGACTTCTATTGAAAGTCTTAATTAATGAATGATGCTTATTGCATTTCTCTTGCAAAAAAATTAAGTGGGAAAAAAAAAAAAAATCTCATTAACAAGTTTTCTCAGGCAATATCATCGTTTATATTTTGTTTTGTTTTTGTTTTTTTGTTTTTTTTTTTTTTTTTTTGTTTTCTACATGGCTACAAATTAAATATAAATATAATAGATGAATCTTTGCTAGTATATTTATTTCATTGGACTCTACTGTGGACTTAGTAAGTTCTACATATATATATATATATATATATATGTAGAACTTTTCTTTCTTGTACGTAAAGCATGTAAATATCAATTATTTAATATAAAATATTACTCACGTTTTATATATGAAATCATACATGCACTTTTTTATCACATTAAAGTAAATACTTTCTCTTAATTTATTTAATACATTGCCCGAGAATTAATTTTGCTAGTTAACAAATACTCTCACACACTTTGTTCATCAAGAGTAGAAAAACAACAATATTGGTGGGCTCTCTAGCAAAATGAGATAATAGATGACTTTCAAAAAAAATTATGAACAGTGTCAATTTGTGCATTATGATTTATGAATTATGACTAAGGTCCAGCGTAAAGAACATGGGATATTGTTTCTTCTCCATTCATCTTTGGTAAAGGACATAAGAGTGTACAAACCATCGATCCAAGAGTAGGACCAAGCTCAAGGTTTCAGTGTCTGACTATTTTGTCCAGTATATCAATTAATTCAAGCCTGTACGTGTGGAGCCATGCAGTTCCAGTTGTAAATTAAAGTTTTTGGTCCCAAACTTTGAATGTGGATGAAGAAAGATACAAGAGGCTCATTAATTCATTATTCCTCCTTTGTAGCAAGTAGAGAAAATACAGATTCTGAAAAACTTGTGAAATGATGGTTGTTCAGATGCATCTTTCACATGTCAAAATGCCTCGTCATTTTTTTTAATAGCACATAAATGAAAAACAAATAATAAAAGCTCTCTTGTTAAAAATTATAATAATAAAAAACTGAGTTATAACTTATAAGGTCATCCCGAACCCAAACCTATTAATTAAATAATTGACATCGAAAACCTTAGGTCATCCTATTTATATATTAATTTGAAAATTTTAAATCCGCCCCAAACCCACTCATTTATCTTACCTTTATTCAGGTTGAATGAGTTAGGTTAGGTTAGGTGTTAACCTAATTAAATAGACACATCCAATAATTAATAGGTATGCTTACATTAAATTAAACAATATGTAGTACTGAATTCCAATTAGTTTAACTTATAAGTATCTTGTGGGTATTAATTAGTTCAATGGGTAAAAAAATTTGTTATCAAATAAAAGATTTGTAGTTCGAACCCTATCTATATATATAAAAAAAATAATAATAATTGATATCTTGGTCTGATGAAAAAAACAACCATTATGGAATAGATACCATAAATTAAAAATCTATCATATTTATCCAAAAAAATAAAACTTATAAAGTCTTTTGTCGAATAAAGAAATTGAGTTTGAATCATGCATGTTCTATAACTACTAACTAATAACTATCATGCACGTACTATAACTACTAACCGTTATCATAATTCAATGCGAAAACTCAAAGGTTTAAATTATTTTACATCATAGCTTTAAGTTCAAAGCATCCAAGGGCTTGTTTGATTAGTTTTTTTTTCATCACTCATCACTCATCACTTAAAATACCTCAACTCTCACACCCCACCCGTTTGGCACTATCACTCAACTTGTCATCACTCAAAATTTTCAGCTGTTTGTGGGCCCCATACTTGTAACTTGGTGCAACTTTTACTTTTTTTTTTCCCTTCAACCCCCAATACCCAAACTCACCGAACCTAGGAAAAAAAAAAAAACCCAGAAACCTGAACCCAGTTTAAAAAAAAAAAAAAAAAATGCCAAAAACCAGAACCCAGTGAAAGAAGAAGAAGAAGAAGCCACCTAGTGTGAAAGGAAAAAGAAAAAAAAAAAGAATATGAAGAAACCAAACTCACTGAACCCAGTGAAGAAAAAAAAAAAAAAAGGTCAAAAGTTGCGGCTGACTCTGATCGTGGGACCCAGTATGTAGTTTTAATTATAAAAATGTCATTGAAAACAGAATTATAGAAACTGAATCAGAGAATTGAGTGATGGAAACAATCATCCAAAACCAAGTCAAACAATCATCCATCTATGGGACCCACTTGTTTTGGATGATGAAAACAGAAAATTGAGTGATATCACTCAAAACTCATCCCATCCAAACAAGCTCTAAATTTTTATAAAAACCAAACAATTATTTAGAGACATGTGCACATCACTTCCACTTTCCTCTTTCCAAAGTCTTTGAAATCAATTGTTGTTCATGCATAGTATGGATATGTATAACCAACTATGGATAAAGAATCAAAGATAATATAAAAAAAACCCTAAAGTACATTTGTCAAGATGTTTTCAAGAACAGGTTTGAAAACAGGTTTTCACGGTAGATATTTTAGAGAGAGAGATGTGAACTTATTTTAGATAGAAACCTTAGATTTTTTTGTCAAGATGTTTTCAAGAACAGGTTTGAAAACAGGTTTTCACGGTAGATTTTTAAGAGATAGAGAGATGTGAGCTTACTTTAGATAGAAACCTTAGATTTTTTTGTCAAGATGTTTTCAAGAACAGGTTTGAAAACAGGTTTTCACGGTAGATTTTTAATTAATAGATAGAGAGATGTGAGCTCATTTTAGATAGAAACCTTAGATTTTTTTGTCAAGATGTTTTCAAGAACAGGTTTGAAAACAGGTTTTCACAGTAGATTTTTAACAGATAGAGAGATGTGGGCTTATTTTAGATAGAAACCTTTGATTTTTTTTTTTTAATAATAAAAGAATTTTATTATTTTAATAAATTAAATACATAATCGAACCGGATTTGGGTATCAAAGTATGAAACTTAAATCATTTCCAAATTATAATGGATATTTTTTTTCCCGAGAATCTTATACCCATTTAAAAGATTCGAAATACCCCTACCATTAGAAATGTTGGGCCGAGTAAAAAAAATAGAAAGTGCCATCCTTGTCTATAATGGAGAGAAGAAAATTGCATTAAATAGATTTTTTGGGATATGTTGCTACTTGTAGGGTGTCTAAGCATGTCCCTAATTTTTCTTTTTTTCAAAACTCATGTGTCAAAAACATCTATCATTTCGATTAAAAAAGGAAAATGAAGAGAAAAAGTTTGGCTGGTCCTATGCTAGCTACGAGGATTGGGTAGCTGGGAATTCCGTGAAGGAGAAGGACCATTGAAATGGCTTTTAGTATATGCTTTTGTCCACCATTGAGTAGATTTGCACATATATATATGCCACATTACTAGTGGAAAAATGACATAAGATTTATAGCATTATGTGATGCAAATGAAAATCTTGCCAACATAAATTTGTCGTGCATCTTATAAATCATCCAAGTTTTGTAAAAAGGGCCCTTGCCTAAGCCACAATAATTTGGATATATAGACCCTTTTCATAGACTTCAAAGAATCGAATTCTTCTCAAACATATATTCGTAGCAAAGAATTAGATCAAGATTTTTTTCCATTAGACAGAATTTCTATATATTCTTGAATCATATATGTATGGCTGATCACATTAGTGGCATGGTCTTTGATTCTCGAACTTCTTCCTTCTTCTTCTTTTTTTGCACTCCTGTTCTTTTCTCTCTTTTTATTTTAAATGTTTATTTTGTTCCTTGCTTTACAAAAAGTGAAAAGAAAAGGAAAATGAGTGGAGTTTGCTGTGACAAGAAGTGTACGTATCTATTCTTCTTTAAAAAATAAAATTAAAAAAGGGTGTACGTACTACGTATCAGTCTATTTAAAGCATCCTGAAATCTTTTTTTTTTTTTTTTTTAAATTTTTTGGGAACAAAGCATCCATAAATCGAGCCAACATTATCCGATCTCAAACAAATCTTTAAATTTAGCTCAAAGGAAAAGACGTAAAGATTAGTGGATATAGCATAGCAGCACCCTATATGAATATTTCCAACAAAAATTCTTCTTTACTCAAAATTGAATATACTGCATGAAAAATCGGATTTTCGTTTTCTTTTCTCAAAAGGAGCTTCTATTCCTTAGAATTAGGAATAAAGCATGCCAAAAACATTGGAGGAGGGAAAGAGTGGGGGGTTATGGTCCTCTTGGCTTTTTAAAATTTCTACCTCCCCCTTTGATTTATTAAGAACAATTTTAAAGTATGAGTAGATTTTGTTTCAAGGCCCCTGTTAGGTTTTGAGTTTGTAATGTTGGCAAACCATGATAAACCATGACAAAAACTAAGTTTTATTAGTTTAGAATGGTCTACATTGAAGCCCAAGACAAAAAACTCATGTTCGAGATGAAAAAAAATGAGTTACAATCTGTTTTATTCGATTAGTACTCGATCAATCGAAAGTCGCATATTAGCAAAATCAGCAAACGTAAAAAGACTATAACTTGACCGTTTCAATCCTAAATCGTGAGCCGTTTTTTCCAGTATTTAAAGGATATTATAAGCTAACCCTAGGTGGGGTTTTCAAAGTTTTTTAGAGATATTAGAGTGCATCTTGTGCCTCTTTTGTAGATCTAGGGTTTTGTACCCAAAAGCTCTCTAATGTCTTATACCGGTATTATTCCTTGAAGAATCTCAAGATCCGGTGTTGTAGAAGTTGTTGCATACAAGATCAACGTTTAAGGAGATCCAAAACCTTTGAGTGGAGTCTTAAAGTCACAAGCAGGTGAGCTTGTGTTGTTGCAAAGGCCAAGGAAAGAAGTAGTCTGTAGACTCGGAGCTATCATGGGGTCGTAGTAGTAAGTTTTCTACTCGAGATAGCAATAGAATGTTAGTGGTCTAAGTTCTATTGTACAAATTTTAATTCTTTCATAGTGGATTTGCTTTTATCTTAAGGATAGTTAGGTTAAATCCTTCCCGGGTTTTTTACCGGTTTGATTTTCCTGGGTTATTATATCATTTGTTTTTTATATTTTCCGCTACTTTACATGATATGATTGTTATTGTTTTAACCTAGATCTAAATAATAAACCTAAGTATTCACTTGGCTAATTAATTAAGTTAAACAATCTAGTTTACAGGGGTCTAAAAACGTACAGCCCCATTTAAGTAATGTCTAAAAAATCCTCATCTTTTTTAGTGTTAATTTTTTTCTTGTGTGGGGACAAGGCCACAAGGGTTGAAGGTTTAAATCTCTAAGAGGGAGATTCACACACATATACACTTAGATTAGGTTAGAGTAGAATTTCTATCTTGTATATATATATTAAAAAAAAAAAAGTAAATGCACCATTTTTTTCTCTCTAAAAAGCAAACTATTATTCATTATTATATCTAGAGAGAATGGGGGTGATAATACTTAACATGACCCATGAACAAGACATGAACACAACACAGTTTTCACATGTTAGTGTTTAGATTAAATGGGTTCATGTCAAAAAGGATCAACACACTTTAACACATTCAATGGATTGATCAATTCTGTGTTAACATGCTTAATCCACAATTAACACAAAATGACTATTGTAAGGATACGATTGTTTAACGGCCCAGGAATGACGTTGGGCTCGTACATAAAAGATCTCTCACAATATGATTTGTAGAGAGTGGGCTTAAAAGGCTTGCCTTTGATCACAAGGCGATGGTCCGGTCCTGATTTTAGGGGGGCTCATGTAAAAAAAAGGGTTCGGTTTGAACATCCAAGCCCTATAGCATCGTAGCCTGAGGGGTTGGACTCCTCGGACTTAGTCCGAGGAGCATCAAGTTCTTCCCCCCCCCCCCCCCCCCTCCTTCTCTCTCTTGGCTTTCGTTTCCTTTTATACTCGCATTCCTTCCTCTCTTTAGGGTCCACGTGTAAGCTTTACCTTCGGGGAAGAGGACTTGTCTTATTAGCCCATACCTCCAGTGGTTGGGAGTAGACGTAAAGGTTGAATAGCATGGTCAAGAATAGGGGTTTGTCAGGCACAGAGTTCTCTGCCACAGTATTGGCAGTCTTTTCACCTATTCTATCCGTGCATTAAACTTATCCTTGATAATAGGTCTCCTCAAATCAGGCCCTGGGCCTTGATATAGAGCGGGCCTGGGCCATGAATTTTCTGGCCCACAATGACTATATATATATATATATATATATTCAAATAAATAAATTTTTTTTTTATCTAACATAAATTTGAATTTCAAATATAATTCAGTATAAAAGCATTTTAATTGTTATACCAATAATTCTTCATTGAAACTCTAAAATTCTTAACCATTTGACCCAATATATATATATATATATATAATTCTATTTTTTTGGCTTTTTGCCCCCTTAAATTCTTTATTAATGAGGTTGATTTGTGTTGTGTCATGTCAACCTGCTTAATAAACTAGTTGTGCTAGAGTTGAGGGGTTTTTATATGATTATTAAATAGATTGAATTAAGGTTGAACTATGTTTCAAATACTCTTATCTTAACACAATATGAACACGACCATCTAACATGAATAACCACTCCTAATATGCATGATTTTTTTTTTTTTTTTTTTTTCCATTAGAAGAAAATAAGTTGTGTTTTTACTCATTTTTATGGTTAAGATTTTAGATTTCTATTTTGTCATCCATAAACAAAAAATAAAAGCTTTTCATTTAGTTGAAATTTATTTAATCTATTTGAAATATGTTATATTACATTGTGTACATGTCAATAAGATTTTAGGGGCACAATGGTCACCTCTAAATTGTAACTTCAATACATTTAAAACACCATTTGTCAACACTTAAAAATGGAATTTTTTTTTTCCTACTAAAATGAATAAGAGACAAATTGTAAAAGAGAACTAAAGTAGATGTACATGGAAAACCCCAAGGAGGGGAGAAAAAAACCTACAATGGAGTAAGGATATAATATCTTTAGTCCAAGGAAGATTATATTGATAAAGAACCATACAATGGGGAGCTTTTTGCTACTTTGCCCAGTGTCCCTTTTTCCTATTTCTTCTTCTCTACCTAGTATGACCAATGTCCTTTTCTTTTATAGTACAAGAAAGACAACTGGTATACATATACAGGAGGCATCATCTCATCAGTATTTCAAATATGTGAAAATGATAGCTTGCATTCGTACACTCCTTGCAGCTAGGAGGATGAGAGATAAATGGAGGAGGGGAATGGGAGATCGAGGACAGTACCAGGCATGATTATGATGGAGATATGATCGTGTACTACCCTCTCCTCAAGCTATTAGGAGCATTACACATATGTACTATCCTTGTCCCTGCAGACCACTGACCAATAACAGTGCCCAGATTAGCGCCCTTTTAGGCATGAACCGGTACCACTCATGGTAGTGCTCTGGGTATGGAGCAGTACACCAGAGAATGTCCCTTCTCCTTTTGACCTCGCAGCTGTATTAACGGTATACACTATTGGTGTTGCCTTAAAAATGCATTCTCTCAAGTTTAGTCGTGTTGTTTTCTTGGCATGATATTTACATTTGTAAGGTTGGGATGGATTATGTGTATTAGCCTTAGTAAAAGATCTGCCCTTGACCCCAACCTTAGTGATAGTACACAATGTATATGTTAAGACCTATAAAATAATATATATATATTTTTTTTAAATTAATTGATTTTTATACCTTTTATGTTTAACAGCATTATTTAAGTATAATGTGTAATTTTTATTTATTTAATTAAAAAAATTATTTAAAGAAAATTAATTATGACTATAGATAGCCCACTTTGCACTCTTTATGACTTAACCCTTGTTCCCTAATGATGATTTAACTAGAAGGAATTTTTTGAATAAAGAAAAACTCACATGAACCCTAGCCTTATGCAAATATGATAGTTTCCTGCGTTGTGTGCATAGGATCTTGAGCTCGTGTACGTAGGCTAAAGTTGGTGGAGGTGAAGCTTTGTAAGAAAAAAATTTCGCGGAAGTGAGGTATAGAGTTGGTCCCACATCGCCAAGGAACTACTTTACACCTCCCTCTTGAACACTGTAAAAGACACATTTTTCAAAACATCAAAATCACCCCAAAAAAGAAGTGATTCAAGATGATTTTTTTTTTTTTTTTTTTTTAATTTATTGAAACACCTAGTTTAAATTTTATTTGGTTGGGACATTTGTTGGCTAAGCGCTTAAGTTAAGTTTACTAACTTCCTGATAGTTGTGTTAGTTTTTTTTTTTAGATTAACCGAGGGAAGTATTCAAGAAAACTTGCATTCAAGAAATTTCCATTTTTTTTTTTAATTATGTTCTACTTCCTTTGTTTATTTAAGTTTTATTACTTTCTTTTTAGTAGTTTAGTAATTTGTTTAAGAATAGAAGTAAAATAGAATAAGATAGAATAGTTTTGGGTTCTGGGTCGAGCTATGTGCGCAAGATCAAACTTGTATATGCTACTCCACAAGTCTGTGTGTGCAACCTTAGTCATGTGTATGCATGTTCCACCAAACACTCAAATTTCTAGATTATGCTTCTAAAATTGTTGAATGTTTGGTCTATATGCTTTTTGTAGCATGCTTAGGTTTCTGTGATAGCTTAGAAGCATGATTAGGATCTATGATTAATCAGAAACATGCTTAGGATTTGGATTAAAAATGGGAATTTAACATGAATATGCATTCTATCAAGTGGTGTTGTGGTGATGCAATGAGATAAGTGAAAGCATATTAACACGATCACACATATAGACAAAACCAATGGATAGCATGATGAGGTGTGATGATATATGGTGCATGATGTATGATGTGTTGAAATGAGATGTATGATGTGGATAACATGACAAATGGTATGAATGATGAATGTTATCACATGGTATATTGAATGAACAAATGGCGTGATTTGATGAACATGATAATTCAATGCTATATGATGTGATATGTATGTGGCACATATGGATGATGATGATGATGTGTGTGTGTCTGTGTATGCTTGTATAGAATAAGCTAATTATGGGATTATATATATATATATATATAATTGAACTATGGAACATAATAAGTGGAAGGCAGCTCATAGGTTGAGATCTTAAGTACCTAATATCTTCCCATCTTGTACCCTAATTGTAGACTCAATGTTGGGTGTGAATGCTCTTGCAAGGGGCCTGAGTTGGTTCTTTGACCTCAATTAAGGGGTGGCTCCAAACTCTCTACCTTTTGACACACTCAACTGAGACATACTATTAAGGGCAACACCCTGTGTGTAGGATGGTGAGTGCACAATGACTAATATAATTTAGGAGATAATTACACGACTCAATGAAACAAAATAAGTCTTGAATTATAATGCTTTTTGGTATATGTGAAAAAATGGTGTATACAATAAATTTTGTTAAATATATGCTCATAAATTATACACACAGAAATGTGTTTGTATGTGTGTGTGTTTGGATTTAAAATTATATATATATATAGATTGCTTCCCTTTTAAAATTTATTTTTTGGTTTTGTCACTAACCATAAGGTTGTATTGTATTCAATTACACACATCAATCACTAAAAACCAACCATTTTAGATTATGAATTATGCTCCCCTTGCCCTAAACTTTTTTAGGAATTTATCCTTGGTGGCTTGGCTCATAAACTAATATGCATATTTTATTGGAATTTTAGCTAACAACCCAAGGGCTCACTAGCTAATGAGAACTTTTCAAGAGTATATTTATTGATATGTGATTGATTAACATAATAGAGCTACATAGATATGAACCCCACCTTTCAAGTAAAAAAAAAATCACATACAATGACTTCAAAGAGTCTAGAGAAACCTATGTGGAGTTGAAACCATATTTGAACTCACACAATTAATTTATACTAATATTTATATACACCATACATAATAATGATAGATGTTTGGATAACTTGAAATGTGATAAGTTGCATGTACTATCTCTCTTTGACTCAATCTCACTTAAAGTAACAGAGAATTTTTTGTCTTCTATATTAAATGCACCATGAAGACTACAAGGCATCCTAGCCACTTCCATCTTTTAAGTTGCCAAGAAAATTCCCAAGTCTCCCATGGTTGGAAAATCCAAAAACATAGAAGTTTCTACCTAGATTGTCTTATTAACTACTGAAAAGCTTGCGTTTATACCATCCTAATTTCTATCAATTTTTTTGTTCTTGCCAAATTTAATGATGTTTTCATTTCTTTTTCATAGAACTTAAAATATTCGTTAAAAAAAAATGATAGAATTTTTTTGATAGGGTGGTGGTGTAAAATCATCAACTTAATAGTCGGACTATTATTTTAAGAACAAGAATTAGTACTTGAATTATGCACACCTTGCTAGTGTGCACAAAGTATTTGGTACCATCAATGTGATCAAAATGATTCAAGTGGGATATCTATAGTGTGGCACATGCATGTAATCCTTATCATTAATATGTTAGTTCAAATAAACACATTTTACCATACTTGTTCCACCAATCAAATTTGTCATATATTCATTCTGACAATCTAATTAATTATTAGGTACTCTTGGAGTATAATAACATGGTTCTCCTTTTCACATTCATGTTAAATCCTAGTAATTCATGTATTATTCTTTCTTGTATACAATTTAGATAAGCTCTTGAGTCTATTAATGCAGTTCTTATTATTTGAAATTCTTCATCTATAATAATTGTTATTTAGGTATATCAATTTTGAAAGTTAATTCTTGCAATCAGATTTACAAATTCTTCTTGGTTGGGGATTACTTCATTTGAACCCAATTAGTTAAATTTGTTGATTTCTTATTGTTTAACAACTTGCACATTTTTCTAAAAATTTGTGAGACAATTTTTATTGTTTTGCCAATCTAGCTTTAACATTGTGGTTTATTGAATTAATTGGCTGTTTGAAACTTGTTATTTTATATTAAATTTCTTAGATCTCTGATTTTTGTTTTGAAAAAATTTATTTCTTTACAAACTTTATGGATTGTTAATGGATGGTTTTGTTCTCTATCAAATTGTTCATTATGTTTTATATATCAAATTAAAGTTGGTAATTCCTTTTAGGTGGTGTTTCCTTTTTGTCAGACTTTTCTATTGTGGCTTTAAAATTTTCCAAATATTCAATTTTAAAAATTTTATCATCAATTAACGCTAACATATCTAAAACTAGCTAGAGCCATTTAAATAAAGTGTTATATGATATTTTTTTTGATAGTATGCAGTAATAATGTTCTCATATAATTTCCAACAAAATAAGTGTGATATGCAACAATGATGTTCTAACAATCCACCAAAAGCAAAGCACGGTAACATCATGCGAATTCCTTATTGATGCAAGAAAACAAGTACAGTAACAAGTATAATGACTCATTTGAAATCTATAAAAAGACTTCTCATGCAAGAAGAAGGAAAAAACAAAAATAAAGTAGAATACCAAGTAAAAAATTCATATTTGTTACATTTTCTTAGATCTTCTTCTTTTTAATTATTTATGTCATGTTTCAATAATCAAAATTTTAATCATTCTCAAAAAAAAAAAAAAAAAAAATTCCTATCTAGTGTAATATCCTTATTATCAAGTATATTATCTTTTCTATCAATGCCACTTTCATTTTCCAAGTTGCCAAAAAAATTTCCATGTCTCCATGAATAGAAAATTCAATGACATAAATGCCTCTGCTTAATTAGATTGTCTCATCAAACACTAGAAACTTTGCCTTCACACTATCTTAATGTCCATCAATCTCTTTGTTCTTGCCAAATTTCATGATGTTTTCCTTTTTCTTTTTCCTGGAACTCGACATATTCATTAGAAAAGACATGTTAGAATCATTTTGATAGAGTGGTTGTGTAAAATCATCAATCCTAACAATTGGGTTATGAATTTGAAGAACATACAATAGTACCTAAAAGTATAAACACCTTAAGGTTGATTTTCCGTATGGTTCATTTGAATGGAAGTGGCTAGATGTTGAGAATTAAGGGATACATTTGGCATATTGAGTTTTGCGTCTATGTCATAAAGTTTAGGTGTAACAACATCATATGTCATAACACCCTCATAAGAAATGTCAAATGTTCCTAACCAAAGGCATGCACCACAATTTGGCCTAAGTTAATTGACGAACACCTTTGTAGGTATACTAGAATTCTCTAAACTTCCTTTCCCTTTTATGCATTCTTTTCTTGAACTTACCTATGTAGGCTTCTTGACCTGTTTTCTCTCCCCAAGACTACCATCTCCTAACTTCAACATTATTCTAACAGAGAACTCTGGGATAGTGGATAAGTATTAAGATTTTTCAAGAATTTATTTCACATTATCAATCATGCAAAAACACTATAATTTTGACATTCTTTGTTCTTTACGATGATTTTTTTTATTGGTATTTTAAATGAAAGAAAATGTTTTAGTGCACAAAATAAGTTGGAAATCCTTTGAAAATCCTAACAATTTTGAACTTCACATTACTTATATAAAAGGGTAAATACCGCCGAACTCACCGACTGAAATCGATGTTATTAAGCCACATATACCATCCACAATATATATAAGACATCAAGTTATATTATTTGTTATTTTTTCGATAAACACTAAACGAAGATAGAATAGTTTTCCATAGTCCTTCAACTTCATGCTGAAGCTTTAGGTTAATGTATCAATTTGGAGAAATCTCAAGTATTTTTTTACGGCAATACTATTTAACTAAAATACAATAAGGTGAAAGGTCTACTTGGTATCAAAGAAACACAGCGGTTTGAGACATATTTGAGACTTTCAACTACAACAACTTAAACCACGATGACAAAGAACAAGCGACAATGTCTATTGAAAAAATAGGAATCAATTTTGTGGACCAAACCATCCATTGAGGTCATTGCCTTCCCACTTTCGATGTCCTTATCACTTTGTCTAGTTTGAAATTCATGTGTTTCATTTCTCTGTTCCATCTTAAAGAGTAATTAATCTTTCCTGACTTGGAGGAAACTTTTGAAAATTCATTTGACTAATATCTATTTGTAGGATAATGGACTTCCTCTTCCTACTATGACGGTTCTCCTTAGAGTAGTACCTATTGAGGTAAGAGCCATTGCATTACTTCCAATATCTATCTTAGCTCTCGTATAATTTTTACCATACTTTTCAATTGTTGTTTCATGATCGTTATCTCGAATGATTGTTGGGGTTCGTTAAATTTCTTTTTGCATCTCGCATACATTGATTTGAATTATAACAATTTTCATGCAAAAGGTGACAATGACTTGTCTAATTGCTCCTTAGAACATCCATAGTAGTGGAGTTGAAAATTTTGCCTTTTAGCTCCACCAAAAGTTACTTTATCTATTTTACCTACACTCATGCTGCAGCAGTGGATCTATTTTAGCTTTCAATACAATAAAATAATATAAACATCACAATAAAATAATATAACCACTACAATAAAATAATATATTTCACTAAAAAAAAAAAACATACATAGAACCGGCCACAACCACCTCTACCATCAGCCACACCCACAACCACCACCAACACCACCACCACCACCACCGGCAGTACATAGCAGGCAAAAAAAAAAAAAAAAAAAAACCCAAATCTCCAATTTTTTTCCTCAACCTAGACCAAACAAAATAAAAAATCACTAGAAACCCACCCGATCGGAGAGCAAGCACTCCGATCGGCGGCGTGGGTCTAGTGAAGCAGCTCTGATGCCGGCGTGGGTTTGGTGAAGCAACACTGATGCCAGCGTGGGTCTGGTGAAGCAGCACTGATCGGCGAGCTGAGAGAGATGGGTGGCTGGGACGGCGTCAGTCTGAGGTGATTGGCGACTGGGACGACGGTGGGTCGAGCTTCAGTTAGGACGGCGTCGATTTGAGAGCTTGAGCTTGAGAGATGGTGAGTTTCAGGTGAGATGGTGAGAGTGAGCTTGAGAGTTTCAAAGAGGTGAAAGCTTGAGAGATGAGAGCTTGAGAGAAATTTCTCAGATGGGAGCTTGAGAGTGAGAGAGAGGACGGTGAGATGAGAATAAAAGAATGAAAAAAAAAAAAAACAAACTGGTACTATTTTAATCCGGAGGGGTGAATAAAAAATTAAAATTTTTTTTAGATGTCTGCTACAGTGCACATCTATAGATAGATGTGCACTGTAACAGTTCAGCTAAAAATTATAGCTATGCCTCCATTGTTGCGTGACCCTTTTTGGTATTTTAGTGGAGCTAAAATAGCATTATAGCTATTTAGCTCCACTACTACAAATGCTCTTAATTGTAGTCATTATCTTGGTTGTGGTCTTAATGGGTGTTGATGTCATTATCTTGGGTAAGATTCAAGAATTAGCCCTATAGTTGGTGAGATTATAACTTCTGGCTCTTGACTTTTGTGAATGGAGATTTTAAGTTTTGATTTTCACACTTTCCTTTGGGGGCACAATTTGTCAATGGTGGTTGCACTTGTCTTTGGAGTTTTGTATTTCTGACCAAGCTCCATATGCAAGTCAAAAGTGTACAACTCAATAGTTTGGAAGTAATCACAACTAAAAAAAAATGCTCAAAATTGCTTTAAAAATGATAAACGTTTCTCACAATTTTGCCAATATATCTTGAATCACAATGAATTTTAAGTTAGCTTTTTTTCCTATTGGAAGGTAGACATCTAAAGCTTTAAAATGGATAGAAATTTGACTCAATTTGGATTTAGAAAGAGTAAGTCTCATTTGAAGTCAGGACAATAGTGTTGTCAAGAAAGTATGATTTTGCATAAGGTTGCTGTGCAAGCTTAAGGCTGCAAATACAAGCTTTGAGGCTTCGTATGTAACTATATCCCAAGACCCTTTTTTTTTTTTTTTTTTTTTTCATATTTAAGTCTCAAACACTTCAATCTTCAATGGTATGATGCGCATAAGTATAGGAGGCTGTAGAAACCTCCAACAACCTTCAAAATTCTAGTGTTCAACCTATAAATTATTACCTTATGCCCCCATTCTAAATCACTTTTAAGGAGAGTTTTTTATTTTTTTATTTATTTTTAAGCTACTATACTTCCAAAATTTTCTTTCTCTAATCTCTCTCACAAGCACACTTGCATGTTTTTAATCTTCAAAACCTCTCTCTAAGAGTCACTAGTAGGCATAAAGTGGTTTCAATCATGTTTTCAAAACATTTTTTTTTAATCTTTTGTTTTTTTAGTTTCAAAGTTCTATAGTGTTTTTCATCTTTCCTTGTAATTTCAATCCAACATTGTTATTGTAGGCACTAAGAGGTCAATTTAAAGCTTTAAAATAGTGATTCATAAGCAAGGTTAGCTTCTATGAATCTATTCTATGATTTTTTACTCTGCTAGATAGGATCAACAAGATTCTTTATTTGATGTTAGTCTGAGTATGCATATTTAATTTGTTTGATGATTATGATCTTTCTTTGCTATGTGTTTAAGGCTAACCATAGTTTGGTTTTGTTTTGTTTTGGGTGTTTTCTTCATATTTTTCTTTATTTGTATACTTAAACTTTGGGCAATTAAATTTAAAAATGTTTAATTTATGTTTCTATGCTAGGATGTGTACACATCATTGAAAAGTGTGTATACAGACATAATACCTACACCTATATATGCATGTTCGATTATGCGCTCGAACTCAGGATAGATAAAAAATGATGTTTTGATTAAATTGAGTATTTTATATAGAGAAATGATATGTCTACAACATTTTTACAACAAATCCTAAGTGGCAAGTCGTTACTAGTTGTTATTGTTGGGGCAAAAAAGTAATCTTAGCATTAGTTTGAAATTTGAACCAATAACAACTAACTACCTGTGATTTGTTGTAAAAAAATTGTAAAAATGTTGTAGACGTAGCATCTCTCTTTTATATATTCCTTGTGATTTGTTTGACTCTAAATTCTTAAGACTGAGTAATAAATGGCAACTAATTACTTTCCATGCTTTGATTAGTCAACATTTCCATAGTAGTTTTAATTTGAATTCGTTACCTGAATAAGATCATTTCTATCATGTTTGATTTGGTTTGATTGTTGACTTCCCTATTTAATAGAATATGATAATTTGAATTTTGAAATTTTTCCTTTTTTGCTTGATGTGTGTTTGAAAATATTTTCTTGTGTTCTATTTAATGCAAAGTGTGTGATTAGGGTTAGGACTCTTAATAATTTCCTTCTTTAAAAATGGCCTAATGACAATTGTGGAGTCTGACCCACTAGGTCAAGTGGACTTTGTGTATAAGCCCTTCCCTTACTCCAGACTCAATGTCTAGTGCATAAACCTCTACATCGTAGACCAAATTGGTTAGTAGACCTAAACAAAGTGGTGACTTCCAACCCTTTACCTTGGAGCCCACTTGACTGAGGCATATAAACTCCTAGGGTGTTGTGCTCACAAGGGCTTTTAGGTGTTGTGGCCAAGTTAATGACTAATTGGTTCAAGTTACCACATCAGCCACCTCGCTTAAGATTGATTCGATTTGACACCTTTCAATTAGGGATGGCAAAAACCCTTCTGGTTATGGGAACCTACCTCGACACGACTCGATAATTGTGGGTATTACCCTACCCAATAAGAATTCGGGCATCAAGGGTGAGTTTTACTCATATCCAAATTTGACGAATTAGGTATGGGTATTACCCGACCTTCCTGCCTTTAAAAAAAAATATTTTGATTTAAAACATAGTTTTATTTCACTAGGAAAAAAAAAAAGGTTTAAGACAAAAAAATTAAGTAATTAATTCCCTCTCTTTAAATAGAGAAAAAGAAAATACAAGAACCAAATCTACATGTATCAATTTCTCAACAAGAATAACAAAAAATAAATAAATAAAAACCCAAAAAAACAGGGTTCGGGTCATGTTTGGGAATCCATAGGTAAAAATCTGAGTAAAAATTGGGTACGAGCACTTAACAAATATTGGGAATTGGGTATTCATGGGTAAACCTTTCGTGTCGAGTTTGGGTATACTTGACCCAAACCCGATCCATGGCCATTCCCACCATTTCTCTCCATCAAAATCTAAAAGAAGTTTCATTAGTTACTTTAGAATTATTTTATAATCTACAATGATTTTTTTATTTTGATATTTGCTTTTATCATATAACTTAAAATAATTTTGGTTTTCTTACTTTTTATCATTATTGAAGTATTTTCTTTGGTTTTTAGATGATTTACTCTGGCTGGAGCTTGCTTGTATTTGTGTGCATGGACATATATAACAAAGTTTTGGTACAATCTTTCTCCTAATGAACGACATCTGCAATTAATTTTTAGCTCAAAATTTGATAATTCTGGTCTAAAGTCTAAACTTGGCCAAATTAACATAGTAACATTTAAACCCTGCCAATAGGAATTTTTTGTCCCTCAATAGGACCTCATAGCTCATCAAGTTGCGAAGCTACTCGTGTTGTACAAGCTGGAATAACACATATATATACTTCAAAATAACTTTTGAGTGGAAGTTACAATTGGAATAAATCCATTCTTGAATGCATAAGTTTCACTACTACAACATCCGAAGAATCAGATTCTTCCCAAGGACCATATTAATAATTAATGTTAGTGGTTTGATACCTAAAGGATTATATTTTGCCATTAGAAATCACAAACCTTTCCACCTTTTTTGATTAGAATTTAGATACCGTGATTCTTAGAATATATTAGTGCTACTAGGATGGTCTATGGTTCCAACTTGTGGCAGTTTCTTTTCTCTTCTTTTCTTTGGTTCAATTCAACAAACTCATCTGTACCACTTTCATTATGGCATATTTTGTCAGCAAAACAAGATGAAGGAAATTGGATATGCTTATATATATGCTCATGTAATTTCAAGCATTATGTCTCTCCCCTATCCCTTTCTGTTGGGATCATACTTACTCATTCTCCCAAAAAAAAATCAGCACCTATGACTCGTGTGTTACAATTTGCAAGACTGATTGAAATTAAAGGCGAAGCCTGAGGGTGGAGCTAGTATTTGGTGTCACCGTTATATGTGGTGAACATAAAATTATTTTCCCTAAGGGTGGTCTTGCCCTTTCAAGAAATGAAAAACAATAAATAAATAAATAAGAAGAGGAGAGAAATTCCTCATCACCCAACAACATTCTTATAATTTGATTCCATTGACGACGAATTCTTTTATGTATTTGCCATTAATATATTTTACGAACTACCATCTCTTCCTTATTTTATCGTCTCTAAGTTTTATAACACAACAGCAAAACTAGGATAGATGAAAAAAAGAAATAGAAAAAAAAAATCTTTATTAAGTTAGTTTTTATTTATTTAATTTCTATAGGTTAATAATTTTTAAAATCAGTGTATATTATATTGTGTGTATATATATATATATATATTATTTATATATGTATATATGCATGTGAGCATGTGTAAATTCTAAATTTTGATCCTTCTAGAAGTAAATCTTAGCTTTGCCTGTAATTGCAATACTTTAGTTTGATTTATTTATTGCACTTCCTTTACTCCAAAAACAACAAAGAAACAAAATCCAAATTAGCCAATAGAAACTATATAAACTTTTTATTTTATTTTATTTTATAAAAAAATTGTAGTTATACAATGAATATTCTTAATGTATGGTTCATGAAATACATGAAGATAAGTGGATAAACATTAAATATATATAGCAGCTCCGTTGGAATATGTCAAACTAAAAATTCCTTCTTACTCAAATTGAATATTCTCCAATGTAGAATCTGATCCCCAAATCCTCCTCCCTCTCAACAAAATTGAAAATTTGTGTACATTCCAAAGGATATCTTTATATTCAATCACAAACTTCAGTCACTTTCATTCTTTTTGTTCTATTTGGTCAAGCATTGTTTATTCATTTAATTTCATGCACACTTCAATCACTAGAAATGACTTTTCTTTTTTAGTCACGAAGAAAACAACCATTTTGGAGAATGAAAGATATATATGGTCCCAAGCAAGCTTTTTACCATATGTTCCTCTCTTGGATGCTCCTCACAGGTATGGGTCACAATCTTCAGGTATCTGTCACAATGGTTGATTACCATGCACACTCACAGTTGTGCAAATTGGCCAAAGCTTAGCACAATGCAAACAAATTGGTGTTTTTTTTTTTTTTTTGGAGCATTATTGTGATTTTTTTTCCCATTTACAACAATTATATTTTTTGCAGAATTCATTTACAATATTTTTTTCACTAGTGAAAATTTAGAGAGAGAGAGAAAAATAAATTAAAAAACCCTATTTTGTATCTTCAAACACTACTTTATTTATTTTACTAACTCATTTTACAACTCATTCCACATCTCAGTTTTTAATTTTACATAAAATCCAATGAAATAATATAAACCACTTAATAAAATAATAAAAAATATTCTTATTTCTCTGTTTCCTCCCACTATCTTTTTCTCTTTACACACAACCACAAGATTAAATATTAATTTTTTCTTTACAACCTATGAATAGTAAGGTTGCATATATGCAATCTTACCATTCATAGATTGCAAATTTTGTTAGGTATACAAACCCAGATAGAGTAAATTTTTGCTATCTTGAGTTATAAAATAGCAACTAGGAGTGTTTATACCCTAATATTAATGCTCTTAAGTACGCATAAAGATCACTTAACCAAAATAGGAGAAAAGAGTAAAAGTTAAAGCTTTTAATAATTAATAGTAGCACAGTTTTGTACTTCTCTTGTTATTTATTTATTTTTTGGGAAAAGACTTCTCTTGTTACACAAGCAGATGATAAATTATAGCACAGTTTATGAGGAATTTTTATATATTTTTTAAAGCCGCTTATGCTCTTTACTGCATTCTCATCTAATTATGAAAAAAAAAAATTATATGCTTTTTTAGATCTCAAAAATTTACTCTTTTTTTTTTTTTTTTTGCATAACCACTTTTATAACAAACACTACATCCGAATTTTAAAAGCATCATATTAATTTTTTTTTTTTGAAAGGTTAAAATAATATTTTTCTTTCTCAACAAACCCAATCAACACATCGCATCTTCTCAAAAAAAGAAAAAAAAAAAAAACACATCACATCATATTAAAAGAATCTTTTTTTTTTCTTGTTAGTTCAGAAGCGAGAGACAGAGTTAATAAAAAAGTGAGAAAAAGTTTTACATAAGCTACCGTGCTTTTATATATTTAGATAAGCATTTTAGTATTATGTGAATACTTTTATGCAAAATATAGAACCGGATGGAGCTAGTTTTGTTCCCTCTCTTTAGCTACAACGTTACCTATTTTGCATTTTTAAGGGTTTTACATTACTGGATTCTATTTGCTGTGACTTAAATTTATTAGTTTATTTATCTTATTGGGTCATGTCAGTAGTAAGCCCAAATAAAAACTAATGAAAGTTTCCCTTTTTTTCTTTGGACCATGCGGTGAAGTACGCGTCTGTGCCATCCCAACTAGTCAATCCAGCCCAAATCCCACAATCGGACTCAAGCCCAGTCTAGTGACAACAATATTTCAAATCAGACAGGTTCCTTAAAACTTGATCATTCTAAAGGATAAAATTTTCTTCCAAAGTGGTTTGGAAGAAATTTCATTCAATCTACTATGTGATGGTCATAAGATCATCCACGTGTCCCCTTTTTATTTTCCTCCCATGTTTTTTGGTTGTTAAAGACTCAAAATTCAAACTAGCTCTTTACTTGTTCAGATCAGATTACAAATTCAAAGCCCAGGACCCCTTGCCTACTTCATTGTCCATTTTTTGGAATTTGGGGTGTTACTACTTCAAAAATCTCTGGTCATATGAGAAGAAAATTACACGTGTCTAGATACCTTAATTTTCTGGTTATTTTCAGTTAGGTCAGACCAAAGCCAGATCAGCAAGTCTTCCCAAATGTTAATGTTTTGAAACTTTCAGAGCACTAATTGTCAATCAACACAATCAAAAGAAAAATCCCATTTATGACTTATGGGAAAATGAATTATTATTTTTTTGAGATATGAAAAGAACAGAGTAGGGGAAAAATTCACAAATTGGTGTCATCAAGTACAAGTAATGGATGTCATCAACTAATTTTTGACACTGTTGATGAACTTATCCTACAATCTTCCAAGCAGGACAGATGCCTCATCTTGCAGAACCTTCCAAGCTGCAGTGACATGCCTCTCTTCTGTCAATGGAGCTCCTACGGCAAACCTTAGTATGTATTTACCTGAAAGGACCTGCAAATAATTGTTACATGCAAGGAACTTAGCTCATGCACTGAAAGTCATCACACGGAAGCAAATAACTATTTTTTGTTTTCTAAATGAGGACAAAAGAAAGAATACCATTATAAATGTCACATGAAGAAAAATAAGCTTACTGTATGAGAAATGAAAATTTTCCCAGTTGAGTTTATTGCTTCTAATAGGTCATTGTTCAATTTATTGCCATTATCTTCATTGTTTCGAGGAGGCAGAAGGCGGAAACAAACTAATGAAAATATCCGAGGGGTAACAACCTGCAAACATGAATTTTTGTTCACTAATCCAAAACTCTTTTTGCAGAAAATCACTTGAATTAACTATAGACATGAAAAGTACATAAAATTAGATTGAACTTCAGAATATATAATGGGCTCCTAGGACTAAAAAGAATACTAAATCAAATCAAAGTATCAAACAAATATGTTCATAAAGATTACCATTACCTCAAATCTTGGATCTTGAGCAACGAGGCCTTCAAAATGTTCAGCCAACTTGATGTGGTTCCTTATGTAGCACTGTAGGTTTTCTATACCATATAGTCGTAGAACCATCCAAAGTTTCAATGATCTGGGAATCAGTATACGGATCAGTAAATGGAAATATAGCACATGATTGATTATAAATCATTTAGGTTTAGTGTGAGTGCGTATGTTGAGTGTCTGTAATTTATGAGCTCCTAGAAAGAGTCTGGATTAAAATTTATAAGCCAAACGAGCAAAAGCCTTAACTGTTGCAATATCAGTGGTAAGTGAGAGGACAAATAGTGGTGAAGAAATAGGAAGTTGCATACAAAAATTCAGTAGTTAAATATGAGTTGCATACAAAATGAAAGACCTTAACTATACAGAATGTACAAAAAGGATCACCTAAAGAATACATACAAGATTCAGCCAATTTATAATATCTATAAAAGAAGAAAACTGGATGCAACCAAACAGGAGCTTCTCACTCATACAATAATCTCAAAATAAATTCTTAATCTGAACGCAGGGAAGCCCAACACCATTAAAGGTCCACTTGTCACCAACAGTTCAAATAGTGTATGGTTAGAAATGGGCTCAAATTCTATATTGACTTGATTTGGGTTTTCTTCGAGTAGAAGGAAACTTATTCCTTGTTAAATAAGTGACTTGGTATTCATTTTCCACTAGGTATTTCTAGGCCGGAAAATATATTGACTCTTATATATAGAAAGTACTAAGGAAGGTATTTCTAGTCCACCAAGGAATAGTATTGACTCTTATATAAAGAGAGTGCTACAAAGGATTTGGTGGCTTTTAGCCCAAGAGATACATTTTTTTGGATAAGTCACAAAAATTTATTGAACCAAAATATAATCACCCATGTACATCAGCGATGTACATAGGGAGCATCACAATCAATCTTTCAAATTACAATGCTTATGCATATCTAATAAAGAGTAACAAGGAGGAGATTTGAAAGCAACATTCCAATCTAGTAAAGTGTGAAAAAAGAGAGACTAAATCTCAAGAATAGACTGTCTACATCCCTCAAAGAATCTCGCATTTCATTCACGCCAAAGACACTACATGATGCAATGCAGCGCAGCCCTCCAAAAAGCAATATTTCAATTTCCATCAAAAGAACCTTGCCATCCTACCAACAAATCAAGGACTTTTTGTGACATAACCCATAGAAGACCAAACAAACTCCACACCACTGTCCATAAATCATAAGCTATGGGACAGTAAAGAAACAGGTGATCCACCAACTCCCCACCACATTTGAGCATATAGCACCATTCTAGTGCAATAATACCTCTCTGTTGTAAATTTTCAATAAATAAAATCTTCCCTAAGGCAGCAGTCCATGAAAGGAAAGCTACCCTAGGAAGAACCTTTGTTCGCCACACCAACTTCCAAGGAAATGACATGCTGATATCTGGGGTAAGAGAATGGTAGTAACTGCGTATCTCGAAGCCCCGGCTCTTGGCTGGCCTCCAACAGAGGTTATCTAGATCCTCACCCTTCACTGAGGTGGAATAAATTAAATCCATAAAAGCAGTAAAGGGATCCAGCTCCCAATCTTGGACTAATCTAGAAAACTAAGTGTCCCATTAGGGAAATGCATAACCTCATCTATAGAAGATTCCTTATCACAACAAATTCTATATAATTCCAAGAAGGCTTCTTTAAGTGGACAATCACCACACCACAAGTCATGCCAAAATTTTACTCTAGTACCATCACCCACGTCGAAATGTATAAACCGGGAAAACATCAACCACTCCCATCTTATAGACTTCCAAAGACACACCATAAGGGCCCGAGACCCCTTTCGTACACCATCTAGGCATCTACCCCATTCACTCCAATACTTCACCTCTATAATCCTCCTCCAAAAAAGATCTTTCTAAGTGCCATATCTCCACAATCATTCTCCTAACAATTCTTGGTTAAATCTTCTCAAACTATGAACTCCTAAACCCCCAAACTGCAACAGTTCACAAACCTGAGCCCAGTTAAATAGATGGAATTTAGGTTCCCTACTTATTTCCTCTCTCTTTCCTATTCTAGTGGAGGTGGCTAACCAAATTGAGAAGCTTCAGATAAATTTCTTATGGAGTGGGATTGGTGAGGAACCTAAGTTCCACCTCGTTAACTGGGCTTAGGTTTGTGAACCATTGCAGTTTGGGGGTTTGGAAGTTTGTAATTTGAGAATATTTAACCAAGAATTGTTAGGGAATGGTTGTGGAGATATGGGACTGAGAGAGATCATCTTTGGAGGAGGGTTATAAAGGTGAAGTATGGGTGTGATGGGGTAGTTGGTGTACATGTGGAGAGGAGAAGACTCTTGAAAGAATATGGAGTAGGTTTCTTTAGAGAGTATTTTGATGTTTGTTTATTGTTTAAGTGAGAGAGCACCATTATCATTAGGTGTATTAGAGTTTTGGGATTGCAAGTCTTGTTTGTGAGTTTGTAAGTATATATTGAGAGTTTGCTTTAGGTTTAATGGGAATTTGGGCTAGCTTGTGTTTGTAAGAGGTTTTGAGAATATTTGTATTTGTGAGGTTTCGTGAGTGTTGCAAATAGGCCCTTAAAGTTATAAATTGCTGTCAAATTAAAGATAATTTCCATCAAATAGCCTTCCTAAGTTCCCTCCAAAACACTCTAAATTCACTTAAAGCCCCTGCCAGGATTATCAATGGCTGAAAGGGATAGTAGCTGATTTAGAGGACAGCTGGACCTCCTGAGCAAGAAACAGTGAACAGAGGATTAAAGGAAGGAAGAAATAGAAGAGATAGAGAGACTGAGATAGAAAAGAATAGGAGTATTCATTAGTCAACTGCCTGCCTGTCCTCAATCATACACGTGCCTTTATATACATGATCTGTTACTTCTACTCATACCTGACCTGTTGCTTCTAACTAACTCTCCAGCTCACACTACTCTGCCAGCCACACATTATAACTGCTACTAACTACATCTCAGTCCTATTAACCCAGCCTCACTAACTATAGTCACTTACAAGCCTCATACAACAGTAAAACATACCACAGTATTGAATTACAATGTTTATCACAACCACACTACACCACACAGTAATGATCCTAGCAGCCCCTAACTCAAAGAAAGGTCTTGAGAGGAGTATCTAGTCACAAGCCTAACCCCTATCAGATATAATTGTATAACATGAATAGCACATCAACAAAACATAAATGTCTTTCTTTTGAGGAAAATGTTCAAAGGCACACCTAAAGCGACGTCCAAGAGGAATTTGCCAATCCTTGTAATCCACAACCATATTTGCTTGAGATGCCTGAAATATATTTTGCAATATCAATCATAGAAGTTGTATAGGAAAACAAATTAATACACTAAAAATATCACAGGAATGTTTAATCTCAAACCACATGGCAATCCACTATCAAATATCAACACTCTAGTGCAGACACAAAGATGCACCAGGATTAGTGCTAATTTGAATTTCAAATTTTGAAAATTCATTGATGTAATTTGAATTACTTTCCTTATCGATGTACTGATTGAAAGCCTATTTAAAAAGTTTCAAGAAAACATGTAAGGCGGATTGGTGAATGAAATTTTGTATTAGAAAATTTCCAATTGCTGGGGGCTGATTCTAAAGTTTTTCTGTTTGGTGTTGATTCCAAACCCTAAGTGCTAATTCTTAGGTATATCTTTTACATTTTATTAATTTCCCCCCTTTTGATCTTCCTTTTTGACACTGTCCAGCATATATCACTCTCATTCAAAATCTGGTGCAGTTGTCAATGTAGAATCAGCAAGTGATAATAATAAATCAATCAGAAGTAGGTCCAATTTTAAAAGGGTAAATAGTTTTGGAATTCATATTGCTTTGCAGCAGTTTATTGAAGATGCGATTCTAAAATGCTAAACAGTTTTTCCAGGAGCTCTAGAAAGAAGTGTGGTGAAGGTAGTGACGATGGTGTTGTACCTCCATAATTGGAGGGTGAGATAGGTCAGCCCCCTGCTCAAAGCAAATGCATTTTCTGTTTTGGAATGTAGGGGTCTAATAGCCCCTTCAAGCAAAAGGAGATTCGAGCTACGGTGATCAGAAATAGAATCTGTTTGCTAGATTTAATAGAAACTAGAGTAAAACAGATGAATGCTTTGACAGCAAAGAAAATGCTGTAGGGGGATGGGAAAATATTGGTACTTACACTTGGCATGGGGCTGGTAAAATATGAGAGTGTTTGAGGTTCAGTGTGATTAGCATGTCACATCAGTGTATACTGCTACGTGGAGAGTGTTGATGGAGGGTTTATGTCATATATATCTTTCATATATGGTTCCAACTATGACCTACTGAGGGGAAAACTTTGAAAAGGTATGATTGGCTTAAAAAATAAGGTGCAGGATGCTGCTTGGTTCACAACAGGTGACTTCAACAGTATTCAAAAGGAGGGTGAAAGATTTGATGGAGAGTCTAATGGGTATGAAATTGATTTGGATTCTTGATTACACCAGTCAGATTTGGTTGATCATCCTTACACTAGTTGTTTTTATGCTTGGAGTAACAAAAGGGAGGCTAATGAGTACATTGCAAAAAAGTTGGATGGAGTAGTGGTAAATGAGAAGTGCTTGCATTAGTTTGAGCAATCTAGGTGAGGTTCCATGTCATCAAAAATAAAAGAAAGGGAAAAAAGAAGTGGAGTTTCTAGTTCTAGGAGTCTCTGATAATTCTGCAATGATTGAGGAGTTTATGCCTCGGGTGCCAATGAGCTATGCTCAACTGGCACTTCCTTCTCCCATAATAATTGGTTGGAGGGTGGTCCTAGGTTTAAGACCCACTGGGTGTGTATGTAACTTACAAATCAAGAAACAAAACATTTATGCCTAGGGTGAGTTAGGTCCAAAGCCCTTTAAAGATTTAACCATTGGGCTGATCATGAAGATTTCATGTAGATAGTGGAATGTGCGTGAAAGATGGAGGTTAGGGGGACACCTATGTATCAGCAATATCAGAAAATGATGGCTCTTAAAGGTAGATTGAAACCATTTAAGGGTGAACATTTGGTTGTTTATGTAATAGGCTAAAGCAAGCTAAACTGGGGTTAGGTTAAAGGAGGCTCAAAGGTTTATATGCTCTGCAACTCAGGTCAGCAAAACTACACTGATAGAAAGAAGGCTTGCTTAATTTGTAATCTTCACTAAGGCATTCTGCAGAGGCATTCTTTAGGTAGAAATCAAGAATATATTAGTTAAAGCTTGGAGATCAGAATACAGCTTTTTTTTCCATAGGGTGACAAAATTCTAGACTGGCAAAAATCAGATTAAGTGTCTAGCGGATGATCAAGGGGATAGGGTTGATAGCATTGATGGGAGCAAGGGCTTAGTAGAAATTTTTTACAAGAACTTGTTGGGATCTAGTAGCAGAGAGCCAATCAATGATATATATGGTGTAGGCTTAGAATTTTCATATAAAAGAGAACTAGAAATTAATGTTGCAGACTGATGTCTCTGAAGAGGAAATTAGGAAGGCCATTTTTTCACTTGGCAGTGGCAAGGCTCCTAGGCTGGACAGGTTTACTTGTCATTTTTTCAAAGCTTCTTAGAAAATTGTGAGTAGGAATAGACTTTGCTAAAGAAGGATTTCAAACAGCAAACTCTACAATCATTACATTACATTGGTTGCCAAAATTGTAAATCCTTCTAAGATAGACGAGTTCAGACCTATTTCATGTTGCAATGTCCTCTATTAATGTATATCTAAAATATTTGCAGAGAGATTGAAGGCTTTCCTTGATGGCTTTCTGAGTTCTAGTGCCTTTCTGCCAAGTAGGAGGATAGTTGATAATGTTTTGTTAGTACATGAATTGGTCAGGAATTATCATAGAGACAATGGAGTAGCTAGATGTGCAATCAAAGTGGATTTGATGAAGCTTATGATTTGGTAGAATGGGACTTTGTAGTGGGTATTTTGAGAGAAATTGGAGTTCCAATGAATTTTAGAAGGTGGATTAAGACCTGTAACATTACCCCTATGTTCTCAGTAGTTATCAATGACATCCTTGTGGGTAAAGGAAAGAAAGGCTTGAGGCCCGGAGATCCTATCTCACCCTTTTTTAATAAATGCAGTCCAAAAAGTACAAGGAGGAAAGAAGAAGCACAAAAAAAGAAAAGATTAATTACAAAGGCAAAAAGAACTAAGGAACAAAGGGATAGAATCACCTAGATGTGAGCCCCCAGGCCTGAGACCAGTCAAAAACAGAACCACTAAAAGAAGCAAGCAATTGATCTCGCCCTTTGATATGAGCATGGAGGTTTCCTCAATAATGATGCAAGTAGCTGCCAAGAAGTGAGTGAGTTTGTTTTTCATCCTAAATATGAGAAGATTTATTATACTTATCTTTGTTTTTCTGATGATTTAATTATCTTTGGTGGAGAAAAGGTGGAGACTGAATTACCCAAACGATGCTAAATCAGTTCAAGCACTTATCAAGCCAGTCAGTAAATTGTAGTAAAACTGAGGTTCTCATGGCAGGCGTCAATGAGGAAATTAAGCAAGAAATTGTAATTGAGTTGGATTTTAAGGTAAACTTCCTGTTAGGTATTTGGGGATCCACTAATATCTGGGAAACTCAGTGAAAAAGATTGTTTGCCTCTTGTGGGGAAGATCACTGCAAGGATAAATTCTTGGAATGCTATCATTTGCAGAGAGATTGCAATTATTTCAAGCTGTTTTGTTCAGTTTTCAGGTCTTTTGGTCAAATATTTTTATCTTAACAAAGAAAGTGATAAATCCAGTTGAACAAAAGCTTAATGCTTTCTTACAAAAGGATAAAGATGCTAAGATTAAGGGAGTGGAAGTGGCTTGGGAGGTGCTGGCCAGACCTAAACAAGAAGGAGGTCTAGGACTCAAGAAGCTGTCAGATTGGAAAAAACTAAAATTTTGAGGCACATTTGGAATATATCTGCAATTTCTGGATCCATTTGGGTGGTGTGAATAAAGATTTATATTTTCAGGGAAAAAAAGCCTATGAGATATTAAAATTCCTCAAGATTGCTCTTGGAGGTGGAGGAAGCTACTTCAAGCCAGGGCTGGTGCCAGGAATTTCTTAATATTTATAGTTGGTAACAAGGAAAGCCTCAATGTTTGGCATGATAATTGGGCATTCCAATGGTCCTCTAATGAAAAAATATGGTAAGAGGATTATCTATGATTTGGGTAGCTCCATAGATGCTAGATTATCTACCATGATCAGGGATGGTGAATGGTGCTGGCCCTACCAGATCAGGCCAGCCAGTTTTAATTCAATCTAAAGCTTTTTCATATGACCATCCTAAGCAAAATGAAGTCTTTCCCTAAAAAAGACTTTCAACTGCCTCTATGTCTGTAAGTCAATAAGTTTAAATTATATACCAATTTGATTGGCTGATCTCAGCATATTATCACTTTGACATGTTTGCAAAAACACAGTAAATTATGCAAAATCAAATTTATTCAAAGAGCTTGTTCTTAAACCTTAAGAGGTAACAAAATCGGCTAGAGACCACATCTTATATATATAAGAAGTCCCAAGCCATGTCAAAACCCTTGGCACATCATTACATGGAAAGTTTTTTTTATAGATCTTTTGTTCACCACTGTTGCACAAGAATATCAAGATTCAAGAAGATAGTCAGAAAAACTTACTTTATTCTTCAAAAACTCTGGATTTGTCGATAGGGACTGAACCAAGGCAGTTCTATCCTGTTGACATGAATTGACAAAAGTAAGAAGGGGGGAAAAAACACCCTCTTCTACATATACATATGGAGTAATAAGTACAATAAAGAATTGAAGTATGGACTTTAGGTTTTAATGGTGACATGGGGATATGATGGCATACCTTAACCCAAAGTGCTGAACAATCAAAATTTGTAAGGAACCATTTATGTGCATTCATGTTAAATGAGTCAGCTTCTTCAACACCATCAATGTATTGGCGGTACTCTGGACATATACAGGCACTTCCAGCATATGCAGCGTCTACATGAAACCACATCCCATTGCTCTATGTAAAGAGAAGATGCATTGCAATCATTGTAAGATTGTTCAAATCTTAAAAATGTGTTAATTACATATCATAAAATTATATAATACATAAAACAATTTTTTCAGGAAGAACAAAAAAATTTGATTATTTCTATTATTTTCTCTCCTGCTTTGTGAGAAGAATGTCAAACAGTTGAGAAAGAAAATCTCGAAGCTCTCTCTCCCTTCTTTTCTTAAAATGACAAAGTGATCATCAAGTTCAATTTTTTTTTGGGGGGGATAAAAGGTTGGAAGTTCTAGATAATTTTAAATGATGCACTTGTGGAAAACTATTTCTATCTCTACTAATATTAGGAAAATTTGGTCCATTTTAATACATAATGCATTAATGAAATTTGGCCATTTTATTCCATAATGCATTAATGAACTGTCTTATGACAAACCATTTCAATCTCTTCCAATTTTAGGAAACTTGGTCAATTCTATACATAATACACATTTGAATTTTCTAAAAGGAAAAAATCCTGCTAACTCATTCAATGCATAAAAGGTTAGGGACGCCAAGAGTCCAAGACACATCCATCCTGAATGGGGCGGGTTTCCCAGCCCCACCAAGTGGTTAGGCTGGGAATTGGGGTTGATTTTATAATCCAAGCCAGTTTCAGGGTGTGGGAAGGATTTGGCCTCCCTGCCCTACCCAGAGCATAAATTTCCTTAAACATTAATGTTAATGGTTTCAATTAAGCCATTTCTTATTTCTTTTAATACCTCCCACCCCCTTTCTCTCTCACGCATACATACACACATTTGTGGTTAGGCGGTTTGTCTCCCCTCCCTTTTGCTTTTCTGAAAAAGTATTATTTACTAAAGAATTATAAAAAGACAAGAAAAAGGGGGTGACACCTCAAATCATCAACATTAGATCTGTATATGAAACTGATATAGTGTGCAAAGGAGATCTCTTGGTTTTCTCATCAGTTCAGTCAAATATGTTACCTTAGCAATCTTTCCAAGAGCAAGCAAAGGATCAACAGCTGTTGATGAAGTAGTACCAACCTACAAGTATAAATGGAAAGCTTCTTTAGTTAATTTTAACTTCTAACATTACATTATTTCAGAGTTCAATAGTTCCTATTCCCCCCCCTCCCCCCCCCCCCCCCCCCCCCCCCCCCAAAAAAAAAAAAAAAAGCACTCCCACCCCTGCAGAATTAAAAAATAATAATAATATTTATATATATAAAAGGCAAAAACCATAAAAGAATTTAGGCTTGTGCTCACCATTACACAGAGTTTACCATGTTAAAAATCAGTTAGCAACTAGACATCATTGTCACCATTATTATTACTATTATAAGGAATCCTTGAGATTCAAGACAATATTTCTTGCACTTTAGAAATTTTATTTTAAAAGAAAAAAATAAAAATAAAAACTATAATTAAGACATGTTCTAATGAGTAAATCCTGCATCCTCAGCAAATAACATGAAGAAAATTTTTGATCATGAATATGACTGGTAATTTCTTTCATTAGCAGGCTGGAAAGAAAAATGAAAATCAAAAGCCTAATAAAGAATATGTCAGCTTCCGACCAACATTTATAGATGTTTTGAGTACCATGTCAAAGTCATTCAAGTTAATACCATAAATTTCACTAAGTCAAACAGCAATCTTGACAAAATTGTAACTTTTCTTAAATATCCAAACCTCTAAGAATTGTCTAAGCTTGTGCACATTTAAAATTAGTACAACAAAATTTGCAAGAAAATTTAACTCACGAATATGGCCAAAAGTAGTCATGCAAAATTATAATTTCAATTGGCAGCTCAGATTTGACCAACCAAAAAAAAGAATACTCAACTTTTAATAGAGTAATAATTTGGATCATGTTGAAGGTGCCAAAAGGAGGAGAGGAGGTTCAAAAGATGGTGTTAAGAAAACACAGAATATTCTAACCAATTAGTAACTCAGTCAGAGCATTGAAAAGAAAAATAAAATGATGATAGAAACAGAAGGAAACAAGCTAACATCTAAACTCCTTAGTTCCTTACAGTAGCACATAAGAAAAAGGGGACTAAACCAATGGCAACATCATGTGCAATTGCTTCACAAAGAATATCAGGCGAAAGAGCATAGTTAGTTGAAGATTCCGTTTTTATCACCCTGCAATTCTCCGGGTGGATTCCTGCTATCTGCGATTAAACAATAAACATTTATTATTAACCAATATACTGGCACTACTTAAAATTAACATGAACTTGCATATTGGCAAAATCAGGTCCGAGTATGAGTAGGTGTAGGTCCATTGCTTCTGACATTTGGTATAGGCTTTTCTGATTGAAAAGGATCAAGAAGTCTATTTTGAACAGAACTCTGTTGTGTGTTTGATCTGTGGTTTGTTATTTGCATTTTTGATAATCCAATAGATACAATGGAGGAGGAGGGGGGACTTGAACCCTAGACTTCTCCATTGGAAAGTCCAAGAGGGGCCAGTTGAGCTACAAGACTTTTGACACTTGTTCTTTGCTTGTTTTTGCTGTAGCTCTGTTCTCAAAGTTTCGTTGTTCTGCAGCTGAAGCTGCTGTTGTACTCTTAATGCACACTGCCGTTTGAACTAGTTATTGTGTTTGTTGAAGAAAAATTGTTTCTTTCACAAAAAAATAATAATATAAACTTCATAACCACAACCAAGCAACATAAGATGAAATTACTAATATGAACACGCCCATAATAATTGTAACTCAAAAGTTATAACTGTCTTAACAATGTCTCAAGGCTATGCCTCAAGCACCTCTGAGAAACATTGAGAATTTGAGATAGAACTGCACCTTCTTGGTTACCATCATGTGCTTAAGGTAATCATACAAAACCACTTGGTGATTTGAAGGGAAAGAAGAGTATCGCAATTAGCAGTTTGATTTGGTAGATAAAAACACTAAAGAAATTTATTCTTGTGCTAATAATTTATTATTTTGTTCAGGTTTTCTACCGTTGTTCACAGCCACATACTGAGTACAATTTGCTTTCATATCTATTCTATTATCATATGTAAGACTCTGTACAGAGAGGAGGGAAAGTCTGCTCAGAAATGAATTAGCATTGAAGCACTGACAGAAGCAGAGGTTCCAAAGAGATGAAACAAAAGAATTTGGCAGCAAAACCCAGAGGTTGGGGTAATTAGTTAGTACCAGCACCAAGTATTTTAAAAGCTTAAATAAAATTGTATGATAATGGCAAGAGAAGCATCTTTGGATGCTCAGCACCCAGCACCCTTTGAGGTGCCTAGGCACTAAGGTTTGAACCCCACCAGCCCCCCTCCCCCTATTCACCTAGGAAAAAAAGAAACTTGGCAAGAGCAAAAAGAAAAGGCACAAAAGGAGTAAATGGAACAAAAGCTGTTGAAGCTGAATCATTTTTATATAAAAAAAATAAGCCTACTAATGGATGCATATATTAAGAGACACACAATAAACTTGGTTATACAACATTGACCATCCTGAAAATTTTCAGTGAGTTTACGTTACAGACCTTAGCATATGAATTCATGATTCACACAAGTATCAGGAAGCATCCTTTAAAAATAATTCAAAACTATGAAAAAAGAAACTAAAATTAAAATAATAAAAAATAGATTGTTTAGATACTTATGCATGTTTATAAAGATACCTGGCAGGCTTTCTGTATTGCAGAATGTGTTTGATCAGATGCATAAACCACAATTTTTTCAAGCGCATTTTTGCCAAGCCTCCTTAAAACCTTGTCACGAGCAGCCAATAGCACAACTAAAACAGCTTCACTTGCCGTGCCCTGTATCACTCCACCACCTTGTCCTACAATAAAATTTGCAACATAACTCTGTAAACTTCAGACACTGGAAAACAATCCAATCCCAAAATATCAGAACCCTTGTATGCCTTAAGGTTTAAATTTAACTTCCAAAAGCAGTCCAAATTCAATCTAAAATAGAGTTCTGGACCTTAATCCAACTCATTACAATATTTGTACACCGTATCATCAGACTGTAAAAACATATTTTGACACAAAAAAAAAAAACATATATCCTGCAAATTTAAAGATCCTTTAATTTAGTTCATTCACTTAAGGTTGGTGTATTCCTAATTGCAAGGTATGCTCATCTACACAAGCATTAAAGAATTAGTATGTGGTTGAGATTGCTGAAATGATACAATATGTGTCATATGGTTTCCACTCCACTACTACCAAATATTGATTGCATATAGCTCTTTTTTTCTTTTTTGAAGGAAGAAATGTTTAAGTTCTCTGTCAACATCAGGAGGCCCCAGTGTTTCTCACTTGTCTATATCAAGCAGAATAGACACAAAACTTTGACTAGAGAAATAAAGAAGAAGAAGCAGGAGCAAAAGGAGCTACACCTTCAGTGTATTAGCCCTTACCTGCTGAAAGGAACTCATCAGGCAGTTTAAGCAATTTAGCAAGCCAATCCAGTACAATCATTTCAAGCTCTGTTGCTGCAGGAGAAGTTATCCAACTGAAACCCACAATGTTAAGACCAGCACTGAGCATTTCTCCTAAGAATCCGGCGATGCTGCTATTTGAGGGATAATATGCAAAATAGTTTGGGCTTTGCCAATGGGTTACTCCAGGTAATATCTTTGCCTGAACATCTGGAACCACCAAAAAAAAAAAAAAAAAGGACATGAAATATGTTTTTTTATCAAAACAGAGAAGGTGTTTTGGGGGGGGGGGGGGGGGGGGGGGAGGGGGGGTTTGGAATAAAAATTGAATTATAGATTAGAAAGTTTGGCAAGACTCAATTGCTTTCAACCAAAAATATAAGAATAAATGAAGCACATAATCATGATAGAAATTTATTTTCAAATTACTATTTTATTAACCATGGAGTAATAGGGGAAAAAAAAAATTTAGTTGAGAAATGTCACCATTAAATATATCATCCAATGATTCTGGATGATTAGGTGCAGAATCTGGTAACATGTTACGAAGATAGCCAGGCTGCACAGAAAGAACCCATTCTTGATACCAAAGGAAGAAGTTCTATTGAAGAGCAAAATAAATTAGGCTGCAATATATAAAAGACAGAAGAAATAAAAGAGACACATCGCCAAGAGCCTTGTAGCTCAGTGGTATTGACTTGTCTCCTTTATAAAGAGAACTAGAGTTTAAATCTCCCTCCCCCATTTGTTGTAAGTTGTAACTATCAAAGGGCGAATGCTAGGCAAGCAAGACTATAACCCTCTTCCAAAAGAATCCAAATGATGAGCATTAAGGTTAAGGCCTTTGGAAATGACGCATTCCAATATCTGTGGACCTATGTCATATACCAGCATTGGAGGTCAAAGGTACATCAAGGTCTTTCTTGATCATTATACCATCAAAAGTCAAAACTGGGCTTTCCATGCGGAAGTCTAAAAAAGATGAATCTTTAGAAAAATTGAACTATTTTATGATAGGGCAAGAATACACACACACATTTGAAACCAGCTCACTGGCACCAATTTCCAATGCTCGCACACTGAGAAACAGAAATCAATATGCCTTTCGAAAATGCTGGTTTTTCTTTATACATAGACATCACTAGTATAAATTCAAAGACACAAGTGTACGTAGAGAAATAGAGATTGCCAAAACCTGAACTTGGCTGAGAACAGGGAAATTCTCAATGGTTTTGTAGTAATCAGCAATGAAATCCACCATCTTATGTGCATGTTCTCTGAATTGCTCAGCATCCATTGGCTTCAAGTCACCATCCCTATTATATCCATCCCTGACAAAGTGTAAAAGGCAAGACCCACATAACAAAATGATACAAACAAACATTAAAAAAATGCAATAAGCAAGACCCAGAAACGGAATTATCAAATAAACACACTCAGAACACAGAAACAAAAACCAACTAATGAAATTTTCATTTGGTGCTACATAGACAAAACAATCAAACAAACAAACAAAACCCAGAAATAATTAGACAATACTCATGACTTACATTGTTAGTTTTGGGAGGGAAGCAAAGCAAGTGAATGTAGATGAAGAAGAGTTTGAAGAACAAAGCAGGTTTTAGAAGGGTCAGCGAGAGCGAAGTTTATGAATATCAGTCATACAAGCAATCAAACAGGGCAGTTAGTAGGATCAGCGTGGTGACTAATATTCGCTCTGGTTTCACCTGTGGGGACGTGTACAAAATCTAGTGGACAAAATCTTGCTCGTTTTTTACAACTGTTTTGCGTGGTTCCATGAGGACTTTTTGTCATTTTTATCATCCACCAGGACGGCAGGACAACCACAAACTTGATGTAATATGAAAATAAACAGTCAAAGTGCTAATTATGAAAATAAAAAATAAAAAACAGTCATGTTCTAATTATATATACTAGCTTTTGTGCACGAGCGTGAGACTGTTTTATTTTTTGGATAAATTTTAATAATTTACGTTCATTATAATTTTGTGATTATTATATTTTCGAATAATCAAGATAAAAAAAATAAAAATTAGGAAAGTGTGATGAAAATATGATGAATATTATGTGTTTGTTGTTGATGTGCAACTGACAAAAAATCTATTTCAATTAGGAATAATATGTGGAGAAGTTTTATTTTACACGTTTCTTTTTTATGAAAAATTCTATTCAAAGAATATGAGGAAGGTAAATATGTGGGGAATTTTTTAAGCTATTGAGTAGAAGTATAAATTTATTAGAAGTAGGAAGACATTTCAACATAGAAGTAGAAATTAATTATTTTTGTCAATTTACTATTTTAACCCCATTTTTTAGTTTTAGGTAGGGATATTTTTTACGGTAAAAAAAACAATAACTAATTTTCTTTTGTCAATTTACTATTTTAACATCATTTTTAAGTTGTTGATTAATTAATTTAGGGGTATTTTTGACAGTAAAAAAAACAATAACTCACTTTCTGAATTCTCTTAATATATATGGACAGAAAATAACATAAATAGTCTTATCATTTCACAAATACCATCCACAAGTTATATATATATATATATATATATAATAATAATAATAATATATACTATATTTTTTATTTGATGATAAAGATTTCTCATAGAACAAATGTCATAAATTGAAACTCTTTAAATATATATATATATATATATATATATATATATATATAATTATGTCGTGTTCCTCAAGAAATAACTTGTACACATTACACTACTACACTCACCCATACGCGTTCTGTACTGAGGCACTTTATCGTGTACAAGTTATTTTCTTGAGGAACACGACATAATTATTCAATCAAAATAATTATAATTTATATATACCATCCAACAGATAAGCAGCTTTTGTTGGCCCCAATATATATATATATATATATATATATATATATATTAATATACACACACTACTACACTCATCCATATGCTCTATAGATAGGCAACTTGTTGTGTACAGGTTTTTTTTTTTTGAGGAACACGACATAATTATTCAATCAGAATAATTATAATTTATATATTCCGTCCAAAATATAAGCAGCTTTTGTTGGCCCCAATATCAATATGAAATTGGAAACCTTTATTACTAATTTTTTTTTTTTTTAGAATTAATTACAACATGCTGCTAACCGCGCAGTTCAAACCCTTTCCCCTCTAGACCCCCAAACACTTTATTACTAAACATAAGAAAAGGATAACCCTTTAAAGAGTATTTTTTTTGGGCTTTAATCCCATGTTACTAAGAAAAAAAGTTAGATGTTTGCTTTATATTTATAATAAGCCTTTAAAGATTTTTTTTTTTTTTTGGACTTTCACTCAGAAAAAGTAAGATGTTGGCTTTATAAGTTTCTAAATTATCTTAAGAGTTAGACTAACCATTCTGATATTTCATCAAAATTTAAAATTAAAAAAATATCTTTTTGAAATGGTCTTAAAGCTTAGCATTAGGTGTGCTAAAACACCTAAAATACTATTTTAACATATCAAAGAATAAAAAACCCCTCTATTGGATGTGCTACTTGAGCAAAAAATTGCAAATTTATTTTAGCATTGCTGATCTACTTGTTTTTTATTTATTTATTTATTTATTTTTTCCTTTTAACTCTCTCTTCTCTCTTTCTCTTCCCTCTCGTCTCTCGTCAACTAAGACTACTCCCCAGCACCCCCCCCCCCCCTCAACCACCACCTGCCAAAACAACAATGCACCTCACTTCTTCAACCATTGCTCTACCTCTCTTTCCTCTTCCTCCTTCTCCTCCTCACCAAATAGCGTCATTCCTTCCTCCATTACCACCCAATGCTTAGACTACATTCTCCTATTCCTTGGCTGCAAACTCTCAATTGATATTGTCTTCTCCTTTTCTCACCAAGAATTCAATCCCAATTTGAGTTTGTTGGGCATTTTTTGGGTTTTTGTGTGTGTGTGTGTGTGGCTATGAAGAGCTATTTTTAAGGTTATTTTAATGGGTTAGTATGCTAAAATAACATATGGAATGTAGGGTGTATTTAAAAAAAAAAAAAAAAACCAATGTAGAGTATATTGTTAAATGATGTGCTAAATTAGGTTTTTATTTTTTTATTTTAGCACACTAGATGATAGTGCGGTATTCATCTACTCTTCTGCTTCCCTTAATTACTTTTGTTGTTCCTAAAGGTACGCACCTTATTCAAAGGGGTATTTATTCGTTAGACAAAGTGCCTACATTGGAACTTGGAAGTTATCACCATTCAAAGGGAAGAATGTAATGTGTGATGAAACACTAGTACAATGGCGTTCATCGTCCCACACTGCTTTCATCTCTTGCTTATAATTATCAATGATAAGCTATAGTCAGGATGATTTTAGTTGCATCAATATTTTGATACATTCTAATAGTATATTTTGAAAGGCTTCCGATTTACTATCTTTTGAGTGATCAGTATCAGTCTTTAAGTCTTAAAAGTTAGTCATGTGCCCGAGAGAATATAGTCCACACCCATGCCAAAATCAATTAACTTCATTCACACACAAAAATCTGAATCTTGACCTGCACTGGAAATTTTGCAAATTAAATGCCTAAAGATTTCCCCTCATGAACTTATTATTAAGATGAGTCGCCAAATAGCTCTCACCATGCAATTATTATTATTTAAAAAAAAAATTTCTTTAAAACCTTGAATAATATTTTCTATTTTATTTATTTATCATTTTTAAAATTATTAATAAAATTGTTAAGGCATTAAGAGATAACTGAGATTATGTGTTTAGTGGCTCTGAGGGGTTTAATGTGATTAAACATGAAGTTAAAGAGACTCCCTTTGTCTAGAGATGTGGAGTTTATGAGTGGTAGAAATGAACTAAATAAGAGAGCAGTAATGTCAAATCCTGAAGTTTGGAAACTAAAAGAAATTAAGAATTTTGGCTTTTTACAATACCTGAACTCTCTGAAAAATGTATAACTACAATTAAAAAATTCCTTGTGAAAAAAATTATAATAATAATTACAATCAAAACTCTCTTTACACCATCTTACACTAATTCTCTCTCTTTGGGGCTTCTTTACCCCTCTAGTTGTTTGGGTTGATTTGCGAGCACCCTGAAAATAGTCACAACAAAATTTTGTTTTGGGCAAATAGGAATAACAAACTAATAAAAAATAGAATTGAAAAACATTATGATTATTTATTTATTTATTTAAAAACAAAGTTAGGCATAACAAAAGAAAAAAAAGGCAACATTTGCACTAACATTACACGAGTGAAAAAAACAACAGCATTACAATCAATCATAAGTTAAGTCTGGAAATCCCAATACATTCTAACCAAAATTAGTTGACTATCATCTAAATGATACTATTTCGAATTCTTACATCATGTGAAATTTCAATTTTCATAAAATAACTTACTAACATGTTTAAGATACAACTATGGTTGAAATTAGAATGTATCATCACAAATTGTCATTGTACAAGAGGGGTTGCTTAAGATAGAACTATATATGCCCATTACTCTCATTTATCATTGTAATTGGAAGTTAATTAAACCAATTCATCAAACATAAACTCTCAATATGGTTGCTCAATATTTGGAAGAGAAGGAAACCAAAAAGAAACACTAATTTGCTCTCTTGTTCTGTAGTTAATAGCGTTAATTTAGACGTTTGTACACCAAAACATTAAACATAAACTGTCAGAATGGTTGCTCAGTAATTGGAAGAGAAGAAAATGAAATCGCAAAAGTACCAAAGATGACAACATATATACATGTACCAACCCAATATGACGCATTTCTTTGAAATTTGGAAGAGTCCTTTGTGTGGGGTTCTTAAGGGACTTGAAAAGGTAGTTTCAAAGCAAAGACCTTATATGATTTTAAAAAAAAATTTCCCCTACAAAAGAATGCATAAGCAATAGATTGATACCTCAAATTTTTAGTATATACTTTCTAGAAAATTTTGTCCTTAAAACATGCATGTATTCTTTTTAATTAAAAAAAAAAAAAAAAAAAAAAGCATGTATAGGTAGGCAGAGATTGAAGAAAACCAAACTCAAATAAAGCACATAAGACGCATAGATTAATAGTGAAATTTTAGAATATCAATTATTCAACACTTTGTTGAATATAGTTAGTCATCATTTCTTCATAACATAATCATACAGTATATACACACATAATTTAGAGTAAATTACAAATCCACCATGAGGTTTTGGGGCTGATCTGAGCATCATATCACTTCGACAGTTTGACATGTATGCAACGATTGGGGACAAAACTTAAATTTAAAAAAAAATAATTAAAAAAAAAGGACCCATTTAAGGATGAAATAAAAGTTGCCACCCTTAGACCAATGTCAAAGTACTCGGCATCATCATTGCATGGACAATTCAAATTTTATATGGTGCTTCTGTTCACAATTGCACAAGAATATCAAGCTGATGTGAGAAAAAAACTTACTTTGTTCTTCAGAAACTCGTGATTTGTAGACAAACCAAGTCATTTCAATCCTATTGGAATGTATTGACAAAAGTATGAAAAAAATAATAATAAAAAAAATAAAAAACAATTACTAACATGAAAATGTACACAGAAAGGGACTTCTGCATATAGAGATAACATAACGAGCACAATTAAAAAAAAAAAAAAAAAACAAAACAAACAAAACGAACTTCAGCATTTAATGGTAACATGTGCCCAAGTATATGATATAATATCTTGACCCAAAGTCCTGAACAATCAAAATTTGTAAGAATGATTTATGTGCATTCATGTTAAATGAGTCAAGTTCTTCGACACCATCAATGTAGTGGTGTTACTCTGTACATATAACAAACACTTCCAGCATATGCAGCATCTACATGAAACCACATCCGATCGCTCTATCTTAAGAGAAGATGCATTGCAAGCATTGTAAGATTGTCCAAATCTTCAAATGCGTTAATTACATAAAATAAAATAAAAATATCTCACGGGGCAGTCTTGAGGCTCTTTTAACACTGATAACAATAAAACACAAACTCCTCCATAACAAGTAAAACATTGGAAAGAGTCTATTTGGTGTTTCTCAAAAGAGAACATAAAGAAATTTTTTTTTTTTAAGAGACATAAATATTACGTAAATGAATTGCCTTTTAACAAACCATTTCTCTCTCTTGTAATTTTTCTTCTTTTTTGAAAACTTGGTAAATTCTAATACATAATATCTAATCCACATTGAATTTTTTAAAAGGAGAAGCATCTTGCTAACTTTTTCAATGCCGTAAAAGGATAGGGATTGAAAGACACATTCACCCTGCATGTTTTCCTCTGCCCCGCCAAGTGGATAGGTTGGGGACAGTGGTTGATTTTATAATCAAGCCAATTTCGAGTCATGGACACAAAGGGTGAGTTAGGCATCAGCTTTAAGTTAAGTTTTAGCTTTTAATTTTTATGTACAATTTTTCAAAACATCATTTTTTTCCCCTTTTTTTCTCACTTTTTCAAATTGTTTTAAGGTACAAATTATACTTCAGCATACTGTCATCAAAAAGTTATCAGCAACAAACTAGATAAACTGTTTCCAAACAGACACTAAAAGGCCTTTCTTGATCATTTGCATAAACCACATCTTTTCAAGGCCTTTTTTGCCAAGCCTCCTTAAATTATTGTCAAGAGCAGCCAATAGAAAAACTAAAACAGCTTCACTTGTCATGCCCTGTATCATTCCACCGCCTTGTCCTACACCAAGATTTGCAACATAATTTTGAATGCTTCATAAACTGAAAAACAATCCAATTCCAAAATATCAAAACTACCCTTGTATGCCTAAGTTTGAGGTTTAAATTTAACTTCCAAAAGCAGTCCATATTCAATCTAAAAAAAGAGTTCAAGACCTCAATCCAACTCATTACAATATTTGTACACCATATCATCAGCAGGTAAAAAACCTATTAAAAAAAGCACTCCGTTAAAAAAAGCATATATCCTGCAAATTTAAAGATCCTTTAATTTAGCTCATACACCTAAGGTCAGTGTATATTCCTAATTCTGATATATGTTCAGAGATATCAGATTATTTCAGCAATCTCCATAACCCAAGATTTAATAAACTACACCCTATTTCATTCCATTCCAATACTCCCAAATTTCAGCATATAAAGCTATAAAATAAATAAATAAAACTGTTTATAAGTTCAGTATTGGGAGACACAAAACTTTGACTTGAGAAATAAAGAAGAAGAAGCTACACCTTTACACTGTATTAAACCTTACCTGCTGAAAGGAAATCATCACTCATCAGGCAATTATCCAGGACAATCGTTTCAAGCTCTGTGCTGCAGGAGAGGTTATAAAACTGAAACATACAATGTAAAGACCAGCACTCAGCATTTCTCCTAAGAATCTAGTGATGCTGCTATTAGACGGATAATATGCAAAAAACATAGTTCATGCTCTGACAATGGGTTACTCCAGGTAATATCTTTGCCTGAACATCTAGAAGCACACAAAATTTGTACATGACACATGTTTTTACCAAAACATACCTGCCGGGGGGCAGGGGGTTGAAGGAAAATTTGAATTTTAGAGCAGACAATTTAGCAAGACTCAATTGCATTTGATGAAAAAAAAATAAGAATAAAAAGAAACTTACATAATCATTCTATAAATTACTTTTCTATTAGTCATGCAGTAATAGGAAAACAAAAAAACTAGCTAATGTCACCATTAAATTTATTTTCCAATGATTCTGGATGATTAAGCACAGAACTGGTAACATTTTACAAAGATAACCAGGCTGCATAGAAAGACCCCATTCTTAATACCAAGGAAAGAAGTTCTATGAATTAAAAAGTAAATTAGGTTGCAATATATAAAAGACAGCAGAAATCAAAGAAACCAAACATTTACATCTTTTTTTTTTTTTTTTTAAATCTGGTTCAAAACTGAGCAAATAAAAATAAATGAGTGGGCCTTAATCTCCACCCAGTTCTGAAGTTGAGAGGAGGTTTCATTTGAAAAACAGGTCATTGTCACCTATTTCCAATACTCACTTGCAGAAATAGAAATCAGTATGGCTTTCAAAAATGTTGGTCTTTCTACATAGAAATCACTAGTATAATAAATTCATAGACGTAAGAGAGAGAGAGAGAGAGAGAGAGAGAGAGAGAGTTTTTCCCCAATCATAATACTTTCGCTTGGCAAACAGAAAAATCCCCAATCATATGTTCAATGTTACACAAAGTTTCCCATGTTATTAATCAGTCAGCAACTAGACATCATCCGCAGCATTAATGCATTATTATCACTACTATTACACATCCTTAACATTCAAGGCAATATTTCTTCCACTTAAGAAGTTTTCTTTTCAAAGAAAATCAAAAAAGATTTTAAGTATGATGAGTTCCAAGGAGTAAAGCCTGTATCCTCAGCAAATAACATGAATAACAATTCTGGTCATGAATATGAGTGTTGATTTATTTCATTACCAGCCCCCAATCAACAGATTTAACACACATAGATGTTTTGAGTACCATGTCAAACTCATTTAAGCTGATAGCATACAATGTCACTAACTCAATCAGCAATTGTGACAAAATCATAACTTAACTTGAATATATAAACCTCTAAAACATTGTCTAAGCTTGTGCAAAATTTAAAATTGGTACCCAACAAATTATTGCATGAACATTTAAGTCACATATATGGCCACAAGTAATCATGCATATAAATTGGCAGCTCAGATTTCAACAATCAAAAATAATAAAAAAAGAAAAAAGGAAAAAGGAAACAGTCAATTATTAATAGAGTAATAATTTGGCTAACATCAAAACTCTTCTGTTTCTTAAAGTAGCAGATAAGAAACAGGGATTAAACTGATGGCAACTTCATGTGCAATCGTTTCACAAAGAACATCAGGCGAAAGGACATATAGTTAGTTTATAATTCCGTTTTTAGCCACCTGCAATTTTTCCAGCTGGATTCCTCCTATCCGTCATTAAACAATAAGCATTTAATCATAACACAATGTATTAACAGTACTTAAAATACATAAATTTGCATATTGTCAGATTGATCATTCACATCTAAAAATTTTATTCACTTGAAAAAATATTTTACAAGATATCTAACTGAAACAAAAACAAAGAGATACATAACAATCATATGCAATCTACTTCTTCAAAAACTATATCTCATATTTCCCGTAGAGATACAGTAATTTTTGAATGTAACAGACCCTTGTTCCTTCTTAAACTCTTCTAGCTTTTGGCGAAGGCAATGAAGAATTCCAGGTAACACATGTCTTGGGTTTTCCCGTAACTCATCACCTTTGACATTACAGTGTGTCTCAATGCATTCAATATGCTTTGTACCAAAGTAGTAGTCTTCTACTATGATAGGCTCCTCCAATGACTTACCCTGTATCTCATTCATTAACCACTCTGCACACTCTATTGTTGATCGTATAGGTGTTAGGAACCTATCCCGATCATATTTTAGGTCCTCAAAATCCTCGCAAACTTTCTGCTCCTTGCTTTTTTTGATTCTTTTTATAGAGTAATCCAAATTGGCACACACCAAATTGCCATTCGAAATCCAGTAACTAGGTGTAGCTTTTGTACACTTAGAGAGGTCAGGTTCATGGTCTTCATCATCCTTAGTTATAAGCTTTTGCCTCTGTTGGCCTTTATGAGATGGTTTTGCTTTTTCACCACTACCACCAGCAGCAGCAGACATATGAGAGCCTTTACACTTTTTTCGCGCCCAGTCCAATGAATTCTCACATAATGCTGGAACAGCATGAGCATGAGCGAGAAATCCACAAAAATTATCATCCCTCCCATACTTTTGCCACTGTTGGCCTTTATGAGACGATTTCACTTCATCACCAGATTCACCACTACCACAACCAGTAGAAAAACGAGACCCTTTACGCTTTTTTTGGCCCGAGCCCAATGAACTCTCACATAATACACCAGCAGGAGGAGCAGGAAACCCACCCAAATTCTCACAATATTTGATAAAATTATGCAATTCATCCACGAAACCCAGAGGACAGCTTCCAAGAACACTATCAAGCCCTATATGTCCAGAAGTGTAGCAGTGAATACGCTCCAAAAAGTAGTTGTAATGATAATCCGACCCACATAAACAGCTTTGAATCTTCTTGAACAGAGAATTTCCTTGCTGGGACAAAGCTTGCAAGTCAAAAGAACATGACTTATTGGTACTGGTTTCATTAGGAACCGGATTTGAAACAAAGCTGAAGAATTCCTGGAACAAATCAGGGTGGTCCTTGAAAAGATCGTGGATCTGATCACAAAGCGAACCCATATCCTGTTGCCCTTTACCCTTACCCTTACGGTATGAACTGAGCAAAACCAAGAACGACTCATAAATGCTATCGTCATCTGCGAACCGAGTTCGAACCTTATTAATCAACCAACTTGCTTTCTGAAGCCAGAAATCCAATTCGTTTTTCATGTTTGACTAGCAATCATATCACCAACAGGTCAGTTATAATCACAAAAGAGAAGACAAAATAAATGGAAGTCTTAGAGCACAAGGAAAGAGAGAGAGTCTCATAAAGTGAAAGAAAGATTGCAAATAATAGGATATGAGAATTAGGGTTAGAGGTAAGAGTGAAATATATAAAAGAAATTTGGAAGTCTTGGAGCACAAGGAAAGAGAGCAAGAGTCAGAGTGAGAGTCGGAGTTAAGAGTTAGAAAGAAAGAGAAAACTAGGGTTGTTAAGATGAGACAGTATTTAACGTTAACCGCCTTAACTTAAGCACGCGCGTGAATTTGACGACTTTAAGACGCAATAAACTGTGGTTATGAATTTGTTGAGTTTAATTTCGAAGTTATTTTTTATATAAACAAATTTTTATTTTTATTTTTATAGGAAAATGCTAATGAATACTCTTAAGGTATTGGTTAATAATTCATAGGCCATGCTAATGAGTACCCTTAAGATATTGGTTAATAATCCAGTTAAAGAAAGTTTCTATAGGAAAAAAAAAAGTAATTAATGTTTTGACAGTTTTTTTCATTTCTCATAAAAATTATGTCAAAACTTTCCTAAAATAAATTGTTAACCAATACTCTAAGTGCACTCGTTAGCATTTCCCATAATCCATTTAGAGAAATTTTTTATGGGAAAAGAAAAAAAAAACAATTAATGTTTTTTTCTTTTCCTATAAAAGTGATGTCAAAGTTTTCCTAAAATGGATTATTAACCAATACTATAAGGGCACTAGTTAGCATGACCTTTTTTTTATATAAACAAATTTTTAAGTATTTTAATTATTATAATCTTTATTTTTATATATTAAAAAGATTTAGAAAGTTAGTTATGACTTCAAAAAATTTCAAAAATACCCTAATCTAATTAGATAATCTTTATTCTTAAAAAATAAAAAATGGGGTTAAAATTGTAATTCAAAAAAAAAAAAAAACTTAAAAATTAGCACATTCTCTATTTTAATATATCTGACACACGTTTGATACATTTTTTCTTAAAATCTAACAAACACAAACAAACAATTTACTCCATTTCAAATCCTAAATTTTAGTTTCTTAAAAATTCCTTCCTCAGTAATGTCACTAACAATAGATAAATTCAAATTCAAATTTTGCATTAAACTCAAAATAAATAAATAAAAAGCCTCATCGCGCATGCAGAGCGCGTGTGATAAGAAAGTTGCTACATCCACAACATTTTCACAACATTTTCACAACACTTTTGCAACAAATCATATGTGGTAAGTTGTTATTGGTTCTAATTTGAATTCACAGCTTAAATTACTTTTTTGTCCACCCATAGTTGCAAATAACAACCTGCCATTTATGATTTGTTGTGACATTATTGTGAAAATGTAGTGAACATAACATTTCTCTTTTCAAAACATTTTTTCATAGATAAACACACACAAGTGAGAAGGAATGTGGTTCTAACTTCTAACATAAAGGCACACCACAAACTTTTCTCAAAAGTCACATTTAACTTTTAAGAAAGAGTGGAGCAAATTATAATACATACAATACACCCTCTTAAATAATGTGAGACCGTTATTCTTTTTAAAAAATAAAAATAAATAAATAAACACACACACAAGGGAGATTAGGAAAGATGGTGGTTTTCATTTCTATGGTGGAACCAAGGATAATAATACAGATAAATATACTCATTTTTTTTTTCCTTTTTTATGTTATCCCATATGTACAAATAAATATACTCATTTTTACGAATTAAAGCTTTTTATGTTATCCCGTATAAATTTTTTCCCCTCAAATTTAATAGCCTTTTTGAGATACACAATTGTTATATTATTTTAAAAAATACATAGACCATTTTTTTGGGGGTTTATTTCTTTAACAATAGAGCTAGACTTAAGAAATGCAAGCAAGTAAAAAAGGAAAAAAAAAAAAAAGAAAAAAAAAGAAAAAAAAAAGAAGAGAACACTAGTGTGCATTTTTATAAATTAGTACGGCTATTAGGAAACAAACCAATATTCGTAGTAATATAACTAGCCAATAACCAAGATGGCAATTACATGTTGATGCCTTAAAATTGAGCAATGCTAGGGACACAAAAACTCTCACAATTTTTGTTACAACTAGCCATATGACAAGTTGTGAGTAATGAAGATATGTACCCATCATTTGACCTCCACCATTCACAGCTCACTACGTAGCGAGTTGTGACAAAAGTTATGAGATTTTTTGTGTCGATAACATTTTCCCTTAAAATTTGTGTGTGAAATGATAAATGAATGAATTATTAATGAGTCGCAACTTTTTCGAAGGAATTGAAGCAGTGTCATTCAAAATAGCAACTATCCATTAAGGCTCACACCCCAATGATTCAAATAAAGAGCTTCGTTTCCAATGAGTGGAACCTATCAATCTTCGAAGCAATTAGAAATACCCACAAAACTTGCAAGATTCCACTTCCTCAACTCGACTGTCTTGAGAAATTGAAAGACCTAATAGTTTAGAAAGATGATGCACAAGCTTGGAATTGGTAGGCTTAGGGGGCTCAATCCAAGTAGGCCAAACCTAATGAGTATGGTGCAAAACTAGACTTCTTCATTGACTTGAAGACATTTTGCTAAACTTGAGGCTAATTAGCCAATCAAGTCCCTGAGCATGCCTCTTTGGTCAAAATTGTGTAGTGCGATCGAATTACACCAATAACAGTCAAACCTCTTGTTTGAGGTAGTCTACTTCAACCCAAACTACAAAGCATGCAAGGAGGTTAGCTACCAATATTACTTGCCTAGAAAAGAAAATTTGCAAAGGACCATCATCCTTCGCATTCGCATTTATTATGACTCACCTACCACCATTTGTATTTACTAAAAAACACAATAGGGACCTTACCCCTAACAACCATGAGGAAGACTTCTTATGATTAGATCCCTCATTTGACTTAAGGGGGTGGTGTGTTGTCAAGTTCTCCGTCTAATTGAATGGTAAAATAACCACCAAAATCCGTTAGGGGAACCCTAGAAATATCTCATAAATTAGAGATATTTTCTCTCTATTCTCTACTTTCATTCATTCTTTCTTGAAGCTTATTGTGTGTTCTTATCACTCACTGGCTTATTGGAGTGCCTTCGACCCACCCGTTGATTGGATTCTATTCAATTTGCCTCATCTTCACATTCACTAAGAACCCTTATTGTGGTTCCTTTTTCTATTTCACCCATACACTTTAACAATCTAGGAAATATAAATTGTTAATAGCCATATAATTTAGATTATGAATGTATTACTTGAGGGATTTCACAGATATTTAATTATTTTAACTAATTTAAGTGCATAATCAAGTTTTTATATTCTTGATTGCATGTTTTATTAAATCCATTTTATTATTTGGTTGCGTTTTGTCTCAATTGTTGCCAAAGTAATATTCCAAATAATTTTTTTTAATAAATATTCATAATTAGTTATTCATAAATTTTAAAAAGAAAAAAAGTTATTTTACATAAATAGTTATTTTATATCTATAGGTAACATAAAACAAATTAATTTACCTCTTTAACAAATGGTAATTAATTAAAAAAAAAATACATGGTTGGTTTTTAAACTTTAAAACATGAGTGATTTTACTCCTTAAAATTTAAATTAGGGATGGAAATGGGCAGGGTAGGTTTGGATCATGGTTGCCTTGTACCAACTTTGAGGTGGGGAAAATCCGTAAGGGTAGTAAGCAGGGCAAGTTGGGTTTGAGGCAAATTGAAGGTATTTTACTAACCTTAATGAGATGGTTCTAACATTGACAAAATAAAAATGAAATAGAAAGGGAAAGGGCAACCCTATAGAAAAGCATTTTGAAAATAGTAATATAGAATGTTTATAGAAAACTTAATTATAACTAGGATATGTATACCAAAAATTAAATTATATGTATGAATAATTCAAATATATATAAAATAAAATATATCTATATACATTCGGGGTGGTGCGGGACGAGTAAAACTCGTTCTTGGCCCGTCACCTCTTTGAGCAAGGAAAATTTGTAGAGGACAAGCCGAATCAAGCGGGACGAGGTGATTTTGACATCCCTAATTTAAAGTGATTGCTTTTAATCACTTACAAAATATAAACAAACTAAAAACTAACAAATTATCATTATTCCAAAGACATTAGGGATTAAAAATGATTACATTAAGTTTATTAGAAATGTGATTCTTAAGGAAAAAAAAAAGAAAAAGGTTATTGGAAACAAGTTGCTTAATAGAAAGTAGAAACATCAACCTTTTTATTAAAAAAAAAAAAAAAAAACTAATTGACAGATTAATGGGCTAAAGTTGAAATGAGTTTTTAATAGAGAGCATTGAGTATTGGGTTGGGCTAGACTTACAAGAGAAAAGGGATAGTCGGTCTGAATAGTGTGGGTCGGCCCATGATCCATGATCCATCATCTAATGTCTTCCATTCCAAAGTCGAGACTGTCACCGGGGCTGAGTTTTGGTGATTCGGATTCAGAGGAAGAAGAAAAACAAAATCTGTATCGGATTCCGCTTGGTAATGAGATTGTGCTCAAAGGCCACACCAAGGTATCACTCTCTCTCTCTCTCTCTCTATAACTTTTTTTTTTTTTTTGGGGTTTTGAAAAATGGCTATAAATTAGTGATTTTACTTAAAAAAAAGTAATGGCAAGTGTACAATATTTGCCACATTTTTAACAATACTTGAGTTGATAGCTTTTTATTTTTATTTTTTTATTTCTTTTTCTAGGCCACAGTACATCTCTTTATTATCTATTATATTCTAAATAAGAAAAAACAGGAAATTAATCTCACACTAGAAAATGAGAGTGATTTAAAGAGATTTAAAATCAGTGCTATGTATCTAAGAGTTAGGCTATTTTGGATATATATCACTGTCAGTTTCTTTAAGAACTTCTCTACTCTTCTTGTGTATATGTGTGTGTTAAAATACTTAGGTTCCGTTTGGTAAGAGATTTCTAGTAACGTTGTTTAAGTGTTGTGGAAATGTGTGGGGTGAAAAAGTGTTGTAAAAATACGTGTTGTATTGTTTAAACAACGAAAACTGTTATTCAAACAATATTACCAAACAGATCCTTAGTATTCTTTAAAAAAAAAAAAAAACTTACCACAAATAATATGTGACACTATAATTTAGAGTTTTTGAATTTGCAGTTATGTACTGTCATTTATATTCTTGAGTTTCATATGTTAATAGTTGGGATAATGTGTGATTATTTATGGCTAAATGGAACAATCTGCTTAAGGTATTTACCTAGGGTGTTAGTGTTAGGTATTATGTTTGTGTCTCAACTTGCAATATAAAAGAAAAATCTGAGTATAGATCAGTTGTATGTTAAGCTAGCACTATTTTCCATTATAATAATGGAAAGAATAAACATGCTAGTAATTATCTGGCCAAATAGCACAATTTTAGAAAAAAAATGCACTCTGACAAAGTTATTTAGTTATGTAGCTTAGTTTTGAAACTCGAGTTTTAAGCAAGTATGGGATATTTAACTGCTAAAGGAAGATTGATATTTAATTGTCATTGTACAAGAGGGGTTGCTTAAGATAGAACTATATATGCCCATTACTCTCATTTATCATTGTAATTGGAAGTTAATTAAACCAACTCATCAAACATAAACTCTCAATATGGTTGCTCAATATTTGGAAGAGAAGGAAACCAAAAAGAAACACTAATTTGCTCTCTTGTTCTGTAGTTAACAGCGTTAATTTAGACGTTTGTACACCAAAACATTAAACATAAACTGTCAGAATGGTTGCTCAGTAATTGGAAGAGAAGAAAATGAAATTGCAAAAGTACCAAAGATGACAACATATATACATGTACCAACCTAATATGACGCATTTCTTTGAAATTTGGAAGAGTCCTCAGTGTGGGGTTCTTAAGGGACTTGAAAAGGTAGTTTCAAAGCAAAGACCTTATATGATTTTTAAAAAAAATTTCCCCTACAAAAGAATGCATAAGCAATAGATTGATACCTCAAATTTTTAGTATATACTTTCTAGAAAATTTTGTCCTTAAAACATGCATGCATTCTTTTTAATAAATAAAAAAAAAAGAAAAAAAAAAGAAAAAGAAAAAAAAGAGCATGTATAGGTAGGCAGAGATTGAAGAAAACCAAACTCAAATAAAGCACATAAGACGCATAGATTAATAGTGAAATTTTAGAATATCAATTATTCAACACTTTGTTGAATATAGTTAGTAATCATTTCTTCATAACATAATCATACAGTATATACACACATAATTTAGAGTAAATTACAAATCCACCATGAGGTTTTGGGGCTGATCTGAGCATCATATCACTTCGACAGTTTGACATGTATGCAACGATTGGGGACAAAACTTAAATTTAAAAAAAAATAATTAAAAAAAAAGGACCCATTTAAGGATGAAATAAAAGTTGCCACCCTTAGACCAATGTCAAAGTACTCGGCATCATCATTGCATGGACAATTCAAATTTTATATGGTGCTTCTGTTCACAATTGCACAAGAATATCAAGCTGATGTGAGAAAAAGACTTACTTTGTTCTTCAGAAACTCGTGATTTGTAGACAAACCAAGTCATTTCAATCCTGTTGGAATGTATTGACAAAAGTATGAAAAAAATAATAATAAAAAAAATAAAAAACAATTACTAACATGAAAATGTACACAGAAAGGGACTTCTGCATATAGAGATAACATAACGAGCACAATTAAAAAAAAAAAAAAAACAAAACAAACAAAACGAACTTCAGCATTTAATGGTAACATGTGCCCAAATATATGATATAATATCTTGACCCAAAGTCCTGAACAATCAAAATTTGTAAGAATGATTTATGTGCATTCATGTTAAATGAGTCAAGTTCTTCGACACCATCAATGTAGTGGTGTTACTCTGTACATATAACAAACACTTCCAGCATATGCAGCATCTACATGAAACCACATCCGATCGCTCTATCTTAAGAGAAGATGCATTGCAAGCATTGTAAGATTGTCCAAATCTTCAAATGCGTTAATTACATAAAATAAAATAAAAATATCTCACGGGGCAGTCTTGAGGCTCTTTTAACACTGATAACAATAAAACACAAACTCCTCCATAACAAGTAAAACATTGGAAAGAGTCTATTTGGTGTTTCTCAAAAAAGAATGTGGGGGTAAAATTCGCCAGTCAACGTTGGGCCATAGTACTTGTACTAAGCCCAACCACAATAAGAAGCAAAGACACGGGCAGAGGACCCCCCAGCCCAATCACGTTGGGCCGGGCCTACTTTGGGGCATCCGAGGAGGAGTACCTCCTCGGACGCACCAAATGGGAGTCCGATTCACACCCTTTACATGGAGAAAGGTCATCCAAAACCAAGGAAGGTAGCAGGACGTTCCGGGGGGGGGGGGGGGCAACCACAACTGCCGCATTAAATGCAAGGAAGCTACTTTTCCAGCCGCATTAATGTGGAAAGGACAGGAGAACAGAATTATCTTGGTCAGTGCAACTCACAGAAAAGAAGGAGGATGTCCTATGGGACAGGTACTCAAGTAGATGCCCAGATGATTAACAAGTGTAAGGTCATTATTGTAGGAAGGATGCTATATAAGAGAAGAAAATCCCCATGGCCAGGGGATCGCAGAAAAAAGGAAGAAAAGGAGAGAGAAAGAGAAAAGGAGTTGAACGAACAAAGCATAAGATACTGCCCCACGGATTGTTATCCCAAAAGCTTAGAGGAATATCCCCACGTCCAAATGGTTGCATGGCTTGTTTGTAACTATGTTCACGCTGTCAAGACCTAGTTCTGTAACCTACTCTCTACAAATTCATTGTTGAGGGACTTTTGGGCCAGAATCGCTTGCCTGTTGGGTCTGAGCCCCAAAAACAGCCCCTACAATTGGCGCCGTCTGTGGGAAGAACTTGTGTCTCGACAAGTGAAACAGTAAGGGATGGAAGGATCAGGTCCGCGACAAACCGGACGTGCAGAATCTCAACGACAGGACAACTTTCTAAACCTCGAATGAGCGAAGGACCGGATAATCAACGAGAGGGCAGTGTGAACACCTCTCACACGAATAGAAGCCGCTCAAAAGGGAAGGATCACGCGTCCCACCAGCACAACAAGTGGAAGGCTCTACAGCAAGAGATTGACGACTTGAAGAAGAAGCTGCGTCGAGCCCAGCGAAAACGTCCTTCACCCGTTTCGGACACTAGCAGTGGTGTGGACGGTGAATACAGACGAAGGTTGAGAACCCCTCCGAGCGAGACGTTTTCCTATGAGGAAGAACGGCCCCACAAACGTGGTCGCAAAAGCCCGTCTTACCAAGGCCTGGCCAATGACGCCATGAGCAAGGCCCTAGATCGAATCTCCTAGTCGCCATTCACCCGTAGAATAGAGAGGGCGATGCTTCCTCGACGGTTCAATCAGCCAACGTTTGCCATATACAATGGTCGAACCGACCCAGTGGAGCACGTGAGTCAATTCAACCAGAGGATGGCCGTCCACTCCCGGGACGAGGTGTTAATGTGTAAGGTGTTTCCATCTAGCTTGGGACCCCTGGCAATGAGACGGTTTGATGCCCTCCCGCCGAATTCCATAGATTCCTTTAAACAGCTGACGCAGGCTTTTGGTTCTCGTTTCATCACCAGCACTAGAGTCCCTCGGCCCCTCGATTCCCTCTTATCCTTATCCATGCGAGAAGGAGAAACGCTGAAGGCCTACTCGGACAGATATTGGGAAACGTACAACGAGATAGAAGGAAACTACGATGACGTCGCCATTAGTACATTCAAAAGGGGCCTGCCGACAGAGCATGGCTTGAGAAAGTCTCTCACTGGGAAGCCAGTCACCCGTGCGACAGCTCATGGACAGAATAGACAAGTACAAAAGGGTCGAGGAGGACCAACAGATTGGGAAGGGAAAGGCGAAGGTTGTCCCTCAGGAGAGGAGGGACTTCAGGTCGGACCGCTTCAACAGCAGTAACAAACCTAGGAGAGATTACATGGAACAGTCCGGACCTACTGGGGCTCAGGTAGTCCACGCGGTGTTCCGAGAACCATTGCACGAGATCCTGGAGAAAGTAAAGCGCGAACCCTTCTTTCAGTGGCCGAACAGGATGGCAGGCGACCCCTCAAAACGCAATCAGAATCTATACTGTGCATATCATCAAGAGCCCGGTCACACCACTGACGAGTGCAGAAACCTGAAAAACTATTTGGATCGACTTGTCCGAGAAGGAAAGCTAAGGCATCTGTTGCACCGCCCTGAGCAGTCGAATGTCGAAACCAGACAAGGCACATTGAGGCCACCCATAGGCACGATAAATGTCATTCTTGCCGCACCTGGGAGAACCGGTTCCGGCCCCTTCAGAGTAATGTCAGTGGGTAGGTTCCCGACAGAGCCAGGCGAAAGAGGATCCAAGCGAGCCCGAGTGAGGGCCCCGCCATTAATCGGGTTCACGGAGGAGGATAAGGAAGGAACTATTCAACCCCATGAAGATGCCCTAGTCGTGACGCTCAGAATTGGAGGTTATGACGTGAAGAGGGTGTTAGTCGATCAGGGTAGCGCTGTGGAGATAATGTACCCAGATTTGTATAAGGGGCTGAACTTGAAGCATGAAGACCTGTCGCCATACGATTCACCCCTGCTTAGCTTTGAAGGAAAAGTCGTCATCCCGAAAGGCATGATTAGGCTGCCTGTGCAAACAGACTCAGAAGTAGTGGAAGTGGACTTTATCGTGGTAGATGCATACTCCCCCTACACAGCTATTGTGGCACGGCCATGGCTTCATGCACTAGGGGCTGTGTCGTCGACCCTGCACCAAAAAGTGAAATATCCGTCGGAAGGTTGAATCAAAGAGATAGTAGGGGACCAAGGAATGGCCAGACAATGCATGGTGTCGGCAATCTCTCGACGATCAAGCAGCGGACCCTCCACTTCAGCCGGGAATAGCTTATAGCAATCAAGGACCCCGGTCCTAACTACGGGTAATGGAGGACCGGCCATGGAGGTGAGTTGTGAGGAGCTGGAGAAAGTGCTCGTCGGATCAGACCCCGAGAAGTTTTTCCAAATTGGCTCAGAATTACCAGCACAGGAGAAGTCGGCGCTAATTAATTTTCTTCGACGAAATGAGGACGTATTCGCCTGGGATCCTTACGAAGCCCCCGGGGTGGACTCAGACCTCATACGCCATCACCTTAATGTTAATCCGGCTATTACACCGAAGAAGCAGCCTCCCCGGCGCCCGTCAAAGGAGCATGCGGACGCTGTGAGAGAGGAAGTCGCAAAATTGAAGAGAGCTGGGCCTATCAAGGAAGTATTCTACCCCGAATGGTGGGCAAACACAGTCGTGGTGAAGAAGAAGAGCGGGAAATGGCGGGTCTGCGTGGACTTCACGGACTTAAACAAGGCCTGCCCGAAGGATCCTTTCTCGATGCCGCAGATAGACCGACTGGTAGATGTGACTGTTGGGCATCCCCGAATGAGTTTTTTAGACGCTTTCCAGGGCTACCATCAGATATCCTTGGCCACCGAAGACTAGGAAAAAATTGTTTTCGTCACCCCAGTTGGTAACTATCATTACAAGGTGATGCCCTTTGGCCTGAAGAATGCTGGGTCGACCTATCAAAGGATGATGACTAGGATGTTTGAGCAGCAGATGGGCAAAACCATCGAGGTGTATATAGACGACATGGTAGTAAAGAGTAAATTGGTGGCTGACCACATCAGAGACCTCGGCGAAGTGTTTCAAATCCTGAGAAGGTACAAGCTGCGACTGAACGCATCCAAATGCTCATTTGGGGTGGGATCGGGGAAATTCTTGGGCTATATGGTAACCCACCGAGGAATCGAGGTTAACCCTGACCAAATAAGAGCCATTCATAGCATGCAGCCTCCTCGGAATCCCAAAGAGGTCCAGAAGCTTACAGGCATGATAGCCGCTTTAAACCGTTTCATCTTCCGCTCAACGGACAGATGCAGGCCTTTTTTCCTCCTATTGCACAAGTGGAAGGGTTTCGAGTGGACTGAAGAGTGTGATTTAGCCTTCCAACAGCTCAAGGAATACCTCGCCCGACCACCGATCATGTCCAGTCCCGACGCCGATGAGGTATTGTACGCATACATCGCAGTCGCCGCTCATGCGGTGAGCCTAGTGCTAATTCGAGAGGACAACGGCACGCAGCGGCCCGTGTATTACGTAAGCAAATCACTACAGGAGGCGGAGACCCGGTACCTCCCCCTCGAAAAGGCAATATTGGCCGTCGTGCAAGCTATACGGAAGCTCCCCCACTATTTTCAGGCACATACAGTAGTTGTGCTAACCCAACTCCCACTGAAATCAGTCCTCCGTAGCGCCGACTACACAGGAAGAATAGCTAAATGGGGAACCATCTTGGGCGCCTTCGACATTAGATACATGCCTCGCACCGCCATAAAAGGTCAGGTTCTCGCCGATCTGGTAGCTGAATTCGCGGAGCCCACCTTAGAAGGGGTGGAAGTGTCGGGATCACCGAGTGCTGATAGGAAATTGGTCGGCACGATCTCTCAGCAAGAACATGATAAGTGGAGAGCATACATCGATGGTGCAGCAAACCAAAGGGGCTCCGGGGTAGGACTCATTCTAATCTCTCCCGAAGGTATAACCTTAGAAAAGTCGTTGAGGCTGGGATTCCCGGCAACGAATAACGAAGCCGAGTATGAGGCACTGTTGGAGGGGATGTCTATGATCCGGAAATTGGGTGGGAAATGCGCGAGTGTATTCTCAGATTCGAGACTCGTAGTGGGGCGAGTAAATGGGGAATTGGAGGCGAAGGATGAAAGAATGCGAGGGTACCTAGCCCGGGCTAAACACCTGCAGGCCTATTATGACGACTTCCGTTTAACGCATATACCCAGAAGTGGGAATACCCACGCTGATTCTTTAGCGACACTGGCCACCTCCTCGGCTCAGCCCCTTCCGCGGGTTATTTTAGTTGAAGACCTCTGCCGCCCAACGGAAGAGGAGCCCAACGGTATTCGGGTACACAACGTCGGGGAGGGACCAAGCTGGATGGACCCTCTTGTCCGGTTCTTAAAGCACGATTCCTTACCGGACGATAAGGTTGAGGCTGACAGAATCAGGAGGAGAGCTTCTTGATTCTGGTTGTCCGAGGATTTCAAACTTTACAGACGCTCATTCTCAGGGCCATACTTGCTGTGTATGCACCCAGGGGCAACGAAACTCATCCTGGAGGAGTTGCATGAAGGGATTTGCGGAAGCCATACGGGGGGCCGGTCCCTCTCCCATAGGGCCATGACGCTGGGTTACTGGTGGCCGAGCATGCATAAAGAGGCTCTGGAATATGTGAAGAAGTGTGACCAATGCCAAAGGTTCGCCCCGAACATACATCAGCCGGGCGGAGTACTTAACCCGTTGTCCAGCCCTTGGCCATTCGCACAATGGGGCCTAGACATACTAGGGCCGTTCCCCAAAGCTGCCGGGAACAAGAAGTTTCTTCTCGTCGGCACCGATTACTTCACGAAATGGGTCGAAGCTGAAGCGCTGGCAAACATTAGGGATGTCGATGTCAAGAAGTTTATCTGGAAAAATATTGTCACCAGGTTCGGGACCCCACACACCCTGATCTCGGACAATGGCCTCCAATTTGACAGCAAGGCCTTTAGGGAATATTGCAATGAACTGGGGATTGTCAACCGATACTCCACACCAGCCTACCCGCAGAGTAACGGACAGGCAGAAACCATCAACAAAACCATAGTGAATGGACTGAAGAAGAGGTTGGACGACGCAAAAGGGAGGTGGGTTGAAAAGCTAGCCCATGTCTTGTGGACGTACCGCACCACGCCTCGCAGGTCCACAGGAGAAACCCCCTTTTCGTTGACCTACGGGGCCGAAGCCGTCATCCCATTAGAAATAAACTTTCCCTCCCGGAGGACTACTGCATTCAACCCCATTGCTAATAACGGACTTCTGGAGAAAAGCCTGGACCTCCTCGAAGAGAGAAGGGAAAGCGCGATGGTGCACCTAGCTTATTATCAGCAAAAGCTCAAACAGGGCTATGACGCCAAGGTGAAGTCGAGGCCCTTGATGCCCGGGGATCTAGTGCTGAGGAAAGTCCTGGGCACCGCGAGGAACCCTGCATGGGGAAAGCTTGGACCAAACTGGGAGGGCCCATACCGAATAACATCCGTGGCCGGCATTGGAGCGTACTTTTTGGAAGACTTGGACGAACGTGTAGTGCCACGTCCGTGGAATGTAAATAACCTGAAAAGGTACTTTTATTAATGAAAGACACTATACTTGATGCCGTGTTACTGTACAACTATTTGGGATAAGTGTTAAACAGAACCCAAGTCCTGCATAGCTCCTCGGACCACAGACTTGGGGGAAATTAACCACACCACGATTCTCGATAAGTGTTAAACAGAACCCAAGTCCTGCATGGCTCCTCGGACCACAGACTTGGGGGAAATTAACCACACTTCGATTCTCAATAAGTGTTAAACAGAACCCAAGTCCTGCATGGCTCCTCGGACCACAGACTTAGGGGAAATTAACCACACCACGATTCTCGATAAGTGTTAAACAGAACCCAAGTCCTGCATGGCTCCTTGGACCACGGACTTGGGGGAAATTAACCACACTTCGATTCTCAATAAGTGTTAAACAGAACCCAAATCCTGCATGGCTCCTCGGACCACAGACTTGGGGGAAATTAACCGTTATGCAATTCTCACTAAGTGTTAAACAGAACCCAAGTCCTGCATGGCTCCCCGGACCACAGACTTGGGGGAAATTAACCGTTATTCGATTCTCAATAAGAGTTAAACAGAACCCAAGTCCTGCATGGCTCCTCGGACCACGGACTTGGGGGAAATTAACCACACTTCGATTCTCAATAAGTGTTAAATAGAACCCAAGTCCTGCATGGCTCCTCGGACCACAGACTTGGGGGAAATTAACTGTTATGCGATTCTCACTAAGTGTTAAACAGAACCCAAGTCCTGTATGGCTCCCCGGACCACAGACTTGGGGGAAATTAATTGTTATGCGATTCTCACTAAGTGTTAAACAGAACCCAAGTCCTGTATGGCTCCTCGGACCACAGACTTGGGGGAAATTAACCGTTATGCGATTCTCACTAAGTGTTAAACAGAACTCAAGTCCTGTATGGCTCCCCGGACCACAGACTTGGGGGAAATTAATCGTTATGCGATTCTCACTAAGTGTTAAACAGAACCCAAGTCCTGCATGGCTCCTCGGACCACAGACTTGGGGGAAATTAACCGTTATGCAATTCTCACTAAGTGTTAAACAGAACCCAAGTCCTGCATGGCTCCCCGGACCACAAACTTGGGGGAAATTAACCGTTATTCGATTCTCAATAAGAGTTAAACAGAACCCAAGTCCTGCATGGCTCCTTGGACCACGGACTTGGGGGAAATTAACCACACTTCGATTCTCAATAAGTGTTAAACAGAACCCAAGTCCTGCATGGCTCCTCGGACCACAGACTTGGGAGAAATTAACCGTTATGCGATTCTCACTAAGTGTTAAACAGAACCCAAGTCCTGCATGGCTCCCCGGACCACAGACTTGGGAGAAATTAACCGTTATGCGATTCTCACTAAGTGTTAAACAGAACCCAAGTCCTGCATGGCTCCCCGGACCACAGACTTGGGGGAAATTAACCGTTATTCGATTCTCACTAAGTGTTAAACAGAACCCAAGTCCTGCATGGACCCTCGGACCACAAACTTGGGGGAAATTAACCGTTATTCGATTCTCATGAGTGTTAAACAGAACCCAAGTCCTGCATGGATCCTCGGATCACAGACTTGGGAGAAATTAACCACCCCACAATTCTCACTAAGTGTTAAATGGAGGCCAAGTCCTGCACGGATTCTCGGCCACGGACTTGGGAGAAATCAGCTTCGCAGCCGTTTTTGCCTAATTATGAATTATCGCTATTCTAACGTACTCATTCATTTATACTTAACTTTCAGCAGTAAATGACAAAACCAATATACATTCATGATGAAAACAAAATAGAATAAAGCAACGATATCTGAAATGAAATAACTTTTGTCATTTAATCTTCAAAGTAGCTCGGTTCACAAACATTAGCAATGCTAAACAAAATGAAACACAAACACAAAAAGCAAAACAAATGAATTCCTACACTACGTTCCTAAGGGCCCTGAGTCGGAGCAGGCTGATCATCCGCTGCTTGGTTCTCCGGTGCAATCTCCTGGGCCTGTGCAAGGATCTCGCTGATGCGAAGACTGTCCTCGGGTGACTTGCCCTGAGCGGCTTGCTCCGTGCCCCCAGCCTCGGGAACAGAGGAGTTTGTTGGAAGAGGCTCGGTGGAGGCCACCTCGTCAGGAACCTCGCGTATGTCCTCCGGGAAAAAGATGTTTTCAACCTTCCTGAGATCAGAATCTGCTGGGATGGCTGCCCGATCTAGGGCTACGCCCCAGGATGTGGTGACGTATTCCCTGCAGACGGTGGCAACTTCCTCGGCCAGTCTGACCTCAGTATTGTGGACTCCACGTTCATATGAAGCCGCCATAGCCTTCTCGGCAGCTTCCCTGGATAAGCGAGCCTCCTCCTTGGTCCTTGCAAGCTCAGCCCTAAGCTGTGAAACCGCGCGCTGCTCCTCTGTCAGCTTCTCCTCAGAATGGCGGAGCTGTATGCGTAGCTCGTCAGCTTGCTTTTCAGCATTTTTGAGGCCAGCTTCTGCCCTCGCATTAGCCTTCTTCACCTCCTTTAGCTCATTACTCTGACGATCAAAATCTCGTTTGAGATCACCAGCGGCCCTCTCAGCTGCAGAACGGGACTGAGCCTCCCTATGCATGTCCTCACGAGCCTTCTTGGCCCACTCCTTAGCAACAAAAATTTGTTGAGTGACCTGCGCTCGGACGGAAATGAAAACACTATTAAAACATGACGATAAGAGGGTACACAGTATAGAGACGAGATAGAAGATTCCACTTACCATGGCCATGTCCCTCTTCAGTGACATGAAAAGTTCTGGCTGACGAGTCTTCCTGAGACCCTCCATATCACGGGGCAGGAGAAGAGGCTGCTGCAGGGCCTCGGCCAAGAATGATGCTTGCTCTCGTTGGGATTCCCATAGGGTCGCATCCCAGGGGATTGGGGCGCCATCTAACTCGATCCGAGGAGACCATGTTCGTTGTCCCCTAAGAATGGCCGCCTCGTCTCGGCTATCAGAGGACCTGGTCCTCTTCTCTCGAGGCTCTTTTGTCTCCTTGCCCTTCTTTTTAGGCCCGGCCTTTTCACGGGCAATCTCTCCCTCCTCTGTCTCTTCTACAGGCCTTTTTCGCCTTAAGTTAGGCATAGGCTGTAGCGCCGCATCCGACGAGGGAGGGAGAGGAGGAACAGGAGCTTTGGGGGCAGTCTGTCCCTTCAAGACGTCCTTGGAAGTTTGCCCCTTGGACCTGTTAGACAGAAGGCCCCTGAGGCCAGTCCTTGGCTGCAGATCCATTCCTTCCTCTTCTTTTGTGTCTTCGCTGATATCAGGTTGCGCGATGACTAAACCAGTACCAGGAGCCGCTGAGGCGCGGTCTAAATCAGTGTCGGAGTCCGAGAGGTAATTTAGAGCCTGGATGTTGACCAAGCTCAGCCGAGGGGATGTTCGCTCCTTGTCTGCAAAGGCCGTTAAAAGGTTTATGTTAGTCCGAGGAGACATGCAACCAAACCAACAAGTTTAAAATAAAGGAAAAAAGGGGGGAGAGGAGCTCAAAACTAAGGTCCTCCCCACGGAATCTAGTTCTATGACACCCCACCTGGCGTTCCCGCCCTAGTCGGACAGTGAGGGCCGTCATGCCATGGTCCGGAGACGATCAAATGGTCGTCCTTCAAGCCTTTGCTGGACTTTGGAAGGCAGGATATCAACCTCACTTCGTCAGTCCTGGACTTTAGGTAGTATGAGTCGCCGTGCTTATGGCATTCATAAAGATGAACCACGTCGTGCCATGAAAGGCCGAGGTTCATCTGGTCGTTTAGGGCGTCGGCACACCCCAGGATCCGGAACAGGTTCGCGGTGCATTGATGGGGGGCCAATCTATGACCACGTAGGTAATCCCTAGTTATTCTCCCCATTGGAATCGTCATTCCTCCTTCCACGAAGGCTATCATTGGAATTGCGACTTCCCCTGTTTTCCTCTTGAACAAAATGTCCTTCTGATGGCAATACTCTAAACCTACCTCCGGTGGAATACGATACTTCGCCCTGAAGCCCGCCATACCGGTCGGAGAATCTACCATTTTCTCAAGCCTACCCATCCCCTCTAATCCTAAACAACTTGAAGGCAGTTTGATTAATGAAGAATAAAAAAGAAGAAGCACGCACTTACGGGTAAGAAGCTCGACGGAGTCTTCAAGAGAGTGGCGGCGAAAGTGAGAACGGACTGAAGGAGAAGGCTCTGAGATGTTCTGAGTACTAGAGTGTTCGTCAAAAGTGGGTGACGAACACCTGCAAAACCTTATATACTCAGAAGAAGTCGAACAGACATACTTACGTCTAGAGCAAGTGAAACGCTGTCCACCGTAGATCCGGCCTCCAACCGTTGGATTGGATGAGTGTAAAACCCCAAAAGCTGCAATTACTTTCCCCCGGGTCATTCAACGCCCTCAGCATTAATGAGGCACGTGAGGGCATGCTCCCCCTCCCCTCCTACACGTGTGAAGCAGGAATCCACCACAAACTGTCCAGTAAGTATCAAAATCCCGTCTTTCCTCCTCGGACCCAGAAGAAAGAGCCGGAATTTTGAGGGGCTATTGTGGGGGTAAAATTCGCCAGTCAACGTTGGGCCATAGTACCTCTACTAAGCCCAACCACAATAAGAAGCAAAGACACGGGCAGAGGACCCCCTAGCCCAATCACGTTGGGCCGGGCTTACTTAGGGGCGTCCGAGGAGGAGTACCTCCTCGGACGCACCAAATGGGAGTCCGATTCACATCCTTTACATGGAGAAAGGTCATCCAAAACCAAGGAAGGTAGCAGGATGTTCCGGGGGGGGGGGGGCAACCACAACTGCCGCATTAAATGCAAGGAAGCTACTTTTCCAGCCGCATTAATGTGGAAAGGACAGGAGAACAGAATTATCTTGGCCAGTGTAACTCACAGAAAAGAAGGAGGATGTCCTATGGGACAGGCACTCAGTAGATGCCCAGATGATTAACAAGTGTAGGGTCATTATCGTAGGAAGGATGCTATATAAGAGAAGAAAATCCCCATGGCCAGGGGATCGCAGAAAAAAGGAAGAAAAGGAGAGAGAAAGAGAAAAGGAGTTGAACGAACAAAGCATAAGATACAGCCCCAAGGACTGTTATCCCAAAAGCTTAGAGGAATATCCCCACGTCCAAATGGTTGCATGCCTTGTTCGTAACTATGTTCACGCTGTCAAGACCTAGTTCTGTAACCTACTCTCTACAAATTCATTGTTGAGGGACTTTTGGGCTAGAATCGCTTGCCTGTTGGGCCTGAGCCCCAAAAACAGCCCCTACAGAGAACATAAAGAATTTATTTTTTTAAGCGACATAAATATTAGGTAAATGAATTTCCTTTTAACAAACCATTTCTCTCTCTTGTAATTTTTCTTCTTTTTTGAAAACTTGGTAAATTCTAATACATAATATCTAATCCACATTGAATTTTTTAAAAGGAGAAGCATCTTGCTAACTTTTTCAATGCCGTAAAAGGATAGGGATTGAAAGACAAATTCACCCTGCATGTTTTCCTCTGCCCCGCCAAGTGGATAGGTTGGGGACAGTGGTTGATTTTATAATCAAGCCAATTTCGAGTCATGGACACAAAGGGTGAGTTAGGCATCAGCTTTAAGTTAAGTTTTAGCTTTTAACTTTTATGTACAGTTTTTCAAAACATCATTTTTTTTCCCCTTTTTTTCTCACTTTTTCAAATTGTTTTAAGGTACAAATTATACTTCAGCACACTTTCATCAAAAAGTTATCAGCAAAAAACTAGATAAACTGTTTCCAAACAGACACTAAAAGGCCTTTCTTGATCATTTGCATAAACCACATCTTTTCAAGGCCTTTTTTGCCAAGCCTCCTTAAATTATTGTCAAGAGCAGCCAATAGAAAAACTAAAACAGCTTCACTTGTCATGCCCTGTATCATTCCACCGCCTTGTCCTACACCAAGATTTGCAACATAATTTTGAATGCTTCATAAACTGAAAAACAATCCAATTCCAAAATATCAAAACTACCCTTGTATGCCTAAGTTTGAGGTTTAAATTTAACTTCCAAAAGCAGTCCATATTCAATCTAAAAAAAGAGTTCAAGACCTCAATCCAACTCATTACAATATTTGTACACCATATCATCAGCAGGTAAAAAACCTATTAAAAAAAGCACTCCGTTAAAAAAAGCATATATCCTGCAAATTTAAAGATCCTTTAATTTAGCTCATACACCTAAGGTCAGTGTATATTCCTAATTCTGATATATGTTCAGAGATATCAGATTATTTCAGCAATCTCCATAACCCAAGATTTAATAAACTACACCCTATTTCATTCCATTCCAATACTCCCAAATTTCAGCATATAAAGCTATAAAATAAATAAATAAAACTGTTTATAAGTTCAGTATTGGGAGACACAAAACTTTGACTTGAGAAATAAAGAAGAAGAAGCTACACCTTTACACTGTATTAAACCTTACCTGCTGAAAGGAAATCATCACTCATCAGGCAATTATCCAGGACAATCGTTTCAAGCTCTGTGCTGCAGGAGAGGTTATAAAACTGAAACATACAATGTAAAGACCAGCACTCAGCATTTCTCCTAAGAATCTAGTGATGCTGCTATTAGACGGATAATATGCAAAAAACATAGTTCATGCTCTGACAATGGGTTACTCCAGGTAATATCTTTGCCTGAACATCTAGAAGCACACAAAATTTGTACATGACACATGTTTTTACCAAAACATACCTGCCGGGGGGCAGGGGGTTGAAGGAAAATTTGAATTTTAGAGCAGACAATTTAGCAAGACTCAATTGCATTTGATGAAAAAAAAATAAGAATAAAAAGAAACTTACATAATCATTCTATAAATTACTTTTCTATTAGTCATGCAGTAATAGGAAAACAAAAAAACTAGCTAATGTCACCATTAAATTTATTTTCCAATGATTCTGGATGATTAAGCACAGAACTGGTAACATTTTACAAAGATAACCAGGCTGCATAGAAAGACCCCATTCTTAATACCAAGGAAAGAAGTTCTATGAATTAAAAAGTAAATTAGGTTGCAATATATAAAAGACAGCAGAAATCAAAGAAACCAAACATTTACATCTTTTTTTTTTTTTTTTTAAATCTGGTTCAAAACTGAGCAAATAAAAATAAATGAGTGGGCCTTAATCTCCACCCAGTTCTGAAGTTGAGAGGAGGTTTCATTTGAAAAACAGGTCATTGTCACCTATTTCCAATACTCACTTGCAGAAATAGAAATCAGTATGGCTTTCAAAAATGTTGGTCTTTCTACATAGAAATCACTAGTATAATAAATTCATAGACGTAAGAGAGAGAGAGAGAGAGAGAGAGAGAGAGAGAGAGTTTTTCCCCAATCATAATACTTTCGCTTGGCAAACAGAAAAATCCCCAATCATATGTTCAATGTTACACAAAGTTTCCCATGTTATTAATCAGTCAGCAACTAGACATCATCCGCAGCATTAATGCATTATTATCACTACTATTACACATCCTTAACATTCAAGGCAATATTTCTTCCACTTAAGAAGTTTTCTTTTCAAAGAAAATCAAAAAAGATTTTAAGTATGATGAGTTCCAAGGAGTAAAGCCTGTATCCTCAGCAAATAACATGAATAACAATTCTGGTCATGAATATGAGTGTTGATTTATTTCATTACCAGCCCCCAATCAACAGATTTAACACACATAGATGTTTTGAGTACCATGTCAAACTCATTTAAGCTGATAGCATACAATGTCACTAACTCAATCAGCAATTGTGACAAAATCATAACTTAACTTGAATATATAAACCTCTAAAACATTGTCTAAGCTTGTGCAAAATTTAAAATTGGTACCCAACAAATTATTGCATGAACATTTAAGTCACATATATGGCCACAAGTAATCATGCATATAAATTGGCAGCTCAGATTTCAACAATCATAAATAATAAAAAAAGAAAAAAGGAAAAAGGAAACAGTCAATTATTAATAGAGTAATAATTTGGCTAACATCAAAACTCTTCTGTTTCTTAAAGTAGCAGATAAGAAACAGGGATTAAACTGATGGCAACTTCATGTGCAATCGTTTCACAAAGAACATCAGGCGAAAGGACATATAGTTAGTTTATAATTCCGTTTTTAGCCACCTGCAATTTTTCCAGCTGGATTCCTCCTATCCGTCATTAAACAATAAGCATTTAATCATAACACAATGTATTAACAGTACTTAAAATACATAAATTTGCATATTGTCAGATTGATCATTCACATCTAAAAATTTTATTCACTTGAAAAAATATTTTACAAGATATCTAACTGAAACAAAAACAAAGAGATACATAACAATCATATGCAATCTACTTCTTCAAAAACTATATCTCATATTTCCCGTAGAGATACAGTAATTTTTGAATGTAACAGACCCTTGTTCCTTCTTAAACTCTTCTAGCTTTTGGCGAAGGCAATGAAGAATTCCAGGTAACACATGTCTTGGGTTTTCCCGTAACTCATCACCTTTGACATTACAGTGTGTCTCAATGCATTCAATATGCTTTGTACCAAAGTAGTAGTCTTCTACTATGATAGGCTCCTCCAATGACTTACCCTGTATCTCATTCATTAACCACTCTGCACACTCTATTGTTGATCGTATAGGTGTTAGGAACCTATCCCGATCATATTTTAGGTCCTCAAAATCCTCGCAAACTTTCTGCTCCTTGCTTTTTTTGATTCTTTTTATAGAGTAATCCAAATTGGCACACACCAAATTGCCATTCGAAATCCAGTAACTAGGTGTAGCTTTTGTACACTTAGAGAGGTCAGGTTCATGGTCTTCATCATCCTTAGTTATAAGCTTTTGCCTCTGTTGGCCTTTATGAGATGGTTTTGCTTTTTCACCACTACCACCAGCAGCAGCAGACATATGAGAGCCTTTACACTTTTTTCGCGCCCAGTCCAATGAATTCTCACATAATGCTGGAACAGCATGAGCATGAGCGAGAAATCCACAAAAATTATCATCCCTCCCATACTTTTGCCACTGTTGGCCTTTATGAGACGATTTCACTTCATCACCAGATTCACCACTACCACAACCAGTAGAAAAACGAGACCCTTTACGCTTTTTTTGGCCCGAGCCCAATGAACTCTCACATAATACACCAGCAGGAGGAGCAGGAAACCCACCCAAATTCTCACAATATTTGATAAAATTATGCAATTCATCCACGAAACCCAGAGGACAGCTTCCAAGAACACTATCAAGCCCTATATGTCCAGAAGTGTAGCAGTGAATACGCTCCAAAAAGTAGTTGTAATGATAATCCGACCCACATAAACAGCTTTGAATCTTCTTGAACAGAGAATTTCCTTGCTGGGACAAAGCTTGCAAGTCAAAAGAACATGACTTATTGGTACTGGTTTCATTAGGAACCGGATTTGAAACAAAGCTGAAGAATTCCTGGAACAAATCAGGGTGGTCCTTGAAAAGATCGTGGATCTGATCACAAAGCGAACCCATATCCTGTTGCCCTTTACCCTTACCCTTACGGTATGAACTGAGCAAAACCAAGAACGACTCATAAATGCTATCGTCATCTGCGAACCGAGTTCGAACCTTATTAATCAACCAACTTGCTTTCTGAAGCCAGAAATCCAATTCGTTTTTCATGTTTGACTAGCAATCATATCACCAACAGGTCAGTTATAATCACAAAAGAGAAGACAAAATAAATGGAAGTCTTAGAGCACAAGGAAAGAGAGAGAGTCTCATAAAGTGAAAGAAAGATTGCAAATAATAGGATATGAGAATTAGGGTTAGAGGTAAGAGTGAAATATATAAAAGAAATTTGGAAGTCTTGGAGCACAAGGAAAGAGAGCAAGAGTCAGAGTGAGAGTCGGAGTTAAGAGTTAGAAAGAAAGAGAAAACTAGGGTTGTTAAGATGAGACAGTATTTAACGTTAACCGCCTTAACTTAAGCACGCGCGTGAATTTGACGACTTTAAGACGCAATAAACTGTGGTTATGAATTTGTTGAGTTTAATTTCGAAGTTATTTTTTATATAAACAAATTTTTATTTTTATTTTTATAGGAAAATGCTAATGAATACTCTTAAGGTATTGGTTAATAATTCATAGGCCATGCTAATGAGTACCCTTAAGATATTGGTTAATAATCCAGTTAAAGAAAGTTTCTATAGGAAAAAAAAAAGTAATTAATGTTTTGACAGTTTTTTTCATTTCTCATAAAAATTATGTCAAAACTTTCCTAAAATAAATTGTTAACCAATACTCTAAGTGCACTCGTTAGCATTTCCCATAATCCATTTAGAGAAATTTTTTATGGGAAAAGAAAAAAAAAACAATTAATGTTTTTTTCATTTCCTATAAAAGTGATGTCAAAATTTTCCTAAAATGGATTATTAACCAATGTCGTAAGGCACTCGTTAGCATGACCTTTTTTTTATATAAACAAATTTTTAAGTATTTTAATTATTATAATCTTTATTTTTATATATTAAGAGGATTTAGAAAGTTAGTTATGACTTCAAAAAATTTCAAAAATACCCTAATCTAATTAGATAATCTCTATTCTTAAAAAATAAAAAATGGGGTTAAAATTGTAATTAAAAAAAAAACTTAAAAATTAGCACATTCTCTATTTTAATATATCTGACACACATTTGATACATTTTTTCTTAAAATCTAACAAACACAAACAAACAGTTTACTCCATTTCAAATTTAAATTTTAGTTTCTTAAAAATTCCTTCCTCAGTAATGTCACTAACAATAGATAAATTCAAATTAAAAATTTACATTAAACTCAAAATAAATAAATAAAAAGCCTCATCGCACATGCAGAGCGCGTGTGATAAGAAAGTTGCTACATCCACAATATTTTCACAACACTTTTACAACAAATCATATGTGGTAAGTTGTTATTGGTTCTAATTTGAATTCGCAGCTTAAATTACTTTTTTGTCCACCCATAATTGCAAATAACAACCTGCCATTTATGATTTGTTATGACATTATTGTGAAAATGTAGTGAACATAACATTTTTCTTTTTAAAACATTTTTTCATAGACAAACACACACAAGTGAGAAGGAATATGGTTCTAACTTCTAACATAAAGGCACACCACAAACTTCTCTCAAAAGTCACGTTTAACTTTTAAGAAAGAGTAGAGCAAATTATAATACATACAATACACCCTCTTAAATAATGTGAGACCGTTATTCTTTTTAAAAAATAAAAATAAATAAATAAACACACACACAAGGAGATTAGGAAAGAGAGTGGTTTTCATTTCTATGGTGGAACCAAGGATAATAATACAGATAAATATACTCTTTTTTTTTTCTTTTTTATGTTATCCCATATGTAGAAATAAATATACTCATTTTTACGAATTAAAGCTTTTTATGTTATCCCATATAAACTTTTTCCCCTCAAATTTAATAGCCTTTTTGAGATACACAATTGTTATATTATTTTAAAAAATACATAGACCATTTTTTTGGGGGTTTATTTCTTTAACAATAGAGCGAGACTTAAGAAATGCAAGCAACTAAAAAAAAAAAAAAAAAAAAAGAGAACACTAGTGTGCATTTTTATAAATTAGTACGGCTATTAGGAAACAAACCAATATTCATAGTAATATAACTAGCCAATAACCAAGATGGCAATTACATGTTGATGCCTTAAAATTGAGCAATGCTAGGGACACAAAAACTCTCACAATTTTTGTTACAACTAGCCATGTGGCAAGTTGTGAGTGATGAAGATATGTACCCATCATTTGACCTCCACCATTCATAGCTCACTACGTAGCGAGTTGTGGCAAAAGTTATGAGATTTTTTGTGTCGATAACATTTTCCCTTAAAATTTGTGTGTGAAATGATAAATGAATGGATTATTAATGAGCCGCAACTTTTTCAAAGGAATTGAAGCAATGTCATTCAAAATAGCAACTATCCATTAAGGCTCACACCCCAATGATTCAAACAAAGAGCTTCGTTTCCAATGAGTGGAACCTACCAATCTTCGAAGCAATTAGAAATACCCACAAAACTTGCAAGATTCCACTTCCTCAACTCAACTGTCTCGAGAAATTGAAAGACCTAATAGTTTAGAAAGAGGACGCACAAGCTTGGAATTGGTAGGCTTAGGGGGCTCAATCCAAGTAGGCCAAGCCTAATGAGTATGGTGCAAAACTAGACTTCTTCATTGACTTGAAGACATTTTGCTAAACTTGAGGCCAATTAGCCAATCAAGTCCTTGAGCATGCCTCTTTGGTCAAAATTGTGTATTGCGATCGAATTACACCTAGAACAGTCAAACCTCTTGTTTGAGGTAGTCTACTTCAACCCAAACTACAAAGCATGCACAAAGGTTAGCTACCAATATTCCTTGCCTAGAAAAGAAAATTTGCAAAGGACCATCATCCTTCGCATTCGCATTTATTATGACTCACCTACCACCATTTGTATTTACTAAAAAACACAATAGGGACCTTACCCCTAACAACCATGAGGAAGACTTCTTATGATTAGATCCCCTCATCTGACTTAAGGGGGTGGTGTGTTGTCAAGTTCTCCGTCTAATTGAATGGTAAAATAACCACCAAAATCCATTAGGGGAACCCTAGAAATATCTCATAAATTAGAGATATTTTCTCTCTATTCTCTACTTTCATTCATTCTTTCTTGAAGCTTATTGTGTGTTCTTATCACTCACTAGCTTATTGGAGTGCCTTCGACCCACCCGTTGATTGGATTCTATTCAGTTTGCCTCATCTTCACATTCACTAGAACCCTTATTGTGGTTCCTTTTTCTATTTCACCCATACACTTTAACAATCTAGGAAATATAAATTGTTAATAGCCATATAATTTAGATTATGAATGTATTACTTGAGGGATTTCACAAATATTTAATTATTTTAACTAATTTAAGTGCATAATCAAGTTTTTATATTCTTGATTGCATGTTTTATTAAATCCATTTTATTATTTGGTTGCGTTTTGTCTCAATTGTTGCCAAAGTAATATTCCAAATAATTTTTTTTAATGAATATTCATAATTAGTTATTCATAAATTTTAAAAAGAAAAAAAGTTATTTTACATAAATAGTTATTTTATATCTATAGGTAACATAAAACAAATTAATTTACCTCTTTAACAAATGGTAATGAATTAAAAAAAATACATGGTTGGTTTTTAAACTTTAAAACATGAGTGATTTTACTCCTTAAAATTTAAATTAGGGATGGAAATGGGCAGGGTAGGTTTGGATCATGGTTGCCTTGTACCAACTTTGAGGTGGGGAAAATCCGTAAGGGTAGTAAGCAGGGCAAGTTGGGTTTGAGGCAAATTGAAGGTATTTTACTAACCTTAATGAGATGGTTCTAACATTGACAAAATAAAAATGAAATAGAAAGGGAAAGGGCAACCCTATAGAAAAGCATTTTGAAAATAGTAATATAGAATGTTTATAGAAAACTAAATTATAACTAGGATATGTATACCAAAAATTAAATTATATGTATGAATAATTCAAATATATATAAAATAAAATATATCTATATACATTCGGGGTGGTGCGGGACGAGTAAAACTCATTCTTGGCCCGTCACCTCTTTGAGGGAGGAAAATTTGTAGAAGACAAGCCGAATCAAGCGGGACGAGGTGATTTTGACGTCCCTAATTTAAAGTGATTGCTTTTAATCACTTACAAAATATAAACAAACTAAAAACTAACAAATTATCATTATTCCAAAGACATTAGGGATTAAAAATGATTACATTAAGTTTATTAGAAACATGATTCTTAAAAAAAAAAAATGTTTATTGGAAACAAGTTGCTTAATAGAAAGTAGAAACATCAACCTTTTTATTTAAAAAAAAAAAAAAAAAAAAAAAAAAAAAAAAAAAAATTAATAGAAAGATTAATGGGCTAAAGTTGAAATGAGTTTTTAATAGAGAGCATTGAGTATTGGGTTGGGCTAGACTTACAAGAGAAAAGGGATAGTTGGTATGAATAGTGTGGGCCGGCCCATGATCCATGATCCATGATCCATGATCCATCATCTAATGTCTTCCATTCCAAAGTCGAGACTATCACTGAGGTTGAGTTTTGGTGATTCGGATTCAGAGGAAGAAGAAAAAGAAAATCTGTATCGGATTCCGCTTAGTAATGAGATTGTGCTCAAAGGCCACACCAAGGTCTCTCTCTCTCTCTCTCTATAATTTTTTTTTTTTTTTGAAAAATGGCTATAAATTAGTGATTTTACTTAAAAAAAGTAATGCCCACCAAAATCATTGTAAGATCATGATAAAAACACATTCTTGATAAGAGCCTAGAAATGATGAATAAATTTTGCTAACAAAAACCATGCAAATAAATAGTCAAAATATTTACACTATCAAAATTACATTTAAAAACATGAATACTTTTTTATGAAGGAACCATTTATTTCAAAATTACATTTAAAAAAGAAAAAAAGAGCTAATGTGACACACATAAAAATAAAAATAAAAAATAAAAAGTAGAACTCAAAGAAAGTCAATCATAAACAAAAGAAAAGAAAACAAAGAAGAACTTGCAAAAGATAGAACCTGAAAATTTGTTGGAGCCTCTGACAGTAAATGTCTTTAATCTAAAGAAAAAGAAATGAAGATGTAGAGCTAAACTAAATGTCTTCAATTTGAAGAAGAATGAGAGATAGAAAGTGAGATAGAAACTGCAAAGCGTACGTGAGTTTGTGGGTCTTAAAGTGTAAGAGTTTTAATTTACATATTGTAGGGTCCGATTTTTCTGGTCCGGCCCAAGATGCATGAGACCTTAAACCAGCGAGCCCGGTACAATGAATTTGTAGAGAGTGGGCCAAAGAGCTAGGCTTTGGAGCATGAACAACAGTTATCATGGTGTTTTACTCGATCAGGATGAGATGGACTGAGTTCATCTGGGAGAATTAGTCCTCGGCACGGTTCCGAGGGCCCTTTCTGGTCATTCTTATGTGTTGGGAGGTCTTCACCCCGCCCTCTCTATCTCTTTTTACTCCCTTTTTATAGTAGATTTCTTCCTCCTGAATGGGGTCCCTAGGGTAGGTGCTTGTCCCATTCGCCCTTCTCTCCAGTTGTTGGGAATAGTTGTAAGGACAGGGAAGTATGGCCATGTCAGGCACAAGGTCATGAGCGCAATAATGGCAATCTTTTCCCTAGACACCTCCCTTTTTTTCGCTGTCCTTTCCTGCTATAGTACTTTTCCTACTCTGTGGTACGATATAGTGTGTCACTATAAGTGGCAGGTTGTCTCCTTTATCCTAGGCTATATCCATACCGAGGAGGATCCTCCTCATGGCCGAGGAGGGGTTTTCCCTTAGGCTGGATCCTTGGTCCAAATGTAGACATTCGCATAGGCCTCCGGGTCTTTTACCCCCCACAATAGCCCCTTAAAATCCTGCTATCTGGATCCTCGGACGAAAATGAGGGTTTTGGTGACATTGGGATTATGTCACGGCCTGCCAAGTCTTGCCCTCCATTAATGCTAAAGCCTCTTTGTTTGCCTGAGGCATGTTTTTGGTGGTGAGACATTCTTTTAGTCTATCTAAGTTGCGTTCCCGCCATTTCGGTACACGAGGCGTGCTTTAATTAGGGTCACTTCACGAGGCGGCATAAATCCAACGGCTGAAGACTGTTTTGGAAATTGAGCGAAGTTTATCTCGTTTGCAACTCCTTCTTGGAGATTTGGTTGAATTGATTGCCACCAGATTTGCCCCCTATATAAGACGCACAGTAGGAGATCACTCCCCTTTATTCGCAGACCCTTGAGCTTTTTTTAGGCTTCTAATTCTCCACATGTTCCCAAAGTCTCCACTGCGAGTGCAACTGAGATTTGGGGAGTGAAATGGTCATGGTTAAGGCGAGGGTGAAGGAGCCAAACCCTCTTCATAAGCCTTGGGTGTCTCCGAGATTCAGAATGGCCCGGTCGGGGCAAGGGAGACAAAGGCTCAAGACATTTCTTTTCCTCGATAGGGAAAGAAAGGAGCCTCTTTTTCCTTCAGCCAAAATCCAAAGCAGGTGGAGGTCGCATCAGATTTTTGGTGCGACAGCACTGGGATTTCCACCCGACGCCGTGTGTTGCGCACGTGAAGGCTTGGACTTCCCATCGTCGATACCATCCATGCTTGCTCGATTGCTGTTAGAACGATACTTGCTCAATTGCTGCTAGAGCAAGTATGGGGATTTGGCATCCCCGCTTCTTCCTCTCTTCCATCATTGGTGTCATCCAGACTTGCTTAGTCGCTGCTAGAGCAAGGCTGTGGACCAGGTGCCTCTGCTTCTTCTTCTCTTCCATCACTGGTGCCATCCAGACTTGCTTAGTTGCTGCCAGAGCAAGGTTGTGGACCAGGTGCCTCTGTTTCTTCTTCTCTTCCATCACTGGTGCCCTTCAGACTTGCTTAGTTGCTGCTAGAACAAAATTGAAGGATCTATCGTTCCCATGTATTCCCCTTTTTTTTTTTTTTTTTTTTTTTAGTTAGCTTATGATATAGGCTTGTCTAAGCCCTTTTATGTACATTATACTATCTCTTTATCTAATAAAAGACGATTTTATCGCATTTTATACATCCTTTCTTTTCTGCAATAATTATTTTGTGAATGAATGTGCTGGTGTCTTTTCTTTCGAACCGTACTTAGATCCAATGCCCTTGTCGGTAAAGAGTTATTACTTTGAACTTATCGAAACCCACGGGCACAACAATGTCGACTTTAAATAGGTTAACAATATAAGACTAACCGGGATAACAGCCGCACGTTCTGTATTATGAACGGGGTGACTGCCTGAGGACGTGTAATCTAAAATAAACTGTCTGAGGGGGTCGCTGGGTACTAGGATTCTTTTTCGCGTTTCTGATGATATTCGTAGCTTTAACTTGTTTTAGGCGTCTGGTCTGAGGACCGAGGCATGACTGTACCTGGTCTAAACACTCAGAAAGGCACTATTGTGTGTTAGTTTCCATAAGGCCGGGGGGCCGAGGACCATACAAGACCTCCATTCCGCCTAGGAGTTAGGCCTTTCTTGAAGTTGCTAGTTTCCTGTAGGTTTGAGTCTGAGGACCATGCAAGACCTTGGTTCTGTCTAGCACTTAGGCTCTTAAAGTGTCTAGTTTCCCCATAGGTTTGAGTCCGAAGACCATGCAAGACCTTGGTTCTGTCTAGCACTTGGGCTCTTAGAGTGTTTAGTTTCCCCATAGGTTTGATTCCAAGGACCATGCAAGACCTTGGTTCTATCTAGCACTTAGGCTGTTAGAGTGTCTAGTTTCCCCATAGGTTTGGGTCCAAGGACCATGCAAGACCTTGGTTCTGTCTAGCACTTAGGTTGTTAGAGTGTCTAGTTTCCCCATAGGTTTGGATCCGAGGACCATGCAAGACCTTGGTTTTGTCTAGCACTTGGGCACTTAGAGTGTCTAGTTTCTCCATAGGTTTGAGTCCGAGGACCATGCAAGACCTTGGTTTTGTCTAGCACTTGGGCACTTAGAGTGTCTAGTTTCCCCATAGGTTTGAGTTCAAGGACCATACAAGACCTTGGTTCTGTCTAGCACTTGGGGCGTTAGAGTGTCTAGTTTCCCCATAGGTTTGAGTCTAAGGACCATGCAAGACCTTGGTTTTGTCTAGCATTTGGGCCGTTAGAGTGTCTAGTTTCCCAATAGGTTTGAGTCCGAGGACCATGCAAGACCTTGGTTCTGTCTAGCACTTGGGTCGTTAGAGTGCCTAGTTTCCCCATAGGTTTGAGTTCGAGGACCATGCAAGACCTTGGTTCTGTCTAGCACTTAGGCTCTTATAGTGTCTAGTTTCCCCATAGGTTTGAGTCCGAGAACCATGCAAGACCTTGGTTCTGTCTAGCACTTGGGCCGTGAGAGTGTCTAGTTTCCCCATAGGTTTGAGTCCGAGGACCATGCAAGACCTTGGTTCTGTCTAGCACTTGGGCCGTTAGAGTGTCTAGTTTGCCCATAGGTTTGAGTCCGAGGACCATGCAAGACCTTGGTTTTGTCTAGCACTTGGGCCGTGAGAGTGTCTAGTTTCCCCACAGGTTTGAGTCCAAGGGCCATGCAAGACCTTGGTTTTATCTAGCACTTGGGCCATGAGAGTGTCTAGTTTCCCCATAGGTTTGAGTCCGAGGACCATGCAAGACCTTGGTTCTGTCTAGCACTTGAGCCGTGAGAGTGTCTAGTTTCCCCATAGGTTTGAGTCCGAGGACCATGCAAGACCTTGGTTTTGTCTAGCATTTGGGCCGTTAGAGTGTCTAGTTTCCCTATAGGTTTGAGTCCGAGGACCATGCAAGACCTTGGTTCTGTCTAGCACTTGGGCCGTTAGAGTGTCTAATTTCCCCATAGGTTTGAGTTTGAGGACCATGCAAGACCTTGGTTTTGTCTAGCACTTAGGCCGTGAGAGTGTCTAGTTTCCCCATAGGTTTGAGTCCGAGGACCATGCAAGACCTTGGTTCTGTCTAGCACTTGAGCCGTGAGAGTGTCTAGTTTCCCCATAGGTTTGAGTCCGAGGACCATGCAAGACCTTGGTTCTGTCTAACACTTAAGCTGTGAGAGTGTCTAATTTCCCCATAGGTTTGAGTCTGAGGACCATGAAAGACCTTGGTTCTGTCTAGCACTTGAATAAATTCCGGTTTAGCCCTTGGCTTCCCTGTTCGAAGGGAATTCAGCGAACCGGAATATTAGGGGTCTTAAGAGTTAGCCTTTTGACAAGTGCATGGGGGCGCATATCTGACGTCCGAAACCCCTTGAACTGCGCTGTCTAGCAATCCTCCCTTCGTAATGAACACTTCGAAGCGTGACCCAAAACGGAGGTTGAGCTATGATAATGGCGGTGTGTTCCTAGAAATGATAGGGGGGCTTTCGTGCAACTCGCACCATTGCCAAAATGGTCCTCTCGAGGGATTCTTGTTAATAGGAGCTTGACCGTGACTAATTGTTATATTCGCCAACGCACAAGCTCTTCTCACAGACGTCGCCAATTGTGGGGTCCGATTTTTCCAGTCCGACCCAGAATGTGTGGGACCTTAGACCAGCGAGCCCGGTACAATGAATTTGTAGAGAGTGGACCAAAGAGCTAGGCTTTGGAGCATGAACAACAGTTATCATGGTGTTTTACTCGATCAGGATGAGATGGACTGAGTTCATCTGGGAGAATTGGTCCTCGGCATGGTTTCGAGGGCACTTGCTGGTCCTTCTTATGTGTTGGGGGGTCTTCGCCCTGCCTTCTCTGTCTCTCTTTACTCCCTTTTTATAGTAGATTTCTTTCTCCTGAATGGGGTCCCTAGGGTAGGTGCTTGTCCCATCCGCCCTTCTCGCCAGTTGTTGGGAGTGGTTGTAAGGACAGGGAAGTATGGCCATGTCAAGCACAAGGTTATGAGCGCAATAATGACAGTTTTTTCCCTAGACACCTCCCTTTTTTCTGTTGTCCTTTCCTGCTATAGTACTTTTCCTGCTCTGTGGTACGATATAGTGTCACTACAAGTGGCAGGTTGTCTCCTTTATCCTCGGCTATATCCATGCCGAGGAGGATCCTCCTCATGGCCGAGGAGGGGTCTTTCCTTGGGTTGGGCCCTTGGTCCAAATGTAGATATTCGCATGGGCCTCCGGGTCTTTTACCCCCCACACATATTTATCTCTGTTAGTTGAAAACTTGTAAGTGGGTATGATAAGGGTATTTTAGGTATAAAAAATGAGGAATCCAAACAGGAGAAACCCCTTAAATAGTAAACTAGCCTTTAAGCATGCACTCACGCGCGTGCTCAAAGGCTCTTTTATTTTTTGGGTAAGGGTTAATTTAGAGCATCCATTATAATTTCGGATCACTACATTTTCCATTATAAAAAAAAGAAAAAGAGTTTTCAATCTGAAGAAAAAGAAAGGAAGATTTAGAGCTAAACTAAATGTCTTCAATCTGAAGAAGAATGAGAGATAGAAAGTGAGATAGAAACTGTAAAGCGTACGTGAGTTTGTGGGTCTTAAAGTGTAAGAGTTTTAATTTACATATTTATCCCTGTTAGTTGAAAACTTGTAAGTGGGTATGATAAGGGTATTTTAGGTATAAAAAATGAGGAATCCAAACAGGAGAATACCCTTAAATAGTAAACTAGCCTCTAAGCACGCACTCACGCGCGTGCTCAAAGGCTCTTTTATTTTTTGGGTAAGGGTTAATTTAGAGCATCCATTATAATTTCAGATCACTACATTTTCCAATTATAAAAAAAAACCTAGGGATGTGATAAAAAAATTATTTCACCACACATAATACTCATCACACCCCTAGGTTTTTTTTGTTATTGAAAAATGTAGTGATCCAAAATTAAAATGGATGCTCTTAATTAACCCTTACCCAAAAAAAAGAAGAGCCTCAGAGGCTAGTTATTTATAACCAATAAATCATTCATCCAAGTAAGTTAATTTTTGTTAACTATAAATATCAATTGGAATGATATCACCAATATTCTGCCGTAATGCACATTGAAAAACATAAAAGTAAAAGTTTTGGGTTGATTTCCAACCAAATACTGTGAGCAAATCAGATATGTAAAGCATTATCTTTCAAACACTTAGATTTACTACAAAAATCAAGTGAAAATGTAATGATCTAATGGACCAATCGGAAGCAAGAGCAACTAAAGTTAGTTTTTTTCATACCTTTGTATAATGCCATCAATGAACAAAAGCAACAATTAAACGCGAAAAGTTGTAACTTTTTAAATTTTCTAAGTTCTAACCACAAAATACAAATATAATCCCAAAGATATTGAGAGTGAGAATTTTATCTTGTACATGAACGAATAAGTAAAAGAAAGAGTGTGTGAGAGAGAAAGAAAGAGATGTGATACTGGTTGCAAACTGCTGTCTTCGATCACAGCCTTTACATGAACGAAAAAGTAAAAGAAAGAGTGTGTGAGAGAGAAAGAGAGAAATGTGATACTGGTTGCAAACTGCTGTCTTCGATCACAGCCTTTCCACCAAACCAAATGAAATTCATCATTGAAAACAACTGAAAGAGAATCAAATAAACACCAACTTCATATCAGAGGAGAAAGGGAATAATTATTTATTTATTTATTTTGAAAGTTATCAACCTGGATTGGAGATGTAAGCCCCATAAGTATATTTGTAAGCAGTTCTTTGTAGAGAAAGAGAAATAGATGTCCATGTAAAACAAAAAAGAAATAGATCAATGTGTGTGGGGTTGGTGACTTTTTTATGGGATAAATCTTCAATTTGCGGAAGTTATCCTTGAGTAGTTTTGGTTAATTTTAAATTTTAAATTTCAATTAAGAATGGTGAGACATGCGATGATAACGGGGTGAAAAAAAAGAAAAAGAAGATAAATGGATTAGTGGGAGAGAAGAGAGGAAATGTGTGTTTATTTAACTTGTTTTTCTAATTTTGTTTTAAAGAAAAAAAAGGGTACGGTTGTTTAGAATAAGTGGGTTAGTGGGAGTGTTCCTATTTTGTAGGAAATATTTTTTTCAAATTTACCTAAAATTTAGGAGTTTTTGAATTAATAGTTTTACATGTCTAACCCTATTATTTAAGATTTACAAATAGGTAAATTTGAGGGTATTTTAGATATCAAAATTGAGGAATCCAAACAGGGAAAACCCTTTAAATAGTAGTATAGATATAAAAATTACATGTATTTTCATATATTTTTTCGGGAATTCTAGCCTTTTGCCCTTAATTTTTAAAAAATTTAGCAATATGCCCCTATTTCGAAACTATATAGGGATATGCCCATGTTTCGATACTCGATTACTTTAAAATTGAGTTTTAATGAAATACTTGATTTGTAGAAAATCGAGTTATGCCCAATAAAACTATTAAAAAAAATGCATGGAACTCGATTTTAGGGAAGTCGAGTTCCAAAACGCTACTATAGGGCTTTAAAACGTCACTATAAGGCTTAAAAACGCCACTATAGGGTTTCCTGAACCTGGGTATGGGGCGATCATACTTATAAAAAATTTTTTGCAGGAAAACGCCGCTATAGGGATTAAAAACGTCACTATAGGGCTTAAAAACGCCACTACAGAACTCCCTGAACATGGGGCAATCACACTAATAAATAATTTGCATGAAAACGCCGCTATAGGGATTTAAAACGTCACTATAGGGCTCCCTGAATATGCGGCGATCACACTTATGAAAATTTTCTTGCATGGAACTCGATTTCCTGAAAGTCGAGTTCCATGCGATTTTTTTTTTTTTTTTAAAAGTTTGATCGGGCATAACTCAATTTTCTACAGATCGAGTATTTAATTGAACTCGATTTTAGGGTAATCGAGTATCGAAACAGGGGCACGCTCCTATATAGTTTGCAAATAGGGGCATATTGCCAATTTTTTAAAAAATTAAGGGTAAAATGCCAGAATCTCCATATTTTTTCACCCAAACATATTTTAAACTGAAAACTGATATTTAAACCTACTTACCAAATGGTACAACTTTCCCAAACGGGCTGTAAGATTTTAAAACCCTAGTTATATTCCAGCTGGATCTTATTCTTTTCTCTTCGGCCGCCGCTCCCATTTTTTCTCTCTCACACAGTCACACTTTAGCAACTTATTATTTTCTCTTCTTCTCGATGTCGACCCTCTCCCCCCTCCCCCAATTTTCTCTCTCTTCAGATCTTTTCCTCTGTTTTTTCTTGCTTTTGTTTTCTTCCATCCCAAACACCGAAACCCGATCGATTGAAACCAAAACCCTTGATAAAATATGACAAAATTTTCTGCCCTTGAAAAAGCCCACAAATATTTTAAAAAAGATAGCCACAAAGCAAAAAATTCTAACTGATACCAATTGATAAAAACCCTTGATAAAATATTCTGATACCAATTGATAAGAACCTAAGATAATCTAACTGAATTCGAGGACAGTTATCCTCCGAGAACAATAGAGAGAGAGAGAGAGATAGAAAGGTGTAAGGTTGAATTTATTCAACCATCTAATTGGCTTTATTCCGTGCCAAATTTGCTTGTAATTCAGCATTTAGTAACCCTGTATTTAGGTGGGTTTGTTGTAAGGGTAGTGAGTGAGATAGAGTGAAGTTTGCTCAAGAGTGTGCAAGAAAACAGAGACTCACGGCTGGGACTCGCGGGTGGACTCGCGGCTGCAAGCCGCCAGAAGCTGCACACGTGCCAAGCATGCTGGAAGATGAACAGTCATGCTAGCTGGAGCACTACAGGAAAACTGGCCATACGGTTAACTCGCGACTGGATCTCGCGACTTGGTCAAGCCGCGAGGTCAAGCCGTGAGCCACCCCTGTTTTGCCAAAACCTGACGTTTCACATTCCTCTCCCACTCCAGTATAAATACCCCTTTAACCCACGATTGAAAGAGAGCTTCCAGAGAGAATTTTGAGAGAGAAACCCTAAAGAAAAACCAGATTGCTTCACCCACAATCTATACCTTAGAGTCTCTTCAAATTCCCTTACTCTCTTCCTCTCCATTGTCAAATCCTTGAGAGGCATTATACCAAACCTGGTTCTCACCATTATCATCTCTGTGAGACAGTCGTTTGGAGTTCTGGGAAGCAGTTAGGAAGGAGCCAATCTTCATTGGTTGATGCTACGGTCTAGTAGCGGAATCCGGAAAGCTAGAAAAGAAAAAGGTTCGGCGCAACCTCGTTGGAGCAAGAAGCTTGGAGGGCTTAGGTGCACTGGGTAGATTAGGCTTGGAGGGTCTATTGCTGTCCTTGTATCCCAACTGTATTTTCTAGTGGATTGATTACCGCTTGGAGGGCGGCGGAGAGGTTTTTCGCCGAGGTCTTCGGTTTCCTCTTCGATAACACATCGCGTGTTGTCTTTGTGTTTGCATCTTCCTTCCTCTCTATCTTTGCCTTTATATTATCTGCTGTGATTTTATTATGTTATGGCTTCGATAGTATTTAACCTATTTCACATTATAGCATATGTTAAGTTTCCGCACACTTGTTGTTTAACATATTGCTTGTGTTGGTTAAGTTAATTTTTGGGGGTCTAAACGTTCAAAAGTGTTTTGTACACGTTTTTGAACTTTCAATTGGTATCAGAGCGGGTACACTTGTTGTGGTTTAAATACCTAAGTGTGATCCTTGACCCCTTGTGTTTATTTGCCATGGATTGTGCTTTGTATGCCTCTTTGCATGATTTGGTTGGTGATGAATGTAACATGCCACATGTTTGTGAAAATGCCTCTATGAGTGTTAATCCTCATAAGTGTGATGACATGTTATTTGAATCCATGGGTGTTGTTGACAAACTCTTGAAGAAAAATGCTAAGAAGTTTCAAAAGAATTTGAGCAAGTTATTTTGTGAAAATGATGATTTGATTGCTAAGCTCAATGAATCCAACAAATTGGTTGAGAAATATAAAAAACTTGCTGAAATTTCTCTTGAAAAGCTGAAAGAGTTTGAATGTTTGAATATGGAGTTGGATGCTAAACTTGTTTTTTCTAACAAACTTGTTGATGATCTTAAATGTGAAAATGAATCTCTTAAGATGCATGCCAAGTGTTTGATTGCTGAACCCATTGATAAAATGGATGATAATATTTGTTGCAATCATGTTGTGGTACCCGATTTTGTGCCTAGTGTGTGTTCTACCTTAAAGGACAAATCGGTATACATTCCTCCACATAAAAGAAATCAAAAGGTGGAGAGAAAGGCTGTTAAGTCAAAACCTTCATTTAGGTCTCAACCTAAGGCTTTGGATGGATCTAAGTTTGTTCCAACTTGCCACCATTGTGGTGTGATTAGTCATATAAGACCTCAATGTCATAAGTTGAAGAGGGAACAAAACCATGTTGCTAGATCCATTCCCAAAAAGCCTAGTGGACCTAAACACATTGTTTGTCACCATTGTGGTGCCTTTGGTCATCTAAGACCTCATTGCTCTAAGTTTCAAGCTTTTAAAAGAATCAAAAGAAAAGAGAAACTTGAGCTTTTTGGAAGTGCTAAAAAGAGTAAACCGGTTTTGAGTGAAAATAGCATGTTGTTAAAGAAAATGTTTAATGCTCTTAACTTCTTGACTATGTGCATCTCCGGTTCTCATTCTTCCAACCCTCGTCTCACTTCTCTTGAGACACTCATTCCAAACAATCGTTCCGTTTGGATGAGGAAGGGTTCTTATGGTTGAGCTTTTGCTCTTTTGGTCCTTGATCTTATTCTTTCGATCTTTGTAGGACCCTTCATGCATTAAATGTCATATCTTCATGCATTTTGTGCATCTTGCATTTATTTGTAAGCATTGTTTTGTTCTTGATCTTACTTTTATGTTTCTGCTTTGTGTGAGTAAAAAATCCAAAACCACATAAAAAGTGAAAAATTCAAAAAGTTTGATCGTATTTGTTTGAGCACATATCACATGTGAGTTTGGCCTTGTACCTTTGTACAAATGGCTTTGTGCATTTTCGAGCTTAGCTTGTTATTTTTGCACTTATATCTTTGTGGAAAAAATCTTGACATCTTTGTGTGATTGTTGTAAATCGATCTTCAAGCTTGTCATGAATGATTAGTCAATAGTCATGTTGGTTTTGATACATGCGTAGACTTGTGCTTATATCTCTTCCCACTCTTTTATTTTTATTGCTTAAAGAGCTCAATAAATGTAAATCTCAAAATGAAAAGAGATGATGAGCTGCAAAAGCCGTCGCACATACTAGTATTCGACTAGGAAAAAGGGAAAGCGACTTATATGAAAATGTATGATGCCCAAAAAGCCAAAGGCTTGTTCATCAATTTGAAATATCAAAAAATTTCAGGCATCAATCTCAAAAATGAGATGTATTGCTCAAAATGAGTTGTATTGATTCAAAATGATCAAATGATATGAATTGTAAGAAGCCAAATGAAAAGCTTCAATCTTATGTAATCATTTTCTTGTGGGAGGTCATATATGTTCATTTCTATAATTGAGATAGACCACTTGACTTAGCACTAGTTGTATATGACTTGATTGAATTGATCATTGAAGCTTCACTCTAGACTAAGGACTATTCCACATTTGATACACACACACAATACACATGCCTAATGTTCAATGAATGTCTTATTCATTTGTTAGATTGTACTTGTCTAAATGTGATGTGTGTGTGCTCAATCTTATATGGATTAATCCAAAAATATTTTTGATCTTTTTATATGTTTTTGGAAGTGATTTTTATCACTTTTTGTGTTTATGTTTAGTGCTTACTTTGTTTTTCAATGTTTAAACTTATTCTGGTTTGAAAAACATGTGTCAGATTTTTTGGCCACTCATTTTGGCTACTTGCGTGAGCTGCCAGCAAGCTGCCAGTTTTGGCTACTCGGTTTGGCGGCTTGCAAGCCGCGAGTCTAAGCCGCGAGTTCATACAGAGAGGTTTCGCGGCTCACTCGCGACTTGGCTCGCGACTCGCCAGTCGCGAGTCGCCCAGAATCAGCTTTTTAAAGAGCTTTTTCGTGGGAAACTTGTTTTAAACCTCTCCCATCCTCTCTAAAACCCCTCTTTCAATATTTTTACATCAAAACCCAACCAATTTGAATGGTTTTTCAATCCATTAACATCTCTAAGGTAATTATAAACTCTTTTAATTGATTTTGATCCTTAGATTATGTTTTGGAGAGTTTTGTGCTCTTGGTTGGGATTTTCATCATAGGGGTTGGGAAAACTTATTTTTTGTCAATTTTCTTCATGGGATTGGTTTCTTTTGTTGATATGCATTGGATGTTGGCCCCTTGTGGCAGAAAGAACATGTATTAAGGGTGGATTTCATGATGTTCATGCATTGTTTCACATTTTTGTTCATAGTGTGCGTGCTAGGTGTTTGATAAAATGCCTCTTAGACATTTTCTCGCTTGTTTGGACTCCGATGAGTACCAAACTTTGGGGTTTCTCATGTTTCCTCATTAGGAACATATTTGGTTCATTGGTTGTGTATTTTAACACACTTTGCCCCACATGTGCATTTTTCATGCATTGGTCATGCATTGCACTTAGCCACCTCTTGCACACACTTTTGTTACCCTTGTCATGCCTTGGTCTTTACCTTATTTCTTCATCCTAGCATGTCATGCTTACCTTATGCTTTGTAGCATGTTACTTTGTCTTAGGTTTGAGCTTCATTTTCTCATTCATCGTGCACCCCTCATGCATCATTAGCATTGTTCGTACCTTCATCTCTTGCCCTCGTTTCTTCTTGACCCTTTGTCTATTCCTGACAAAAAAGGGGAGAGTATACTCTAGAGAATGTCATTTCTATATGACTCTTGTGCACATCCTTAGGGGGAGAAATTCTATTTCTCGTGCACATTTGTAGGGGGAGAGATTTTCCATAGTCAAGATGCATATACCAAGGGGGAGAAGACATTGTGTTAACTAGAAAACTTTGTTACGTTTGTTTTCTTGTTGGCTTTATGGTGCTTTGAGTTATGCTTTGTTGTTCTCATTGCATCATGTTTGTGCTTTGGACATGCATACTTCCTTATGCTATTGTGCTTCATTGAATGCATGTTCAGATGATCAATTGCTTTGCTATGTGTTCATTGTAGTCATTTCTATATGACTGTTTTGGTGTTTGATCAAGTTGCTCATATGTTTCACATCATGTTTACTTGATCACAATTTACTTGTTACATTATACTTGTTATTTTATTACTTGCTTTACCTTGAGGGTCTAATGTGTTTTGTGCAAGTGTTTCAGGTTACAAGTATATATGTTCTAAGTGCATCACAGCTTCTCATCATTTTGAAGGGGAGAAACTTTAAGCACTTTTAGTTTATATTGTTTAAGTTTTTATTCAATATAATGTGTTTGTATCCATGTGCTTTTGTAAGCTTTTAGGGTTAATGTTTTATGCATAGTTTGTAGGCTTTATGGTATGTACCTTGCTTAGTGCAGCCTTTATGCTATGTTGAAATCAGTACTTTAATCTAAATGTTCTGCATTTTGGTTTATGTACTGTCACTCTTGTTCCCTTGTAGGATTGTTCCTAGATGCATATGCCTTGTGTGCTATGCATTGGTTGAGTGTTGAGCATACAAGTGTCTTGCCCTGTGCTTGTTAACTTGTATGTCCTTGTGTTCATTCCAAGTGTGAATGAGCACTGTGATCACTACCTTGTGGTGTTCACTTGGTTGATCAAGCCAGGGTTTGTTTATTAACTCCATCTTTGCTTGATCACATTTTGCCTGTTTCATATGCATTTATAATTTTCTGCTTACAATGATCATGGTGTATTGTTGTGTTTCAGGAGTATTATGTTCATATGATTTAAGTGCTTCACAGCTTCTAGAGTTAGGTGTGAGTGAGTTATGTTTAACTGTTCCCAACTCACATGTTAAGTCTAGAGTCTGTTTTAGGGTTTTGTCACAGAATAGCCAAAGGGGGAGATTGTAAGGTTGAATTTATTCAACCATCTAATTGGCTTTATTCCGTGCCAAATTTGCTTGTAATTCAGCATTTAGTAACCCTGTATTTAGGTGGGTTTGTTGTAAGGGTAGTGAGTGAGATAGAGTGAAGTTTGCTCAAGAGTGTGCAAGAAAACAGAGACTCGCGGCTGGGACTCGCGGGTGGACTCGCGGCTGCAAGCCGCCAGAAGCTGCACACGTGCCAAGCATGCTGGAAGATGAACAGTCATGCTAGCTGGAGCACTACAGGACAACTGGCCATACGGTTAACTCGCGACTGGATCTCGCGACTTGGTCAAGCCGCGAGGTCAAGCCGCGAGTCACCCCTGTTTTGCCAAAACCTGACATTTCACATTCCTCTCCCACTCCAGTATAAATACCCCTTTAACCCACAATTGAAAGAGAGATTCCAGAGAGAATTTTGAGAGAGAAACCCTAAAGAAAAACCAGATTGCTTCACCCACAATCTATACCTTAGAGTCTCTTCAAATTCCCTTACTCTCTTCCTCTCCATTGTCAAATCCTTGAGAGGCATTATACCAAACCTGGTTCTCACCATCATCATCTCTGTGAGACAGTCGTTTGGAGTTCTGGGAAGCAGTTAGGAAGGAGCCAATCTTCATTGGTTGATGCTACGGTCTAGTAGCGGAATCCGGAAAGCTAGAAAAGAAAAAGGTTCGGCGCAACCTCGTTGGAGCAAGAAGCTTGGAGGGCTTAGGTGCACTGGGTAGATTAGGCTTGGAGGGTCTATTGCTGTCCTTGTATCCCAACTGTATTTTCTAGTGGATTGATTACCGCTTGGAGGGCGGCGAAGAGGTTTTTCGCCGAGGTCTTCGGTTTCCTCTTCGATAACACATCGCGTGTTGTCTTTGTGTTTGCATCTTCCTTCCTCTCTATCTTTGCCTTTATATTATCTGCTGTGATTTTATTATGTTATGGCTTAGATAGTATTTAACCTATTTCACATTATAGCATATGTTAAGTTTCCGCACACTTGTTGTTTAACATATTGCTTGTGTTGGTTAAGTTAATTTTTGGGGGTCTAAACGTTCAAAAGTGTTTTGTACACATTTTTGAACTTTCAAAAGGAATAGAAGAACAGGTACTCAAGGAAATAATGGACTGAGCTAATTCATTCATAGCCCTAACAATACAATTCAATCTCTGTTTTATACTCCCTTTCATGTAACTAACTAATTCCCTAATCTAGCATTACAATGCACTAATCATTGATTAATCAGTAAATGGCATAACTAACTTCTAACCACCCACAACGGCTTCCTTGTAACTACCTAATTGAATAACTGCCTCTTAAGGTCCCACATCAGCAGCCTTGACTTGCCCCTCTCAGTAGTAACCCACACACCATGCCTCAGCAAATCATGCACCACTCTGCAGCAACTCTCACACTACCAGTGCACCTCACGTGCCCCCCACATATTAGCATTGTATCAATACTTTCCCCCTCAAAGCACCTTGCCCACAAGGTGAGGGAATTTCAGTTGAAGCTGATATAAGTCTTCCCAACTAGCATCGTCACTGGTACAGACTTGCCATTGGATCAAGACCTGAGTGATGGTCTTGCTTCGCAGCTTGACTGACCCGCTCTTCAAAATGGCCTCAGGTTCAAGCGTAAGAATGCCTTAAGGTGAGACAGATGGCAATTGAGAAATAGGAGTGACCTGCTGTCCTAACTTGGCTTTAAGACATGAGACATGAAAAACAGGATGGATTATGGAGTCAGCTGGTAAAGCCAATTTGTAAGCCACTTCCCCAACCTTATGCAGCACCTAGAAGGGTCCATAAAATTTTGGAAAGAGCTTACCAAGAGCATTAGGCTTTAAGGACTGCTGCCTATAAGGTTGTAACTTCACATACACCCACTCACCATCTGCAAAACTCCTCTCTACCCTATGCCTATCTGCTTGAACTTTCATTCTCTCTTGAGCCAACAACAAATTCTGTTTAAGTAAGGACATAATCTGCTGCCTTTTTTGCAAATAGGCACAAATCCAAACTCATAGCTCGACTCGATGATCACGAAAATCGCACAGCTCCAATTAGGTGTATGAATTGATCTCGGCAAGCAATGTGTGACTCTTCGTCTTTTGGCGTGGGGCATACGAGTTACTCCGATTAGGTACGAATTAATCATGGAAGTCACAAACCCTAATTTCGTCTTTGATTTTTTTTTTTTTTTTTGGTTTACCCACACTTTTTCACATTGATTTCCCATGATTTTCGTTTCACATTTCTTTGGAAACTGAGCTCATCATCGATTTCCCTATTTCGAGTTCTAATTGTTCTTCTTTTGTGATTTCATTATTCAAGTTCTAATCATAATCTTTGTTTCCTTTACAATTTTCATACAAATATTGATTGATTTTTTTTTTTGATTGTGAGTACAAGCACAACTGCAAGCCTCAATCCAAGGGATTGTTAGTATTGGTTGTCTGGGAAATGTGCTTTCCTTGATTTACTTCCTAATATAATTTGCACATTCAATAACTAGGAATTTATAATATTAGTTATACATTTTTTCAATCAATGTTTGCTATATTGTATGTGTTTGAACTTGGGTATTAGTTATGGATCTTTTCAATCAATTTTTTTTTGCTATATTGTATGTGTGTATTATGTTGAATTGCTTTGGCTTTCTGCTGTAGTGAAACCAATTGCTTTGGCTTTCTGCTTTGAATATAAAAGTTGTCCAAATGATGCATGCTTTGTTTACATGGACATTATAAATGTGAGAATACAGAATTCTAACAAAAGAATGGTAGTTTGAGTGATTGATGAAGTTATTGACAAGGGAATTACCATTTTATGACTAGATATGCAGCATTGTACCATATTTCATCCGGAAATTTTTGGAACTCAAACTAGTCCATTTACAATACAGGATAACATGATTATTATAGCCTTCACAGCATCACTAGTTTTTCTGCAAGTCATGCTCATCACTTGCATATTAAATGCCAGTATTCTAAACCCTAGTTTTAAGCTTCTTCTTGTTGTGCATACAATATCTAATACAGCCTTGATATTAAACATTACTTTTCTTCTATTTAATTTCTTTTTCCTTTCATGTAGAAAAATCTGCTGATGTTCCTATTATAGATGCAGAAACTATTCTTCTGTTTTCAAGTTGTGTACTTTTAACTTTAGTATGATGGGTTTATAGCTGTATGTGTATCATCTATCTATTAAGAATGTTGATTCCTCATTCTTAGGCCTTACGCAAATTTATGCAGAAACTGTGTATACATCACATCCATGCTCCACTTTTGGTTTTTGAAAATTCCCTTTGCCAATTAGGAACATACAAATTAGCAGTAATTCTCAGTGGATAATTTGCTGAACTTAACAAAGGCTTTAGAGAGGCCACTTAATTTTCCATGTTTTCGCTTTAGTAAATTAAAATTTGCCATGAGGTACAATTCAATAGTTTCTGTATATACATCTTTATAGCTGATCAAATGCATGTACTTTGTTGCAATGATGGGGAGGGTGGGGGGAGTGATCTTTCTTATGCTTCTAGATGCCATGGCTTCTCTTATCTTATTGTTTGAGGAACCCTTAATTTTATTGGAGCAAAATCACTAGCAATAGAATAATAATGCTCAAAAAACGCAAGGTGGAAAACCCATGCACATTAGATACATATAATGACAACCCCAAGGCAACATGTGGAACACAACCTGATAGCTATACTATAGTCTTTTTGTGGTCTATGATTATGTTTAGCTTATATAACTGCCTTTTTTTATTGATGTATCAATGACATTGTTTAAAATTGGCACTAAGGTGATGGGCATTATGTTTTGAAATGAATGAACAAAGTGCCTCACTATGTCAAATGGAATAGGGAATTGGGAATCAAAGTCAGTTGTCTTACATTGTACTGTTTATGTGTAACTGCACCTATTTGTGTGTGCACATTTGGAAAAAGAATGGCAGTAGATTCATTTTAATTGATTACTATAACTTGTAAATGAGATCCAGTGACTTTGAATATACCTTTTCATTAGCCACTACTGATGTTTAATATTTTGTGTAGCATTAGTAGTTTCAATATATCTAGAAATAAGTGTTGATGCTGTTAATGAAAGAGTGTTTTTAAATTCACGATTATTTCTCCTTCATACCATTTTCTCTTTTAATAGGCAAATATCATTCATCTTTTAGGATGATGAAAAGCCCTCATTATGAACTAAATTTTAATAGCCTTGATAAAGGCATTTAATGTGATTTTCTGTAGCACTTTTGTGTTGAATGCATACCTTTTGTTTCCTTCTTCTGATTTGGCTCTAACAAGTTTTTTAGATCGCTTATGCTTTTTTGTTTGTGGTTGTTGCAGACATCATCTTTCTTTCTTCACATTTTGAAGGTTCAGTTTACAGAGAAAAGAATACAGATTGAAGGGAAGCAACCTTCTAGTTTATTTCTTGCTTCTATATCTCTTCTTCTCAGTGAGCAGGTGCCTTTTGCAGGTGACTTGGCAGTGTAAGTACTCTTCAACTTTAACTGAGTAAAATTGAACTTTTACTACAGTTATAGCTTTTAATCTCAATAAAATGGAGAGATATCTTGTGACTTTACAAAATTCAATGTCATAAAAATAAAAAATCCATGTAGTAATCAGAAATAAAGTCTTTGTGAAATGGAGAGGTAGTAAATGAGCATTGATAGTATAAACTGGGTTTTGTTGGGTTGTATAGTTGTGTGGAAACCCAGGAAAGATAATGCCAAGATACTGGGATTTTCCCTGTTCCCTTATTTGTTTTCTTCTCTTCATTACTGGAAGAAACATAGTGCTCTGTTATATTCTATTGAAAATCAGTGAGTTTTCTCCTATTGTTTTGAGCATTAACTAGGGGTTTTGCTTTCATTTCTTAGCTGATTCTAGAGAGAAAAAAAAAAAAAAAAATACAAACCCAGTTTCTGGATGTTTCTTTTTGGTTCCTTAGAGTTTGATTTTGCTATATGGTCCTAGTGTTTTTTTTCCCCACATTCAAATTCCCTTTCCAAGTAATAGTTGAAATTAGGTTCTGTAATTCTGGACAGCTATTTGAAGTTAGTGCAACAATGAGAGATGGGAATTCCAAGAAAAGCAAGGTTTATGAAATGCCATCACTTCTCTTTAAGCCTTTGTTCTGATCTTCGTTCTCACTCCTAGTATTATTTTTGTGCTAGTTAAATTTGCTTAAAACCTTATTTCCCTCAATAAATTAAATTAACATGTTTTAATTGTTGGAAAAAAAATCATGTCTTTGAGCCATGATTACGATGGTGGTTGATAGTTGGTTACTATAGGTTGTGACGGGTTGTGTCGTGGGTCATTGTGGTTGGGTGTTGTGGTTGCTGGTTGTGCTGTGGTGGTCGGGTCGTTTGATTTTGGTTAAAAGGCTTTGATCTATTTGGTTGAGGAAGAGAGACTGACATGTGAGGAAGAGAGAAGGGTATATGAGTTTTTTATTTAATACTTTAATTGGTTGTATGTTAAAACTGGATGAAATTATTTATATTATTTTAATAGGTTGTATATTAAAATAAGAAATAAGATATTGGGTGTATTGTTAAAAGAAGTTTTAAAATAGATAAAATAATTTTTTTTAAGATAATAAATAATAATTTTTCAGCACCCCATATATAAATGCTCTTAGAATTCAAATCCAACTAGCCACTAGAAGAAAATAAATAGTTTAAATCGAAAAACCAGAGCAATGGTTAGCTCAATGTAAAAATAATAACCCAAAAACCTCTGATCAGATCGTCCATTAAGCTCTCCTGTGAGAGAGAGAAAGTGTGTGAGAAAACAGAGCCCGTGTACACTTCATCACAACAAATATCTTGGATAATTGTCAATGTATAAACTTTTTTTGTTTTTGTTTTTGTTTTTGTTTTTGTATTTTTTTGCTTTTTCTATTACATTGCACAATTATAGATACTGTGCACTAAGAGTTAAAAATTTGAGAAATACTTATTTTTAGAAATGGCAGTTCTATAAGGGTGTGACTCATATATATGTGTATATATATACCTAAATATATATATGTGTGTATATATATAAATATAAAAATAAAATTTAGGTATTTACCTTAGCAACAATGCACTCCTTTTTTTTTTTTTTTTTTTTTTTTTGTGTGTGTGTGTGTGTGTGTGTGTGTAAGAAAAGGGAGAAAGGAGAAGGAGAGGAGAGCTCTCAGTTGCTTAGAGAAGAAAACTACTGCTCCTAGCTCCATGATTAAAAGTTTTCTTCTCTACGCACCTTTCCTTTTAACTGACAGATTATCTTCTGAAGTTGTTTTAGGAAATCTTTTTTTGGCTTTACTTTATCCTTTTTCCATGACAGATAATGGGATCAGTACTAATATATGTGAAACAGAAGTTTTCTCCAAGTTCATCTTACCCCCAATCCCAAAAGACGTATACTTGTTAAAAGAAATTTCCATTTTTAAAGAAGGACGCACTGACAGAGTTGAGCCAGTAACAGATGATATAAGTGATACCATTGATCTTGCCCAAAAGCACTAATGGATGTATTTATTACTTGATACCTTATCGTTTTCTTCCTTTCAAAAGATGTTTTGCCACTTATTGTATTCCCCTTTAAAAACTGTCCCCTGAAGAATTTTAAGCCCTTTGCAAGACAAGGTAATACAGATGAAATAGAAACCCAGATAGACAATCTCATTGTTGAGATCCTGATAGAAAAAGAAAAAGGTAGCATCCATGCACTTTATTAGACAATAGCATGAAGGCCTTCAAGGTGTACTTGCACTTTGTTAGTCTTAATTCTAAGGTTAACGGTCAATTGCCTGGCAAACAAGATAGCCATTCAGGCTAAAATCCCAGACCAAAAAATTCTTAACCTCGGCGGAGGAAAGGGATTATTGCCAATCCACTGCCAGAAATCAGCGAAGATTTCAGAAAAAGTATGAAGGTGTCTCGTCAGAGACACTATCCCTTAAGAATACAATACTACTGGCCGACGCAATGTATTCACATGGAAAATAATGAGACCCAAAAACAGACAGATTGACAGATGTACGACTAAAAGATTGCTGACAAACTCAACAAGAAAACTGCAGACAAAGCGACTACTACTCACCATTATCAAACAGTTTACTGTTCATCATCACGCGTGAATAGTGCCTAGACAGATCACGACAGACTGATACTGCTCACCAGCAGGCGTAAATAATACACCGACAGATTACTGTTTATCAATAGTAATTTTTCCATGATTCTACAGGATTACATCAAAACTCAAGTTATCTTTTCCTACTTGAGTTACTTTTCAAGACAGACATGGTTTATTTTCTCTATAAAAAGACAGATTCACAGGTCTAAGTTTTAGATCCAATTACAGAACCCTTTCTCCCTCTCTTAGCCAAGACAGACGCTTGTAATCTTCTCCCTCCCAGACCTCACGGACATAGCCTTTTAATCTTTTATACTTTCAGACAGACTTCTATTTGTAATCCTATATTTCAAAGACAGAAGTCTATTTCAAGCTTTGTATCAAAGACAGGAGTTTTTCAGTTCAAGTAAGATTTTACTAATTTCTATTTTGATATTCTATACTCCGTTTTAATTTTATTTTGAATATATTTATTTTGCTATATCTTCTTTATTTGCTATTTTATCTTTGTTTTATGCATCTATAATACTGTTGTGCTTTCTCCTGGTAGTTAAATATAAATACAAGTATATATATATATATATATATATATATAAAAAGAGGAGAAAGGAGGAGGAGATGAGAGCTCTCAAATGTGTAAAAGTTTTCTTCTTTACGCACTTGAGGTATATATATATATATATATATATATATATATATATATATATATATAAACATATATAGTCATTCCCCATTTAGGGAACCTCGTTAAGCCCCGCTCTAGAAAAACCTTTAGTCAAGCCATGGGTAACCCGACAAATCAGTCTCAAGTCTAAATACAAGACAGAATTATAAATAGTCAACCAGAAGTTAGAATAACTAGTAAAAAAAAGGAACCAATTACCTCTTCGGCTAGTAAAAAGAGGAACCAATTACCTGTTCAACTAGCAGAGACCCCAGATTAGCCACCCTAGACATTCATACATCATTTAGTTATTTCAGCAAAACCTCTTTAGAATCTAGAATCGAAGAAGAAATAGAACAATTAGAAAACCAGTTTCAAATTCTACAAGTCTACAGGTGAATATTTATGTATATATGTGTATATGTGTGTGGGTATATATATTTATATATGTGTATATATTTATATATATATACATAAAATATATACGTATATGTATATAAATATATATGTATTTATTTATGTATATAAATAAATAAATATATATGTATATGTATATATAAGGTATTTATATATTTATAAATATATTTGTATATATATAAATAAATATATACACACATATAAATGCAGTTTCAACAAAACCTCTTTAGAATCTGAAGAAGAAATAGAACAATTAGAAAACCAGTTTCAAAGTCTATAGCTGAATATTTATGTGTGTATATATATATATATATATATGTATATACATAAATATATGCATATATGTATATAAATATGTGTATATGTATATATACACACACACATATGTATATAAATATATATGTATTTTAAATATATATTTATATAACTAAGCTTTTAGTGTGGTCTTAGTACTAAGCCTGCTGAAGACTGAGGCCAAGGATGCCTTATATAGATAGAGGGAGCCTTGGATCCATTCAGGAGACTGCTTGAATCACGGAAGGTGAAATGCTTTTACTTCCAGGTGAATATCTTTTCAGCCGAAAGCAATAGTAACTTCAATGATTCTGCTGGGGCACTGTTGAGTGAACAGTAACTGGTCACTGTTTATGAACAGTATCTTGTCCCCTTGCTTTTCTGGAATAGTAACTCTGCATAGTGTTCTGGACTGTGCAGTAAATAGTAGCTTGCTGGTAGCTCTGCTAGTGCGGGTACTGTTCATGGAATAGTAACCGGATTTGCAAAGGTGGTTCTTAAGCTTGTCTGGGCTTCTGGAGCTGTTCTGGAGCGTCCGGGAGCCTATCTGAAATGTGTTAATCAGTATCATGGCCAAATGGGTACCCGTCATAAGGATCCCATGGAGGGTCATAGTCACAGTTGTACTCATGATACTTGGCATACTTATCACAAAAGCCACAATACAGGATAGGTTCATAATCTGCTTGTTGCAGAACTAACTATTCGGGCTTAATGTAGTCAATTCTTTCGGTATGGAGAGCTTCAGAATACGGCTTGGTGGTAAACACTGTAATTCTTCCAGTATTTCCAACAAAGTGGTAATTCTGCCAAAGCTCGCTGGTGACATTTAAAATCTCATTGTTGAAGTATCCTCCCCAGCAACTTGCAAGAGCTTCGGGGTCTTCATTATGGAGATAAGAGTCTCCTTCATACCAAGGGCCATTATGGTTGTACCCGTTGATGAGTACAAGATGGTGCGCAGGTTGGACAATCATCCAATTGCTTCTGTCCCATTGTGGGAGAGTACTCCAGCATCTGATGGAGACGAATGGACTCTTGATTTTTAAAACAACCTGTCAGACGATCAGTGGGAACTGGTTGATCTGTTTTGTTTTACATCTATTTTCTGATAGCACTTCCACTCCCATATGTTGCATTTTTCATCTACTACTTCATCTTAGTCAGTGTTTACTGTTCTTTCTTTTAGTGGTAGGTTGAGCCTCCCGTTTATTCAAACTGTTTATTATCTTGAGATTATCTGTTTGAGCTAATCCTTTGCTTCCCAGTTATCTTCTTCTTCTTGTCTTTGTTTCTTTCCCCACAATTTGTTGCAGATGTTATCCAGTAAGTCTAGGAGTAAGCCCGGTTTTGTGTTCGTCTGCTACCTAGTAAGTCTTAAGTACCGAGGTTGAGTGTGAACCGAGAGTTTCCCCTGTTAGCCGTTAGCCAGGTGGGCGTTGAGGCGTTGTTGAGGGAAAGTAAAGGTTCGTATACACTTAGTATTAGGGAAAAGCGGCGGTTAGTAGTAGCAGAAAACACAAAAGGCGTCCGAGCGGTGGTAAGTTGGTAACATATTACAGAAGGTGTCCATACACTCCCTGTTTCAGATCTAAGGATAGATCCAGAAATTGGAAGATAAAGGTAGTCTAGGTTGTAATTGATTTCTTAGGCTTTTAATCCAGAATGATAAATAGGATGTTTAGAAGGAGTGACTCTTCCACTTCCATTAGATCTAGCAGTACAAACCCTCCTGAGATTCCACAAGAAGATGGAACAATCAACTCAGAGTCGTACCAGCTTTCAGATCTAGATCAGAAGTTAGGAGATTGGAACATACCCAAAGTTCCCACAACCCAAGTCTATAAGTCTTCGTCATGGTCTTTGAAAAAGTCTTTCAGAACGGACTACCATGTTAGGACTATAGAACAAGTTTACAGCATTAACAAGGAATATGAAACATGTTATTTGTTGTCCCCTGCAGTCATGAAAGCTCACAGGGAAAATGGTCATAAATTCCTCCACATAGGACTTGTCCAAGTTGGAGTAAAACCATTGATCAGAGAAGGTTTGAACAACTCGATCCTTATGGCACTTAGAGACACCCATCTTATTAGATTTAATGACAGTCTCCTAGGAACCATAGAATCCAGTTTGAGTAACGGTCCAATTCACTTTGACTGTTTCCCAAACCTCACTGTTGCACTTGACGACCCTCACATCTTGAAGGTCCTCACCCTCAACATTAAAACCCATGGAACCCTTGTGTTACATGGCACCAAACAGCTTGCTCTTATATACAGAGTATATTATAAGTGCATGAGGACGAACATGTCCATCCAGGCAGTTGATAAGAGAAAGCCAGGTGAAACCACTCTTATCCAAACCTCAGATGTTAGATCCACCGTTCAGGTACCAAGAACTCTGAAATGGTCTGAAATAACATTCCCAGCACAATGGACTCTAGAGAATGAAAATTATCCTCTACAGATCCAGAATCCTGTTAGGAACCCAGATCTAGATTATGTCCAGCAGTTAGCCGATGGAACGGTTAGACTTAGCTTTGACCAATCTAGGTTTAGATCACCTTTAGAGTATAATGAACCCAGGCCCAGATCCTCATTAGATCTGCACCAGGAAACATACCAAGAACCAAGGTCTAGATTAATAGATCTATGCCAACCCTTTAGGCAGCCAACTATCCTCTTGAAAGATAGACCTGCATCTCAGTGTAGTTCGTCTAGAACACGAGCTCCCTTTCCAACATCTAGAAGAGACTTAAGTCCACAGTTTCAAGGTGTTAAAGACCACTCCCAGGTTAGTACTCCTTGTTACACAGCCAAACAAGACTCAGTTGCTGATCAAGAAGAAGACAGCAACAGTCAAGACAGTCTTAAGCCTCCCTCACCATCAGGATCTGATTTTAAAAATCCTATTCAGCAGGAAACTGAATATGACCATCAACTCCTAATGTTGACAAAAGAGTTCATCCCTGATATGAACGCTCTTGAAAAGGAATTTAATTCTGAAAAGAACAGAGTTAAAAGAGAAGCCTATAGAGCCAACCATACCAAGGAACAAAAGGTTGAAGTTTTGGAGAAATGGAAGTTATTCATGAAAAAGGTACAAGCTAATTATCCTTTCTTTGAATACTTTGAGAAATATTTCAAATGGCATAAAAAGAACTGTGTCATTCCCAAAACCAAACTTCCTGCAAAAACCCTTCCACCAACAAAGGCTAGACATTCAACACAGAAAGAAGAGGAACCAGTCTCTCCTTCACCTGAACTAAATGTCTTAGAAGCCCACATATCTTCTAGCAGTTCTAATGAACCCTCCTCAGAAAAGGAGAAAGAACCACTAGATGACCAACTTGGTGATACACCCTCACTTCCTCCTAAAAAATGGATATCCAAATTTAGAGGAAACCCAGCCTTTAAGGATTTCCACAGGAAGAAGATAGTTTCCAAAGAATATAGAAGACAGAAGTTCAAAAACAATGACTTCTATAAGAAAGGAAACCCCAACCCCTTAGTACCCTTTTCCAGTTCACCTAAGGTTTCACCTGTGTCACCATCCGTTGTTGCCAATCGTTATTTGGTCTCCACAATCCCGAAACCAAATTACCATAGGCCCCAAGGACAACACAGTTATAGTTCTGCTCTAGCCACATTGCCTTCCAAAGCAACTTCTCCATATACAGTTGAAGAACCCTTTGGCCCGATTGTGCCTAAGCAACCCTCTTTCACTCTCCCTCCTAGAACAGGAAGAGCCTCTTACATCAAGAAACCTTTTGTTCAGCATATCTCTTATGTTGAGCCACACTTAGCTCACATAACGGATCCGCTAGCATTAGCAACGGAAGTATTGCCCCATGAATGACATTTCCTTCCCAAAAGCCCAGAGAAAAACATCAAATTCTATAAAGGCATTCTCATCCAAGAAAAGTCTGCCAGAATAGAAGATATCAGAGATAGGAATAATCCCTCAATTGTCCTATACCATAAATTCATAATTCAGAGTTTTGTAAGCTGCAAAGATTGGGGACACCCCTCCACTCTCAGGAAACTTACAGTACTCAAGGGCTCAGAACCCCTGTATAATTATTATGACTATATGGATGCTTTTGAAAAGGTATTATTCTTCCAGAATGAGAACTATGATCACTCATGGTTCATTCAGATTGACAGGAATTTCAAAGGACAGATACCTTCGTGGTTCCTCAAGTGGTGGGAAATGTTTGGTCCAACTCCACAGAACTTCCCAGAACCTCTACAGGATGCACTAAGATATTTCGGTTCCAGATTCCAGACAGATAAGCATTCTTCACAGTTTCCAGCTATCTTGCATATGATAGTTCAATACAAGATCCACTGGATTAGCATGTGGAATTATGCAATCAATCAGAACTTGCTCGATAGGGAATTCTTTACAAAATGGTGGGATAAATTCAGACCAACTGATGCTATCTCCAAATTATATAAAGACTTTCCTCTTCCAATACAGAAACCTATAGGTCATTGCACAAGATCACAGTCAAGCCTAGATTCCGTTCAGATCTCCGGAAAATCTAGTAAAGAACTCAAGGATCTTGCCTAACAGCTACTCCTGCAGTCTGCACAACTAGAGTCAGCAGAAAAGAACTCTCCTGCCTCTTCAGAAGTCTCGTGCAACCGTGTCCCAATTGACCCATTCCAGGATTCTCAAGATCCTTACGATGGTTATAATTTGGACAGCGATTAGAGCAATTTCAGAACGGTTCCCGGATGCTCCAGAACAGCTCCAGAAGCCTAGAAAAGCTCAAGAACCACCTTTGCAAATCCGGTTACTATTCAGAATAGTACCCGCACTAGCAGAGTTGCCAGCAGAGCACTATTCACTGCACAGTCCAGAACACTATGCAGAGTTACTATTCCAGAAAAGTAAGGGTACAAAACACTGTTCATAAACAGTGACCAGTTACTGTTCACTCTACAGTACCCCAGCAGAATCATTAAGGTTACTATTGCTTTTGGCTAAAAAGATATTCACCTGGAGGTAAAAGCATTTTACCTTCCGTGATTCAAGCAGTCTCCTGAATGGATCCAAGGCTCCCTCCATCTATATAAGGCATCCTTGGCCTCAGTCTTCAGCATGATTAGTACTAAGACCACACTAAAGGCTTAGTTCAATACTACCTCAGAGCCCCAGTTTCACATTGTAACTAGAATACTTTGTAAACTCTCAATGGCTCTCTTCTTCTCCCCTCTAGTTTACACTTGTACCAGAACTACATTTGTAACCTATTTGTGCTTCCGCCCCCAGTGCCCTCTGAACGGCACCCATTTGTTGTAGCTTACCCCCATCTGTTGTAGCTTATATTTTGTGTATATATATATATATATTTATATATATGTATTTATTTATGTATATAAATATATATATATATATATATACACACATAAATATATAAATATATATGTGTATATATATACATATATGAAAGGAGAGAGATGAGAGCTCTCATTTGCATAGAGAAGAAAGCTTTTACTCGCATATCTCTACGCACCTAAGAGCAATAGTTTTCTTCTCTACAACTAAAAGTTTTCTTCTCTGAGGTATATATATATATATATATATATATATATATATACAAAAGGGGGTAAGTTACAGGTAAGGGCCGACTAAGGCCGTTACAGTGCGGAAACATAAATAAGAGGTTATAGTTGTGAAGGTTATGGTTATAGCGTTACAAGTGTAAACTTGAAAATAAACTGAGAAAGCCATCTGTTTACAAAGTAAAGAGAAGGGAGGTTTCTGAGTTTTGCAATGGGGACTGCAAATTGGACCTGCTGAAGATTGAAGCAAAGAGTTTCTTAAATAACTGGAGGAAGCCTTGGATTCTTTCAGGAGATTGCTGGAATCACGGAAGGTAAATTGCTTTTACTCTGGGTGAAAATCTTTTCAACCGAAAGTGAACAGTAAACTGGATGATTTTGTCGGGGTACTGTTTGATGAACAGTAATGGTCACTGTTCATGAATAGTAATTTGTCTCCATGCTTTTCTGAATAGTGATCATGTACAGTGTTCTGGGACTGTGGATGAATAGTAGTCTGTCTGCAACTTTGCTGGTGCGGGTATTATTCTGGCAACAAAAGCAAAGCCAAGTATGAAATAGGAAATTTCTGTATTCAATATGGCTTACCTTCCGTCATCCCCAAAAGAAAATCCAAACACAGAGGAAAAGAACCCTCTGAGAAATCCCATAGGAAGAAAACAGCCTTTAGGTACTATAGAAAATAGAAGTTCAAAACTGATGATTTCTATAAAAAAGGAAAATCCAAATCCACAGGAAGATTCATACCTAAAACATCAGGAAAATGTTTTAAGTGTGGAAAGAGAGGTCATTTCCAAAAAGAGTGTAAAGCTAAGGCCAAATCCCTTATCAATACCCTCATTACTAACCAAACCAGTAAAGAAGAAATTTTCAAACTCTTAGAGCTTGATCGCTCAAATAGTGAGTCTTCAAATAGTTCTAGTGAAGAGGAAAAGCACTAGTTGTATAAGTCATCTTCTGAACCCTTTAGAATCTCCTCTAGCTCCTCTAGTGGCTTAGACAAAATCCTAGCTTGCAAAGATAGTTGTTGTAGAAACAAGACTATTAGTGTTCTTTCTAAGCAAGAAGAGCTGCTCTTAGATCTCATAGAACTAATCGAAGACCCAATCACCAAACCCAATCACCAAAGCTCAAAAACTTAGTGAGTTCCACAAAACCCTAGTTAAGGAAGCCAGTACATCCAAACCTAGAATCCAGGAACCCAAAGTTGGAGAAAATCTACAATAGGTTTACCAAATCCAAGAAAGAGGTAATCGTCCAAGATCTCCAGAAGGAGATCAAAGGATACCAAATCATATGTGAGAACCCTTAAGCAAAAATTAACCATCCTTAGGGTTGACCACAATCTCATAGACCAGAGAGTCAAACAGTTAAAAAACAATTCTCATCATGGCAATGAGGAAGGCACCTCATTACAGAACCCCTCTAATGAAGAAATTGATGAAACAGTTAACCCTACTACAGATATGGAACAAGAACCAACCAATGAAGCGTTCTTACAAACCATCAGTAGAATTAACTTCCAGAAATGACACTCCAAAGTCAGGATTGTCACTAGTAGAGATTTTGAATTTGAGGTAGTAGTCTTAATAGATTCAGGTGCTGATCTCAACTGCATCTAAGAAGGAATCATTCGCTCTAAATACTTCCGGAAAACCAAAGAAAGGTTAACTTCGGCAAGCGGAGGAAAGATGTAAATTGAATTCAAAATCCCAAAAGTACATGTTTGTCAAGACAATATGTGTTTTAAAACCACATTTGTTCTTGTCAAAAATATGATAGATATAGTCATCTTAGGAAACCTTTTCATGTGTCTATTGTACCCTTTCATCACGGATAGTGAAGGAATCACTATCCATCCTTTTGGCCAACCAGCTAGGTTTAAGTTTCTTAGACCCTTTGTCCAGCACATCTCTTATATTGAACCTTACTTGGTCCACATAACAGATCTGTTGGTACTAGCAATGGAAATCTTGCCCACAGGTTGGCATTTTCTCCCTAAAAGCCCTGAAAAGAACATCAAATTCTACAAAGGCATCCTCACTCAAGAAAAGTCCGCCCGAGTAGAAAATATCATGGATCGTAAGAACCTTTTTGAAGTCCTCTATCATAAATTCATAATCCAAAGTTTTGTAAGCTGCAAAGATTGGGGACACCTCTCCTCACTCAGACCACTTACAGTGCTCAAGAGATCAAAACCCCAATACAATTATTATGATTATACGGACGCCTTCGAAAAGGTTTTGTTTTACCAGAACAAAAACTATGATCATTCATGGTTCATGCAGTTTGACAAGAAGTTCTCTAGCCCAATTCTTTCATGGTTCCTCAAGTGGTGGGAAATGTTTGGATCAATTCCTCATAACTTCCCTGAACCCCTTCAGGATGCATTAAGGTATTTTAGCACCAGATTCTAGGTTGACAGCCATACTTCCCAATTCCCAGCAATTTTGCACATAACAATTAAGTACAAAATTCACTAGATCAGTATGTGGAATTATGCAATCAACCAGAACCTTTTAGACAGAGAATTCTTTGTGAAATGGTGGGATAGTTTCAGGTTTAACGAGATTATTGCCAAAATACACAAAGAATTCCCCCCTCCAGTTTCGAAAGACATTGCTCACAGTACAAGATCTCAATCTAGTCTAGACTCCGTCCAAATCGCTGAAAAATCTAGCAAAGAACTCAAAGATCTTGCCCAGCAATTACTCCTCCAATAAGAACAGTTAGAGTCAGAAGAAAAGAACTCTCCTGCCTCTTCAGAAGCCTTATGTAATCGTGCTCCAATTGACCCATTTCAGGACTCTCAAGATCCTTATGATGGTTATAACTTGGACATCGATTAGGCAATCCAGAACAACTCCAGAAGCCCCAAAATAGCTTAAGAACCACCTTTGCAACCCAGTTACTATTCCAGAATAGTACCCGTACCAACAAAGTTGCAGACAGACTACTATTCATCCACAGTCCCAGAACACTGCGCATGATTACTATTCAGAAAAGTAAGGGGACAAATTACTATTCATGAACAGTGACCATTACTGTTCATCAAACAGTACCCCGACAGAATCTTCCAGTTTACTGTTTACTTTCGGCTGAAAAGATTTTCACCCAGAGTAAAAGCAATTCACCCTCCGTAATTCCAGTAATCTTCTGAAAGAATCCAAGGCTTCCTTTAGCTATTTAAGGAACCCTTTGCTTCAGTCTTCAGCAGGTCCAATTTGTAGTCTCCATTATAGAACTCAGAAACCTCCCTTCTCTTTACTTTGTAAACAGATGGCTTTCTCAGTTTATTTTGAAGTTTACACTTGTAACGCTATAACCATGGCCTTCACAACTGTATCCTCTTATTTATGCTTCCGCACTGTAACGGCCTCAATCGGCCCTTACAATGTTTTGAACATCTTTTTCTAAAACATATTTTGCAGATTTGCAATCAATCCTTAATAAAAACTTTTGATTCAAAAGATCACTTTGAAATTTTTAAATGCATAGTACTATAGATAAAATCTCTTTTTTGATAATACTGTAGTTAAACTGAGTGGGAGTCCAGATTCCTAACTTCTGATCTAAATCTGAAAGTTGGTACGACTCCGAGTTTATTGTTCCATCATCTTGAGGGATCTCAGGGAGGGTTGTACTGCAAGATCTACTGCTAGAGGATGAATCACTCCTTTTAAACATTTTGTTCATCATTCTAAAATAAAAGCTTAAATAAACAATTATATCCTAATTACCTTTATCTCCAAATTTCTAGATCTAACCTTTAGATCTGAAACAGGGTATACACACGGGACGAATGCCTTCTCTCAAGCTAACTACAACCTCTTACTGCCACAAACTCTCCACAATGCTAACACCCTAAAACGCCTCTCTCTCAGTTGACACGGGTGAACCAAGCATGAACAGGAAAGACACTGGGTCTGACTGGGTTGCAAGACGGCTTAGATTTGGTCTTACTTGTGTCAATAGTATACATCTGCAACAAACTTCAGGCTAAAAACAGAGATATGGAAAAGCAGATAACTGGGAAACAATTGATTAGCTCAAACAAATAAATTCAGAATAATAGACAGGAGTTTAAACGGGAGGCTCAGCCTACCACCAAAAGAGATTACAGTAAACAAAGACTGAGAAGAAATAATAGATGAAGAAAGTGATAAATGGGAATGGAAGAGTTATCAAAAAATAGATGTAAAACAAAATGTAATTTGTAGGAGATAACATATTCAAAGTAATGAATAATGCACAAAATAATGGATAACTATGGTGGTTGTACCGGCCATATATATATATATATATATATTTATGTGAAGACCTAATAAGGTGTTACAAATGTAAACTAAAATTGCCATTTGATTACAATACTGAAGGGTTGTAATGAGAAACGAGGTATTTTAGAACTGAACTAGACCTAAAATTGAAGAATGAGACTGAGGATTCCTTTTATAGCTAGAGGAAGCATTGGATTCTTCAAAAGATTGTTGGAAATCCGGAGAGTAAAATGTTTTTACTAAAGGTGAATTTCTTTTCCACTGAAAGCAAATAGTATTCTGAATTATTCTTTCGGGCACTGTTTGATGAACAGTAACTGTTACTGTTCATGAATAGTGACTTGTCTCCTTGCTTTTCTGGAATACTGTTCATGCACAGTGAATGGTGCTGTGGATGAATAGTGAATTGTCTGGGATCTTTGTTGAGTGCAGGTACTGTAGCTGAATAGTAACCGGATTGCAAAAACTATTCTTTGAGCTATTCAAAACATCCTAATCGCTATCCAAGTTGTAATCATCATAAGAATCTTGAGAATCTTGGAAGGGATCGACTGGATTGCGATTTACTGAAGCTTCTGAAGATGTAGGAGAAACTCTTTCTTCTGACTCTAACTTCTCTGACTGGAGGAGCAACTACTGAGCAAGATCTTTAAGTTCCTTGATAGATTTTCCGGCAATCTGGACGGAGTCTAGGCTGGACTAAGACCTTGTATTATGAGCAATAGCTCTCTAAATCTGAGGAAGATAATCCTTATTGAGCTGATTGATGATTGGATCAATCTTAAGGTTATCCTACTCCATGATGGATGTTTTAATCAGTATCATAAGCATCAGATGAGTATCAATCAAAGGGATCCCACGGGGGATTATAATTATAGTCATGCTCATGATATTTGGGATATTGATTAAAAAATTGTAGTACAGTACATGTTCATAATCTACATTTTTTTGTTACTAACTGCCTGGGATCAATGTAATCAACTCTTTGAAGAGTAGGAATGGCGGTGGAGTATGGCCTGGTAGTGAATACTGAAATTCTGCCAGTATTTCCTGTAAAATGATAATTTTTCCATAGTTCACTGGTGATATCTAGAATTTCATTGAATTCATAGAAGGAACTCAAAACAGTATCCCTGACTTCCTTACCCGTGAATTTTTGCAAAATCCAAACCAAGATGTCCGGGAAAAGACAACCCCAACCCCCAAAGTTGCCTAAACAGTAAACTACCAGTAGTACTAGTCAAGCAAAGGACCCTGGCCTTTTAGTACCATTCTCTACCAGTCAAGCAAAGGCCTTACTTGTGTCACCAACCACTGTTGCCAACTGTTTTTTGGTCTCTACCATCCCAAAACCAAACTACGTAAGGCTCCATGGTCAACACAGTTACAGTTCAGCCTTAGTTACACCACCACTCAAGATAGTCACCCCATACACAGTTGAAGAATCTTTTGGCCCAATAGTACCCCAAAAGCCTTCTTCCCATCCCCCCAGGAAAGGAAGGTCTCCTTATGTTAGGAAACCCTTTATCCAGCACATCTCTTATATTGAACCACAGCTAGTTCATATTACAGATTCCTTAGCTCTGGCCATGAAAGTTTTGCCCCAAGGATGGCATTTCGTCCCAAAGCATCCAGAAAAGAATATCGAATTCTATAAGAGCATCTTCATCCAGGAAAAGTCTGCTCAAATAAAAAACATCATGAACAAGACAGACCCTTCCGTAGTCCTCTACCACAAGTTCATTATCACAAGTTTTGTAAACTGTAAAGATTGGGGGCAGCACCCCTCTCTTCTCAAGAAGCTTAAAAACCTCAAGTCTCTTACAGGTATAGAACTCCATTATAGTTACTACGACTACATGGACGCCTTTAAGAAAGTTTTATTCTACCAAAATCAGAACTTTGATCATTCATGGTTCTTGATGTTTAACAAGAAGCTCTCGAGTCCTTCCCTCTTAATTCCTTAAGTGGTGGGAAATGTTCGGATCCATTCCCCAAATCCTTCCAGAACCCCTTCAGGATGCCCATGGATATTTTGGCTCCAGATTCCAAGCCTTCGGTCATGGTTCCCAGTTTTCGGCCATTTTGCACATGACAATCATGTACAGAATCCATTGGATAAGTATGTGGAACTATTCAATCAACAGCAATCTCTTAGGCAGAGAATTTTCAGTCAAATGGTGGGACAGTCTCTGGTTTGAGCAAATTATCAGCCAAATCCATAAAGACTTTCCCTCTCCAATTCAGAGAGCCATTGCTCATAATACAAGGTCTCAGTCCAGCCTAGACTCCGTCCAGATCGCCGAAAAATCTAGTAAGGAAATTAAAGATCTTGCTCAGCAGTTGCTCCTCCAGTTAGAGAAGTTAAGAGTCAGAAGAAAGAGTTTCTCCTGCCTTTTCAGAAGTTTCAGTCAACCACAATCCAGTCGATCCCTTTCAGGATTCTCAAGATCCTTATGATGGTTACAACTTGGATAGCGATTGAGATGTTTTGAAAAGCTCTAGAACAGTCTTTGTAGTCCGGTTACTATTCAGCTATAGTACCCGCACTCAGGAAAGATTTTAGACAATTCATTATTTATCCACAGCACCAGTCACTGTGCATAAACAGTATTTCAGAAAAGTAAGGGGACAAGTCACTATTCATGAATAGTAACAGTTATTGTTCATCAAACAGTGCCCGACAAAATAATTTAGAGTACTATTTGCTTTCAGTGGAAAAGATTTTCACCCCAAGTAAAAGCATTTTACTTTCCAGATTTCCACCAATCTTCTGAAGAATCCAAGACTTCCTCCAGCTATAAAAGGAACCCTCAGTCTCATTCTTCAGCAGGTTTTCATTTTAAGTCTAGTTTAGTTCTAAAATACCTCTCTTCTCATTACAACCCTTCAGTATTGTAATCAGATGGCAATTTCAGTTTACACTTGTAACACCTTATTAGGTCTTCACATCTGTAACCCCATGGCCTCAGTCGGCCTTTTATATTTCTGCTTCCCCATGGCCTCAGTCGACCTCCCCCTTTGTTTGTAACTTACCCTCCCTTTTGGTATCAGAGCCAAGTTTTGGCCGATTGTAAGTGTTTGTAAGTTACTGTAATTATTTTCAATCAAGTTGGTGGTATAGCCATAGTTATCCATTATTTTGTGCATTATCATTATTTTGAATATGTTATCTCCTACTTGTTATATTTTGTTTTGTGTCTATTTTCTGATGACTCTTCCATTACCATTTGTCACTTTCTTCATCTACTATCTCTTCTCCACACTTGTCTACTGTAATTTTTTTTTGGTGGTAGGCTGAGCCTCACTTTTAATCTTCTATTTACTGTTCTATGTTATCTGTTCAAGCTAATCAGTTACTTCCCAATTATCTGCTTTTTCTTATTCCTATTTTTAGCTCCAAAGTTTGTTGTAGATGTGTACTGTTGAGACAAGTAAGTCCAGATCTGTGCTATTGTGCAACCCAGCAAGACCCAGTATCTTTCTTGTTTAGTGTTTGGTCAGCCCATGTTAGCCTGAGAGAGGCGTTTAGGGTGGTCCCCACTGTGTTGAAAGATTGCGGTAGTAAGAGGTTGTAGTTAATACGTGAGAAGGCGTTGGTCCCGTTAGAACACACTGTTTTCAGATCTAAGGTTAGATCCAGAAATTTGGAGATAAAGGTGATTAGGTTTTGATTGTTTATCTTAAAATTTTAATTTAAAACAATGAATAGATTGTTTAGAAGCAGTTCTTCTACCAGCATTAGATCTTCCCATTCATCCCTACCTGAGATCCCTTAAGATAATGGAATTCTCAATTTAGAATCTTACCAGTTATCAGATACATATCTAAAACTAGGAGATTGGAACATCCCTAAGGTTCCCACCAACCAGATCTACAAGTCATCTTCATGGTCCTTGAAAAAGGCTTTCAAGATAGATTACCATGTTAGAACTATAGAACAAGTCTATAGTATAAACAAGGAGTATGAAACATGCTACTTGTTACCCTCTTCTGCTCTGAAGGCACACAAAAAAGGACACAATTACCTTCACATAGGTTTAGTCTAGGTTAGAGTTAAACCTTTGATCAGAGAATGATTGAATAACTCGATCCTAATGGCTCTTAGAGACACCCGTCATATCAGATTTAATGATAGCCTCTTAGGAACCACGGAATCCAGTCTTAGTTATGGACCAGTTCATTTTGACAGCTTTCCGAACTTCACAGTTGGGCTTCATAACCCACATATTATGAAGGTCCTCACCCTCAACGTCAAAACCCAATCTCAGATTAGTACCCCTTGTTACACAGTCAAACAGGACTCAATTGTTGAACAGGATGAAGACAACACTAGTCAGAAACTCCCATCACCATCAGGAACTGATATGGAAGATCCTTTTCAGCAAGAACATGAAATTGATCACCAACTCATGGTGATAAGAAAAGAGTTCACCCTTGACCTTGTAGCCTCAGGCAAAGAATTTGACCTAGAGAAAAATAGAGTCAAGAGAGAAGCCTATAGAGCCAACTACACCAGGGAACAAAAGAAAGAAGTTTTGGAAAAATGGAAAGAATTCATGAAAGAGATATCCAGCAATGTCCCTTTCTTTGAATACTTTGAGAACCATTTTGAATGGCATAAAAAGTCTTGTGTCATCACCAAAACCAACTGGACTATAGAAGACAACAAAGCAAACAAGAATATTGTTCGGTCTAGTCATCCACCCCAGGAAGCCATAACCTTTAAACACCGTGGTAGTGATGTAGTTGCCTCTCCCTTCAAGCACCCAACCAATGACAAAAAGGTTGTCAAGAAGGTAATAGAGCAAAACAACTATACCAACCAGTGTTTAGGTGTTATCAGTAAACAGCTTGATAGTATCAAAGATAGTATAGATAACAAGGTCATCCTCTAACCAGGAAACCCTAGTAAACCTATCCAGACCCTAGAAAAGCCCTTAGTCAAGCTCCCTACAACCAGACAAGCCAGTCTTAGACCTAAGGATAAAACAACCTTAGAAATAGTCTCCCAAAAGCTTAAGGAACTCGTGAAGAATGAACCAGTCACCTCTTCACCAGACACCACCTCAACCAGTAGAGACCCTAGAGATGATCGACTTGTCACCTTAGAAGCCCATACAGCTTCTAGCAATTCTAGCAGAACCTCCTTTGACAATGAAAAGGAGATAGAACGTCTAGAAGACCAATTTCGAGGTTTACAGGTAAATAGGCTTTACCAACCCAAACCAACCAGTTTAACCAAGAATTGATATCCCAGACCAACACCCCCTGACCTCTAGTTCAAGGAAAGGAATAGCCAGTTCATTGTATCCACTGGTAAACTCTATAAGTGGAACATAGACGGTTTATCAGAACAGGAAATCCTAAATAAGATTCAGCATATAACCATGGAAGCCATTAACTACCTAAATGATGGACATCCCCACACAGAGGTCATAGAGCTCATAACCTTAGGATTCGTAGGAAAACTTCTGCAATGGTGGAACAATTGCCTAACAGAAGAATCTAGAGAAAACATTAAGAATGCTGTCCAAAAAGATGAGGATGAGAACCCCATCTTTGACGAACGCATAGGAAGAGATATTCCCAATAGAGTCAACACCCTGATTTATACGATCATGAAACACTTCGTAGGAAAACCCAGCAACATCACATCTAAGATTTACGACCAGTTGAGTAACCTTAGATGTAAAACCCTTGGAGACTATAGGTGGTATGAAGATGTCTTTACCACCAGAGTCATGCATAAAAGCGATTGCAACTCTCCATTTTGGAAGGAGAAGTTTATCAATGGCTTACCCAGATTATTTGGCGAAAAGGTCAAAGAAACCCTATGTAGCCCTTTAGGTGTCATAGATTATGAAAAGAATCCTCTGAGAAGTTCCATAGGAAAAGAACAGCAGCCAAGTATTATAGAAAACAGAAGTTCAAGATAGATGATTTCTATAAGAAAGGAAAGTCTAAATCCACAGGAAAGTTCATACCCAAAGCGTTAGGAAAATGCTTTAATTGTGGAAGGAGAGGTCATTTCCAAAAAGAATGTAAAGCTAAGGCCAAATCCCTTATCAACATCCTTGTGAGTGACCAAGCCAGTAAAGAAGAGATCTTTAAGCTTTTAGAACTTGACCGCTTAGACAGTGAGTCTCCCAATAGTTCTAGTGAACAAGAGAACCACCAATTATACAGGTCGTCCTCTGAACCCTTTAGAGTCTCCTCTAGCTCCTTTAGTGGCCCAGACGAACCTATAGCCTACAAAGATAGTTGTTGTAGAACAAGACTATCAATGTTCTTTCTAAGCAAGAAGAGCTCCTTTTAGATCTCATAGAACAGATCGAAGACCCTATCATCAAAGCTTAAAAGCTTAGTGATTTCCATAAAACCTTAGTTAGGGAAGCCAGTAAACCTAAACCTAGGTTTCAGGAACCCAAAGTTGATTTAGAAAAAATCTACAATAGGTTTACCAAATCAAAAAAGGAAGTTACTGTCCAAGACCTTCAGAAAGAGATCAAGGATACTAAGACAGAAGTGAGAAACCTTAAGCAAGAGTTGACCATCCTTAGGGTAGATCAAAACCTCCTTAATCAAAGGGTCAGACAAATAGAAAACACTTTTCATCATAGCAATGAGGAAGGTACCTCATTTCAGAACCCTTCTGATGAAGAAGCAAATGATACAGTTAACCCTATAGCAGATATGGTACAGGAACCATCCATTGAGAAGTTCTTAGAAACCATCAATAGGATTAACTTCCAAAAATGGCACTCCAAAGTCAGGATTGTCATTAGCAAAAATTTTGAATTTGAGGTCGTAGCCTTAATTGATTTAGGTGCTGATCTCAACTACATTCAAGAAGGAATCATTCCCTCCAAATACTTTAAGAAAACCAAAAAATGGTTAACTTCTGCAAGTGAAGGAAAAATGCAGATTGAATTCAAAATCTCAAAAGCCCATGTTTGTCAAGACAATACGTGTTTCAAAATCACATTTGTCAAGACAATATGTGTTTCAAAACCACATTTGTCCTTATCAAGAACATGACAGATAGGGTCATCTTAGGAAACCCTTTCATGTGTTTGTTGTATCCTTTCATCACGGGTAGTGAAGGAATCACTACCCATCCCTTTGGCCAACCAGTTGAGTTTAAGTTTCTTAGGAGCCCAGAGCCCAGACAGATAAGTAGCCTCCAAGAAGTCTCTGTCTCTAAAACTCTTAACCTTGTCAAAGCCAAAACCCAACACCTAGAGTACCTTAGCAAAGAACTAAGTTACAAAAGAATTGAAGAACAATTAGCTTGCAAAAGTTACCAAACTGAGATCAAAAAGTTTGAAGAAAAACTTAAGCAGGAGGTCTTCTCTGATCTTCCTACAGCCTTTTGGCATCAAAGGAGACACGAGGTAGCTCTCCCTTATGTCAAAGATTTCCAAGAAAAGAATATTCCTACCAAAGCTTGACTTATCCAAATGAGCCAAGAACTCATGGATACTTGCCGAACTGAAATAGAGGATCTTCTTAGAAAAGGAATCATCAGAAAAACTAGGTCACCATGGTCCTGTCCAGCTTTTTATGTCCAAAAAGATGCTGAGATTGAGAGAGGTGTCCCTAGACTTGTCATCAACTATAAGCCCCTTAACAAAGTCTTGCAATGGATAAGGTATCCAATTCCTAATAAAAAAGACTTAGTCAATAGGCTTAGCAAAGCAGTGGTTTTCAATAAGTTTGACATGAAGAGTGGATTTTGGCAGATACAAATCAGAGAGTCTGATAGGTACAAAGCCACCTTTACCACACCATTTGGCCATTACGAATGGAATGTAATGCCTTTTGGTCTCAAAAATGCACCTTCCGAATTCCAAAATATCATGAATGAGATTTTTAATCCATTCTCCAGTCTTGCTATTGTGTACATTGATGATGTACTCATCTCTTCAGAATCCCTGGATCAACATTGGAAACACCTTAGAGCATTTCTTAATACCATCAAGCTCAATGGTCTTGTTGTTTCAGCTCCAAAGATCAAACTTTTCCAAACTACTATCAAGTTCTAGGCTTTGATATAAGACATGGTGTCATCAAACCCGTAGATAGAGCCATTCAATTTGCAGACAAGTTTCCAAATGAAATCCTAGATAAAACCCAGCTACAGAGATTTCTAGGATCTCTTAACTACATTTCAGACTTCTATCAAAACCTCAGGCAGTAATGCGAACCCCTTTTTGATAGACTTCGAACCAATCCTCCTCCTTGGACCCTAGCCCATACCACAGTTGTCCAAGAAATCAAAAAATATGTTAAGACACTCCCTTGCTTAGGAATTCCCTCAGTAAATTCCTTCAAAATTGTCCAGACAGATGCCTCCAATATTGGTTATGGCGGTATTCTCCTTTAGCATCTCAGTCCCACTTCCCCTTAACAGATTATCTGTTTCCATTCCGGAATCTGGACTCCTACTTAAATTAATTTTAGTACTATTAAGAAAGAAATTTTATCTATAGTACTATGCATTTCAAAATTTCAAAGTGATCTTTTGAATCAAAAGTTTTTAATAAAGATTGATTGTAAATCTGCAAAGCTTGTTTTAGAAAAAGATGTTCAAGAAATTGGTCTTCTAGATGTTCTATCTCCTTTTCAGTTTCTGAGGAGGTTCTGCTAGAACTGCTAGAGGCTGTGTGGGCTTCTAGGGTGACAAGTTGGTGATCTCTGGGGTCTCTACTAGTCGAGGTGATATTTGGTGAAAGGGTGACTGGTTCTTTCTTCACTAGTTTCTCAAGCTTTTGGGAGACTATTTCTAAGGCTGTTTTATCCTTAGGTCTACTGTCTTGTCTGGTTGTGAGGAGCTTGACTAAGGGCTTTTCTAGGGTCTGGATAGGTTTACTAGGGTTTCTTGGCTGGAGGATAACCTTGTTATCTATCCTATCTTCGATCCTATCATGCTGCTTGACTATTACACCTAGACACTGGTTGGTATAGTTGTTTTGCTCTATTACCTTCTTGACAACTTTTTCGTCATTGGTTGGGTGCTTGAAGGGAGAGGCAACTATATCACTACCACGGTGTTTAAAGGTTATGGCTTCCTGGGGTGGATGACTAGACCGAACAACATTCTTGTTTCCTTTGTTGTCTTCTATGGTCCAGTTGGTTTTGGTGATGACACAAGACTTTTTATGCCATTCAAAATAGTTCTCAAAGTATTCAAAGAAAGGGACATTGCTAGATATCTCTTTCATGAATTCTTTCCATTTTTCCAAAACTTCTTTCTTTTGTTCCCTGGTGTGGTTAGCTCTATAGGCTTCTCTTTTGACTCTATTTTTTTTCTAGATCAAATTCTTTGCCTAAGGCTACAAGGTCAGGGGTGAACTCTTTTCTTATAACCATGAGCTGGTGATCAATTTTAGGTTCTTGCTGAAAAGGATCTTCCATATCAGTTCCTGATGGTGATGGGAGTTTTTGACTAGTGTTGTCTTCATCCTGATCAACAACTGAGTCCTGTTTGGCTGTGTAACAAGGGGTACTAATCTGGGATTGGGTTTTGACTCCTTGGAGCTCTGGTCCTAAGTCTCTCCTAGATTTAGGAAAGGGTGCTAGGGGTCTGGAAGAGCTACATTGGGATACAGGTCTATTTCTAAGGAGGATAGGTGACTGCCTAAAGGGTTGGTGTAGATCTATCGGGGATTTAGACCTGGGTTCATCATAGTCTAAGGGTATTCTAAACCTAGATTGGTCAAAGCTGAGTCTAACCGTTCCATTAGCTAGTTGCTAGACAAAATCTAGATCTGGGTTTCTGGATGGGTTCTAGATTTGTAGAGAGTAGTTTTCATTCTCTAAAGTCCAATCGGAAGGGAAAACGACATCTGACCATTTCAAGGTTCTTGGAACCTGGATCTTGGATCTGACATCCTTGGTTTGGATAAGAGTGGTTTCTCCCATCTTTTTCTTGTCAATTGCTTGAACATTCATGTTCATCTTGATGCACTTGTAATACAATCTGTATATCAAGGCTAACTGCTAGGTTCCCTGTAACATGAGGGTTCCATGGGTTTTGATGTTGAGGGTGAGGACCTTTATGATATGCGGGTTATGAAGCCCCACTGTGAAGTTGGGGAAGCGGTCAAAATGAACTGGTCCACAACTAAGACTGGATTCCATGGTTCTTAAGAGGCTGTCATTAAATCTGATATAACGGGTGTCTCTAAGGGCCATTAGGATCAAGTTATTCAATCCTTCTCTGATCAAAGGTTTGACTCCAACTTTGACTAAACCTATGTGAAGGTAATTGTGACCTTTTTTGTGTGCCTTCAGAGCAGAAGAGGGTAACAAGTAGCATGTTTCATACTCCTTGTTTATACTGTAGACTTGTTCTTAGTCCTAACATGGTAATCTGTCTTGAAAGTCTTTTTCAAGGACTATGAAGATGACTTGTAGATCTGGTTGGTGGGGACTTTAGGGATGTTCCAATCTCTTAGTTTTAGATCTGTATCTGATAACTGGTAAGATTCTGAATTGAGAATTTCATCATCTTGAGGGATCTTAGGTAGGGATGAATGGGAAGATCTAATGCTGGTAGAAGAACTGCTTCTAAACAATCTATTCATTGTTTTGAATTAAAAGCTTAAGATAAACAATCACAACCTAATCACCTTTATCTCCAAATTTCTGGATATAACCTTAGATCTAAAACAGTGTGTTCTAACGAGACCAACGCCTTCTCACGTGCTAACTACAACCTCTTACTACCACAATCTTTCCACACAGTGGGGACCACCCTAAACACCTCTCTTCGGCTAACATGGGTTGACCAAACCCCAAACAAGAAAGATAACGGGTCTTGCTGGGTTGCACAACAACACAGATCTGGACTTCCTTGTCTCAACAGTACATATCTGCAACAAACTTTGGGGCTAAAAATAGGAATAAGAAAAAGCAGATAATTGGGAAGTAACTAATTAGCTTGAACAGATGACACAGAACAGTAAACAGAAGATTAAAAGGGAGGCTCAGCCTACCACCAAAAGAAATTACAGTAGACAAGTATGGAGAAGAGATAGTAGATGAAGAAAGTGACAAATGGTAATGGAAGAGTTATCAGAAAATAGATGCAAAACAAAATATAACAAGTAGGGGATAACATATTCAAAATAATGATAATGCACAAAATAATGGATAACTATGGCTATACTGCCAACTTGATTGAAAATAATTACAGTAACTTACAAACACTTACGATCGGCCAAAACTTAGCTTTGATACCAAAAGGGTAACAAGTAGCATGTTTCATACTCCTTGTTTATACTGTAGACTTGTTCTATAGTCCTAACATGGTAATCTGTCTTGAAAGCCTTTTTCAAGGACCATCATATATATGTATGTATAAATGTGTATATGTTCATGGCACTGTTCACTCCGAGTTTTTGCCTATTTAAGGAGGGTTGTCATTTATATAGACAAAAATTCGAAGTGAACAGTGCCATGAATAGTAAAAGTGAATAGTAAATAGTGAACAGTAGTGAATAGTAAAATTTCACTTTTTGTCTTCAAATTTTTAGCCAAAGAGCCTTATCCAAAGTTTGCCGAAAATGAACTTGGAATGACCAAATGCATGAGGAATCATTGGGAATCTTCTTTTCAAAACATCATTATTAGGCATTAGTGTAAAACAATAGTGGTAACTTATAGCATTCTTGGTATGATTACTGCTTCTTTGTATGATGATCCTCTTTATTTCACTTTTTATCTGATATTACTCTTGCTTTGGATGATCCTAATTTTACTCTCTGGTGAAATTCCCACTATTGTTTCACACTGCTGTCCTAGGCAAATGATGATGTTTTGAAAAAAAAGATTCTTCATATTTTTAGTCATTTCAAGCTTGCTTTCGGCAAGTTTTGGTTTTTTGGATTGAAGAATCAAACAAGGCCCCTGCTGCTGTTGATTTAAGACAAAAAGTGAAAAAAATCACTATTCACTTTTTACTATTCATGGATTACTGTTTATCGGTACTGTTCACTATACTTTTTATGCCTATCTAAGGGGGGATGTCCCTTATGTCAAACCAAGTTTTGCTCTAGAGTTAAGGGAAGGGACACAGTGCTGAAGGCGGAAGCACAGTAATATTATGTTAAAATAAACAATGTAGAACCAGCCAAAAAGGCGGTATTGCAAATATAATCAAAGTAATTTAAAACAATAGTAAGGCGGTAGAACCAACCAAGCAATATAGATCAAAACAATATAAAGTGTAGAACAAACTGAAAGCTGAAAGTAGTTAATATTGAAAATAAGTAGTAGAACTTACAGTAGTAGTTACAAGGTCTCAATAGGGTTAACAGTTACAAGGCTTGAACTAGTTTTAGTTACAAAGCTTTGTAGGGAAATAGTGGTAATAGTGGAAATTCTAGAGAGAAGTTCTGAAGGAGAGAAGTAGTCTTAAAAGAGAATTTTGGCTCTAGAGCAAAACTTGGTTTAACATAAGGGACATCCCCCTTTAAATAGGCTTAAAAAGCGTAGTGAACAGTACTGATGAACAATGAAAAGTGAACAGTAATCGGTGAATAGTAATTCATGAACAGTGATTAGTGAACAGTAAAAAGTGAATAGGGATTTTTTCACTTTTTGTCTCAAATCATCAGTAGTAGAGACCTTGTCTAATTCTTCAATTCAAGGAACCAAAACTTACCGAAAGTAAGCTTGAAATGATTAAAAGCATGAAAAATCTCTTTTTCAAAACATCATCATTTGCATGGGGCAATGGTGTGAAACAATAGTGAGAATTTCATCAGGGGGTAAACATTGTAGCATTTTGGCCATTGTGCAGGCCAAATAAATAGGGGAAGGAATCAATCTTCCGCTAAATCTTGAGTTTCTTCTTCATCATGACCAAACCGCTCCTGATTGTAGGGGTAGTAAGGGTCTTTTGTAATAGAAGATGACACTAGATCTGTGTCTCCATCTATTTCTGATTTTCCCCCTATTGAAACCCCTTATTACCCAAATCAATTAAGAGTTTTGAATGTTTTCAATGAGAGATTTGAAATAGATATGGTTTCATTGTATAATGAATTTATTTTTGCTTATAATAGAGATAAAAGAAAATATTACCAAAGTACTTTTGCTCAGTCTAAAAAAGATCGTGTTAAAAGGAAATGGAAAGAAAAGATGAATCAATTGAAGAATCATATTTTGTTTTTTGATTTCCTTGAAAATCATTATGTTTCAAAAGATGAAGTTTCAAAAAATCATTTGAATGTGATAAAAAAAATCAAATTTTGTTAAAGAAGATAAAACCATTGTTAGGTCTAGCCATCTGCCTCTTGAGACAATTTTGATAACCTGTAAGAAGACTAATGTTAAGGCCTCCCCTTTCAAAGTTGCTGATGAGCAAACTCCTATTATCAGTATTATTGAACAAAATAACTTTACTAATGAATCCTTGTATATTATTGGTCAAAAACTTGACTGTATTGAAGAAAAAATTGTTGAAAAAAATCTTGTTTCAAAAACTGAAAAACCTTCGATTGATTTACCTAGTAAAGATGGGAAATTAAAGTTTAAAAATTTTACAAAAAATTGGTATTCAAAACCTACTCCTCCTGATATGCAGTTTGAAGAAAGAGGTTTTCAAACACAATTTTCTGTTTCTGCAAATAAAATTTATGAGTGGAATATTGATGGTTTTTCTGAACAGGAAATCATTAATAAAATGAGTCATATGTCTATGGTTGGAATTGCTTATGTGAATAACCATAATCTTGACCACCCTGAAATTGTTGACCTTCTTGTCACTGGTTTTTCTGGCACTCTTCATGGATGGTGGGATTCATATCTCACAGAAGATTCTAGAGAATCTATTAAGCATGCTGTTAAAAAGAATGATGAAGGTTTGCCTATTTTTGATGAAAGTATTGGCAAAGGTATACCTGACGATATCAATACCTTGGTCTATACTATTCTCAAACATTTTTTTGGTACTCCATCTAATATTTCGTCTCGAATTTCTGATTATCTAAACAATTTGAGATGTCCTACTATGTTTGACTACAATTGGTACCAAGATGTCTTCATTTCTAGAGTGATGCTTCGGAAAGATTGCTACAAGCCTAGTTGGAAAGAAAAGTTTATTCACGGTCTGCCTCCTATCTTTGCTCATAAGGTAAAACAAGAGTTGATTGGTAAAAATGATTCTATTGATTATGATAATTTAACTTATGGTGATATTTTAAGCACTATTAAAAAACTTGGTATTAATATGTGTAATGATGAAAAATTGTTAAGATACTATTTAAAAAATAAAAGAAAAGCTAAATATGAAATGGATAATTTCTATGAACAATATGGTTTGCCCCCTATTACTCCTTCCAAGCAAAATGGTAAAAAAATATGATAAAAGTCACAAAAATTATAGCCATAAAAAATATAAAAAATACAAAACCAACTTTGTTAAACCTAATGATTTTTATGCTAAAAAGAAAAATGTTTCTAAAAAATATGATAAACAAAGATCAGGTAAAGGCAAATGTTTTAACTGTGGTAAACCTAGACACTATAGTAAAGATTGCAAACAAAAACCTGGTAAGTTAAAAAATAAGTTTAACATGTTATCAATTTGTTGTAGAGAAGAAGAATTATTCCGAATCCTTGAATCAAACAATTCATCTGATTCCTTGGAAGAGGATTTTTCTTCCTCATCTAATTCTTGTTATCAATCTGCTGATGATTCTTCTGATTCTCCTAATATTAAAATTGGTTATAGAGATTCCTGCTGTAATGTTATTAAATCTGTTAATGGTCTCACTAAAAGTGAAGAAAATGAAAGTTTGTTGATTAAATTGATAAGTCAAATTGAAAACCCTAAATTGCAAAAAGAATACTTGGATAAACTTAAGAAAAATTTGATAAAAGATGAAACTGGTAAAAAACTAAAGGGGTAATTACACATAACCCACCTATGGTTTGGGCGAAAATCACTTTGCCTACCCGTGGTTTGAAAAGTATCACTTAACCCACTTGTGGTATGTTCCGTTTGTTTTCCGTAACCCACCTTTGTTAAAATCAGGGGTAAATAGGTATTTTTGCTCAAATTTTATGTCTCTCTCCTCCCAAAACAAAAAATAGAGATAAAATACAAGAAAAACAAGATCAAAAAGATGTATTTGTCTCTCTCTCCATTCACACAAATTTTGAACATGAAGAACTGAAGAACGTACCCAAAAAAATAAAAAGCCTAAGGCCCATTGCCTCTCTCACTCTCATTTTCTCAGAACCCAAACAATTCACAAACTAATTTTCATACTCTTTTCCTTTCTCAACAATTAAATAAACCAAACCACACACGAAAACAACAAAACAAATTACACTCCACCTTAAGTTTTAGCTCTCAAAGTCCCACATTGCAAAACAATCTAAAAACCCCATCCCCCCAAATACCCATTTTTCTCTTCTTTTATTTCCCCCATTTTCCCACCACCCAAACACAACACAAACTAATCTTCATGAGCCTCCTCTATGAGCTTCTCAACCTGGCCACAATCGAGCTTCTTCTCTATGAGATTCTTCTTTGTCTCTCTCGGTTCAAAAGCTTGAAGGCTGCAGTGACAGTAGAAGTAAGGGATGACGGCGGTAGGGGTAGGAAGACGGTGACAGCAGCGGCGGCTTGAAGATTTTTCGTTTCTGGATTTCTATTTCACTTGTCGTGGTCGTCGATGGTGGGCTTTGCTCGCCAGTAGTTGCTGGGTGTTTGGGTTGCTTTGGATGTTGGTTTGGTGGTTGTTTGGATGTTGGTTTGGTGGTTGTTTGGGTGTTGGTTTGATTGGTGGATGTTTGAGGCAGTGGGTCTTTGGGTGGCAGTTTTGGGTGACTTCAGATTGGCCTCTACCTCCCTCTCTCACGCCTTGATAAGTATGGGTCAAGGGTCGTGCGGCCGTGTCCCCTTCACCTTCGATGGTTCTGCTTCTTTCACCTTGAACTTGAGAACTGAGATGTCATAGAATTGGAGATTTGGATTCAGTGAGGATTGAGACCCAAAATATGTTTGGTTTAGTTTTTTTTTTTTTTTTTTGCTTGCTATGGTATTGATTTTTGGATGGATACTAATTGTGGTGGCGATGGAGGTTGGTTTTGGTTGTGGAGGAGAGGCTGGAAATTATTGGTCTATTCTGATTTGTATTCGTTCTTTTTCATTTTCTGTTTATGATGGAGTAAGCCAAAGGGTTGAGGGAGGCAATGGGGCTTAGGCTTTTTATTTTTTTGGGTATGTCTTCATGTTTTTCATGTTCAAAATTTGTGTGAATGGAGAGAGAGATAAATACCACTTTTTGATCTTGTTTCTCTTACATTTTTGCTCTATTTTTCGTTTTGGAAGGAAAGACATAAAATTTGAGGAAAAATACCTATTTACCCCTGATTTTAACAGAGGTGGGCTACGAAAAACAAACAGAACATACTACAGGTGGGTTAAGTGATATTTTTCAAACCATGGGTAGGCAAAGTGATTTTCACCCAAACCATAGGTGGGTTATGTGTAATTACCCCAAAAATAAAATCAACTATAAGCTTTGAAGAAACTTTGGAAAGATTTAATAAAAAGAAATCCAAAGAATTAATTGTTAATGATCTTCAACATGAAATCACTGTTGTTAAACAAGAAATAATTGAATTAAAAAATGAATTTGAAAGCATTAAAAGTGATAACATTAATCTTAAACAATAATTGTTATTGTTAAAAATTGATAAAAATCTTGATCAAAATCAATATGATAATGAACAAGATAAGCATAAAGATGAAGATGAATCCTGTCAACAGGCTCTTCTTTCTTATAAAGGTATTGTTGATAATTCTCAACTTAATCTTGTTAATAAAATGCTTCCTCCAAAATGGTTTACAAAAGTTAAAATTGTCATTTCCCATGATTATCATTTCACTGTTATTGCTATGATTGATTCTTGTGCAGATATGAACTGCATCCAAGAAGGATTAATTCATTCAAAATATTTTGAAAAGTCAACTAAAAGATTGGTTTCTACCAATGGCACTCAAATGAAGATTAAATATGAATTAAATAATGCTCATGTTTGCCATGGTAATGTCTGTTTTAAGATTCCTTCTGTTCTTGTAAAAAATAGGCAAACCTTCATCAAACCTTCAGGAATACCTCGACCAATACTTTCATCAAAAATAGGCAAACCTTCATCATCCTTTTTAACAGATGTTTTAATAGATTCTCTGGAATCTTCTGTGAGATTTGAATCCCACCATCCACGAAGAGTGCTAGAAAAACCAGTAACAAAAAAGTCAACAATTTCAGGGTGGTTAAGATTATGGTTATTCATATAAGTAGTTCCAACCATAGACATATGACCCATTTTTTTAATGATTTCCTGTTCAGACAAACCATCAATATTCCATTCATAAAGTTTATCAGCGGAAATAAAAAACTAAGTTTGAAAAGATCTTTCTTCAAACTACATATCTGGAGTAGGTTTTGAATACCAATTTTTTGTAAAAGACATAGGATTAGATTTTCTGACAAATCTTTTAATTTATGGTAAATCATCATCGAAAACCTTTTTAACAGAAACAGAAGATAATGAGTCAAAATTTGTGTTTTCTTCAAAAACAGTTTCTTTTTCATTTCTTGAAATAGTTCAAGCAACATTGGTAGTAGCACTAGTAGAAGTACCTTCCGTTTTAACTTTTAAATCAAAAAGCATTTTCTCAACAATCTCAAGGGTTTTTTCCTAAGAGGTTTTAAAACTCAATTTTTCTCTTTGACTAGGTAAATCAATCAAAGGTTTCTCAGGTTTTAAAACAGCAGCTTTTTCAACAATTTTTTCCTCAATACGGTCAAGTTGTTGACCAATAACATGCAAAGATTCATTAGTAAAATTGTTTTGTTCAATGATACTATGAACAGGGGTTTGTTCATCACCAATTTTCAAAGGAAAGGTCTTTACTTCAGTCCCTTTACAGTTTACAAGAACTATCTCAAGGGGCAGATGGCTAGACCTAACAATGGTTTTATCTTTTTTAACAAAATTTGATTTCTTTATTAGATTCAAATGATTTTTTGAAACTTCATCTTTCGAATTATAATAGTTTTCAAGGAAATCAAAAAACAAAATGTGTTTTTGCAGCTGATTCATCTTTTCTTTCCATTTCCTTTTAACACGGTCTTTCTCAAACTGAGTAAAAGTACTCCGGTAGTACTTTCTTTTATCTCCCTTTTTTTGCAGAAACAAATTCATTAAACAAGGAAACCATGTCAATTTCAAAGTTTTTGTTCAAAACATTTAAAACTCTTAATTGACTTTGGAAAACAGGGGTATCAATAGAAGGAAAGTCAGAAATAGATGGAGAAATAGATCTAGTGTCTTCTTCTTCTTAAATAGTAGTTCTACTATATGGAGAGGAAGGTTCAGCTTTAGTAGAATAGAAAGCAATGCTAATTTGGGAGTTGACATTTGAAACTCCTTTTAGCTTCAAACCAGGTTTTTCAAAATTCTTTTGCAAAAAATCATTGAGATCTTGTTCTCTTTTTGAAATACTTTCAGATCCAGCAAAGGAATGTCTTCCCTTGTTGATCCTGAAGGGTTGATTATCACGAAAATTTATTTTAACAGTGCCATCAAGATATTGTTGAATATGGGTATCAAAAACAGGTTTAGCAAGAGGAGATTCTTGTTCCAACAACCATTTTTTGGGAAGATTAACATCTTGCCATTGAATCATTTTTGGAACTTGAATTCTAGCATCAGGGGTTGAACATTGGATTAACATGGTCTTTCCAGTAAGTTCTCTCTTTATCCTAGCACAAGGATTCAATTGAGTACATGAAAGTCTATAATAAATACGATAAATAAGAGCAAAAGGCTTGCTTCCTTCTTCCATGTTATAACCAAATGTCAAAATATTCAAGGTTAAAGCTTTAACAATATTAGGATCATCCAAAGCAAGAGAAATATCAAGATAACAGTCAAAATAAACAGGACCATCATACAAAGATGCAGTAATCATACCAAGTATGCTATCAAAAAAGTTCTTGAATCTAGCATCTCTTAAACACATAAGAACAGAAGCATTTATACCTTTTCTAGTGAGTGGTTTAAGAGCAACTTGAACAAGACCAATATGCAAATAATTGAATTTTTTAGCAAGAAAATCATTAATATTTCTTTTAGAAAACAAGCAACACTTTTCATGGGTTTTTGAAATAGAAATTGTTTGTTCAACAATTCTTAATTTGTACCAAGAATAAAAAATATTTTTAGCTCAGCTAGCCTTGTAGATGGACTTAGTATCAACCTTCGGGTTATACCATTTCTGGAAATTCGAAAACTCATTTTCTTCAACAGTGTGATCTTCTTCATTTACAATATCAGAAGGACAACCAGTCCTGGAGCTGAAAGAGGAGTTGGATCTCCACAATCTATCCATACTATCCTAGGTTTAACACTCAATTATCATGTTTTTCTTAACACCATTGCATTTCGTAACACATACCCTAGTCAACCCTATACCTCTCATGCCCTATACGCTCTCTCTAGCTTAAATGGGCCTTATTGTTTAGTTCTGGCATTTCACTTTTTGACACGAGTGGTGCTAACGATGGTAAAAAGGGGAACACAACAAAGGAGTATCAAAGTTTCGGGTAGACACAGACAAACAACAGAGACACAACGACACTATCATCGGCCAGAAAAGAATGGCTCTGATACCACAAAAGGGGGAAGAACACAGTGCTGAAGGCAGAAGCACAGTAATAATAGATTGAAAATAATGTAAGAATATGTGCAGTTCTGCTATATGTAGAGGAAGGTTCTGCTTTAGTAGAGTAAAAAGCAGTGCTAACTTGGGAGTTGTCACTTGAAACTCCTTTTAGCTTTAAACCAAGTTTTTCAAAATTCTTTTGTAGAAAATCATTGAGATCTTGGTCTCTTTTTAAATACTTTCCAATCCAGCAAAGGAATGTCTTCCTTCGATGATCCTCAAGGGTGGATTATCATGTTTTAAACAAAAACTTTGAAATTGATATTGTAAGGTTGAATTTAATCAACCATCTTGTTGGCTTTATTCTGTGCCAAATTTGCTTGTATTTCAGCATTTAGGAATCCTGTATTTAGGTGGGATTGTTGTAAGGGTAGTGAGTGAGATAGAGTGTTGAAATGCTCTAAAGTGTGCAAGAAAATAGAGACTCGCGACTTGACCTCGCGGGTGACTCGCAGTTTCAAGCTGCCAAAAGCAGCACACGTGCCAAGCATGCCAGAAGTTGAAGTGTCATGCTAGCTGGAGCACTATAGGACAAAAATAGGACAACCGGCCGTTTTGTTATCGCGCGACTAGATCTCACGACTCAGTCAAGCCGCGAGGCCAAGCTACGAGCCATCCCTGTTTTGAAAAACCTGACTCTTCACATTCCATTCTCACCGCAGTATAAATACCCCTTATACCCACATAAGATAAAGAGCTTCCAGAGAGAATTTTGAGAGAGAAACCCTAGTGTTATTCAATATTGATTCATCCACAATCTTCACATAAGAGACTCTTTAAATTCCTCAACTCTCTTCCTCTCCATTGTTAAACCTTTGAGAGGTCTTTTACCTTATCCATTACTGTGAGAGGGCTGTTTGGTGTTCTGGGAAGCAGTTAGGAAGGAACCAATCTACATTGGTTGATGCTATGGTCAAGTAGCGAAATCCGGGAAGCTAGAAAAGAAATAGATTTGGCGCAACCTCGTTGGAGCAAGAAACTTGGAGGGCTTAGGTACACTGGGTAGATTAGGCTTGGAGGGTCTATTACTGTTCATGTATCCCAACTACATTTTCTAGTGGATTACTTATTGCTTGGAGGGCGGCGGAGAGGTTTTACGCCGAGGGCTTCGGTTTTCTCTTCGATAACACATCGAGTGTTGTCCTTGTGTTTGCATCTTCCTTCCCTTTATCTTTGCCTTTTATTTTCTGATGTGGATGTGATTTATAATTGGCTTAGATTGATTTCCAATTCTATTTATAGGTTATGTTCATTTTCCGCACACTAGTTGTTTGTCATAAAGCTTGAATTGGTTATTTTGTATTTGGGGGTCTAAACGTTCAAGGGTGTTTTATACACTATTTGAACTTTCATTTGGTATCAGAGCAGGTGCACTTGTTGTGGTTTAATTACCTAAGTGCGATCCTAGACCCCTTTGTTATGGATGCTATTATGGAAAAGGCCATGCTGAATTGTAGTTTAAGTGTTTGTGAAAATGACTCTATGAGTACGTTTGAAGGGTGTCCTAACAATGAACTCTTAGAGTTGTTAAAAACAAAGAAACATGCTAGGATATTTGTTCACATGCTGAAATATTTTGAAAATAAGAATCACATCTTACACAATTGCATATCTGAATCTAAATCTTTAATTAAGAAGTACAAAAGAAAAAATAGAATGTTGTGTGAGATGATTGATAGTCTAAAAATGAAAGGTCAATCTAACAGAAGCGTGAAAACTGAAGATAAAATTATGTTTGAAGGTCAAGAATGTTTGTCTTATGTGAGCTTATTTGTGCATACCTCATTGAAAGTATTTAACTCATGCTTGTGGTATCTTGACAACGGGTGTTCTCGTCACATGACAGGGGATAAATCACTGTTAAGACACCCAAAGAGAAGGTTGGTGACTATGTGACTTTTGGTGATGGAAGTCATGCTCAGTTCTCGGTAAAGGGACTATCGAGATACCTGGATTACCTCTATTGAAAGATGTTTTGTACATCAAAGGGCTGAAGGCAAATCTTTTGAGCATAACTCAAATATGTGATGAGGATTTCCTTGTCCAATTCTCTAAGAAGGGATGCTTAATCATCAATAAAGAAGGGATTCAAGTCTTAGAGGGAAATCGGACTACAGCCAATTGCCATGGAGTAGTTCCTACAACACCCATTTCGTGTAGAAGTGCTTGCATTGACATGTTGGAACTATGGCATCACAGATTTGGGCATGCGAATTTCAAACAAGTAGCTAAAGTGTCTAAACTTGAAGCAGTTGAGGGACTTCCTAAGTTTAGAAAGGTAAAGAAGACTATTTGTGGTGCATGTCAAATGGGAAAGCAAACAAAGGCAATTCATCACAAGGTGAATGTGATTGCTACTTCACGGTGTTTAGAGTTACTTCATGTTGATCTAATGGGGCCTACAAGAACTGAAAGTCTAAGAGGAAAGAGGTACATTATGGTCATTGTGGATGATTACTCAAGATACACTTGGGTTGAATTTCTTAGAGAAAAATTAGAAGCATGTGAAAGGCTAGAAATTCTTTGCAAGAAACTACAAAACGAGAGAGGGGTCCCTATTGCCAAGATAAGAAGTGATCATGGGAAGGAATTTGAGAATGCAAGATTTGAGTCTTTCTGTGAAAATAATGGAATCAAAAAGGAATTTTCAGCCCCCAAAACTCCTCAACAAAATGGAGTGGTAGAGAGAACGAATCGGGTGATTCAAGAAATGGCAAGAGTCATGTTACTTAACAAGTAAATACCTCAAAAGTTTTGGGGAGAAGCTGTGAACACCTCGTGTCACATTGGCAATAGAATATTCTTCCGAGTAGGAGCAAAGAAGACCGCCTATGAGATTTGGAATGGAAAGAAGCCCAGAGTAAAGTATTTCCGAGTGTTTGGAAGCAAGTGTTATATCCTAAATGATCGGGAGAATCTTGGGAAATTTGATGCAAAAAGTGATGAAGGTATTTTCCTTGGGTACTCTACTACTAGCCGGGCGTATAGAGTTTTTAACAAGAGAACTAAGACAGTGATGGAGTCCATCAATGTCAAGATTGATGATGCCTTAACAAAGGTAGAGATGATTGATGATGGAGAAGGGCCGAGCACCAAAGAACCCGATGTTGAGGTTGAAGCTCTTGATATAGAAGTTGAAGGATCTACACCGGAAGAAGATTCAACTCCCATGAACCCAAGAATGGAAACAAGATTGATGTCTAGAACATCAAGTCCTCTCACTCCACCGGAAGCCCATCCTCCCATCTCACGGAGTGATGAAGTCTCCACATCAAAGAAGCCATCATCAAGAGTGATTAAGAACCATCCGGAAAGCAACACTATAGGATCTCTAGATGAAGGTCTTTGCCTCAGAAAAGGAAACATCCTTTTGCCCAATCATGTAACATATCATTGCTACATTGCTCAATTTGAGCCAAAAAGTGTAGAAGAAGCTCTTCAAGATGAGAATTGGGCTGAGTCAATGCATGAAGAGCTGAATCAGTTTGTGAGGAATGATGTGTAGGAACTTGCTCCAAGGCCTGAAAATGTTCATGTCATAGGCACAAAATGGATATTCAAAAACAAAACCGATGAAGATGGAGAGATAATACGGAATAAATCTCGGTTAGTAGCTCAAGGATACACTCAAGTAGAAGGAGTAGACTTTGATGAATCCTTCGCTCTTGTGGCAAGACTTGAGTCTATTCGAATTCTCATGTCCATTGCATGCACTATGAACTTCAAACTCTATCAAATGGATGTAAAATGTGCATTTCTAAATGGATACCTAAATGAAGAAGTGTTTGTTGAGCAACCAAAAGGCTTTGAGGATCCTCACTTTCCTGATCATGTGTTGAGATTGAAGAAAGCCCTTTATGGCTTAAAACAAGCACCTAGAGCTTAGTATGATCGGCTTACACATTACCTCCTAGATAGAGGATTCAAAAGGGGATATGCCGACCGGACTTTGTTTGTCAAAAATGATGAAGATTATCTCCTTGTGGCACAAGTATATGTTGATAACATAGTGTTTGGGGCTACCATTGAAGATCGAGCTATTGAATTCTTTGAGGAGATGAAGAGAGAATTTGGGATGAGTATGGTGGGAGAACTCACATTTTTCTTGGGCCTTCAAGTCAAACAACAGAAGGAAGGTATATTCGTCTCACAAGAAAAGTATGCTAGAAACATTGTCAAGAAGTTTGGACTAGACTCCAAAAAACATGCCTCCACTCCCATGAGCTCGTCTACTAAACTGAATGTTGATTCTTCCGAAGTGGAAGTGAGTCCTACCTTATATAGGAGTATCATTAGGAGTTTACTCTATCTTACAGCTAGTAGACCGGACATTGCATTCAGTGTTGGTGTTTGTGCCAGATATCAAGCTACTCCAAAGGAATCACACCTGACTGCGGTTAAGCAAATTATTCGATATGTCAATGGAACTTTAGATTATGGTCTGTGGTATTCAAAAGACTCAAATGCTTGTCTTGCCAGGTATTCAGATGCTGACTGGGCTGGTAGTGTGGACAATCAAAGGAGTACTTCAGGAGGCTGTTTCTACCTTGGTAACAATCTTGTCTCGTGGATGAGCAAGAAACAAAATTCCGTGTCTCTCTCTACTGCTGAAGCAGAGTACATTGCCGCTGGAAGTTGCTGCACCCAGCTGCTTTGGATGAAAAAATTACTCCATGACTATGGAATTCCTCAAGAGACGATGTGTGTCTTCTGTGACAACACCAGTGCCATTAATCTTTCTAAGAACCCTGTCCAGCATTCAAAATCTAAACACATAGAGATACGTTACCATTTCATTTGAGATTTGGTAGAGGAAAGAGTTGTGTGTCTTGAATTCATACACACCGACAATTAAAAGGCAGACATCTTCACCAAGCCTCTTGATGGTCCACGGTTTGAATCCCTCCGTAAGACCATTGGTGTTGGTAAAATTCCTTGAATCTCTTGTGTGATGTGTGCTTCACATAGTTACAATGTGTTATTTTGTTTGTTAGGGCACACACTACTTTGTTGGCTTTTTGTATAGCATGATTCTGTTGGATGTTAATTGCTGTGTTTGTTTTTGTTGTTTTTACATTGTTGCTTTTGATCAATCTTTTCTTTCTTATGTGTCAAAAATCCAAAAACCACATAAAATGTAGAAAATCAAAAAGTTTGATCGACATTGTTGAGTTTTGTCTCAAAACTTGTTTTGCCTTGTACCTTTGTGCTAATGGCTTTGTGCATTTACGAGTGTAGCTTGTTTCTTTGCACTCTTATCACTGTGGAAGAAATCTTGAAATCTATGTAACTGTTGTAAATAGATCTTTAAACTTGTCATGAATGATTAGTGAATGGTTATATTGATCTTGAGACATGCATAGACTTGTGCCAATATATCTTCCCACTCTTTATTTTTGTTTTTGCTAAAAAGAGCTCTCCAAATGTAAATCTCCAAATGAAAAGAGATATTGAGCTACAAAAGCTTGTCACACATACTAGTATTAGACTGGGAGAAAGGGAAAGCGACCAAAAATTAAAGTGAATGTTTATTCAAAAAGCCAAAGGCTATCTCATCAAAGTGAAATATCAAATATCATTCTCACAATGAGAGGTGATTGTCTCAAAAAGATCAAATGTTATGATTGAAAGTGGAGTCAAATGTAAAGCTCCAAATTTTGTAATCAAGTCTTGTGGGGGGTCATATATGCATACTTCTATAATTGAGATGGGTCACATGATCAAGTGCTAATTGTGTATGCCTTGGTTAAATTGATCATTAAAGCTTCACATTAGACTAAGGACTATCTCATTGTTGATACCCACACACAATACACAAGTTTATGTTCAATGTATGCCATATTCATTTGTGTGATTGTACTTAATGAAATGTGTTTTCACATGCTCAATGTTTGTTGATTCAAACTCAAAAATATTTTTGAGTGTTTTAGGTGTTTTTGGAAAGTATTTTGTCTTCAAAAACTGAAAATTTCAAAAAACAGTGTTGCCCTATTTTGGTGACTCAGTCGCAGGTAAGTCAAGTCGCATGCCACAGTCGCGAGCTCGCGGGTCAATTTTGGAGACTTGTTCGCGAGTGGAAGGTCCAATCGCGAGGGGTACACTTAGAATTTTTTTTTCAAAACTTTTGGCTTGAAGTATTTTGGCGGGTGTATCTGGCGACTCACTGGCGACTTACCTCAGTCGCGAAAATCGCGTGTTTTGCAAAATGAGCTCATTTTCAACACTATTCTCAAAAAGGGTCTTAATTTGCTTGTCTTGCATTCTATGACTGTTCACTTTCTGGTCTTACTTTCAATATTTCAACATCACTGTGGAATCTCCAAAATCTTCCACCATTTTGTTACCATTCTCTCAATCTTCAAGGAAAGGTATGGGTTTTGTCCTCTGCTCTTTATTTGTTACCATTCTCATGGATTTTGTGTTCTATTTGGTATTTGTATATCTCTTACCTGTGTTTGATTATTTGAGTGTCTAGTGTTTTCATTTTTTTGTGGTTATAATCTGATCCACTCTATATTGTGGCCACATTGGGTCATTATTGTCCCTCATTGTTATTTTTTGGTCATTTCCATCTAGCTCTTAGGGTTTTCTTCATTATCCATAATTTGAAACTAACCCACTGCTAATAATGTCTGTTGGATTGTGTTGTTCTTTCTTTTCCTCTATTACATAATACAAACTGGAAATGTCTCCATTCAAGAAAGCAGCTGTGAAAGGAGGTAGTTCCAAAGGAAAGGAACCTGTCATTGATGTCGATGACTACTCACCTTAAACAAAAGGGACTCGTTCTTCATCAAGAGTGTTTGATCCCAACAAGTTCAAATCCTATGCTACCTTTCAGGCTCATGAGAAATATTTCCGAAATACTACACCATTACTGGAAAGACCTGTTGACCAATCGTCACTTCATGACATTGACATTCCAAAATGGTTTGCTCACAAGGATTGGAATTACCTTCTCTCCGATCTGGATGAAGCTTATGAGAATTTGGTAAAGGAATTTTATGCCAATGCAATTGTGGAAGGAGAAGAACTCAAGTGCTGGGTTAGGAGAAAGAGCTTTTCAATCTCTCCTGCATATTTGGCAGAGATCCTTCACATCAACCGACCAAGCTTAGACACTCACCGGTTTATGATGATCTTTGTCCTGATGAGGAACTCCTTAAGGATGGTCTTGGACAAGACTTGGAATTCTCATCCAATGGAAACTCAATCAGCGTTTCCTCTCTTCCTCCAAAACTGAGAGTGCTTACAATTGTGATGTTTCACAATTTGTACCCCCTATCCAGCACTAGGTATATGAACCTTGGAAGTGCCTTGTTTCTTCATGACCTAATCTCTGATGTAGAGATTGACATCTGTGCTCATATCTTTCATGTTCTGCGCAAAACGGTTCTACGAACTGAGTCCTGGATATGTGTTCCTCTTTACTGTTTCATTTCAAGGATCTTGAAGCTCAAAGGAATTTATCCAACAGCAGATGAATCTCCTTGCCCAAAACCGAGTCCAATCAACATGCGTACATTCAACGCAAGCATTGGTTATAGTCGAAAGAGAGCCAAACCGGAAACTTCCACATCTCACAGTGGTTCGCATTTCAGCTCTCTCTCTCCCTTGACGAAAAACTTGACCACATTGTATCATCTGTCCATGAGTTGAGTACCAAGATGTCCAGACTTACATCTACTCTACACCATCACAGCACTTGATGGGATATGAAGTTTACCTCACTACAAACTCAAATGGATCAGATTCAGAGGAAGCTAGAAGAGGATATATAGCTATTCCATGACAAAAAGGGGGAGATGATGTCATAAGGGGAATGTAATGAAAGGGGAAGTGATAGCTTGATCAGAGGGGGAGAAAATTACTTAAGGGGGAGTGTTTCTGCAAGCAGTTTCAATACTTTACTTTAAGTTGTTCTTCAGTTTATAATTGTATTTGTACCCATGTTGCTTTTGTAAGCTTTTAGGGTTTATGTTCTTTATCTGTAGGCTTTATGGTGTGTACCATGCTTTATGCAACCTTTTATACTTTATTAAATCAGTACTTTTAACTAAATGTCATGCATTTTCTTGTTAAGTACTGTCGCTCTTGTGCCATTGTAGGATGTTCCTAGATGCATATACTTAGTGTATTGTGCATTGGTTGAGTGTTGGGCATGCAAGTGACTTGCATTGAGCTTGTTAGCTTGTTTGTTCAAGTGTTCATTCCAAGTGTGAATGAGCATTGTGGTCACTATCTTGTAGTGATTACTTGGTTGAGCAAGCCATGGTTTGTTTCTTTACTCCATCTTTGCTTGATCACATATTGCCTGATTCATATGCATTTCATGCTTTTCTGCATACAATGATCATGGTGTATTGTTGTGTTTCAGGAGTTTCATGTTCATATGATTCAAGAGCTTCACAGCTTCTAGAGTTAGGTGTGAGTGAGTTTTGCTCAACTGTTCCCAACTCACATGTTAAGTCTAGAGTCTGTTTTAGGGTTTTGTCACAGAGATTGTAAGGTTGAATTTAATCAACCATCTTGTTGGCTTTATTCCGTGCCCAATTTGCTTGTATTTTAGCATTTAGTAACCCTGTACTTAGGTGGGATTGTTGTAAGGGTAGTGAGTGAGATAGAGTGTTGAAATGCTCAAGAGTGTGCAAGAAAATAGAGACTCGCGACTTGATCTTACGGGTGACTCGTGGCTTCAAGCCGCCAGAAGTAGCACACGTGCCAAGCATGCCAGAAGTTGAAGCGTTATACTAGCTGGAGCACTACAGGACAAAATAGGACAACTGGCTATTCTGTTATCGCGTGGCTGGATCTCACGACTCAATCAAGCCGCGAGGCCAAGCTGCAAGCCACCCCTGTTTTGAAAAACCTGACTCTTTACATTTCATTCTCACCCCAGTATAAATACCTCTTATACCCACATAAGATAGAGAGCTTCCAAAGAGAATTTTGAGAGAGAAACCCTAGTGTTATACAAGATTGATTCATCCACAATCTTCACATAAGAGACTCTTCAAATTCCTCAACTCTCTTCTTCTCCATTGTTAAACCCTTGAGAGGTCTTTTACCAAAACCTTTTCTCACCATATCCATTACTGTGAGAGGGCTGTTTGGTGTTCTGGGAAGCAATTAGGAAGGAACCAATCTATATTGGTTGATGCTATGGTCAAGTAGCGAAATCTGGGAAACTAGAAAAGAAATAGGTTCGCCGCAACCTCGTTGGAGCAAGAAGCTTGGAGGGCTTAGGTACACTGGGTAGATTAGGCTTGGAGGGTCTATTGCTGTTCATGTATCCCAACTATATTTTCTAGTGGATTACTTACCACTTGTAGGGCGGCGGAGAGGTTTTATGCCGAGAGCTTCAGTTTCCTCTTCGATAACATATCGAGTGTTGTCCCTGTGTTTGCATCTTCCTTCCCTTTATCTTTGCCTTTTATTTTCTACTGTGAATGTGATTTATAATTGGCTTAGATTGATTTCCAATTCTGTTTATAGCTTATGTTCATTTTTCGCACACTAATTGTTTGTCATAAAGCTTGAATTAGTTATTTTGTATTTGGGGGTCTAAACGTTCAAGGGTGTTTTATATACTATTTGAACTTTCAGATATGGTTGCCTTGTTTAATGAATTTTTTTTTGCAAAAAATCGAGACAAAAGAAGATACTACCAAAGTACTTTTGCTCAGTTTGAAAAAGACCGTGTTAAAAGAAAGTGGAAAGAAAAAAATGAATCAATTGCAAAAACATATTTTGTTTTTTGATTTTCTTGAAAATTATTATGTTTCAAAAGATGAAGTTTCAAAGAGTCATTTGAATGTAATAAAGAAATCAAATTTTGTTAAAGAAGATAAAACTATTGTTAGGTCTAGCCATCCGCCCCTTGAGACAGTTCTTGTAAATTGTAAAGGGACTGAAGTGAAGGCCTCTCCTTTCAAAATTGTTGATGATAGAACCCCTGTGCCTAGTATTATTGAACAAAACAATTTTACCCCCTACAATTAGGAACTGTTTGGTCATGATGAAGAAAACACTCTTGATTTAGCAGAAAATTGATTCTCTCTTATTTGTCTGGCCTGCACAGCTGCCAAAATGCTACAATGTTTACCCCTTGTAAAGTCCCGATTGTTACGCTGCTTGCTCCCCACAAGGGAACATATTGCTGCTTTCGGCCACTTTTGACAAAGCTACAACTATTGTTTTGCCTGATCCTCAAAAGGGATTACTAATGATTGCTGTTACTTTATTACTTTTGGCACAAAATGCCAAATGATCTCAATAAGCTTAAGAAAAATCTAATAAAAGATGAAAATGTTAAAAAAATTATAGGCTTGGAATATCCCCAAGGTTGATACTAAGTCCATCTACAAGACAAAGGGGGACGATCACGGTGCAGAAGGCAGAAGCATAGTAACAATATAATCAAAGTAATACCCATAATAACAGTTTGAAATTGTTTGTTTTTAGACTCCTTAAGACACAATCAGATTAACCTAATTATTTAGCCAAGTGATTACCTAGTCAAATTATCAGACCTACGTTAACACAAATATATCATATCATTGTAAAGTGCGGAAAATAAAGAACACAAGGATATGATGACCCAGGAAACCACACCAGTAAAAACCTAGAGAGGATTTAACCTGGCTATCCTTAAGGTAAACTAAATCCACTATAAAAGAATCGAAGTTTTAAAATAGTGACTTAGACCACTAACATCTATTGCTACCTCATGTAAAAAACTTACTACAACGACCACATAACAGCTCCAAGACCACGGACTCCTTCTTTCTCAGATTCCCAGCAAGTTACTACCACGACCACGGACTCCCACTTGTGTATCTTTAAGCTTTTATTGCAGCAACTAAATGATCATTAAGCTCTCAATGATCTCATTATTGACAATCCTAAGCATGTGTGAAGGTAACCACCTCTTAGATCTCACAAGAGATTCACACACACAGCAAAATAGAGCCACACCAAAAACATGGCCAGGGCAAAACATAAAACTCTACACGTCATATGGGCTTAGGGCTAAGTTGGAAATTCTGCAGAAAAAACACACTGCCCAACTTTCGATAGGTCGAGTCTAATTCTCGATTAATCGAGCCAGACCGAATTGCACAATGAATTCTATAGCAACTCAATTCCAACTTTACATAAAACACATACTTTGAGCAAGTCTAAAACAAGACTAAAAACTTGTTTTGATCATGGTTTGCAAACAGTACAAATTAGAGTTCTAATACATTAGTTCCTAAGTACTTAGAACCTAACAAGCTCCCCCTTTGGCAATCTGTGACAAAACACAAACACAATGCTCAAAGTTACAAGTAAAAGCCCCTTACAAAAATAATGCCCATTACAAAATTATCCAAACTAACTACTATCCATCAGTTGCAAGTGTAGACCGCAGCACAACTGAATCAACCTATATATTTCCTGAAATACTCATCAAACGCATAAACGCATGTGTGGAAAATACAAGTAAAACAAAAATAAATTCTTGACTTCACAAAATACAAAACACAAAACAAAGACATATATCATGAATAACTCATAAATATAAATCAATGAGCAATGAAACAAGAAACATAGATAACAATGTATCTCCCCCTAACATAAATAGCCCAAAAAAATACATCAAGAGTCAAAAAGGATACATACACAGTGAAGCACCTAGATACAATCTAAACTCCACAAGCTCCAATAAACAAAATCTCTCCCCCTAACTACAAAAAACCTCTACAAGTGTCCAAATGTACTCCCCTTTTTTGTGATGAAATGCAAAAAGGCAATCAGAATCCATCATCAAAAGGAGGTGGCGAAGGTAAACGTCTAAGATGCGCCAAATCTGCTCACAGAGCACAGAGCTCATCAAGCATGTCCACCAAAATCTAACCATGAGCCGCCTAAACGATCATGACAGTCTCCAATGTACGACGAATGTCAAAGTCATTCGAAGTAGATGGTGGAGGAACAACAGTAGCAGTAGCAGCACCAGCAAGATCAGCAGACGCCTCACCAGAAGTAGTACCTGTAGACGAAGGAGGGGGTGCGGTACTAGAAGTCTTAACTCGAGGATGTTTAGAGCTCTATCTCATCTGAACAACCCTCTGCCTAAGAAAAGTGGCACCTATGGAAGCAATAATGTGTACGGGGTCAGAAGCGGGGAAGTCATCTAAACCTAAAAACAACAAAATCCTATGAATGAAAACAGGATAAAAAAGAGCATGAGCGGTAGAGGAACTCCTATGAACTTCGTTCAAAGAACAAAGAAACAAATAAGGAAAACTAATAGGAGCAACCGTAACAAAAGCATACAAAAATGCACATCGCTCCAAAGGAATGGTGTGCAGATGAGAGATAGGCCACAAGGAATGACATGTTATCCTAAAGAAAAGATAGGTAGTCTCAATGAGCTCAGCAAAAGTGATCCGAGGATCAGAACCACACCGGATAGAAGTACCAGTGATGTATGACATGATGTCATCTAGGGGAGGAGACTATCCATATGGGTAAACAGGATGCTAAACCACAGGTACCCCAAGAGCATCAGCCACTACACTAGGAGTAATGGTGAACTCTACACCTCGTATCCAACTCTTTACTAAAGTGTTGGAATCATAGATGTGGATAGAGATGTTCGAGTAGAACTCTTTAATCAGGGTAGCTAGAGGAGGATAATCTATATCCAAAAGTGGTAACCAGCCCTAATGCTCAAAGTTTGCCCTAATGGCAGGATCTAGCTCATCTAACAAAACCTTATGCTCAGCCCAAATCTTTCTCTTAAGGTTTAGTGTCTTATAAAGCTCTCAGCTTTTCTCATTCGGAAACAAAGTACCCACAGAGGAAGGAGCAGAAGAAAAGGAGGATGTCCTATGGTTTCTAGTCTTCCCAGGCATGGTGCTAGGGTAAGGGCAAAGACACAAGGGAAAGAACAAAAACCAAAAAAAAAAACCAAGGGCAGACTATAAGTTAGCACAAAAAAAAAAAAATAGAAATAACAATCTTTATGATGCATGAACAGATAAATGTCATGATGTATGCTATAATGCAGTGATAACAAGTTCAATTTAAATTTAGAATCACAAAATTGGCTTGAGCATAGAGTTTATAACAAAAAAACCCAAAATTTTGAAAAACCACTTGTTCATTTTGTACTAAATTGACCAACTGATCATCACACAAGTTAGAAAACTGTTTATAATGATCAAATTAATCAATCCAACAAACCAATTTCATCAATTAAACTCAATTTGAACAAAATCCCTAAATCGGGTAGTTTCAAGCCCTAGAATTTTCAATTTCTCACAATACATCAAATTGATCAAATTAAACACCATAGATCATGTTTATAACATCCCCCAACAAAAACCCATTGATCAATTGTGAAAGAAAAGGCTAAATTCATCAACAACAACAACAACAACAACAACAAAAAAAAAAAAAAAAAAAAATTGTAGGTTCAAAATTTCCCAAATAATGCATGATTTGATGCATGAAAAGTGAAAATAAATGCAAAAGGAAGGGTATAAAGGTTTTACCGGCCTTGGGAGAGAAAAACCTTGCAAAAAAGAATGGTGGAAAATGACAAAAAATTGGATTGGAGCCTTGACCGAGTCATATAGAGAGAGAAAAAGTTGAAAAACTTTTGAAAAAGTGAGTTTGAACACGTGAAAATCAGATTTTAAAAAATTCTCTACATGATTTTTGATCAATTGAAAAACAAATTCGATCGGTCGAAAATGCTTCGATTGATCCAACACCAATCTAGCACCGATCGAAAAAGACAGAGACTCACAAATATTTTTAATTGCAATTTCGATTGGTCGAAAAAAAAATTCGATCAGTCGAAATTCTGGAAATATCAATTTTTTGAAAAAAAAGCAAAATAATGTAGAAACTCCTCAAAGTATTGAATTTTATGAATCACATGCATGAGTGTGAGATGAAATGCTTTTCAAAAACACATGTTTTGAACCCAGTTTTCCCAAAATTAAGATTTTCAATCCATTCTCTTAAAATCTCAAACATCAAATATGTTTTGCATAAAACTCAAAGAATTTTCAAACTTGGTTGGTCAAACCAGAAACTCAGACAATAACATGTACAAAGTTTAGCAAAGAGTAACTTGTGTAGTGTGTGTAACTAGCAAAAGCTTGAGATACATATGAGGTGATATGTGAATAGAAATCAAACACAAAGTCTACGAAATTCATCACATAGAGTTTGAAAGAGACTATCACCTAAAGAGTTATATCATATAACTCCCACATCTCCTAGATCATAAGCTTGCAATTATGTAAGTTTCTTGATTTGTCTCATATTGTACACACAAATTTTAATTTAGCAGAAACTTATTAAAATAGCCGAGATAATGTACACACCAATTTTAAGCAATTTAACCAAGGTTACACCTTATTTTCTTTTTGTGCATGTGCTCCACTTTCTCGACCACAAAATCTTATGATACGCACTAAGGTGTTCATGATTGGTTAGTGAACAATGGTGAGATGGTTATTTATGCCTTTCTCCAAAGGTTCAAGTCCAATAGTTAAAGACATGTGACTTCAAAATCAAGACAAAATAATCAAAAACTATAAACATCTTTCCCACACTACATGCACTAAAAGTAAAGTGCAATAAATGAGCTCATCCAAGCTAAACAAGGTACAAAGACTTGTTATGTGAAAATAAATTGACCAATCTTGTTTTCAATGCCAAGAAAATAAATGCAAAACACAATTTGCTTCAATCTTTTTCCTCTTCTTCTTCTTTTTTTTTTTTTTTTTTTTTTTTTTTTTTATATAAAAAGAAAAACAAAAACAACCTAGAATGAAATGCATGAATGATATGCAATGCAAATCCTAGAAACAAAGAAAACAAAAACCAAAGAACAATGGTCAGAAATAGTAGAGCAATGAAGCACAAAGACCATGTCAAAAAGACTCAATTTGATTGAGCCTTGCACCTCGAGCATTGGAGTTCTTATTCACTTGAGAATGATTACCAACTCCAGGATTGGAATAAAGGTTTAGAGTCTTTACCAATTCACCAATAAGTACCACAGGATCTTGTGCTTGAGGCACAGGTACTTTTGGTTTGTTTGCTTGCTTAGCAGCTTGCAGCTTGTAACAGTTTGGACGAATGTGCCCAGACTTTCCACAAAAATGACAAACCCATGCAAGCTTATCATGTATCTTGCCCTTAGGAGGGTTAGGAGCCTTAGGTTTAGACTCATGAAGATCAACCCTAATCATCCTAGGAGGTGTAACTTCTACAAATTTAGCCTCACTCACAGAGGGTTTGACAACCTCACTCACATGGGGTTCGGAAGAAGAAGAAGGAACAAAGTTTTTGGAATGGGGTGCAGGCATAGAGATGCTTTCTACAAAACCTAAGCCAGTTTTGTCAAAGGGAGACTTTTGAACACTCAGCATGTGATCAAGTTTGGAGCTTGCAGACCTATAAGTTTGTTCTCTAGCAACAGATAGTTCATGTTCCAAATTCTTAACTTTTTCAAGCAAAATCATGTTCTCAGTCTTCACATTATTCAAAAGTTCAGTAGCATCAAACAAATTCACAAGCAAATTTTCTTATCAAGCTCAAGAGATGCAATTTTCTTTAAGCCTAATTCAACACTTATAGCATCCTTTGCAGCAACTTTGCAAAGTTTATTGTAGGCTTCTTGAAGTTCTGCATCCTCAAAAAGTTCCCCTTCAGAAGGGTTCTCTTCAGCAGACACATTTTCATTGACTACAATAGTAGCAGTGAAAGCAATCAAATTTCCATCCTCATCACAACCAAACTCATCATCAGAAACTTCATCATCACTAAAGGTTACAGCCATAACCTTACCCTCAGACCTCAAGTATGTAGGACATTCAGATTTCATATGACCATACCCTTGACATCCAAAACATTGAGGACCTATAGAATTATTAGAAGATTGACCTACTTTTTCTCTAGGTTTTTCAGTGTTGTTAACCTTAGTGAGATCACTCTTCCTAAAGTTTCTAGGTTCAGCAGTGTTCTTACCTCTTGCCCTTCTATTGTTGTTTCTAAGGAAATTCCTAAAGTTCTTGGCAAGGTATGCAATCTCTATAGCAGAGAGCTCATCATCAAATTCACCAACATCAACATCATCAATTCACTTAAGAGCCATTGATTTGGATTTGCTAGTTTTGGGTAGGTCCCACTCATAGGACTGAAGAGATCTTACAAGTTCATCAACAGGGATGGAGTCCACATCCTTGCTCTCAGTGATGACAGTCACTTTGGGTCTAAAATCTTCAGTTAAAGATCTAAGAATCTTCCTAACAATTTTAGGTTGATCATAGATTTCACCCAAGTTGTATGCATAATTAACAATGTCAATAAGTTTAGCATAAAATTCATCAAAGGATTCATTATCAGACATCCTAATGCTCTCAAATCTAGATGTTAATTGCTACAACTTATTAATTTTGATAGCCTTTGTGCCTTCGTGCACAGTCTAGAGGATATTCCAAGCAATGTGAGCAACCTCAACATTAGAGATTCTCTTAAATTCCTCCATAGAAACAACATTAAAGATTGCATTCATAGCTTTGCTATTGAAGGTTGCTACTTCTTTCTGAGCAGTAATCCACTCACTCACAAGAGTAGTGGGCTTCTCCCATCCGAACTCAATGGAGTTCTAGACTCTCTCATCAATGGATTTCAAGAATGCTTTCATCCTTACTTTCCAATAAGCATAATTATTCCCATCAAAGTAAGGAATAACCAGAATGAGTCCGTGTTCCATGACAATAGGGGTCAAGGATCAGCTCAGAGATCAAAAGATCTACAACAAAAGAGCTACCTACTCTGATACCACTTGTTTGTTTTTAGACCCCTTAAAACACAACCAAATTAACCTAGTTATTTAGCCAAGTGATTACTTAGTCAAATTATTAGATCTAGGTTAACACAAATATATCATATCATTGTAAAGTGCGGAAAATAAAGAACACAAAGATAAGATGACCAAGGAAACCACACCGGTAAAAACCTGGGGAGAATTTAACCTAGCTATCCTCAAGGTAAACTGAATCCACTATGAAAGAATCGAAGTTTTACAATAGTGACTTAAACCACTAACATCCTATTGCTACCTCATGTAGAAAACTTACTATCACGACCATGTGATAGCTCCAAGACCACGGACTCCTTCTTTCTTAGATTCCCAGCAAGTACAAGCACCCCCGCTTGTGTATCTTTAAGTTTTTGTAGCAACTGAATGATCATCCTACTCTCAATGAAATTTCATTCTTGACAATCCTAAGAATGTGTGAAGGCAACCACCTCTTAGATCTCATAAGAGATTCACACACGTAGCAAAATAGAGCCACACCAAAAAACGAGGCTAGGATTTCCCTTTTATACCTAGGGCAAAACATAAAACCCTACATGTCATATGGGGTTAGGGCTGAGTTGGAAATTTTGCAGAAAAAACATTCTACCCAACTTTCGATCGGTTGAGTCTAATTCTCAATCGATCGAGCCAGACCGAATCACACAATGAATTCTGCAGCAACTCGATTCCAACTTTACATAAAACACATACTTTAAGCAAGTCTAAAACAAGACTAAAAACCTGTTTTGATCATGGTTTGCCAACAATACAAATTAGAGTTCTAATACATTAGTTCTTAAGTACTTAGAACCTAACATAAATGAAAATAATATAATCAAAGTAAAACCAGCCGAGAAGGCGGTAGCAAATATATTAAAAAATAAATTGAAAATAAACTGAAAATAGTTAATATTGAAAGTAGCTTAAAACACTTACAGCAATAGTAGTAGTTACAGGGTTTCAACAGGTACAAGGCTTGAAACTAGGTCTAGTTACAAGATTTGTAAGAGAGTAGTAGAAGAAATTCTAGAGGAAGATCCACGAGAGATTTCTAGGGATAAAAGGAATTTTGCCCCAAAAGGAATTTTGGGTCTTCTCATAAGGGACATCCCCCCTTATATAGGTAGGAAAAGCATATTTAAACAGTGAACAGTAATAGTGAATAGTAAAATTTTTTCACTATTCATCACAGGATAGCAGGAGCAAAATCCAGAGCTTTAGTTCAAAGAACCAAACTTTATCAGTTTGGCATTTTGTGCCGAAAGTAGTAAAGTAACAACAATCATTAGTAATCCCTTCTGAGGATCAGGCAAAAGAATAGTTGTAGCTTTATCAAAAGTGGTCGAAAGCATCATTATATTCCCTTGTAGGGAGCAAGTAGCATAACAATCGAGACTTTACCAAGGGTAAACATTGTAGCATTTTGGCCGTTGTGCAGGCCAGACAAATAAGAGAGAATCAATTTTCCCCTAAATTAGGATTGTCTTCTTCATCATGACCAAATAGTTCCTGATTGTAAAGGTAGTATGGGTTATTTGCAACAGATGCTTCAGAGGACAGTTCATCTTTTGAATCATGATTAACAGCCCTTCCTCCTTCCATTTTAACTTGAGGAGGGCATACAGAGCATCAAGGTCCTTGCGGATGTCATCTAGAGGAGAACTCTTCTTTTTAAACTTAGTAAAGGGCTTATCAGGTTCGGCGGATATAGTAACAGGTGTATTGGCCAGTTTGGCTATTTGCACTTGGATCATTAATCAGTGTCAGGGGCATCAGATGGGTAGCCTTCATAAGGGTCCCATGGAGGACCATCATTACATTCATGTTCATGATAATTAGCATACTGGATGCAGAATCCATAATATAGAAGTGGCTCATACTCCGGAGTTCTTCCTGGGATGAGAAAGCTTCTTGGATTACTATGATCTACTATTTGTATACGAGAGATGGCAGTAGCATAAGGTTTAAGACCAAAAAAAAAATTCTTTTTGTGCTTCCTATGAAATGATAATCTTTCCATAGATTTTGAATGACATCAAGAATTTGATTATTGAAATAATTTCTCCAGCATTCTACAAGAGCATAAAGATCCCTAAAGGATAAGTGAAAATCTCCTTCATACCATTGTCCTTGGTAGGTGTATCCATTAATGAGAATGAGATGTTGAGGGCTGGAAATTCATCCAATTATCTCTTTCCCATTTTGGTAAGGTGCTCCAGCATCTGATAGAAACAAAGGGTGTTAATTTTTTTAATAGCCGTCCGAATAATTTTAGGGAGTTGGCTAGTCTGGTTATGACTCGTCAGTTTTATGAGCCGAATAAAGCCATACTCAAACATTTGGGAAAGCCAATCAAGATCCCTATTAGCATCATCTGAACCATCTTCATAATTGATCAATAGGCTAGGAAACAGATGTTTCTTTTCATATACTTTGAGACTGCTCCCAAAGTGTTCTTCCCAATCAGCTTGATCTTGGAAGTCACTAAGATCATCTGAATTAGTAGGATCGGGACCAGCAATTGTAATAAGTATCTTGAAATATTCAATCCAGAGATCAAAAGATCTGAACATAGCCTTGCTTTCCAGAATAGAAAATTGTATTTCAATTGGCAAGTTGGCAATAGCACTCTTTAATAGAGATTAGGTCTTAAGACTCAATCTAGCATAATCAGTGCCCATTATAGTCTTTTTATCCTTTGAATGGATATTCTCTTTGCCAAAGAGTTGACTTATGTAGGATTCATTTATGGCAGTAGTATTAACGAGGTGGATTTCTAGTGCTTGGAGGGTTTTTTGGAAAAGAGTGTGGTGTTTTAGGGTGAAAGCAGCATGGACGTTGTCAAGGATAAATTTAATAGAATTTGGTAGTTTTGTGTAGGTTCCATTGTGGAATTGCAAACTTCTAGACAAGACTTCTTGCAAAGCAATAACCATGTTACCATTGGAATATGTCACCTCTGTCAGAACAAATTCCTAAAGGGATTTTGATCCATCCTAGTTAACCTTGGAGGATATGCCTTCATGCATTACAAAATGAAGTCCTGCTAAACCCATTTTGTCTTGAGAATAGCCATGTGCAGGTGCTTTTCCCTTGTTCTTCCTTTCTGCCAAGGAAGTCATACTATTCCACCTACTAGCGGTATAAATTACTTTAATCCACTTACTAATGGTATTTATATCAACAATGTGCTCCTTTTCTTGCCAAAAGGTATGAGAAAAGGTAGAGAAAAAATCCAATAATTGATTAGCTTGAACCATATATGAGCAGATCATGATTTCATTTTTTGCATGAATCAGATTTAAAGCATTATCAGTATCAATTCCAAATTTTGAAGTAAATTTGAATTTTACTTTCTGTCCAAAAGGATCAGTAGTAATTCCATCATGTTCAACAAGGAAGGGGTACAAAGCATTTATAAATGGAAGACCAAGAATCACTTTATTAGTCATGTTTTTAACAAGAACAAAGGGAATCTTAAAAGCAGACATTATCATGGCAAACATGAGCATTATTTAATTCATATCTAATCTTCATTTGAGTACCATTAGCAAAAACCAATCTTTCAGTTGATTTTTCAAAATATTTGGAAGGGATTAATCCTTCTTGGATACAGTTCATATCCACACCAGAATCAATCATGGCAGTAACACTGAAATAATAATCATGGGAAACAACAACTTTAACTTTTGTAAACCATTTTGGGGAAGTATTTTATTAACAAGATTAATCTAAGAATCAATGAAAACATCAGTAATACCTTTATTAGAAAGAAAAGCCTGTTGGCTGGATTCATCTCCATCTTTGTGCTCATCTTGTTCATTATCAGATTGATGTTTATCAAGGTTTTTATCAATTCTTAACAATAATAATTCTTGTTTAAGATTAATGTTATCACTTTTAATGGTTTTGAATTCATTTAGTTCAATTATTTCTTGTTTAACAACAGTGATTTCATGTTGGAGATCATTAACAGTTAATTCTTTGGATTTCTTTTTATTAAATCTTTCCAAAGTTTCTTCAAAACTTATCATTGATTTCATTTTTTTAACATTTTCATCTTTTATTAGATTTTTCTTAAGCTTATTGAGAAACTCTTGTTTTAATTCAGGGTTCTCAATTTGGCTTATCAAAGTAATTAACAAACTTTCATTTTCTTCACTCTTGGTGAGAACATTAATAGTTTTAGTAACATTGCAACAAGAATCTCTGCAACCAATTTTAAAATTAGGTAACTAGAAGATTCATCAACAGATTGATAACAAGAATCAGATGAGGAAGAAAAATCCTCTTCCAAAGAATTAGACGAAGTGTTTGATTCAAGGATTCGGAATAGAACTTCTTGATCTTCATCATTAATATTTAACATTTTAAACTTTTTCTTTAACTTACCAGGTTTTTGCTTGCAGTCTTTACTATAGTGTCCAGGTTTACCACAATTAAAGAATTTGCCTTTTCCTGACTTCTGTTTATCATATTTTTTAGGATTATTAGAAATATGTTTCTTTTTAGCATAAAAATAATTTGGTTTACCAAAGTTGGTTTTGTATCTTTTATGTTTTTATGGTTATAATCTTTGTGAATTTTATCATGTTTTTTCCCTTTTTGCCTAGAAGGAGCTATAGAGGGTAAACCATATTGTTCACAGAAATTACCCATTTCATATATAGCTTTTCTTTTGTTTTTTGATTTTTATTTTAACAGTTTTTCATCATTGCACATATTAATACCAAGTTTTTTAATAGTACTTAGAATATCACCTTAAGTTAAATTTTCATAGTCAATGGAATCATTTTTACCAATTTATTCTTGTTTTACCTTATGAGCAAAGATAGGAGGCAAACCATCAATAAACTTTTCTTTCCAATAAGACTTGTAACAATTTTTCCTGAGCATAACTCTAGAAATGAAAACATCTCAATACCATCTGTAATCAGCATAGTAGGACATCTCAAATTGTTTAAATAATTAGAAATCCAAGATGAAATATTAGATGGAGTAACAACAAAATGTTTGAGAACAGTATAGATTAAGGTATTAACACCATCAGGAATACCTCGACCAATACTTTCATCAAAGATAGGTAGACCTTCATCATTCTTTTTAACAGCTGTTTTAATAAATTCTCTGAAATCTTTTGTGAGATATGAATCCTATAAGCTTTTAGACCCCTTAAAACACAATTGGATTAACCTAGTAAATTAGCCAAGTGATTACTTAGTCCAAATTTCAGATCTAGGTTAACATAATCATATAATCATATCAATGTAAAGTGCGGAATATAAAGAACACAAAGATATGATGACCCAGGAAACCAAACCGGTAAAAACCTGGGGAGGATTTAACCTAGCTATCCTCAAGGTAAACCTAAATCCACTATGAAAGAATCGAAGTTTTACAATAGGACTTAGACCGCTAACATCCTGTTGCTACCCACCAGCAGAAACTTACTGACACGATCACGTGCAAGCTCCAAGACCACAGATTTCTTCTTTCTTGGATTCTCTACCAAATACAAGCACACCCGCTTGTGTTTCTTTAAGCTTTTTAATGCAGCAACTGAATCAATTACCAAGTTCTTGACATAGTCTTGAATCTTGGAAACCCTAAGTATGTGTGAAGGCAACCACCTCTTTGATCTCACAAAAGATTCACACACAAAGCATAATGGACAATCAAAAATATGGCTAGGGTTTTCCATTTTATACTTAAGACAAAACATAAAACCCTACACATCATATGGGCTTGGGCTGAGTTGAAAATTCTGCAGAAAAACATTCTGCCTGTGTTTCGATTGATCAAGCCAGACAGAACTGCACAGTAAATTCTGCAATAACTTGATTCCAACTTTACATAAAACGTATATACTTTGAGCAAGTCTAAACAAGTCTAAAACATGTTTTGATCATGGTTTACCAACAATACAAATTAGAGTTCTAATACATTAGTTCCTAATCCTTAGAACCTAACAAACTCCTCCTTTGGCAATCTGTGACAAAACACAAAACTAAACAAAAATTGCTCAAAGTTTACATAAAAACAGCCCAATATAAAAACATAGCCCAACACAACAAATTCAACTTAACTACTATCTATCAATTGCAAGTATAGACAGCAGCACGACTAAATCAACCTGTATATTTCCTGAAACACTCAACAAACGCATAAACGCATGTGGAAAATACAAGTAAAACAAAAATAACTTCTTGATTTCACATAACACACAATAAAGACATATATCATGAATAACTCATAAATATAAATCAATAAACAATGTGAAACAAGAAACATATACCAATCAATGTATCTCCCCCTATCATGAAAAACCCAAAAAATACATCATAAGCCAAAAAAAAAATGTAAATGCACAATAAAGCATCTAGATACAATCTAATAGCTCCACAAGAACAAAAATCTCTACGAGTGTACTCCCCCTTTTTGTGACGGAATGCCAAAGGGCAATCACACATCATCAAAAGGTGGTGACGGAGGTGATTGTCTCAAATGCTCCAGATCTGCTCGCAAAGCACGAAGCTCATCAAGCATGTCCACCAAAATCTGTCCATGAGCAGCCTGAACGGTTATGACAGTCTCCAACATATGTCGAATGTCTGAATCATCCGAGGTAGGAGGTGGAGGAACAGCAACAGCAGCAGCATCATCAGCATGATCAACGGGCTCCTCAGCAGTAGCATCACTTGTAGAAGAGGGAGGTGGAGGTGCAACACCGGAAGGCTCTACCCTAGGACGTTTAGAGCTAGCTTTCAAATGAGCAGCCCTCTGCCTAAGAAAACCAGCACCTATGGGAGCAACAATATGAACAGGCTCAGACGTAAGAAACTCAACTAAACCGAGATGCAAAAGAATCTGGTGAATAAAGATGGGGAAGAACAAAGCATGAGCAGTAGAACTACTCCTATGCACCTCAATCAAGGAACAAATAAAAAGATGAGGAAAGCTAATAGGATAATCAGTAACCAGGGCATACAAAAATGCACAACGCTCCAAAGGAATGGTGTGCAGATGAGAGATAGGCCAAAAAGAACGACAAGCAATCCAAAAGAAAAGATAATGAATCGGAGTGAGCTCAACAGTGTTGATCCGAGGATCAGAACCCCACCTAATGATATAAGACATGATGTCATCCAAGGGAGGAGACTCATCATACGGGTAGACAGGATCAAGGACCACTGGTACCCCAAGGGCATCAGCCACTATCGAAGGGGTAAGGGTGTACCCTACACCCCGTACCCAACTCCTCATGAGAGTGTTGGCATCATAGGAGTCGACAGAGAGGTTCGAATAGAACTCTCTAATCAAGGAAGTCGGAGCTGGATGTGAAATATCCAGCAAAGGTAACCAACCTCGACACTCAAAGTTACGTCTAATCTCGGGATCTAGCTCATCTAGAAGTACCTTTCTCTCAGTCCAAATGTTTCTCCTAGGTTAAGCTTCTCAAATGCTTCCTGGTTTTTCTCACTTAGGAACCTCTCACTATCAAAGGTGGGGGAAGGAGAAGAAGTGGAGGTCCTATTGGCTCTAGCTTTCCTAGGCATGATGCTAAGGAAAGGAAAAGACACACAGAAAAGAACCAACAAAGAAAAAGAAAAACCAAAGACAGACTGCAAGTTAGCACAAAAATAATATAGAAATAACAATCTATATGATGCATGAATAGATAAATGTCATGATGCATGCTCTAATGCAGTGAGAATAAGTTCAATTTAGCTATAAAATCACAAAATTGGCTTGAGCATAGAGTTTACATCAAAAACCCCAAAATTTAAAAAAATTAAAAAAAAAAAAAAAAAAAACCAATTTCACAAAATCACCAAATTGATCATTATACATGATAGAGAACAATTTATAATGACCAAAACAATCAAGCAAACAAGCCAATTTCATCAATTTAAACCAAATTGAACAAAAACCCCAAATCGGATACTTTCAAGCCCTAGAAAATTTAATTTTTCTCAATTCACCAAATTTATTAAATTAAATCACCAAGAACAGTTATACATCCTCATATGACAAAAACCCAATGATCAACTTGAAGAAAATAAGCTTGAAACATCCAAAAAAAAAAATCTATAGGTTCAAAATTTCCCCACAAATGCATGATTTAACGCATGAAATATGAAAATCAATGCAAAAAGAAGGGTAAAAGTGTCTTACCGGCCTTAGAGGAGAAAAACCTTGCAAAAAGAACGGAAGAAAACGACAAAAAATCTTGATTGGGGACTTGACCGATCGGATAGAGAGAGAAAGAGTTTGAAAACTTTTTGAAAAAGTGTTTGAACACGTGAGAATCAAATGTTTAAAAAAAAAAAACTCTCTATACGATTTTTGATTGATCGAAAATTAGTTTCGATCGATCGAAACACACAGAACCAACCAAGAAATTTTAAATGCAATTTCGATTGATCAAAAAATAGTTTAGATCAATCGAAATGCACAGAACCAAGCCAAAAAATTTCTAGAAATTTTTTTTTTGAAAAACCAAGCAAAATATTGCAGAAACTCCTCAAAGTATTGAATTTTGTGAACAAAATGCATGAGTATGAGATGAAATGCTTTTCAAAAACACATGTTTTGAACCCAAATTTCCCAAAATTAAGATGTTCAAACAATCCTCCTTAAATTCTCAGGCTTCAAGCACATTTTGCATAGAATACAAGGAATTTTCAAACTTGGTTGGCCAAACCAAAATCACACACAATAACATGTACTGAGTTTAGCAAAGAGTAACTTGTGTAGTGTGTGTAATTAGCAAAAACTTGAGATACATGTGAGGTGATATATAAATAGAAATCAATCACAAAATATACAAAATTCATCACATAGAATTTGAAAGAGACTATTACCAAAAGAGTTACATCATATAACTCCCACATCTCCTAGAAAACAAGCTTACAATCATGTAAATTTCTTGATTTGCCTCATAACATACACACCAATTTTATTTATAGCCCGGATAATGTACACACTATTTTATTTGCTTGATTTAACATTAACTCCAATAATGTACACACCAATTTTATCATTTAAGCCGAGGCTACACCTTATGTTCTTTTTGTGTAGGTGCTACACTTTCTCAAGTACAAAATCTTACGATATGCACTAATGTGTTCATGATTGGCTAGTAAACAGTGGTGAGATGGTTATTTATGCCTTTCTCAATAAGTTCAATTCCGACAATCAAAAGCATGTGACTTCAAGATCAAGATCATGTGATCAAAAACTGTAAATATCTACCCACACAACATGCACTACAAAGTGTCAACTAGTAAAGTGCAATAAATAGGCTCATCCAAGCTAAACAAAGTACATAGACATGTTATGTAAAGATTAAATTGGCCAACCTAGATTTCAAATCCAAGAAAAAATGCAAAACACAATTTGCTTCCCTTTTCCTTTTTCCATTTTTTTTTATTATAAAAAGAAGAAAAAAAAAAGTCCTAGAATGAAATGCATGAATGTTATGCAATGCAAGTCCTAGAAAAAAAAAAAAAAAAACAAATAACAATGGTCACAAAGAGTAGAGCAATGAAGCATAAAGACCATGAAAGCCAAGACATATTAGGGACACAAAATCACGCCAATTACTTGACGAAGTGTCTCAAACTTATTTCTATTAAGAGGTTTGGTGAAGATGTCAGTATTCTAATGATTAGTAGGGATATACTCAAAACACACAATCTTTCTTTCAACAAGATCCCTAATGAAGTGATATCTAATCTCTATGTGCTTAGTCTTGGAATGTTGAACAGGGTTCTTAGAGATATCAATAGCACTAGAGTTATCACAATAAACAACTATGGTATCTTGGGATATCCCATAATCAGTCATAACCTTTTTCATCCAAAAAAGCTGAAAGCAACAACTTCCAGTAGCAATATATTCTGCCTCTGTAGTAGACAAAGACATTGAATTTTGCTTTTTACTCATCCAAGCAATAAGATTGGCTCCTACATAAAAATACCCGCCAATGGTGCTTTTTCTATCATTAGTATTACCAGCCCAATCAGAATCAGAGAAACCAGCAAGAGACAAATTCGATTCTTTATTATAAAATAATCCATAATCACAAGTTCCACCAACATATTTTATTATTCTTTTTACAACATTCAAATGTGAAACTTTAGGATTAGATTAAAATCTAGAACAAACACCAACACTAAAGGCAATATCAGGCCGACTATCAGTCAAATACAAAAGGCATCCAATCATACTTCTGTATAATGTAACATCAATAGACTCACCTGATGGATCATTTGTTAATTTTGCATTTGCAGCCATTGGTGTTCTAGCATGTGCAGCCTTGTCTAGTCCAAATCTCTTGACTAGATTTCTTGCGTACTTTGCTTGGTTGATGTAGATTCCTGAGTCCGTTTGCTTCACCTGCAATCCCAAAAAATAAGTTAGTTCACCAACCTTACTCATTTCAAACATATCCTTCATTTCATCTGCAAAAGAATGAGCAAGAGAGTCATTAGTAGCACCAAAAACAATATCATCAACATAAATTTGAGCTACAACAAAACTATTCTTATCCTTTCTTATGAAGAGAGTAGTATCCGCAGATCCCCTTTTAAATCCATGCTCACTGAGGTATGCAATCAATCTATCATACCAAGCCCGTGGAGCTTGTTTCAAACCATAGAGGGCTCTCTTCAACTTATACACATCATCCAGTCTGTGAGGATCAACAAAACCCTTCGGTTGTTCAACATATACCTCTTCTTGTAGCATTCCATTCAAGAAAGCACTCTTGACATCCATTTGATATAGCTTGAAATTCAGATGACTAGCTATAGCCAACAGTATCCTAATGGATTCCAATCTTGCTACCGGTGCAAAGGTCTCATCAAAATCAATCCCTTCCACATGTGTGTAACCTTGAGCAACAAGTCTTGATTTATTCCTAATAACAGTGCCATGTTCATTTGACTTGTTCTTAAAGATCCATTTAGTTCCAATCACATTTAGGTGCGGTTTGGATTGGACTGAAACTGCGTTTACATCTTCTACGTTTTTTTTTTTTTTTTTTCAGCCCGCATTTTTTGACTTTTCCATGGTGAACAATGCATCCGTGCACTGATCACGGAACCACAAATTCCACTTTTTAGCCACTTTTTCATTAAAAATGGGTCTCACGGCACTATTCACACATTTAAAAATTATTTTGCTACAGTGTTTTCAATTTCAGCAAAATGAGTTCTATTCAAACAGACCCTTACTCCCTTTGGTCTAGGAACTAATTCCCACACATCATTCCGAATAAATTGATGAAGTTCTTCATGCATAGAATTAACCCAATCAGCATCTTGAAGTGCTTTATCTACCTTCTTCGGTTCAAATTGGGACACATAGCATGAGTGAGTAATTACAATTAAGGCTTTTAATCTTAATCTCATGTTATCATTCAAACTTCCCAATATATTTGTGGTAGGTTGATTTAGCCTTACTCTAGAGGATGGACCTTTAACTAGAGATGTGGATGTACCATTTTGTTCTAATGAAGGACTAAACTCATGTTGTACTTGTTGAGTCTCATGAACCGGTGTGGATGGTTCCAGACTTGATGACACAAAAACTGCATCATTCAGCACCATTAACTCTTCATCACTATGCTTCCCCACATAATCAACAAGAAGTGAGTCACCAACCTCCATAGGCTTATCTTGAACCGGAGCAGTATTTTCTGAATGTGCTTTTGAACATACTTCATCATTGATCACAACATTTGATGATTCCATGACTGTTTTGGTTCTCAGATTATACACTCTATATGCTCTACTAGTAGAGGAGTATCCCAGAAAATATCCCTTGTCACTCTTTGCATCAAATTTTTCTAGATTCTCTCTATCATGTAGAATGTAACAATCACTACCAAATATCCTAAAATATTTAACAACAAGCTTCTTTCCTCTCCAGAGTTCATAAGGAGTCTTCTTGGAATCAGGTCTGAAATACACCCAGTTGAGTATCTGACAAGTAGTGTTAACTGCTTCTCCCCAGAAGTATTTGGGCAACTTTTTATTGTGTAGCATGACACGAGCTATCTCCTGAACAACCCTATTCTTTCGTTCCACTATTCCATTCTATTGAAGTGTCTTAGGTGAAGAGAACTCTTGATGTGTGCCTTAATCATTACAGAAGATAGCCAGCTTGGAATTCTCAAATTCTATTCCATGGTCACTTCTGATTCTGGCTATCATAGTATCTTTCTTAACCTGCAATTTCTTGCACAGATGTATCATCTTCTCAGGAGCCTCAACTTTATCTTTCTAAAGCACAACCCAAGTATATCTAGTAAAGTCATCCACAATCACTAGAATATACTTATTTCCACCTAAACTCTGAACTCTGGTAGGACCCATAAGATCAATGTGCAATAACTCTAGAGGTCTTGAAGTTTGAACACTAGCTACAGACGGATGTTTGGATTTCACTTGTTTACCTATCTGACATGGTCCACATATGCACTTATCTATCTTCTCAAACTTAGGTAAACTAATAACTGCATCACATTTGGAAATCTTCTCTAATTGCTTATGATTTGCATGCCCCAACCATTGATGCCACAAATCAACTTGACCGATCTTTGCACTAAAGCACTTGTTGCTTACGCTTGGTGTTAAACCATAACAGTTGTCAGTTGTCCTTACACCAACACATATACAGTCACCTCCTCCATCAAGTATCTCACATTCATACTTAGTGAAGAGAACATTCAGTCCATTGTCACAAATCTAACTGATGTTGAGTAAGTTGGCCTTCAATCCATCAACATACCATACATCTTTAAAGACTGGCAACCTTGGAATGTCTACAGTTCCAATGCCTCTGACCACAGATTTGCTTCCATCTCCAAAAGTGACTATCCCAATCTTTCTTTCAAAAAGAGTCTTGAATAAACCTTTGTTTCCGGTCATATGCCTGGAACAACCACTATCCAAATACCAAAGACAAGAATCATGTGCCTTTAAGGCGGTTAAAGCAGTATAATACAAATAATTTTTATCATATGTGATAAGACCAAGAGACTCAAGGAAAGATTTAGCAAAAGCAACAAGAGACAAAAACAACAAGTAACCAAGTTGACAAATAAGCATAAATATTTTCCAATAATCCATGACAGCTGAGGTCAAAGATCAGCTCAGAGATCAAAAGATGTACAACAAGAGAGCAACCTACTCTGATACCACTTGTAAGTTTTTAGACCCTTTAAAACACAATTGGATTAACCTAGTAAATTAGCCAAGTGATTACTTAGTCCAAATTTCAGATCTAGGTTAACACAACCATATAATCATATCAATGTAAAGTGCGGATTATAAAGAACACAAAGATATGATGACCCAGGAAACCAAATCGGTAAAAACCTGGGGAGGATTTAACCTAGTTATCCTCAAGGTAAATCTGAATCCACTATGAAAGAGTCGAAGTTTTACAATAGGACTTAGACCACTAACATCCTATTGCTACCCACCAGTAGAAATTTACTGACACAACCATATGCAAGCTTCGAGACCACGGACTCCTTCTTTCTTGGATTCTCCAGCAAATACAAGCACACCCGCTTGTGTTTCTTTAAGCTCTTTAATGCAGCAACTAAATCAATTACCAAGTTCTTGACATAGTCTTGAATCTTAGAAACCCTAAGTATGTGTGAAGGCAACCACCTCTTTGATCTCACAAAAGATTCACACATACAGCATAATAGACAATAAAAAACGTGGCTAGGGTTTTCCCTTTTATACTTAAGACAAAACATAAAACCCTACACGTCATATGGGCTTGGGCTGAGTTGGAAAATTTTGTAGAAAAACATTCTGCCCGTGTTTCGATCGATCAAGCCTAATTTTCGATCGATTGAGCCAGACAGAATTGCACAGTAAATTCCGTAGTAACTCAATTCCAACTTTACATAAAACATATATACTTTGAGCAAGTCTAAACAAGTCTAAAACCTATTTTGATCATGGTTTGCCAACAATACAAATTAGAGTTCTAATACATTAGTTCTTAATCCTTAGAACCTAACAAATCCCACCATCCAAGAAAAGTACCAGAAAAACTAGTAACAAGAAGGCCATCAATTTCAGGGTGGTCAAGATTATTTTTATTCATATAAGCAATTCCAACCATAGACATATGACCCATTTTATTAATGATTTCTTGTTCAGACAAGCCATCAATATTCCATTCATAAAGTTTATCAGTAGAAACAGAAAATTGGGTTTGAAAAGGTCTTTCTTCAAACTGTATATCAGGAGGAGTGGGTTTTGGATACCAATTTTTTGTAAAAGATATGGGATTGGATTTTCCAACAAATCTTTTAATTTCTGGTAAATCATCATCAAAAACCTTTTTAGCAAAAACAAAAGATAATGAGTCAGATTCTGTGTTTTCTTCAAAAATAGTTTCTAAAAGAAATATTAATGATTTTCTTGCTAAAAAATTCAGTTACTTGCATATTGGTCTTGTTCAAGTTGCTGTTAAACCACTTACTAGAAAAGGAATTAATGCTTCTGTTCTCATGTGTTTAAGAGATGCTAGATTCAAGAACTTTTCTAATAGCATACTTGGCATGATTACTGCATCCTTGTATGATGGTCCTGTTTATTTTGACTGTTATCCTGGTATTTCTCTTGCTTTGGATGATCCTAATATTGTTAAAGCTTTGACATTAAAAGTGATAACATTAATCTTAAACAAGAATTATTATTGTTAAGAATTAATAAAAACCTTGATAAACATCAATCTAATAATGAACAAGATGAGCACAAAGATGGAGATGAATCCAGCGAACAGGCTCTTCTTTCTAATAAAGGTATTACTAATGTTTTCACTGATTCTCAGATTAATCTTGTTAAAAATACACACACACACACACACAAATATATACATATATACATAAATATATATGTATATATTTATATACACATATATATATATATATATATATACATATATACATATATATACACATATTTACATATTTATAAATATATATATATATATATATATATATATATGGATTTGGGATAGACTATGAATAACCCAAAAAAAAAAGTATCAATTAACTTTAATATCCTAAAGTTTTCTTCTCTGAGGTATATATATATATATATATATATTTATATATTTATATAAATATAAATATAGATATAAATATTAATATTAATATATACACAAATAAATATATGTGTATATATTTATATATATATATATAGATATATAAATAAATAAATATATATTTATATACATATATATATACACATATTTATAAATAAATAAATATATATAAATATATATATATATATATATATATATTTATTTATATGTAGGGTAGAAAGTGAATGGCACCGCATCAACGTGATTTAAGGATTTGGGATAGACTATGAATAACCCAAAAAAATGTATCAATTAACTTTAATATCCTTAGCTTGTTTTATCAAAATATTTTTCTATTTATATTTGTTTGTTTGCATGTAAAATGTGGTTAAACTTATAAAATATTTTCTATTGACCCTAAAATGTTTTGTAAAAAATTATAAAACGTTTTATCTCTAAAATTTGGTAAAATATTTTACAAAACACACCGTTGCTAAGTCGTTGGTCTAGTTGCTGAAACCGCCGCTCAAAAGGCAAGTGCCGGCAAGTCATCAGAGATGGCGGTTTCAACAGTCTAGTCAATTTATTGCTAAAAGTATTGTAGATAAAGGTAAAACTTAGTTAAAATAAAACAGTAAGGCCCATGAATAGTATTAAAAAGTGTAGTAGGACTCATGAATAATAGCCAAAATAAGTTGAATAGTGAAATAATTTTCATTTATAATTTGTATCTAAACGGAGGCTAATTGTCCCTAAACATATGTGTATTTTTATGGTATTTATATTCAATATAAAGATATATGAAAATTTTGAAAAGTTTATTTCGAACTAGTTTGGAGAGAAACTTTGTTCACTAAAGTTAATTATCATATAACAAAAAGCTAGCAAAAAAAAAAAAAAACTTAACACAACTATTTCAAGCCGTAGAAGTAAACATTTCTTGAAGGGGAAAAAAAATTAGCAATAAGAATAATAAATCAATGAACAAAAGAGCATCCACATCTATCTCCTCAGATTTTTAGTTAAACTAATCTAAAAAACTCTAATTTTTATAGTTTAGCTATCCACGTTTTTTATACATAGACATTAGACTTAATACTCTATTTCTTACTTCATTTAAATAACTATTTTGCTCTCTCCTCTCAACATATATAGCCACCACCGCACACCACCACCATCCACCAAAGACAACACCACCATCAATCCAAGGTTAAACCCGAGCACAACTACCACCACTCAACCACCGCCACCACCACCACCAAAGACAACACAACCACACCAAATTAGACAATTAGATCTATCCATCATGGCACAACACGACCTCTGCCAGACCAAAATCAAAAACCCAAGATCAAACCATCATGACATTGCACCACCACCACCAAAAACACCATGCTAAAAACTGTTAGGTTCTAAATGTTTAGAACAATTGGCAAATCGTGAACACAAACTTGTCTAGATATAGATCTTATAGTCTATAAGTATTATTAAACAATGTTCAAGGTGATTCAAGTTAAGATTCAAGAACATGCAAGCTGTAGAAATAAGATTTCATAATCTACCTGGCTCGATCGATCGAAGAACAGACTCGACCGATCGAAACACGTATCTGCAGATTTTTAAGTCAGCCCAAACAGTAGTTCAAGCCCATTAAGGATTAGGGTTTCAGATCTATTTCTTCTAGTATATAAAGGAAATCCTAAGCACGTTTGTAAAAGGCTTTTGAAAGAGATTAGATTGCATCTTGTGCCTCTTTTGTAGATCTAGGATTTTGTACCCAAAAGCTCTCTAAGGTCTTTGTTGAGTTGTGTGTTGAATCTTTTGTGAAATCTGAGAGGTGTTTACCTTCATACACACACATAGAGCTATCAAGATCAAGATTTGCATCAAAAATTTGATGGTGGTTTTAGTTACTGCATAAAGAATTTAAAGAAGATCCAAAACCTTTGAGTGGAGTCTCAAAGTCACAAATAAGAGAACTTGTGGTTGCTGTAGATCAAAGAAAGAAGTAGTCTATGGACTCAGAGCTATCATGGGGTCGTGGTAGTAAGTTTTCTACTCGAGGTAGCAATAAGATGTTAGTGGTCTAAGTTCTATTGTACAAATTTCAATTCTTTCATAGTGGATCTGGTTTACCTTGAGGATAGCTAGGTTAAATCCCCCCCAGGATTTTTACTGGTTTGGTTTTCCTAGGTCATCATATTGTTTTGTTATTTATTTTTCCGCTGCTTTACATAATATGATTGTAATTGTTTTAACCTAGATCTGAATAATAAACCTAAGTATTCACTTAGTTAATTAATTAGGTTAAACAACTTGTGTTTTAAGGGGTCTAAAAACGTACAAAAACTATAATAAAAATTTTTTTTTTAAAAAAAAACCAAAGAACATTGTGAAACAGATGGATTAAAGCTGAATCTCAACAGAGCTTTAGATCTAGTGAAGGTCTAACTTACCGGAGAATCAGATCGATTCATCAGATCCAACAACAATCTGACTCATCGGAGCAGCAGTAAAATTTTCTCCACTTCTCACTGGTACACATAGATATGGGAGAGAGAGAGTTGAAGCAGAAAAATTATTTGAAAAAATAAAATTTTGACTTTGGCAAGGAAAGCTGAAAGTTCAAAAACGTGTACAAAAACACTTTTGAACGTTTAGACCCCCAAAGACCAACTTAACCAACACAAGCAATATGTCAAACAACAAGTGTGCGGAAACTTAACATATGCTATAAAATGAAATTGGTTAAACAATTATCTAAGCCATAACAAAATAAACCACAGCAGATAATGTAAAGGCAGAGATAGAGAGGAAGGAAGATGCAACCACAGAGATAACACCCGATGTGTTATCGAAGAGGAAACCGAAGACCTCGGCGAAAAACCTCTCCGCCGCCCTCCAAGCGGTAATCAATCCACTAGAAAATACAGTTGGGATACAAGGACAGCAATAGACCCTCCAAGCCTAATCTACCCAATGCACCTAAGCCCTCCAAGCTTCTTGCTCCAACGAGGTTGCGCCGAACCTTTTTCTTTTCTAGCTTTCCGGATTCCGCTACTATACCGTAGCATCAACCAATGAAGATTGGCTCCTTCCTAACTGCTTCCCAGAACTCCAAACGACTGTCTCACAGAGATGATGATGGTGAGAACCAGGTTTGGTATAATGCCTCTCAAGGTTTTGACAATGGAGAGGAAGAGAGTGAGGGATTTTGATGAGACTCTAAGGTAGGGATTGTGTATGAAACAATCTTGTTTTTCTTTAGGGTTTCTCTCTCAAAATTCTCTCTGGAAGCTCTCTTTCAATCGTGGGTTAAAAGGGTATTTATACTGGAGTGAAGAGGAATGTGAAACGTCAGGTTTTTCCAAAACAGGGGTGGCTCGCGGCTTGACCTCGTGGCTTGACCAAGTCGCGAGTTCCAGTCGCGAGTTAACCGTATGGCCAGTTGTCCTGTTTTGTCCTGTAGTGCTCCAGCTAGCATGACTGTTCATCTTCCAGCATGCTTGGCACGTGTGCAGTTTCTGGCGGGTTGAAGCCGCGAGTCCCAGCCGCGACACTCTGTTTTCTTGCACACTCTTGAGCAATCTTCACTCTATCTCACTCACTACCCTTACAACAATCCCACCTAAAAACAGGGTTACTAAATGCTGAATTATAAGCAAATTTGGCACGGAATAAAGCCAATTAGATGGTTGAATAAATTCAACCTTACAATCTCCCCCTTTGGCTATTCCGTGACAAAACCCTAAAACAGACTCTAGACTTAACATGTGAGTTGGGAACAGTTGAACAAAACTCACTCACACCTAACTCTAGAAGCTGTGAAGCACTTGAATCATATGAACATAATACTCCTGAAACACAACAATACACCATGATAATTGTAAGCAGAAAAATTATAAATGCATATGAAACAGGCAATATGAGATCAAGCAAAGATGGAGTTAATAAACAAACCATGGCTTGATCAACCAAGTGAACACCACAAGGTAGTGATCACAGTGCTCATTCACACTTGGAATGAACACAAGGACATACAAGTTAACAAGCACAAGGCAAGACACTTGTATGCTCAACACTCAACCAATGCATAGCACACAAGGCATATGCATCTAGGAACAATCCTACAAGGGCACAAGAGTGACAGTACATAAACCAAAATGTAGAACATTTAGATTAAGGTACTGATTTCAACATAGCATAAAGGCTGCACTTAAGCAAGGTACATACCATAAAGCCTACAAACTATGCATAAAACATTAACCCTAAAAGCTTACAAAAGCACATGGGTACAAACACAAAATATCCTGAATAACATCAACAACATATATTAAAGATTAAACCAAGAGTCTATGAAATGAGTTAGAAACAGCAATACACCAAAACACAGTGTATCAAAACCATAAACCCACTAAAAGTACTCAAAACATAAACATATATAAACACAGTTTCTGTTTTTAGCAACTCCCCCTCAACTAATTACTCCCCCTTAAGCTTTTCTGCTTCTCAAACAGCAATGAACTTCTCCCCCTTTTTGACAGGAATGGCCAAAGGGTCACTTGTCATGCTGAGTGGTGAAGCTGTCAAGTGTAGCAGCCAAGACATCAATCTGGTCTTGCATGGCTCTCATCCTGTCAGAGTGCTCAGTTTGGACTGCCCTGATCCCATCAAGCCTTTCCAGAATGATCTGGAAAGCATCTGGAGGTGTGTCTGCAGAGGTTGAAGCTCTGTGTCTTTTGCCACTTCTCCTAGGTGTTGAAGTTGATGCAAGTCCTGCTGCCTCTGCTTCAGTCTCCATTGGAGCAGCCTCTCCTTCATCACCTTCATCTTCTTCTCCTGGAAGCCTAACACTTATCCTTTTGCAGGTAAGCTTGTTGATTGCAGAGGGTGTAGACATGGGACTGATGTCTTGAGGGATTGGAACACCTTTACTCCTAAAAATCCTCATTAGCAAACTTGGAAAGATCAATTTAGGCCTAGAGGTTGTTCTAGTCTCATCCACAATGGTGTCATAAATGTGGGAACTTATGTCTATGAAGTTCTTTTCTTTGAGATCCATCAGAAAGACTGCTCTAGCACAGTTGATTGTAGTCAATTTCCTAATGGGATAGAGGTTAAACATCATAATTATTGTAAGACACCTCATGTCCACTGGAAATGCAGTGGTATTCAAACATTTCCCTTCTCTCTGCCCACCTATCCTTTGTTGAATTGTTTCAATAGACACACTCCTATCCTTGTAATTGATAAATTCTTCATCATCTAATCCTTCAAGCCTTAATGCATCATCTATGACATGAGCATCCAAGACAAATTCTTTACCCCTCACCCAGCAACTCAATTCATTATCCTTTATCACAGCATTTGAGTAAAATTCCCTAATTAAGGGTTCACACACAACAGGGAAACCACCCAAAAGCTTTTCTCATCCTCTTCCTTCAAAACAACTGGGAATAAAAGTTTGCCTTAAGTCCTCCAAATCCACAAATCTCTCTTGAATGATTCCTGCATTCAAGAAGTTATCCTTGTATCTCTCAAAGTGGTGAACAGACCTAAACAATCTAGAATCCATCTTTAATCTCTTGTCAGCCTTCTTTGCAGTAGATTTCTTCTTCTGAGGTGAGGGAGCCATCTGTGAACAATCAGAAAAGGCCACAACAACATATAGCAATATATGTGCAAAACCAGTCAGAACCATGTAATAAACAGAGAGAGATATCAACCATACAAATGAACTTCAAAAACTTAGACAACAAGCTACTTAGTTCAAACATATGGATAAACCAAGCCTAGGATAGGAAACACATGAACAACATGGTGAAACTATCCTAAAGACAGATAAATGACATTGAGACAGAAAACGGAAGAGATGATATGGCACTCAAACAATATATTGATCCTAACATGAGCTTCCCACAGATTAACACACTAAAACATGCAAATCTAGCACAGTAAAACTCACATCCTCAGAACGAACCAATAGAAATCACTCAACAACTCAAAGATCAGATTGAAATAAAATAAACACTTAGCTAAGCACAAGATGAAGAGCAATAAGCATATGACAATCATTTAACACAAACTATAGCAACAGCATCCACAAGCTAAGCAAGAACAAGGAGCAGAGACCGAAACACAAACCCATTTCAAAAACACAATCATATGCAAAAAATCAAGGATAACAGCACAAAAACAAGTAGAAAAGAGTGTAAAACAGAAAACCCATACCTGTAACTTGACGATTTTGAGCTACAAGAGTGCAATACTAAAGATTGGAAAAGGGAGCACGGAGTGTTTGGGAGGGAGAGAGTTTAGAGAGAAGATGAACAGTCACAAAAATTCGAGGGAAAAACTGAAAAAGTTTAAAAACTGCTCCTGTTTCTACAAAACACGCGATTTTCGCGACTGAATTAAGTCGTCACATAGTCGCCAGCTCAAGCCGCCAAAGCACACAAGAACAAAATTTTGAAAAAATTTTCTAAGTGTTTTTCGCGACTGGAAGGTCTACCCGCGAGTGAGTCGCGAGCTGAGCCGCGAAAATCTCTGAGTGATCCTCGCGACTGGACCTTCCACTCGCGAACAAGTCGCCAAACATGACCAGCGAAGATGCGACTGAGGCTCGCGACTTGACATACCCGCGACTGAGCCGCCAAAACAGGGCAAAACTGTATTTTTGAAATTTTCAGATTTTTCCAACAAAACACTTTCCAAAAACACCTAAAACACTCAAAAATCTTTTTGTGCTTGAATTAACAAAGATTGAGCATGTGAAAACACATTTTATCAAGTACAATCACACAAATGAATATGGCATTTATTGAACATAAACTTGTGTGTTGTGTGTGGATATCAACAATGAGATAGTCCTTTGTCTAATGTGAAGCTTCAATGATCAATTCAACCAAGGCATACACAATTAGCACTAGATCATGTGACCAATCTCAATTATAGAAATATGTATATATGACCTCCCACACAACTTGATAACATAACTTGGAGCTTTTCATTTGACTCCACTTTCAAACATAACATTTGATCTTTTTGATCTTTTTGAGACAATCATCTCTCATTGTGAGAGGGATATGTAACATTTCTCTTTGAAGAACAGGCCTTTGGCCTTTTTGAATGAAATTTCACTTTTAATATACGGTCGCTTACCCTTTTTCCTAGTCAAATACTAGAATGTGCGACAGGCTTTTGCAGCTCAATATCTCTTTTCATTTGGAGATTTACATTTGGTGAGCTCTTTTTAGCAAAACAAAAATAAAAAGTGGGAAGATATATAGACACAAGTCTATGCATGTTTCAAGATCAACATAACCATTCACTAATCATTCATGACAAGTTTGAAGATCTATTTATAACAATCACATAGATTTCAAGATTTTTCCCATAGTGAAATGAGTGCATGAAAACAAGCAATGCTCGAAAATGCACAAAGCCATTAGCACAAAGGTACAAGGCAAAACGAGTTTTAAGACAAAACTCAACAAAGTCAATCAAGCTTTTTGATTTTCAAATTTTTATGTAATTTTTGGATTTTTGACTCAAGAAACAAAAAGATTGATAAAAGACAATTAAGAAATATTCACAAGAAGAATAATCAAACAACCAAAGTTAAAAAAAAAAAAAAAAAAACAACAAGCATACCACACAAACATAGTCACAAAGCACAGGAAGTATTAATGCATGGACATGTTGTAATGCTTATGCATGAGTACCCCTTTTCACCCACACGTCACTTGCGTTTGGGGTGATTTCCTTAAAGGATTGGGTACGGGAGTTAGGGCTTTCAAACCTTCGTGAGAAGCTTTCCAAGCAGTTGGTGAATGCACCAATCATCTTCATCACGTTCATCATTCCGGGATCTCCATTTTGCTCTCTAGGTTGATCACCTGCCCAAGTTCTCCTATCAATTCTTGGTCCTCCTAACCTTTGAGGAGTTGCACTGTTCTTTGCTCTCAGCTTTTAGCAATTTGGTCGAGTGTGCCCTTGAAGTCCGGAATAATGGCACACATACATTCCTCTAGGACCTCTTTGTGGTCGTGGACGTGACTTGGCACGAGATTCAGACCTGCCCACAGACTGATTACGATGATTCAGCATCCGTTGGTCCACCACATTCTTCTTCTCCTCCACCTCGAGCTTCACACCAGTAGGGTCAGCTACAACTGGATCTTTGGCCTTCACAAACTTCACTTCTTTAGTGACATTTCCAGATGAACTACTTCCCCCGGTATATCCCAGTCCGGATTTGTCTGAAAAGCTCTTTTGAGATGATATAACATCATCTAGCTTCTTGGTGGTGACCCTCTCTATTTTTGCATTTGCATGCACAACCTCATTCTCAAGAAATCTCACTTTAGTGTAAGCTTCGGACAGCTCACCATTCAGAGTTTCAATCTCACATTTGGCCTCCCTATACCGGATTAGGAGACTTTTGTAGTCCTCCTCAGCCTTCTTCATTTTTCTTACAGCAGCTTTGGCTACCCTTGTGTATTCACCCGATTTCTCCAAGAGTGAGTTGTAATTTTCTTGAAGAGTTGCTGTGCTTTCTTCTTCTTCAGCTTCCGATTCTTCAACAATTCCTAGTGAGTCATCATCACTATGTTCTCCAAGGTCTTGAACAAGCAAATTCAACTCATCCGACGACTCAACATGAGCAATAGTCATGAAAGCTGAATAGTTCCCCTCTCCATCACAGCTTTCTTCAGATTCTGAGTCAGACGAATCTGAGTCACTCAGGGTCGTGGCATACACCTTGCCTTTCGATTTCAAATAATTAGGACATTCCTTCTTAAAGTGTCCTTGCCCGTTGCATTCAAAACAAGTGACACCTTGTGTGGATTGGGATTCTTTTCCATCTTTCCTTTTGAAATCCCTCTTCTCCCTTCCAGAATTTTGGAATTTTCTCTTATCATCAAATTTTCCATTGTTTTTAAATTTCAAAAACTTTCTGAAATTTTTAACAAGATAGGCTACATCTTTGTCAACCATATCTTCTCCCGATGAGCCTTGATCTTCCACCTTCTCATTAATGGTCTTTAGAGCAAGGGATTTGCTCTTCCATTGATTTGGCAGCGACATCTCATAAGTCTGTAGAGAACCAACCAGCTCCTGTATCTTGATGTCGTCAAGATCCTTGCTCTCTTCAATAGCTGTCACCTTAGCACGAAAACTTTCCGGCAATGATCGAAGGATCTTCCTCACAATCTTTGAGTCCTCCATTTTCTCCCCCAAGTTAAACTTACTGACAACCACTTCATTTAGTTTCCCATAGAAAGAGTCGAAAGACTCATCCTCACTCATCTTGAGCTCCTCAAACCGAGTGGTCAGCATTTGTAACTTGGTATCTTTCACTTTCTTCTTGCCTTCATAAGTCGTTTCCAGAATCTCCCATGCATCTTTGGCAATGGTAATGTGAGAAATCCTGTGAAATTCATCTGGAGACACACCACAGAAAATAGCATTTAGTGCTTTACTGTTAGCATTAGATGCAGCAAGTGCTGCCTTATCCCATGTGGATTTGGCTGCCTCAGGTTTGGTCCAACCCATCTCAACAGCATCCCACACGGATTCATCAATAGAGCATAGAAAAGCTCTCATACGAACCTTCCAAAACGCATAATTACTTCCATCAAAATATGGAGGTGCATTAAGGGATTGAGACCTATCCATCTCAAAAAAGGAGTCAAGGATCACACAATGGTAATGAAACCAAACAGCTGTGTACCCGCTCTGATACCAATTGAAAGTTCAAAAACGTGTACAAAAACACTTTTGAACGTTTAGACCCCCAAAGACCAACTTAACCAACACAAGCAATATGTCAAACAACAAGTGTGCGGAAACTTAACATATGCTATAAAATGAAATTGGTTAAACAACTATCTAAGCCATAACAAAATAAACCACAGCAGATAATGTAAAGGCAGAGATAGAGAGGAAGGAAGATGCAAACACAGAGATAACACCCGATGTGTTATCGAAGAGGAAACCGAAGACCTCGGCGAAAAACCTCTCCGCCGCCCTCCAAGCGGTAATCAATCCACTAGAAAATACAGTTGGGATACAAGGACAGCAATAGACCCTCCAAGCCTAATCTACCCAATGCACCTAAGCCCTCCAAGCTTCTTGCTCCAACGAGGTTGCGCCGAACCTTTTTCTTTTTTAGCTTTCCGGATTCCGCTACTATACCGTAGCATCAACCAATGAAGATTGGCTCCTTCCTAACTGCTTTCCAGAACTCCAAACGACTGTCTCACAGAGATGATGATGGTGAGAAACAGGTTTGGTATAATGCCTCTCAAGGTTTTGACAATGGAGAGGAAGAGAGTGAGGGATTTTGATGAGACTCTAAGGTAGGGATTGTGTATGAAACAATCTTGTTTTTCTTTAGGGTTTCTCTCTCAAAATTCTCTCTGGAAGCTCTCTTTCAATCGTGGGTTAAAAGGGTATTTATACTGGAGTGAAGAGGAATGTGAAACGTCAGGTTTTTCCAAAACAGGGGTGGCTCGCGGCTTGACCTCGCGGCTTGACCAAGTCGCGAGTTCCAGTCGCGAGTTAACTGTATGGCCAGTTGTCCTGTTTTGTCCTGTAGTGCTCCAGCTAGCATGACTGTTCATCTTCCAGCATGCTTGGCACGTGTGCAGTTTCTGGCGGGTTGAAGCCGCGAGTCCACCCGCGAGTCCCAGCCGCGACACTCTGTTTTCTTGCACACTCTTGAGCAATCTTCACTCTATCTCACTCACTACCCTTACAACAATCCCACCTAAAAACAGGGTTACTAAATGCTGAATTACAAGCAAATTTGGCACGGAATAAAGCCAATTAGATGGTTGAATAAATTCAACCTTACAAAAGCGGTGTGTCACTGTAAATAGGTATACTAATGTGAATGCCCTAATTCATTAAATGTAAGCTAGGTTAATCAAGTTCTTATAATGCACAGTGATGATAGTGTACATCAAGGCCTCCTACTATTAAAATATGTGTATTTTAATACGCATAAAAATTTCCAATTCAAGAACCTAGATACTGTGTTGAAAAGCATCTTACTATTCTAGACTGCAATAATTTTTTTTTTTTTTTTGGTATCCTTCCAACTTTAGAAGACAATATTGTAGTTTCCAAACTCCCAAAAGTAATATATATTTCAATAGTTAATCTTATCAAAAAAAATAAACAAATTCAATAGTTAATATATCAAACTATTGCAAAGCTGACCATTTTCCAACCAAACAATTCTTCTTTGAACTTGGTTCGCAATATTATCACGGCATTGATATAATTCCCCAGGTACAAAACGTTGTCCATCTTCTTCATTTATTTTATTAATTTTACTATTTTCAAGTTCAAGCCACCACCGTCAATTTTGTTCTTCCAGTTTTCAATCATAGAAAATTGCTTCATCCAGAGAAGACCCCTTCCTCCTCAACTTGCATTGCATGTTTCATCTAATAAGAAATTGGGTGGCTGAATTTAGGCACAACTTTTTTGGCTGATTATGAAGCCGTCACTAATGTTCATTGAATCTAAGAGACGCAAATACAAAGCCAAATAGCTCTAATAAAAGCCTTCATTCTATGATTCTATTATTTGGATCAACCACCAACATCCAAGGATACATAGAGTAAAAGAAAGAAATACGTTTGCACAAAGACAGATATAAGATTAAGAGAGCTTAGCATGGTGACTATACTAATGCTCTTAGATCAACACATTTGTTAGCATGGTGACTCTTATTTAAATCATCTTATCATTTTCTGTTTAGGAAGAAAAAAAAAGGGAAATTGCTCATTGTATTTGCTCTATTTGTTTTGAAGTAAAATATTTTATTTTACTTGCAAAAATTTTTACATGTAAAACATTTCCAGTAAAATATTTTCAAGTTTCTTGGTATAATATGTAAAAAAAATTTAAAACAAACAACCAAAATCAGCGGCTCAGCCACAAATGCCAAAGGTTCGGTCACCAAACCGTCATTTTGGTATTTTGCCCACTTCTTTCAAAGCATCTTTCCACACTTGCACATTCTCTTTGTTAACCTTGGCATCTTTTTCATGCTTTGCAAAGGCTTTAATAAGAGGACCTGTTTGGTTTTGTACATGAGAGGAATCCACATGGTAAAAGATTGGTAAAACTATCAACCCAGCCTCTATTATGCATACAACAATCTTTGCTAGTTCAATTGAGCACTGCTTTGAAGAATGATAGTTTTTTGAGAGAACAATGATTGCATACTTGGACTCTTTTATTGCTTTCAAGAGCTCTAGAGAAATATATTTTCCTCGCTCAAGTTTCTCATCATCTGTGAAGGTGACAATACTCTTTTGTTCTAAAGCAGTATAGAGACAATCTATAAAATTCTTGCTGGTTTCAATACTGCAAAAACTGAGGAAGACATCATATTTCCAAGGAGGAAAGGAAGCTGTTTGAGTGGCGCCCATGGAAGGAATTGAAAATTTACTAGCTTGTAAAACGATGTACCTAGCTGAGAGAGTTTTGCAGACTAAGAGAAATATAGGAACAACGTAACAGACTTCGGTTTCTATATATAGTTGAAATTGCAGGTGTGACTGAAAAAGTTCAAAAGTCCGTTGAAATAACGCTGGAAGCTTTTTTTTTTTTTTTTTTTTTCTACGTTGTGTTTTGAATTGCACTGTGAGACAGACTAATAGGCACCGACGACAATCACAGGTAAAATTTCATTAATTTGCTACTAAAGTTGGTGTGCAAGTGGCCCTATGACCTTTCTTCTTCAGATCTCTTCCTGACCAGATAAGTCAACAGCTACGTAACTTTTGTCAACAACTACTTCCCGTCCCAACAACTCATTTTCTACACGGCTTTAATTCTATCTTGTATTTTAACGGCATGCTAGAATCACTCGTTTTAAAGAAGAATTGAGAATCTGAGATGGTCTTTCTACGATGAGAGAAGTAATAAAAGCTAGTAATAAATATATAAAAGGTTATGTTAATGTATGCCCTTAGGTAGGGCACACACTAATCATCTACTAAAATTTTATGGAGAGTTGAAAAAGCTATTAAAAAAGTTAGTAATTTTTTTATTTTCTCATAAAAAGTTTCTAAAAATGAATGATTAAAGTATATCCTAAGAGCACATGGTAGTGAAGCCCATAAATAAATATCAATTTGATTTGAAAGTTGTGCAATCCAACATAAGCTGGTTGATTCAAAATTTCAAACCAAAACATAAGTCGGTTGTTTCTATAAATTTTTTTTTTTTTTTAAAGGTTCAAACCAAAAAAAAGGAAAAAAGAAAAGAAAAGAAAAAACCAACTTTAATTAACCAATGTACATGTACTTAGGTACTCATTAACTGGAGTTACCAGACAGTTTGTACCCATGATTTATATGAAACTTCTGAGATCAAACAAAGCCATGCTTTTTTTAGTAATTTCCAAAAAATATAAAAGGCTCGATTTAAAGTTATAAAAGAGTATTGTTTTTGTTTTTTAATGGAATAAAGGGAGATATAAGCCACTCACTGCACTTCTAGGTAGGGGTGTTCACCAAACCATAAAAACCGCACCAAAATCACTCGCAAAATGGCATAACCGCACAAAAACCGTAAGTAACAGTGCACCACATTGCATGGTGTAATGCAATTTGTGATTTTATAATAAGAAAACTGCACAAACAACACCGCACTGCACCCTCTCTATATATTAATATATTTATTTTTAATATTAAATATATTATTAATAGTTTAATAACCCTAGCTTTCAAACAAAAAAAAAAATTTAATAACCCTAACAAGTGTAGATTAGGAAAGCCAACTGCCAACCCAAAATAAAGAAAAACTAACTCAATAGTTTAAAACTTGACCCAAAACAAAAGGAAAAATCAGTTTTAAGATGGGCAAGAAAATCACAAAATTTAAAAAATATACCAACTTCAAACCACATCTTATACACCACACCGCACCGCACATGTGATCGTAAAAATGAAGTGCGGTGTGGTTATAGTTTTGGCTAAACTCTAAACAGCACCACACTACACATGTGACCGCAAAAATAAGGTGTGGTGCGGTTATGATTTTGGCTAAACCGCATCGCAAAGTGCGGTGCTAAAAATGACCTAAAATTGCACCGCACCATGAACACCCCTACTTCTAGGTATTCCCACGATTGAAAAATGCTTCAATCCTGAATTGGGATGAATGAAAAGTATTGATATTTTTTTTTTTTTTTAAAAGCCTCCTAAGTCTAAACTTGCATTGAAGTTTGAAGTTTTATATGAAGCTTCAAGGGTTTTTATTAATGTGTGCCCTTTGAACATACATTATTAATGTGTGCCATTTTAGAAAACTTTTTTTGAAAAAATTAAAAAAAAAAAATTACTAATTTTTTTGATAGTTTTTTCAATTTCCCATAAAATATTTCTAAAAATTGATAATTAATACGTGCTACATACATTAATCGACCCAGGTTTCAAAGCTTCAACTTTCAATGGTCCACTGTTAGACTTAGGGGTGTCCAATCGACCTGCCGACCCGCCCAACCTACCTGCATCTGACCCACTGTCACCCAATCCGACGACTCCGACAGTTGAACGCGGGTTCCGAACTCTCTAACCCGACCCTAATGGGTCGGTTGTCAGTTTTCCATTTCAAAACCCGTGAAACTCGACCCAAACGAAAAGCTTTAACATTTTCGGTGATGTATTAAGCATTTCAAACCAAATTCAGCGAGATCTCATCAGGATCTAGTCCAGATCCGATGAGATCTCGTCGTTATCTGACAAAATCTAGGCCAAATCTCGACGGATCCAGCCAAATCTTGCTGGATCCGGCCAAATATTGGCCCCGATGATAAAACTCGAGACTGACTCGATCAAACCCAAAACCGATGAGACCTAAACTGAAAAATCTAACCAAATCGTCCGGGTCGGTTTCGGGTCATACTTTCATCCACCTGAATCATTCGAGTCGAGTCTGGGTTGGGCACAAACACAACCCGGTCCAACCCGTGGACAGCCCTAGTTAGACTTAGGAGGTAGGAATTTCAATTTCGTCCCAATAAAGTCTACAGAGGACAAAACCATGTTGATAAGATGGATAGCTATTTAGAAACGCTTAGAATGTAGCATTGTTCAACGGTTATGACTTATGAGACTTGTGGAAGTGATGGGTGATTAGCAGGTTTGGTTAAGTATTTTAACTGGGGCTTAAGTGGCTAGGTAGGTAATTTCTTTTGTCAGCTGTGAATTTAAGTGGTGAAGCTCTGTACTATACAAACACTTCCACCATATGTAGCATCTACAAGAATCCACATCCAATATTTAGCTCTATCTTAAGAGAAGATCGATGCATTGCAAGCATTGTAAGATTGTCCACATCTACAGTTGTGTTAATTACATAACATAAAATAAAAATATCTCAGCAGGCAGTCTTGAGACTCTTTTTAACACTGATAACAATAAAACACAAACTCCTACATTTGGTGGTTCTCGAAAGTGAAACATAAAGAATTTTTTTTTTTTTTTTGAAAACTTGGTAAAAATTCTAATACATAATATCTAATACACATTGAATTTTCTCAAAGGAGAAACATGTAGCTAACTTTTTCAATGCCATAAAAGGTTAGGGATTGCAAGACATTCACCCTGCATGTTTTCCCTGCCCCACCAAGTGGATAGGTTGGGGACAGTGGTTGATTTTATAATCAAGCCAGGTTCGAGTCATGTACACAAAATGATCCACAGATTTAATAGCTAACAACTTCATGATTCACACCAGTATCAGGAAGCATCCTTTAAAAATATATTAAAATAAAATAAAAGGATCTTTTAGATACTTCTGTTTGTTTATAAAGAAACCTGGAAGGCTTATTGTAGTGCAGAATGTGTTTGATCAGATGCATAAACCACATCTTTTCAAGGGCATTTTAGCCAACCCTCCTTAAATTATTGTCAAGAGCAGCCAATAGCAAAACTAAAACAGCTTCACTTGTGATGCCCTGTATCATTCCACCACCTTGTCCTACACCAAGATTTGTAACATAATTTTGTATGCTTCAGAAACTGAAAAACAGTCCAATTCCAAAATATCGAAACCCTCATATGCCTAAGTTTGAGGTTTAAATGTAACTTCCAAAAGCAGTCCAAATTCAATTTAAAAAAAGAGTTCAAGACCTCAATCCAACTCATTACAATATCTGTACACCATGTCATCAGCATGTAAAAAACCTAATTTGACTCTAACCACTCCATTAAAAAAAGCATATATCCTGCAAATTCAAAGATCCTTTAATTTAGCTCATACACCTAAGGTCCGAGTATATTCCTAATTCTGATATTTGTTCAGAGATATCATATTATTTCAGCAATCTCCATAACCCATGATTTAATAAACTACATTCTATTTCATTCCATTCCAACACTCCCAAATATTCAGCATATAAAGCTTAAAAATAAAAAAATAAAAAATAAAAAATAAATAAAAAAACTGTAAGTTCAGTATTGGGAGACTCAAAACTTTGACTTGAGAAATAAAGAACAAGAAGCTACGACTTTACACTGTATTAACCCTTACCTGCTGAAAGGAAATCATCAGGCAATTATCCAGGACAATCATTTCACTCTCTGTGCTGCAGGAGAAGTTATCCAACTGAAACATACAATGTAAAGACCAGCACTGAGCATTTCTCCTAAGAATCTAATGATGCTGCTAGATATGCAAAAAACATAGTTCATGCTCTGACAATGGGTTACTCCAGGTAATATCTTTGCCTGTATGTCTAGAAGCACACAAAATTTGTACATGACACATGTTTTTACCAAAACATACCACCACGGGGGGTGGTGGGGGGAGAGAGAGTTGAAGGATTGAATTTTAGAGTAGACAATTTAGCATGACTCAATTGCATTTGACCAAAAATAAAATAAAATAAAAGAATAAATAAAAACTTACATAATTGTGCTAGAAATTACTTTTCTATTAGTCATGCAGTAATAGAAAAACAAAAAAAACTAGTTAACGTCACCATTAAATATATTTTCCAATGATTCTGGATGACTAAGCACAAAATTTGGTAACATTTTACAAAGATAACCAGGCTGCACAGAAAGACCCCATTCTTAATACCAAGGGAAGAAGTTCTATGAATTAGAAAGCAAATTAGGTTGCAATATATATAAGACAGCAGAAATAAAAAAAAATAAAATAAAAAATCAAACATTTACATCTTTTTTTTTTTTTTTTTTATAATCTGGATCAACACTGAGCAAATAAAAAAAAAAAAGTTGGGCCTTAACCTCCACCCAGTTCTTATGGAGAGAGGAGGTTCCATTTGAAAAACAGGTCATTGTCACCTATTTCCAATACTCATGCTGAGAAACAGAAATCAGTATGCCTTTCAAACATGTTGGTCTTTCTACATAGAAATCACTAGTATAAATTCATAGACATGAGAGAGAGAGAGAGAGAGAGAGAGAGTATTATCCCCAATCATAATACTTTCGCTTGGCAAACAGAAAAATCCCCAATCATATGTTCGATATTACACAAAGTTTCCCATGTTATTAATCAGTTATCAACTAGACATCATCCGCAGCATTAATGCATTATTATCACTACTATTACACATCCTTAACTTTCAAGGCAATATTTCTTCCACTTAAGAAGTTTTCTTTTCAAAGGAAATCAAAAAAGATTCTAAGTATGATGAGTTCCAATGAGTAAACCCTGTATCCTCGGCAAATAACATGAATAACAATTCTGGTCATGAATATGAGTGGTGATTTCTTTCGTTACCAGCCTCTGATCAACAGATTCAACACACAGATGTTTTGAGTACCATGTCAAACTCATTTAAGCTGATAGCATACAATGTCACTAACTCAACCAGCAATTGTGACAAAATCATAACTTACCTTAAATATATAAACCTCTAAAACATTGTCTAAGCTTGTGCAAAATTTAAAATTGGTACCCAACAAATTATTGCAAGAAAATTTAAGTCAAATATATGGCCACAAGTAATCAGGCATATCAATTGGCAGCTCAGATTTCAACAATCATAAATAAATAAACAAATAAGAAAGAAGGAAACAGTCAATTATTAATAGAGTAATAATTTGGATCATGTTAAAGCTGCCAAAAGGAGGAGACAGGGATCAAAAGATATTATGATGATGATAAAAACAGAAGGAAAAAAGCTAACATCAAAACTCTTCTATTTCTTAAAGTAGCAGATAAGAAAGAGGGATTAAACTGATGGCAACTTCATGTGCAATCATTTCACAAAGAACATCAGGCGAAAGGACATATAGTTAGTTTATAATTCCGTTTTTAGCCACCTGCAATTTTTCCAGCTCAATTCCTCCTATCCGTCATTAAACAATAAGCATTTAATCATAACACAATGTATTAACAGTACTTAAAATACATAAATTTGCATATTGTCAGACTGATCATTCACATCTAAAAAATTTATTCAATTGAAAAAATATTTACTAGATATCTAACTGAAACAAAAACAAAGAGATACATAACAATCATATGCAATCTACTTCTTCAAACTATATCTCATATTTCCCGTAAAGATACAGTAATTTTTGAATGTAACAGACCCTTGTTCCTTCTTAAACTTTTCTAGCTTTTGGTGAAGGCGACGAAGAATTTCAGGTAACACACGTCTTGGGTTTTCCCGTAACTCATCACCTTTGACATTACAGTGTGTCTCAATGCATTTAATATGCTTTGTATTAAAGTAGTAGTCTTCCACTATGATAGGCTCCTCCAATGACTTACCCTGTATCTCATTCATTAACCACTCTGCACACTCTATTGTTGATCTTATAGGTGTTAGGAACCTATCCCGATCATATTTCAGGTCTTCAAAATCCTCACAAACTTTCTGCTCCTTGCTTTTTTTTATTCTTTTTATAGAGTAATCCAAATTGGCACACACCAAAGTGCCATTCGAAATCCAGTAACTAGGTGTAGCTTTTGTACACTTAGAGAGGTCAGGTTCATGGTCTTCATCATCCTTAGTTATAAGCTTTTGCCTCTGTTGGCCTTTATGAGATGGTTTTGCTTTTTCACCACTACCACCACCAGCAGCAGACATATGAGAGCCTTTACACTTTTTTTGCGCCAAGTCCAATGAATTCTCACATAATGCTGGAACAGCATGAGCAGGAGCGAGAAATCCACAAAAATTATCATCCCTCACATACTTTTGCCACTGTTGGCCTTTACGAGACGATTTCACTTCATCACCAATACCACAACCAGTAGACAAATGAGACCCTTTACGCTTTTTTTGGCCTGAGCCCAATGAACTCTCACATAATACACCAGCAGGAGGAGCAGGAAACCCACCCAAATTCTCACAATATTTGATAAAATTATGCAATTCATCCACGAAACCCAGAGGACAGCTTCCAAGAACACTATCAAGCCCTATATGTCCAGAAGTGTAGCAGTGAATACGCTCCAAAAAGTAGTTGTAATGATAATCCGACCCACATAAACAGCTTTGAATCTTCTTGAACAGAGAATTTCCTTGCTGGGACAAAGCTTGCAAGTCAAAAGAACATGACTTATTGGTACTGGTTTCATTAGGAACCGAATTTGAAACAAAGCTGAAGAATTCCTGGAACAAATCAGGGTGGTCCTTGAAAAGATCGTGGATCTGATCACAAAGCGAACCCATATCCTGTTGCCCTTTACCCTTACCCTTACGGTATGAACTGAGCAAAACCAAGAACGACTCATAAATGCTATCGTCATCTGCGAACCGAGCTCGAACCTTATTAATCAACGAACTTGCTTTCTGAAGCCAGAAATCCAATTCGTTTTTCATGTTTGATTAGCAATAATACACATTGCCAACAGGTCAGTTATAATCACAAAAAAGAAAAAAAGAAAAAAATGGAAGTCTTACAGCACAGGGAAAGAGAGAGAGTCTCAGAAAGTGAAAGAAAGATTGCAAATTATAGGATATGAGAATTAGGGTTAGAGGTAAGAGTGAAATATATATAAGAAATTTGGAAGTCTTGGAGCACAAGGAAAGAGAGCAAGAGTCAGAGTCAGAGTCGGACTTAAGAGTTAGAAAGAAAGAGAAAACTAGGGTTGTTAAGATGAGACAGTATCTAACGTTAACCGCCTTAACTTAAGCACGCGCGTGAATTTGACGAGTTTAAGACACAATAAGCTGTGGTTATGAATTTGATGAGTTTAATTTCGAAGTTATTTTTTATATAAACAAATTTTTATATTTTTTTTATAGGAAAATGCTAATGAATACTTTTAAGGTATTGGTTAATAATCTATGGGTCATGCTAATGAGTACCCTTAGGGTATTGGTTAATAATCCAGTTAAAGAAAGTTTTTATAGGAAAAAAAAAAGTAATTAATGTTTTGACAATTTTTTTCATTTCTCAAAAAAATTATGTCAAAACTTTCCTAAAATGAATTGTTAACCAATATCCTAAGAGCACTCGTTAGCATTTCTCATAATCCATTTAAAGACATTTTTTATGGGAAAAGAAAAAAAAAATTAATGTTTTTTTTCATTTCCTATAAAAATGATGTCAAAATTTTCCTAAAATGGATTATTAACCAATACTGTAAGGGCACTCGTTAGCATGACCTTTTTTTTTATATAAACAAATTTTTAAGTATTTTAATTATTATAATCTTTATTTTTATATATTAAGAAGATTTAGAAAGTTAGTTATGACTTCAAAAATTTTCAAAAATACCCTAATCTAATTAGATAATCTTTATTCTTAAAAAATAAAAAATGGGGTTAAAATTGAAATTCAAAAAAAAAAAAAAAACTTAAAAATTAGCACATTCTCTATTTTAATATGTCTGACACACGTTTGATACATTTTTTCTTAAAATCTAACAAACACAAACAAACAGTTTACTCCATTTCAAATCCTAAATTTTAGTTTCTTAAAAATTCCTTCCACAGTAATGTCACTAACAATAGATAAATTCAAATTCAAATTTTACATTAAACTCAAAATAAATAAATAAAAAGCCTCATTGCACATGTAGAGCACATGTGATAAGAAAGTTGCTACATCCACAACATTTTCACAACATTTTTACAACAAATCATATGTGGTAAGTTGTTATTAGTTCTAATTTGAATTCACAACTTAAATTACTTTTTTGTCCACCCATAGTTGCAAATAACAACCTGCCATTTATGATTTGTTGTGACATTATTGTGAAAATGTAGTGAATATAACATTTCTCTTTTCAAAACATTTTTTCATAGATAAACACACACAAGTGAGAAGGAATGTGGTTCTAACTTCTAACATAAAGGCACACCACAAACTTTTCTCAAAAGTCACGTTTAACTTTTAAGAAAGAGTGGAACAAATTATAATACATACAATACACCCTCTTAAATAATGTGAGACCGTTATTCTTTTTAAAAAATAAAAATAAATAAATAAACACACACACAAGGGAGATTAGGAAAGATGGTGGTTTTCATTTCTATGGTGGAACCAAGGATAATAATACAGATAAATATACTCATTTTTTTTCCTTTTTTATGTTATCCCATATGTACAAATAAATATACTCATTTTTACGAATTAAAGCTTTTTATGTTATCCCGTATAAATTTTTTTCCCCTCAAATTTAATAGCCTTTTTGAGATACACAATTGTTATATTATTTTAAAAAATACATAGACCATTTTTTTGGGGGTTTATTTCTTTAACAATAGAGCTAGACTTAAGAAATGCAAGCAAGTAAAAAAAAAAAAAAAAAAAAAAAAAAAAAAAAAAGGGAACACTAGTGTGCATTTTTATAAATTAGTACGGCTATTAGGAAACAAACCAATATTCGTAGTAGTATAACTAGCCAATAACCAAGATGGCAATTACATGTTGATGCCTTAAAATTGAGCAATGCTAGGGACACAAAAACTCTCACAATTTTTGTTACAACTAGCCATATGACAAGTTGTGAGTAATGAAGATATGTACCCATCATTTGACCTCCACCATTCACAGCTCACTACGTAGCGAGTTGTGACAAAAGTTATGAGATTTTTTGTGTCGATAACATTTTCCCTTAAAATTTGTGTGTGAAATGATAAATGAATGGATTATTAATGAGTCGCAACTTTTTCAAAGGAATTGAAGCAGTGTCATTCAAAATAGCAACTATCCATTAAGGCTCACACCCCAATGATTCAAATAAAGAGCTTCGTTTCCAATGAGTGGAACCTATCAATCTTCGAAGCAATTAGAAATACCCACAAAACTTGCAAGATTCCACTTCCTCAACTCGACTGTCTTGAGAAATTGAAAGACCTAATAGTTTAGAAAGATGATGCACAAGCTTGGAATTGGTAGGCTTAGGGGGCTCAATCCAAGTAGGCCAAACCTAATGAGTATGGTGCAAAACTAGACTTCTTCATTGACTTGAAGACATTTTGCTAAACTTGAGGCCAATTAGCCAATCAAGTCCCTGAGCATGCCTCTTTGGTCAAAATTGTGTAGTGCGATCGAATTACACCTAGAACAGTCAAACCTCTTGTTTGAGGTAGTCTACTTCAACCTAAACTACAAAGCATGCAAAGAGGTTAGCTACCAATATTACTTGCCTAGAAAAGAAAATTTGCAAAGGACCATCATCCTTCGCATTCGCATTTATTATGACTCACCTACCACCATTTGTATTTACTAAAAAACACAATAGGGACCTTACCCCTAACAACCATGAGGAAGACTTCTTATGATTAGATCCCCTCATCTGACTTAAGGGGGTGGTGTGTTGTCAAGTTCTCCGTCTAATTGAATGGGAAAATAACCACCAAAATCCATTAGGGGAACCCTAGAAATATCTCATAAATTAGAGATATTTTCTCTCTATTCTCTACTTTCATTCATTCTTTCTTGAAGCTTATTGTGTGTTCTTATCACTCACTGGCTTATTGGAGTGCCTTCGACCCACCCGTTGATTGGATTCTATTCAATTTGCCTCATCTTCACATTCACTAAGAACCCTTATTGTGGTTCCTTTTTCTATTTCACCCATACACTTTAACAATCTAGGAAATATAAATTGTTAATAGCCATATAATTTAGATTATGAATGTATTACTTGAGGGATTTCACAGATATTTAATTATTTTAACTAATTTAAGTGCATAATCAAGTTTTTATATTCTTGATTGCATGTTTTATTAAATCCATTTTATTATTTGGTTGCGTTTTGTCTCAATTGTTGCCAAAGTAATATTCCAAATAATTTTTTTTTAATAAATATTCATAATTAGTTATTCATAAATTTTAAAAAGAAAAAAAGTTATTTTACATAAATAGTTATTTTATATCTATAGGTAACATAAAACAAATTAATTTACCTCTTTAACAAATGGTAATTAATTAAAAAAAAAATACATGGTTGGCTTTTAAACTTTAAAACATGAGTGATTTTACTCCTTAAAATTTAAATTAGGGATGGAAATGGGCAGGGTAGGTTTGGATCATGGTTGCCTTGTACCAACTTTGAGGTGGGGAAAATCCGTAAGGGTAGTAGCAGGGCAAGTTGGGTTTGAGGCAAATTGAAGGTATTTTACTAACCTTAATGAGATGGTTCTAACATTGACAAAATAAAAATGAAATAGAAAGGGAAAGGGCAACCCTATAGAAAAGCATTTTGAAAATAGTAATATAGAATGTTTATAGAAAACTAAATTATAGCTAGGATATGTATACCAAAAATTAAATTATATGAATGAATAATTCAAATATATATAAAATAAAATATATCTATATACATTCGAGGTGGTACGGGACGAGTAAAACTCGTTCTTGGCCCGTCACCTCTTTGAGCAAGGAAAATTTGTAGAAGACAAGCCGAATCAAGCTGGACGAGGTGATTTTGACATCCCTAATTTAAAGTGATTGCTTTTAATCACTTACAAAATATAAATAAACTAAAAACTAACAAATTATCATTATTCCAAAGACATTAGGGATTAAAAATGATTACATTAAGTTTATTAGAAATGTGATTCTTAAGGAAAAAAAAAAAAGGTTATTGGAAACAAGTTGCTTAATAGAAAGTAGAAACATCAACCTTTTAATTAAAAAAAAAAAAAAAAAAAAAACTAATAGACAGATTAATGGGCTAAAGTTGAAATGAGTTTTTAATAGAGAGCATTGAGTATTGGGTTGGGCTAGACTTACAAGAGAAAAGGGATAGTCGGTCTGAATAGTGTGGGTCGGCCCATGATCCATGATCCATCATCTAATGTCTTCCATTCCAAAGTCGAGACTGTCACCGGGGCTGAGTTTTGGTGATTCGGATTCAGAGGAAGAAGAAAAAGAAAATCTGTATCGGATTCCGCTTGGTAATGAGATTGTGCTCAAAGGCCACACCAAGGTATCACTCTCTCTCTCTCTCTCTCTATAACTTTTTTTTTTTTTTTGGGGTTTTGAAAAATGGCTATAAATTAGTGATTTTACTTAAAAAAAAGTAATGGCAAGTGTACAATATTTGCCACATTTTTAACAATACTTGAGTTGATAGCTTTTTATTTTTATTTTTTTATTTCTTTTTCTAGGCCACAGTACATCTCTTTATTATCTATTATATTCTAAATAAGAAAAAACAGGAAATTAATCTCACACTAGAAAATGAGAGTGATTTAAAGAGATTTAAAATCAGTGCTATGTATCTAAGAGTTAGGCTATTTTGGATATATATCACTGTCAGTTTCTTTAAGAACTTCTCTACTCTTCTTGTGTATATGTGTGTGTTAAAATACTTAGGTTCCGTTTGGTAAGAGATTTCTAGTAACGTTGTTTAAGTGTTGTGGAAATGTGTGGGGTGAAAAAGTGTTGTAAAAATACGTGTTGTATTGTTTAAACAACGAAAACTGTTATTCAAACAATATTACCAAACAGATCCTTAGTATTCTTTAAAAAAAAAAAAAAACTTACCACAAATAATATGTGACACTATAATTTAGAGTTTTTGAATTTGCAGTTATGTACTGTCATTTATATTCTTGAGTTTCATATGTTAATAGTTGGGATAATGTGTGATTATTTATGGCTAAATGGAACAATCTGCTTAAGGTATTTACCTAGGGTGTTAGTGTTAGGTATTATGTTTGTGTCTCAACTTGCAATATAAAAGAAAAATCTGAGTATAGATCAGTTGTATGTTAAGCTAGCACTATTTTCCATTATAATAATGGAAAGAATAAACATGCTAGTAATTATCTGGCCAAATAGCACAATTTTAGAAAAAAAATGCACTCTGACAAAGTTATTTAGTTATGTAGCTTAGTTTTGAAACTCGAGTTTTAAGCAAGTATGGGATATTTAACTGCTAAAGGAAGATTGATATTTAATTGTCATTGTACAAGAGGGGTTGCTTAAGATAGAACTATATATGCCCATTACTCTCATTTATCATTGTAATTGGAAGTTAATTAAACCAACTCATCAAACATAAACTCTCAATATGGTTGCTCAATATTTGGAAGAGAAGGAAACCAAAAAGAAACACTAATTTGCTCTCTTGTTCTGTAGTTAACAGCGTTAATTTAGACGTTTGTACACCAAAACATTAAACATAAACTGTCAGAATGGTTGCTCAGTAATTGGAAGAGAAGAAAATGAAATCGCAAAAGTACCAAAGATGACAACATATATACATGTACCAACCCAATATGACGCATTTCTTTGAAATTTGGAAGAGTCCTCAGTGTGGGGTTCTTAAGGGACTTGAAAAGGTAGTTTCAAAGCAAAGACCTTATATGATTTTTAAAAAAAATTTCCCCTACAAAAGAATGCATAAGCAATAGATTGATACCTCAAATTTTTAGTATATACTTTCTAGAAAATTTTCTCCTTAAAACATGCATGCATTCTTTTTAATAAATAAAAAAAAGAAAAAAAAAAGAAAAAGAAAAAAAAAAGAGCATGTATAGGTAGGCAGAGATTGAAGAAAACCAAACTCAAATAAAGCACATAAGACGCATAGATTAATAGTGAAATTTTAGAATATCAATTATTCAACACTTTGTTGAATATAGTTAGTCATCATTTCTTCATAACATAATCATACAGTATATACACACATAATTTAGAGTAAATTACAAATCCACCATGAGGTTTTGGGGCTGATCTGAGCATCATATCACTTCGACAGTTTGACATGTATGCAACGATTGGGGACAAAACTTAAATTTAAAAAAAATAATTAAAAAAAAGGACCCATTTAAGGATGAAATAAAAGTTGCCACCCTTAGACCAATGTCAAAGTCCTCGGCATCATCATTGCATGGACAATTCAAATTTTATATGGTGCTTCTGTTCACAATTGCACAAGAATATCAAGCTGATGTGAGAAAAAAACTTACTTTGTTCTTCAGAAACTCGTGATTTGTAGACAAACCAAGTCATTTCAATCCTGTTGGAATGTATTGACAAAAGTATGAAAAAAATAATAATAAAAAAAATAAAAAACAATTACTAACATGAAAATGTACACAAAAAGGGACTTCTGCATATAGAGATAACATAACGAGCACAATTAAAAAACAAAACAAAACAAAACAAAACAAACTTCAGCATTTAATGGTAACATGTGCCCAAGTATATGATATAATATCTTGACCCAAAGTCCTGAACAATCAAAATTTGTAAGAATGATTTATGTGCATTCATGTTAAATGAGTCAAGTTCATCGACACCATCAATGTAGTGGTGTTACTCTGTACATATAACAAACACTTCCAACATATGCAGCATCTACATGAAACCACATACAATCGCTCTATCTTAAGAGAAGATGCATTGCAAGCATTGTAAGATTGTCCAAATCTTCAAATGCGTTAATTACGTAAAATAAAATAAAAATATCTCACGGGGCAGTCTTGAGGCTCTTTTAACACTGATAACAATAAAACACAAACTCCTCCATAACAAGTAAAACATTGGAAAGAGTCTATTTGGTGTTTCTCAAAAGAGAACGTGGGGGTAAAATTCGCCAGCCAACGTTGGGCCATAGTACTTGTACTAAGCCCAACCACAATAAGTAGCAAAGACACGGGCAGAGGACCCCCCAGCCCAATCACGTTAGGCCAGGCTTACTTAGGGGCGTCCAAGGAGGAGTACCTCCTCGGACGCACCAAATTGGAGTCCGATTCACACCCTTTACATGGAGAAAGGTCTTCCAAAACCATGGAAGGTAGCAGGACGTTCCGGGGGGGGGGGGGGCAACCACAACTGCCGCATTAAATGCAAGGAAGCTACTTTTCCAGCTGCATTAATGTGGAAAGGACAGGAGAACAGAATTATCTTGGCCAGTGCAACTCACAGAAAAGAAGGAGGATGTCCTATGGGACAGGCACTCAAGTAGATGCCCAGATGATTAACAAGTGTAGGGTCATTATCGTAGGAAGGATGCTATATAAGAGAAGAAAATCCCCATGGCCAGGGGATCGCAGAAAAAAGGAAGAAAAGGAGAGAGAAAGAGAAAAGGAGTTGAACGAACAAAGCATAAGATACAGCCCCACGGACTGTTATCCCAAAAGCTTAGAGGAATATCCCCACGTCCAAATGGTTGCATGGCTTGTTCGTAACTATGTTCACGCTATCAAGCCCTAGTTCTGTAACCTACTCTCTACAAATTCATTGTTGAGGGACTTTTGGGCCAGAATCACTTGCCTGTTGGGCCTGAGCCCCAAAAACAGCCCCTACAATTGGCGCCGTCTGTGGGAAGAACTTGTGTCTCGACAAGTGAAACAGTAAGGGATGGAAAGATCAGGTCCGCGCCAAACCGAACGTGCAGAATCTCAACGACAGGACAACTTTCTAAACCTCGAATGAGCGAAGGACCAAGATAATCAACGAGAGGGCAGTGTGAACACCTCTCACACGAATAGAAGCCGCTCAAAAGGGAAGGATCACGCGTCCCACCAGCACAACGAGCGGAAGGCTCTACAGCAAGAGATTGACGACTTGAAGAAGAAGCTGTGTCGAGCCCAGCGAAAACGTCCTTCACCCATTTCGGACACTAGCAGTGGTGAGGACGGTGAATATAGACGAAGGTCGAGAACCCCTCCGAGCGAGACGTTTTCTTATGAGGAAGAACGGCCCCACAAACGTGGTTGCAAAAGCCCGTCTTACCAAGGCCTGGCCAATGACGCCATGAGCAAGGCCCTGGATCAAATCTCCCAGTCGCCATTCACCCGTAGAATAGAGAGGGCAATGCTTCCTCGGCGGTTCAATCAGCCAACGTTTGCCATATACAATGGTCGAACCGACCCAGTGGAGCACGTGAGTCAATTCAACCAGAGGATGGCCGTCCACTCCCGGGATGAGGCGTTAATGTGTAAGGTGTTTCCATACAGCTTGGTTTGATGCCCTCCCGCCGAATTCCATAGATTCCTTTAAACAGCTGACGCAGGCTTTTGGTTCCCATTTCATCACCAGCACTAGAGTCCCTCGGCCCCTCGATTCCCTCTTATCCATATCCATGCGAGAAGGAGAAACGCTAAAGGCCTACTCGGACAGATATTGGAAAACGTACAACGAGATAGAAGGAAACTACGATGACGTCGCCATTAGTACATTCAAAAGGGGCCTGCCGACAGAGCATGGCTTGAGAAAGTCTCTCACTGGGAAGCCAGTCACCAGTGTACGACAGCTCATGGACAGAATAGACAAGTACAAAAGAGTCGAGGAGGACCAACAGATTGGGAAGGGAAAGGCAAAGGTTGTCCCTCAAGAGAGGAGGGACTTCAGGTCGGACCGCTTCAACAGCAGTAACAAGCCGAGGAGAGATTACATGGAATAGTCCGGATCTACTGGGGCTCAGGTAGTCCACGCGGTGTTCCGAGGACCATTGCACGAGATCCTGGAGAAAGTAAAGCGCGAACCCTTCTTTCAGTGGCCGAACAGGATGGCAGGCGACCCCTCAAAATGCAATCAGAATCTATACTGTGCATATCATCAAGAGCCCGGTCACACCACTGACGAGTGCAGGAACTTGAAAAACTATTTGGATCTGCTTGTCCGAGAAGGAAAGCTAAGGCATCTGTTGCACCGCCCTGAGCAGTCGAATGTCGAAACCAGACAAGGCACATTGAGGCCACCCATAGGCACGATAAATGTCAATCTTGCCGCACCTGGGAGAACCGGTTCCGGCCCCTTCAGAGTAATGTCAGTGGGTAGGTTCCCGACAGAGCCAGGCGAAAGAGGATCCAAGCGAGCTCGAGTGAGGGCCCCACCATTAATCGGGTTCACGGAGGAGGATAAGGAAGGAACTATTCATCCCCATGAAGATGCCCTAGTCGTGACGCTCAGAATAGGAGGTTATAACGTGAAGAGGGTGTTAGTCGATCAGGGTAGCACCGTAGAGATAATGTACCCAGATTTGTATAAGGGGCTGAACTTGAAGCATGAAGACCTGTCGCCATACGATTCACCCCTGCTTAGCTTTGAAGGAAAAGTCGTCATCCCGAAAGGCATGATTAGGCTGCCTGTGCAAACAGACTCAGAAGTAGTGGAAATGGACTTCATCGTGGTAGATGCATACTCCCCCTATACAGCTATTGTGGCACGGCCATGGCTTCATGCACTAGGGGCTGTGTCGTCGACCCTGCACCAGAAAGTGAAATATCCGTCGGAAGGTCGAATCAAAGAGATAGTAAGGGACCAAGGAATGGCCAGACAATGCATGGTGTCGGCAATCTCTCGACGATCAAGCAGCGGACCTTCCACTTCAGCCGGGAATAGCTTATAGCAATCAAGGACCTCGGTCCTAACTACGGGTAATGGAGGACCGGCCATGGAGGTGAGCTGTGAGGAGCTGGAGAAAGTGCTCGTCGGATCAGACCCCGAGAAGTTTTTCCAAATTGGCTCGGAATTACCAACACAGGAGAAGTCGGCGATAATTAATTTTCTTCGACGAAATGAGGACGTATTCGCCTGGGATCCTTACGAAGCCCCCGGGGTGGACTCAGACCTCATACGCCATCACCTTAATGTTAATCCGGCTATTACACCGAAGAAGCAGCCTCCCCGGCGCCCGTCAAAGGAGCATGCGAACGCTGTGAGAGAGGAAGTCGCAAAATTGAAGAGAGCTGGGGCTATCAAGGAAGTATTCTACCCCGAATGGTTGGCAAACACAGTCGTGGTGAAGAAGAAGAGCGGGAAATGACGGGTCTGCGTGGACTTCACGGACTTAAACAAGGCCTGCCCGAAGGATCCTTTCCCGATGCCGCGGATAGACCGACTGGTAGATGCGACTGTTGGGCATCCCCGAATGAGTTTTTTAGACGCTTTCCAGGGCTACCATCAGATATCCTTGGCCACCGAAGACCAGGAAAAAACTGCTTTCGTCACCCCAGTTGGTAACTATCATTACAAGGTGATGCCCTTTGGCCTGAAGAATGCCGGGTCGACCTATCAAAGGATGATGACTAGGATGTTTGAGCAGCAGATGGGCAAAACTATCGAGGTGTATATAGACGACATGGTAGTAAAGAGTAAATTGGTGGCCGACCACATCAGAGACCTCAGCGAAGTGTTTCAAATCCTGAGAAGGTACAAGCTGCGACTAAACGCATCCAAATGCTCATTTGGGGTGGGATCGGGGAAATTCTTGGGCTATATGGTAACCCACCGAGGAATCAAGGTTAACCCTGACCAAATAAGAGCCATTCATAGCATGCAGCCTCCTCGGAATCCCAAAGAGGTCCAGAAGCTTACAGGCATGATAGCCGCTTTAAACCGTTTCATCTCCCGCTCAGCGGACAGATGCAGGCCTTTTTTCCTCCTGTTGCACAAGTGGAAGGGTTTCGAGTGGACTGAAGAGTGTGATTTAGCCTTCCAACAGCTCAAGGAATACCTCGCCCGACCACCGATCATGTCCAGTCCCGACGCCGATGAGGTATTGTACGCATACATCGCAGTCGCCGCTCATGTGGTGAGCCTAGTGCTAATTCGAGAGGACAACGGCACGCAGCGGCCCGTGTATTACGTAAGCAAATCACTACAGGAGGTGGAGACCCGATACCTTCCCCTCGAAAAGGCAATATTGGCCGTCGTGCAAGCTACACGGAAGCTCCCCACTATTTTCAGGCACATACAGTAGTTGTGCTAACCCAACTCCCACTGAAATCAGTCCTCCGTAGCACCGACTACACAGGAAGAATAGCTAAATGGGGAACCATCTTGGGCGCCTTCGACATTAGATACATGCCTCGCACTGCCATAAAAGGTCAGGTTCTCGCCGATTTGGTAGCTGAATTCGCGGAGCCCACCTTAGAAGGGGTGGAAGTGTCGGGATCACCGAGTGCCAATAGGAAATTGGTCGGCACGATCTCTCAGCAAGAACACGATAAGTGGAGAGCATACATCGATGGTGCAGCAAACCAAAGGGGCTCCGGGGTGGGACTCATTCTAATCTCTCCCGAAGGTATAACCTTAGAAAAGTCGTTGAGGCTGGGATTCCCGGCAACGAATAACGAAGCCGAGTATGAGGCACTGTCGGAGGGGATGTCTATGATCCGGAAATTGGGTGGGAAATGCGCGAGCGTATTCTCAGATTCGAGACTCGTAGTGGGGCAAGTAAATGGGGAATTGGAGGCGAAGGATGAAAGAATGCGAGGGTACCTAGCCCGGGCTAAACACCTGCAGGCCTATTATGACGACTTCCGTTTAACGCATATACCCAGAAGTGGGAATACCCACGCTGATTCTCTAGCGACACTGGCCACCTCCTCGGCTCAGTCCCTTCCGCGGGTTATTTTAGTTGAAGACCTCTGCCGCCCAACGGAAGAGGAGCCCAACGGTATTCGGGTACACAACGTCGGGGAGGGACCAAGCTGGATGGACCCTCTTGTTCGGTTCTTAAAGCACGATTCCTTACCGGACGATAAGGTTGAGGCTGACAGAATCAGGAGGAGAGCTTCTCGATTCTGGTTGTCCGAGGATTCCAAACTTTACAGAAGCTCATTCTCAGGGCCATACTTGCTGTGTGTGCACCCAGGGGCTACGGAACTCATCCTGGAGGAGTTGCATGAAGGGATTTGCGGAAGCCATACAGGGGGCCGGTCCCTTTCCCACAGGGCCACGACGCTGGGTTACTGGTGGCCAAGCATGCATAAGGAGGCTCTGGAATATGTGAAGAAGTGTGACCAATGCCAAAGGTTCGCCCCGAACATACATCAGCCGGGCGGAGTACTTAACCCGTTGTCCAGCCCTTGGCCAATCGCACAATGGGGCCTAGAAATACTAAGGCCGTTCCCCAAAGCTGCCGGGAACAAGAAGTTTCTTCTCGTCGGCACCGATTACTTCACGAAATGGGTAGAAGCTGAAGCGCTGGCAAACATTAGGGATGTCGATGTCAAGAAGTTTATCTGGAAAAATATTGTCACCAGGTTTGGGACACCACACACCCTGATCTCGGACAATGGCCTCCAATTTGACAACAAGGCCTTTAGGGAATATTGCAATGAACTGGGGATTGTCAACCGATACTCCACACCAGCCTACCCGCAGAGTAACGGACAGGCAGAAGCCATCAACAAAACCATAGTGAATGGACTGAAGAAGAGGTTGGACGACACGAAAGGGAGGTGGGTTGAAGAGCTAGCCCATGTCTTGTGGACGTACCACACCACGCCTCGCAGGTCCACGGGAGAAACCCCCTTTTCGTTGACCTACGGGGCCGAAGCCGTCATCCCATTAGAAATAAACTTTCCCCCCCAGAGGACTACTGCATTCAACCCCATTGCTAACAACGGACTTCTGGAGAAAAGCCTGGACCTCCTCGAAGAGAGAAGGGAAAGCGCGATGGTGCACCTAGCTTATTATCAGCAAAAGCTCAAACAGGGCTATGACGCCAAGGTGAAGTCGAGGCCTTTGACGCCCGGGGATCTAGTGCTGAGGAAAGTCCTGGGCACCGCGAGGAACCCTGCATGGGGAAAGCTTGGACCAAACTGGGAGGGCCCATACCGAATCACATCCGTGGCCGGCATTGGAGCGTACTTTTTGGAAGACTTGGACGAACGTGTAGTGGCACGTCCGTGGAATGTAAATAACCTGAAAAGGTACTTTTATTAATGAAAGACACTATACTTGATGCCGTGTTACTGTACAACTATTTGGGATAAGTGTTAAACAGAACCCAAGTCCTGCATGGCTCCTCGGACCACAGACTTGGGGGAAATTAGCCACACCACGATTCTCGATAAGTGTTAAACAGAACCCAAGTCCTGCATGGCTCCTCGGACCACAGACTTGGGGGAAATTAACCACACTTCGATTCTCAATAAGTGTTAAACAGAACCCAAGTCCTGCATGGCTCCTCGGACCACAGACTTGGGGGAAATTAATCACACCACGATTCTCGATAAGTGTTAAACAGAACCCAAGTCCTGCATGGCTCCTCAGACCACAGACTTGGGGGAAATTAACCGTTATGCGATTCTCACTAAGTGTTAAACAGAACCCAAGTCTTGCATGGCTCCTCGGACCAAGGACTTGGGGGAAATTAACCACACTTCGATTCTCAATAAGTGTTAAACAGAACCCAAGTCCTGCATGGCTCCTCGGACCACAGACTTGGGGGAAATTAACCGTTATGCAATTCTCACTAAATGTTAAACAGAACCCAAGTCCTGCATGGCTCCCCGGACCACAGACTTGGGGGAAATTAACCGTTATTCGATTCTCAATAAGAGTTAAACAGAACCCAAGTCCTGCATGGCTCCTCGGACCATGGACTTGGGGGAAATTAACCACACTTCGATTCTCAATAAGTGTTAAACAGAACCCAAGTCCTGCATGGCTCCTCGGACCACAGACTTGGGGGAAATCAACCGTTATGCGATTCTCACTAAGTGTTAAACAGAACCCAAGTCCTGCATGGCTCCCCGGACCACAGACTTGGGGGAAATTAACCTTTATGCGATTCTCACTAAGTGTTAAACAGAACCCAAGTCCTGCATGGCTCCCCGGACCACAGACTTGGGGAAAATTAACCATTATTCGATTCTCACTAAGTGTTAAACAGAACCCAAGTCCTGCATGGACCCTCGGACCATAAACTTGGGGGAAATTAACCGTTATTCGATTCTCATGAGTGTTAAACAGAACCCAAGTCCTGCATGGATCCTCGGATCACAGACTTGGGGGAAATTAACCACCCCACAATTCTCACTAAGTGTTAAATGGAGCCCAAGTCCTGCACAGATTCTCGGCCACAGACTTGGGAGAAATCAGCTTCGCAGTCGTTTTTGCCTAATTATGAATTATCGCTATTCTAACGTACTCATTCATTTATACTTAACTTTCAGCAGTAAATGACAAAACCAATATACATTCATGATGAAAACAAAATAGAATAAAGCAACGATATCTGAAATGAAATAACTTCTGTCATTTAATCTTCAAAGTAGCTCGGTTCACAAACATTAGCAATGATAAACAAAACGAAACACAAACACAAAAAGCAAAACAAATGAATTCCTACACCACGTTCCTAAGAGCCCTGAGTCGGAGCAGGCTGATCATCCGCTGCTTGGTTCTCCGGTGCAGTCTCCTGGGCCTATGCAAGGATCTCGCTGATGCGAAGACTGTCCTCGGGTGACTTGCCCTGCGCGGCTTGCTCCGTGCCCCCAGCCTCGGGAACAGTGGAGTCTGTTGGAAGAGGCTCGGTGGAGGCCACCTCGTCAGGAACCTCGTGTATGTCCTCCGGGAAAAAGATGTTTTCAGTCTTCCTGAGATCAGAATCTGTTGGGATGACTGCCCGATCCAGGGCTATGCCCCAGGACGTGGTGACGTATTCCCTGCAGACGGTGGCAACTTCCTTGGCCAGTCTGACCTCAGTATCGTGGACTCCACGTTCATATGAAACCGCCACAGCCTTCTCGGCAGCTTCCCTGGACAAGCGAGCCTCCTCCTTGGTCCTTGCAAGCTCAGCCCTAAGCTTTGAAACCGCCCGCTACTCCTCTGTCAGCTTCTCCTCAGAGTGGCGGAGCTGTATGCGTAGCTCGTCAGCTTGCTTTTCAGCATTTTTGAGGCCAGCTTCTGCACTCGCATTAGCCTTCTTCACCTCCTTTAGCTCATTACTCTGACGATCAAAATCTCGTTTGAGATCGCCAGCGGCCCTCTCAGCTGCAGAACGGGACTAAGCCTCCCTATGCATGTCCTCACGAGCCTTCTTGGCCCACTCCTCAGCAACAAAAATTTGTTGAGTGACCTGCGCTCGGACGGAAATGAAAACACTATTAAAACATGACGATAAGAGGGTACACAGTATAGAGACGAGATAGAAGATTCCACTTACCATGGCCATGTCCCTCTTCAGTGACATGAAAAGTTCTGGAACAGGTTCACGGTGCATTGATGGGGGGCCAATCTATGACCACGTAGGTAATCCCTAGTTATTCTCCCTATTGGAATCGTCATTCCTCCTTCCACGAAGGCTATCATTGGAATTGCGACTTCCCCTGTTTTCCTCTTGAACAAAATGTCCTCCTGATGGCAATACTCTAAACCTACCTCCGGTGGAATACGATACTTCGCCCTGAAGCCCGCCATACCGGCCGGAAAATCTACCATTTTCTCAAGCCTACCCATCCCCTCTAATCCTAAACAACTTGAAGGCAGTTTGATTAATGATGAATAACGAAGAAGAAGTGCGCACTTACGGGTAAGAAGCTCGACGGAGTCTTCAAGAGAGTGGCGGCGAAAGTGAGAACGGACTGAAGGAGAAGGCTCTGAGATGTTCTGAGTACTGGAGTGTTCGTTAAAAGTGGGCGACGAACACCTGCAAAACCTTATACACTCAGAAGAAGTCGAACAGACATACTTACGTCTAGAGCAAGTGAAACGCTGTCCACCGTAGATCCGGCCTCCAACCGTTGGATTGGATGAGTGTAAAACCCCAAAACCTGCAATTACTTTCCCCCGGGTCATTCAACGCCCTCAGCATTAATGAGGCACGTGAGGGCATACTCCCCCCCCCCCTCCTACACGTGTGAAGCAGGAATCCACCACAAACTGTCCAGTAAGTATCAAAATCCCGTCTTTCCTCCTCGGACCCAGAAGAAAGAGCCGGAATTTTGAGGGGCTATTGTGGGGGTAAAATTCGCCAGTCAACGTTGGGCCATAGTACTTGTACTAAGCCCAACCACAATAAGAAGCAAAGACACGGGAAGAGGACCCCTCCAGCCCAATCACGTTGGGCCGGGCTTACTTAGGGGCGTCCGAGGAGGAGTACCTCCTCGGACGCACCAAATGGGAGTCCGATTTACACCCTTTACATGGAGAAAGGTTATCCAAAACCAAGGAAGGTAGCAGGACATTCTCGGGGGGGGGGGGGGGGGGGCAACCACAACTGCCGCATTAAATGCAAGGAAGCTACTTTTCCAGCCGCATTAATGTGGAAAGGACAGGAGAACAGAATTATCTTGGCCAGTGCAACTCACAGAAAAGAAGGAGGATGTCCTATGGGACAGGCACTCAAGTAGATGCTCAGATGATTAACAAGTGTAGGGTCATTATCGTAGGAAGGATGCTATATAAGAGAAGAAAATCCCCATGGCCAGGGGATCGCAGAAAAAAGGAAGAAAAGGAGAGAGAAAGAGAAAAGGAGTTGAACGAACAAAGCATAAGATACAGCACCACGGACTGTTATCCCAAAAGCTTAGAGGAATATCTCCACGTCCAAATGGTTGCATGGCTTGTTCGTAACTATGTTCACGCTATCAAGACCTAGTTCTGTAACCTACTCTCTACAAATTCATTGTTGAGGGACTTTTGGGCCAGAATCGCTTGCCTGTTGGGCCTGAGCCCCAAAACCAGCCCCTACAGAGAACATAAAGAATTTTTTTTTTAAGAGACATAAATATTACGTAAATGAATTGCCTTTTAACAAACCATTTCTCTCTCTTGTAATTTTTCTTCTTTTTTGAAAACTTGGTAAATTCTAATACATAATATCTAATCCACATTGAATTTTTTAAAAGGAGAAGCATCTTGCTAACTTTTTCAATGCCGTAAAAGGATAGGGATTGAAAGACACATTCACCCTGCATGTTTTCCTCTGCCCCGCCAAGTGGATAGGTTGGGGACAGTGGTTGATTTTATAATCAAGCCAATTTCGAGTCATGGACACAAAGGGTGAGTTAGGCATCAGCTTTAAGTTAAGTTTTAGCTTTTAACTTTTATGTACAGTTTTTCAAAACATCATTTTTTTTCCCCTTTTTTTCTCACTTTTTCAAATTGTTTTAAGGTACAAATTATACTTCAGCACACTTTCATCAAAAAGTTATCAGCAAAAAACTAGATAAACTGTTCCCAAACAGACACTAAAAGGCCTTTCTTGATCATTTGCATAAACCACATCTTTTCAAGGCCTTTTTTGCCAAGCCTCCTTAAATTATTGTCAAGAGCAGCCAATAGAAAAACTAAAACAGCTTCACTTGTCATGCCCTGTATCATTCCACCACCTTGTCCTACAACAAGATTTGCAACATAATTTTGAATGCTTCATAAACTGAAAAACAATCCAATTCCAAAATATCAAAACTACCCTTGTATGCCTAAGTTTGAGGTTTAAATTTAACTTCCAAAAGCAGTCCATATTCAATCTAAAAAAAGAGTTCAAGACCTCAATCCAACTCATTACAATATTTGTACACCATATCATCAGCAGGTAAAAAACCTATTAAAAAAAGCACTCCGTTAAAAAAAGCATATATCCTGCAAATTTAAAGATCCTTTAATTTAGCTCATACACCTAAGGTCAGTGTATATTCCTAATTCTGATATATGTTCAGAGATATCAGATTATTTCAGCAATCTCCATAACCCAAGATTTAATAAACTACACCCTATTTCATTCCATTCCAATACTCCCAAATTTTAGCATATAAAGCTATAAAATAAATAAATAAAACTGTTTATAAGTTCAGTATTGGGAGACACAAAACTTTGACTTGAGAAATAAAGAAGAAGAGGCTACACCTTTACACTGTATTAAACCTTACCTGCGGAAAGGAAATCATCACTCATCAGGCAAGTATCCAGGACAATCGTTTCAAGCTCTGTGCTGCAGGAGAGGTTATAAAACTGAAACATACAATGTAAAGACCAGCACTCAGCATTTCTCCTAAGAATCTAGTGATGCTGCTATTAGACGGATAATATGCAAAAAAACATAGTTCATGCTCTGACAATGGGTTACTCCAGGTAATATCTTTGCCTGAACATCTAGAAGCACACAAAATTTGTACATGACACATGTTTTTACCAAAACATACCTGCCGGGGGGCAGGGGGTTGAAGGAAAATTTGAATTTTAGAGTAGACAATTTAGCAAGACTCAATTGCATTTGATGAAAAAAAAATAAGAATAAAAAGAAACTTACATAATCATTCTATAAATTACTTTTCTATTAGTCATGCAGTAATAGGAAAACAAAAAAACTAGCTAATGTCACCATTAAATTTATTTTCCAATGATTCTGGATGATTAAGCACAGAACTGGTAACATTTTACAAAGTTAACCAGGCTGCATAGAAAGACCCCATTCTTAATACCAAGGAAAGAAGTTCTATGAATTAAAAAGTAAATTAGGTTGCAATATATAAAAGACAGCAGAAATCAAAGAAACCAAACATTTACATCTTTTTTTTTTTTTTTTTAAATCTGGTTCAAAACTGAGCAAATAAAAATAAATAAGTGGGCCTTAACCTCCACGCAGTTCTGAAGTTGAGAGGAGGTTTCATTTGAAAAACAGGTCATTGTCACCTATTTCCAATACTCACTTGGAGAAATAGAAATCAGTATGCCTTTCAAAAATGTTGGTCTTTCTACATAGAAATCACTAGTATAATAAATTCATAGACATAAGAGAGAGAGAGAGAGAGAGTTTTTCCCCAATCATAATACTTTCGCTTGGCAAACAGAAAAATCCCCAATCATATGTTCAATGTTACACAAAGTTTCCCATGTTATTAAGCAGTAAGCAACTAGACATCATCCGCAGCATTAATGCATTATTATCACTACTATTACACATCCTTAACATTCAAGGCAATATTTCTTCCACTTAAGAAGTTTTCTTTTCAAAGAAAATCAAAAAAGATTTTAAGTATGATGAGTTCCAAGGAGTAAAGCCTGTATCCTCAGCAAATAACATGAATAACAATTCTGGTCATGAATATGAGTGTTGATTTATTTCATTACCAGCCCCCAATCAACAGATTTAACACACATAGATGTTTTGAGTACCATGTCAAACTCATTTAAGCTGATAGCATACAATGTCAGTAACTCAATCAGCAATTGTGACAAAATCATAACTTAACTTGAATATATAAACCTCTAAAACATTGTCTAAGCTTGTGCAAAATTTAAAATTGGTACCCAACAAATTATTGCATGAACATTTAAGTCACATATATGGCCACAAGTAATCATGCATATAAATTGGCAGCTCAGATTTCAACAATCATAAATAATAAAAAAAGAAAAAAGGAAAAAGGAAACAGTCAATTATTAATAGAGTAATAATTTGGCTAACATCAAAACTCTTCTGTTTCTTAAAGTAGCAGATAAGAAACAGGGATTAAACTGATGGCAACTTCATGTGCAATCGTTTCACAAAGAACATCAGGCGAAAGGACATATAGTTAGTTTATAATTCCGTTTTTAGCCACCTGCAATTTTTCCAGCTGGATTCCTCCTATCCGTCATTAAACAATAAGCATTTAATCATAACACAATGTATTAACAGTACTTAAAATACATAAATTTGCATATTGTCAGATTGATCATTCACATCTAAAAATTTTATTCACTTGAAAAAATATTTTACAAGATATCTAACTGAAACAAAAACAAAGAGATACATAACAATCATATGCAATCTACTTCTTCAAACTATATCTCATATTTCCCGTAGAGATACAGTAATTTTTGAATGTAACAGACCCTTGTTCCTTCTTAAACTCTTCTAGCTTTTGGCGAAGGCAATGAAGAATTCCAGGTAACACATGTCTTGGGTTTTCCCGTAACTCATCACCTTTGACATTACAGTGTGTCTCAATGCATTCAATATGCTTTGTACCAAAGTAGTAGTCTTCTACTATGATAGGCTCCTCCAATGACTTACCCTGTATCTCATTCATTAACCACTCTGCACACTCTATTGTTGATCGTATAGGTGTTAGGAACCTATCCCGATCATATTTTAGGTCCTCAAAATCCTCGCAAACTTTCTGCTCCTTGCTTTTTTTGATTCTTTTTATAGAGTAATCCAAATTGGCACACACCAAATTGCCATTCGAAATCCAGTAACTAGGTGTAGCTTTTGTACACTTAGAGAGGTCAGGTTCATGGTCTTCATCATCCTTAGTTATAAGCTTTTGCCTCTGTTGGCCTTTATGAGATGGTTTTGCTTTTTCACCACTACCACCAGCAGCAGCAGACATATGAGAGCCTTTACACTTTTTTCGCGCCCAGTCCAATGAATTCTCACATAATGCTGGAACAGCATGAGCATGAGCGAGAAATCCACAAAAATTATCATCCCTCCCATACTTTTGCCACTGTTGGCCTTTATGAGACGATTTCACTTCATCACCAGATTCACCACTACCACAACCAGTAGAAAAACGAGACCCTTTACGCTTTTTTTGGCCCGAGCCCAATGAACTCTCACATAATACACCAGCAGGAGGAGCAGGAAACCCACCCAAATTCTCACAATATTTGATAAAATTATGCAATTCATCCACGAAACCCAGAGGACAGCTTCCAAGAACACTATCAAGCCCTATATGTCCAGAAGTGTAGCAGTGAATACGCTCCAAAAAGTAGTTGTAATGATAATCCGACCCACATAAACAGCTTTGAATCTTCTTGAACAGAGAATTTCCTTGCTGGGACAAAGCTTGCAAGTCAAAAGAACATGACTTATTGGTACTGGTTTCATTAGGAACCGAATTTGAAACAAAGCTGAAGAATTCCTGGAACAAATCAGGGTGGTCCTTGAAAAGATCGTGGATCTGATCACAAAGCGAACCCATATCCTGTTGCCCTTTACCCTTACCCTTACGGTATGAACTGAGCAAAACCAAGAACGACTCATAAATGCTATCGTCATCTGCGAACCGAGTTCGAACCTTATTAATCAACGAACTTGCTTTCTGAAGCCAGAAATCCAATTCGTTTTTCATGTTTGACTAGCAATCATATCACCAACAGGTCAGTTATAATCACAAAAGAGAAGACAAAATAAATGGAAGTCTTAGAGCACAAGGAAAGAGAGAGAGTCTCAGAAAGTGAAAGAAAGATTGCAAATGATAGGATATGAGAATTAGGGTTAGAGGTAAGAGTGAAATATATAAAAGAAATTTGGAAGTCTTGGAGCACAAGGAAAGAGAGCAAGAGTCAGAGTGAGAGTCGGACTTAAGAGTTAGAAAGAAAGAGAAAACTAGGGTTGTTAAGATGAGACAGTATCTAACGTTAACCGCCTTAACTTAAGCACGCGCGTGAATTTGACGAGTTTAAGACGCAATAAGCTGTGGTTATGAATTTGATGAGTTTAATTTCGAAGTTATTTTTTATATAAACAAATTTTTATATTTTTTTTATAGGAAAATGCTAATGAATGCTTTTAAGGTATTGGTTAATAATCTATGGGTCATGCTAATGAGTACCCTTAGGGTATTGGTTAATAATCTAGTTAAAGAAAGTTTTTATAGGAAAAAAAAAAGTAATTAATGTTTTGATAGTTTTTTTTTTCATTTCTCAAAAAAATTATGTCACCATCAGAAATTGGTTTCTCATGACGGCTAGGGTTTTTTCTCTCAGCCGCGTGTAGAATATTGTCCCTAACCTAGTTTAGGGTTTCTGTTCCCTTCACGTCTCTGGACTGATAGGACGGTGCGTTTAGTCGGTGTAGTGCTATTCTGAATCCTGTTCTGCTTCGAACTATTAGCATGGCTGGTCTGGAAGATATGTGGGCACGTTTCACTCTTACAGAGGAAGAAGAAGGGGGTGCAGACGTTCCGAACAAAGAGGAGGTGGAGGTTCACCGGTTGGCAGGGAAGTTTTTTACGAAACGAACGCTAAATGTTGATGCAGTGGCTCGCACCTTCAAGCCACTGTGGAAATCGGCGGGTGAGTTAAAGATTCGTGACTCGGGTGATAATGTGTTGGTATTTGAGTTTGAAGATGTTTTGGACCTTGAACGAGTCCTCGAATACGAACCTTGGTCGTATGACAAAAGCTTAATAGCTTTCCAAAGGGTTCTTGACGTTGAACAGATACCCCATCTTGATTTCGGTCAGGTTACTTTCTGGGTGCAGTTGCACAATATTCCATTTAAGAACCTATCCCAGGAAACTGGTGAAGCAGTAGGTAACTCAATTGGGATGGTGGTTCAAGTGGCTGAACCGGAAGACGACGGCGCGGGCGGCGAGTTCTTGAGAGTCCGAATAACCATGGATATTTCCAAGCCACTTCCGCGCTGCTCAAGACTTCGATCAGGGGGAAGACAGTTAGGGCTGGTGGGAATCAAATACGAACGCCTCCCTAACTTTTGTTATTGGTGCGGTCATGTTACACATGGGGAGCGAGACTGTGAAGTTTGGTTGAGGGGAAGAGGGAAGTTGAGAAGAGAGGATCAACAATACGGCGAGTGGTTGAGAGCGGAACCGATTCGCCAAAGCAGAAAAACCGTGGCTGTTATCCCAGGCAATGCGCGCAACCAGCCGCCATGGTGGAAGAAAAACCAATCAAGCAAAAGTAATGAAAACCCAGCTCCACGTCGTGATGATGTACACCATGATGCACAGTCTGCTATGGAGGCCGAGCATTACATGGATAACTTTGTGGCTTTCAAGAAAGGCAATACTGGAGTGGGCAGTGAGCATGATGAAGGACAACGTTGTGATTCCGCTAATGGGCCATGTCTGAAACAAACCAAGCCGAGCCATGCAGTGAGATTGGATGAAGATGTTGTTGGATTGTCTATCCAAGAAAACTGCATTCCATCCGACAGGGGTAGGGCCGAGTGCTCACCACGTAAAGCCTCACTCCCCCTTAGTCCGAGAACTAATCCAATTCCATTGCAAGATTGCACAAACAGTGTTACCAACTCTAATCCACAAGTATCCATTCGAACCTGGAAGAAGTTGGCCCGTGAACCAGGTAATCCAATTCCAATCTCTTCTCCTATGGTTATTGATAGAAGACCTAGCATTGAACTAGTTGATATGAGGGGAGGGAAAAAATTATGTTTGGCAGAATGTAACTATCTTGAAAAAGAAAACTTGAAGGTGGTGGCTGGTTCCCAGCACCACCGGGCCCAATGAGTTGCCTTAGCTGGAACTGTCGTGGGCTTGGGAACCCACAGACAGAAGATGAACTAGTTACGTTGGTACGTAATAAAGATCCCAAGCTGATTTTCTTAATGGAAACCAAGGTTGAGAAATCAGTTTTAGTACGAATTGGTAGAAAGATACATTATGCTAATCTTTTTGAGGTCCCACGCCATAACACTGGGGGTGGTCTTGCTTTGTTTTGGACTGCTGATTCTAATGTGGATGTTCAATCTTTTTCAGAAAATCATATTGATGCCATTATTGACCATGGAGTTGATGACGCCTGGCGGTTCACTGGTTTCTACGGAGACCCTGAGACCGCCAGCCGTGAAAACTCCTGGTCCATGCTCAGAACTTTGAGTACACGGTTCACTCTCCCTTAGTTATGTATTGGTGATTTTAATGAAATCTTATATGCAGATGAGAAACAGGGTTGGCTTGATAGATCGGAGAGGCAAATGCAGGGTTTTCGTGATGCTCTTGATTTTTGCATATTGAAGGATTTGGGGTTTAATGGCTTCCCATTCACATGGTGTAACAGGCGCCCAGGAAATCAAAATGTTTGGATCCGATTGGATAGAGGGGTTGCTACCGTTGACTAGATTCTGAAATTCCCTACCTCCAGAATTCACCATTTGGATGCTTTTCATTCTGATCACAAGCCTATACTCCTAAGCCCAGATCTTGAACAAAACCGGTTTTATAAAAAAGGACGTCCTTTCCGGTTTGAAGCCATGTGGTTAAGGGACAGGTCCTGTGAAGAGGTAATTCGAGATTCCTGGGGAGTTGGGATGGTACAAGCCACGGCATGGGGTTTCAATAGCAAAATTTCTACTTGCCAAACAAATCTTAGAGTGTGGAATAAAAAGACTTTCGGCCATGTTCGACATTCTCTAAAGAAAAAATTGGCGGAGTTGAAGTCGGAGGAGGAGAGTGGAGGGTACAGAAACAATCCTTTTCGGATTCAGGAGTTACGAGACGACATCCAACAGTTACAAGCACGAGAGGAGTGTATGTGGAAGCAAAGATCTAGAAACAGATGGCTTAAGGAAGGGGACAAGAACACAAGATATTTTCACTGTAGAGCAAATCAAAGGAATAGGAGGAATTTGATTACAGGATTGGAAGATGACAATGGAATTTGGGTGGAAGATGAGGTCGGCTTGGGGAAGGTGGTGGAGGGCTATTTCGATCAAATTTTCACCAGTTCAAATCCGCATGGTTTTGACACTATCTTGTGTGGTATCCAAAGTGTTGTTGGGATGGATTCGACTGAGCAGTTAGAGGGTGATTTCCAAGCTAGTGAAGTCAAAGAAGCTCTCAATCAAATGGCCCCCCTCACAGCCCCTGGTCCTGATGGTATGTCCCCTGTATTCTATAAGTCTTTCTGGCACATTGTAGGGGATGACGTGACTGCAGTGGTACTCCAAGCCTTAAACTCAGGTATTGTTCCAGAATCCATAAATACTACTTTCATCACCCTCATTCCCAAAATTAAAAACCCCAAGAAAGTTTCAGACTTTAGGCCAATAAGTTTGTGTAATGTCATTTATAAACTTATTGCTAAAGTGGTGGCTAACCGTTTGAAAAAGTTTCTAGCTATTTCTGTGCCAGATTCGCAGAGTGCTTTCCTTTCAGGTCGGTTGATATCTGATAACATTCTTGTGGCTTTTGAGACGCTTCATTTTTTGAAGAGAAAAACACGAGGCAAAATGGGTTTTATGGCTCTAAAGCTTGATATGAGTAAAGCTTATGACAAGGTGGAGTGGAGTTTTGTGGAGGCAATAATGCAACATTTGGGGCTTGGGGAGAGGATGAGAAGAATAATTATGTCTTGCATGAAGTCAGTGTCGTACTCAATTCTTCTCAATGGGCAGCCAGTTGGAAACATTAAACCCTCTAGGGGGCTCCGCCAAGGTGATCCTTTGTCACCGTATCTGTTCCTATTGTGTGCCATGGGTCTACAAGGCTTATTGAAAAAGGCAGAGTTGGAAGGTAAGATAAAGGGGGTGGCTATTAGTAGATATGGTCCTCGAGTCTCACACTTATTCTTTGCTGATGATAGTGTCCTATTTTGTCGTGCTACTGAGGCTGAGTGTCAGAGGGTCCTGGATATCTTGGCTATGTACGAAAGGGGAACAGGTCAAAAAATTAATAAAGAGAAAACTAATATTTTCTTCAGCTCCAATACCCTACAACAAACCCAATCTCGCATCCAACATTTGTTGGGAGTCCCAGCAATCAGACAATATGAAAAATACTTGGGTTTGCCAGCACTAGTAGGGAGAGCGAAAAAAAGGAGTTTTATCTATCTCAAGGAAAGGGTGTGGAAGAAATTACAGGGGTGGAAAGAAAAGCTGTTGTCCATTGCAGGTAGGGAAGTTCTCATTAAAGCTGTCATTCAAGCCATACCAACGTACACTATGGGTTGTTTCAAGCTACCCAAAGGGTTGATCAAAGAGTTAGAAGTCCTTATTAGGAAGTTTTGGTGGGGCTATAATGATGATTCAAGGAAGGTGCATTGGGTTAGTTGGGAGAGGTTATGTGAGGCAAAAGAAGTGGGTGGAATGGGTTTCAAAGAAATTGAGAAGTTCAATGACGCCCTCCTTGCTAAGCAAGTATGGCGGATGATGCAAAACCCGGAGTCCCTTTGCTTTAGGGTCTTCAAAGCCCGTTTCTTCCCAAATTGCTCTATTCTTGATGCCAAGGAGTCCAATACCGGATCCTATGCATGGAAGAGCATTCTTGGTGCTCGGGATGTTATTAGAAAGGGTATGATGTGGCGTATTGGGAATGGTCAATCTGTTCGAATAAAGGAAGACAAGTGGCTCCCGGTAAAACCAAGTAGAGTAATCCTCTCCCCTCTCCCCTCTCCCCTCAGTTATGGCGGAAACTAAGGTGAGCTCTCTTATCAATCCAGAGCTGGGTGTGTGGAAATCTGAGGAGGTTAACCGGGTTTTTCTACCTCATGAAGCTTCTTTGGTATTGGGGATTCCACTTAGCCACAGAAAACCCCCTGACCGTGTGACTTGGTCATGCACTCCATCAGGGGAGTATAGCACAAGCAGTGCCTATAAATTGCTAGCTGCCTCGGCTTCAACAGCCCATGCAAGTTCATCCAATCAGGCCTCTCAGAGAAGTTTTTGGAAAGGAATTTGGAAGCTGCAGGTGCCCAACAAGATTAAACACTTTGTTTGGAGAGTTTGTAACAATGCTCTGCCTACCAAGTGTAATTTGAAGCGGCGTCATATTACAGAGTCGGACTTGTGCGAGTTGTACAAAGATACCCCGGAAGATGCCCTTCATGCACTGTGCTTTTGCAGCCACGTAGCCCCTGTGTGGCAACCTTTCCACTGGTTCCAAACCTTGATATCTCCCCCTCCCCTTAATTTCTGTGATTTACTTAACAAGCTTTTGCAGGTTCGGGATGATCTCAAAACAGAGTTGTTCGCAACAATTGCTTGGTGCTTGTGGAACAGACGAAATGCTCTTCATTTTGGTCGCCCAGCTAATCCCATGGCGAATATCAGTTCCGTTGCTAGCGCATTGGTACAGGAATTCATTGCTAGCCAGATTCCAGAAATCCCTATCCATCAACCTTCTGCTCAGCATCAATGGCGCCCTCCAGAACCAGATGCAGTCAAAGTGAACTTCGATGCGGCTCTTTTCAAGCAGACGAACTCAGCTGGTATTGGCATCATCGCACGTGATTGGAGAGGAGGTTCCCTTGCTGCCTTGTCCATGCCTATTCCGCTATCTTCATCAGTTGCTGATATGGAAGCGCTGGCCTGTCTCAGAGCAGTCCAATTAGCAGCAGAGTTGGAGTTTCAATGCGTAATCTTTGAAGGTGACTCGGCCACAGTCATTTCTGCAGTAAACCAGGGGTCTTCACTACTATCTTCCTTTGGAAATATTGTTGACGATATTCGGTATTTACTTCCTAGTTTTTCTTCAGCTACTTTTAGTCATGTCAACCGCACTGGTAATTTAGTTGCGGATGCTCTCGCAAAAAAGGCTTCTTCCAACGTTGGTAGCCAAGTTTGGATGAATGCTTTACCTTCAGACATTGCCGTTTTGGTAGACTTTGATGTTCATTAGTTTTATTTTCAGTTCAATAAAGTCCCAGACTTGAGGTCTGGTTTCTCAAAAAAAAAAAAAAAATTATGTCAAAACTTTCCTAAAATGAATTGTTAACCAATACCCTAAGAGCACTCGTTAGCATTTCCCATAATCCATTTAAAGAAATTTTTTACGGGAAAAGAAAAAAAAATATAATTAATGTTTTTTTTCATTTCCTATAAAAGTGATGTCAAAATTTTCCTAAAATGGATTATTAACCAATACTGTAAGGGCACTCGTTAGCATGACCTTTTTTTTATATAAACAAATTTTTAAGTATTTTAATTATTATAATCTTTATTTTTATATATTAAGAAGATTTAGAAAGTTAGTTATGACTTCAAAATTTTTCAAAAATACCCTAATCTAATTAGATAATCTTTATTCTTAAAAAATAAAAAATGGGGTTAAAATTGTAATTCAAAAAAAAAAACTTAAAAATTAGCACATTCTCTATTTTAATATATCTGACACATGTTTGATACATTTTTTCTTAAAATCTAACAAACACAAACAAACAGTTTACTCCATTTTAAATCCTAAATTTTAGTTTCTTAAAAATTCCTTCCTCAGTAATGTCACTAACAATAGATAAATTCAAATTCAAATTTTACATTAAACTCAAAATAAATAAATAAAAAGCCTCATTGCACATGCAGAGCACATGTGATAAGAAAGTTGCTACATCCGCAACATTTTCACAACACTTTTACAACAAATCATATGTGGTAAGTTGTTATTAATTCTAATTTGAATTCACAACTTAAATTACTTTTTTGTCCACCCATAGTTGCAAATAACAACCTGCCATTTATGATTTGTTGTGACATTATTGTGAAAATGTAGTGAATATAACATTTCTCTTTTCAAAACATTTTTTCATAGATAAACACACACAAGTGAGAAGGAATGTGGTTCTAACTTCTAACATAAAGGCACACCACAAACTTTCTCAAAAGTCACGTTTAACTTTTAAGAAAGAGTGGAACAAATTATAATACATACAATACACCCTCTTAAATAATGTGAGACCGTTATTCTTTTTAAAAAATAAAAATAAATAAATAAACACACACACAAGGGAGATTAGGAAAGATGGTGGTTTTCATTTCTATGGTGGAACCAAGGATAATAATACAGATAAATATACTCATTTTTTTTTCCTTTTTTATGTTATCCCATATGTACAAATAAATATACTCATTTTTACGAATTAAAGCTTTTTATGTTATCCCGTATAAATTTTTTTCCCCTCAAATTTAATAGCCTTTTTGAGATACACAATTGTTATATTATTTTAAAAAATACATAGACCATTTTTTTGGGGGTTTATTTCTTTAACAATAGAGCTAGACTTAAGAAATGCAAGCAAGTAAAAAAAAAAAAAAAAAAAAAAAGAGAGAACACTAGTGTGCATTTTTATAAATTAGTACAGCTATTAGGAAACAAACCAATATTCGTAGTAGTATAACTAGCCAATAACCAAGATGGCAATTACATGTTGATGCCTTAAAATTGAGCAATGCTAGGGACACAAAAACTCTCACAATTTTTTGTTACAACTAGCCATATGACAAGTTGTGAGTAATGAAAATATGTACCCATCATTTGACCTCCACCATTCACAGCTCACTACGTAGCGAGTTGTGACAAAAGTTATGAGATTTTTTGTGTCGATAACATTTTCCCTTAAAATTTGTGTGTGAAATGATAAATGAATGGATTATTAATGAGTCGCAACTTTTTCAAAGGAATTGAAGCAGTGTCATTCAAAATAGCAACCATCCATTAAGGCTCACACCCCAATGATTCAAATAAAGAGCTTCGTTTCCAATGAGTGGAACCTATCAATCTTCGAAGCAATTAGAAATACCCACAAAACTTGCAAGATTCCACTTCCTCAACTCGACTGTCTTGAGAAATTGAAAGACCTAATAGTTTAGAAAGATGATGCACAAGCTTGGAATTGGTAGGCTTAGGGGGCTCAATCCAAGTAGGCCAAACCTAATGAGTATGATGCAAAACTAGACTTCTTCATTGACTTGAAGACATTTTGCTAAACTTGAGGCCAATTAGCCAATCAAGTCCCTAAGCATGCCTCTTTGGTCAAAATTGTGTAGTGCGATCGAATTACACCTAGAACAGTCAAACCTCTTGCTTGAGGTAGTCTGCTTCAACCCAAACTACAAAGCATGCAAAGAGGTTAGCTACCAATATTACTTGCCTAGAAAAGAAAATTTGCAAAGGACCATCATCCTTCGCATTCGCATTTATTATGACTCACCTACCACCATTTGTATTTACTAAAAAACACAATAGGGACCTTACCCCTAACAACCATGAGGAAGACTTCTTATGATTAGATCCCCTCATCTGACTTAAGGGGGTGGTGTGTTGTCAAGTTCTCCGTCTAATTGAATGGTAAAATAACCACCAAAATCCATTAGGGAAACCCTAGAAATATCTCATAAATTAGAGATATTTTCTCTCTATTCTCTACTTTCATTCATTCTTTCTTGAAGCTTATTGTGTGTTCTTATCACTCACTGGCTTATTGGAGTGCCTTCGACCCACCCGTTGATTGGATTCTATTCAATTTGCCTCATCTTCACATTCACTAAGAACCCTTATTGTGGTTCCTTTTTCTATTTCACCCATACACTTTAACAATCTAGGAAATATAAATTGTTAATAGCCATATAATTTAGATTATGAATGTATTACTTGAGGGATTTCACAGATATTTAATTATTTTAACTAATTTAAGTGCATAATCAAGTTTTTATATTCTTGATTGCATGTTTTATTAAATCCATTTTATTATTTGGTTGCGTTTTGTCTCAATTGTTGCCAAAGTAATATTCCAAATAATTTTTTTTTTAATAAATATTCATAATTAGTTATTCATAAATTTTAAAAAGAAAAAAAGTTATTTTACATAAATAGTTATTTTATATCTATAGGTAACATAAAACAAATTAATTTACCTCTTTAACAAATGGTAATTAATTAAAAAAAAATACATGGTTGGTTTTTAAACTTTAAAACATGAGTGATTTTACTCCTTAAAATTTAAATTAGGGATGGAAATGGGCAGGGTAGGTTTGGATCATGGTTGCCTTGTACCAACTTTGAGGTGGGGAAAATCCGTAAGGGTAGTAAGCAGGGCAAGTTGGGTTTGAGGCAAATTGAAGGTATTTTACTAACCTTAATGAGATGGTTCTAACATTGACAAAATAAAAATGAAATAGAAAAGGAAAGGGCAACCCTATAGAAAAGCATTTTGAAAATAGTAATATAGAATGTTTATAGAAAACTAAATTATAACTAGGATATGTATACCAAAAATTAAATTATATGTATGAATAATTCAAATATATATAAAATAAAATATATCTATATACATTCGGGGTGGTGCAGGACGAGTAAAACTCGTTCTTGGCCCGTCACCGCTTTGAGCAAGGAAAATTTGTAGAAGACAAGCCGAATCAAGCGGGACGAGGTGATTTTGACATCCCTAATTTAAAGTGATTGCTTTTAATCACTTACAAAATATAAACAAACTAAAAACTAACAAATTATCATTATTCCAAAGACATTAGGGATTAAAAATGATTACATTAAGTTTATTAGAAATGTGATTCTTAAGGAAAAGAAAAAAGGTTATTGGAAACAAGTTGCTTAATAGAAAGTAGAAACATCAACCTTTTTATTAAAAAAAAAAAAAAAAAAACTAATAGACAGATTAATGGGCTAAAGTTGAAATGAGTTTTTAATAGAGAGCATTGAGTATTGGGTTGGGCTAGACTTACAAGAGAAAAGGGATAGTCGGTCTGAATAGTGTGGGTCGGCCCATGATCCATGATCCATCATCTAATGTCTTCCATTCCAAAGTCGAGACTGTCACCGGGGCTGAGTTTTGGTGATTCGGATTCAGAGGAAGAAGAAAAAGAAAATCTGTATCGGATTCCGCTTGGTAATGAGATTGTGCTCAAAGGCCACACCAAGGTATCACTCTCTCTCTCTCTCTCTCTATAACATTTTTTTTTTTTTTGGGGTTTTGAAAAATGGCTATAAATTAGTGATTTTACTTAAAAAAAAGTAATGCCAAGTGTACAATATTTGCCACATTTTTAACAATACTTGAGTTGATAGTTTTTATTTTTATTTTTTTATTTCTTTTTCTAGGCCACAGTACATCTCTTTATTATCTATTATATTCTAAAAAAGAAAAAATAGGAAATTAATCTCACACTAGAAAATGAGTGTGATTTAAAGAGATTTAAAATCAGTGCTATGTATCTAAGAGTTAGGCTATTTTGGATATATATCACTGTCAGTTTCTTTAAGAACTTCTATACTCTTCTTGTGTATATGTGTGTGTTAAAATACTTAGGTTCCATTTGGTAAGAGATTTCTAGTAACGTTATTTAAGTGTTGTGGAAATGTGTGGGTGAAAAAGTGTTGTAAAAATACGTGTTGTATTGTTTAAACAACAAATACTGTTATTCAAACAATATTACCAAACAGATCCTTAGTATTCTTTAAAAAAAAAAAAAAAAAAAAAAAAAAAACCTTACCACAAATAATATGTGACACTATAATTTAGAGTTTTTGAATTTGCAGTTATGTATTGTCATTTATATTCTTGAGTTTCATATGTTAATAGTTGGGATAATGTGTGATTATTTATGGCTAAATGGAACAATCTGCTTAATGTATTTACCTAGGGTGTTAGTGTTAGGTATTATGTTTGTGTCTCAACTTGCAATATAAAAGAAAAATCTGAGTATAGATCAGTTGTATGTTAAGCTAGCACTATTTTCCATTATAATAATGGAAAGAATAAACATGGTAGTAATTATCTGGCCAAATAGCACAATTTTAGAAAAAAAATGCACTCTGACAAAGTTATTTAGTTATGTAGCTTAGTTTTGAAACTCGAGTTTTAAGCAAGTATGGGATATTTAACTGCTAAAGGAAGATTGATATTTAATTGTCATTGTACAAGAGGGGTTGCTTAAGATAGAACTATATATGCCCATTACTCTCATTTATCATTGTAATTGGAAGTTAATTAAACCAACTCATCAAACATAAACTCTCAATATGGTTGCTCAATATTTGGAAGAGAAGGAAACCAAAAAGAAACACTAATTTGCTCTCTTGTTCTGTAGTTAACAGCGTTAATTTAGACGTTTGTACACCAAAACATTAAACATAAACTGTCAGAATGGTTGCTCAGTAATTGGAAGAGAAGAAAATGAAATCGCAAAAGTACCAAAGATGACAACATATATACATGTACCAACCCAATATGACGCATTTCTTTGAAATTTGGAAGAGTCCTCAGTGTGGGGTTCTTAAGGGACTTGAAAAGGTAGTTTCAAAGCAAAGACCTTATATGATTTTTAAAAAAAATTTCCCCTACAAAAGAATGCATAAGCAATAGATTGATACCTCAAATTTTTAGTATATACTTTCTAGAAAATTTTGTCCTTAAAACATGCATGCATTCTTTTTAATAAATAAAAAAAAGAAAAAAAAAAGAAAAAAAAAAGAAAAAGAAAAAAAAGAGCATGTATAGGTAGGCAGAGATTGAAGAAAACCAAACTCAAATAAAGCACATAAGACGCATAGATTAATAGTGAAATTTTAGAATATCAATTATTCAACACTTTGTTGAATATAGTTAGTCATCATTTCTTCATAACATAATCATACAGTATATACACACATAATTTAGAGTAAATTACAAATCCACCATGAGGTTTTGGGGCTGATCTGAGCATCATATCACTTCGACAGTTTGACATGTATGCAACGATTGGGGACAAAACTTAAATTTTTTTAAAAATAATTAAAAAAAAAGGACCCATTTAAGGATGAAATAAAAGTTGCCACCCTTAGACCAATGTCAAAGTCCTCGGCATCATCATTGCATGGACAATTCAAATTTTATATGGTGCTTCTGTTCACAATTGCACAAGAATATCAAGCTGATGTGAGAAAAAAACTTACTTTGTTCTTCAGAAACTCGTGATTTGTAGACAAACCAAGTCATTTCAATCCTGTTGGAATGTATTGACAAAAGTATGAAAAAAATAATAATAAAAAAAAAAAAAAACAATTACTAACATGAAAATGTACACAAAAAGGGACTTCTGCATATAGAGATAACATAACGAGCACAATTAAAAAAAAAAAAAAAAAAAAAAAAAAAAAAAAAAAAAAAACAAAACGAACTTCAGCATTTAATGGTAACATGTGCCCAAGTATATGATATAATATCTTGACCCAAAGTCCTGAACAATCAAAATTTGTAAGAATGATTTATGTGCATTCATGTTAAATGAGTCAAGTTCTTCGACACCATCAATGTAGTGGTGTTACTCTGTACATATAACAAACACTTCCAGCATATGCAGCATCTACATGAAACCACATCCGATCGCTCTATCTTAAGAGAAGATGCATTGCAAGCATTGTAAGATTGTCCAAATCTTCAAATGCGTTAATTACATAAAATAAAAAAAAAAAAATCTCACGGGGCAGTCTTGAGGCTCTTTTAACACTGATAACAATAAAACACAAACTCCTCCATAACAAGTAAAACATTGGAAAGAGTCTATTTGGTGTTTCTCAAAAGAGAACGTGGGGGTAAAATTCGCCAGTCAACGTTGGGCCATAGTACTTGTACTAAGCCCAACCACAATAAGAAGCAAAGACACGGGCAGAGGACCCCCCAGCCCAATCACGTTGGGCCGGGCTTACTTAGGGGCGTCCGAGGAGGTACTCCTCCTCGGACGCACCAAATGGGAGTCCGATTCACACCCTTTACATGGAGAAAGGTCATCCAAAACCAAGGAAGGTAGCAGGACGTTCCCGAGGGGGGGGGGTAACCACAACTGCCGCATTAAATGCAAGGAAGCTACTTTTCCAGCCGCATTAATGTGGAAAGGACAGGAGAACAGAATTATCTTGACCAGTGCAACTCACAGAAAAGAAGGAGGATGTCCTATGGGACAGGCACTCAAGTAGATGCCCAGATGATTAACAAGTGTAGGGTCATTATCGTAGGAAGGATGCTATATAAGAGAAGAAAATCCCCATGGCCAGGGGATCGCAGAAAAAAGGAAGAAAATGAGAGAGAAAGAGAAAAGGAGTTGAACGAACAAAGCATAAGATACAGCCCCACGGACTGTTATCCCAAAAGCTTAGAGGAATATCCCCACATCCAAATGGTTGCATGGCTTGTTCGTAACTATGTTCACACTGTCAAGACCTAGTTCTGTAACCTACTCTCTACAAAATCATTGTTGAGGGACTTTTGGGTCAGAATCGCTTGCCTGTTGGGCCTGAGCCCCAAAAACAGCCCCTACAGAGAACATAAAGATTTTTTTTTTTTTAAGAGACATAAATATTACGTAAATGAATTGCCTTTTAACAAACCATTTCTCTCTCTTGTAATTTTTCTTCTTTTTTGAAAACTTGGTAAATTCTAATACATAATATCTAATCCACATTGAATTTTTTAAAAGGAGAAGCATCTTGCTAACTTTTTCACTGCCGTAAAAGGATAGGGATTGAAAGACACATTCACCCTGCATGTTTTCCTCTGCCCCGCCAAGTGCATAGGTTGGGGACAGTGGTTGATTTTATAATCAAGCCAATTTCGAGTCATGGACACAAAGGGTGAGTTAGGCATCAGCTTTAAGTTAAGTTTTAGCTTTTAACTTTTATGTACAGTTTTTCAAAACATCATTTTTTTTCCCCTTTTTTTCTCACTTTTTCAAATTGTTTTACGGTACAAATTATACTTCAGCACACTTTCATCGAAAAGTTATCAGCAAAAAACTAGATAAACTGTTCCCAAACAGACACTAAAAGGCCTTTCTTGATCATTTGCATAAACCACATCTTTTCAAGGCCTTTTTTGCCAATCCTCCTTAAATTATTGTCAAGAGCAGCCAATAGAAAAACTAAAACAGCTTCACTTGTCATGCCCTGTAGCATTCCACCACCTTGTCCTACACCAAGATTTGCAACATAATTTTGAATGCTTCATAAACTGAAAAACAATCCAATTCCAAAATATCAAAACTACCCTTGTATGCCTATGTTTGAGGTTTAAATTTAACTTCCAAAAGCAGTCCATATTCAATCTAAAAAAAGAGTTCAAGACCTCAATCCAACTCATTACAATATTTGTACACCATATCATCAGCAGGTAAAAAACCTATTAAAAAAAGCATATATCCTGCAAATTTAAAGATCCTTTAATTTAGCTCATACACCTAAGGTCAGTGTATATTCCTAATTCTGATATATGTTCAGAGATATCAGATTATTTCAGCAATCTCCATAACCCAAGATTTAATAAACTACACCCTATTTCATTCCATTCCAATACTCCCAAATTTCAGCATATAAAGCTATAAAATAAATAAATAAAACTGTTTATAAGTTCAGTATTGGGAGACACAAAACTTTGACTTGAGAAATAAAGAAGAAGAAGCTACACCTTTACACTGTATTAAACCTTACCTGCTGAAAGGAAATCATCACTCATCAGGCAATTATCCAGGACAATCGTTTCAAGCTCTGTGCTGCAGGAGAGGTTATAAAACTGAAACATACAATGTAAAGACCAGCACTCAGCATTTCTCCTAAGAATCTAGTGATGCTGCTATTAGACGGATAATATGCAAAAAACATAGTTCATGCTCTGACAATGGGTTACTCCAGGTAATATCTTTGCCTGAACATCTAGAAGCACACAAAATTTGTACATGACACATGTTTTTACCAAAACATACCTGCCGGGGGGCAGGGGGTTGAAGGAAAATTTGAATTTTAGAGTAGACAATTTAGCAAGACTCAATTGCATTTGATGAAAAAAAAATAAGAATAAAAAGAAACTTACATAATCATTCTATAAATTACTTTTCTATTAGTCATGCAGTAATAGGAAAACAAAAAAACTAGCTAATGTCACCATTAAATTTATTTTCCAATGATTCTGGATGATTAAGCACAGAACTGGTAACATTTTACAAAGATAACCAGGCTGCATAGAAAGACCCCATTCTTAATACCAAGGAAAGAAGTTCTATGAATTAAAAAGTAAATCAGGTTGCAATATATAAAAGACAGCAGAAATCAAAGAAGCCAAACATTTACATCTTTTTTTTTTTTTTTAAATCTGGTTCAAAACTGAGCAAATAAAAATTAATAAGTGGGCCTTAACCTCCACCCAGTTCTGAAGTTGAGAGGAGGTTTCATTTGAAAAACAGGTCATTGTCACCTATTTCCAATACTCACTTGGAGAAATAGAAATCAGTATGCCTTTCAAAAATGTTGGTCTTTCTACATAGAAATCACTAGTATAATAAATTCATAGACGTAAGAGAGAGAGAGAGAGAGAGTTTTTCCCCAATCATAATACTTTCGCTTGGCAAACAGAAAAATCCCCAATCATATGTTCAATGTTACACAAAGTTTCCCATGTTATTAATCCGTCAGCAACTAGACATCATCCGCAGCATTAATGCATTATTATCACTACTATTACACATCCTTAACATTCAAGGCAATATTTCTTCCACTTAAGAAGTTTTCTTTTCAAAGAAAATCAAAAAAGATTTTAAGTATGATGAGTTCCAAGGAGTAAAGCCTGTATCCTCAGCAAATAACATGAATAACAATTCTGGTCATGAATATGAGTGTTGATTTATTTCATTACCAGCCCCCAATCAACAGATTTAACACACATAGATGTTTTGAGTACCATGTCAAACTCATTTAAGCTGATAGCATACAATGTCAGTAACTCAATCAGCAATTGTGACAAAATCATAACTTAACTTGAATATATAAACCTCTAAAACATTGTCTAAGCTTGTGCAAAATTTAAAATTGGTACCCAACAAATTATTGCATGAACATTTAAGTCACATATATGGCCACAAGTAATCATGCATATAAATTGGCAGCTCAGATTTCAACAATCATAAATAATAAAAAAAGAAAAAAGGAAAAAGGAAACAGTCAATTATTAATAGAGTAATAATTTGGCTAACATCAAAACTCTTCTGTTTCTTAAAGTAGCAGATAAGAAACAGGGATTAAACTGATGGCAACTTCATGTGCAATCGTTTCACAAAGAACATCAGGCGAAAGGACATATAGTTAGTTTATAATTCCGTTTTTAGCCACCTGCAATTTTTCCAGCTGGATTCCTCCTATCCGTCATTAAACAATAAGCATTTAATCATAACACAATGTATTAACAGTACTTAAAATACATAAATTTGCATATTGTCAGATTGATCATTCACATCTAAAAATTTTATTCACTTGAAAAAATATTTTACAAGATATCTAACTGAAACAAAAACAAAGAGATACATAACAATCATATGCAATCTACTTCTTCAAACTATATCTCATATTTCCCGTAGAGATACAGTAATTTTTGAATGTAACAGACCCTTGTTCCTTCTTAAACTCTTCTAGCTTTTGGCGAAGGCAATGAAGAATTCCAGGTAACACATGTCTTGGGTTTTCCCGTAACTCATCACCTTTGACATTACAGTGTGTCTCAATGCATTCAATATGCTTTGTACCAAAGTAGTAGTCTTCTACTATGATAGGCTCCTCCAATGACTTACCCTGTATCTCATTCATTAAACACTCTGCACACTCTATTGTTGATCGTATAGGTGTTAGGAACCTATCCCGATCATATTTTAGGTCCTCAAAATCCTCGCAAACTTTCTGCTCCTTGCTTTTTTTGATTCTTTTTATAGAGTAATCCAAATTGGCACACACCAAATTGCCATTCGAAATCCAGTAACTAGGTGTAGCTTTTGTACACTTAGAGAGGTCAGGTTCATGGTCTTCATCATCCTTAGTTATAAGCTTTTGCCTCTGTTGGCCTTTATGAGATGGTTTTGCTTTTTCACCACTACCACCAGCAGCAGCAGACATATGAGAGCCTTTACACTTTTTTCGCGCCCAGTCCAATGAATTCTCACATAATGCTGGAACAGCATGAGCATGAGCGAGAAATCCACAAAAATTATCATCCCTCCCATACTTTTGCCACTGTTGGCCTTTATGAGACGATTTCACTTCATCACCAGATTCACCACTACCACAACCAGTAGAAAAACGAGACCCTTTACGCTTTTTTTGGCCCGAGCCCAATGAACTCTCACATAATACACCAGCAGGAGGAGCAGGAAACCCACCCAAATTCTCACAATATTTGATAAAATTATGCAATTCATCCACGAAACCCAGAGGACAGCTTCCAAGAACACTATCAAGCCCTATATGTCCAGAAGTGTAGCAGTGAATACGCTCCAAAAAGTAGTTGTAATGATAATCCGACCCACATAAACAGCTTTGAATCTTCTTGAACAGAGAATTTCCTTGCTGGGACAAAGCTTGCAAGTCAAAAGAACATGACTTATTGGTACTGGTTTCATTAGGAACCGAATTTGAAACAAAGCTGAAGAATTCCTGGAACAAATCAGGGTGGTCCTTGAAAAGATCGTGGATCTGATCACAAAGCGAACCCATATCCTGTTGCCCTTTACCCTTACCCTTACGGTATGAACTGAGCAAAACCAAGAACGACTCATAAATGCTATCGTCATCTGCGAACCGAGTTCGAACCTTATTAATCAACGAACTTGCTTTCTGAAGCCAGAAATCCAATTCGTTTTTCATGTTTGACCAGCAATCATATCACCAACAGGTCAGTTATAATCACAAAAGAGAAGACAAAATAAATGGAAGTCTTAGAGCACAAGGAAAGAGAGAGAGTCTCAGAAAGTGAAAGAAAGATTGCAAATTATAGGATATGAGAATTAGGGTTAGAGGTAAGAGTGAAATATATATAAGAAATTTGGAAGTCTTGGAGCACAAGGAAAGAGAGCAAGAGTCAGAGTGAGAGTCGGACTTAAGAGTTAGAAAGAAAGAGAAAACTAGGGTTGTTAAGATGAGACAGTATCTAACGTTAACCGCCTTAACTTAAGCACGCGCGTGAATTTGACGAGTTTAAGACGCAATAAGCTGTGGTTATGAATTTGATGAGTTTAATTTCGAAGTTATTTTTTATATAAACAAATTTTTATATTTTTTTTATAGGAAAATGCTAATGAATACTTTTAAGGTATTGGTTAATAATCTATGGGTCATGCTAATGAGTACCCTGAGGGTATTGGTTAATAATCCAGTTAAAGAAAGTTTTTATAGGAAAAAAAAAAGTAATTAATGTTTTGACAGTTTTTTTCATTTCTCAAAAAAATTATGTCAAAACTTTCCTAAAATGAATTGTTAACCAATACCCTAAGAGCACTCGTTAGTATTTCCCATAATCCATTTAAAGAAATTTTTTATGGGAAAAGAAAAAAAAATATAATTAATGTTTTTTTCATTTCCTATAAAAGTGATGTCAAAATTTTCCTAAAATGGATTATTAATCAATACTGTAAGGGCACTCGTTAGCATGACCTTTTTTTTATATAAACAAATTTTTAAGTATTTTAATTATTATAATCTTTATTTTTATATATTAAGAAGATTTAGAAAGTTAGTTATGACTTCAAAAATTTTCAAAAATACCCTAATCTAATTAGATAATCTTTATTCTTAAAAAATAAAAAATGGGGTTAAAATTGTAATTCAAAAAAAAAAAACTTAAAAATTAGCACATTCTCTATTTTAATATATCTGACACATGTTTGATACATTTTTTCTTAAAATCTAACAAACACAAACAAACAGTTTACTCCATTTTAAATCCTAAATTTTAGTTTCTTAAAAATTCCTTCCTCAGTAATGTCACTAACAATAGATAAATTCAAATTCAAATTTTACATTAAACTCAAAATAAATAAATAAAAAACCTCATTGCACATGCAGAGCACATGTGATAAGAAAGTTGCTACATCCGCAATATTTTCACAACACTTTTACAACAAATCATATGTGGTAAGTTGTTATTAGTTCTAATTTGAATTCACAACTTAAATTACTTTTTTGTCCACCCATAGTTGCAAATAACAACTTGCCATTTATGATTTGTTGTGACATTATTGTGAAAATGTAGTGAATGATTACATTAAGTTTATTAGAAATGTGATTCTTAAAAAAAAAAAAAAGTTTATTGGAAACAAGTTGCTTAATAGAAAGTATTAACATCAACCTTTTTATTTAAAAAAAAAAAAAAAAAACTAATAGAAAGATTAATGGGCTAAAGTTGAAATGAGTTTTTAATAGAGAGTATTGAGTATTGGGTTGAGCTAGACTTACAAGAGAAAATGGATAGTTGGTTTGAATAGTGTGGGTCGGCCCATGATCCATGATCCATCATCTAATGTCTTCCATTCCAAAGTCGAGACTGTCACCAAGGTTGAGTTTTGGTGATTCGGATTCAGAGGAAGAAGAAAAAGAAAATCTGTATTAGATTTCGCTTAGTAATGAGATTGTGCTCAAAGGCCACACCAAGGTCTCTCTCTCTCTCTCTCTCTATAAATTTTTTTTTTTTTTTTTTTTTTTTGGTTTTGAAAAATGGCTATAAATTAGTGATTTTACTTAAAAAAAAGTAATGCCCACATGTACAATATTTGTCACATTTTTAACAATACTTGAGTTGATAGCTTTTTATTTTTTTTTATTTCTTTTTCTAGGCCACAGTACATCTCTTTATTATCTATTATATTCTAAAACAGAAAAAATAGGAAATTAATCCCACACTAGAAAATGAGTGTGATTCAAAGAGATTTAAAATAAGTGCTGTGTATCCAAGAGTTAGGCTATTTTGGATATATATCACTGTCAATTTCTTTAAGAACTTCTCTACTCTTCTTGAGTATATGTGTGTGTTAAAATACTTAGGTTCCGTTTGGTAAAATATTTCTAGTAATGTTGTTTAAGTGTTGTGGAAATATGTGTGGGTGAAAAAGTGTTGTAAAAATACGTGTTGTATTGTTTAAACAACGAAAACTGTTGTTCAAACAATATTACCAAACAGACCCTTAGTATTCTTTAAAAAAAAAAAAAAAAAAAAAAAACTTACCACAAATAATATGTGACACTATAATTTAGAGTTTTTGAATTTGCAGTTATGTACTGTCATTTATATTCTTGAGTTTCATATGTTAATAGTTGGGATAATGTGTGATTATTTATGGCTAAATGAAACAATCTGCTTAAGGTATTTACCTAGGGTGTTAGTGTTAGGTATCATGTTTATGTCTCAGCTTGCAATATAAAAGAAAAATCTGAGTATAGATCAGTTGTATGTTAAGCTAGCACTATTTTCCATTATAATAATGGAAAGAATAAACATGCTAGCAATTATCTGGCCAAATAGCATAATTTTAGAAAAAAAATGCACTCTGACAAAGTTATTTAGTTATGTAGCACAGTTTTGGAACTCGATTTTTAAGCAAGCATGGGATATTTAACTGCTAAAGGAAGATTGATATTTGATTGGGCAGCCGGACATTTTACATTTTGATATGGAGGATACCATTATCACCACAATGAAGGGTAGTCTACTGGCATTTACAGATGATTCAGTTCTCTCAATTAACACTGTTTCTACTGCAGTGAGTGAGCTCGGTATTCAAGGGGTTGAACAATGTGATCCTAAAATTATTACTCAAGCATCTTCTTTTGAGTATGTTTCTCTTTCTCTTGCCTCTTTTGGGTTTTGTAACAGTGATCTATGTGCAATTCATATTTCTATAGATGTAAACATCGGGGGATCCATTGAGAGTTGAGTTAGACTGCATTAATTGTGTGCCTATTCATCCAAATTGAGGTTGCTGCTAGGATTGTGTAACTTATTTCTTATTATTACTGGGTACTAGCCACTCACTAGACCAAAATATTATATAAGTAATATCCTCGAAAAGATACACACATTCATCTCTCTCTCTCTCTCTCTCTCTCGTGTGGGATTGGTATGATGCCTTTTCATTTACCTCTATGATATCAGGAGGAGTGTATTATGATTTGTGACTTTCTTCCCCCTTCTATTTATCCAATAAAAGAATGTGCCTTTTTTAATTTAATACTGAACTTAATATACAACATTCTTTCTGAAGTTAGAAATAGATTGTATGAAGGTAGTTTGTGTAGCTTATAGTCAAGTTGTGTGAACTCTTTGTGTATGCATAGAAGCTCTGTGGCTTCAGCCTGATATCTCAGTGAGATATAACTGGGGAGTATAGAATATTTTTTTTCCTACAATAATTTTGAAATTCAAGGCCATGTTTGGGTTGAACAACTTATATATATATATAAACACACTTTCATTTTCACAAACTTAACCAGTAATTATATTATTCCTTATTTATTTTTCTCTTAATTTAATTATAGAAAATTTTGGATCATGATTATTATTTATAGCCGTTTCTTATGCTTCTTATTATAGGGAAGTCATTGTGCTGTTTATTGTATAATTTCAGATTATAAATAGCTTGGTTTTACAAGCCCCTACTAACAAGATACATAATTTTATAAGTCTATTAGCCCTTTTATTTAGGTGCCATGATTATATTTTTTTACCTGACCTTCTTAGAGGGTCTTTTAAATGCAAGCCTCCTTTTTCTTTTTCTTTTTTTTTTTAAAGAATGTTTCCATATTAGTTCTAATTCAAATATTCTGTTCTCATTTCTCTTCCGATTATGGTCTTGACTTACAACAGATCAGTTGCCCGTGGAGTCTTCCTCTTTTGAGACTGTTATTTGTATCTGTAGATCAGTTGAATTTCTCACTGACTGGTTGTTTGAGGAAATATAAAGAGTGTTGAAGCCTGGTGGGACAATCCTAATTCATAAGAATCCTCAGTCTACTATGGGGGAAACAGATAAGGTAACGAGTTTGAAGTTTTGTGATTATATAAAATTAGTTTGACTTGTTAGATTTTAAAAGGATTTTGTTACAGATAAACTCTACTCTTAAGCACAAGTTGCTGTTGGCGGGTTTGTTAGAAGTGGGAGTTCTCAAATCAATGGTTCCATCAGAAGTTCAGTCCTTTGGGGTAATTTTCTGTGTCTAAGCCTGTTTAAAGTGGTATTATTTTGTTTTGTAACCCCTCAATGCAACCCTTTCTAAAAATTGGAGATTTTAAGATGTATATATCATATGGTAAGGAATTTGGCTTTGTTTCCGAAACTGATTATAACTGCATAGCTCCAAAGGCCATCTGCTTTATTATTCTTTGAGCCGTGAAGGTGAACCTAGCATATGCAAATCTTGTGGTGCTTTGATGCTTGAACTTCAAATGTCTTCCAAAGTAATAAATAGATAGTGAAATCAAAGCCTAATGAAGTTCTTCTATAATTGCTGTGATCTAAATTTATTCGGTTATATTTTATCATTTTTCCATATGAACCAGCAGTCCATTGGAGGAGCAAGCTGTCAGCCTTTAGCAATAAAAATGACAAATGCCACCTAAAAATCTGCCAAGCAAAATGTTTACCTTTTTCCTCTATGAGATTGGCGGTCCTGCACATTTCATCTCTATAAAGTTTATCTTTTTCCTTGCTCCCAATTTTGAGTTCCTCCGGTTCTTTTCCATCTATAAGCAGGATTCAATCACAATAGAGAATGTCAGATTAACATGGTGCTAACACACAATTCTGCGAATAAATCTATAATTAAGTTCTATCTTAGTAATATAACCCAAATGATCCTCATTTAGAAACTGAGCAGATTTTACAGGAAAATATTTTGGATGATAACATTCACGAATTCTAATAGTTTCTTCTGCAGGCTCTTAACTTTAGGGACAGACACTGCATTTATTGATTTAAACCATTAAGAGTGAATAAACATCCTGATATTTTATCTTCAAAAAACTCCTTATCTTTCTCACCTTTGACAAAGGTAGACAACTATACAACTGTAATCATTAAGCATAATGTTAAAGGTTCAAGAGCTTGAAGGTAAACCGGCCATCCTGAGCCTGACCAACCAAGTGCTGTAAAGTCTCAGTGAGTTGATCACACAAGGTCTTAAAATTAGATCCGCAACAAGAAGAAGAACAAAGAAGTTTAAGTGGATATGGATAGGATGAGTGAAGAATAAACACCGTATTTATTAATTTTTATCATCCATTTGTAATTAGACAAATAAGATGAAGAAGCCCATTTAGTATTTTTGCACACAGTTTGTGTAACCCCTTTTCTTTTTGCCACTTGAATGGGAGTTTAATTTATGAAGTTTCTGGACCTCGACACCACGTTTAGTTTCAGATTTAATTTGGGGTGGATGGTTTTGTTTATTTTAGAGGTATGTAGGTGGGTTCCTTCCATCAGATTGCAGCTACATTCTAGATGATGTCCTAATGAGAAAATAATGACTTTTGTTCTGACGACTATTCTTCTTTATTTCCCTTGTTCCGAGAATTGTTCCTCTAGCAATCAAGGTATTGAGATATGTGCCTCTGAATTGCTAATGAAAAAGAGAAGGGTAGAGAGAAAAAATCTGCTTCCTAATTAAATCTTTTTGTGTATAATGTATGACTACTGAATAATTAGCTCCTGTTATTTTTTTTTCCGGCTAGAAAAGCTAGATGCGATAGCCTTTAGATGATGGAAATGAAACACGCTTTAAGAAATCAAACCATTTTAGTGAATCGAAGTAACTTGCCCAGTTTTGAACTTCACAACATGTAGCAAAGTTCATGAAGTCATGTTACGAAGCAATGCTACACAATGAACTGGTAAGTAAAGTTCCAACTCTCAGTTTTGTTTTGGATATTTCTCAACAGAGAATATAGATCTACTTTCTTTTTTTTCTTTTTTTGGGGGGGGGGGGGGGGGGGGGGGGTGGTGGTGGTGGTGGTGTGGTGGTTTGAGACTATCATTTACCTAACAATGTTACACAACGCAACAATGTAGTTAAATCTTTTATATATTTCCACAAAATATTTGGCAAACTTTTAATAATCGGTCTACAGAACCATTTCATATCCTTTGGAATTCGGACATGAACAATATTAGTTCAATTGTTTTCCATTGCATTACACGATAAAGTAAAGAAAGTTAAAAATAAATAAATAAATATAAAACACACACACTAGAAGAGTGGTCTTCACTGAATTCTTATTTTTATTTATTTTTATAAGATATAAATTCTATTCTAGTCTAATCTAAGTGTATATGTGTGTGAGTCTTCCTCTTAGAGACTTGAATCTCGACTCTTGCCCCCACATCCCACAAACATTTATACTTATAGAGTGATCATCACATTAATGATGCGTGGTGGTTCACTGCTATTTAAGTGCAAACCAAATCTACATGCTAACCTGCATATTAATCCGAATAAGTATGTGCTACAAACATTTATACTTATAGAGTGATCATCACATTAATGATGCGTGGTGGTTCACTGCTATTTAAGTGCAAACCAAATCTACATGCTAACCTGCATATTAATCCGAATAAGTATGTGCTAAGTTGTTCACTTAGATTCTCAAAAAAAGAAAAAAATAAATAAAAGGTTGTTCGCTCAGTTTATAAAACATTTAGAAAAATTCTTTCTTTGTGGCTATAAGGTTTTTATTTATTTATTACTTGGACTAGTTTATTACTTGAAATCCAAGACAAGAAATTTTACCAGTTGAACTAACTAAAATTTTACTTAGACTAGTTTATTACTTGGACTAGTTTTTTAAAACCCTAGAATTTATTGGGGTTGGCGTAACAAAATTCAAACTTGGACAAGTGGCATCAATTACTATATTGTATTGACGTAGGAATGGACATTTAGATTAGAAGCCATGAAAGCTAGTGAAATTTTAGGTAGAGTTGAACATTGAAAAATGGAGTAAGATGATTTATCATCTAATCTTGTAAGACTGCCTTATTACAAAAAGGGATCTAGCTTGTTAATGTTCTTTTGAGGACAGGACACAAATCAAACTCCAAAATGACTTGCTCACTTTCATGATAATGTAGACTAATTTGTTTTTTGAGTTGGGAGAACTTGGAACTAGTGTTTTATCGACTTCTCCTAAGCAACTAGGGGTGTAGGAATAACCGACCAACTGATTGTACTGACCGAAACCAATCGAAATTTTAGAGTTTCGGTCGGTTTTCTGTTACTTCGATTCGGTTTTGTTTTGAGATATATAATTTTTTTGGTTTTCGGTTTAGTGGTGGTGTTGGATTTTTTCACCGAGTAAGTCTAGTGGCACACATTTTGGCACAACAAATGCCACAACTCTATCACCCCTCCACCAACCACAACTCGCTATGTGGCGAGTTGTTACATTTGTTGTACCAAAATGTGTGGTACTAGACTTATTCTTTTTCACTGCACGACCGAACCGAACTGAATCGATATATAGATATATATGTAATATTAAAACATGTATGAGTGTGTAGCTTGGTGGTATGATGTGAGTTTGTTGGCCAGGAGTTTGGGTTTTAAAAGTTTTTAAGGGCCCGTTTGGTAGAGGAGTTTGAGTAATGTTGTTTGTAGTTTTTTGAAATACGTGTGGGTGAAAAAGTGTGTAATGTTGTTTAAAAATTGAAAATGAGTTGTTTAGGATCCATTTGGTACATAAACTTAAACACATGTTTTTAATTTTTAAATAACACTAGCCTCTGAGCACACGTTCACGCGCGTACTCGAGAGCTCTTCTATTTTTTGGGTAAATGTTAATTTAGAACACTTATTATAATTTGAGATTACTACATTTTCCAATCACAAAAAAAACCTAGGGGTGTGATAAGTATCATGTGTGGAGAAATAATTTTTCATTACACCCTAAATTTTTTTGTGATTGGAAAATATAGTAATCCCAAATTATAATAAATGCTCTAAATTAACCTTTATCCAAAAAATAGAAGAGCCTTTGAGCGCGTCCTCAGAGGTTGGTCAATACTTATATTGTATTTTATAAGGTACATAACATTTTCTATGGAGTAGTAAATTAATAAGATTTTTGTTAAAGAAAATGCTCCTAAAAAGATCCTAAAATTTAGTAACTACCCATCCATGTTTTTTTCTTTCTTTCTTTCTTTCTTTTTTTTTTTTTTTTGTGTTTTTTTCCTTTTTGGTGTTGTTGATGTTGTTCTTTTTTTCAAATTTATGTATGACAGTTGTCATTTTTTGTCTAATCCTGAAATGTAGTTTTTTTAATCCTAAAATTTAGCCATTTACTACACATCAATAACATAAGTAAATAAAAGCTTAAATTGAAAATTTTATTGTAAGAGATACACGTTAATTGTATAAAACCACAATTGTATTTTGAGATTTTTTTTTTAAATAAAGTATTAAATGGTGCTTTAACCTTAACAAAAGGCTAATACAATTGGGAATTAATGATTAGAAGTATCTAGAAAAACAATTGTATAAAAACTTCATGATTGTTTGTTGAGAAGAAAAAAAAATACTATAAAGTATTATTAAAGGTGGTTTAACAAAAACCCAATAGGAATAATAATGAACTTTTATTTAAATTCGTCAATGTTGTTCTTCTAAATTTTTTATTAAACAAAAGTGCACTAAATGTAGTTTAAGTTCATAGCAGTAGGAACGGCATCCAAATTCAAGTTTTCCTCTTCTTCTTCTATTTTCTTTTAAATCTCTTCCATATTTTGGGGCGAAAAAAAAAAAAGACTTCTACTATGAAACCACTACTATAACTTCTTCATCCATATTCTTATATTTAGGCACTAACATATCTGATTTTGAAAGAAAATAAAAGACTAAATTTTAGGAAAATTTAAAAGATTAAGGTGGGAAATTGGTGTGACCCTATCCTTATTTAAAAGTTTATAAAAAAAAAAAAAAAAAAAAAAAAAAAAAAAAAAAAAAACTACACGTTTAAAAAAAAAAATCCCATGTTCTATCCATGAACTATTTAAAGAAATCTCACTTTCTATCCCACATTTAAAAACTACCCGACCACCCTTTTTTTTAAACCCAAATTCACGTTTTAGTCTCTCTCTTTTTTTTCTTTTAAATCTCTTCCATATTTTGGGGGGGAAAAAAAGACTCCTACTATAAAACTACTACTATAACTTCTCCATCCATATCCTTATATTTACGGTCTGTTTGGATAGAACTTATTTTGCTGAAACTGAAAACTGAAAACTGAAAACACTGTAGCGAGATAATTTTTAAATGTGTGAATAGTACCGTGAGACCCATTTTTAATGAAAAAGTTGATAAAAAATGAAATTTGTGGGTCCATGAACAGTGCACGGATGCACTGTTCATGAAAGACCAGTCAAAAGTTGCGGCTACTGTTGCATGAACAGTAGCCGCTTGTGGGAAAAACGCGTGAAAAAAAAAAAAAAAAAAAAAGCGCAGAAACGCAACTCAGCAAAAACGCAACGCACAACAGTAGCCGCTTGTGGGAAAAACGCGTGAAAAAAAAAAAAAAAAAAAAAGCGCAGAAACGCAACTCAGCAAAAACGCAACGCTATCCAAACATTGCCTTAGGCACTAACATATTTGATTTTGAAAGAAAATAAAAGGCTAAATTTTAGGGAAATTTAAAAAGATAAAAAATTAAAATTGAATTTGACATAGAATTATACAAATGATAAATATAGTTTCTATTACAAAAGAAATTTTTTTACTACAATTTCTTAGATAACAACCACTTTATGTGAGGTTTAATACATATAATAATTCTTGTAAAATCTCTCACCCAAACTTATCTAATATTCCGTTCCAATGACTCCTCAATGCAATCCAAAAAAATTTGTGCGTATGTGAACCTGAGAGAGATAAAAGAATTATGGTTAAACCAAGTATTTAAAAAAAAAAAAAAAACTTTAATCAACAAATCAAAGTTAGCGTGTGTGTTATTAAAGATAATTGCATAAGTTTGTTAGAGTTTGTGTTTGATTTAAATTTTGATGAGATCATTTTTCCTGAAAATCCTATTAAAATTGTTCAGAATAAAGATAAAGATTTTTTAGAATTTAACTCTATCATGGACTCTTTAAAATCTTATCACCACATCATCAACTATTTAAATAAATAACTAATGGAGATGAAAAAAAAAAGAAAAAAGAAAAGAAAAGGGAGTTAACGTGTTAGAATTACATTTTAAAAAAGAAAAAAGAAAAAAAAAAGGAGTTAACATTTCAAAATTACATTTTTAAAAAAAGGGAACTAACATGATACATATATAATATAATAATAAAAAAAAAAGTAGAACTCAAGGTTGCTACATACCTAAATAAAAAATAAATAAAAAAAATTTAATCAACAAACCAAAGTTAGCGTGCTTGTTATTAAAGATAATAGCATAAGTTTGTTAGAGTTTGTGTTTGATTTAAATTTTGATGAGATCATTTTTCCTAAAAATCCTATTAAAATTGTTTAGAATAAAGATAAATATTTTTTAGAATTTAATTCTATCATGGACTCTTTAAAATCTTATCACCACATCATCAACTATTTAAATAAATAACTAATGGAGATCTAAAAAAGAAAAAAGAAAAAAAAAAGGGAGTTAACATGTCAAAATTACATTTTTTTTTTAAAAAAAAAGAAAAAGAAAAAAAAGGGAGTTAACATTTCAAAATTACATTTAAAAAAAAAAAGGGAGTTAACGTGATACATAAAAAATAAAAAAATAAATAAAATAAAAGGTAGAACTCAAGGTTGTTACATACCTAAATTGGAAAATTTAATGCCAAAAACATATACAATGATGGTAAAAAAAAACTTCCTTAAAAAGTAAAAAAAAAAATATGAAGAAGGAAAAAAAAAAAAAAAAAAAAAAAAAAAAAAAAAGAAGTGAGGAACGAGAAGGAAATAGTATTTGATCATTTTATATTTTGATTATTAATCAGGGAGTATTGTGGTAACTATTTTTATTTCAATTTCAAATTTTTAAATAAAATGTAAACAAAGGCTACTAAAGGAGGTAAGAGAAGCCATACTGTTTAACTGAACTGTTCACGGATGCTTTTTTATGAAGGAACCATTCATTTCAAAATTACAGTTAAAAAAGAAAAAAAGAGTTAAAGTGATACACATAAAAAAAAATAAAAAAATAAAAAGGTAGAACTCAAAGAAAGTCAATCATAAACAAAAGAAAAGAAAACAAAGAGGAACTTGCAAAAAATAGAACTTGAAAATTTGTTGGAGCATCTGACAGTAATTATCTTTAATCTAAAGAAAAAGAAAGAAAGATGTAAAGCTAAACTAAATGTCTTCAATTTGAAGAAGAATGAGAGATAGAAACTGCAAAGCGTACGTGAGTTTGTGGGTCTTAAAATGTAAGAGTTTTAATTTACATATTTATCCTTGTTAGTTGAAAACTTGTAAGTGAGTATGATAAGGGTATTTTAGATATAAAAAATGAGGAATCCAAACAAGGGAAGCCCCTTAAATAGTAGTATTTCTATACTTCTATACTATTATTTAAGGGGCTTCTTCTGTTTGGATTCCTCATTTTTTTTTGTTCAAAAAAGCCCCTACACCCCTATGTTTGATTAGAGACAAAACTAAAGGACAATTCGGTAAAAATGCAACTATAACTCCCATTAAAACATTGCTTAAAAAATAGAACCACTTTCCTATTAATTTTTAAATTGCTTTATCTACTTATTAAAAAAAAAAAAAAAGTAGAACTCAAGGTTGGTACGTACCTAAATAAAAAAATAAAAAAATTTAATTAACAAACCAAAGTTAGAGTGCGTGTTATTAAAGATAAGAGAGATGTTACGTCTACAAGATTTTTACAACAAATCACAGGTGGTTAGTTGCTATTGGTTCAAATTTCAAACTAAAGCTAAGATTACTTTTTGGCCCTAACAATAACAACTAGTAATAACTTGCCACATAGGATTTATTGTAAAAATGTTGTAGACATATCATTTCTCTAAAGATAATAACATAAGTTTGTTAGAGTTTGTGTTTGATTTAAATTTTGATGAGATTATTTTTCCTGAAAATCCTATTAAAATTGTTTAGAATAAAGATAAAGATTTTTTAGAATTTAACTCTATCATGAACTCTTTAAAATCTTATCACCACATCATCAACTATTTAAATAAATAACTAATGGAGATCTAAAAAAAAGGGAAACAAAAAGGGAGTTAACGTGTCAAAATTACATTTAAAAAAAAAAAAGAAAAAGAAAAAGAAAAAAAAAGGAGTTAACATTTCAAAATTACATTTTAAAAAAAAAGGGAGTTAACGTGATTAAAAAAAAAAAAAGCAGAACTCAAGGTTGCTACATAGCTAAATTGGAAAATTTAATGCCAAAAACATATACAATGATGGTAAAAAAAAAAAAAACTTCCTTAAAAAGAAAAGAAAATACGAAGAAGGAAAAAAAAAAAAAAAAAAAAAAAAAAGAAGAAGAAGTGAGGAAGGAGAAGGAAATAGTATTTGATCATTTATATTTTGATTATTAATCAGTGAGTATTGTGGTAACTATTTTTATTTCAATTCCAAAATTTTAAATAAAATGTAAACAAAGGCTACTTAAGGAAGTAAGGAAAGTCATATTGTTTGCAAAAGATAGAACCTAAAAATTTGTTGGAGCCTCTGACAGTAAATGTCTTTAATCTAAAGAAAAAGAAAGGAAGATGTAGAGCTAAATTAAATGTCTTCAATCTGAAGAAAAATGAGAGATAGAAAGTGAGATAGAAACTATAAAGCGTACGTGAGTTTGTGAGTCTTAAAGTGTAAGAGTTTTAATTTACATATTTATCCCTGTTAGTTGAAAACTTGTAAGTGGGTATGATAAGGGTATTTTAGGTATAAAAAATGAGGAATCTAAATAAGGGAAGTCCCTTAAATAATAGTATAGTGATTATTAATCAGGGAGTATTGTGGTAACTATTTTTATTTCAATTCCAAAATTTTAAATAAAATGTAAACAAAGGCTACTAAAAGATGTAAGGAAAGCCATACTGTTTGCAAAAGATAGAACCTGAAAATTTGTTGGAGCCTCTGACAGTAAATGTCTTTAATTTAAAGAAAAAGAAAGGAAAATGTAGAGCTAAACTAAATGTCTTCAATCTGAAGAAGAATGAGAGATAGAAAGTGAGATAGAAACCGCAAAGCATACGTGAGTTTGTGGGTCTTAAAGTATAAGAGTTTTAATTTATATATTTATCTCCGTTAGTTGAAAACTTGTAAATGGGTATGATAAGGGTATTTTAGGTATAAAAAATGAGGAATCCAAACAGGAGAAATGAAGAATCCAAACCGGAGAAGCCCCTTAAATAATAGTATAGATAATAAAAATTATATGTATTTTTACATATTTTTTCACCCACACATATTTTCAAAAATATTGAAAACTTTTGTTTAAACGTACTTACTAAACAGTAGGGCTATCCACAGGTCGGGCCGAGTCGGTTTTGGACCCAACCCGGACTCGACCTGCTGGCGTCAGGTGGAGGGTGGAGGAACCCGAACTCGACCCGCTGGAAAAATCGATCGAGTCGATTTTGGGTGAGGGTGAATGTCGGTCAGGTTGGGCGGGTCGTCGGAAATAAAGAAAGCATCAAAATCTGAAAAAAAAAACTTGCCGGAATCTGGAAAAACTCGTCGGATTATACATTTTCTCGCCGGATTTTCATTTTTGGCTAAAAATTGCTGGGATTTGGCCGGATCTCCTCAAATCTAAGCTTGACCTCGTCGGATCTACTTGAATCTAAGCTTGACCTCGTCGGATCTCCTTGAATCTAAGCTTGATATCGTCGGATCTCCTCGAATCTAAGCTCGATCTTACCAAATACGGTCAAGATCTTGCCAGATCTCCTCGAATCTAAGTTGGATCTTGTCGGAGTTGGCCAGATTTGTATATAACTTCGGTCGGGTCGGGTGGCTCGGGTTTTGGAGAAGAAAACCGCCACTTGACTCGTCAGCGTCGGTTCTTGTGTGCGGAAACCCATAACCGACTGACAGGAGCATCGGTTCGGACTGAAATCAGGTGGAGATCGGACGGTTTGGTCGGTCCGGCAGGTATGAGTCGGGTCTGGACACCCCTACCAAACGAGCTGTAAGATTTTAAAACCCTAGTTATATTCCAGCCACAGCTTATTCTTTTCGAGGTTTTGTGCAGAACAGATGTGAATAGTGATTCAAAATAGTAAGATAGGAACGGTTTGAAAGATTTAAGAAAAGTAACATCTCGAGTTTTAGAAACTCAAGATCCATATTAGAACTTGAGTCCGAAAGACTCGCCTTGGGAGTGTGAAAATGCCACATAAATCTCGAGTCCTTAAGACTCGAGTTTCATGCAAAAAAAATTTCACCTATAGTGGCGTTTTTAAGCCTTACAGTGACGTTTTAAAGCCCTATAGCGGCGTTTTCCTGCAAATTTTTTTTATAAGTACCAAGTTTAGGGAGCCCTATAGTGACGTTTTTAAACCCTATAGTGACGTTTTAAAGCCTTATAGCGGCGTTTTTCTGTAATTTATGGAAATCGAGTCTTTCAAACTCGATTTTCACGTCGATTTTTTTCTCCTTTTAAACCCATCCTCTTTAATCGAGACTTAAAAACTCGGGTTTTATCTTAGAACTCAAATTTTAGACACTCTAGATACTAGTTTTTAACATTATTTTGAAACGTGACAACTAACTAAATTTTTTAATATTTATTGTTATTTAGAAAAAAAATTCTATTCTTTTCTCTTCGGCCGCCGCTCCCATTTTTTCCCTCTCACACAGTCACACTCTAGCAACTTATTATTTTCCCTTCTTCTCGACGCCGACCCTCTCCCCCTTCCCCCAATTCTCTCTCTCTTCAGATATTTTTCTCTGTTTTTTCTTGCTTTTGTTTTCTCCCATCCCAAACACCGAAACCCGACCGAATGAAACCGAAACTCTGATAAAATATGACAAAATTTTCCGCCCTTGGAAAAGCCCACACATTTTTAGTTCACTCTCTCACAGAAACTGAGAAAGCACAAATCCAAACTGGCTCGACTCGACGATCACGGAAATCGCACAGCTCCGATTAGGTGCGAATTGATCTCGGCAATGTGTGACTCTTTGTCTTTTGGCGTGGGGCATACGAGTTACTCCGATTAGGTACGAATTAATCATGGAAGTCACAAACCCTAATTTCGTCTTTGATTTTTTGTTTTTTGGTTTACCACTTTTTCACATTGATTTCCCATGATTTTCGTTTCACATTTCTCTGTAAACTGAGCTCATCATCGATTTCCCTATTTCGAGTTCCAACTGTTCTTCTTTTGTGATTTCATTATTCAAGTTCTAATCATAATCTCTGTTTCCTTTACAGTTTTCATACAAATATTGATTGATTTTTTTTTTTGGATTGTGAGTACAAGCACAACTGCAAGCCTCAATCCAAGGGATTGTTAGTATTGGTTGTCTGGGAAATGTGCTTTCCTAGATTTACTTCCTAATATAATTTGCACATTCAATAACTAGGAATTTATAATATTAGTTATACATTTTTTCAATCAATATTGTATGTGTTTGAACTTGGGTATTAGTTATGTATCTTTTCAATCATTTTTTTTTTGCCATATTTCTGCTTTGAATATAAAAGTTGTCCAAATGATGCATGGTTTGTTTAGATGGACATTATAAATGAGAGAATACAGAATTCTAACAAAAGAATTGTAGTTTAAGTGATTGATGAAGTTATTGACAAGGGAATTACCATTTTATGACTAGATATGCAGCATTGTACCATATTTCATCCAGAAATTTTTCAATCCTAATCCAATAAGCTTATCATTTGACATTTAAAAAGATGAAAAAAAAAAGTGCATGTAAATAGTCAAGAATATCTGGACATATCACAAAAAGAGGAAATGAACTGCATTCTTCACTTGAGATTCTATTGGAAATTTTCTTTTTAAACAAAATCCAATATCACACACAAATGGGTTGAACATTTTGTTCTGTTTATGGCATAAAAACCAAAAATTTTTTTGCACCTCATCTGTGAATGAAACCTATAATACCAAGCCATATAAGGTTCCTATAATTCAAAAATCAAGCTGCATCACCCTTCATATCTTCTCCAAGAAGGTCATCATCATAAGAGACAGATATTTGACTGATCATGTTGATTGTGCATTGAGATGTTAGCTTGGAACCATCTGAAAAATTGAGTTAGCATCCATAAATGAATTTTCAATTCCTGGTGAACCACTCTCTTTCTTTTGCTTTCCTCCTCGTCTAATATTTGATTGCTTGAATTGCTTTTGCATAATGATTTTTATTTTTAAAAAGTCAGCACTTCATGTTACATTCACTTCAAAAAATCATCATGAATGATGTTATCCTGTATTGTAAATTTTTGGAAATTTACAATACAGGATAACATGATTATTATAGCCTTCACAGCATCACTAGTTTTTCTGCAAGTCATGCTCATCACTTGCATATTAAATGCCAGTATTCTAAACCCTAGTTTTAAGCTTCTTCTCGCTGTGCATACAATATCTAATACAGCCTTGATATTCAACATTACTTTTCTTCTATTTAATTTCTTTTTCCTTTCATGTAGAAAAATCTGCTGATGTTCCTATTATAGATGCAGAAACTATTCTTCTGTTTTCAAGTTGTGTACTTTAACTTTAGTATGATGGGGTTATAGCTGTATGTGTATCATCTGTCTGTTGTATAATATAATGTCTGAAACTCTATTGTCTGATTGAATTCTTTCTATGCAATAGCTGGTTGTTTCTATGATAAGAATGTTGATTCCTCATTCTTAGGCCTTACGCAAATTTATGCAGAAACTGTGTATACATCATATCCATGCTCCACTTTTGGTTTTTGAAAATTCCCTTTGCCAATTAGGAACGTACAAATTAGCAGTAATTCTCAGTGGATAATTTGCCGAACTTAACAAAGGCTTTAGAGAGGCCACTTAATTTTCCATGTTTTCGCTTTAGTAAATTAAAATTTGCCATGAGGTACAATTCAATAGTTTCTATATATACATCTGTATAGCTGATCAAGTGCATGTACTTTGTTGCGATGATGGGGAGGGTGGGGGGAGTGATCTTTCTTATGCTTCTAGATGCCACCCCTGGCTTCTCTTATCTTATTGTTTGAGGAACCCTTAATTTTATTGGAGCAAATTCACTAGCAATAGAATCATAATGCTTCAAAAAACGCAAGGTGGAAAACCTATGCTCATTAGATACATATAATGACAACCCCAAGGCAACATGTGGAACACAACCTGATAGCTATACTATAGTCTTTTTGTGGTCTATGATTATGTTTTGCTTATATAACTGCCTTTGTTTAGCGATGTATCAATGACATTGTTTAAATTGGCACTAAGGTGATGGGCATTATGTTTTGAAATGAATGAACAAAGTGCCTCACTATGTCAAATGGAATAGGGAATTGGGAATCAAAGTCAGTTGTCTTACATTGTACTGTTTATGTGTAGCCACACCTATTTGTGTGTGCAAATTTGGAAAAAAAATGGCAGCAGATTCATTTTAATTGATTACTGTAACTTGTAAATGAGATCCAGTGACTTTGAATATACCTTTTCATTGGCCACTATTGATGTTTAATATTTTGTGTAGCATTAGTAGCTTCAATATATCTAGATATAAGAGTTGATGCTGTTAATGAAAGAGTGTTTTTAAATTCATGCTTATTTCTGCTTCATACCATTTTCTCTTTTAATAGGCAAATATCGTTAATCTTTTAGGATGATAAAAAGCCCTCATTATGAACTAAATTTTAATTGCCTTGATAAAGGCATGTAATGTGATTTTCTGTAGCACTTTTGTGTTGAATGCATTCCTTTTGTTTCTTTCTTCTGATTTGGCTCTAACAAGTTTTTTAGATCGCTTATGCTTTTTTGTTTGTGGTTGTTGCAGACATTGTCTTTCTTTCTTCACATTTTGAAGGTTGAGTTTACAGAGAAAAGAATACAGATTGGAGGGGAGCAACCTTCTAGTTTATTTCTTGCTTCTATATCTCTTCTTCTCAGTGAGCAGGTGCCTTTTGCAGAGGACTTGGCAGTGTAAGCACTCTTCAACTTTAACTTAGTAAAATTGAACTTTTACTACAGTTATAGCTTTTAATCTCAATAAAATGGAGAGATATCCTGAGACTTTACAAAATTCAATCATCATAAAAATAAAAAAATCCATGTAGTAATCAGAATTAAAGTCTTTGTGAAATGGAGAGGTAGTAAATGCGCATTGATAGTATAAAATGGGTTTTGTTGGGTTTTATAGTCGTGTGTGGAAACCCAGGAAAGATAATGCCAAGATACTGGGATTTTCCCTGTTCCCTTATTTGTTTTTTTCTATTCATTACTGGAAGAAACATAGTGCTCTGTTATGTTCTATTGAAAATCAGTGAGTTTCTCCTATTGTTTTGAGCATTAACTAGGGGATTTGCTTTCATTTCTTAGCTGATTCTAGAGAGGAAAAAAAAAAAAAATGCAAGCCCAGTTTCTGGATATTTCTTTTTGGTTCCTTAGAGTTTGATTTTGCTATATAGTCCTAGTGTTTTTTTTCCCCACATTCAAATTCCCTTTCCAAGTTATAGTTGAAATTAGGTTCTGTAATTCTGGACAGCTATATGAAGTTAGTGCAACAATGAGAGATGGGAATTCCAAGAAAAGCAAGGTTTATGAAATGCCATCACTTCTCTTTAAGCCTTTGTTCTGATCTTCATTCTCTCCTATAGTATTATTTTTGTGCTAGTTAAATTTGCTTAAAACTTTATTTCCCTCAATAAATTAAATTAACATGTTTTATTGTTGGAAAAAATTCTTGTCTTTGAGCCATGATTATGATGGTGGTTGGATAGTTGGTTACTATAGGTTGTGACGGGTTGTGTCGTGGGTCATTGTGGTTGGGTGTCGTGGTTGCTGGTTGTGCTGTGGTGGTTGGGTCTTTTGATTTTGGTCAAAAGACTTTGATCCATTTGGTTGAGGAAGAGAGACCAACATGTGGGGAAGAGAGAAGGGTATATGAGTTTTTATTTAATATTTATTTTAATTGGTTGTATGTTAAATTGGTTGAAATTATTTATATTGTTATATGGGTTGTATATTAAAATAAGAAATGAAATATTGGGTGCATTGTTAAAAGAAGTTTTAAAATAGATAAAATAATTTTTTTTTAAGGTAATAAATAATAATTTTTCAGCACCCCATATATAAATGCTCTTAGAATTCGAATCCAACTAGTCACTAGAAGAAAATAAATAGTTTAAATTGAAAAACCAGAGCAATGGTTAGCTCAATATAAAAATAATAACCCAAAAACCTCTGATCAGATCGTCCATTAAGCTCTCCTGTGAGAGAGAGAAAGTGTGTGAGAAAACAGAGCCCGTGTAAACTTCATCACAACAAATATCTTGGATAATTGTCAATATATAAACTTTTTTTTGTTTTTGATTTTTTGTTTTGCTTTTGCTGTTACATTGCACAACTATAGATACTGTGCACTAAGAGTTAAAAATTTGAGAAATACTTATTTTTAGAAATGACAGTACTATAAGGGTGTGACTCGTATATGTGTATATTTATAAATATATATATATTTGTGTATATATATATACACCTAAATGTATACGTGTGTATACCTCGGCAAAAATGCACTCTTTTTTTGTTTTTGTTTTGTGTGTGTGTGTGTAAGAAAAGGGTGAAAGGAGAAGGAGATGAGAGCTCTCAGTTGCGTAGAGAAGAAAACTACTGCTCTTAGCTCTATGACTAAAAGTTTTCTTCTCTACGCACCTTTCCTTTCAACTGACAGATTATCTTCTGAAGTTGTTTTAGGAAATCTTTTTTTGGCTTTACTTTATCCTTTTTCCATGACAGATAATGGGATCAGTACTAATATATGTGAAACAGAAGTTTTCTTCAAGTTCATCTTACCCCCAATCCCAAAAGACATATACTTGTTAAAAGAAATTTCCATTTTTAAAGAAGGAAGCACTGACAGAGTTGAGCCAGTAACAGATGATATAAGTGATACCATTGATCTTGCCCAAAAGCACTAATGGATGTATTTATTACTTAATACCTTATCGTTTTCTTCCTTTCAAAAGATGTTTTGCTACTTTATTGTATTCCCCTTTAAAAACTGTCCCCTGAAGAATTTTAAGCCCTTTGCAAGACAAGGTAATACAGATGAAATAGAAACCCAGATAGACAATCTCATTGCTGAGATCCTGATAGAAAAAGAAAAAGCTAGCATCCATGCACTTTATTAGACAATAGCATGAAGGCCTTCAAGGTGTACTTGCACTTTGTTAGTCTTAATTCTAAGGTTAACGGTCAATTGCCTGGCAAACAAGATAGCCATTCAGGCTAAAATCCCAGACCAAAAAGTTCTTAACCTCGGCGGAGGAAAAGGATTATTGCCAATCCACTGCCAGAAATCAGCGAAGATTTCAGAAAAAGTATGAAGGTGTCTCGTCAGAGACACTATCCCTTAAGAATACAATACTACTGGCCGACGCAATGTATTCACATGGAAAATAATGAGACCCAAAAACAGACAGATTGACAGATGTACGACTAAAAGATTGCTGACAAACTCAACAAGAAAACTGCAGACAAAGCGACTACTACTCACCATTATCAAACAGTTTACTGTTCATCATCACGCGTTAATAGTGCCTAGACAGATCACGACAGACTAATACTGCTCACCAGCAGGCGTAAATAATACACCGACAGATTACTGTTTATCAATAGTAATTTTTCCATGATTCTACAGGATTACATCAAAACTCAAGTTATCTTTTCCTACTTGAGTTACTTTTCAAGACAGACATGGTTTATTTTCTCTATAAAAAGACAGATTCATAGGTCTAAGTTTTAGATCCAATTACAGAACCCTTTCTCCCTCTCTTAGCCAAGACAGACGCTTGTAATCTTCTCCCTCCCAGACCTCACGGACATAGCCTTTTATACTTTCAGACAGACTTCTATTTGTAATCCTATATTTCAAAGACAGAAGTCTATTTCAAGCTTTGTATCAAAGACAGGAGTTTTTCAGTTCAAGTAAGATTTTACTAATTTCTATTTTGATATTCTATACTCCGTTTTAATTTTATTTTGAATATATTTATTTTGCTATATCTTCTTTATTTGCTATTTTATCTTTGTTTTATGCATCTATAAAACTGTTGTGCTTTCTCCTGGTAGTTAAATATAAATACAAGTATATATATATATATATATATATATATATATATATATAAAAGAGGAGAAAGGAGGAGGAGATGAGAGCTCTCAAATGTGTAAAAGTTTTCTTCTTTACGCACTTGAGGTATATATATATAAACATATATAGCCATTCCCCATTTAGGGAACCTCGTTAAGCCCCGCTCTAGAAAAACCTTTAGTCAAGCCATGGGTAACCCGACAAATCAGTCTCAAGTCTAAATACAAGACAGAATTATAAATAGTCAACCAGAAGTTAGAAGAACTAGTAAAAAAAAGGAACCAATTACCTCTTCGGCTAGTAAAAAAAGGAACCAATTACCTGTTCAACTAGCAGAGACCCCAGATTAGCCACCCTAGACATTCATACATCATTTAGTTATTTCAGCAAAACCTCTTTAGAATCTAGAATCGAAGAAGAAATAGAACAATTAGAAAACCAGTTTCAAATTCTACAAGTCTACAGGTGAATATTTATGTATATATGTGTATATATATACACATAAATATATAAATATGTGTATATGTGTGTGCGGGGGTATATATATTTATATATGTGTATATATTTATATATATATACATAAAATATATACATATATGTATATAAATATATATGTATTTATTTATGTATATAAATAAATAAATATATATGTATATGTATATATAAGGTATTTATATATTTATAAATATATTTGTATATATATAAATAAATATATACACACATATAAATGTAGTTTCAACAAAACCTCTTTAGAATCTGAAGAAGAAATAGAACAATTAGAAAACCAGTTTCAAAGTCTATAGGTGAATATTTATGTGTGTATATATATATATATATATATATATATGTATATACATAAATATATGCATATATGTATATAAATATGTGTATATGTATATATACACACACACATATGTATATAAATATATATGTATTTTAAATATATATTTATATAACTAAGCCTTTAGTGTGGTCTTAGTACTGAGTCTGCTGAAAACTAAGGCCAAGGATGCCTTATATAGATGGAGGGAGCCTTGGATCCATTCAGGAGATTGCTTGAATAACGGAAGGTGAAATGCTTTTACTTCCAGGTGAATATCTTTTCAGCCGAAAGCAATAGTAACTTCAATGATTTTGCTGGGCACTGTTGAGTGAACAGTAACTGGTCACTATTTATGAACAGTATCTTGTCCTCTTGCTTTTCTGGAATAGTAACTCTGCATAGTGTTCTGGACTGTGCAGTGAATAGTAGCTTGCTAGCAGCTCTGCTAGTGCGGGTACTGTTCATGGAATAGTAACCGGATTTGCAAAGGTGGTTCTTAAGCTTGTCTGGGCTTCTGGAGCTGTTCTAGAGCGTCCGGGAGCCTATCTGAAATGTGTTAATCAGTATCATGGCCAGATGGGTACCCGTCATAAGGATCCCATGGAGGGTCATAGTCACAGTTGTGCTCATGATACTTGGCATACTTATCACAAAAGCCACAATACAGGATAGGTTCATAATCTGCTTGTTGCAGAACTAACTGTCCGGGCTTAATGTAGTCAATTCTTTCGGTATGGAGAGCTTCAGAATACTGCCTGGTGGTAAACACTGTAATTCTTCCAGTATTTCCAACAAAGTGGTAATTCTGCCAAAGCTCGCTGGTGACATCTAAAATCTCATTGTTGAAGTATCCTCCCCAGCAACTTGCAAGAGCTTCGGGGTCTTCATTATGGAGATAAGAGTCTCCTTCATACCAAGGGCCATTATGGGTGTACCCGTTGATGAGTACAAGATGGTGCGCAGGTTGGACAATCATCCAATTGCTTCTGTCCCATTGTGGGAGAGTACTCCAGCATCTGATGGAGATGAATGGACTCTTGATTTTTGAAACAACCTGTCAGACGATCTGTGGGAACTAGTTGATCTGTTTTGTTTTACATCTATTTTCTGATAGCACTTCCACTTCCATATATTGCATTTTTCATCTACTACTTCATCTTAGTCAGTGTTTACTGTTCTTTCTTTTAGTGGTAGGCTGAGCCTCCCGTTTATTCAAACTGTTTATTATCTTGAGATTATCTGTTTGAGCTAATCCTTTGCTTCCCAGTTATCTTCTTCTTCTTGTCTTTGTTTCTTTCCCCACAATTTGTTGCAGATGTGTACTAAGCCAAGTTCTGTGAGGAGATGTTATCCAGTAAGTCTAGGAGTAAGCTCGGTTTTGTGTTCGTCTGCTACCCAGTAAGTCTTAAGTACCGAGGTTGAGTGTGAACCGAGAGTTTCCCCTGTTAGCCGTTAGCCAGGTGGGTGTTGAGGCGTTGTTGAGGGAAAGTAAAGGTTCGTATACACTTAGTATTAGGGAAAAGTGGCGGTTAGTAGTAGCAGAAAACACAGAAGGCGTCCGAGTGGCGGTAAGTTGGTAACATATTACAGAAGGCGTCCATACACTCCCTGTTTCAGATCTAAGGATAGATCCAGAAATTGGAAGATAAAGGTAGTCTAGGTTGTAATTGATTTCTTAGGCTTTTAATCCAGAATGATAAATAGGATGTTTAGAAGGAGTGACTCTTCCACTTCCATTAGATCTAGCAGTACAAACCCTCCTGAGATTCCACAAGAAGATGGAACAATCAACTCAGAGTCGTACCAGCTTTCAGATCTAGATCAGAAGTTAGGAGATTGGAACATACCCAAAGTTCCCACAACCCAAGTCTATAAGTCTTCGTCAAGGTCTTTGAAAAAGTCTTTCAGAACGGACTACCATGTTAGGACTATAGAACAAGTTTACAGCATTAGTAAGGAATATGAAACCTGTTATTTGTTGTCCCCTGCAGTCATGAAAGCTCACAGGGAAAATGGTCATAAATTCCTCCACATAGGACTTGTCCAAGTTGGAGTAAAACCATTGATCAGAGAAGGTTTGAACAACTCGATCCTTATGGCACTTAGAGACATCCGTCTTATCAGATTTAAAGACAGTCTCCTAGGAACCATAGAATCCAGTTTGAGTAACGGTCCAATTCACTTCGACTGTTTCCCAAACCTCACTGTTGCACTTGACGACCCTCACATCTTGAAGGTCTTCACCCTCAACATTAAAACCCATGGAACCCTTCTGTTACATGGCACCAAACAGCTTGCTCTTATATACAGAGTATATTATAAGTGTATGAGGACGAACATGTCCATCCAGATAGTTGATAAGAGAAAGCCAGGTGAAACCACTCTTATCCAAACCTCAGATGTTAGATTCACCGTTCAGGTACCAAGAACCCTGAAATGGTCTGAAATAACATTCCCAGCACAATGGACTCTAGAGAATGAAAATTATCCTCTACAGATCCAGAATCCTGTTAGGAACCCAGATCTAGATTATGTCCAGCAGTTAGCCGATGGAACGGTTAGACTTAGCTTTGACCAATCTAGGTTTAGATCACCTTTAGAGTATGATGAACCCAGGCCCAGATCCTCATTAGATCTGCACCAGGAAACATACCAAGAACCAAGGTCTAGATCAATAGATCTATGCCAACCCTTTAGGCAGCCAACTATCCTCTTGAAAGATAGACCTGCATCTCAGTGTAGTTCGTTTAGAACACGAGCTCCCTTTCCTACATCTAGAAGAGACTTAAGTCCACAGTTTCAAGGTGTTAAAGACCACTCCCAGGTTAGTACTCCTTGTTACACAGCCAAACAAGACTCAGTTGCTGATCAAGAAGAAGACAGCAAGAGTCAAGACAGTCTTAAGCCTCCCTCACCATCAGGATCTGATTTTAAAAATCCTATTCAGCAGGAAACTGAATATGACCATCAGCTCCTAATGTTGACAAAAGAGTTCATCCCTGATATGAACGCTCTTGAAAAGGAATTTAATTCTGAAAAGAACAGAGTTAAAAGAGAAGCCTATAGAGCCAACCATACCAAGGAACAAAAGGTTGAAGTTTTGGAGAAATGGAAGTTATTCATGAAAAAGGTACAAGCTGATTATCCTTTCTTTGAATACTTTGAGAAACATTTCAAATGGCATAAAAAGAACTGTGTCATTCCCAAAACCAAACTTCCTACAAAAACCCTTCCACCAACAAAGGCTAGACATTCAACACAGAAAGAAGAGGAACCAGTCTCTCCTTCACCTGAACTAAATGTCTTAGAAGCCCACATATCTTCTAGTAGTTCTAATGAACCCTCCTCAGAAAAGGAGAAAGAACCACTAGATGACCAACTTGGTGATACACCCTCACTTCCTCCTAAGAAATGGATATCCAAATTTAGAGGTAACCTAGCCTTTAAGGATTTCCACAGGAAGAAGATAGTTTCCAAAGAATATAGAAGACAGAAGTTCAAAAACAATGACTTCTATAAGAAAGGAAACCCCAACCCCTTAGTACCCTTTTCCAGTTCACCTAAGGTTTCACCTGTGTCACCATCCGTTGTTGCCAATCGTTATTTGGTCTCCACAATCCCGAAACCAAATTACCATAGGCCCCAAGGACAACACAGTTATAGTTCTGCTCTAGCCACATTGCCTTCCAAAGCAACTTCTCCATATACAGTTGAAGAACCTTTTGGCCCGATTGTGCCTAAGCAACCCTCCTTCACTCTCCCTCCTAGAACAGGAAGAGCCTCTTACATCAAGAAACCTTTTGTTCAGCATATCTCTTATGTTGAGCCACACTTAGCTCACATAACGGATCCGCTAGCATTAGCAATGGAAGTATTGCCCCATGAATGGCATTTCCTTCCCAAAAGCCTAGAGAAAAACATCAAATTCTATAAAGACATTCTCATCCAAGAAAAGTCTGCCAGAATAGAAGACATCAGAGATAGGAATAATCCCTCAATTGTCCTATACCATAAATTCATAATTCAGAGTTTTGTAAGCTGTAAAGAATGGGGACACCCCTCCACTCTCAGGACACTTACAGTACTCAAGGGCTCAGAACTCCTGTATAATTATTATGACTATATGGATGCTTTTGAAAAGGTATTATTCTTTCAGAATGAGAACTATGATCACTCATGGTTCATTCAGATTGATAGGAATTTCAAAGGACAGATACCTTCGTGGTTCCTCAAGTGGTGGGAAATGTTTGGTCCAACTCCATAGAACTTCCCAGAACCTCTACAGGACGCACTAAGATATTTCGGTTCCAGATTCCAGACAGATAAGCATTCTTCACAGTTTCTAGCTATCTTGCATATGATAGTTCAATACAAGATCCACTGGATTAGCATGTGGAATTATGCAATCAATCAGAACTTGCTCGATAGGGAATTCTTTACAAAATGGTGGGATAAATTCAGACCAACTGATGCTATCTCCAAATTATATAAAGACTTTCCTCTTCCAGTACAGAAACTTATAGCTCATTGCACAAGATCACAGCCAAGCCTAGATTCCGTTCTGATCTCCGGAAAATCTAGTAAAGAACTCAAGGATCTTGCCCAACAGCTACTCCTGCAGTCTGCACAACTAGAGTCAGCAGAAAAGAACTCTCCTGCCTCTTCAGAAGTCTCGTGCAACCGTGTCCCAATTGACCCATTCCAGGATTCTCAAGATCCTTACGATGGTTATAATTTGGACAGCGATTAGAGCAATTTCAGAACGGCTCCCGGATGCTCCAGAACAGCTCCAGAAGCCCAGAAAAGCTCAAGAACCACCTTTGCAAATCCGGTTACTATTCAGAATAGTACCCGCACTAGCAGAGTTGCCAGCAGAGCACTATTCACTGCACAGTCCAGAACACTATGCAGAGTTACTATTCCAGAAAAGCAAGGGGACAAAACACTGTTCATAAACAGTGACCAGTTACTGTTCACTCTACAGTACCCCAGCAGAATCATTAAGGTTACTATTGCTTTCGGTTGAAAAGATATTCACCTGGAGGTAAAAGCATTTCACCTTCCGTGATTCAAGCAGTCTCCTGAATGGATCCAAGGCTCCCTCCATCTATATAAGGCATCCTTGGCCTCAGTCTTCAGCAGGCTTAGTACTAAGACCACACTAAAGGCTTAGTTCAATACTACCTCAGAGCCCCAGTTTCACATTGTAACTAGAATACTTTGTAAACTCTCAATGGCTCTCTTCTTCTCCCCTCTAGTTTACACTTGTACCAGAACTACATTTGTAACCTATTTGTGCTTCCGCCCCCAGTGCCCTCTGAACGGCACCCATTTGTTGTAGCTTACCCCCATCTGTTGTAGCTTATATTTTGTGTATATATATATATATATATATATATATTTATATATATGTATTTATTTATGTATATATATATATATATATACACACATAAATATATAAATATATATGTGTATATATATACATATATGAAAGGAGAGAGATGAGAGCTCTCATTTGCATAGAGAAGAAAGCTTTTACTCGCATATCTCTACGCACCTAAGAGCAATAGTTTTCTTCTCTACAACTAAAAGTTTTCTTCTCTGAGGTATATATATATATATATATATATATATATATATACAAAAGGGGGTAAGTTACAGGTAAGGGCCGACTAAGGCCGTTACAGTGCGGAAACATAAATAAGAGGTTATAGTTGTGAATGTTATGGTTATAGCGTTACAAGTGTAAACTTGAAAATAAACTGAGAAAGCCATCTGTTTACAAAGTAAAGAGAAGGGAGGTTTCTGAGTTTTGCAATGGGGACTGCAAATTGGACCTGCTGAAGATTGAAGCAAAGAGTTTCTTAAATAACTGGAGGAAGCCTTGGATTCTTTCAGGAGATTGCTGGAATCACGGAAGGTAAATTGCTTTTACTCTGGGTGAAAATCTTTTCAACCGAATGTGAACAGTAAACTGGATGATTTTGTCGGGGTACTGTTTGATGAACAGTAATGGTCACTGTTCATGAATAGTAATTTGTCTCCATGCTTTTTTGAATAGTGATCATGTACAATGTTCTGGGACTGTGGATGAATAGTAGTCTGTCTGCAACTTTGCTGGTGCGGGTATTATTCTGGCAACAAAAGCAAAGCCAAGTATGAAATAGGAAATTTCTGTATTCAATATGGCTTACCTTCCGTCATCCCCAAAAGAAAATCCAAACACAGAGGAAAAGAACCCTCTGAGAAATCCCATAGGAAGAAAACAGCCTTTAGGTACTATAGAAAATAGAAGTTCAAAACTGATGATTTCTATAAAAAAGGAAAATCCAAATCCACAGGAAGATTCATACCTAAAACATCAGGAAAATGTTTTAAGTGTGGAAAGAGAAGTCATTTCCAAAAAGAGTGTAAAGCTAAGGCCAAATCCCTTATCAATACCCTCATTACTGACCAAACCAGTAAAGAAGAAATTTTCAAACTCTTAGAGCTTGATCGCTCAAATAGTGAGTCTTCAAATAGTTCTAGTGAAGAGGAAAAGCACTAGTTGTATAAGTCATCTTCTGAACCCTTTAGAATCGCCTCTAGCTCCTCTAGTGGCGTAGATGAAATCCTAGCTTGCAAAGATAGTTGTTGTAGAAACAAGACTATCAGTGTTCTTTCTAAGTAAGAAGAGCTGCTCTTAGATCTCATAGAACTAATTGAAGACCCAATCACCAAACCCAATCACCAAAGCTCAAAAACTTAGTGAGTTCCACAAAACCCTAGTTAAAGAAGCCAGTACATCCAAACCTAGAATCCAGGAACCCAAAGTTGGAGAAAATCTACAATAGGTTTACCAAATCCAAGAAAGAGGTAATCGTCCAAGATCTCCAGAAGGAGATCAAAGGATACCAAATCAGATGTGAGAACCCTTAAGCAAGAATTAACCATCCTTAGGGTTGACCACAATCTCATAGACCAGAGAGTCAAACAGTTAGAAAACAATTCTCATCATGGCAATGAGGAAGGCACCTCATTACAGAACCCCTCTAATGAAGAAATTGATGAAACAGTTAACCCTACTACAGATATGGAACAAGAACCAACCAATGAAGCGTTCTTACAAACCATCAGTAGAATTAACTTCCAGAAATGACACTCCAAAGTCAGGATTGTCACTAGTAGAGATTTTGAATTTGAGGTAGTAGTCTTAATAGATTCAGGTGCTGATCTCAACTGCATCTAAGAAGGAATCATTCGCTCTAAATACTTCCGGAAAACCAAAGAAAGGTTAACTTCGGCAAGCGGAGGAAAGATGTAAATTGAATTCAAAATCCCAAAAGCACATGTTTGTCAAGACAATATGTGTTTTAAAACCACATTTGTTCTTGTCAAAAATATGATAGATATAGTCATCTTAGGAAACCTTTTCATGTGTCTATTGTACCCTTTCATCACGGATAGTGAAGGAATCACTATCCATCCTTTTGACCAACCAGCTAGGTTTAAGTTTCTTAGACCCTTTGTCCAGCACATCTCTTATATTGAACCTTACTTGGTCCACATAACAGATCCGTTGGTACTAGCAATGGAAATCTTGCCCACAGGTTGGCATTTTCTCCCTAAAAGCCCTGAAAAGAACATCAAATTCTACAAAGGCATCCTCACTCAAGAAAAGTCCGCCCGAGTAGAAAATATCATGGATCGTAAGAACCTTTCTGAAGTCCTCTATCATAAATTCATAATCCAAAGTTTTGTAAGCTGCAAAGATTGGGGACACCTCTCCTCACTCAGACCACTTACAGTGCTCAAGGGATCAAAACCCCAGTACAATTATTATGATTATACGGACGCCTTCGAAAAGGTTTTGTTTTACCAGAACAAAAACTATGATCATTCATGGTTCATGCAGTTTGACAAGAAGTTCTCCAGCCCAATTCTTTCATGGTTCCTCAAGTGGTGGGAAATGTTTGGATAAATTCCTCATAACTTCCCTGAACCCCTTCAGGATGCATTAAGGTATTTTAGCACCAGATTCTAGGTTGACAGCCATACTTCCCAATTCCCAGCAATTTTGCACATAACAATTAAGTACAAAATTCACTGGATCAGTATGTGGAATTATGCAATCAACCAGAACCTTTTAGACAGAGAATTCTTTGTGAAATGGTGGGATAGTTTCAGGTTTAACGAGATTATTGCCAAAATACACAAAGAATTCCCCCCTCCAGTTCTAAAAGACATTGCTCACAGTACAAGATCTCAATCTAGTCTAGACTTCGTCCAGATCGCCGAAAAATCTAGCAAAGAACTCAAAGATCTTGCCCAGCAATTACTCCTCCAATAAGAACAGTTAGAGTCAGAAGAAAAGAACTCTCCTGCCTCTTCAGAAGCCTTATGTAATCGTGCTCCAATTGACCCATTTCAGGACTCTCAAGATCCTTATGATGGTTATAACTTGGACATCGATTAGGCAATCCAGAACAGCTCCAGAAGCCTCAAAATAGCTTAAGAACCACCTTTGCAACCCGGTTATTATTCCAGAATAGTACCCGTACCAACAAAGTTGCAGACAGACTACTATTCATCCACAGTCCTAGAACAATGTGCATGATTACTATTCAGAAAAGTAAGGGGACAAATTACTATTCATGAACAGTGACCATTACTGTTCATCAAACAGTACCCCGACAGAATATTCTAGTTTACTGTTTACTTTCGGTTGAAAAGATTTTCACCCAGAGTAAAAGCAATTCACCCTCCGTAATTCCAGTAATCTCCTGAAAGAATCCAAGGCTTCCTTTAGCTATTTAAGGAACCCTTTGCTTCAGTCTTCAGCAGGTCCAATTTGTAGTTTCCATTACAGAACTCAGAAACCTCCCTTCTCTTTACTTTGTAAACAGATGGCTTTCTCAGTTTATTTTGAAGTTTACACTTGTAACGCTATAACCATGGCCTTCACAACTGTATCCTCTTATTTATGCTTCCGCACTGTAACGGCCTCAATCGGCCCTTACAATGTTTTGAACATCTTTTTCTAAAACATATTTTGCAGATTTGCAATCAATCCTTAATAAAAGTTTTTGATTCAAAAGATCACTTTGAAATTTTTAAATGCATAGTACTATAGATAAAATCTCTTTTTTGATAATACTTTAGTTAAACTGAGTGGGAGTCCAGATTCCTAACTTCTGATCTAAATCTGAAAGTTGGTACGACTCCGAGTTTATTGTTCCATCATCTTGAGGGATCTCAGGGAGGGTTGTACTTCAAGATCTAGTGCTAGAGGATGAATCACTCCTTTTAAACATTTTGTTCATCATTCTAAAATAAAAGCTTAAATAAACAATTATATCCTAATTACCTTTATCTCCATATTTCTAGATCTAACCTTTAGATCTGAAACAGGGTATACACACGGGACAAATGCCTTCTCTCAAGCTAACTACAACCTCTTACTGCCACAAACTCTCCACAATGCTAACACCCTAAAACGCCTCTCTCTCAGTTGACACGGGTGAACCAAGCATGAACAGGAAAGACACTGGGTCTGATTGGGTTGCAAGACGGCTTAGATTTGGTCTTACTTGTGTCAACAGTATACATCTGCAACAAACTTCTGGCTAAAAACAGAGATATGGAAAAGCAGATAACTAGGAAACAATTGATTAGCTCAAACAAATAAATTCAGAATAATAGACAGGAGTTTAAACGGGAGGCTCAGCCTACCACCAAAAGAGATTACAGTAAACAAAGACTGAGAAGAAATAATAGATGAAGAAAGTGATAAATGGGAATGGAAGAGTTATCAAAAAATAGATGTAAAACAAAATGTAATTTGTAGGAGATAACATATTCAAAGTAATGAATAATGCACAAAATAATGGATAACTATGGTGGTTGTACCGGCCATATATATATATATATATATATATATATATTTATGTGAAGACCTAATAAGGTGTTACAAATGTAAACTGAAATTGCCATTTGATTACAATACTGAAGGGTTGTAATGAGAAACGAGGTATTTTAGAACTGAACTAGACCTAAAATTGAAGAATGAGACTGAGGATTCCTTTTATAGCTAGAGGAAGCCTTGGATTCTTCAAAAGATTGTTGGAAATCCGGAGAGTAAAATGTTTTTACTAAAGGTGAATTTCTTTTCCACTGAAAGCAAATAGTATTCTGAATTATTCTTTCAGGCACTGTTTGATGAACAGTAACTGTTACTGTTCATGAATAGTGACTTGTCTCCTTGCTTTTCTGGAATACTGTTCATGCACAGTGAATGGTGCTGTGGATGAATAGTGAATTGTCTGGGATCTTTGTTGAGTGCAGGTACTGTAGCTGAATAGTAACCGGATTGCAAAAACTATTCTTGGAGCTATTCAAAACATCCTAATCGCTATCCAAGTTGTAATCATCATAAGAATCATGAGAATCCTGGAAGGGATCGACTGGATTGCGATTTACTGAAGCTTCTGAAGATGTAGGAGAAACTCTTTCTTCTGACTCTAACTTCTCTGACTGGAGGAGCAACTACTGAGCAAGATCTTTAAGTTCCTTGCTAGATTTTCCGGCGATCTGGACGGAGTCTAGGCTGGACTGAGACCTTGTATTATGAGCAATAGCTCTCTAAATCTGAGGAAGATAATCCTTATTGAGCTGATTGATGATTGGATCAATCTTAAGGTTATCCTACTCCATGATGGATGTTTTAATCAGTATCATAAGCATCAGATGAGTATCAATCAAAGGGATCCCACGGGGGATTATAATTATAGTCATGCTCATGATATTTGGGATATTGATTAAAAAATTGTAGTACAGTACATGTTCATAATCTACATTTTTTTGTTACTAACTGCCTGGGATCAATGTAATCAACTCTTTGAAGAGTAGGAATGGCGGTGGAGTATGGCCTGGTAGTGAATACTGAAATTCTGCCAGTATTTCCTGTAAAATGATAGTTTTTCCATAGTTCACTAGTGATATCTAGAATTTCATTGAATTCATAGAAGGAACTCAAAACAGTATCCCTGACTTCGTTACCTGTGAATTTTTGCAGAATCCAAACCAAGATGTCCGGGAAAAGACAACCCCAACCCCTAAAGTTGCCTAAACAGTAAACTACCAGTAGTACTAGTCAAGCAAAGGACCCTGGCCTTTTAGTACCATTCTCTACCAGTCAAGCAAAGGCCTTACCTGTGTCACCAACCACTGTTGCCAACTGTTTTTTGGTCTCTACCATCCCAAAACCAAACTACGTAAGGCCCCGTGGTCAACACAGTTACAGTTCAGCCTTAGTTACACCACCACTCAAGATAGTCACCCCATACACAGTTGAAGAATCTTTTGGCCCAATAGTACCCCAAAAGCCTTCTTCCCATCCCCCCCGGAAAGGAAGGTCTCCTTATGTTAGGAAACCCTTTATCCAGCACATCTCTTATATTGAACCACAGCTAGTTCATATTACAGATTCCTTAGCTTTGGCCATGAAAGTTTTGCCCCAAGGATGGCATTTCGTCCCAAAGCATCCAGAAAAGAATATCGAATTCTATAAGAGCATCTTCATCCAGGAAAAGTCTGCTCAAATAAAAAACATCATGAACAAGACAGACCCTTCCGTAGTCCTCTACCACAAGTTCATTATCACAAGTTTTGTAAACTGTAAAGATTGGGGGCAGCACCCCTCTCTTCTCAAGAAGCTTACAAACCTCAAGTCTCTTACAGGTATAGAACTCCATTATAGTTACTACGACTACATGGACGCCTTTAAGAAAGTTTTATTCTACCAAAATCAGAACTTTGATCATTCATGGTTCTTGATGTTTAACAGGAAGCTCTCGAGTCCTTCCCTCTTAATTCCTTAAGTGGTGGGAAATGTTCGGATCCATTCCCCAAATCCTTCCAGAACCCCTTCAGGATGCCCATGGATATTTTGGCTCCAGATTCCAAGCCTTCGGTCATGGTTCCCAGTTTTCGGCCATTTTGCACATGACAATCATGTACAGAATCCATTGGATAAGTATGTGGAACTATTCAATCAATAGCAATCTCTTAGGCAGAGAATTTTCAGTCAAATGGTGGGACAGTCTCCGGTTTGAGCAAATTATCAGCCAAATCCATAAAGACTTTCCCTCTCCAATTCAGAGAGCCATTGCTCATAATACAAGGTCTCAGTCCAGCCTAGACTCCGTCCAGATCGCCGAAAAATCTAGTAAGGAAATTAAAGACCTTGCTCAGCAGTTGCTCCTCCAGTCAGAGATGTTAAGAGTCAGAAGAAAGAGTTTCTCCTGCCTTTTCAGAAGTTTCAGTCAACCACAATCCAGTCGATCCCTTTCAGGATTCTCAAGATCCTTATGATGGTTACAACTTGGATAGCGATTGAGATGTTTTGAAAAGCTCTAGAACAGTCTTTGTAGTCCGGTTACTATTCAGCTATAGTACCCGCACTCAAGAAAGATTTTAGACAATTCATTATTTATCCACAGCACCAGTCACTGTGCATAAACAGTATTTCAGAAAAGTAAGGGGACAACTCACTATTCATGAACAGTAACAGTTACTGTTCATCAAACAGTGCCCGACAAAATAATTTAGAGTACTATTTGCTTTCAGTGGAAAAGATTTTCACCCCAAGTAAAAGCATTTTACTTTCCAGATTTCCAGCAATCTTCTGAAGAATCCAAGACTTCCTCCAGCTATAAAAGGAACCCTCAGTCTCATTCTTCAGCAGGTTTTCATTTTAAGTCTAGTTTAGTTCTAAAATACCTATCTTCTCATTACAACCCTTTAGTATTGTAATCAGATGGCAATTTCAGTTTACACTTGTAACACCTTATTAGGTCTTCACATCTGTAACCCCATGGCCTCAGTCGGCCTTTTATATTTCTGCTTCCCCATGGCCTCAGTCGACCTCCCCCTTTGTTTGTAACTTACCCTCCCTTTTGGTATCAGAGCCAAGTTTTGGCCGATTGTAAGTGTTTGTAAGTTACTGTAATTATTTTCAATCAAGTTGGTGGTATAGCCATAGTTATCCATTATTTTGAATATGTTATCTCCTACTTGTTATATTTTGTTTTGTGTCTATTTTCTGATGACTCTTCCATTACCATTTGTCACTTTCTTCATCTACTATCTCTTCTCCACACTTGTCTACTGTAATTTTTTTTTGGTGGTAGGCTGAGCCTCACTTTTAATCTTCTATTTACTGTTCTATGTTATCTGTTCAAGCTAATCAGTTACTTCCCAATTATCTGCTTTTTCTTATTCCTATTTTTAGCTCCAAAGTTTGTTGTAGATGTGTACTGTTGAGACAAGTAAGTCCAGATCTGTGCTATTGTGCAACCCAGCAAGACCCAGTATCTTTCTTGTTTAGTGTTTGGTCAGCCCATGTTAGCCTGAGAGAGGCGTTTAGGGTGGTCCCCACTGTGTTGAAAGATTGCGGTAGTAAGAGGTTGTAGTTAATACGTGAGAAGGCGTTGGTCCCGTTAGAACACACTGTTTTCAGATCTAAGGTTAGATCCAGAAATTTGGAGATAAAGGTGATTAGGTTTTGATTGTTTATCTTAAAATTTTAATTTAAAACAATGAATAGATTGTTTAGAAGCAGTTCTTCTACCAGCATTAGATCTTCCCATTCATCCCTACCTGAGATCCCTTAAGATAATGGAATTCTCAATTTAGAATCTTACCAGTTATCAGATACAGATCTAAAACTAGGAGATTGGAACATCCCTAAGGTTCCCACCAACCAGATCTACAAGTCATCTTCATGGTCCTTGAAAGAGGCTTTCAAGATAGATTACCATGTTAGAACTATAGAACAAGTCTATAGTATAAACAAGGAGTATGAAACATGCTACTTGTTACCCTCTTCTGCTCTGAAGGCACACAAAAAAGGACACAATTACCTTCACATAGGTTTAGTCTAGGTTAGAGTCAAACCTTTGATCAGAGAATGATTGAATAACTCGATCCTAATGGCTCTTAGAGACACCCGTCATATCAGATTTAATGATAGCCTCTTAGGAACCACGGAATCCAGTCTTAGTTATGGACCAGTTCATTTTGACTGCTTTCCGAACTTCACAGTTGGGCTTCATAACCCACATATTATGAAGGTCCTCACCCTCAACGTCAAAACCCAATCTCAGATTAGTACCCCTTGTTACACAGCCAAACAGGACTCAGTTGTTGAACAGGATGAAGACAACACTAGTCAGAAACTCCCATCACCATCAGGAACTGATATGGAAGATCCTTTTCAGCAAGAACATGAAATTGATCACCAACTCATGGTGATAAGACAATACGTGTTTTAAAATCACATTTGTCAAGACAATATGTGTTTCAAAACCACATTTGTCCTTATCAAGAACATGACAGATAGGGTCATCTTAGGAAACCCTTTCATGTGTTTGTTGTATCCTTTCATCACGGATAGTGAAGGAATCACTACCCATCCCTTTGGCCAACCAGTTAAGTTTAAGTTTCTTAGGAGCCCAGAGCCCAGACAGATAAGTAGCCTCCAAGAAGTCTCTGTCTCTAAAACTCTTAACCTTGTCAAAGCCAAAACCCAACACCTAGAGTACCTTAGCAAAGAACTAAGTTACAAAAGAATTGAAGAACAATTAGCTTGCAAAAGTTACCAAACTGAGATAAAAAAGTTTGAAGAAAAACTTAAGCAGGAGGTCTTCTCTGATCTTCCTACAGCCTTTTGGCATCAAAGGAGACACGAGGTAGCTCTCCCTTATGTCAAAGATTTCCAAGAAAAGAATATTCCTACCAAAGCTTGACTTATCCAAATGAGCCAAGAACTCATGGATACTTGCCGAACTGAAATAGAGGATCTTCTTAGAAAAGGAATCATCAAAAAAACTAGGTCACCATGGTCCTGTCCAGCTTTTTATGTCCAAAAAAATGCTGAGATTGAGAGAGGTGTCCCTAGACTTGTCATCAACTATAAGCCCCTTAACAAAGTCTTGCAATGGATAAGGTATCCAATTCCTAATAAAAAAGACTTAGTCAATAGGCTTAGCAAAGCAGTGGTTTTCAATAAGTTTGACATGAAGAGTGGATTTTGGCAGATACAAATCAGAGAGTCTGATAGGTACAAAGCCACCTTTACCACACCATTTGGCCATTACGAATGGAATGTAATGCCTTTTGGTCTCAAAAATGCACCTTCCGAATTCCAAAATATCATGAATGAGATTTTTAATCCATTCTCCAGTCTTGCTATTGTGTACATTGATGATGTACTCATCTCTTCAGAATCCCTGGATCAACATTGGAAACACCTTAGAGCATTTCTTAATACCATCAAGCTCAATGGTCTTGTTGTTTCAGCTCCAAAGATCAAACTTTTCCAAACTACTATCAAGTTCTAGGCTTTGATATAAGACATGGTGTCATCAAACCCATAGATAGAGCCATTCAATTTGCAGACAAGTTTCCAGATGAAATCCTAAATAAAACCCAGCTACAGAGATTTCTAGGATCTCTTAACTACATTTCAGACTTCTATCAAAACCTCAGGCAGTAATGCGAACTCCTTTTTGATAGACTTCGAACCAATCCTCCTCCTTGGACCCTAGCCCATACCACAGTTGTCCAAGAAATCAAAAAATATGTTAAGACACTCCCTTGCTTAGGAATTCCCTCAGTAAATTCCTTCAAAATTGTCTAGACAGATGCCTCCAATATTGGTTATGGCGGTATTCTCCTTTAGCATCTCAGTCCCACTTCCCCTTAACAGATTGTCTGTTTCCATTCCAGAATCTGGACTCCTACTTAAATTAATTTTAGTACTATTAAGAAAGAAATTTTATCTATAGTACTATGCATTTCAAAATTTCAAAGTGATCTTTTGAATCAAAAGTTTTTAATAAAGATTGATTGTAAATCTGCAGAGCTTGTTTTAGAAAAAGATGTTCTAGAAATTGGTCTTCTAGATGTTCTATCTCCTTTTCAGTTTCTGAGGAGGTTCTGCTAGAACTGCTAGAGGCTATGTGGGCTTCTAGGGTGACAAGTTGGTGATCTCTGGGGTCTCTACTAGTCGAGGTGATATTTGGTGAAAGGGTGACTAGTTCTTTCTTCACTAGTTTCTCAAGCTTTTGGGAGACTATTTCTAAGGCTGTTTTATCCTTAGGTATACTGTCTTGTCTAGTTGTGAGGAGCTTGACTAAGGGCTTTTCTAGGGTTTGGATAGGTTTACTAGGGTTTCTTGGCTGGAGGATAACCTTATTATCTATCCTATCTTCGATCCTATCATACTGCTTGACTATTACACCTAGACACTGGTTGGTATAGTTGTTTTGCTCTATTACCTTCTTGAGAACTTTTTCGTCATTGGTTGGGTGCTTGAAGGGAGAGGCAACTATATCACTACCACGGTGTTTAAAGGTTATGGCTTCCTGGGGTGGATGACTAGACCGAACAACATTCTTGTTTCCTTTGTTGTCTTCTATGGTCCAGTTGGTTTTGGTGATGACACAAGACTTTTTATGCCATTCAAAATAGTTCTCAAAGTATTCAAAGAAAGGGACATTGCTAGATATCTCTTTCATGAATTCTTTCCATTTTTCCAAAACTTCTTTCTTTTGTTCCCTGGTGTGGTTAGCTCTATAGGCTTCTCTTTTGACTCTATTTTTTTTCTAGATCAAATTCTTTGCCTAAGGCTACAAGGTCAGGGGTGAACTCTTTTCTTATAACCATGAGCTGGTGATCAATTTTAGGTTCTTGCTAAAAAGGATCTTCCATATCAGTTCCTGATGGTGATGGGAGTTTTTGACTAGTGTTGTCTTCATCCTGATCAACAACTGAGTCCTGTTTGGCTGTGTAACAAGGGGTACTAATCTGGGATTGGGTTTTGACTCCTTGGAGCTCTGGTCCTAAGTCTCTCCTAGATTTAGGAAAGGGTGCTAGGGGTCTGGAAGAGCTACATTGGGATGCAGGTCTATCTCTAAGGAGGATAGGTGACTGCCTAAAGGGTTGGTGTAGATCTATCGGGGATTTAGACCTGGGTTCATCATAGTCTAAGGGTATTCTAAACCTAGATTGGTCAAAGCTGAGTCTAACCGTTCCATTAGCTAGTTGCTAGACAAAATCTAGATCTGGGTTTCTGGATGGGTTCTAGATTTGTAGAGAGTAGTTTTCATTCTCTAAAGTCCAATCGGAAGGGAAAACGACATTTGACCATTTCAAGGTTCTTGGAACCTGGATCTTGGATCTGACATCCTTGGTTTGGATAAGAGTGGTTTCTCCCATCTTTTGCTTGTCAATTGCTTGAACATTCATGTTCATCTTGATGCACTTGTAATACAATCTGTATATCAAGGCTAACTGCTAGGTTCCCTGTAACATGAGGGTTCCATGGGTTTTGATGTTGAGGGTGAGGACCTTTATGATATGCGGGTTATGAAGCCCCACTGTGAAGTTGGGGAAGCGGTCAAAATGAACTAGTCCACAACTAAGACTGGATTCCATGGTTCTTAAGAGGCTGTCATTAAATCTGATATGACAGGTGTCTCTAAGGGCCATTAGGATCAAGTTATTCAATCCTTCTCTGATCAAAGGTTTGACTCCAACTTTGACTAAACCTATGTGAAGGTAATTGTGACCTTCTTTTTTGTGTGCCTTCAGAGCAGAAGAGGGTAACAAGTAGCATGTTTCATACTCCTTGTTTATACTGTAGACTTGTTCTATAGTCCTAACATGGTAATCTGTCTTGAAAGTCTTTTTCAAGGACTATGAAGATGACTTGTAGATCTGGTTGGTGGGGACTTTAGGGATGTTCCAATCTCCTAGTTTTAGATCTGTATCTGATAACTGGTAAGATTCTGAATTGAGAATTTCATCATCTTGAGGGATCTTAGGTAGGGATGAATGGGAAGATCTAATGCTGGTAGAAGAACTGCTTCTAAACAGTCTATTCATTGTTTTGAATTAAAAGCTTAAGATAAACAATCACAACCTAATCACCTTTATCTCCAAATTTCTGGATGTAACCTTAGATCTAAAACAGTGTGTTCTAACAAGACCAACGCCTTCTCACGTGCTAACTACAACCTCTTACTACCACAATCTTTCCACACAGTGGGGACCACCCTAAACACCTCTCTTCGGCTAACATGGGTTGACCAAACCCTAAACAAGAAAGATAACGGGTCTTGCTGGGTTGCACAACAACACAGATCTGGACTTCCTTGTCTCAACAGTACATATCTACAACAAACTTTGGGGCTAAAAATAGGAATAAGAAAAAGCAGATAATTGGGAAGTAACTAATTAGCTTGAACAGATAACACAGAACAGTAAACAGAATATTAAAAGGGAGGCTCAGCCTACCACCAAAAGAAATTACAGTAGACAAGTATGGAGAAGAGATAGTAGATGAAGAAAGTGACAAATGGTAATGGAAGAGTTATCAAAAAATAGATGCAAAACAAAATATAACAAGTAGGGGATAACATATTCAAAATAATGATAATGCACAAAATAATGGATAACTATGGCTATACTGCCAACTTGATTGAAAATAATTACAGTAACTTACAAACACTTACGATCGGCCAAAACTTAGCTTTGATACCAAAAGGGTAACAAGTAGCATGTTTCATACTCCTTGTTTATATTGTAGACTTGTTCTATAGTCCTAACATGGTAATCTGTCTTGAAAGCCTTTTTCAAGGACCATTATATATATATATATATATATATATGTATAAATGTGTATATGTTCATGGCACTGTTCACTCAGAGTTTTTGCCTATTTAAGGAGGGTTGTCATTTATATAGACAAAAATTTGAAGTGAACAGTGCCATGAATAGTAAAAGTGAATAGTAAATAGTGAACAGTAGTGAATAGTAAAATTTCACTTTTTGTCTTCAAATTTTTAGCCAAAGAGCCTTATCCAAAGTTTGCCGAAAATGAACTTGGAATGACCAAATGCATGAGGAATCATTGGGAATCTTCTTTTCAAAACATCATTATTAGGCATTAGTGTAAAACAATAGTGGTAACTTATAGCATTCTTGGTATGATTACTGCTTCTTTGTATGATGATTCTCTTTATTTCACTTTTTATCTGATATTAATCTTGCTTTGGATGATCCTAATTTTACTCTCTAGTGAAATTCCCACTATTGTTTCACACTGCTGTCCTAGGCAAATGATGATGTTTTGAAAAAAAAGATTCTTCATACTTTTAGTCATTTCAAGCTTGCTTTCGGCAAGTTTTGGTTTTTTGGATTGAAGAATCAAACAAGGCCCCTGCTGCTGTTGATTTAAGACAAAAAGTGAAAAAATCACTATTCACTTTTTACTGTTCATGGATTACTGTTTATCGGTACTGTTCACTATACTTTTTATGCCTATCTAAGGGGGGATGTCCCTTATGTCAAACCAAGTTTTGCTCTAGAGTTAGGGGAAGGGACACAGTGCTGAAGGCGGAAGCACAGTAATATTATGTTAAAATAAACAATGTAGAACCAGCCAAAAAGGTGGTATTGCAAATATAATCAAAGTAATTTAAAACAATAGTAAGGTGGTAGAACCAACCAAGCAATATAGATCAAAACAATATAAAGTGTAGAACAAACTGAAAGCTGAAAGTAGTTAATATTGAAAATAAGTAGTAGAACTTACAGTAGTAGTTACAAGGTCTCAATAGGTTAGCAGTTACAAGGCTTGAACTAGTTTTAGTTACAAAGCTTTGTAGGGAAATAGTGGTAATAGTGGAAATTCTAGAGAGAAGTAGTCTTAAAAGAGAATTTTGGCTCTAGAGCAAAACTTGGTTTAACATAAGGGACATCCCCCTTTAAATAGGCTTAAAAAGCGTAGTGAACAGTACTGATGAACAATGAAAAGTGAACAGTAATTGGTGAATAGTAATCCATGAACAGTGATCAGTGAACAGTAAAAAGTGAATAGGGATTTTTTCACTTTTTGTCTCAAATCATCAGTAGTAGAGACCTTGTCTAATTCTTCAATTCAAGGAACCAAAACTTACCGAAAGTAAGCTTGAAATGATTAAAAGCATGAAAAATCTCTTTTTCAAAACATCATCATTTGCATGGGGCAATGGTGTGAAACAATAGTGAGAATTTCATCAGGGGGTAAACATTGTAGCATTTTGGCCATTGTGCAGGCCAAATAAATAGGGGAAGGAATCAATCTTCCGCTAAATCTTGAGTTTCTTCTTCATCATGACCAAACCACTCCTGATTGTAGGGGTAGTAAGGGTCTTTTGTAATAGAAGATGACACTAGATCTATGTCTCCATCTATTTCTGATTTTCCCCCTATTGAAACCCTTTATTACCCAAATCAATTAAGAGTTTTGAATGTTTTCAATGAGAGATTTGAAATAGATATGGTTTCATTGTATAATGAATTTATTTTTGCTTATAATAGAGATAAAAGAAAATATTACCAAAGTACTTTTGCTCAGTCTAAAAAAGATCGTGTTAAAAGGAAATGGAAAGAAAAGATGAATCAATTGAAGAATCATATTTTGTTTTTTGATTTCCTTGAAAATCATTATGTTTCAAAAGATGAAGTTTCAAAAAATCGTTTGAATGTGATAAAAAAAATCAAATTTTGTTAAAGAAGATAAAACCATTGTTAAGTCTAGCCATCTGCCTCTTGAGACAATTTTGATAACCTATAAGAAGACTAATGTTAAGGCCTCCCCTTTCAAAGTTGCTGATGAGCAAACTCCTATTATCAGTATTATTGAAAAAAATAACTTTACTAATGAATCCTTGTATATTATTGGTCAAAAACTTGACTGTATTGAAGAAAAAATTGTTGAAAAAAATCTTGTTTCAAAAACTGAAAAACCTTTGATTGATTTACCTAGTCAAGATGGGAAATTAAAGTTTAAAAATTTTACAAAAAATTGGTATTCAAAACCTACTCCTCCTGATATGCAGTTTGAAGAAAGAGGTTTTCAAACACAATTTTCTGTTTTTGCAAATAAAATTTATGAGTGGAATATTGATGGTTTTTCTAAACAGGAAATCATTAATAAAATGAGTCATATGTCTGTGGTTGGAATTGCTTATGTGAATAACCATAATCTTGACCACCCTGAAATTGTTGACCTTCTTGTCACTGGTTTTTCTGGCACTCTTCATGGATGGTGGGATTCATATCTCACAGAAGATTCTAGAGAATCTATTAAGCATGCTGTTAAAAAGAATGATGAAGGTTTGCCTATTTTTGATGAAAGTATTGGCAAAGGTATACCTGACGATATCAATACCTTGGTCTATACTATTCTCAAACATTTTTTTGGTACTCCATCTAATATTTCGTCTCGAATTTCTAATTATCTAAACAATTTGAGATGTCCTACTATGTTTGACTACAATTGGTACCAAGATGTCTTCATTTCTAGAGTGATGCTTTGGAAAGATTGCTACAAGCCTAGTTGGAAAGAAAAGTTTATTCACGGTCTGCCTCCTATCTTTGCTCATAAGGTAAAACAAGAGTTAATTGGTAAAAATGATTCTATTGATTATGATAATTTAACTTATGGTGATATTTTAAGCACTATTAAAAAACTTGGTATTAATATGTGTAATGATGAAAAATTGTTAAGATACTATTTAAAAAATAAAAGAAAAGCTAAATATGAAATGGATAATTTCTATGAACAATATGGTTTGCCCCCTATTACTCCTTCCAGGCAAAATGGTAAAAAAATATGATAAAAGTCACAAAAATTATAGCCATAAAAAATATAAAAAATACAAAACCAACTTTGTTAAACCTAATGATTTTTATGCTAAAAAGAAAAATGTTTCTAAAAAATATGATAAACAAAGATCAGGTAAAGACAAATGTTTTAACTGTGGTAAACCTAGACACTATAGTAAAGATTGCAAACAAAAACCTGGTAAGTTAAAAAATAAGTTTAACATGTTATCAATTTGTTGTAGAGAAGAAGAATTATTCCGAATCCTTGAATCAAACAATTCGTCTGATTCCTTGGAAGAGGATTTTTCTTCCTCATCTAATTCTTGTTATCAATCTGCTGATGATTCTTATGATTCTCCTAATATTAAAATTTGTTATAGAGATTCCTGCTGTAATGTTATTAAATCTGTTAATGGTCTCACTAAAAGTGAAGAAAATGAAAGTTTGTTGATTAAATTGATAAGTCAAATTGAAAACCCTAAATTGCAAAAAGAATACTTGGATAAACTTAAGAAAAATTTGATAAAAGATGAAACTGGTAAAAAACTAAAGGGGTAATTACACATAACCCACCTATGGTTGGGCGAAAATCACTTTGCCTACCCGTGGTTTGAAAAGTATCACTTAACCCACTTGTGGTATGTTCCGTTTGTTTTCCGTAACCCACCTTTGTTAAAATCAGGGGTAAATAGGTATTTTTGCTCAAATTTTATGTCTCTCTCCTCCCAAAACAAAAAATAGAGATAAAATACAAGAAAAACAAGATCAAAAAGATGTATTTGTCTCTCTCTCCATTCACACAAATTTTGAACATGAAGAACTGAAGAACGTACCCAAAAAAATAAAAAGCCTAAGGCCCATTTCCTCTCTCACTCTCATTTTCTCAGAACCCAAACAATTCACAAACTAATTTTCATACTCTTTTCCTTTCTCAGCAATTAAATAAACCAAACCACACACGAAAACAACAAAACAAATTACTCTCCACCTTAAGTTTTAGCTCTCAAAGTCCCACATTGCAAAACAATCTAAAAACCCCATCCCCCCAAATACCCATTTTTCTCTTCTTTTATTTCCCCCATTTTCCCACCACCCAAACACAACACAAACTAATCTTCATGAGCCTCCTCTATGAGCTTCTCAACCTGGCCACAATCGAGCTTCTTCTCTATGAGATTCTTCTTTGTCTCTCTCGGTTCAAAAGCTTGAAGGCTGCAGCGATAGTAGAAGTAAGGGATGACGACGGTAGGGGTAGGAAGACGGTGACAGTAGCGGCGGCTTGAAGATTTTTCGTTTCTGGATTTCTATTTCACTTGTCGTGGTCGTCGATGGTGGGCTTTGCTCGCCAGTAGTTGCTGGGTGTTTGGGTTGCTTTGGATGTTGGTTTGGTGGTTGTTTGGATGTTGGTTTGGTGGTTGTTTGGGTGTTGGTTTGATTGGTGGATGTTTGAGGCAGTGGGTCTTTGGGTGGCAGTTTTGGGTGACTTCAGATTGGCCTCTACCTCCCTCTCTCACGCCTTGATATGTATGGGTCGAGGGTCGTGCGGCCGTGTCCCCTTCACCTTCGATGGTTCTACTTCTTTCACCTTGAACTTGAGAACTGAGATGTCATAGAATTGGAGATTTGGATTCAGTGAGGATTGAGACCCAAAATATGTTTGGTTTAGTTTTTTTTTTTTTTTTTGCTTGCTATGGTATTGATTTTTGGATGGATACTAATTGTGGTGGCGATGGAGGTTGGTTTTGGTTGTGGAGGAGAGGCTGGAAATTATTGGTCTATTCTGATTTGTATTCGTTCTTTTTCATTTTCTGTTTATGATGGAGTAAGCCAAAGGGTTGAGGGAGGCAATGGGGCTTAGGCTTTTTATTTTTTTGGGTATGTCTTCATGTTTTTCATGTTCAAAATTTGTGTGAATGGAGAGAGAGATAAATACCACTTTTTGATCTTGTTTCTCTTACATTTTTGCTCTATTTTTTGTTTTGGAAGGAAAGACATAAAATTTGAGGAAAAATACCTATTTACCCTTGATTTTAACAGTGGTGGGCTACGAAAAACAAACAGAACATACTACAGGTGGGTTAAGTGATATTTTTCAAACCATGGGTAGGCAAAGTGATTTTCACCCAAACCACAGGTGGGTTATGTGTAATTACCCCAAAAATAAAATCAACTATAAGCTTTGAAGAAACTTTGGAAAGATTTAATAAAAAGAAATCCAAAGAATTAATTGTTAATGATCTTCAACATGAAATCACTGTTGTTAAACAAGAAATAATTGAATTAAAAAATGAATTTGAAAGCATTAAAAGTGATAACATTAATCTTAAACAATAATTGTTATTGTTAAAAATTGATAAAAATCTTGATCAAAATCAATATGATAATGAACAAGATAAGCATAAAGATGGAGATGAATCCTGTCAACAGGCTCTTCTTTCTTATAAAGGTATTGTTGATAATTCTCAACTTAATCTTGTTAATAAAATGCTTCCTCCAAAATGGTTTACAAAAGTTAAAATTGTCATTTCCCATGATTATCATTTCACTGTTATTGCTATGATTGATTCTTGTGCAGATATGAACTGCATCCAAGAAGGATTAATTCATTCAAAATATTTTGAAAAGTCAACTAAAAGATTGGTTTCTACCAATGGCACTCAAATGAAGATTAAATATGAATTAAATAATGCTCATGTTTGCCATGGAAATGTCTGTTTTAAGATTCCTTCTGTTCTTGTAAAAAATAGGCAAACCTTCATCAAACCTTCAGGAATACCTCGACCAATACTTTCATCAAAAATAGGCAAACCTTCATCATCCTTTTTAACAGATGTTTTAATAGATTCTCTGGAATCTTCTGTGAGATTTGAATCCCACCATCCACGAAGAGTGCTAGAAAAACCAGTAACAAAAAGGTCAACAATTTCAGGGTGGTTAAGATTATGGTTATTCATATAAGTAGTTCCAACCATAGACATATGACCCATTTTTTTAATGATTTCCTGTTCAGACAAACCATCAATATTCCATTCATAAATTTTATCAGCGGAAATAAAAAACTAAGTTTGAAAAGATCTTTCTTCAAACTACATATCTGGAGTAGGTTTTGAATACCAATTTTTTGTAAAAGACATAGGATTAGATTTTCTGACAAATCTTTTAATTTATGGTAAATCATCATCGAAAACCTTTTTAACAGAAACAGAAGATAATGAGTCAAAATTTGTGTTTTCTTCAAAAACAGTTTCTTTTTCATTTCTTGAAATAGTTCAAGCAGCATTGGTAGTAGCACTAGTAGAAGTACCTTCAGTTTTAACTTTTAAATCAAAAAGCATTTTCTCAACAATCTCAAGGGTTTTTTCCTAAGAGGTTTTAAAACTCAATTTTTCTCTTTGACTAGGTAAATCAATCAAAGGTTTCTCAGGTTTTAAAACAGCAGCTTTTTCAACAATTTTTTCCTCAATACGGTCAAGTTGTTGACCAATAACATGCAAAGATTCATTAGTAAAATTGTTTTGTTCAATGATACTATGAACAGGGGTTTGTTCATCACCAATTTTCAAAGGAAAGGTCTTTACTTCAGTCCCTTTACAGTTTACAAGAACTATCTCTAGGGGCAGATGGCTAGACCTAACAATGGTTTTATCTTTTTTAACAAAATTTGATTTCTTTATTAGATTCAAATGATTTTTTGAAACTTCATCTTTCGAATTATAATAGTTTTCAAGGAAATCAAAAAACAAAATGTGTTTTTGCAGCTGATTCATCTTTTCTTTCCATTTCCTTTTAACACGGTCTTTCTCAAACTGAGTAAAAGTACTCCGGCAGTACTTTCTTTTATCTCCGTTTTTTTGCAGAAACAAATTCATTAAATAAGGAAACCATGTCAATTTCAAAGTTTTTGTTCAAAACATTTAAAACTCTTAATTGACTTTGGAAAACAGGGGTATCAATAGAAGGAAAGTCAGAAATAGATGGAGAAATAGATCTAGTGTCTTCTTCTTCTTAAATAGCAGTTCTACTATATGGAGAGGAAGGTTCAGCTTTAGTAGAATAGAAAGCAATGCTAATTTGGGAGTTGACATTTGAAACTCCTTTTAGCTTCAAACCAGGTTTTTCAAAATTCTTTTGCAAAAAATCATTGAGATCTTGTTCTCTTTTTGAAATACTTTCAGATCCAGCAAAGGAATGTCTTCCTTTGTTGATCCTGAAGGGTTGATTATCACGAAAATTTATTTTAACAGTACCATCAAGATATTGTTGAATATGGGTATCAAAAACAGGTTTAGCAGGAGGAGATTCTTGTTCCAACAACCATTTTTTGGGAAGATTAACATCTTGCCATTGAATCATTTTTGGAACTTGAATTCTAGCATCAGGGGTTGAACATTGGATTAACATGGTCTTTCCAGTAAGTTCTCTCTTTATCCTAGCACAAGGATTCAATTGAGTACCTGAAAGTCTATAATAAATACGATAAATAAGAGCAAAAGGCTTGCTTCCTTCTTCCATGTTATAACCAAATGTCAAAATATTCAAGGTTAAAGCTTTAACAATATTAGGATCATCCAAAGCAAGAGAAATATCAAGATAACAGTCAAAATAAACAGGACCATCATACAAAGATGCAGTAATCATACCAAGTATGCTATCAAAAAAGTTCTTGAATCTAGCATCTCTTAAACACATAAGAACAGAAGCATTTATACCTTTTCTAGTGAGTGGTTTAAAAGCAACTTGAACAAGACCAATATGCAAATAATTGAATTTTTTAGCAAGAAAATCATTAATATTTCTTTTAGAAAACAAGCAACACTTTTCATGGGTTTTTGAAATAGAAATTGTTTGTTCAACAATTCTTAATTTGTACCAAGAATAAAAAGTATTTTTAGCTCAGCTAGCCTTGTAGATGGACTTAGTATCAACCTTCGGGTTATACCATTTCTGGAAATCCGGAAACTCATTTTCTTCAACAGTGTGATCTTCTTCATTTACAATATCAGAAGGACAACCAGTCCTGGAGTTGAAAGAGGAGTTGGATCTCCACAATCTATCCATGCTATCCTAGGTTTAACACTCAATTATCATGTTTTTCTTAACACCATTGCATTTCGTAACACATACCCTAGTCAACCCTATACCTCTCATGCCCTATACGCTCTCTCTAGCTTAAATGGGCCTTATTGTTTAGTTCTGGCATTTCACTTTTTGACACGAGTGGTGCTAACGATGGTAAAAAGGGGAACACAACAAAGGAGTATCAAAGTTTCGGGTAGACACAGACAAACAACAGAGACACAACGACACTATCATCGGCCAGAAAAGAATGGCTCTGATACCACAAAAGGGGGAAGAACACAGTGCTGAAGGCAGAAGCACAGTAATAATAGATTGAAAATAATGTAAGAATATGTGCAGTTCTGCTATATGTAGAGGAAGGTTCTGCTTTAGTAGAGTAAAAAGCAGTGCTAACTTGGGAGTTGTCACTTGAAACTCCTTTTAGCTTTAAACCAAGTTTTTCAAAATTCTTTTGTAGAAAATCATTGAGATCTTGGTCTCTTTTTGAAATACTTTCCAATCCAGCAAAGGAATGTCTTCCTTCGATGATCCTCAAGGGTGGATTATCATGTTTTAAATGTATTAAACAAAAACTTTGAAATTGATATTGTAAGGTTGAATTTAATCAACCATCATGTTGGCTTTATTCTGTGCCAAATTTGCTTGTATTTCAGCATTTAGGAATCCTGTATTTAGGTGGGATTGTTGTAAAGGTAGTGAGTGAGATAAAGTGTTGAAATGCTCTAGAGTGTGCAAGAAAATAAAGACTCGCGACTTGACCTCGCGGGTGACTCGCAGTTTCAAGCTGCCAAAAGCAGCACACGTGCCAAGCATGCCAGAAGTTGAAGTGTCATGCTAGCTGGAGCACTATAGGACAAAAATAGGACAACTGGCCGTTTTGTTATTGCGCGACTAGATCTCACGACTTAGTCAAGCCGCGAGGCCAAGCTGCGAGCCATCCCTGTTTTGAAAAACCTGACTCTTCACATTCCATTCTCACCGCAATATAAATACCCCTTATACCCACATAAGATAGAGAGCTTCCAGAGAGAATTTTGAGAGAGAAACCCTAGTGTTATTCAATATTGATTCATCCACAATCTTCACATAAGAGACTCTTTAAATTCCTCAACTCTCTTCCTCTCCATTGTTAAACCTTTGAGAGGTCTTTTACCTTATCCATTACTGTGAGAGGGCTGTTTGGTGTTCTGGGAAGCAGTTAGGAAGGAACCAATCTACATTGGTTGATGCTATGGTCAAGTAGCGAAATCCGGGAAGCTAGAAAAGAAATAGATTTGGCGCAACCTCGTTGGAGCAAGAAACTTGGAGGGCTTAGGTACACTGGGTAGATTAGGCTTGGAGGGTCTATTGTTGTTCATGTATCTCAACTACATTTTCTAGTGGATTACTTACTGCTTGGAGGGCGGCGGAGAGGTTTTACGCCGAGGGCTTCAGTTTTCTCTTCGATAACACATCGAGTGTTGTCCTTGTGTTTGCATCTTCCTTCCCTTTATCTTTGCCTTTTATTTTCTGATGTGGATGTGATTTATAATTAGCTTAGATTGATTTCCAATTCTGTTTATAGGTTATGTTCATTTTTCGCACACTAGTTGTTTGTCATAAAGCTTGAATTGGTTATTTTGTATTTGGGGGTCTAAACGTTCAAGGGTGTTTTATACACTATTTGAACTTTCATTTGGTATCAGAGCGGGTGCACTTGTTGTGGTTTAATTACCTAAGTGCGATCCTAGACCCCTTTGTTATGGATGCTATTATGGAAAAGGCCATGCTGAATTGTAGTTTAAGTGTTTGTGAAAATGACTCTATGAGTACGTTTGAAGGGTGTCCTTACAATGAACTCTTAGAGTTGTTAAAAACAAAGAAACATGCTAGGATATTTGTTCACATGCTGAAATATTTTGAAAATAAGAATCACATCTTACACAATTGCATATCTAAATCTAAATCTTTAATTAAGAAGTACAAAAGAAAAAATAGAATGTTGTGTGAGATGATTGATAGTCTGAAAATGAAAGGTCAATCTAACAGAAGCGTGAAAACTGAAGATAAAATTATGTTTGAAGGTCAAGAATGTTTGTCTTATGTGAGCTTATTTGTGCATACCTCATTGAAAGTATTTAATTCATGCTTGTGGTATCTTGACAACGGGTGTTCTCGTCACATGACAGGGGATAAATCACTGTTAAGACACCCAAAGAGAAGGTTGGTGACTATGTGACTTTTGGTGATGGAAGTCATGCTCAGTTCTCGGTAAAGGGACTATCGAGATACCTGGATTACCTCTGTTGAAAGATGTTTTATACATCAAAGGGCTGAAGGCAAATCTTTTGAGCATAACTCAAATATGTGATGAGGATTTCCTTGTCCAATTCTCTAAGAAGGGATGCTTAATCATCAATAAAGAAGGGATTCAAGTCTTAGAGGGAAATTGGACTACAGACAATTGCCATGGAGTAGTTCCTACAGCACCCATTTCGTGTAGAAGTGCTTGCGTTGACATGTTGGAATTGTGGCATCACAGATTTGGGCATGCGAATTTTAAACAAGTAGCTAAAGTGTCTAAACTTGAAGCAGTTGAGGGACTTCCTAAGTTTGGAAAGGTAAAGAAGACTATTTGTGGTGCATGTCAAATGGGAAAGCAAACAAAGGCAATTCATCACAAGGTGAATGTGATTGCTACTTCACGGTGTTTAGAGTTACTTCATGTTGATCTAATGGGGCCTACAAGAACTGAAAGTCTAAGAGGAAAGAGGTACATTATGGTCATTGTGGATGATTACTCAAGATACACTTGGGTTGAATTTCTTAGAGAAAAATTAGAAGCATGTGAAAGGCTAGAAATTCTTTGCAAGAAACTACAAAACGAGAGAGGGGTCCCTATTGCCAAGATAAGAAGTGATCATGGGAAGGAATTTGAGAATGCAAGATTTGAGTCTTTCTGTGAAAATAATGGAATCAAAAAGGAATTTTCAGCCCCCAAAACTCCTCAACAAAATGGAGTGGTAGAGAGAACGAATCGGGTGATTCAAGAAATGGCAAGAGTCATGTTACTTAACAAGCAAATACCTCAAAAGTTTTGGGGAGAAGCTGTGAACACCTCGTGTCACATTGGCAATAGAATATTCTTCCGAGTAGGAACAAAGAAGACCGCCTATGAGATTTGGAATGGAAAGAAGCCCAGAGTAAAGTATTTCCGAGTGTTTGGAAGCAAGTGTTATATCCTAAATGATCGGGAGAATCTTGGGAAATTTGATGCAAAAAGTGATGAAGGTATTTTCCTTGGGTACTCTACTACTAGCCGGGCGTATAGAGTTTTTAACAAGAGAACTAAGACAGTGATGGAGTCCATCAATGTCAAGATTGATGATGCCTTAACAAAGGTAGAAATGATTGATGATGGAGAAGGGTCGAGCACCAAAGAACCCGATGTTGAGGTTGAAGCTCTTGATATAGAAGTTGAAGGATCTACACCGGAAGAAGATTCAACTCCATTGAACCCAAGAATGGAAACAAGATTGATGTCTAGAACATCAAGTCCTCTCACTCCACCGGAAGCCCATCCTCCCATTTCACGAAGTGATGAAGTCTCCACATCAAAGAAGCCATCATCAAGAGTGATTAAGAACCATCCGGAAAGCAACACTATAGGATCTCTAGATGAAGGTCTTTGCCTCAGAAAAGGAAACATCCTTTTGCCCAATCATGTAACATATCATTGCTACATTGCTCAATTTGAGCCAAAAAGTGTAGAAGAAGCTCTTCAAGATGAGAATTGGGCTGAGTCAATGCATGAAGAGCTGAATCAGTTTGTGAGGAATGATGTGTGGGAACTTGCTCCAAGGCCTGAAAATGTTCATGTCATAGGCACAAAGGATATTCAAAAACAAAACCGATGAAGATGGAGAGATAATACGGAATAAATCTCGGTTAGTAGCTCAAGGATACACTTAAGTAGAAGGAGTAGACTTTGATGAATCCTTCGCTCTTGTGGCAAGACTTGAGTCTATTCGAATTCTCATGTCCATTGCATGCACTATGAACTTCAAACTCTATCAAATGGATGTAAAATGTGCATTTCTAAATGGATACCTAAATGAAGAAGTGTTTGTTGAGCAACCAAAAGGCTTTGAGGATCCTCACTTTCCTGATCATGTGTTGAGATTGAAGGAAGCCCTTTATGGCTTAAAACAAGCACCTAGAGCTTAGTATGATCGGCTTACACATTACCTCCTAGATAGAGGATTCAAAAGGAGATATGCCGACCGGACTTTTTTTGTCAAAAATGATGAAGATTATCTCCTTGTGGCACAAGTATATGTTGATAACATAGTGTTTGGGGCTACCATTGAAGATCGAGCTATTGAATTCTTTGAGGAGATGAAGAGAGAATTTGGGATGAGTATGGTGGGAGAACTCACATTTTTCTTGGGCCTTCAAGTTAAACAACAGAAGGAAGGTATATTCGTCTCACAAGAAAAGTATGCTAGAAACATTGTCAAGAAGTTTGGACTAGACTCCAAAAAACATGCCTCCACTCCCATGAGCTCGTCTACTAAACTGAATGTTGATTCTTCCGGAGTGGAAGTGAGTCCTACCTTATATAGGAGTATCATTAGGAGTTTACTCTATCTTACAGCTAGTAGACCGGACATTGCATTCAGTGTTGGTGTTTGTGCCAGATATCAAGCTACTCCAAAGGAATCACACCTGACTGCGGTTAAGCAAATTATTCGATATGTCAATGGAACTTTAGACTATGGTTTGTGGTATTCAAAAGACTCAAATGCTTGTCTTGCCAGGTATTCAGATGCTGACTGGGCTGGTAGTGTGGACAATCAAAAGAGTACTTCAGGAGGCTATTTCTACCTTGGTAACAATCTTGTCTCGTGGATGAGCAAGAAACAAAATTCTGTGTCTCTCTCTAGTGCTGAAGCAGAGTACATTGCCACTGGAAGTTGCTGCACCTAGCTGCTTTGGATGAAAAAATTACTCCATGACTATGGAATTCCTCAAGAGACGATGTGTGTCTTCTGTGACAACATCAGTGCCATTAATCTTTCTAAGAACCCTGTCCAGCATTCAAAATCTAAACACATAGAGATACGTTACCATTTCATTTGAGATTTGGTAGAGGAAAGAGTTGTGTGTCTTGAATTCATACACACCGACAATTAAAAGGCAGACATCTTCACCAAGCCTCTTGATGGTCCACGGTTTGAATCCCTCCGTAAGACCATTGGTGTTGGTAAAATTCCTTGAATCTCTTGTGTGATGTGTGCTTCACATAGTTACAATGTGTTATTTTGTTTGTTAGGGCACACACTACTTTGTTGGCTTTTTGTATAGCATGATTCTGTTGGATGTTAATTGCTGTGTTTGTTTTTGTTGTTTTTACATTGTTGCTTTTGATCAATCTTTTCTTTCTTATGTGTCAAAAATCCAAAAACCACACAAAAAGTAGAAAATCAAAAAGTTTGATCGACATTGTTGAGTTTTGTCTCAAAACTTGTTTTGCCTTGTACCTTTGTGCTAATGGCTTTGTGCATTTACGAGTGTAGCTTGTTTCTTTGCACTCTTATCACTGTGGAAGAAATCTTGAAATCTATGTAACTGTTGTAAATAGATCTTTAAACTTGTCATGAATGATTAGTGAATGGTTATATTGATCTTGAGAAATGCATAGACTTGTGCCAATATATCTTCCCACTCTTTATTTTTGTTTTTGCTAAAAAGAGCTCTCCAAATGTAAATCTCCAAATGAAAAGAGATATTGAGCTGCAAAAACTTGTCACACATACTAGTATTAGACTGGGAGAAAGGGAAAGCGACCAAAAATTAAAGTGAATGTTTATTCAAAAAGCCAAAGGCTATCTCATCAAAGTGAAATATCAAATATCATTCTCACAATGAGAGGTGATTGTCTCAAAAAGATCAAATGTTATGATTGAAAGTGGAGTCAAATGTGAAGCTCCAAATTTTGTAATCAAGTCTTGTGGGGGGTCATATATGCATACTTCTATAATTGAGATGGGTCACATGATCTAGTGCTAATTGTGTATGCCTTGGTTGAATTGATCATTAAAGCTTCACATTAGACTAAGGACTATCTCATTGTTGATACCCACACACAATACACAAGTTTATGTTCAGTGTATGCCATATTCATTTGTGTGATTGTACTTAATGAAATGTGTTTTCACATGCTCAATGTTTGTTGATTCAAACTCAAAAAGATTTTTGAGTGTTTTAGGTGTTTTTGGAAAGTATTTTGTCTTCAAAAATTGAAAATTTCAAAAAACAGTGTTGCCCTATTTTAGTGACTCAGTCGCAGGTAAGTCAAGTTGCATGCCACAGTCGCGAGCTCGCGGGTCAATTTTGGAGACTTGTTCACGAGTGGAAGGTCCAATCGTGAGGGGTACACTTAGAATTTTTTTTTTCAAAACTTTTGGCTTGAAGTATTTTGGCGGGTGTATCTGGCGACTCACTGGCGACTTACCTCAGTCGCGAAAATCGCGTGTTTTGCAAAATGAGCTCATTTTCAACACTATTCTCAAAAAGGGTCTTAATTTGCTTGTCTTGCATTCTGTGACTGTTCACTTTCTGGTCTTACTTTCAATATTTCAACATCACTGTGGAATCTCCAAAATCTTCCACCATTTTGTTACCATTCTCTCAATCTTCAAGGAAAGGTATGGGTTTTGTCCTCTACTCTTTATTTGTTACCATTTTGTTACCATTCTCATGGATTTTGTGTTCTATTTGGTATTTGTATATCTCTTACCTGTGTTTGATTATTTGAGTGTCTAGTGTTTTCATTTTTTTGTGGTTATAATCTGATCCACTCTATATTGTGGCCACATTGGGTCATTATTGTCCCTCATTGTTATTTTTTGGTCATTTCCATCTAGCTCTTAGGGTTTTCTTCATTATCCATAATTTGAAACTAACCCACTGCTAATAATGTCTGTTGGATTGTGTTGTTCTTTCTTTTCCTCTATTACATAATACAAACTGGAAATGTCTCCATTCAAGAAAGCAGCTGTGAAAGGAGGTAGTTCCAAAGGAAAGGAACCTGTCATTGATGTCGATGACTACTCACCTTAAACAAAAGGGACTTGTTCTTCATCAAGAGTGTTCGATCCCAACAAGTTCAAATCCTATGCTACCTTTCAGGCTCATGAGAAATATTTCCGAAATACTACACCATTACTGGAAAGACCTGTTGACCAATCGTCACTTCATGACATTGACATTCCAAAATGGTTTGCTCACAAGGATTGGAATTACCTTCTCTCCAATCTGGATGAAGCTTATGAGAATTTGGTAAAGGAATTTTATGCCAATGCAATTGTGGAAGGAGAAGAACTTAAGTGCTGGGTTAGGAGAAAGAGCTTTTCAATCTCTCCTGCATATTTGGCAGAGATCCTTCACATCAACCGACCAAGCTTAGACACTCACCGGTTTATGATGATCTTTGTCCTGATGAGGAACTCCTTAAGGATGGTCTTGGACAAGACTTGGAATTCTCATCCAATGGAAACTCAATCAACGTTTCCTCTCTTCCTCCAAAACTGAGAGTGCTTACAATTGTGATGTTTCACAATTTGTACCCCCTATCCAGCACTAGGTATATGAACCTCAGAAGTGCCTTGTTTCTTCATGACCTAATCTCTGATGTAGAGATTGACATCTGTGCTCATATCTTTCATGTTCTGCGCAAAACGGTTCTACGAACTGAGTCCCGGATATGTGTTCCTCTTTACTGTTTCATTTCAAGGATCTTGAAGCTCAAAGGAATTTATCCAACAGCAGATGAATCTCCTTACCCAAAACCGAGTCCAATCAACATGCGTATATTCAACGCAAGCATTGGTTATAGTCGAAAGAGAGCCAAACCGGAAACTTCCACATCTCACAGTGGTTCGCATTTCAGCTCTCTCTCTCCCTTGACGAAAAACTTGACCACATTGTATCATCTGTCCATGAGTTGAGTACCAAGATGTCCAGACTTACATCTACTCTACACCATCACAACACTTGATGGGATATGAAGTTTACCTCACTACAAACTCAAATGGATCAGATTCAGAGGAAGCTAGAAGAGGATATATAGCTATTCCATGACAAAAAGGGGGAGATGATGTCATAAGGGGAATGTAATGAAAGGGGAAGTGATAGCTTGATCAGAGGGGGAGAAAATTACTTAAGGGGGAGTGTTTCTGCAAGCAGTTTCAATACTTTACTTTAAGTTGTTCTTCAGTTTATAATTGTATTTGTACCCATGTTGCTTTTATAAGCTTTTAGGGTTTATGTTCTTTATCTGTAGGCTTTATGGTGTGTACCATGCTTTATGCAACCTTTTATACTTTATTAAATCAGTACTTTTAACTAAATGTCATGCATTTTCTTGTTAAGTACTGTCGCTCTTGTGCCATTGTAGGATGTTCCTAGATGCATATACTTAGTGTATTGTGCATTGGTTGAGTGTTGGGCATGCAAGTGACTTGCATTGAGCTTGTTAGCTTGTTTGTTCAAGTGTTCATTCTAAGTGTGAATGAGCATTGTGGTCACTATCTTGTAGTGATTACTTGGTTGAGCAAGTCATGGTTTGTTTCTTTACTCCATCTTTGCTTGATCACATATTGCCTGCTTCATATGCATTTCATGCTTTTCTGCATACAATGATCATGGTGTATTGTTGTGTTTCAGGAGTTTCATGTTCATATGATTCAAGAGCTTCACAGCTTCTAGAGTTAGGTGTGAGTGAGTTTTGCTCAACTGTTCCCAACTCACATGTTAAGTCTAGAGTCTGTTTTAGGGTTTTGTCACGGAGATTATAAGGTTGAATTTAATCAACCATCTTGTTGGCTTTATTCCGTGCCCAATTTACTTGTATTTTAGCATTTAGTAACCCTGTATTTAGGTGGGATTGTTGTAAGGGTAGTGAGTGAGATAGAATGTTGAAATGCTCAAGAGTGTGCAAGAAAATAGAGACTCGCGACTTGATCTTATGGGTGACTCGTGGCTTCAAGCCGCCAGAAGTAGCACACGTGCCAAGCATGCCAGAAGTTGAAGCGTTATACTAGCTGGAGCACTACAGGACAAAATAGGACAACTGGCTATTCTGTTATCGCATGGCTGGATCTCACGACTCAATCAAGCCGTGAGGCCAAGCTGCGAGCCACCCCTGTTTTGAAAAACCTGACTCTTTACATTTCATTCTCACCCCAGTATAAATACCTCTTATACCCACATAAGATAGAGAGCTTCCAAAGAGAATTTTGAGAGAGAAACCCTAGTGTTATACAAGATTGATTCATCCACAATCTTCACATAAGAGACTCTTCAAATTCCTCAACTCTCTTCTTCTCCATTGTTAAACCCTTGAGAGGTCTTTTACCAAAACCTTTTCTCACCATATCCATTACTGTGAGAGGGCTGTTTGGTGTTCTGGGAAGCAGTTAGGAAGGAACCAATCTATATTGGTTGATGCTATGGTCAAGTAGCGAAATCTGGGAAGCTAGAAAAGAAATAGGTTTGCCGCAACCTCGTTGGAGCAAGAAGCTTGGAGGGCTTAGGTACACTGGGTAGATTAGGCTTGGAGGGTCTATTGCTGTTCATGTATCCCAACTATATTTTCTAGTGGATTACTTACCACTTGGAGGGCGGCGGAGAGGTTTTATGCCGAGAGCTTCAATTTCCTCTTCGATAACATATCGAGTGTTGTCCCTGTGTTTGCATCTTCCTTCCCTTTATCTTTGCCTTTTATTTTCTACTGTGAATGTGATTTATAATTGGCTTAGATTGATTTCCAATTCTATTTATAGCTTATGTTCATTTTCCGCACACTAATTGTTTGTCATAAGGCTTGAATTAGTTATTTTGTATTTGGGGGTCTAAACGTTCAAGGGTGTTTTATATACTATTTGAACTTTCAGATATGGTTGCCTTGTTTAATGAATTTTTTTTTGCAAAAAATCGAGACAAAAGAAGATACTACCAAAGTACTTTTGCTCAGTTTGAAAAAGACCGTGTTAAAAGAAAGTGGAAAGAAAAAAATGAATCAATTGCAAAAACATATTTTGTTTTTTGATTTTCTTGAAAATTATTATGTTTCAAAAGATGAAGTTTCAAAGAGTCATTTGAATGTAATAAAGAAATCAAATTTTGTTAAAGAAGATAAAACTATTGTTAGGTCTAGCCATCCGCCCCTTGAGACAGTTCTTGTAAATTGTAAAGGGACTGAAGTGAAGGCCTCTCCTTTCAAAATTGTTGATGATAGAACCCCTGTGCCTAGTATTATTGAACAAAACAATTTTACCCCCTACAATTAGGAACTGTTTGGTCATGATGAAGAAAACACTCTTGATTTAGCAGAAAATTGATTCTCTCTTATTTGTCTGGCCTGCACAACGGCCAAAATGCTACAATGTTTACCCCTTGTAAAGTCCCGATTGTTACGCTGCTTGCTCCCCACAAGGGAACATATTGCTGCTTTCGGCCACTTTTGACAAAGCTACAACTATTGTTTTGCCTGATCCTCAAAAGGGATTACTAATGATTGCTGTTACTTTATTACTTTTGGCACAAAATGCCAAATGATCTCAATAAGCTTAAGAAAAATCTAATAAAAGATGAAAATGTTAAAAAAATTATAAGCTTGGAATATCCCCAAGGTTGATACTAAGTCCATCTACAAGACAAAGGGGGACGATCACGGTGCAGAAGGCAGAAGCATAGTAACAATATAATCAAAGTAATACCCGTAATAACAGTTTGAAATTGTTTGTTTTTAGACCCCTTAAGACACAATCAGATTAACCTAATTATTTAGCCAAGTGATTACCTAGTCAAATTATCAGATCTACGTTAACACAAATATATCATATCATTGTAAAGTGCGGAAAATAAAGAACACAAAGATATGATGACCCAGGAAACCACACCAGTAAAAACCTAGAGAGGATTTAACCTGACTATCCTTAAGGTAAACTAAATCCACTATAAAAGAATCGAAGTTTTACAATAGTGACTTAGACCACTAACATGTATTGCTACCTCATGTAAAAAACTTACTACAACGACCACATAACAGCTCCAAGACCATGGACTCCTTCTTTCTCAGATTCCCAGCAAGTTACTACCACGACCACGGACTCCCACTTGTGTATCTTTAAGCTTTTATTGCAACAACTAAATGATCATTAAGCTCTCAATGATCTCATTATTGACAATCCTAAGCATGTGTGAAGGTAACCACCTCTTAGATCTCACAAGAGATTCACACACACAGCAAAATAGAGCCACACCAAAAACATGGCCAGGGCAAAACATAAAACTCTACACGTCATATGGGCTTAGGGCTAAGTTGGAAATTCTGCAGAAAAAACACTCTGCCCAACTTTCGATCGGTCGAGTCTAATTCTCGATTAATCGAGCCAGACCGAATTGCACAATGAATTCTATAGCAACTCAATTCCAACTTTACATAAAACACATACTTTGAGCAAGTCTAAAACAAGACTAAAAACTTTTTTTGATCATGGTTTGCGAACAGTACAAATTAGAGTTCTAATACATTAGTTCCTAAGTACTTAGAACCTAACAAGCTCCCCCTTTGGCAATCCGTGACAAAACACAAACACAATGCTCAAAGTTACAAGTAAAAGCCCCTTACAAAAATAATGCCCATTACAAAATTATCCAAACTAACTACTATCCATCAGTTGCAAGTGTAGACCGCAGCACAACTGAATCAACTTGTATATTTCCTGATATACTCATCAAACGCATAAACGCATGTGTGGAAAATACAAGTAAAACAAAAATAAATTCTTGACTTCAAAAAATACAAAACACAAAACAAAGACATATATCATGAATAACTCATAAATATAAATCAATGAGCAATGAAACAAGAAACATAGATAACAATGTATCTCCCCCTAACATAAATAGCCCAAAAAAATACATCAAGAGTCAAAAAGGATACATACACAGTGAAGCACCTAGATACAATCTAAACTCCACAAGCTCCAACAAATAAAATCTCTCCCCCTAACTACAAAAAACCTCTACAAGTGTCCAAATGTACTCCCCTTTTTTTGTGATGAAATGCAAAAAGGCAATCAGAATCCATCATCAAAAGGAGGTGGCGAAGGTAAACGTCTAAGATGCGCCAAATCTACTCACAGAGCACAGAGCTCATCAAGCATGTCCACCAAAATCTAACCATGAGCCGCCTAAACGATCATGACAGTCTCCAATGTACGACGAATGTCAAAGTCATTCGAAGTAGATGGTGGAGGAACAACAGTAGCAGTAGCAGCACCAGCAGGATCAGCAGACGCCTCACCAGAAGTAGTACCTGTAGACGAAGGAGGGGGTGCGGTACTAGAAGTCTCAACTCGAGGATGTTTACAGCTCTATCTCATCTGAACAACCTTCTGCCTAAGAAAAGTGGCACCTATGGAAGCAATAATGTGTACGGGGTCAGAAGCGGGGAAGTCATCTAAACCTAAAAACAACAAAATCCTATGAATGAAAACAGGATAAAAAAGAGCATGAGCGGTAGAGGAACTCCTATGAACTTCGTTCAAAGAACAAAGAAACAAATAAGGAAAACTAATAGGAGCAACCGTAACAAGAGCATACAAAAATGCACATCGCTCCAAAGGAATGGTGTGCAGATGAGAGATAGGCCACAAGGAATGACACACTATCCTAAAGAAAAGATAGGTAGTCTCAATGAGCTCAGCAAAAGTGATCCGAGGATCAGAACCACACCGGATAGAAGTACCAGTGATGTATGACATGATGTCATCTAGGGGAGGAGACTATCCATATGGGTAAACAGGATGCTAAACCACAGGTACCCCAAGAGCATCAGCCACTACACTAGGAGTAATGGTGAACTCTACACCTCGTATCCAACTCTTTACTAAAGTGTTGGAATCATAGATGTGGATAGAGATGTTCGAGTAGAACTCTTTAATCAGGGTAGCTAGAGGAGGATAATCTATATCCAAAAGTGGTAACCAACCCTAATGCTCAAAGTTTGCCCTAATGGCAGGATCTAGCTCATCTAACAAAAACTTATGCTCAGCCCAAATCTTTCTCTTAAGGTTTAGTGTCTCATAAAGCTCTTAGCTTTTCTCATTCGGAAACAAAGTGCCCACAGAGGAAGGAGCAGAAGAAAAGGAGGATGTCCTATGGTTTCTAGTCTTCCCAAGCATGGTGCTAGGGTAAGGGCAAAGACACAAGGGAAAGAACAAAAACCAAAAAAAAAAAAAAAAAAACCAAGGGCAGACTATAAGTTAGCACAAAAAAAAAATAGAAATAACAATCTTTATGATGCATGAACAGATAAATGTCATGATGTATGCTATAATGCAGTGATAACAAGTTCAATTTAAGTTTAGAATCACAAAATTGGCTTGAGCATAGAGTTTATAACAAAAAAAAACCCAAAATTTTTAAAAACCACTTGTTCATTTTGTACTAAATTGACCAACTGATCATCACACAAGTTAGAAAACTATTTATAATGATCAAATTAATCAATCCAACAAACCAATTTCATCAATTAAACTCAATTTGAACAAAATCCCTAAATCGGGTAGTTTCAAGCCCTAGAATTTTCAATTTCTCACAATACATCAAATTGATCAAATTAAACACCATAGATCATTTTTATAACATTCCCCAACAAAAACCCATTGATCAATTGTGAAAGAAAAGGCTAAATTCATCAACAACAACAACAACAACAACAACAACAACAACAACAACAACAACAAAAAAATTTGTAGGTTCGAAATTTCCCAAATAATGCATGATTTGATGCATGAAAAGTGAAAATAAATGCAAAAGGAAGGGTATAAAGGTCTTACCGGGCTTGGGAGAGAAAAACCTTGCGAAAAAGAATGGTGGAAAATGACAAAAAATTGGATTGGAGCCTTGACCGAGTCATATAGAGAGAGAAAAAGTTGAAAAACTTTTGAAAAAGTGAGTTTGAACACGTGAAAATCATATTTTAAAAAATTCTCTACATGATTTTTGATCAATTGAAAAATAAATTCGATCGGTCGAAAATGCTTCGATTGATCCAACACCAATCTAGCACTGATCGAAAAAGACAGAGACTCACAAATATTTTTAATTGCAATTTCGATTGGTTGAAAAAAAAATTCGATCAGTCGAAATTCTGGAAATATCAATTTTTTGAAAAAAAAAGCAAAATAATGCAGAAACTCCTCAAAGTATTGAATTTTATGAATCACATGCATGAGTGTGAGATGAAATGCTTTTCAAAAACACATGTTTTGAACCCAGTTTTCCCAAAATTAAGATTTTCAATCCATTCTCTTAAAATCTCAAACATCAAATATGTTTTGCATAAAACTCAAAGAATTTTCAAACTTGGTTGGTCAAACCAGAAACTCAGACAATAACATGTACAAAGTTTAGCAAAGAGTAACTTGTGTAGTGTGTGTAACTAGCAAAAGCTTGAGATACATGTGAGGTGATATGTGAATAAAAATCAAACACAAAGTCTACGAAATTCATCACATAGAGTTTGAAAGAGACTATCACCTAAAGAGTTATATCATATAACTCCCACATCTCCTAGATCATAAGCTTGCAATTATGTAAGTTTCTTGATTTGTCTCATATTGTACGCACAAATTTTAATTTAGCAGAAACTTATTAAAATAGCCGAGATAATGTACACACCAATTTTAAGCAATTTAACCAAGGTTACACCTTATTTTCTTTTTGTGCATGTGATTCACTTTCTCGACCACAAAATCTTATGATATGCACTAAGGTGTTCATGATTGGTTAGTGAACAATGGTGAGATGGTTATTTATGCCTTTCTCCAAAGGTTCAAGTCCAATAGTTAAAGACATGTGACTTCAAAATCAAGACAAAATGATCAAAAACTATAAACATCTTTCCCACACAACATGCACTAAAAGTAAAGTGCAATAAATAAGCTCATCCAAGCTAAACAAGGTACAAAGACTTGTTATGTGAAAATAAATTGACCAATCTTGTTTTCAATGCCAAGAAAATAAATGCAAAACACAATTTGCTTCAATCTTTTTCTTCTTCTTCTTCTTTTTATATATATATATATATATATATATATATATAAAATGAAAAACAAAAACAACCTAGAATGAAATGCATGAATGATATGCAATGCAAATCCTAGAAACAAAGAAAACAAAAACCAAAGAACAATGGTCAGAAATAGTAGAGCAATGAAGCACAAGGACCATGTCAAAAAGACTCAATTTGATTGAGCCTTGCACCTCGAGCATTGGAGTTCTTATTCACTTGAGAATGATTACCAACTCCAGGATTGGAATAAAGGTTTAGAGTCTTTACCAATTCACCAATAAGTACCACAGGATCTTGTGCTTGAGGCACAGGTACTTTTGGTTTGTTTGCTTGCTTAGCAGCTTGCAGCTTGTAACAGTTTGGACGAATGTGCCGAGACTTTCCACAAAAATGACAAACCCATGCAAGCTTATCATGTATCTTGCCCTTAGGAGGGTTAGGAGCCTTAGGTTTAGACTCATGAAGATCAACCCTAATCTTCCTAGGAGGTGTAACTTCTACAAATTTAGCCTCACTCACAGAGGGTTTGGCAACCTCACTCACATGGGGTTCGGAAGAAGAAGAAGGAACAAAGTTTTTGGAATGGGGTGCAAGCATAGAGATGCTTTCTACAAAACCTAAGCCAGTTTTGTCAAATGGAGACTTTTGAACACTCAGCATGTGATCAAGTTTGGAGCTTGCAGACCTATAAGTTTGTTCTCTAGCAACAGATAGTTCATGTTCCAAATTCTTAACTTTTTCAAGCAAAATCATGTTCTCAGTCTTCACATTATTCAAAAGTTCAGTAGCATCAAACAAATTCACAAGCAAATTTTCTTATCAAGCTCAAGAGATGCAATTTTCTTTAAGCCTAATTCAACACTTATAGCATCCTTTGCAGCAACTTTGCAAAGTTTATTGTAGGCTTCTTGAAGTTCTGCATCCTCAGAAAGTTCCCCTTCAGAAGGGTTCTCTTCAGCAGACACATTTTCATTGACTACAACAGTTGCAGTGAAAGCAATCAAATTTCCATCCTCATCACAACCAAACTCATCATCAGAAACTTCATCATCACTAAAGGTTACAGCCATAACCTTACCCTCAGACCTCAAGTATGTAGGACATTCAGATTTCATATGACCATACCCTTGACATCCAAAACATTGAGGACCTATAGAATTATTAGAAGATTGACCTACTTTTTCTCTAGGTTTTTCAGTGTTGTTAACCTTAGTGGGATCACTCTTCCTAAAGTTTCTAGGTTCAGCAGTGTTCTTACCTCTTGCCCTTCTATTGTTGTTTCTAAGGAAATTCCTAAAGTTCTTGGCAAGGTATGCAATCTCTATAGCAGAGAGCTCATCATCAAATTCACCAACATCAACATCATCAATTCACTTAAGAGCCATTGATTTGGATTTGCTAGTTTTGGGTAGGTCCCACTCATAGGACTGAAGAGATCTTACAAGTTCATCAACAGGGATGGAGTCCACATCCTTGCTCTCAGTGATGACAGTCACTTTGGGTCTAAAATTTTCAGTTAAAGATCTAAGAATCTTCCTAACAATTTTAGGTTGATCATAGATTTCACCCAAGTTGTATGCATAATTAACAATGTCATTAAGTTTAGCATAAAATTCATCAAAGGATTCATTATCAGACATCCTAATGCTCTCAAATCTAGATGTTAATTGCTGCAACTTATTAATTTTGATAGCCTTTGTGCCTTCGTGCATAGTCTGGAGGATATTCCAAGCAATGTGAGCAACCTCAACATTAGAGATTCTCTTAAATTCCTCCATAGAAACAACATTAAAGATTGCATTCATAGCTTTGCTATTGAAGGTTGCTACTTCTTTCTGAGCAGTAATCCACTCACTCACAAGAGTAGTGGGCTTCTCCCATCCGAACTCAATGGAGTTCTAGACTCTCTCATCAATGGATTTCAAGAATGCTTTCATCCTTACTTTCCAATAAGCATAATTATTCCCATCAAAGTAAGGAATAACCAGAAAGAGTCCGTGTTCCATGACAATAGGGGTCAAGGATCAGCTCAGAGATCAAAAGATCTACAACAAAAGAGCTACCTACTCTGATACCCACTTGTTTGTTTTTAGACCCCTTAAAATACAACCAAATTAACCTAGTTATTTAGCCAAGTGATTACTTAGTCAAATTATTAGATCTAGGTTAACACAAATATATCATATCATTGTAAAGTGCGGAAAATAAAGAACACAAAGATAAGATGACCAAGGAAACCACACCGGTAAAAACCTGGGGAGAATTTAACCTAGCTATCCTCAAGGTAAACTGAATCCACTATGAAAGAATCGAAGTTTTACAATAGTGACTTAGACCACTAACATCCTATTGCTACCTCATGTAGAAAACTTACTATCACGACCATGTGACAGCTCCAAGACCACGGACTCCTTCTTTCTTAGATTCCCAGCAAGTACAAGCACCCCCGCTTGTGTATCTTTAAGCTTTTGTAGCAACTGAATGATCATCATGCTCTCAATGAAATTTCATTCTTGACAATCCTAAGAATGTGTGAAGGCAACCACCTCTTAGATCTCATAAGAGATTCACACACATAGCAAAATAGAGCCACACCAAAAAACGTGGCTAGGATTTCCCTTTTATACCTAGGGCAAAACATATAACCCTACATGTCATATGGGGTTAGGGCTGAGTTGGAAATTTTGCAGAAAAAACATTCTACCCAACTTTCGATCGGTTGAGTCTAATTCTCAATCGATCGAGCCAGACCGAATCACACAATGAATTCTGTAGTAGCTCGATTCCAACTTTACGTAAAACACATACTTTAAGCAAGTCTAAAACAAGACTAAAAACCTGTTTTGATCATGGTTTGCCAACAATACAAATTAGAGTTCTAATACATTAGTTCTTAAGTACTTAGAACCTAACATAAATGAAAATAATATAATCAAAGTAAAACCAGCCGAGAAGGCGGTAGCAAATATATTAAAAAATAAATTGAAAATAGTTAATATTGAAAGTAGCTTAAAACACTTACAGCAATAGTAGTAGTTACAGGGTTTCAACAAGTACAAGGCTTGAAACTAGTTCTAGTTACAAGATTTGTAAGAGAGTAGTAGAAGAAATTCTAGAGGAAGATCCATGAGAGATTTCTAGGGATAAAAGGAATTCTGCCCAAAAGGAATTTTGGGTCTTCTCATAAGGGACATCCCCCCTTATATAGGTAGGAAAAGCATATTTAAACAGTGAACAGTAATAGTGAATAGTAAATTTTTTTCACTATTTATCACAGGATAGCAGGAGCAAAATCCAGAGCTTTAGTTCAAAGAACCAAACTTTATCAGTTTGGCATTTTGTGCCGAAAGTAGTAAAGTAACAACAATCATTAGTAATCCCTTCTGAGGATCAGGCAAAAGAATAGTTGTAGCTTTATCAAAAGTGGTCGAAAGCATCATTATATTCCCTTGTGGGGAGCAAGTAGCATAACAATCGAGACTTTACCAAGGGTAAACATTGTAGCATTTTGGCCGTTGTGCAGGCCAGACAAATAAGAGAGAATCAATTTTCCCCTAAATTAGGATTGTCTTCTTCATCATGACCAAATAGTTCCTGATTGTACAGGTAGTATGGGTTATTTGCAATAGATGCTTCAGAGGACAGTTCATCTTTTGAATCATGATTAACAGCCCTTCCTCCTTCCATTTTAACTTGAGGAAGGCATACAGAGCATCAAGGTCCTTGCGGATGTCATCTAGAGGAGAACTCTTCTTTTTAGACTTAGTAAAGGGCTTATCAGGTTCGGCGGATATAGTAACAGGTGTATTGGCCAGTTTGGCTATTTGCACTTGGATCATTCATCAGTGTCAGGGGCATCAGATGGGTAGCCTTCATAAGGGTCCCATGGAGGACCATCATTACATTCATGTTCATGATAATTAGCATACTGGATGTAGAATCCATAATATAGAAGTGGCTCATACTCCGGAGTTCTTCCTGGGATGAGAAAGCTTCTTGGATTACTATGATCTACTATTTGTATACGAGAGATGGCAGTAGCATAAGGTTTAAGACCAAAAAAAAAAAAAAATTCTTTTTGTGCTTCCTATGAAATGATAATCTTTCCATAGATTTTGAATGACATCAAGAATTTGATTATTGAAATAATTTCTCCAGCATTCTACAAGAGCATAAAGATCCCTAAAGGATAAGTGAAAATCTCCTTCATACCATTGTCCTTGGTAGGTGTATCCATTAATGAGAATGAGATGTTGAGGGCTGGAAATTCAACCAATTATCTCTTTCCCATTTTGGTAAGGTGCTCCAGCATCTGATAGAAACAAAGGGTGTTAATTTTTTTAACAGTCGTCCGAATAATTTTAGGGAGTTGGCTAGTCTGGTTATGACTCGTCAGTTTTATGAGCCGAATAAAGCCATACTCAAACATTTGGGAAAGCCAGTCAAGATCCCTATTAGCATCATCTGAACCATCTTCATAATTGATCAATAGGCTAGGAAACAGATGTTTCTTTTCATATACTCTGAGACTGCTCCCAAAGTGTTCTTCCCAATCAGCTCGATCTTGGAAGTCACTAAGATCATCTGAATTAGTAGGATCGGGCCCAGCAATTGTAATAAGTATCTTGAAATATTCAATCCAGAGATCAAAAGATCTAAACATAGCCTTGCTTTCCAGAATAGAAAATTGTATTTCAATTGGCAAGTTGGCAATAGCACTCTTTAATAGAGATTAGGTCTTAAGACTCAATCTAGCATAATCAGTGCCCATTATAGTCTTTTTATCCTTTGAATGGATATTCTCTTTGCCAAAGAGTTGACTTATGTAGGCTTCATTTATGGCAGTAGTATTAATGAGGTGGATTTCTAGTGCTTGGAGGGTTTTTTGGAAAAGAGTGTGGTGTTTTAGGGTGAAAGCAGCATGGACGTTGTCAAGGATAAATTTAATAGAATTTGGTAGTTTTGTGTAGGTTCCATTGTGGAATTGCAAACTTCTAGACAAGACTTCTTGCAAAGCAATAACCATGTTACCATTGGAATATGTCACCTCTGTCAGAACAAATTCCTAAAGGGATTTTGATCCATCCTGGTTAACCTTGGAGGATATGCCTTCATGCATTACAAAATGAAGTCCTGCTAAACCCATTTTGTCTTGAGAATAGCCATGTGCAGGTGCTTTTCCCTTGTTCTTCCTTTCTGCCAAGGAAGTCACACTATTCCACCTACTAGCGGTATAAATTACTTTAATCCACTTACTAATGGTATTTATATCAACAATGTGCTCCTTTTCTTGCCAAAAGGTATGAGAAAAGGTAGAGAAAAAAATCCAATAATTGATTAGCTTGAACCATATATGAGCAGATCATGATTTCTTGCATGAATCAGATTTAAAGCATTATCAGTATCAATTCCAAATTTTGAAGTAAATTTGAATTTTACTTTCTGTCCAAAAGGATCAGTAGTAATTCCATCATGTTCAACAAGGAAGGGGTACAAAGCATTTATAAATGGAAGACCAAGAATCACTCTATTAGTCATGTTTTTAACAAGAACAAAGGGAATCTTAAAAGCAGACATTATCATGGCAAACATGAGCATTATTTAATTCATATCTAATCTTCATTTGAGTACCATTAGCAGAAACCAATCTTTCAGTTGATTTTTCAAAATATTTGGAAGGGATTAATCCTTCTTGGATACAGTTCATATCCACACCAGAATCAATCATAGCAATAACACTGAAATAATAATCATGGGAAACAACAACTTTAACTTTTGTAAACCATTTTGGGGAAGTATTTATTAACAAGATTAATCTAAGAATCAATGAAAACATCAGTAATACCTTTATTAGAAAGAAAAGCCTGTTGGCTGGATTCATCTCCATCTTTGTGCTCATCTTGTTCATTATCAGATTGATGTTTATCAAGGTTTTTATCAATTCTTAACAATAATAATTCTTGTTTAAGATTAATGTTATCACTTTTAATGGTTTTGAATTCATTTAGTTCAATTATTTCTTGTTTAACAACAGTGATTTCATGTTGGAGATCATTAACAGTTAATTCTTTGGATTTCTTTTTATTAAATCTTTCCAAAGTTTCTTCAAAACTTATCATTGATTTCATTTTTTTAACATTTTCATCTTTTATTAGATTTTTCTTAATCTTATTGAGAAACTCTTGTTTTAATTCAGGGTTCTCAATTTGGCTTATCAAAGTAATTAACAAACTTTCATTTTCTTCACTCTTGGTGAGAACATTAATAGTTTTAGTAACATTGCAACAAGAATCTCTGCAACCAATTTTAAAATTAGGTAACTAGAAGATTCATCAACAGATTGATAACAAGAATCAGATGAGGAAGAAAAATCCTCTTCCAAAGAATTAGACGAAGTGTTTGATTCAAGGATTCGGAATAGAACTTCTTGATCTTCATCATTAATATTTAACATTTTAAACTTTTTCTTTAACTTACCAGGTTTTTGCTTGCAGTCTTTACTATAGTGTCCAGGTTTACCACAATTAAAGAATTTGCCTTTTCCTGACTTCTGTTTATCATATTTTTTAGGATTATTAGAAATATGTTTCTTTTTAGCATAAAAATAATTTGGTTTACCAAAGTTGGTTTTGTATCTTTTATGTTTTTATGGTTATAATCTTTGTGAATTTTATCATGTTTTTTCCCTTTTTGCCTAGAAGGAGCTATAGGGGGTAAACCATATTGTTCACAGAAATTACCCATTTCATATTTAGCTTTTCTTTTGTTTTTTGATTTTTATTTTAACAGTTTTTCATCATTGCACATATTAATACCAAGTTTTTTAATAGTACTTAGAATATCACCTTAAGTTAAATTTTCATAGTCAATGGAATCATTTTTACCAATTTATTCTTGTTTTACCTTATGAGCAAAGATAGGAGGCAAACCATCAATAAACTTTTCTTTCCAATAAGACTTGTAACAATTTTTCCTGAGCATAACTCTAGAAATGAAAACATCTCAATACCATCTGTAATCAGCATAGTAGGACATCTCAAATTGTTTAAATAATTAGAAATCCAAGATGAAATATTAGATGGAGTAACAACAAAATGTTTGAGAACAGTATAGATTAAGGTATTAACACCATCAGGAATACCTCGACTAATACTTTCATCAAAGATAGGTAGACCTTCATCATTCTTTTTAACAGCTTTTTTAATAAATTCTCTGAAATCTTTTGTGAGATATGAATCCTATAAGCTTTTAGACCCCTTAAAACACAATTGGATTAACCTAGTAAATTAGCCAAGTGATTACTTAGTCCAAATTTCAGATCTAGGTTAACATAATCATATAATCATATCAATGTAAAGTGCGGAATATAAAGAGCACAAAGATATGATGACCCAGGAAACCAAGCCGGTAAAAACCTGGGGAGGATTTAACCTAGCTATCCTCAAGGTAAACCTAAATCCACTATGAAAGAATCGAAGTTTTACAATAGGACTTAGACCGCTAACATCCTGTTGCTACCCACCAGCAGAAACTTACTGACACGACCACGTGCAAGCTCCAAGACCACAGATTTCTTCTTTCTTGGATTCTCTACCAAATACAAGCACACCCGCTTGTGTTTCTTTAAGCTTTTTAATGCAGCAACTGAATCAATTACCAAGTTCTTGACATAGTCTTGAATCTTGGAAACCCTAAGTATGTGTGAAGGCAACCACCTCTTTGATCTCACAAAAGATTCACACACAAAGCATAATGGACAATCAAAAATATGGCTAGGGTTTTCCATTTTATACTTAAGACAAAACATAAAACCCTACACATCATATGGGCTTGGGCTAAGTTGGAAAATTCTGCAGAAAAACATTCTGCATGTGTTTCGATTGATCAAGCCAGACAGAATTGCACAGTAAATTCTGTAATAACTTGATTCCAACTTTACATAAAACGTATATACTTTGAACAAGTCTAAACAAGTCTAAAACATGTTTTGATCATGGTTTGCCAACAATACAAATTAGAGTTCTAATACATTAGTTCCTAATCCTTAGAACCTAACAAACTCCTCCTTTGGTAATCTGTGACAAAACACAAAACTAAACAAAAATTGCTCGAAGTTTACATAAAAACAGCCCAATATAAAAACATAGCCCAACACAACAAATTCAACTTAACTACTATCTATCAATTGCAAGTGTAGACAGCAGCACGACTAAATCAACCTGTATATTTCCTGAAACACTCAACAAATGCATAAACGCATGTGGAAAATACAAGTAAAACAAAAATAACTTCTTGATTTCACATAACACACAATAAAGACATATATCATGAATAACTCATAAATATAAATCAATAAACAATGTGAAACAAGAAACATATACCAATCAATGTATCTCCCCCTATCATGAAAAACCCAAAAAATACATCATGAGCCAAAAAAAAAATGTAAATGCACAATAAAGCATCTAGATACAATCTAATAGCTCCACAAGCTCCACAAGAACAAAAATCTCTACAAGTGTACTCCCCCTTTTTGTGACGGAATGCCAAAGGGCAATCACACATCATCAAAAGGAGGTGACGGAGGTGATTGTCTCAAATGCTCCAGATCTGCTCGCAAAGCACGAAGCTCATCAAGCATGTCCACCAAAATCTGTCCATGAGCAGCCTGAACGGTTATGACAGTCTCCAACATATGTCGAATGTCTGAATCATCTGAGGTAGGAGGTGGAGGAACAGCAACAGCAGCAGCAGCATCATCAGCATGATCAACGGGCTCCTCAGCAGTAGCATCACTTGTAGAAGAGGGAGGTGGAGGTGCAACACCGAAAGGCTCTACCCTAGGACGTTTAGAGCTAGCTTTCAAATGAGCAGCCCTCTGCCTAAGAAAACCGGCACCTATGGGAGCAACAATATGAACAGGCTCAGACGCAAGAAACTCAACTAAACCGAGATGTAAAAGAATCTGGTGAATAAAGATGGGGAAGAACAAAGCATGAGCAGTAGAACTACTCCTATGCACCTCAATCAAGGAACAAATAAAAAGATGAGGAAAGCTAATAGGATAATCAGTAACCAGGGCATACAAAAATGCACAACGCTCCAAAGGAATGGTGTGCAGATGAGAGATAGGCCAAAAAGAACGACAAGCAATCCAAAAGAAAAGATAATGAATCGGAGTGAGCTCAACAGTGTTGATCCGAGGATCAGAACCCCACCTAATGATATAAGACATGATGTCATCCAAGGGAGGAGACTCATCATACGGGTAGACAGGATCAAGGACCACTGGTACCCCAAGGGCATCAGCCACTATCGAAGGGGTAAGGGTGTACCCTACACCCCGTACCCAACTCCTCATGAGAGTGTTGGCATCATAGGAGTGGACAGAGAGGTTCGAATAGAACTCTCTAATCAAGGAAGTCGGAGCTGGATGTGAAATATCCAACAAAGGTAACCAACCTCGACACTCAAAGTTACGTCTAATCTCGGGATCTAGCTCATCTAGAAGTACCTTTCTTTCAATCCAAATGTTTCTCCTAGGTTAAGCTTCTCAAATGCTTCCTGGTTTTTCTCACTTAGGAACCTCTCACTATCAAAGGTGGGGGAAGGAGAAGAAGTGGAGGTCCTATTGGCTCTAGTTTTCCTAGGCATGATGCTAAGGAAAGGAAAAGACACACAGAAAAGAACCAACAAAGAAAAAGAAAAACCAAAGACAGACAGCAAGTTAGCACAAAAATAATATAGAAATAACAATCTATATGATGCATGAATAGATAAATGTTATGATGCATGAATAGATAAATGTCATGATGCATGCTCTAATGCAGTGAGAATAAGTTCAATTTAGCTATAAAATCACAAAATTGGCTTGAGCATAGAGTTTACATCAAAAACCCCAAAATTAAAAAAAATTAAAAAAAAAAACCAATTTCACAAAATCACCAAATTGATCATTATACATGATAGAGAACAATTTATAATGACCAAAACAATCAAGCAAACAAGCCAATTTCATCAATTTAAACCAAATTGAACAAAAACCCCAAATCAGATACTTTCAAGCCCTAGAAAATTTAATTCTTCTCAATTCACCAAATTTATTAAATTAAATCACCAAGAACAGTTATACATCCTCATATGACAAAAACCCAATGATCAATTTGAAGAAAATAAGCTTGAAACATCAAAAAAAAAAAAAAAAAAATCTATAGGTTCAAAATTTCCCCACAAATGCATGATTTAATGCATGAAATATGAAAATCAATGCAAAAAGAAGGGTAAAAGTGTCTTACCAGCCTTAGAGGAGAAAAACCTTGCAAAAAGAACGGAAGAAAACGACAAAAAATCTTGATTGGGGACTTGACCGATCGGATAGAGAGAGAAAGAGTTTGAAAACTTTTTGAAAAAGTGTTTGAACACGTGAGAATCAAATGTTTAAAAAAAAAAAAACTCTCTATACGATTTTTGATTGATCGAAAATTAGTTTCGATCGATCGAAACACACAGAACCAACCAAGAAATTTTACATGCAATTTCGATTGATCAAAAAATAGTTTAGATCGATCGAAATGCACAGAACCAAGCCAAAAAATTTCTAGAAATTTTTTTTTTTTGAAAAACCAAGCAAAATATTGCAGAAACTCCTCAAAGTATTGAATTTTGTGAACAAAATGCATGAGTATGAGATGAAATGCTTTTCAAAAACACATGTTTTGAACCCAAATTTCCCAAAATTAAGATGTTCAAACAATCCTCCTTAAATTCTCAGGCTTCAAGCACATTTTGCATAGAATACAAGGAATTTTCAAACTTGGTTGGCCAAACCAAAATCACACACAATAACATGTACTGAGTTTAGCAAAGAATAACTTATGTAGTGTGTATAACTAGCAAAAACTTGAGATACATGTGAGGTGATATATAAATAGAAATCAATCACAAAATATACAAAATTCATCACATAGAATTTGAAAGAGACTATTACCAAAAGAGTTACATCATATACCTCCCACATCTCCTAGAAAACAAGCTTACAATCATGTAAGTTTCTTGATTTGCCTCATAACATACACACCAATTTTATTTATAGCCCGGATAATGTACACACCAATTTTATTTGCTTGATTTAACATTAACTCCAATAATGTACACACCAATTTTATCATTTAAGCCGAGGCTACACCTTATGTTCTTTTTGTGTAGGTGCTACACTTTCTCAAGTACAAAATCTTACGATATGCACTAATGTGTTCATGATTGGCTAGTAAACAGTGGTGAGATGGTTATTTATGCCTTTCTCAATAAGTTCAATTCCGACAATCAAAAGCATGTGACTTCAAGATCAAGATCATGTGATCAAAAGCTGTAAATATCTACCCACACAACATGCACTACAAAGTGTCAACTAGTAAAGTGCAATAAATAGGCTCATCCAAACTAAACAAAGTACATAGACATGTTATGTAAAGATTAAATTGGCCAACCTAGATTTCAAATCCAAGAAAAAATGCAAAACACAATTTGCTTCCCTTTTCCTTTTTCCATTTTTTTTATTATAAAAAGAAGAAAAAAAAAAGTCCTAGAATGAAATGCATGAATGTTATGCAATGCAAGTCCTAGAAAAAAAAAAAAAAAAACAAATAACAATGGTCACAAAGAGTAGAGCAATGAAGCATAAAGAGTAGAGCAATGAAGCATAAAGACCATGAAAGCCAAGACATATCAGGGACACAAAATCACGCCAATTACTTGACGAAGTGTCTCAAACTTATTTCTATTAAGAGGTTTGGTGAAGATGTCAGTATTCTAATGATTAGTAGGGATATACTCAAAACACACAATCTTTCTTTCAACAAGATCCCTAATGAAGTGATATCTAATCTCTATGTGCTTAGTCTTGGAATGTTGAACAGGGTTCTTAGAGATATCAATAACACTAGAGTTATCACAATAAACAACCATGGTATCTTGGGATATCCCATAATCAGTCATAACCTTTTTCATCCAAAGAAGCTGAGAGCAACAACTTCCAGCAGCAATATATTCTGTCTCTGTAGTAGACAAAGACACTGAATTTTGCTTTTTACTCATCCAAGCAATAAGATTGGCTCCTACATAAAAATACCCGCCAATGGTGCTTTTTCTATCATTAGTATTACCAGCCCAATCAGAATCAGAGAAACCAGCAAGAGAGAGATTCGATTCTTTATTATAAAATAATCCATAATCACAAGTTCCACCAACATATTTTATTATTCTTTTTACAACATTCAAATGTGAAACTTTAGGATTAGATTAAAATCTAGAACAAACACCCACACTAAAGGCAATATCAGGCCGACTATCAGTCAAATACAAAAGGCATCCAATCATACTTCTGTATAATGTAACATCAATAGACTCACCTGATAGATCATTTGTTAATTTTGCATTTGCAGCCATTGGTGTTCTAGCATGTGCAGCCTTGTCTAGTCCAAATCTCTTGACTAGATTTCTTGCGTACTTTGCTTGGTTGATGTAGATTCCTGAGTCCGTTTGCTTCACCTACAATCCTAAAAAATAAGTTAGTTCACCAACCATACTCATTTCAAACATATCCTTCATTTCATCTGCAAAAGAATGAGCAAGAGAGTCATTAGTAGCACCAAAAATAATATCATCAACATAAATTTGAGCTACAACAAAACTATTCTTATCCTTTCTTATGAAAAGAGTAGTATCCGCAGATCCCCTTTTAAATCCATGCTCACTGAGGTATGCAATCAATCTATCATACCAAGCCCGTGGAGCTTGTTTCAAACCATAGAGGGCTCTCTTCAACTTATACACATCATCCGGTCTGTGAGGATCAACAAAACCCTTCGGTTGTTCAACATATACCTCTTCTTGTAGCATTCCATTCAAGAAAGCACTCTTGACATCCATTTGATATAGCTTGAAATTCAGATGACTAGCTATAGCCAACAGTATCCTAATGGATTCCAATCTTGCTACCGGTGCAAAGGTCTCATCAAAATCAATCCCTTCCACATGTGTGTAACCTTGAGCAACAAGTCTTGATTTATTCCTAATAACAGTGCCATGTTCATTTGACTTGTTCTTAAAGATCCATTTAGTTCCAATCACATTTAGGTGCGGTTTGGATTGGACTGAAACTGCGTTTACATTTTCTACGTTTTTTTTTTTTTTTTCAGCCCGCATTTTTTGACTTTTCCATGGTGAACAATGCATCCGTGCACTGATCATGGACCCACAAATTCCACTTTTTAGCCACTTTTTCATTAAAAATGGGTCTCACGGCACTATTCACACATTTAAAAATTATTTTGCTACAGTGTTTTCAGTTTTTAGTTTTCAGTTTTAGCAAAATGAGTTCTATTCAAACAGACCCTTACTCCCTTTGGTCTAGGAACTAATTCCCACACATCATTCCGAATAAATTGATGAAGTTCTTCATGCATAGAATTAACCCAATCAGCATCTTGAAGTGCTTTATCTACCTTCTTCGGTTCAAATTGGGACACATAGCATGAGTGAGTAATTACAATTAAGGCTTTTAATCTTAATCTCATGTTATCATTCAAACTTCCCAATATATTTGTGGTAGGTTGATTTAGCCTTACTCTAGAGGATGGACCTTTAACTAGAGATGTGGAGGTACCATTTTGTTCTAATGAAGGACTAAACTCATGTTGTGCTTGTTGAGTCTCATGAACCGGTGTGGATGGTTCCAGACTTGATGACACAAAAACTGCATCATTCAGCACCATCAACTCTTCATCACTATGCTTCCCCACATAATCAACAAGAAGTGAGTCACCAACCTCCATAGGCTCATCTTGAACCGGAGCAGTATTTTCTGAATGTGCTTTTGAACATACTTCATCATTGATCACAACATTTGATGATTCCATGACTGTTTTGGTTCTCAGATTATACACTCTATATGCTCTACTAGTAGAGGAGTATCCCAGAAAATATCCCTTGTCACTCTTTGCATCAATTTTTTCTAGATTCTCTCTATCACGTAGAATGTAACAATCACTACCAAATATCCTGAAATATTTAACAACAAGCTTCTTTCCTCTCCAGAGTTCATAAGGAGTCTTCTTGGAATCAGGTCTGAAATACACCCGGTTGAGTATCTGACAAGTAGTGTTAACTGCTTCTCCCCAGAAGTATTTGGGCAACTTTTTATTGTGTAGCATGACACGAGCTATCTCCTGAACAACCCTATTCTTTCGTTCCACTATTCCATTCTATTGAAGTGTCTTAGGTGAAGAGAACTCTTGATGTGTGCCTTAATCATTACAGAAGATAGCCAGCTTGGAATTCTCAAATTCTATTCCATGGTCACTTCTGATTCTGGTTATCATAGTATCTTTCTCAACCTGCAATTTCTTGCACAGATGTATCATCTTCTCAGGAGCCTCAACTTTATCTTTCAAAAGCACAACCCAAGTATATCTAGTAAAGTCATCCACAATCACTAGAATATACTTCTTTCCACCTAAACTCTGAACTCTGGTAGGACCCATAAGATCAATGTGCAATAACTCTAGAGGTCTTGAAGTTTGAACACTAGCTACAGACGGATGTTTGGATTTCACTTGTTTACCTATCTGACATGGTCCACATATGCACTTATCTATCTTCTCAAACTTAGGTAAACTAATAACTGCATCACATTTGGAAATCTTCTCTAATTGCTTATGATTTGCATGCCCCAACCATTGATGCCACAAATCAACTTGACCGATCTTTGCACTAAAGCACTTGTTGCTTACGCTTGGTGTTAAACCATAACAGTTGTCAGTTGTCCTTACACCAACACACATACAGTTACCTCCTCCATCAAGTATCTCACATTCATACTTAGTGAAGAGAACATTCAGTCCATTGTCACAAATCTAACTGATGTTGAGTAAGTTGGCCTTCAATCCATCAACATACCATACATCTTCAAAGACTGGCAACCTTGGAATGTCTACAGTTCCAATGCCTCTGACCACATATTTGCTTTCATCTCCAAAAGTGACTATCCCAATCTTTCTTTCAAAAAGAGTCTTGAATAAACCTTTGTTTCCAGTCATATGCCTGGAACAACCACTATCCAAATACCAAAGACAAGAATCATGTGCCTTTAAGGCGGTTAAAGCAGTATAACACAAATAATTTTTATCATATGTGATAAGACCAAGAGACTCAAGGAAAGATTTAGCAAAAGCAACAAGAGACAAAAACAACAAGTAACCAAGTTGACAAATAAGCATAAATATTTTCCAATAATCCATGACAGCTGGGGTCAAAGATCAGCTCAGAGATCAAAAGATGTACAACAAGAGAGCAACCTACTCTGATACCACTTGTAAGTTTTTAGACCCCTTAAAAACACAATTGGATTAACCTAGTAAATTAGCCAAGTGATTACTTAGTCCAAATTTCAGATCTAGGTTAACACAACCATATAATCATATCAATGTAAAGTGCGGATTATAAAGAACACAAAGATATGATGACCCAGGAAACCAAACTGGTAAAAATCTGGGGAGGATTTAACCTAGTTATCCTCAAGGTAAATCTGAATCCACTATGAAAGAGTCGAAGTTTTACAATAGGACTTAGACCACTAACATCCTATTGCTACCCACCAGTAGAAATTTACTGACACAACCATATGCAAGCTTCAAGACCACGGACTCCTTCTTTCTTGGATTCTCCAGCAAATACAAGCACACCCGCTTGTGTTTCTTTAAGCTCTTTAATGCAGCAACTAAATCAATTACCAAGTTCTTGATATAGTCTTGAATCTTAGAAACCCTAAGTATGTGTGAAGGCAACCACCTCTTTGATCTCACAAAAGATTCACACATACAACATAATAGACAATAAAAAACGTGGCTAGGGTTTTCCCTTTTATACTTAAGACAAAACATAAAACCCTACACGTCATATGGGCTTGGGCTGAGTTGGAAAATTCTGTAGAAAAACATTCTGCCTGTGTTTCGATCGATCAAGCCTAATTTTCGATCGATTGAGCCAGACAGAATTGCACAGTAAATTCCGTAGTAACTCAATTCCAACTTTACATAAAACATATATACTTTGAGCAAGTCTAAACAAGTCTAAAACCTATTTTGATCATGGTTTGCCAACAATACAAATTAGAGTTCTAATACATTAGTTCTTAATCCTTAGAACCTAACAAATCCCACCATCCAAGAAAAGTACCAGAAAAACTAGTAACAAGAAGGCCATCAATTTCAGGGTGGTCAAGATTATTTTTATTCATATAAGCAATTCCAACCATAGACATATGACCCATTTTATTAATGATTTCTTGTTCAGACAAGCCATCAATATTCCATTCATAAAGTTTATCAGTAGAAACAGAAAATTGGGTTTGAAAAGGTCTTTCTTCAAACTGTATATCAGGAGGAGTGGGTTTTGGATACCAATTTTTTGTAAAAGATATGGGATTGGATTTTCCAACAAATCTTTTAATTTCTGGTAAATCATCATCAAAAACCTTTTTAGCAAAAACAAAAGATAATGAGTCAGATTCTGTGTTTTCTTCAAAAATAGTTTCTAAAAGAAATATTAATGATTTTCTTGCTAAAAAATTCAGTTACTTGCATATTGGTCTTGTTCAAGTTGCTGTTAAACCACTTACTAGAAAAGGAATTAATGCTTCTGTTCTCATGTGTTTAAGAGATGCTAGATTCAAGAACTTTTCTAATAGCATACTTGGCATGATTACTGCATCCTTGTATGATGGTCCTGTTTATTTTAACTGTTATCCTGGTATTTCTCTTGCTTTGGATGATCCTAATATTGTTAAAGCTTTGACATTAAAAGTGATAACATTAATCTTAAACAAGAATTATTATTGTTAAGAATTGATAAAAACCTTGATAAACATCAATCTAATAATGAACAAGATGAGCACAAAGATGGAGATGAATCCAGCGAACAGGCTCTTCTTTCTAATAAAGGTATTACTGATGTTTTCACTGATTCTCAGATTAATCTTGTTAAAAATACACACACACACACACACACAAATATATACATATATACATAATTATATATGTATATATTTATATACACACACATATATATATATATACATATATACATATATATACACATATTTACATATTTATAAATATATATATATATATATATAAATATATATATATATATATATATATATATATAGATTTGGGATAGACTATGAATAACCCAAAAAAAAAAGTATCAATTAACTTTAATATCCTAAAGTTTTCTTCTCTGAGGTATATATATATATATATATATATATTTATATATTTATATAAATATTAATATTAATATATACACAAATAAATATATGTGTATATATTTATATATATATATATATATAGATATATAAATAAATAAATATATATTTATATATATATATATATACATATTTATAAATAAATAAATATATATAAATATATATATATATATATATATATATATATTTATTTATTTATATGTAGGGTAGAAAGTGAATGGCACCGCATCAACGTGATTTAAGGATTTGGGATAGACTATGAATAACCCAAAAAAATGTATCAATTAACTTTAATATCCTTAGCTTGTTTTAAATCAAAATATTTTTCTATTTATATTTGTTTGTTTGCATGTAAAATGTGGTTAAACTTATAAAATATTTTCTATTGACCCTAAAATGTTTTGTAAAAAATTATAAAACGTTTTATCTCTAAAATTTGGTAAAATATTTTACAAAACACACCGTTGCTAAGTCGTTGGTCTAGTTGCTGAAACCGCTGCTCAAAAGGCAAGTGCCGGCAAGTCATCAGAGATGGCGGTTTCAACAGTCTAGTCAATTTATTGCTAAAAGTATTGTAGATAAAGGTAAAACTTAGTTAAAATAAAACAGTAAGACCCATGAATAGTATTAAAAAGTGTAGTAGGACTCATGAATAATAGCCAAAATAAGTTGAATAGTGAAATAATTTTCATTTATAATTTGTATCTAAACGGAGGCTAATTGTCCCTAAACATATGTGTATTTTTATGGTATTTATATTCAATATAAAGATATATGAAAAATTTGAAAAGTTTATTTCGAACTAGTTTGGAGAGAAACTTTGTTCACTAAAGTTAATTATCATATAACAAAAAGCTACCAAAAAAAAAAAAACTTAACACAACCATTTCAAGCCGTAGAAGTAAACATTTCTTGAAGGGTAAAAAAAATTAGCAATAAGAATAATAAATCAATGAACAAAAGAGCATTCACATCTATCTCCTCAGATTTTTAGTTAAACTAATCTAAAAAACTCTAATTTTTATAGTTTAGCTATCCATGTTTTTTATACATAGACATTAGACTTAATACTCTATTTCTTACTTCATTTAAATAACTATTTTGCTCTCTCCTCTCAACATATATAGCCACCACCGCACACCACCACCATCCACCAAAGACAACACCACCATCAATCCAAGGTTAAACCCGAGCACAACTACCACCACTCAACCACCGCCACCACCACCACCAAAGACAACACAACCACACCAAATTAGACAATTAGATCTATCCATCATGGCATAACACCACCTCTGCCAGACCAAAATCAAAAACCCAAGATCAAACCATCATGACATTGCACCACCACCACCAAAAACACCATGCTAAAAACTGTTAGGTTCTAAATGTTTAGAACAATTGGCAAATCGTGAACACAAACTTGTCTAGATATAGATCTTATAGTCTATAGGTATTATTAAACAATGTTCAAGGTGATTCAAGTTAAGATTCAAGAACATGCAAGCTGTAGAAATAAGATTTCATAATCTACCTGGCTCGATCAATCGAAGAACAGACTCGACCGATCGAAACACGTATCTGCAGATTTTTAAGTCAGCCCAAACAGTAGTTCAAGCCCATTAAGGATTAGGGTTTCAGATCTATTTCTTCTAGTATATAAAGGAAACCCTAAGCACGTTTGTAAAAGGCTTTTGAAAGAAATTAGATTGCATCTTGTGCCTCTTTTGTAGATCTAGGATTTTGTACCCAAAAGCTCTCTAAGGTCTTTGTTGAGTTGTGTGTTGAATCTTTTGTGAAATCTGAGAGGTGTTTACCTTCATACACACACATAGAGCTATCAAGATCAAGATTTGCATCAAGAATTTGATGGTGGTTTTAGTTACTGCATAAAGAATTTAAAGAAGATCCAAAACCTTTGAGTGGAGTCTCAAAGTCACAAATAAGAGAACTTGTGGTTGCTGTAGATCAAAGAAAGAAGTAGTCCATGGACTCAGAGCTATCATGGGGTCGTGGTAGTAAGTTTTCTTCTCGAGGTAGCAATAAGATGTTAGTGGTCTAAGTTCTATTGCACAAATTTCAATTCTTTCATAGTGGATCTGGTTTACCTTGAGGATAGCTAGGTTAAATCCTCCCCAGGATTTTTACCGGTTTGGTTTTCCTAGGTCATCATATTGTTTTGTTATTTATTTTTCCGCTGCTTTACATGATATGATTGTAATTGTTTTAACCTAGATCTGAATAATAAACCTAAGTATTCACTTGATTAATAAATTAGGTTAAACAACTTGTGTTTTAAGGGGTCTAAAAACGTACAAAAACTATAATAAAAAATTAAAAAAAAAAAAAAAAAAACCAAAGAACATTGTGAAACAGATGGATTAAAGCTGAATCTCAACAGAGCTTTAGATCTAGTGAAGGTCTAACTTACCGGAGAATCAGATCGATTCATCAGATCCAACAACAATCTGACTCATCGGAGCAGCAGTAAAATTTTCTCCACTTCTCACTGGTACACATAGATATGGGAGAGAGAGAGTTGAAGCAGAAAAATTATTTGAAAAAATAAAATTTTGACTTTGGCAAGGAAAGCGGTGTGTCACTGTAAATAGGTATACTAATGTGAATGCCCTAATTCATTAAATGTAAGCTAGGTTAATCAAGTTCTTATAATGCACAGTGATGATAGTGTACATCAAGGCCTCCTACTATTAAAATATGTGTATTTTAATACGCATAAAATTTCCAATTCAAGAACCTAGATACTGTGTTGAAAAGCATCTTACTATTCTAGACTGCAATAATTTTTTTTTTTTTTTTGGTATCCTTCCAACTTTAGAAGAGAATATTGTAGTTTCCAAACTCCCAAAAGTAATATATATTTCAATAGTTAATCTTATCAAAAAAAATAAACAAATTCAATAGTTAATAGATCAAACTATTGCAAAGCTGACCATTTTCCAACCAAACAATTCTTCTTTGAACTTGGTTCGCAATATTATCACGGCATTGATATAATTCCCCAGGTACAAAACGTTGTCCATCTTCTTCATTTATTTTATTAATTTTACTATTTTCAAGTTCAAGCCACCACCGTCAATTTTGTTCTTCCAGTTTTCAATCATAGAAAATTGCTTCATCCAGAGAAGACCCCTTCCTCCTCAACTTGCATTGCATGTTTCATCTAATAAGAAATTGGGTGGCTGAATTTAGGCACAACTTTTTTGGCTGATTATGAAGCCGTCACTAATGTTCATTGAATCTAAGAGACGCAAATACAAAGCCAAATAGCTCTAATAAAAGCCTTCATTCTATGATTCTATTATTTGGATCAACCACCGACATCCAAGGATACATAGAGTAAAAGAAAGAAATACGTTTGCACAAAGACAGATATAAGATTAAGAGAGCTTAGCACGGTGACTATACTAATGCTCTTAGATCAACACATTTGTTAGCATGGTGACTCTTATTTAAATCATCTTATCATTTTCTGTTTAGGAAGAAAAAAAAAAAGGGAAATTGCTCATTGTATTTGCTCTATTTGTTTTGAAGTAAAATATTTTATTTTACTTGCAAAAACTTTTACATGTAAAACATTTCCAGTAAAATATTTTCAAGTTTCTTGGTATAATATGTAAAAAAAATTTAAAACAAACAACCAAAATCAGCGGCTCAGCCACAAATGCCAAAGGTTCGGTCACCAAACCGTCATTTTGGTATATTGCCCACTGCTTTCAAAGCATCTTTCCACACTTGCACATTCTCTTTGTTAACCTTGGCATCTTTTTCATGCTTTGCAAAGGCTTTAATAAGAGGACCTGTTTGGTTTTGTACATGAGAGGAATCCACATGGTAAAAGATTGGTAAAACTATCAACCCAGCCTCTATTATGCATACAACAATCTTTGCTAGTTCAATTGAGCACTGCTTTGAAGAATGATAGTTTTTTGAGAGAACAATGATTGCATACTTGGACTCTTTTATTGCTTTCAAGAGCTCTAGAGAAATATATTTTCCTCGCTCAAGTTTCTCATCATCTGTGAAGGTGACAATACTCTTTTGTTCTAAAGTAGTATAGAGACAATCTATAAAATTCTTGCTGGTGTCAATACTGCAAAAACTGAGGAAGACATCATATTTCCAAGGAGGAAAGGAAGCTGTTTGAGTGACGCCCATGGAAGGAATTGAAAATTTACTAGCTTGTAAAACGATGTACCTAGCTGAGAGAGTTTTGCAGACTAAGAGAAATATAGGAACAACGTAACAGACTTCGGTTTCTATATATAGTTGAAATTGCAGGTGTGACTGAAAAAGTTCAAAAGTCCGTTGAAATAACGCTGGAAGCTTTTTTTTTTTTTTTTTTCTACGTTGTGTTTTGAATTGCACTGTGAGACAGACTAATAGGCACCGACGACAATCACAGGTAAAATTTCATTAATTTGCTACTAAAGTTGGTGTGCAAGTGGCCCTATGACCTTTCTTCTTCAGATCTCTTCCTGACCAGATAAGTCAACAGCTACGTAACTTTTGTCAACAACTACTTCCCGTCCCAACAACTCATTTTCTACACGGCTTTAATTCTATCTTGTATTTTAACGGCATGCTAGAATCACTCGTTTTAAAGAAGAATTGAGAATCTGAGATGGTCTTTCTACGATGAGAGAAGTAATAAAAGCTAGTAATAAATATATAAAAGGTTATGTTAATGTATGCCCTTAGGTAGGGCACACACTAATCATCTACTAAAATTTTATGGAGAGTTGAAAAAGCTATTAAAAAAGTTAGTAATTTTTTTATTTTCTCATAAAAAGTTTCTGAAAATGAATGATTAAAGTATATCCTAAGAGCACATGGTAGTGAAGCCCATAAATAAATATCAATTTGATTTGAAAGTTGTGCAATCCAACATAAGCTGGTTGATTCAAAATTTCAAACCAAAACATAAGTCGGTTGTTTCTATAAATTTTTTTTTTTTTTTTAAAAGGTTCAAACCAAAAAAAAGGAAAAAAGAAAAGAAAAGAAAAAACCAACTTTAATTAACCAATGTACATGTACTTAGGTACTCATTAACTGGAGTTACCGGACAGTTTGTACCCATGATTTATATGAAACTTCTGAGATCAAACAAAGCCATGCTTTTTTTAGTAATTTCCAAAAAATATAAAAGGCTTGTTTAAAGTTATAAAAGAGTATTGTTTTTGTTTTTTAATGGAATAAAGGGAGATATAAGCCACTCACTGCACTTCTAGGTAGGGGTGTTCACCAAACCATAAAAACCGCACCAAAATCACTCGCAAAATGGCATAACCGCACAAAAACCGTAAGTAACAGTGCACCACATTGCATGGTGTAATGCAATTTGTGATTTTATAATAAGAAAACTGCACAAACAACACCGCACTGCACCCTCTCTATATATTAATATATTTATTTTTAATATTAAATATATTATTAATAGTTTAATAACCCTAGTTTTCAAACAAAAAAAAAAGTTTAATAACCCTAACAAGTGTAGATTAGGAAAGCCAACTGCCAACCCAAAATAAAGAAAAACTAACTCAATAGTTTAAAACTTGACCCAAAACAAAAGGAAAAATCAGTTTTAGATGGGCAAGAAAATCCCAAAATTTAAAAAATATACCAATTTCAAACCACATCTTATACACCGCACCGCACCGCACCGCACATGTGATCGTAAAAATGAAGTGCGGAGTGGTTATAGTTTTGGCTAAACTCTAAACAGCACCACACTACACATGTGACCGCAAAAATAAGGTGTGGTGCGGTTATGATTTTGGCTAAACCGCATCGCAAAGTGCGGTGCTAAAAATGACCTAAAATTGCACCGCACCATGAACACCCCTACTTCTAGGTATTTCCACGATTGAAAAATGTTTCAATCCTGAATTGGGATGAATGAAAAGTATTGATATATATATATTTTTTTAAAAGCCTCCTAAGTCTAAACTTGCATTGAAGTTTGAAGTTTTATATGAAGCTTCAAGGGTTTTTATTAATGTGTGCCCTTTGAACATACATTATTAATGTATGCCATTTTAGAAAACTTTTTTTGAAAAAATTAAAAAAAAAATTACTAATTTTTTTGATAGTTTTTTCAATTTCCCATAAAATATTTCTAAAAATTGATAATTAATACGTGCTACATACATTAACCGACCCAGGTTTCAAAGCTTCAACTTTCAATGGTCCACTGTTAGACTTAGGGGTGTCCAATCGGCCTGCCGACCCGCCCAACCTGCCTGCATCTAACCCACTGCCACCCAATCCGAAGACTCCGGCAGTTGAACGCGGGTTCCGAACTCTCTAACCCGACCCCAATGGGTTGGTTGTCAGTTTTCCATTTCAAAACCCGTGAAACTCGACCCAAACGGAAAGCTTTAACATTTTCGGTGATGTATTAAGCATTTCAAACCAAATTCAGCGAGATCTCATCAGGATCTAGTCCAGATCCGATGAGATCTCGTCGTTATCTGACAAAATCTAGGCCAGATCTCGACGGATCCAACCAAATCTTGCTGGATCCGGCCAAATATTGGCCCCGATGATAAAACCTGAGACTGACTCGATCAAACCCAAAACCGACGAGACCTAAACTGAAAAATCTAACCAGATCGTCCGGGTCGGTTTCGGGTCATACTTTCATCCACCTGAATCATTCGAGTCGAGTCTGGGTTGGGCACAAACACAACCCGGTCCAACCCGTGGACAGCCCTAGTTAGACTTAGGAGGTAGGACTTTCAATTTCGTCCCAATAAAGTCTACAGAGGACAAAACCATGTTGATAAGATGGATAGCTATTTAGAAACGCTCAGAATGTAGCATTGTTCAACGGTTATGACTTATGAGACTTGTAGAAGTGATGGGTGATTAGCAGGTTTGGTTAAGTATATATTTTAACTGGGGCTTAAGTAGCTAGGTAGGTAATTTCTTTTGTCAGCTATGAATTTAAGTGGTGAAGCTCTGTACTATACAAACACTTCCACCATATGTAGCATCTACAAGAATCCACATCCAATATTTAGCTCTATCTTAAGAGAAGATCGATGCATTGCAAGCATTGTAAGATTGTCCACATCTACAGTTGTGTTAATTACATAACATAAAATAAAAATATCTCAGGAGGTAGTCTTGAGACTCTTTTTAACACTGATAACAATAAAACACAAACTCCTACATTTGGTGGTTCTCGAAAGTGAAACATAAAGAATTTTTTTTTTTTTTGAAAACTTGGTAAAAATTCTAATACATAATATCTAATACACATTGAATTTTCTCAAAGGAGAAACATGTAGCTAACTTTTTCAATGCCATAAAAGGTTAGGGATTGCAAGACATTCACCCTGCATGTTTTCCCTGCCCCACCAAGTGGATAGGTTGGGGACAGTGGTTGATTTTATAATCAAGCCAGGTTCGAGTCATGTACACAAAATGATCCACAGATTTAATAGCTAACAACTTCATGATTCACACCAGTATCAGGAAGCATCCTTTAAAAATATATTAAAATAAAATAAAAGGATATTTTAGATACTTCTGTTTGTTTATAAAGAAACCTGGAAGGCTTATTGTAGTGCAGAATGTGTTTGATCAGATGCATAAACCACATCTTTTCAAGGGCATTTTAGCCAACCCTCCTTAAATTATTGTCAAGAGCAGCCAATAGCAAAACTAAAACAGCTTCACTTGTGATGCCCTGTATCATTCCACCACCTTGTCCTACACCAAGATTTGTAACATAATTTTGTATGCTTCAGAAACTGAAAAACAGTCCAATTCCAAAATATCGAAACCCTCATATGCCTAAGTTTGAGGTTTAAATGTAACTTCCAAAAGCAGTCCAAATTCAATTTAAAAAAAGAGTTCAAGACCTCAATCCAACTCATTACAATATCTGTACACCATGTCATCAGCATGTAAAAAACCTAATTTGACTCTAACCACTCCATTAAAAAAAGCATATATCCTGCAAATTTAAAGATCCTTTAATTTAGCTCATACACCTAAGGTCCGAGTATATTCCTAATTCTGATATTTGTTCAGAGATATCATATTATTTCAGCAATCTCCATAACCCATGATTTAATAAACTACATTCTATTTCATTCCATTCCAACACTCCCAAATATTCAGCATATAAAGCTTAAAAATTAAAAAAAATAAATAAAAAAAATAAAAAATAAAAAACTGTAAGTTCAGTATTGGGAGACTCAAAACTTTGACTTGAGAAATAAAGAACAAGAAGCTACGACTTTACACTGTATTAACCCTTACCTGCTGAAAGGAAATCATCAGGCAATTATCCAGGACAATCATTTCACTCTCTGTGCTGCAGGAGAAGTTATCCAACTGAAACATACAATGTAAAGACCAGCACTGAGCATTTCTCCTAAGAATCTAATGATGCTGCTAGATATGCAAAAAACATAGTTCATGCTCTGACAATGGGTTACTCCAGGTAATATCTTTGCCTGTATGTCTAGAAGCACACAAAATTTGTACATGACACATGTTTTTACCAAAACATACCACCGCGGGGGGTGGTGGGGGGAGAGAGAGTTGAAGGATTGAATTTTAGAGTAGACAATTTAGCATGACTCAATTGCATTTGACCAAAAAAAAATAAAATAAAAGAATAAATAAAAACTTACATAATTGTGCTAGAAATTACTTTTCTATTAGTCATGCAGTAATAGAAAAACAAAAAAAAACTAGTTAACGTCACCATTAAATATATTTTCCAATGATTCTGGATGACTAAGCACAAAATTTGGTAACATTTTACAAAGATAACCAGGCTGCACAGAAAGACCCCATTCTTAATACCAAGGGAAGAAGTCACTACAAAAAAAATGCCTATTAGCGACCAAAAATTTATGACGGACCCAAAAAGCCCTCTCAAAAAATCTTATTTGTGATGGCAAAATAAAGTCATCGCAAATACTTGATAAAATGTGAAATATTTGTGACCAACAAAAAAAGCCGTCGCAATTATGTGTTATAACCGTCACAAATGCTAATATTTTGGAGGGAAATTTTCCCTCCATATTATTTGCGAGGGACAATTAAAACCTCTCGCAAAAAGTGTATTATTTGTGACGGTTAAAAAAATACCATCACTAATACTAAATTATTTGCGAGGGCTAAGATTGACCTTCACAAATAATTATTAAAATGTAAAAAATTTTGGAGGGAAATGTTCCCACCAAATTATTTCCGAGGGACAATAAAAATTCCTTGCAAAAAGTTTATTTTTTGTGTGAGTTAAAAATATACCCTCACTAATACTAAATTATTTGCGAGGGCCACAATTAGCCTTCGCAAATAATCATGAAATTATTAATTTTCTTTGGAGATAAGAGTTATTTTAAAATTCCAAGAATATAATGATTGGTGAAACATAAAGTGATAGGAAATTTGTATTCAAAATTATGCCTATTAAAATTCATAATATCTTGTTTTTCATCTCTGGTTTTCAATTAGGCCACCAACTTATAAATGGTTTGCTCAAATTCTTTGAAACCTTTGGACTCAACTTGACTTTGAACTTCATAATTCTAATTTATCCATCATTTTCTATCTGTGTAATTAACTGCTACAAGAACTACATGATCACTTCTTTGGAAAGTTGCATGAACTAGACTACAGAGAAAATGTAATTTACGTATCCACAACACATAGCAATTAGTGAATTCCAATCACTCAGTACTAGGAAATAAAAAAAAAAAAAAAAAAAAAAATCAGTTTTAAAATCAATGCAAGGCAATTAAGTGGTGAGAATTGGAGGCAGTAATTTAGACTTGGATCCAAGAACTTTAGCCTTTGTGTCTGGGGAGAATTCTGTCTCAGGTAGCACTTTAACCTCTCCTTTTTTAGTGATATGAATGGGATAACTGAGCAAATGACCTGGCAAGTCATGGTTCAAGCTCAGACAGAATAAAAATAGATAATATAATCATATATTAAACTCAATGGGGTTAATGAGAGCACTCTATACTAGGTAATAACCTTAGAGAATTAAGAAAGAGAGCAAGAGAGATAACTGCCCGTACCTTATCTGTGACTAAATTTCTATTTCAATAAGCATCCTTAGTATTATGCACATGGATAACTAATCTAGATGAAGCCAAATACGGTGATGGAGTTGAGCCTGTAAGCCTTTGAAATCACTCGATTATCATATTCTCAACACCACTCCTTCTCCAATCTATATCATCATCCTCATTTTCTTCTTGCAGCACATTTGCATTACAATGTAAATTGTCTTCTTCTTGGTATGGCTCTTCTTCATCTGATGGCATTTCATAAAGGTTTCGTGGTTTGGTTTCAATCACAACATTCCATGTGGGATCTTTTATTCCATTAACATAGTAAACTTGAGTTGCTTGACTTGCTAATACAAATGGCTCTACGGTTTTCAACTTTCGTGATGTATTAACAATAGTGGTTCCGTGCCGATCTCTCTTATAACCAATTCCTTCACGAGATACATCATACCAATCACATTTAAACAACACAACTTTGTTCCCTTCAGTATATTGAAGTTCAACAATGTCTGTTAGTTGTCCATAATAAGGCACATTGCAACTTTGATCCTCCCCTCTCACCATAACTCCATTATTTTGTGTTCTTTTACTTTCATCGCATTGATTTGTATGAAATCTAAACCCGTTAACATTGTAACCACGATAAAAAACAGCCCTTTTCTCAGGACCCCGAGCTAATGAAAGCATATGCCCATCAACTTGCTTTGTATTATATAAGTCGGTGATCTACAATAAAACCTAAATAAGGTTAAACTCAAGTTGTAGTAATTAAAATATAAACAAACATACATTTTCAAAATAAACCACTATCTTACTCTTTTTTCAAACCACGCAATAAATTCTTGTTTATGCACCTTGTCAATGTCAAGAACACCTCCATTTGTAAGGATGTTCTTATGTTCTCTGCACACAGTTAAATATTCTAATCAGTTTTAATATCATATCATGAGAATATCAAAAAAGTAATTTTTGTGAAGATCATCTTACTCAACAAATCGGTCAGCTTCGACACAATTTTGAAGAACATAAAATGTTGCTGCATTGTGAAGATCATCATTCAACTCACACCTTATTGCTTTCCCTAAATGTCGTCCAGGTGTTGAGAATATGGACAATTGAGAAGTATTTGCACATGCGGAAGTACCTCCATCATAATTTCGCTCTACCCGATTAAATTTGGTTTCTATTCCATGTAAATAGCGAGAACAAAATGTTAGACATTCATCTGCTAAATACTTTTCTGCAATAGACCCTTCTGCGTGTGCCTTATTACGGACATAATTCTTAAGCTTGCGCAAATACCTATATTTGAAGGCATAATATGAAATTTTATCAAAAATAAAATATTAGTGTGCAATTGTAATTTAGATTATAATGAAATTTTGTAAACTTTACCTCTCAACTGGATACATCCATCTGTATTGCACTGGACCTGCAACTTTAGCTTCCCAAGATAGGTGAATGGCCAAGTGAACCATTACATCAAAGAAAGAAGGTGGAAAAATTTGTTCTAATTTGCAGAGGGTTATTGCAATTTGGGTTTCAAGACGATCCAAATCATCCACTCGTAACACTTTAGAACACAATTCTTTGAAAAAGTTACTTAACTCAGTCAAAGCATCAGATACGTTTTTAGGTAAAAAGTCACGCACTGCAAGTGGGAGTAATCTTTCTAGGAAAACATGACAATCATGAGTCTTCATACCAGAAATTTTTCTCTCCTCAATATTCACACATCGAGATAAATTTGCAGAATAGCCATCTGGAAATTTAAGATTTTTTAGCCATAAGCATATGGCCCTTTTCTCATCATTTGACAGTGTATAGCAAGCTGGGGGTAGCTCTATCTTCCCATTAACCTCTATGGGGTGGAGCGTATGTCGTATACCCATTTCTTTTAGATCAAGACGAGTGCTTAAAGAATCCTTCGTCTTATCTTTAATATTCATAATTGTCCCAATCACATTGTCAAATATATTTTTTTCAACATGCATCACATCCAAATTGTGACGTAACAAAAGTGTTCTCCAATATGGCAATTCAAAAAAAATGCTATGCTTCTTCCAATTATGAAACTGCCCATGCCCTTCTAGAAATTGCTTTTTCTGGCCTTTCCCAAATATAATTGGCTTTAATGGACGAATTTGTTTTAACACATCATCACCAGATAACCGTTTGGGTGCTGTCTTCCTTTCTTTTTTACCATTAAATTGTGACTTCTTATTACGCCATTTGTGGTCTAAGGCCAAAAAACGACGATGTCCCATATAACATATCTTATATCCATTTCGTAACCTGCAATGAGTAGTTTCATTATGACAACAAGGACACGCCAAATTTCCCTTTGTACTCCAACCAGAAATAACAGCATATGCAGGAAAGTCATGGATAGTCCACAACACTGCTGCTCTCATCTGAAAGTTCTCCTTTGTTGAAGCATCATATGTACACACCCCATCTTCCCACAATTCTTTCAGCTCATTAATCAACGGCCTCAAGAATACATCAATGTCATTCCCAGGACCCTTTGGACCTGGTATAAGTAATGACATCAATGAGTAAGGCTCTTTCATGCACATCCAAGGGGGAAGATTATATGGAAATAAGATAATAGGCCAGACACTGTATTTAATACTCATATTTCCAAATGGGTTAAACCCATCTGTAGCTAGTCCAAGCCTAACATTACGGGGATCCATTGCGAATGACTCATGAATTTGGTCAAATTTTTTCCAAGCTTCACAATCTGCTGGATGTCGTAACACTCCATCATTAACACGTTTTTCATGGTGCCATTTCACATCCGCAGCAGTCTTTGTTGACATAAACAATCGTTGTAACCTTGATTTAAGTGGAAAATACCGCAAAACTTTCCATGGTACCTTTTTATTTTTCATGAATTAGAAAGCAAATTAGGTTGCAATATATATAAGACAGCAGAAATAAAATAAAAAATAAAATAAAAAATCAAACATTTACATCTTTTTTTTTTTTTATAATCTGGATCAACACTGAGCAAATAAAAAAAAAAGTTGGGCCTTAACCTCCACCCAGTTCTTATGGAGAGAGGAGGTTCCATTTGAAAAACAGGTCATTGTCACCTATTTCCAATACTCATGCTGAGAAACAGAAATCAGTATGCCTTTCAAACATGTTGGTCTTTCTACATAGAAATCACTAGTATAAATTCATAGACATGAGAGAGAGAGAGAGAGAGTATTATCCCCAATCATAATACTTTCGCTTGGCAAACAGAAAAATCCCCAATCATATGTTCGATATTACACAAAGTTTCCCATGTTATTAATCAGTTATCAACTAGACATCATCCGCAGCATTAATGCATTATTATCACTACTATTACACATCCTTAACTTTCAAGGCAATATTTCTTCCACTTAAGAAGTTTTCTTTTCAAAGGAAATCAAAAAAGATTCTAAGTATGATGAGTTCCAATGAGTAAACCCTGTATCCTCGGCAAATAACATGAATAACAATTCTGGTCATGAACATGAGTGGTGATTTCTTTCGTTACCAGCCTCCGATCAACAGATTCAACACACATAGATGTTTTGAGTACCATGTCAAACTCATTTAAGCTGATAGCATACAATGTCACTAACTCAACCATCAATTGTGACAAAATCATAACTTACCTTAAATATATAAACCTCTAAAACATTGTCTAAGCTTGTGCAAAATTTAAAATTGGTACCCAACAAATTATTGCAAGAAAATTTAAGTCACATATATGGCCACAAGTAATCAGGCATATCAATTGGCAGCTCAGATTTCAACAATCATAAATAAATAAACAAATAAGAAAGAAGGAAACAGTCAATTATTAATAGAGTAATAATTTGGATCATGTTAAAGCTGCCAAAAGGAGGAGACAGGGATCAAAAGATATTATGATGATGATAAAAACAGAAGGAAAAAAGCTAACATCAAAACTCTTCTATTTCTTAAAGTAGCAGATAAGAAAGAGGGATTAAACTGATGGCAACTTCATGTGCAATCGTTTCACAAAGAACATCAGGCGAAAGGACATATAGTTAGTTTATAATTCCGTTTTTAGCCACCTGCAATTTTTCCAGCTCAATTCCTCCTATCCGTCATTAAACAATAAGCATTTAATCATAACACAATGTATTAACAGTACTTAAAATACATAAATTTGCATATTGTCAGACTGATCATTCACATCTAAAAATTTTATTCAATTGAAAAAATATTTACTAGATATCTAACTGAAACAAAAACAAAGAGATACATAACAATCATATGCAATCTACTTCTTCAAACTATATCTCATATTTCCCGTAAAGATACAGTAATTTTTGAATGTAACAGACCCATGTTCCTTCTTAAACTCTTCTAGCTTTTGGCGAAGGCGACGAAGAATTTCAGGTAACACACGTCTTGGGTTTTCCCGTAACTCATCACCTTTGACATTACAGTGTGTCTCAATGCATTTAATATGCTTTGTATTAAAGTAGTAGTCTTCCACTATGATAGGCTCCTCCAATGACTTACCCTGTATCTCATTCATTAACCACTCTGCACACTCTATTGTTGATCTTATAGGTGTTAGGAACCTATCCCGATCATATTTCAGGTCTTCAAAATCCTCACAAACTTTCTGCTCCTTGCTTTTTTTTATTCTTTTTATAGAGTAATCCAAATTGGCGCACACCAAAGTGCCATTCGAAATCCAGTAACTAGGTGTAGCTTTTGTACACTTAGAGAGGTCAGGTTCATGGTCTTCATCATCCTTAGTTATAAGCTTTTGCCTCTGTTGGCCTTTATGAGATGGTTTTGCTTTTTCACCACTACCACCACCAGCAGCAGACATATGAGAGCCTTTACACTTTTTTTGCGCCAAGTCCAATGAATTCTCACATAATGCTGGAACAGCATGAGCAGGAGCGAGAAATCCACAAAAATTATCATCCCTCACATACTTTTGCCACTGTTGGCCTTTACGAGACGATTTCACTTCATCACCAATACCACAACCAGTAGACAAATGAGACCCTTTACGCTTTTTTTGGCCTGAGCCCAATGAACTCTCACATAATACACCAGCAGGAGGAGCAGGAAACCCACCCAAATTCTCACAATATTTGATAAAATTATGCAATTCATCCACGAAACCCAGAGGACAGCTTCCAAGAACACTATCAAGTCCTATATGTCCAGAAGTGTAGCAGTGAATACGCTCCAAAAAGTAGTTGTAATGATAATCCGACCCACGTAAACAGCTTTGAATCTTCTTGAACAGAGAATTTCCTTGCTGGGACAAAGCTTGCAAGTCAAAAGAACATGACTTATTGGTAGTGGTTTCATTAGGAACCGAATTTGAAACAAAGCTAAAGAATTCATGGAACAGATCAGGGTGGTCCTTGAAAAGATCGTGGATCTTTTTACAAAGCCGACTCATATCCTGTTGCCCTTTACCCTTACCCTTATGGAATGATGTGAGCAAAACCAAGAACGACTCATAAATGCTATCGTCATCTGCGAACCGAGCTCGAACCTTATTAATCAACGAACTTGCTTTCCGAAGCCAGAAATCCAATTCGTTTTTCATGTTTGATTAGCAATAATACACATTGCCAACAGGTCAGTTATAATCACAAAAAAGAAAAAAAGAAAAAAAATGGAAGCCTTAGAGCACAGGGAAAGAGAGAGAGTCTCAGAAAGTGAAAGAAAGATTGCAATTGATAGGATATGAGAATTAGGGTTAGAGGTAATAGTGAAATATATAAAAGAAATTTGGAAGTCTTGGAGCACAAGGAAAGAGAGTGAGAGTCGAAGTTTGGCAACCTTAACCTTAACCGCCTTAAGCTGATTAGTGAAAATTTGAAATCGGAAACGGAAGTCGTTACTTAAGACCATGTAAACTTCCTTTTTTTGGGGGGAGATAGACTAAATTATAGTGTTTTGAGTTTTCCGTTAACCATAAAATAGTCTAGATATTTGTCACCGTTAAGGTTTAGATAAATGTGGTTTTTATTTATATAAAATTAAAATTATGCCCTTCAAAAATATTTCTAGAAAATAACATAAAATAATGGAAAAAATACATGAAATAAGAGGTAAGTTATTAAAACTGAGGTTATGAATTGACGAGTTTAATTTTGAACTTATTTTTTATATAAATTTTTTTTACATTTTATATAATTTTTTTAAGTATTTTAAATATTATAATTTTTATTAACATTTTCAAAAGCACCTGTGTATTTCATGATTTTGAAAACATTCTTTTTTAGATTAACACAAGTGAGAGGAAATGTAGTTTTGATATAACGGCACACTACAAATTTCACTAAAAAAATTAGTAAACTTTTATACATAAAACATACTTTCTTAAGCAGTGTGAAACAGTTATTCTTTTTTTTTTTTTTTTTATTAGAAACAAACACACAAGGGAGATTAGAAAAGAGGGCAATTTTCATTTTTATGGTCGAACCAAGGTTAATAATACAAATAAATATACTCATTTTTATTTATTTTTATGTTATCCCATATGTACAAATAAATATACTCATTTTTATAAATTAAAGCTTTTTATGTTATCCCATATTAAAAAAAAAAATCCCGAATTTTATATTATTTTAAAAAATACATAGTCCAATTTGTTTTCTGGGTTTATTTCTTTAACAACGGAAATGAAAGCAAGAGGGGGAGGGGGGGGGGGGGGGGGAGAGAACACTGGTGTGCATTTTTATAAACTTGTACTCCTATAAGGAAACAAACTAATATTTATAGTAATATGAGTGGCCAAGAACCAAAATTTGAATTACATGAGGATGCCTTAAAATTTGTGTGAAATGATAATTGGACGGATTATTAATGAGCTGCAACTTTTTCAAAGGAATCCAAGCAACGTCATTCAAAATATCATCTATCCATTAGGGCTCATGCCCCCCGCGATTCTAACAAAGAGCTTCGTTTCCCATGAGTGGAACCTACCAATCTTCGAAGTAGTAAGAACTACCCACAAAACTTACAAGATTCCACTTCCTTAACTCGTCTCGAGAAATTGAAAAACCTAATAGTTTAGAAAGAGGAACTACACAAACTTGGAATTGGTAGGCTCAGGGAGCTCAATCCAAGTAGTCCAAGCCTAATGAGTATGGCACAAAACTAGACTTCTTGGTTAACTTGAAGATATTTTTCTAAACTCAAGGCTAGTTAGCCAATCAAGTCCTTAATCATGCCTCTTTCGTCAAGGAAAAGACTAGAAAAACAAAAATCTCACAACTATTGCCACAACTTGCGACATGTCGAGTTATGAATGGTAGAGGTCAAATGGTAAATCCACATCTCTACCACTCATAACTCGCCAAATGGAAAGTTATGACAAAAATTGTGAAATTTTTTGTGTCTCTAACATTACTCCTTTGGTCAAAACTGTGTAGTGCAATTGAATTACACCTAGAACAGTCAAACCTCTTGTCTGAGGTGGTCTGCTTTAGCCCAAACCCCGAAGGTTGCACAGAGGTTAGCTACCAACCTTGTTTGCCTAGAAAGGAAAATTTACGATAGACCATCACCCTTACATTTATCATGACTCACTTACCATTGTTTGTATTTACTAAAAACCATGATAGGGACCTTACTCCTAACAACTATAAGGAAGACTTCTTAATATTAGATCCCTTTATCCAACTAAAGGGTTGGTGTGTTGTGAAGTTCTCCATCTAATTGAATGGTAAAATAGCCACCAAAATCCATTAGGGGAACCCTAGAAATATCCCATAAATCAGACAGAAAGACATTTGCTCTCTATTCTCTACTTTCATTCATTTTTTCTTGAAGCTTATTTTGTGTTCTTTTCACTCACTAGCCTATTGGAGTGCCTTCCACCCACCCATTGATTGGTTTCTAAGAACCCTTATTGTGGTTCCTTTTTCTATTTCACCCATATGCTTTAATGATCTAGGAAATATAAATTGTTAACAGCAATATAATTTAGATTATGAATGTATTACTTGTGGGAATTCACAAATATTTTATCATTTTGACTAATTTAAGTGCATAATCAATCATGCCATGTGTTATTAAATCTATTTTATTATTTGGTTGCATTTTGTTTCAATTCTTGCCAAAGTAATATTCCAAATAAATTGTTTTTTTTTTTTTTTGGTTAAAAAGTATTCCTAATTAATTATTAATGACATAAATTTTGGAAAAATAAATATATATAATTTTACATAAATAGTAAATTTATATCTATAGGTAATTAATACATAAAATAAATTAATTTACCTCTTTAACAAATGGTAATGAATTAAAAGCAAAAACATGGTTGGTTTTTAAATTTTAGAACATGAGTGATTTTACTCCCTAAAATTTAAATTAGGGATGGCAATGGGCAAGGTGCATTTGGATCATGGTTGCCTTGTCCCAACTTTAAGGTGAGGAAAATCCGTAAGGGTCAAGAGCAGGGAAATTACTAGAGTTCAAGGCAAGTTTGAAGGTATTTTACTAACCTTAATGAGATGTTTCCAACATTAATGAGATAAAAAATAAAATAGAAAGAAAAAAGACAGCACTAAGAATTATTAATGAGAAGGATAGGCAAGCATTTTGACAATTTTAATATAGAATGTGTATAGAAAACTAAATTATAACTAGGGTATGTATGCAAAAAATAAATTATATGTATGAATAATTCAAATATATATTAAATAAAATATATCTATATACATTTGGGATGGGACCAGCCAAGTAAAACTCATTCTTCCCCTATCACCTTTTTGAGCGAGGAAAATTCGCTAAGGACAAGGCGGTTCAAGTAGGATAGGGTGATTTTGTCCTCCCTAATTTAAAGTGATTGCTTTTAATGACTTACAAAACATGAACCGACGGAAACTAACAAATTATCATTATTCCAAAGAATCCAAACACAATAAATATTTTATATATATCTATATATATATATATATATTTCAAAACACTACGCTAAACCCATTCGTTGAAGTGAGTTTTTAATAGAAAGAAAGCATTGAGTATTGGATTGGGCTAGACTTACAAGAGAAAAGGGAAAGTCGGTGTGAATAGTGAGGGCCGGCCCATGATCCATGATCCATGATCTTATGTCTTCCATTTATGGCGGCAAAGCAATCAGAGTCCCAAACCTCTCTCGAAGCCATCCACAGCCCCACTCGTCGCTCCACCACCACCGCAAACAAGACCAATGACGATGAGCTCCCTTCTCTTCCTTCCTCTTCCAAAGCCTGACTCTCATCGCTCCGAAACCCAACCATGGCGATTGGATTCTGTTGATGAGGAGGAAGAGGTGGTTGGGCCGCCGAGACCGCCGCCGGGGCTGAGTTTCGGTGATTCGGATTCAGAGGAAGAAGAAAAAGAGAATCGGTATCGGATTTCGCTTAGTAATGATATTGTACCCAAAGCCCACACCAAGGTATCACTCTCTCTGTAACTTTTTTTTTTTTGGTTTTGAAAAATGGCTATAAATTAGTGATTTTACTTTAAAAAAAGAGTAAGGCCACGTGTTCACTAATTAAATTCTTGATAGGGTCCATTATGAATATGAGAGGATCCAGAGTACCTAACAATTTTTCCAATATTTGTTACATTTTTAACAATATCTAAGTTGACAGTTTTTTATTGGTTTTTCTCTAGGCTATTGTACATCACTTTATTATCTATCATTATTAATTCATTACTGACTTACCACAAAATAATTTGTGACACTATATTTTAGAGTTATTGAATTTGCAGTTATGTACTGTTATTTTTATTCTTGAGTTTCATATGTTAAATAGTTGGGATAATGTGTGGTTATGGCTAAATGGAACAATCTGCTTACGGTGTTAGGTATTATGTTTATGCCTCAAACTTGAAATAGAAAGGAACAATCTGAGTATAGATCAATTGTATGTTAAGCTAGCACTAGTATTTTCCATTATAATTTTATAATGGAAAGAATAAACATGCTAGCAATTATCTACTCTTTTCTGCACAATAGATGAAATCTTCAGACTCTGAATTTATCTTCTCAACTGATCTTTGCCAGTTTTCTGATGGACAGTTTTATCTGTTTACCTGACCATGAAAATAATGAAACTAAAAGAATTTGGGACACTGTCAAATTGGATTTTCCTGCTTTAGGTTAGTTTCATTCACATTCTCTTATACAACTCCTTTGTTTCACCCTCTCTGTGTTTCTTTGTATGTGTTTGCATGCAAGTCAGCATATGTGTGTTTTAGGTTCTTATTGTTTCGTCCGTATTTTTAAAAGTTAATACTGAACAATATATGGTCAATTCAACCAAACATAATTTAGTATTACAAATAAATGAAGATTGACCCTTTAAAATGGTTGTATGAGATATACAGACCTGTATGTTTTTCATGTCTGTTCCCTTCTGCTAACAGATTTTGAAAGTGTATTATCTTCATTTCTCTTATAATTATCCTTGTTTGCGTTGTTTTTGGAGGTTCAAAATTCCATTAAATGGAGATAAACTGTAAAATTCCTATGATATATAGAAATACAATGTAATTGATGCATGTTAAATATTAGATTTAAATGTAAACAAACTTATTAAAAGCTCATTGTCACCACCACCGTCTTATGGTTAGTTGGAATAGACAGCAAATGGTCATTCAATGGTATGTGTAGGTTCGTTTTTTCCCCCCTTAATTTTAAATGTAAAAAAGCATATCCATGTCTAATATGTGTTAGTGATGGGGCCATCAATGAGCTCTAACTCAAATGACCTCCTCCTCTTGCAAGAGCAAAGTGGGGAGTGAGGTAGTGATTCCAAAACAAATTGCATACATAAGTAACTTACCAGTAATACACACACAAACACAAAAATTCAGTGATAGGTTCTTTATACATCACATTGAGATGAATACATAATATATACATATAATAAATGGAAATTGGAAGGTTGCTACTAACACCCTAGCAAATATTTAGACCGCAAATTACAAATATTATGACTTAATCACTTTTAACCTAAACTAGCATTTACATCAAATGTAAGTGATTATCCGATTTCATATAGAGCAATATGAAATGCAGAATAAAAATGCAAACCACAGGAAAACACCAAATTTATTTTCAAAAAGGAAACCCCAACCACCTAGGCAGAAAAACCTCTTCACAGCACCATTGTCAAATTTCCACTAATGAATAGTTGTAATACACAGTTACAATAAATACTCAAGCCCTCCAAGCTCTTACTAATAACTGACTTTGTCAAGTACTTTGTTCACCTAGTCTTTGGAGTCCACGGGTTTAGTGGCCAATGGTAAACCCAGTCCTCTTGGGTTTGTGGTTTTGCTCCAAATGTTTTTTACACCAATCAACTCTCTAACACTCAAATATGGTGAAGAATGTGATGGTTAAAATCTCCTTTCTAGGATACGTCAATGGTAAGAGGAAAAGAGAAGAGAGAATGAACCCTCCTTGCTCTGTTTCCCACATCCTATTTCCAAAATGTGCGAGTCTTGGATTATATGACTGAGCTGGCCAAGATAAAAATTAATTTGCTGGAATTCTTTCTCTGAGCTAGTCGCAAGTAAGTCATGAGTTGCACAGTAAAAAAGATTCCTCTTTTATCTGCAGCGTGTCTATGTTGCAATCAGGGCAGGCCATGAGTTCTTCTTTCTAGCATCTTTAACCAGCACTAAAGTACATCTACAAATTTGAACATAGGAATAGAAAATTTCTCTGGAGGAAGTAATTACAAAATAGTTTGTCACAATTTTACACAGGTGTTCTCATCTTCTAAGTGTTGACCCTGCATCCTTCCTAACTTCTATTATAGATATGTATACTCTCTCTCTCTTTTCACCATTTGTAATTCTTTACTATTTTGCATGTATAAAAGAAAAGAAATAAAAATATAACAATTCCAAAAGGTAGCAGCTATTTACATCTTTAAAAAAAAAAAAATTGATAACTAATAAACTTCATTGAAAGCAGCTGCTTACTTCTTAATAACAATGACTTTATCTCTAGTTTGAGACCATGACTACTGAAATGAAAACAATAGCAAAGCACCATACACATCTTTAAGGTATATAATTGTATTTTGACCTGATTGTATTTTAAATTTCTAATACAATTTTTCATTACTTATCAAAATGGAAAAAAGTGCATAATACTTTCATGGCACAAACACCAAAGAAAGGAAAATATGAAGATTGTCTTGGTGAGGGGCGATGGCTAGCCTTTCAGGATGGAGAAGCACTTTTGTTTGCCTACTTCTTGCCTGAAACTGGGATGCACTTTACAAGACAACCAATTGGCCATGACAAAGCTGCAAGCCCAATGCAAGCACCCCATTGGCCCCAATTAAGTCTCTCAGTATTGGCAAACTTCTTCAGAAACTCCACCATCACCAGTTGAAGAACTATGGTGATACCAATAATGGCTAAAAACAGCTTATTTTTAAGTATCCCTTTGAATATGTTCTTCTTTTCCAATTTTCTTGCATTAAATTCATTGAAAACTTGGCAAAGGACAAAAGTATTGAAAATAAGGGTGTTCTTAACATTCTCATTTACACCAAATATGAATTTTCCCCTAAATTGTAAAAACAATAAGGTGGTTACCTGATACATGGCTTGAGCCATGAGATTCCTCCACATAATTTTGGTTATAAGTGGCTCTGATCGACCAACTGATGGCTTTGACATAAGATCATTAGTGGGTTTCTCTGTTGCTAATGCTAAAGCTCCCAATGTGTCCATTATTAGATTCACCCATAATAGTTGAACTGCAGTTAGTGGGACCTTACCAGAAGAAATAGCTGCAACAAGGTTGATGACAAGGGCAGCAACGTTCACTGTAAGCTGAAATTGAAGAAACTTTTGAATGTTGGTATATACAGCCCTTCCCCACCTCAATACTGTCACTACAGAAGTAAAATTATCATCCAAGATGACTATATCTGAACTTTCTTTGGCCACTTCAGTTCCCTGGATTCCCATTGAAAGTCCAATGTCTGCTTCCTTTAGAGCAGGTGCATCATTGGTTCCATCACCTGTGACTGCAACAACATGACCTTTCTGCTTCAAGCATTGAACCATCAGAAGCTTGTCAAAAGGGGATGACCTCGCCATTACATGGATTTTATCAACCTTTTCCATTCTCTCTTCGGGTGAGTAATTCCTGAATTGTACCCCTTCAATTACAGCATCATCATCCAAATCTTCATCAGGATTGAGAATCTTGCATTCAAAAGCTATAGCCTTTGCTGTGTGCACATTGTCACCAGTTATCATTTTGATATTCACCCCAGCAGCTCTACAAGACTCCACAGCAGTACTGACTCCTGGTCGACATGGATCCTTCAAGCCAACTAAGCCTAATAATGTCAGTCCATTTTCTTCAAGCTTCTCAAGAACTTGTCCACTTTCTTCTGCGACTTCTTTGTGGGCAAAGGCAATGCATCGTAGACTATTTTGTGCCATATTCTTAATTATAGTCCCAAATTGCAACCTTTCTTCCTCATCCATTACATTTAGCACCCCTGCTCTATCATAATAAGTTGAACACGTAGCCAATATCATTTCGGCAGCTCCCTTCCAATGAGTATGAATGGTCTTTTCATTGTTTCTCTTCACTAAAACCCCACTTCTCTTTTTCGCCGAATTGAATGCCTCTACATGGATTATGTGATAATCTTGCTTTACTTCTTCAATACTCATACCCAAATTAAATACAGCCCAAGAAAGAATTGCTTTCTCAGTTGGGCTACCTGAAATCTCTAGAACTAATGTAGAATTTGGTTTGTAAATTGTACCAGTTGTGTTTAAGCCAACTGCTTGTTGTAGTAGTTTGAGTATATTACCTGTCAAATTCGGATAATTGTCATCTTCTACGGCCTCCTTTCCGAGCCAAAATTTTGTAACTTTCATTTCGTTTAGTGTAAGGGTGCCCGTTTTGTCTGTGCAAATTGTTGTGGCCGAGCCCATTGTCTCACAAGAAGATAATTTTCTGACCATAGCATGATCAGCCATCATGCACTTCATAGAATAAGCTAGAGTTAGAGTAACAGCCAGAGGCAAACCTTCCGGAATAGCCACTACAATAATAGTGACAGCCGCTGACACAATGCTCACCACAGCATTCATCACATCATCAAACTTGGTCTTACTGCCATTGAATTCCTTGTTTCCCTTGTCATCTCTGGTGTTTCCTGTGAAATACCGAATGAGCATAACAACAAGAACAAGTGCAGCCACCACCAGCCCAACTTTCCCAATATAAGAAGCTAACTTGTTGAGGCGTGCTTGCAGTGGCGTCTCCTCATTTGAGTCACGGTTTATTGAACTCATCATCTGGCCCCACAGAGTGTTCATGCCCACAGAAGTAACAAGCATGAAACCAAAGCCATCTGTGACCTTTGTGCCTGATAACATAAAGGGATTCCCTTCATCAATCTGAATGTGATCACTTTCACCAGTCATGCTAGACTCATCCAGCTTCAAGGAATGCCCTTCCAAGAACAACCCGTCTGCGGGAATCTGATCACCAATCTTTAAGCACACAATATCGCCCACAACAACATAAAATATTGATATAGGTTGGCGCCTCCCATCTCTCACAACTTCCACTTTTACATCACTGCTCTTTGTTGAGAGCTTCTGAAATTGCCTAGATTGCTTGAAATCACTCACTGCTGAAACAGAAACGACCAAAACCACAGCAACAATGATACTCCCGCCATCATACCAACCATCTTTCCAGCCATGTTGCTTGATACCAAAGGCAAGAGACAGCACAGCACATGCCAAAAGTATTAAAATAGTTGTATCTTTCAGTGCCTCATACACAAATCTGAGAAACTTTTTTGCTGGTGGTTTTTGGTATTTATTGGCACCAAAAACATTCTGTCTATGAATAAGATCAGCCTCATCACCATGGATACCACTTTTTACATTAGTTTCAAGAATTAAAGCGACTTCTTTAACCCCACCAAACTGACTCAAAGACTCAAAGTTTTTGTCCCTTACAGTGTCACTAAGCTTTTTTGTATCGACAGTGAGCAACGAAGAAATGGATTTACAATGCATGTCAATGGCAACGTAAGAGAGGGTGCGCAAGAGAGGGCCATCTTTGTCAAAAGCTTTCTTGTTCAAAGAAGCAAGAACTCTGGTGATGTATATGACAGTGAAAGCCAACCGCCATCTCCGCTTGTGGGTCTTGGAGACTGACCAGTCTTCTTCATCGCATATGGCTATCTCGTCAGGTTTTCGAAACCTCAAAGTAGACATGGCCATGGAGTCTAGTAAGTAGAGAGAGAAGGAAAGTGCAAACAGAGGCTAAAAAGCACAAAGAGAATTTAGCCGTTTATGGAAAAAATAATTATCAAAGTGCAAAGAGAGTCGCAATGTGTTTTGGGATGTATAAAAAATCACGAGTGATGCTTATAACAATTTCTTTTGTATGTGTGGTTGTTATTAGGTTTGAAGAACTTATGAATTATGATAGAAGAAATGTCTACTAATGCTACAAATATGGTCCAAGTCTGAGAATAACTTAACTATAACTTAACTTCTCCAGAGGGGAAAAGGAACAAAATTAAAGCATCGACTTGGAGTACAAGACTTTCATAGAATATATATATAGTTATTTATAATTCAATAGTTATAATAGGAAATAGAGATTTGAACTTTAAATGTCTCTATTAAAAATACCAGGAAGTGCCAATTAGTTGAGGTACACAGTTCTTGGCAACTTATTCCTAGTTATAACTTATAACCAAGGAAAAATGCCTATTTTGTTTTGTTCTAAAGTAAGAGATAAATTCCTTAACGCGTTAATATTCCTTAGTATGCTTTCTCTTATATTCCACCAATCTCACTACAATATGATTTCAGGGAACTTGCTTCAAAGCAAAAGGCCGTCTTTTGGAATCATTCACTTATAGAGGGCAAATGACAGCCACTTTTTTAGATTTTCTAGCTTTGTGATCGCTAGTTTAGACTTGTTTGGGAAAACAATGTAGGGCCGACCCAATGCATTTTGGGGTCTTAAGGAAAAAAAATTTAAGTAGGCTTTTTCTTATATTTAAACATTAATTAAATAAAAATTTATTTAACTTTTTATTATGAGCATTGAAATTAACAAATTTGAATGAAAAAAAAAATATATTGATTCTTATTTCTTCAAGATAAAGAGAGAAGGGATGAGTTTGTTCACCTTTCATGTATTTGAAAGATTGAAATTTTTTGCTTTTAAACTGTGACAAATAGAGTAAAACACATTATTATAGTGCACAGCATTAGAAGAGGGGATAATTTCTTTAAAGTAATTTTTGTTGAGTTAACATTTTCAGCCTAAATTTACCTAAATTAACTTTTTATAGTATGAGATAGATAAATAACGCATTCTATTGGCTATTAAAGGAGACCTTAAAAAAATTTCAATTGAGAGGTCTTATTATTATTATTATTATTATTATTATTATTTTCTATATTGTAATTAGATAGATAAACATAATATTTACTATTATATAAAAGGAGCATTCTTCCATTTGAGGTCTTAGGCTATTGCCTATATTGGCTGGCTAAAAGGTTAAGCCTGAGAGAGTATATAATTCATACAGCATTAAGTGCAAACTACTAAGTTTAATGTGAAGAACGACTTTCACAATTGAATATAAGTTGTTGAAATAGCAATCACTAGCTTAGGTTATATATGTCTCTTAAAAATAAATTAAAAATTAAATATTTTTTAGAATACTAAATTTTTTTAACACACACACGGGAAGATGGGAGAATGTCTTAAAGAAACTAACAGTAGTGTATATCTAAAAAGGCCTAACTCTTAGATACACAGCACATTCAGAGCTTGGACTATAATACTTTTTTCTCATTTTAAAATAATAATAATAATTATATGAGTTCACCCAGTAGGTGGAGAAAATATACTTTAATGTCAAATTATTTGGTAAGCACTCTTAATTAAAATATCTTGCTATAATCACAAAAGGTCACAGTGAGATTCGTGCATTCTTTTATGCCACAATTTCCTGTTTTCATAACATTTTTTTTTTTTAAAGAGTAGTACTACGTATACAACATTTTCATAACATTTTCACAATAATTTTTTTTTTTTTTTTTTGTGAGAAGGTTCACAACAAATCCAGTTGACAGGTTGTTGCAGATTTTTAATTTAAATCCACCACTGAAATTACTTTCTTATGCACCAGTAACTACAAATAACAACTTGTCACATAAAATTGTTGTGAAAATATTGTAGACATATCATTTCTCTTTTTGAAAAACCTTTTCCATAAATAAATTAAAATTAAAAAAAAAAATAAAAAATAAAAAATAAAAAAAAGTAATCTCCAGCTTCACATTGTAGGGCATAAATTCCTTCACTTTATGTCATACATTTTCAAAAGAAGACATGCTATAATATAAAACTGCATGAGTAGATTTTGATATATTTTGATAAATAAGAAAGTTAAATCCAACATGATAATCTTCTTTGATACTTCATCATTGTGTTTTCACACTGTAAATCAAAATGTTGAGCATGCATTTATATTCCAGCATATAGGTAATTAATTAATCAATCCGGAGTAATTAATTAAGCCTCATCAGCCAATCCATTAATAATGATGACATTGAAAGGCAATGCCCAGTCCATATTGCAATTCAAGTACTTGAGCTCCAAGAAAAGAATTACGCACGTCAATCAGTCAATGTTTGTATATATAGGAATAGGACCTGTTGTGTTGACTTATCTCCAAGAATCATGCTCACAAAATAAAGTATGGATTTCTATCACTTGTTATGCAAGATTAAAGGCGGTTTGCATGGCTTTAACTTGATCCGAAAGTAACTTCTTTTGACTTTAAGGCACTCCGCTTGAATTCAGTGTATCATTTGAATAGAATTAAGAAGGAAGAAGACCTTTCCTCTCTGTAAAGCTTTTTACTTAAGCCTTGCAATTTCTCTCTCTCTTTCGCGTGGAATTCGTAGTCATCTCTCTTTCGGTTTCAGCTACAGAAGAAACAAAGGAACGAAAGAGAGATGACTACGAATTCCACCAAAAATAAAGAAGGAAGAAGACCTTTCCTCTCTGTAAAGCTTTTTACTTAAGCCTCTTGCAATTTCTCTTCTCTTTCGGTTACAGAAGAAACAAAGGAACGAAAGAGAGATGACTACGAATTCCACCAAAAAGCCATTATCAAAGTCAGGATCCTAAGTAGAACCTAAAAGAAATAGGTGGAATTCATCCATGGATAGTGACTTAATTTATAAGTTGAATAATTATATAAATTATGAATTCATCCATAAAAAATAAAAATAAAAAAGAAAAAGAAACAAAGATTTGCATCGATGTGAAGTAATTTGTATATTATACATAAGTAAATTCCCTTTTTTTCCCTCTAATATACAAACAACAAAAACTAATATCTAACACAAGCAACTCTGAAATAATTAGATTTTGTCAATATGATCAACTGATACATGAAATTGAAGATTTAAGATTATCAAAGTTCAAATCCCTTATGTTTGCAATATATATTCATGCTTACAATGATCAAAATTCATATGGAACACTTAGAATGATGATAAAATAAAATAAAATAAAATAATTAGTTTTTAGTAGGATCGTAAGATCATACGATCCTACAAAGTGGATCGTGATTTTGACAACATGCCCACCCATTTACATGCTGGGACACCACTCCAAGTCTCCAACCCAAAAGATTAGACCAAATGAACTTGGGTCTATGAATTTGAACTTGTCACTTTTCTTCATTTTACCTTACCTGGGACTCAATATGCACGTGTACATGAGCAGGAATAGGAACCAAAAAAAAAAAAAAAACAAGCTAGTTCGACAGGAGAAAAACCTTCGAGAGACATTACTTTAGGCCCTCTGGATGGATGGAAATCCACCTTATAGGCATTAAGTCTTTCTTTGATGTAGGAGCAATCCTATGAGTTACTTGATTTGATAGGCATGATATTGTTAGTGAGCTGCAGAATGTCATTACTTAAAAGTTCTGATTTCCCTTGAACAATGAGCATTATAAGAAGCTTTATTATGACTTTCTTGGTCTAAGGAGTGCATGACTAGCATATTGAAGTGTACGTAGTAGAAAAACAGGTTCATCCATTGCCAATGCTTTCGACACTAACACTGAAGCACCATAAAGAGTGTAATTTGGGACCAAATCTGGGAGTGTCATACATCTACACGTGAGAGGCACTACAAAAAAGATTGCTATTTGCGACAAAACTTTTTCGACGACTACAAAAAGCCGTTGGAAAAACTAGCTTTTTCGATGGCAAGTCTCTTTCGTCGACAATTACTCGTCAAATATTAAAACATTTGTGACAGCAAAATAAGTCTGTCGAAAATGCCTATTATATTTGTCGAAAATATGATTTTTTTTGGAGGGAAGTGTTCCCGCCTTACTTTTTGTAATGGAATAAAAATATTTGTCGCTAATAAAGTATTATTTATGACGACCGGAGAAAAACCGTCGGAACTATTAACACTTGTGACGGCTTTCATGCATCGAAAATACCAAAAATATATTTTTTATGGTGTTAGTATTTGTGACAAACATTCTTCCATCGTAAATATAAAAGAGAATATTAGCGATAGACATAAAGCCATCAAAAATGGTAAAATATTTTGGAGGGAAAATCCCCCCCCCCTTAGTTTTCACATTTGTGATGACATTTATCCATCACAATTATTATTTTTTATTTTTCTAATTGAGTTTGTATTTGCGACGAACATGTTGACCGTCGTAAATAGTTAATTTGTTTTAAAAGAAAGAATGTATTAGTGATGGACTTGGATCCCTCGCAATAAATAAGATTTGCGATGTACCTAAGCTGTCGACAATGATAATTTTTTCAAAGGGGGAATTCATGCCCTTATTTTTCATGTGTTTAACTCTTTTTTTTTTTTTTTCACTATATATTGCATTTGTTATTTGCAACGAACATGTTGGTTGTCGTTAATAGTTAAAATTTTCTTAAGAAAAGAAAGTACTAGTGACGGTAAGGTAAATCCGTCACAATAAAGATTATTTCCAACATACATATGGCCATAAAAAATGGTTATTTTCTTTGAATGGTGAATTTTCCTCAATCTTAATTTTAAAAGCTGCTTAAAAACATCTTTCTAGACCCTCCAAGTACTTAAGGGCTATTTTGGTCATTTTAGAGGTAAAAGGTATTTTGATCATCTTAAAGGTTTGAGGGGCACTTTGGTCATTTTGTAGGTTTTGGGTTGTGTTTTGGTTATTTTAGAAGTTTATGGGTATTTCAGTCATCTCCTAGCTTTGATGTTGTATTTCAGCCATTTTGGATGGTCGGATTGTGTCAATAGGGTTAATCAAAGTTTTCCATTAGGTGGGTACAACAATATGTGTCCATCATGCAACCAGATAGAGATCCAAAATTTGACCATTGGATTGGAAGAAAGTGGTGAAATATTTGTGTTTGTAAATTACAATGACAATCAGATGGCCAGATTGTGAGAACAGAGTAGTCAAATCTTGCAAAAATTCGTCAAAGACTATTAAACTTGTTCAATCTTTGGTCAAACTTCAAAGTTGGTTCTAGGACCACTAGATTTGATCAAATTAGGTTGATCAGGGAGGATTTAATTGGGTTTTGGGTATTAGTTAGTGTTTTAAGGTTTTCTAGATTTTCATGTTTTTATCAGTTTCAAATTTTAAAATAGCAAAACAAGGTAGTCAAAAGTCACATACAAATTCATTATGGTCATTTTGTAGATTTTCGGTTGTGTTTTTTAGATCATTTTCTCAATTCTTAGTAATGTTTATAGAGTATATAACTATCTTGAAAGAGTATTGAATATTTTTAGTGATTGAAGTTTCATGATAGGTGGATACAACAACACACTTTCATCTTATGCCATAATCCGATTTAAAATTTGACCATTGGATTGAAAGAGTGTGATAAAATATTTGTTTTGATGAACTTTGAGCTCAATCAAATGGTTGGATTGTGAGAACGTGACCAATCAAAATTTCTTGATGTGTTGGTACAATGACACATGTCCATAATGTTCTAGACATAAATCCAAAATCTAACCGTTGGATTGGAATAATGTAATGATATATTGGTGTTTGTAAAGTATGACAAAAATCAAACAGTCGGATTGTGAAAAATGAGTAGTCAAAGTTTGCAAAACTTGGTCAAAATTAGTCAATATTTGGTCAAACATGGTCAACATTGAAGTTGGGTCTATGACCCATTGGAAAACTGAAAAATTGTGGGTACATAGTAAGTAATCCCTTCGCTACATCCACATCTTCATTTTTTAAATCATCCACAAGTCACATTCAAATTCAAGCTTTGGACAATGTGAAGAATGTCTCTCATCTCTCTTCCTATTTTAAATTGAGATATTGAATAAATAAACAATCTATCTTCTTTTATCAAAAAAGAAATCTTGATGTAAAAAAAAAAAAATGCAAGAAGTGAGATTTCATAGTGTTTCTATCTTTTATTAACAATAATAATAATAATAATAATAAAAAGTGATATTTCAAAGTGACAACAACAACAACAACAACAACAAAAAAGTAGTGGCGTGGTTGTCATAAATTAAATAAATAGTTTTGTTATAAAAATAAATAAATAAATAAAGTTATATTGATTTAAAACAAACCCAGCCATGCCCCTTATTATTATTATTTTTTTATAAAAAAGAAAACCCCACAATATCTTTTTTACCTTAAAAAAAAAAAAAAAAAAAAAAAAAAAAGAAAAAAGAAAAAAGAAAAAGAGGAAAAGACAAAACCCTAGCACTCTCCCTCTCCCTTTCACTAAAAAACCAGCGCCCCCACCCTTTTTTTTTTTTTTTTCAATCCCCTGCCTCCCTTGCCCCCTCACTCAATTAACACACCTATTTCACTATTCACTAAAAAACAAGCGCCCCCACCTTTTTTTTTTTTCTTTTCAATCCCCTGCCCTCCCTTGCCCCCTCACTAAATTAACACACCTATTTCACTAAAAAAAAAAAAAAAAAAAAACCCCTTATCTCCATCTACTGTTCATTCTCACTCTTTCTCCCAATCATAATCAAACCCAAAAAGTTGGTCTTCTTAGATCCTTATCTTTGGATTTTTTTTTTTTCTTTTTTGTTAATGTATTGTGGTTTGGTAAATTTATTTGCTTGTTTATTTCATTTATCTAAATTTTGAGTTTGGTTTAGATATACCTCTTTCATAATATATCATCTAGTATTGTAGGCAAAGTTCTTGATAGTTTGGTACAAGACCATAGTGTAATGTTTATGTGTATTGGTGGCCTCAACTAATCTATTTCACTATTCACTAAAAAACACCTATTTCACTATTCACTCAATTAACACACCTATTTCACTATTCACTAAAAAACAAGCGCCCGCACCTTTTTTTTTTCTTTTCAATCCCCTGCCCTCCCTTGCCCCCTCACTAAATTAACACACCTATTTCACTAAAAAAAAAAAAAAAAAAAAAAAAAAAAAAAAAAAAAAAAAAAAAAAAACCCCTTATCTCCATCTACTGTTCATTCTCACTCTTTCTCCCAATCATAATCAAATCCAAAAGGTTGGTCTTCTTAGATCCTTATCTTTGGATTTTTTTTTTTTTCTTTTTTGTTAATGTATTGTGGTTTAGTAAATTTATTTGCTTGTTTATTTCATTTATCTAAATTTTGGGTTTGGTTTAGATATACCTCTTTCATAATATATCATCTAGTATTGTAGGCAAAGTTCTTGATAGTTTGGTACAAGCCCATAGTGTAATGTTTGTGTGTATTGGTGGCCTCAACCAATCTATTTCACTATTCACTAAAAAACACCTATTTCGCTATTCACTCAATTAACACACCTATTTCACTATTCACTAAAAAACAAGCGCCCCCACCTTTTTTTTTTCTTTTCAATCCCCTGCTCTCCCTTGCCCCCTCACTAAATTAACACACCTATTTCACTAAAAAAAAAAAAAAAAAACCCTTATCTCCATCTACTGTTCATTCTCACTCTTTCTCCCAATCATAATCAAACCCAAAAGGTTGATCTTCTTAGATCCTTATCTTTGGATTTTTTTTTTCTTTTTTGTTAATGTATTGTGGTTTAGTAAATTTATTTGCTTGTTTATTTCATTTATCTAAAATTTGGGTTTGGTTTAGATATACCTCTTTCATAATATATCATCTAGTATTGTAGGCAAAGTTCTTGATAGTTTGGTACTAGCCCATAGTGTAATGTTTGTGTGTATTGGTGGCCTCAACCAATCTGTTGATTCATGGGAAGCGTTTTTCACTTGATAATAGTGTTTTGTTCAATTTGTGTTTTAACCTTTTAGAGTTTTCCCTGTTTGAGTTTGCCTCTTCTTTGTTAGTAAAGTTCCAAGTAAAGACAAAAGTAGCTTATAGTTATATAATAGGATTGGTGATTATATTATTCTTTTATTATTTATATTCAATATATATTGATAGATCATATTAGACTAAAGAATAAATGTAGTTCAAACACACACACACGTGTATATATAACAATCTCTAAAGTTATATTATTTTATTTATATTTATATTAAAAATGAAAAATACCAAAGTTCTAAATTTTTTTTCCAATATTTTCTATAAATTAACTTATGATATGATAAGTGGTTATTGGAGGGAACAATCAGTCAATTGAAAGAGGTGATAGCTTTTATTATAGAAAATATTTTGAAATCGATGGGCTTTAATTATATGCAAGAAACTACTACACATAAATATTTTCTCAGTATAATCAACATTAAATTTTTTTTTGCTATTTTATTTAGGTTGTCGAAATAAGTGATAAATATGCTCATTATAATTTTCAATTAATTGTTATTGTTGGTACATATGTGATTTCATGTGACTTGTTGTGGTGATGGATATATTGTTAAGGGTGATGGTGATGTACTATTAATATGGTTATTGGTGGTAGATGTATTCTTTTAAGTTCTCATTAACTAGAACACTACAATGTTCTTATATATTTATTCAGTTTAATTTAAAATATTGCAGACCAATGCTAGAGGAGGAGATCACAATGTAAATAATGACACAAGATGACTATGAGGAGGAAGATGACTCTTAGATGGAGGACGACACTAACTCAGATGATAATTGATCTTCCAATATTTATGCTTTCAAGTTTAGTAAAGGATATAATATAGCCTTCGTGTATTATTGAACAACATGCTATTTTGTAGACCTTTTAATATTTTCATTTTTAATGCACTTATTAGTTTTGAACAATTATGGATTTGTGTTTGTTATTTGAATGGAGAAACTTTTATGAACAATTATGGATTTGTGTTTGTAATTTATATATTAATTATTCCATATACAGAAATATTTGATATTATCAAATAAAATAAAAATATCATAAATTTTTTTTCGACAGAGCTATTTTTTTGTAAATAATGTATGAGTGACGAGATAAATGGTTTTTCATAACGGCTAAAGTTCGTCAAAAAAAAGTAATTGGTTGCATTGATGTTATATTTTCAATGAAAAACTAGGTATTTACGATGACTTTTAGTCGTCGAAAAAATACAATAATGACGGTCATTGTTCATCGTAAAAGGTATTTGGTCGACCAACTTCCTTGTTTGAAGTTCTATTTTTGACGACAAGGCAAGTATTTATGATGACTTTTAGTTGTCGAAAAAAATACATTAACGACAGCCTTAGTTCGTCGCAAACTCTATTTGGTCGTCCAACTTCCTCGTATGAAGTTGAATTTGCGACGGCAATTATTAAGTACTTACGACGAAGTTTTGCTGTCGAAAATAAGTGTTAGCGACGGCCTTGTCGGCAATATAGTATTACCGACAAAGCTTTTGCTGACGGACGTCGACGGCTTTTTGTGCTTTTGTGATGAACTTTGACCATCGCAAATAAGCTTATTTTTTGTAGTGAGGGTTTTTTCCCGTCTCTAGGTTTTCTTTGGAAACCATAGAACGGTGAAATATTTTCCTATCTTCAGATAGGCATCTTCCCCTCTGGTGGCTTCCCCTTCATCCTCTCCCTCCTGCACAATCCTACATCTCTCACTATGGAAGATATTACAAGTAAATGGTATAGAATATCATTAAATCAAACTGAAAACTAAACTGTTTCCCTCACTCCCACAGTCGCGAGGAACAGTAAGGTCCTAGTGGCAAAGTTCTTTACAAGAGACGGATTAATATGGAGGCAATCCTACACACGCTAAAGAGTATGTGGAAGACTGAAAAGAGTTTTGACATTCATTATCTCGGCTCTAATATGGTCTTGATCCTCTTCGATGAAGAATGTGACCTCGACCACATTCTGATGCGTGGCCCATGGTCTTTTGACAAGTATCTACTTGGCTTATATAAGGTAGAGCGCAACAAATCAGTGAAGAATGCATAGAAGTTTTTGGGTTTAGATACACGACCTTCCAATTCAACACACGAACAAAGTGAATGCAAAGGCTATTGGTAACTCAGTGGGTTTCATTGAACAGGTGGATGCTTCTCCAATGGGGGATTGCCCGGGTAGATGTCTCCGCATTCGTATTAACATTGATATTGGTCAAACTTTATGTCAAGGTATCAAGGTAAACATTGGAGAATCATCTCCCCAATGGGTTTCCTTCCAATATGAGCGTATGCCAATATTTTGTTACTGGTGCCGATTGTTAAATCATGATGAAAGGGATTGCAAACTTTGGGTCCGTAGTAAGGACACCCTACAGAAGGAAGACCAGCAATACGGTGTGTGGTTGAAAGCCAATTTAGAACGGCCCCAACAACACTCTGTCATTGCTCCCCAAATGCCAGTTAGTCGAGAACCCATTATCCAGGAAGCCTAAGCCAATGTGGCAGCCACCACCACTGGTGCTGGCGAATCTACCACCACAGTCAACAAAGTACGGAAACATCCATAAACCTCGGAAGTTAATGCTAGCCAACATGCCCTGACACGTATGTAGACATTAAATGACCCTGATCTTTTCTGTTCACATCTTGATGGGATAGACCAAGCATTGAATATCCCTCCGCAAAATCAACCGTTACCTTCAACTAACACTCTTTCACTTGCTAGACAAGAACTCCTAACAACTGGCATGCCACAACCAGACATGGAAACATTGAATTCAGCGAAACAGTTTCATGTGAAGCCGCCTCAATTCACTACGCTCAAGACCGATATGGAAGTAGCTAAAACATCAAACAAGGTCAAAGTTGTTGGGCTAAGTCATGGGCCCGCTATTACTGCGCCAACCATCAAGACCCAATTGAAAGGTACATCAACAAGAAAAGGTTCAGCCCAACGCATAACTTCCCCCATGGAAACAGACATATCCCGTTTGGGCTCAAGGCGCAAACCCAGTGGAAGCACATTTGAAGCAGTTCTGAACCCAGATAAGAAACAAAAGGTGGATGAAGACACTATGGCCTTAAGCAAGCTCTTTGCTAAACAATTAGGATCAGCAGTGGCTGCTACGCAACACCGCTGGGTCCAATGAGTACCATCAACTGGAACTATCGGGAGCTTCGGAACCCTTGCACAGTTCGTGCTCTCAAGCGAGCATTACAGAAGGAAGCACCCCAATTCATCTTTTTGATGGAGACGAAGCTGTCACAAGAAGCAATGAAGTACAAACAGAAAGAACTAGAATACACACAAGGCTTAGCAATCTCTAGCCATGGTCAGAGCGAGGGCCTAGCACTTCTATGGAAACCGGACTCGAAGGTAGCAGTTCAAGGTTTCATGCTAGCACATCGATGCTCATGTCACATGCACCATTACAAGATTAACATGGAGATTAACGACCTTTTACGAACAACCAAACACAAGTAGGCGTGAAGAAACATGGTCTATCCTTGAATCTCTTGGACATTTCAACCACCTCTCTTGGCTATGTATTGGGACTACAATGAGATTATCAGTCAAGCAGAAACATCGGGATGTCATATTCATCCAGCCAGGCAACTTGACCGATTCCACCAAGTCATAAATCACTATTGTAACACCCCGACCCAATTTTTATAATTAAGCTATGTTTAAGTAGTTAAGTATTATTAATATTTTAAGCCACTTACTTAAAAAAATTAATATAAGAGTATTTAATAAACATATTATTTTATAATGTCATTAAATAAGAATTGTAAAGATTATAAATAATTGAAATGACTATTTGTATTATAAATATATACTTAGCATGTACAAAAATATATTAAGTGGGTTAAGTTATTACATACATAGTTGGTATTTTAATTAAGTATGATGAATGAGATAGTATGGTAGAAATTTCACCCACATGCAACCAATGGGAATTCAACACGTAATGCCAAAGTTTCATGCATGTTGACAACCCAAAGACCAAGACTTGGTTGGCCATGCAATCACCAAGCTCCACCTTATTTCTTCCTTGACTTTGTCAGGACAAACATCCAAGAATCCTCTCCATTTCCACAGGTCCATGCAAAATCAGAATTCTCACCTCTAACTTTACTCTCTTTTCTCTTAAGGAATGTGCTAGGAACTCTCTTAAGTTCCTTTTGTCAAACCCATGGGTCCACACTTTGAAAGAAAGACAAGACTCCATCCTATTTCTTCTTCATACTCTGTCAAAGTAATTAGAACATATATCATCTTTTAATATGATGGATATAACTTTATAAAGGTAAGGATGTATATATAAATATATATATATATATATATATATGTATGTATATGCAAAGTGATATTATTCTTGTAGAAAAGTGTGAGTGTGAATGCAAGAAATTATTTTGTAGGAAAGTTTGAGTGTGAATGCAAGAAAGTTGAAAAGTGGGTGTGATTTTTCTTTCCCTAGCCATACACGTATCCACCCCAAATTTTCCACATCTCTTATCTCTTTTGCTGCCCCAAAAGTCTTCTCCTTGCCTTATTTTCTTGGCTGCATCAGATCAAAATTTCAGCCCCTCTTTCCCTACTCTTTTCCTTGTTCTTTGTTTCTTTCTTCTCCCCTTCTTACATGGCAGCCCTCCCTCTCTCACCAAAGCAAAATATCCCTCTCTAAAGAAGAAATTAAAGAGTTAACACTAAAATTTCAGCTTCAAATTGTTGGGGGTAAGTAATCAAAACTTCATTTATTTATTTTTACTTCTTTATCCTCTATCCTGATTTTAGAGGCTGAACTATGATTCTGTGTTAGTGATCGAAAGTTTGATGATATTTTGATAAATTGAATGCTTATTAACATATTTTAATATGTATACTATAGGTATAAAAATACCCAAATGAAATTAAGGCCTATTGCTAATTTTATGATGATTATGTAAGAATATGTACTGAAGCTGTCTCTGTGACAGATTTGATGTTTACAACAAGAAAAATATGTATTAAATCATATTCTATGAATTAGGATGCTAGGAGTAGTTTTTATGAATTCTAAGACACACATGGTTGTTATGGAAGTGGTCTCACAGAATTTGGATGAACATAAAAATAATGGTTTAATTTTTTAAGTTGCAAGAAAATCTGTCAGGACAGATTTGAGTATGCTGTCTTGTGTGATTTTTAGTAAATCATGGGTTTATTCTTTGACTCCGAAATTTTTATGGTAGATACTGAACATACAAGGGAGTGGTTCTGTAAAATTTCATAACAATTGGATGTGCCTGAACAGCCCGTTTATATTTTACAAATGAGGCATATGCTGCTGGAATAAAACAGTGAACAGAAAGGGACATGCCTAACTTTGAGGATTTAATTCCAAAGTTAGGGTGAATTTTTTGAGATATAATTTAATATGCTTATCTTTTGGTATGTCTCAATCATAGATTAATTTTTGTGTAACTTGTTTTGAAGTTTAGTACTCAAAGGACGGGTTCTAAACCATGAGACAGTGGTATTTATGAAGCTGTTTTGTCCGGCGTGTTGTATGTTACCATATGAATGTATATAAATGTACATAGTTACATGACCATGCTTAAAGGATTTTATATTTATGCATGCATTATTGCCCTAACCACAAAGCGCCTTTTGAAATAAAGTTGGCTCTTCTAAAGATATGGGATTAATATAAGAATGTTGGTTTCTCTAGGATTTTGTACCTGTTGTTTGATGAATGCATTTTTGTTTGTGAGAACCTCGTTGAGGTGGGATTAGGATTTCCTTGATTCTAAGAGATAGGCTTTGAGATGAATGTGTAAGTCTATGACAAAGAAATTATGGATAGTAATAAGCTTCGATTTATGGTTTAGGTGTTACCAGTATCTAAGTCTAAGCTCCTTCAACTATAGGCTCTCAGTTCCTCTGCTTTCAAGTAAGGGATAAGTTATATGGGCATTTGGTAAGTCATGAGGTTATTTTAAAGTATATTATGCATTAAAATGTTTTTGATTAGAGATATGACATGTAATCATTATTCTGACAAAGACATGTTCGTGAGCTTTCGAAAAACTTATGTATATGATTTAAGCATATTGATGCCATTACTAATTTCCACGAACATGATGTTTAATGAAAAGAATGGAAATGCTATTATTATGAGATGTTATGCAAAATAAGAAATTTCAGTATAATGTAAAGTAGGAAATGTTTTCAGGTTATGTCCTCTGGTAATCTGAACTCTGTCAGCAAGGGTTAATTACTGTCTTTCCATGGAAAATGTTATATGATTGGCCATTAAGTGGGACTGGCTCTGCTGTACCCGCCCCTTGTTAGTTACGGCCAACTTGTGGGGGAAACCAACCTACTCCCATGGTTGGAAGATATGTATTATGATGTGATCCTGGGAATACCTGGTATTGTGGAGAATGCTGGATGCTTAGCACCGTGGTGCTAGAAGCCTCCCAAATAAGTACAAACTTATTAGATATAGGCTATCCAATAAGTTATTTATGAACAGTTATATTATATTATTAATCATGAGAGAATGATTTTGTTTAAATGCATTATGAAAAGTTAAAAGCTCTCATGAAAAGAAGTTTCTGATAAAAAGAAAAGTTGTTCATTAAAGATAAAAGTTTCTGAAGTTCTGTTGTACTATAAAAATAAAGTTTCTGATGAAAGTACAAGTTTACGTTTAAAAGTTATCAGATATATGTTTTTATGAAACGTTAAGTTTTATGACCATGAAAAATATAGCATTTTATGAGAAGAAGTTTATAAAGAAAAGTTTTCTTATTAGTCAAGATATTTCTAGTTTAATACAAAGTTGCCCATTATCTGATTTAAGTTAAAATAATTATTTTGTAATGAGAATATATATATGGCGACTTTGTAGGAAATGAAAGAAATTTAATCCGAAAGGTTTTGGTAATATTAAACCGATAAGAAAAATGAGAGCAATTATTTTCTATGAAGAGTGTATAAGCTATTATTATGAATAGTATAAAATACTATGCATGAAAAGATGTTCTCCTGTTCGAATATTCATAGAATGAAATGATTTGATTTACATGCATCCTTATTGAATTCTCATATATCTTACATTTACTGAGCTGTGTAGCTCACCCCTTCCACTCTTTCAGTTAGCAGGTTTTATTTTGGAGCAGAGGGAGCCTTAGTCAAGTTTTGGAAGGAGCTGGTTTTAGTTTTATATGTATAGATCCTAAATTTAGCAATATGATGTTTAGATTTGTAGTATTGTGTATTTTAGGATCTAATGAAAGTGTATACCTTAAAGTATTAAGAGATGTATTATGTGAAATTCTGAATTTGAACAATTGGTGGATTATGTCAATTTTTGAGTACAATGTAGATGCTCTGAATATTAAGCGAAAAGTTATATCATTTAAGTAAGGAAACAAGGATGAAAAGTAAGAGGGAAGCTGTTGGTAAAAGTTTTGTAAAAGTTAAGTTGGTTCTTGTTAATATCAGGTTTAGGCTTGATATTAGCATGCCGGTCATGGTCACAAATCCGGGTATCGGGTTTGGGTCGTGACAACTATGGCTTCCATGGCTTGGGATTTGTTGGCTCCCCTTTCACCTAGTAAAAAAACAATGGATCACAAGGCCATTTATGCATTCGTCTAAATAGAGCACTTGCGACTACTACATGGAAACGGCTATTCCAAGGGACCGTTGTTCATCATCTCTCATCTTCAACCTCAGACCATTGCATGCTTTCTCTTCGCATTTGAAACTATCGTCATCACCGAAGGCCATACAAGAAAATCTTCAAGTTTGAAGAAATGTGGTTACGAGACCCTCGTTGTGCAAAGGTGGTGGAAGATTCTTGGCATTAAGATCTATATAAACCTGATGGGCATACGATGACAAATTGCCTTGAGAGCTGTAAAGATAGGCTGCTGGCTTGGAACAAATCTGAGTTTGGACACGTGGAACAAAGGATTGATAGTTTGTAGAAAAGACTACAAGCGCTGGACTTGTTGCCCAGTAACTTGGCAACTGACACTAAAATTAGAGGAAGTCTATAATGCACTGAATGTTTGGTTGGATGCTGAGAACACCATGTAGAAACAACGCTCAAGGAATTTTTGGCTCACAGAAGGGGATCAAAATACAAGTTTTTTTCACACAAAGGCTATCAATCGCAAACAACACAGTACTATTCATGGCTTATGCGATGCAAATGGGGATTGGCAAAAGAATGACTTCCAGATTGAACAGATCACAGTGGACTATTTCTCCAATATTTTTTGCTCAAAGGGCCCCACGAATGCAACCACTTTGATAGATGCTATAGACCCAGTTGTCTCTACTGACATAAAAAACTTCTTGACCCAAGAATTCATAGCTGAAGAAGTCCACGGAGCTCTAAAGCAAATGCACCCAAAAAAATCTCCCAGCCCTGATGGTATGCCTCCTCTATTTTATCAACACTTTTGGTCTTTGGTTGCTGATTGTGTTACAAATACTATACTCAATTTTCTTAATCATGGCATTGTGCCCCCCCCCCCCCACCAAAGTTTAACAAAACCCATATTGTGCTCATCCCAAAAGTAAAAAACCCAAAAAAGATTACCCAATACCGACCCATCAGTCTTAGCAATGTTGTGTCTAGATTAGCCTCAAAAGTTTTAGCCAATCGATTAAAATGCTTTCTTCCCAACATAATAAGTGAAAATCAAAGTGCTTTTATGTCCAACTGTCTCATTATTGATAATGTGCTTGTAGCTTTTGAAACTATGCACTACATCAAACAAAAAAAGACTGGCAGATTTGGGGAAATGGCTTTAAAACTTTTAATATGAGTAAAGCTTTTGATCGGTTGAATGGGGCTACTTAAAAAAAAATTATGTACAAGATGGGCTTCCATGATACTTGGGTAAAGATGGTTATGAGATGTGTTACTTCAGTTACTTATTCCATAAAAACTAATGGATAGCCTCATGGCCATATTACTCCTACTAGGGGTATTTGCCAAGGCGACCCCCTCTCCCCTTTTTTGTTTCTATTTTATGCAAAAGGACTATCAGCTCTGCTTAGAAAATCAATGGAAAGGGGCCTTTTGACTGGTGTGGCAGCTTGTCCAAAGGGTCCAAAAATCTCACATCTCTTCTTTGCAGATGATAGCCTTATTTTTTGCTATAGAGCAACAATTGAAGAATGCTACACCCTAGAGGAAATTCTGGAAATTTATGAAAACTCATCAGCCCAATAGCTAAACCTTGAAAAGATTGCATTATTCTTTAGTCGCAATACTTCACAAGACATCCAAGACACCATAAAAAATTGTTTTAGGGCTGAGATCATCAAACAACATTAGACCTATTTGGGATTGCCATCTTTGGTGGGTAAAAACAAATGTAATACATTTCAGCATCTAAAAGAGAGGTTGGACAATAAGCTTTCTGGTTGGAAGGAGAAATTATTATCCCATGCAAGCAAAGAAATTCTCATAAAAGCAGTGGCTCAAGCTATCCCTACATATACCATGAGTGTCTTCTTACTTCCAACTACATTGTTTTTTTTTTTTATAAGTAAAAAGTTTATTGATATCAAAAAAAGTGGAACACCCTAGTACACAGGGAGTGTACAAGGGGTCGAATAATCAAGAACAAAAATTGCAAGAATCTAAGAAATCAAGAAAGGATGAGAAAGATTGGTTCCGTAAGGCAGCCAACCAGTCCATTAAAGTTCGAAAGAAAAAAATCGGACCAGGCCGGCCGGTTCAACTAGGAACCGAACACTAATTCGGTCCGGTTATTGTTAAAAACCAAAAAAAGAAGAAAAAATGTTAAAAACTGGAAACCGTCGGTTGAACCGGCGAAACCGAAAACTGGTACAGTTAAACCGATTTTTAGTGGTTCTTCATTAAAACTTCAAATGTTGTGTTAAAAAAAATTTAATTAATTAATTTTAAAAAAAAAAAAAAAGAGAGAGAGAGAGAAAGAGAGACTTTGTTTCAAATTTGAGAGGAGAGATTTTGATTTTGAAAATACTCTCAAGCTTGAAGTGGTGAAGCCTAAGACACCAACAGTGACCTTAAAAACATCAGATCTTCCATCTTTTTATTGAGGAAAGAGCCCAAAAATGAAGCAAATTTACAATGATTTGATCTTTCTACTTCAGCCTTTGTTTGTTGCTCTTGCACAGTTACATTGCACTTGCACATACCCATGCTGATGAGAGAGACAGAAAGAGGGAGAGAATATTGAAGAGGGAAATGAAAATTTAGAAAAAAGTAGCATAGGAAAGAAACTAAGTTCAGACCTCAGAGTTGTTGTTTGAAAGTTTGAATAAGCCGTTAGAACGTGTGGATAATAGTAGAGTTTCAAAATGTGTGGTGGGTGTGATATACACGTGTAAGTGTAGTATAGGTGGGAAAAAAATCAAGTAGGCAATGATATTGTTACCGTTGGTGACTTACTTTTTGTTATTTGACAAATTAAAAAATAACTAAAAATGGTTAGTAATTGTTACAATTTACCTTTTTATGGTTTTTTTTTTTTTTTGAATTTTGAATTTTGTTAAGTGGTGTCCAAAAGTTGGTAAGTTAATATTTAATTTTTTACTATTATTTAATTTTTTTAGTTAAAATAACTAGTTATAAAATTATTTATTTATTTTTCTAATTAATAATTATTTATTTATTATTTATGACATCATCGGTTCGACCTCCGATCAAACCTCGGTCGTACCATAAAACCGGTAAACACTCCCTATTCCGGTTCTTTCACCGTACCGGTTTTTAAAACCATAAGAAAAATAACTTCAAGTCTAATATGGATCTCTCCTTATCTTCAAAGCACCGACTATTTCTTTCCCTCCAAAGGCACCACAATAAGCAATGGGGAACCATCAACCATATATACCCATTTCGATTGACGGCCAAAACTGCCTTTCCAACATGCTAGAAGCCCCACTACAGATTGCGGCATAACCCAACTCACTCCAAACAACCTGAACACCATTGCCCACATATCCATAGCAACCGGACAATGAAGAAAAAGATGATCAACCGATTCACCATTACACTTGCACATATAGCACCAATCCAATATCCAATCCTTCCTTCTTCATAAATTGTCAATCGTTAAGCATTTCCCTAAAGCAGCGGTCTAAATAAAGAAAGCTACTCGAGAAGGAATCTTCTGTTTCCAAATGCTTTTCCAAGGAAAGCAATAGTCATTAGAGCCCACTAAGAGATTGTAATAACCCTTAACTGTGAAGCCCTTCTGTCTATCAAATTTCTAACACATCTTATCCTCACCAAGCCCTCCCACCGATGCACCATATATGGTATCCATGAAACCAGCCAATGCCTCTAGCTCTCGAGCATGCACACCCCTAAAAAAAACTTACATCCCAAAATAGGATTCCGTTATCAAACTTGATAACCTCAAGCACACTAACCTCTTGATCTCGGCAAAAACTAAACAATTTAGGATAGCTGACTGCAAGAGATGTTTCACCACACCAACGGTCTTACCAAAATTTCACCCTAGACCCATCCCCAATCTCATATAGAATGTGGCGAGAGAAAGAAGGCCATCCCCGACTAATATTTTTCCACAAGCCAACACCATATGGACCATTAGTAGGCCTAGTACACCAACTACCCCATCCACAGCCATATTTCACAACTATCACTTGCCTCCAAAGGGCAGCCCTCTCCATCCAACTGCATTGTGTGATGATATGACTAGCATGGTGGGCCGGTTTTGGTGGGGACAAAAAAATGGGAAAAACAAGACAGCTTAGATTAGCATGGTGCGCCTTTCCAACTACATTGTGTGATGATATGACTAGCATGGTGCGCCGGTTTTGGTAGGGGCAAAAAAAATGGGAAAAACAAGACAGCTTGGATTAGTTGGGATAAAATTTGTGTTCTTAAAACAGAAGGAGGTTTGGGATTCCGCAACCTGAAGGCATTCAATCTAGCTCTCTTAGCAAAACAAGGGTGATGCCTACAAGCACACACTTCCTCCTTAGTCTATAGGGTTTTCAAAGCCAGATACTTTCCTGATGGAGACTTCATTATAGCTTCTCTGGGATCATCACCATCTTATGCTTGGAGAAGCATCTTGACTGCACAACAGATTGTCCAATGGGGGTACCGATGGCAGGTTGGTAATGTTGACTCCGTCTCGGTTTGGACAGACAAGTGGCTACCCACTAGCTCTACTTTCCGCATTACTTCGCAACCTCGTCCCTTGCCTACAAGCTCACGGGTTAGCTCCTTAATTGATCATGAGACTTGGCAATGGAGGATAAGCTTCATAAAAGAAATTTTCCCACCCCATGATGCCTAAGCCATCCTCAGTATACCACTCAGCCATACACTTCCACCCGATCGTATCGTCTAGGCTTATACGCCGAGAGGCCTTTTTTTCGTTAGCAGTGCATATAAGGTTGCACTCTCCATTTCTGGTAGCACATTTGCCTCCCACGGTGGCCCCTCAAATAAAAATACAAGTGTATTTTGGAGGACACTCTGGCGCTTACATATCCCAAACAAGATTCGGTCTTTTGCATGGAGGGCATGTAAGAATGTCTTGCCAACAAAGACAAATCTCCGTAGTAGGAAAATCATCGATGACCCAACCTACAAAATCTGTGGTGTGGAAGCTGAAACTAGCGAACATGCACTATGGGACTGCCCAAATGCTCGTGAAGTCTGGGTCACTTCTAGCATTCCAATCCAACACCATGGGCTACAGTTTGACGCCTTCATAGACCTCATATGGCATTTGATGTTAGTCCAACACGTTGGAGATTAACTCCTAGGCATCATTATTACTCTGGCTTGGAGCATTTGGCACAATAGGAACGCAGCTAGAATAGGTGGAGCTCGGCAAACATGCACTAGTATTATTCAAAAGGCAATTCTTCTCCTTGAAGAATATCAAATTGCAAACCACAAGATCAAGCTACCCATTGCCCCACACAATGTCACTTGGTCCCCACCAAGCAACTCGGGGTACAAAATAAACATCAACAGTGCTATCTTCAAACAGTTGCAGGCTACAGGTATTGGGGTAATAGCTTGAGATCATGAGGGTCAAGTCCTTGCAGCCATGAGTAAGAAGTTATGGGTGCCACTCGGTCCGCTAGAGGCAAAAGCCAAAGCAATGGAGGAAAGTATTATATTCGCACGAGACATGGGGCTCCAGGAAGTTATTCTTGAATGCGACTCAGAACTGGTTTTTGGGGCTCTCAATGGTACATCTACTCCGTCGCTAGCTATCTCAAACATCATCTCATCATGTCTCACATGGCTACAAGATTTTAAAGCGATATAGTTCTCACATGTTAGATGCCAAGGTAATAGGCTAGCACACATTTTGGCACAATTTGCCAAAAATTTAGATTTGTTTGTAACTTGGATAGAGGAAACTCCGAACATTATTGAGGCTGCTATGTCTCAAGATGTATCTTCTTTCTTTTCAATTTAATAAAGTTAACGTATTTCTTATCCAAAAAAAAAAAACACTGAATTAGTCATAATTTAGAAGTCCTTAACAGCCACCAATTTTTTCCATTATGATCTTTAATCACATATGAAATAGCACCAATCTTTTCTTGTAGAATCAAAGGCTGCATCTGTGGCCACTTTGAGCTAATTTAATGAGGGAAGCTGCCACTGATGTCTCGAGGGGAGCTGGAATTTCTTGTTGTGGAATGTGTAGAAGTTTAGGATCTTGCGGAATACGTTAAAATAATGTAGAACGGAAAGCATGATAGGGGCTAGTTCTAACTTAATAAAACCCTTAAATCCAAAAGGGATTCCTTGAATCCACAAGGAAATGTCTAGAATCCACTAGAAAAAGAGAAAAACCTCTCTTAAAAATATATTGATACCCTACCATAATACAATCCTAATTTGACAAGAAAAGTATTAAATACACCTAAAATCAAGGAAATAATAACCATATATCTAAAATTACATAAAAATTAAAAAAAAAATTAATAGACCATAAAAATTATTCCTCATATTTTGTCCTACATAAGACCCCTTCATTTGAATGAAACTTGACCTTGAGTTTTCGTCTGAAAATTGAAACCTTCCTCTTCAGATAAACATATATTTCAAATACTTCAATTACTTGATCCAACTTTGAAACTCGTATCCTTGAGATATTGTAGCATTAAATTTCTTCTCATTGGCCTTCAATTTATTTACAACTTCAATTAAAAATGAATTGAAGACAATCAAAATTTTCTACTCTTAAAAAATCAATATATTGAGTTGTAGTGGTCTTTAGAAAATCAATTGGATCTTGGGAATTTTGGGTTATGGGCTAACCATCACATTTGACTTCAATTGGATCTTCCACATCTCATAATTTTTTACATTCTCCTCAATTAACTAAATTTTCTTCTCTTTGCCTCTTCATTAATTTCTTGAGAAAGTATTATCTCCATGCTTCAATTTGTCAAATATGTTGTAAGACTTGATATTTTTCAAGCACTTCAAGATTTTCCTCAAAATTTGGTTTTATATTGTTGATTCCCAATGTTCTTTTCTTGATGGTTGAATGCAAAGTTTATCAATATAATTCTAAGTCTTAATTTTTCCATAAATAATCTTTCTATGTATATGACAAAATTACATCATAATTCAAGAGAAAAATTCAATTGCAAGCATCTTTTTCATCCTTAGCCAGGAAAGAATTTTGTTTTTACCTCGTTGGATTCTATGAAATTATTTTTGTTCCCACTGATCAGGCATACTAACTAAGTTTATACAAAGCAAGTTTAACCTTTCTCTCGTCAAGAACATCCATATAATCAAAGAAATCCTCCAAATCAAGTATCCAATCAACAAAATATTCCTTATAAAAATATTCCATTAAATTTTAGAGTTGTTGGGAAGCATTGGAAGAAGCCAAGGATGGTGGATGCAACATGGAGCTTGTTGCGGGATCCGGAGAGCTAGACAAGACACGGTTCTAAGAAGTCTTGTTGAAGTAGGAGCTTGGAGGCTTAGGTACAGTGAGTAGATTATGCTTGGAGGGTCTCTTGCTAACCCATGTATTTCAACTGATTGTCTAGTAAATCGATTACCGCTTGGAGGGCGGTGGAGAGGTTTTTCGCTGAGTTCTTTGATTTCCTCTTCGATAACACATCAGCATGTTATCTGTGTTTGCATTCTTCTTCCCTACACTTTTACATTTTATTTTACTGCTGTGATTATATGAATATGTGTTAGAATAGCTTGTTTATTCATCCGCTCACATTTACATTATTCTGCACTTAGAATTAAGTAAGTGTAAAATCTATCGAGCTGTAACTTTTATTTGGGGGTCTAAACAGCTCTTGTGTTTTTTAATACATTTTCGAGCTTTCAATGAGGACTAAGGACAACCAGCTACCCTAACCACGTGGATGTTTGTGGACCAAACCTTGTAAATCGAGTCTCTAAGACTCAATTACTCTTTTTAAAAACCGAGTCTCTGAGGCTCGATATCTAGCTGGAGTCCACATGGATGCAGGTGAGCATATAAATCGAGTATTTAAGGGTCGAGATATAAATTGAGTCTCTAAGACGCAATTTCCAGGTGGACGTCACGTGGAAAAGCGCCAAGTCAAACCTATTCAGAACATGAAAATCAAGCCTCAAAGACTTGGTTTAGAAGCCCTAAATCGAGTCTCTTAGACTCGAGATGTTAATAATATATATACTTTCAAAACTTTGCCTACTAACTATATTGTTTGGCAAGCAGGGTTAATTCCCAATTTTCGCTAGAAAATGTCAGAATGGTGTGGGCCTGCCCATCATGATCCATCCAATGTAGAAGAAGAAACAATAGCTGCAAAGTCGAGAGAAGTCAAATGAAAATGGAAGACGAGGCTGAGATTTACAACAGAGTCCAAGCCCAATTCCCTCTTTCATTTAGCAAGCAATCAAAGCCCCTAACCTCTCTCGAAGCCATCCACAACACCACTCGTCGCTCCTCCTCCACCACCGCCACCACAAACAAGACTGATGAGCTGCCTTCTCTTTCTTCCTCTTCCAAAGATTGGATCTCATCGATTTGAAACCCTAACTCTAACTCTTCTACTAATGAAGATGAAGCCGATTTGATTGGCCCTCCTAGACCGCCTCTCGATGACAAGGATGAAGATGTTGGGCCGCCGAAGTCGTCTGTGGCCCAATTGGAGTCTATTGATGATAAGGAGGAGGAAGAGATGGTTGGGCCGCTGAGATTGCCGCCTAGAATGAGTTTTGGCGATTCAGAGGAAGAAAATAAAGATTTAAAAAAAAAAAAAAAAAAACATAAATAGTTAATCTACCATTTTGAACAAATGGCAATGAATTTAAGGCAAAATACATGGTTAGTACTTAAAATTTAGAACACAAGCGCTTTTACTCCCCAAAGATTAAAATAGAGATGACAATTGGGTAGAATGTGATTATTAATGAGAAGGATAAACAAGCATTTTAACCATCTTAATATAGAATGTGTATAGAAAACTAAGGGCCCGTTTGGTAAGAGATTTCTAATAACATTGTTGTTGTTTCGTGGAAATATATGTGAGTTAAAAAATATGTAAAAATACGTATAATGTTGTTTAAACACTGAAAACTGTTGTTTAAAAAATAGTACCAAACACCCCCTAAATTATAACTAGGGTATGTATACAAAAGTTAAATTATATGTATGAATAATTCAAATATATATTAAATAAAATATATCTATATACATTCAGGGTGGGGCCGGACAAGTAAAACTCATTTTTGCCCTGTCACCTCTTTGAGCGAGGAAAATTCACAGAGGACGAGGGTGTGGGATAGGGTGATTTTGGCATCCCCAATTTAAAGTGGTTGCTTTTAATGACTTACAAAACATGAAAAGACTAAAAACTAAAAAGTTATCATTATTCCAAAGAATCCAAACAAAATATATATATATATATATATATATATATTTCAGAACACTACACTAAACACACTAGAGATTAAAAATGATTACATTAAGTTTATTAGAAACGTGATTCTTAATTTTTTTTTTTTTTAAGTTTATTGGAAATGTAAAGTGATCACCTTAGGTTGCCTAATAAAATCCCTAAAATAAAAATAAAATAATTTGCTTAATAGAAACTTCTACCTTTAATTAAAAAAGAAAAAGAAAAAAAGTAATGGGCTAAATTGAAGTGAGTTTTAAATAGAAAGAGAGCAGAGTATTGGGTTGGGCTAGACTTACAATAGAAAAGGGAAAGTCAGTGTGAATAGTGCGGGTCGGCCCATGATCCATGATCCAAAGCAATCAAAATCCCAAACCTCTCTCGAAGCTATCCACAGCACCACTCGTCGCTCCACCACTACTGGAAACAAGGCCGATGAGCTTCCTTCTCTTTCTTCCTCTTCCAAAGCCTGACTCTCATCGCTCCGAAACCCAACCATGGCGATTGGATTCAGTTGATGAGGAGGAGGAAGAGGTGGTTGGGCCGCCGAGACCACCGCCGGGGCTGAGTTTCGGTGATTCGGATTCAGAGGAAGAAGAAAAAGAGAATCGGTATCGGATTCCGCTTAGTAATGAGATTGTGCTCAAAGCCCACACCAAGGTATCACTCTCTCTCTTTCTGTAACTTTTTTTTTTCTTTTTGGTCCAGGACACAGTACATCACTTTATTATCTATCTTTATTCATTACTGTCTTACCACAATATGTACTGTTATTTATATTCTTGAGTTTCATATGTTAGATAGTTGGGATAATGTGTGATTATTTACGGCTAAAAGGAACAATCTGCTTAGTGCACAGCTAAAGATAGCTGTGCACTGTAGCTGAGAAGCTAAAATTTTTCGCTTTAACTCTACTGCTGCAACCCTCTTTTTTGTGTTTTGGTGGAGTTAAAATAGCTATATAGCTATTTAACTGCACTGCTGGGTGTTAGTGTTAGGTATTATGTTTATGTCTCAACTTGCAATATAAAGGAACAATCTGAGTATAGATCAATTGTACTTTAAGGTAGCACTAGTATTTTCCATTATAATAATGGAAAGAATAAACATGCTATCAATTATCTATTATTTTCTGCACCATAGATGAAACTTCAAAGCCTTAAAATAATTCTTTGATCGTTTCAACAAAATATGCAAGTTATTGGAGGAATGTCCATCTCAAAGATTACTTCTCTTTTCAAATGTCATAATTATTTTGCTATTTTCCTATAAAGTTTTACCAGATTTGAGTCAGAAATCACACACACGCAGCTAGCCCTTTTCTTCAACATGCAGTGGTATGAACTTGCAAGGATGATATGATTACAAAATCACTTCTTTTGGTCTAATGTTACAGCCGTGGTTGATATACAGTACTAATCTGTTATGATCTAAAAAATATGCTAGCAATTTATGCAACGAATCTAAACACCACTCGCTACCAAAACTCTGAATTGTCTCTTCAACTGATCTTTGCCAGTTTACTGTGTATAATACATCGCTGAGTGGCACTGTTTTTTTTTTAAAAAAAAAATTAAAAAAAAAAAAGGGTTTCTGATGTACAGTTTCATCTGTTTACCTAACCATGAAAATAATGAAATTAAAAGCATTTGGGACTCTTTCATATTAGATTTTCCTGCTACCTTTGTTTCACCCTCTCTGTGTTTCTCTGTATGTGTTTGCATGCAAGTCAGCGTATGTGTGTTTTAGGTTCTTATTGTTTCGTCCGTATTTTTAAAAGTTAATACCGAACAATATATGGTCAATTCAACCAAACATAATTTAGTATTACAAATAAATGAAGATTGACCCTTTAAAATGGTCGTAATGAGATATACAGACATGTATGTTTTTCATGTCTGTTCCCTTCTGCTAACAGATCTTGAAAGTGTATTATCTTCATTTCTCTTATAATTATCCTTGTTTGCATTGTTTTTGGAGTTTCAAAAATCCATAGAGATAAACTGTAAAATTCCTATGATAAATAGAAATACAATGTAATTGATGCATGTTAAATATTAGATTTAAATGTAAGCAAACTTATTAAGAGCTCATTGTCACCACCACCATCTTATGGTTAGTTGGAATAGACACCAAATGGTCATTCAATGGTATGTGTAGGTTCGTTTTTTTTCCCTTAATTTTAAATGTTAATAAGCATATCCATGTCTAATATGTGTTAGTGATGGGGTCATCAATGAGCTCTAACTCAAATGACCTCCTCCTCTTGTAAAAGCAAAGTGGGGAGTGAGGTTGTGGATTCAAAACAAATTGCATACATATGTAACTTACCAGTAATACACACATACAAACACACACATCAGTGATAGGTTCTTTATACATCACATTGAGATGAATACATAATATATACATATAATAGATGGAAATTGGAAGGTTGCTACTAACACCCTAGCAAATATTTAGACCGCAAATTACAAATATTACGACTTAATCACTTTTAACCTAAACTAGCATTTACATCAAATGTAAGTGATTATCCAATTTCATATAGAGCAATATGAAATGCAGAATAAAAATGCAAACCACACTAAAAACACCAAATGTATTTTCAAAGAGGAAACCCCAACCACCCAGGCAGAAAACCCTCTTCGCAAAACCATTGTCAAATTTCCTCTAATAAATAGTTGTAGTACAACGTTACAATAAAGACCCTCTAAGCCTAAGCTACCTAAAATACTCAAGCCCTCCCAGCTTCTACTAACAACTGACTTCGTCATGTACTTTGTTCACCTAGTCTTCGGAGTCCACGGGTTTAGTGGCCAACGGTAAACCGAGTCCTCTTGGGTTTGTGTTTTTGCTTCAAATGTTTTCTACACCAATCAACTCTCTAACACTCAAATATGTTGAAGAATGTGATGGTTAAAATCTCCTTTCTAAGATACGTCAATGGTAAGAGGAAAAGAGAAGAGAGAATGAAGCCTCGTTGCTCTGTTTCCCACATCCTACTTCCAGAATGTGCAAGTCTTGGATTATATGACTGAGCTGGCCAAGATAAAAATTAATGTGCTGGAATTCTTTCTCTGAGCTAGTTGCAAGTAAGTCATGAGTTGCACAGTAAAAAAGATTCCTCTTTTATCTGCAGCGTGTCTATGTCGCGATCAGGCAGGCTGCAAGTTCTTCTTTCTAGCATCTTTATCCAACACTTAAGTACATCTACGAATTTGAACATAGGAATAGAAAATTTCTCTGGAGGAAGTAAATACAAAATAGTTTGTCACAATTTTACATGGGTGTTCTCATCTTCTGAGTGTTTTGACCCTGCATCTTTCCTGACTTCTATTATAGATATGTATCCACTCTCTCTCTTTTCATCGTTTGTAATTCTTTACTATATTTGCATGTATAAAAGAAAAGAAAGAAAAAAATATAACTATTCCAAAAGGTAGCAGCTGCTTACATCTTTTCTTTTTCTTTTTCTTTTTCTTTTTTTTTCTTTTTTTTTTAAGTAATAAACTTCATTGAAAGCAGCTGTTTACTTCTTAATACAATGACTTTATCTCAAGTTTGAGACCATGACTACTGAAATGAATACAATAGCAAAGCACCATACACGTCTTTAAGGTATATAATTGTATTTTGACATGATTGTATTTTAAATTTCTGATACAATTTTTCATTACTTATCAAAAAGAAAAAAAGTGCCTAATACTTTCATGGCACAAACGCCAAAGAAAGGAAAATATGAAGAATGTCTTGGTGAGGGGCGTTGGCTAGTCTTTCAGAATGGAAAAGCACTTTTTTTTTTTTTTTTTTTTTTTTTGATAAACTTCAATTGCATTAAACATCAGAAGAAACAAAGGGTCGGTAATCCGCCTTACAAACAAACTCTATAACTGGCGGAAGATTACCAGAATTGAAAGAAAAGGACCGAAGGGAGGTTAAAGCAAATTTAGCAACCTCATGAGCTGCAGCATTACATAACCTCCTAACCCAACAAAACCAAATTTAGCAACCTCATGAGCTGCAGCATTAGATAACCTCCTAACCCAACAAAACATAACAAATGGAAAACAAGCAGAAATATTAAAGATGTTTGCCTACTTCTTGCCTGAAACTGGGATGCACTTTACAAGACAACCAATCGGCCATGACAAAGCTGCAAGCCCAATGCAAGCACCCCATTGGCCCCAATTAAGTCTCTCAGTATTGGCAAACTTCTTCAAAAACTCCACCATCACCAGTTGAAGACCTATGGTGATCCCAATAATGGCTAAAAACAGCTTATTTTTAAGTATCCCTTTGAATATGTTCTTCCTATCCAATTTTCTTGCATTAAATTCATTGAAAACTTGGCAAAGGACAAAAGTATTGAAAATGAGGGTGTTCTTAACATTCTCATTTACACAAAACATGAATTTTCCCTTAAATTGTAAAACCAATAAGGTGGTTACCTGATACATGGCTTGTGCCATGAGATTCCTCCACATAATTTTGGTTATAAGTGGCTCTGATCGACCAACCGATGGCTTTGACATAAGATCATTAGTGGGTTTCTCTGTAGCTAATGCTAAAGCACCCAATGTGTCCATTATTAGATTCACCCATAATAGTTGAACTGTAGTTAGTGGGACCTTACCAGAAGAAACAGCTGCAACAAAATTGATGACAAGGGCGGCCACGTTCACTGTGAGCTGAAATTGAAGAAACTTTTGAATGTTGGTATATACAGCCCTTCCCCACCTCAATACTGTCACCACAGAAGTAAAATTATCATCCAAGATGACTATATCTGAACTTTCTTTTGCCACTTCAGTTCCCTGGATTCCCATTGAAAGTCCAATGTCTGCTTCCTTTAGAGCAGGTGCATCATTGGTTCCATCACCTGTGACTGCAACAACATGACCTTTCTGCTTCAAGCATTGAACCATCAGAAGCTTGTCAAAAGGGGATGACCTCGCCATTACATGGATTTTATCAACCTTTTCCATTCTCTCTTCGGGTGAGTAATTCCTGAATTGTACCCCTTCAATTACAGCATCATCATCCAAATCTTCATCAGGATTGAGAATCTTGCATTCAAAAGCTATAGCCTTTGCTGTGTGCACATTGTCACCAGTTATCATTTTGATATTCACCCCAGCAGCTCTACAAGACTCCACAGCAATACTGACTCCTGGTCGACATGGATCCTTCAAGCCAACTAAGCCTAATAATGTTAGTCCATTTTCTTCAAGCTTCTGAAGAACTTGTCCACTTTCTTCAGCGACTTCTTTGTGGGCAAAGGCAATGCATCGTAAACTATTTTGTGCCATATTCTTAATAATAGTCCCAAATTGCAACCTTTCTTCCTCATCCATTACATTTAGCACCCCTGCTCTATCATAATAAGTTGAACACGTAGCCAATATCATTTCAGCAGCTCCCTTCCAATGAGTATGAATGGTCTTTTCATTGTTTCTCTTCACTAAAACCCCGCTTCTCTTTTTCACCGAATTGAATGCCTCTACATGGATTATGTGATAATCTTGCTTTACTTCTTCAATACTCATACCCAAATTAAATACAGCCCAAGAAAGAATTGCTTTTTCAGTTGGGCTACCTGAAATCTCAGGAACTAATGTAGAATTTGGTTTGTAAACTGTACCAGTTGTGTTTAAGCCGGCTGCT